>NC_073720.1:19209170-20438832 GCF_023634085.1 Falco cherrug
CAAACAAGTGCAAAAATGCCAGTGTCATTCCATCTTCAAAAAAAGAAGCCGGAAGGACTGCCCAGGGACCTACAGGCTGATCAGTCCAATTTTGGTCCCTGGAACAGTCAGAGAGCAAGGCTTCTACAAGAGGAAAAACATTATAGTCTGCTTAGGCAGACAACATAGATGGGTAAAAATCAGTTGGATGATTGCCTTGGAGGTAGCAGTTAATCACTTGTACTCCACCTGGACTGCAGTAACAAAGTGGAGAACTGCCGTGCCCAGCCTGTGACCTGTCCTGCTTAACAACTTAATCAGTGACCTGGGAAGAATCACTCTTGTCAGGTTTGCAGATGGCACCAAACTGGGGGGAACAGTCAATGCGCTGGAGAGGCCACCCAGAGGGATGTTAACAGGGTGGAGGAATGGGGCTTCATGCAGTTCAGCACAGAGAAGTGCCCTGGGAAGTCAGAGCCCCAGTCAGTGATCCAGGCTACACACGGCTTGCCTGGGCAGCCCCGATGCAGAGAAGTCCCTGGGGCCCTGGAGGACAAGCTGCACAGGAGCATCCTTGGGGCTGGCAGCAGCAAAGGCCAGCAGCATCCAGCGCTATAGTAGCATGGGCACAATCAGGAGATGGAGGGAAGTGATGTTCCCCCTTGGCTCAGCACTTCTTCGACCATACCTAGATAAGATACTGAGTCCTCTGGTTTGGGGTCCCCAGTCCGGGACATGGCCAAACTGCAGTGAGCCCAGCAGAGGCCCACCAGGATGCTCGGGAGCTGGAACACCTGCCTGGCAAGGGGACCCTGGTGGATGGGGCTGCTTCATCCTGGAGAAGAGAAGGCTCTGATGGCATCTCAGACCAGCCTTCTACCTACAGGCCAGTCACTGACAAGACACAGCAAGCCACAGCCAGGCTCCGTCATCACGGCTGGATGCCACACAACAGGCACAAGCTGAAACAAGACAAGTTCAGACTGGAGATAAAGGGAAACCCTTCTCCCTACAGGGACAGTACAGCAGCAGCACAGGTTGCCCAGAAGCACTGTGTGGTCTCCGTTCTTCGAGGTTTTTGAGACAGACTGCATAAAGCCCTGAGCCACGTGGCCTGACCTCCTCGCTGACTCTGAGCAGGAAGTCAGACTAGATACCCCCAAGATTCCCTCCAGCCGTAACTGTGGCGTGACACTGTCTACAGTGCTGTCAAGCTTCAATGCAAAACTGAAAATCTAGTGAGCTCTTTAACCTTTCCTTTACCTAAATCTTACCTGTTAATAGGTAACCAGAATCCTACAACAAACCCGACCCGTAAGCTGACAGCATCTTTGCAAAGCCGCTGTCATGGAAGAAAAACACAGAAAAGTTTGAAAAACCTAGTAATTTGGATCCACAAGCCTGCACGGTATCATCTTCCACTCTTCTGGAGACTGGGAAGGAGAGGCCTTCAGAAATATCATCACACTGTTATGTATGCCCATCATAGGTACAAAGAGAACTGCACTACTATTCAAGCAGGTAACACAGTAACAACAAAACAAAGTCACATGTGCCAGAACTCATTGCTGCTCCATCTGCAGTCAGTGTAAAACACAAATTGAAGAAAATCAGTACTGTACACAAAATGTACAGTTTTTTTGGATCCAAACCTGAATACATTCTTTTAAATATATGGCAAAAAAAAAAAAAATCAGTTCCACAGATCACAGAACTTATCACAGGCAGAATATAAATGAGAAAACCTGCATTCACTTATATGAGAGAAAACAGGAAGCAGACGTGCTGCTGGCATGCAAAGTGGTAACAGAGCCCCTGTGTTAGAAGGAGAAGTGCCAGTGCAGCAGCAAGAGGTACATCACAACTCTTAACAAACAACGCAGGACATGTGAAAGCTTCCTCAAACCACTCAATGCATTAGCAGGGCCATGATGTTTGCTTTTGAAAAGGTCTGCTGTGTGTAGTCCTCATGCCAGGGATTACTGAGCTTCAGTAACGGAGGACTTGATTCTTGTATAAGTAAACTGATTAAATCTTAGTAGTGTGTACAAAGTTCTTTGGATAAGAAATGGCATATGCAACAGCTGTTGATCCTCCAATCTCCTTAGGAAGGAGGGAAGGCTCAGAGAGTGCAGTCAGCTAACAAGCAGGCTCTACAGCAGCCAGACATGGGGATGCGAGAAACAGTTAAGAGTTTCTGAAATGGCTGTAAGTTACAGGGGTCTCGTATTTTAAAAAGCAAGTGAAAGGAACTGCATAAATACCAACTCTTAAGAGTAACCTTGAAAACCTCAACCTAGTATTTCCATAACAGACAAATCCTCAACAGTTTGAGGAAGGCTCACAAAGAACAATGACTACCACACAACCAATTATTACTGATAAGTAAAAGAAGATTTTTTAAAATTTTATTATTTTTTTTAGGTTTACCAGTTATTGGCCATTATATTCCCAACCCACACCAGAAACTCTTATACAGATTCCCAATTTTTGGAACAATCACCATCTCCTCTGGTTATTGACCTCAAGACTCTTCAGTGTTCAACCTCCAGAAGCAGAGCAATAGTGACTGATGAGGCCCCACTTCTAAGTCATCATCTTGAGCTCCACCCACGCTAACTACAGTGTCTGACCTACATCCATCAGAGCCTGGGAGAAAATTGATGTTACTGGGAAAATGACAACTACTAGGGGAAGAAATAAAAACTAAAATTTAGCATTTGACCTTCCTGTTCTTCACTTCCACAGACTCTTACCTACAACTGAATTTAAAATTCTGCCTCACTAAATTAGTAACTACATATAAACACACTGCACAAAGTCAACATGTTAAGACCCAGCAGAAAGGCTGTCTTCTTCCATAGTTGCACAATCTACACACTTCCCAGTTTTTCCTGTTGTACTGTCAGCTTTGTATGTGACCTACACTACAAGATCCTAAAAGCCACCTTCTATAGCAAGTCCTCTTTTGCCAATGGAAGAATTGTCTCAGATATGTAAGCAACTGGCAGGGGGAGAGATGTATACAAATAGGTACATGCATGTACATAATCGTTCCTACAGATCAGCCTATTACATATGCTCTCTAGACCTACTTAGCTGTTTTCCCCTTCCCTTACTGTTTTTCTTCCTTTTCTGTTTCCTTTGCTAGTTACAGGAAGTTTTCAGGTCTCTAAATACGCTAATTAAGAACCACATCTGTGCATGTGGTTAAAAAGCTTCACATATGGCAACACCAGAACAGTACAAGTTTTAATGTACTCTACAATGTTAATAAAAATCATTAACATCTTTTTCAATTTCCCCTGGGGAGATGCCAAGATGAAAAGAAGCATGAGAGGATGGCTACTGGTTGAAGGAAACCTCCATTTCCCTACTTCCTTCCTCCCACCCATTCCCTTTCCCTCACTCTGTGCCTCCTCCCTCTGGCAGCACAGAAGCAGTAGTTCAGACAGCTATCTCCCACAGTTTATTACCTACTGACAATAATATACTCTATGTTCAGTCTTAATTTATCACCATCCCACAGCTGCAAGACTGCATCATGTAGAAACCTTCTGACAGGCTGGGCTACCGTGACCTTCAGGGCATATCCCAGCACGTGCTGACTACCAACAAATGTTAAGGACCATAAAACCTCATTTCAGCATGGCAGGACACAGTGATCAAATCCAGTTCTACTCCGGATATGAATAAAAATCCACATGCATAATCCGCCTTTTCCAAGCCCAGGTTTTCCACTACAATAAAACAGAGGGAAAATGAGAATTTTCCAAGCTTTTTCCTGTTACACATTCCATTTTACTTTCTGCTTCCCAAAACTTTCCACCTTTTTTTAAAATTCTCTCAGAAGATGCAGAAGTGTAGTTCAAAATGCAAAAGCACAAATCATTTACACAGCACCAACATTTGCACACAAATCCTGGGCAGAGTAAATGAGTACAGTGAGTGAGTAAGACTTAAGAACGGTTTGCCGTCACACTGCTGCGTTTTCACAGTAAGTCATTATTTGAATCAACGTGTGCCTTCATGGCCCTTGCTGAACTCTGCACACCATACTATGCTGGATGGTGCCAGAGGACCAGTTGGTGTCATAAACACTAAATTCAGATTTGAAGTGACAAAGAAACGTCTCTGGCAATTACGTTTACATGTCCTTCTTAAGTCTTTTGACAGTGAGGCCAATGGTAATGCAACAATCCTTGACTCACAGACAACACAGCACAGAAATGTGAACAAGGCAAGAGATTTCCTCATTACAATCAGAAGACTGCCAGCTTGGTAAATGTAATTCTACCCCTGGTTCTGCCATGGAGTGGCTCTGTTAGAACACTTACACATTTCAAAGATAGATGCTATTTTAGATACCCAACGTGAGATGCTGGAGTGTGATTTAGAGAAGAACTAGTCACTGCTACAGTCAAGGTTATGGATCCATACAGAGAATGGATAGCACGTTTTCTGAGGCTGACAATTCTGGAAAAAAAATAATTCAAGAGGAAAAAAATTAAGTCTGAAATGGGACATTAAGTTATTAGACTGTTTAGACTTCAGGTATCTATGCTTCGTTCCATAGTTGAAGAAATTTTACAACCTCAGAGACATATGAATAAATAAAATTCAGCATTTGTGAAGCATCCAAGCATAGTAGGAATGACTGCCACAGAAAGACCCATAAAATCATAGTCAAGGTGGATTTTCAGAAAGCTTTCTACGCAATACTTTGGACATGAAAATCAAGTGGTCATGACAGAAAAAGAATAGCCTTGTATGGACAGGTAATTGGTTAAGTGGCAGGAAACAGAGGGTAAGAGGACATGGTCAGTTCCTGCAGTGGAGGGAGGTCACTTGCAAAATTTCTCAAGGATCTGTGATGGATCTGCTGTGGCAAAGGTAAGCAGTGAGCAACATCCGTTACTCAAAGCAGTACAGACTAGGGATGCATGGAGGGACACTGTGAGACTGAACAGACAGCAGAATGGCAGGTGACATGAAAAAATAAAGTGATCTACATGGAGGGAAAAAAACCTGCAGTCCTAATAAGCTGATGGGGGGGTCTAAGCTGACTATTACATAACTTCGGAATGAGATTTTGGTTTATGACAGTCACATGAAAACAGCAGTTTGGTCCTTGATGGTTCTCAAAAAAATAAATCAAGTGTTAGAAGTAAGGACAGGAACATCATCAAGCCATTGTATAAATCTATGTTTCAATCTATGTTTATACTGAACACTGTATTTTTTTTATTCCCCTTAACTCAAAAAGGGTAACAGAACTGGAAAAGGTTCCTAAAAGGACCAAAAGGATGATCAAAATACAGAATAGCTTTTCCTTCTAGAAGAAGTCTAAGCAATCTTAGGGTTTTCATTCTGGGAAAGAGAATTTTGGTGAGGTCTGACAAATTTATGAAGTTTTAAGTGGATTCTAGAGGGTGATGGTACCAAGTAACTGCATACTGTTTCTTCCAGTACAAGGATTAAAAGCAGTTGAAATAAACTCATTGGAGATAGCTCCAAAAGGACAGGTAAATGTAGTTCACCTGTGGAACCAGCAGGTCATTGGCAAAGAAGGCTGTGGATTCTGCCTAACTTCACAAAGAAACTGGACATATTCAGAGATGTAAATCTACTGATGTTAGTAAGAACATAAACCACAACCAACTCCAAAATTGCCTGTGCTTAAAAGAGCTGGAAACTTGTAAGGTATCAGGTAACAGTAGCACATACACTTTTCTTGTTCTTGCTCCTCCACAGGCATTTGCACTGCTGGTCAAGAGACATATCTGGATTGATGCAATATGGCCATTTTTGTGTTCTAATTCTGCCTTCAGAAAAGTGTTCAAATAGGAGAAAAAACATGAGGTAACACCACCTAACTGTTTTTCTCCACAATTGTTAGCAGCAGCTAATTAAATTACCACCACCCATCCTGTGCAATGAATGACTCATGGGTCCTATGGGGAAAGGAAGAGGGGAAAACAAAGCAATGTAAGTAATTAAAGACTACACCAAAACACACATGAAACAGAAGGCAATTAGGGAGGATTAACTGCCTTGTACATTTCCCAATCTATGATAGCTTGGCTTTGCCACCAGACAGTTCTTACGTCTCCTGTGTACAGCTGCTGTTTCTAAAATGGAATAAATTAGTTTCCAGTGGTTGATACACGGGTCTTCTGATCGAGATTGCCACTCACACATCAGAATCAACAGAATGGAGCACATGAAGAATCTCATCTGCTTCCCTGGAAGACGACAACTGTGCAAGCTATCAAAGACAGTGTTTTAAGGTAAACCAGCTGATCTTACACTCAAGCAGGTACAGAAGCACTCAAACTATATTCTAGCAGCTAAGCTGGGCAGTCACACCTCTCTCCATCCATTCCAGGGCAGATCAAAGGTGCATATGACCATAACTGTAGATGTTAACCAAATAAGAAATCAGGTACCAGCACACTGACATCCAAGTGTCAGTCATCAGTACTGGAATACCTCACACACCTCTGGTATTTACAAAAATACTGCTGTAGAAGTTATTCTGTATCTTCTGCATTGGATCATAACCAGAAAGTGATGGCTGATTATGTGTAAAAACTGGGCTGAGTTTACTAATAGATGCATCTGCCAAAGGGTAGGCAAGATTACATTTCTGTTCTTAAATCCTGGGTTCTTTCCTAGGACAGAACCTCCCGAAGAGAGTAGAAAATGCTGAGTAGGGCTGAGTAAGTATACATAGACCACAACTCCAAAAAAGCTGATTGTTTTTAGAGACAGAGGTTTAGGGATTCTGTCTTAGTAGGAAGAACAAAACATGGATTGCCATGTGAATTTCTATGCCTGATGGTGCCTGCTAAGAGCAAATGTACAAAGGAGAGTTTAAGTATACATGTATAGGATTATGAAATACTGTTTGCAGGTTACATTATGAAAACCTGAGGTTTAATGTCTTCTCTAACGATGTTTGCTGTTCAGTGCAAATATGATTTAAATACCCATATAAATGTTTAATCCTTCAAATGCTTTTAAATTCTTAACTCCAAAACTTCTTGTAGCATAATGCTTCACTACATACTACAAAAAATGTGCAACATTTATTAAAAGGAAAAAAAAAAATATCTGAAATGTAATGTCTCCCTAGTTTTTGAAGAAGTTAATCCAGGAGCATATGATTTATTGCCTCTACAAAAACTATTCATTTTCCTCTTTAATGTCGCTGTTCTAAGGAGAGTCCCAAATCCTGCAGTAGCCTCTGAAACCACATATTCAGAGAGATTAAAAAATTGTCAGGTTTGTATTTTGGGTTTTTTGTGAGAGCTGGAGGTATTTTATTTCCATAGCATTTTAGATGAGAGATGGGGAAAGACCTCTGTCATGCTTTAGGTAAAGGAAGAACGGTTATTTATTTAACTACATCACTGTCACATTTTTAGCATCCATGTTTGCTCTTTGCTAAAGAAATGAAAGGGCTAGTAAGCTTTACTCAGTGGCAGCAGTCCTCTTTCCTGAACTGTCATAGCTTTGTCACTTCTCAGTTTCAATGTCAGGGTAACATCCTTGAAATATTTTGCTGAGTTACACACACAGACATACATGCACACAGCCCCATGGTTCTGGCCTTCACATGTAGTTACTTCATTCATTGTGCATTCATACTGCACTGGTCATTTATTTCAAATTCACTAAAACATGAAGCATTTAATTTCCAAGTGGGTACAGATTTCTCCCTTAGAACCCACCTAATGTGTTGTGTTCTTAATTGCAACATAACCAATTTCTGGATTTCATTAACCTTCTCCATTGAACTGGTATCTAAGAAATTTCTGTGTACAGTTTAGACAACTACATTGATTTATGATTAAATTTGTTTATATACCAAGACTATGTCAGACTATGGTTTTATAACACCCAATTCAATGTCATCTACAAGAGCCCACTTCCTGTAATGAATTACAGCTTTCAAATAGTATGTTGGTATCATAACATATGCCACAGTCTGTTCAACTTCCATATACCTACTCATTTAGTATCTGATGAAAGACAAAGTAGCATTTTAATATTAATTTTTATGCCCAGAGTCCATCAGTCAACAGATTCAGCAATATCAAGCAATACTTAAAACACACATCATTCACAATTGTTACTGAACTACTTATATTACCCTGGGAACAATTATCTACCTTTTGCTGTCAACAGCTCAGCCACTTCAGGACAAGGGAGTGAACTTCTACACCTACATCCAGAAATTGCAGCTGCTTCTCACTCTCCTGACCTGGAAGAAACAAGCTGCTACTAGCAGTTAAAGATAAGCTCACTAATCATTGGTAATGTAAGTGCTCAGTAGACAGCACTGTGGAATGGAGAGGACTATTTGAAGACACGCACACACAAATGAGTGTATCGGCAACATTTTTGAGAAACACCAGTAGAAGTTTAAGGAGAACAGGTGATCTTTGCTTCTTTTCAGTTCTCCCTGAATTTCTGTAAAAGTCTTGGAGACATTAGGAAAAAGAAACTAACGACTGATGTAACAGCTGAATGTCCACTTGAAAACTAAGGGCAGAGAAGGACTCCAGTCTCCCAGTATCCAAATACACACTCCTGGAAGGGAGAGGGTAACGACGAGCATTTCTCACATAGGAAATCAGTGGTTTATTATCACTCTCCTAAACTTAGCAGGATTTTTGTCGGTAATTTTACATGAAACCACACATGTTTTGAGTGGTAATCTCTTCTGAGTTTTAATAAGCAAAGACTGCTTTGAATCTGTGGTGTGTCAAGCCATCAGTCAACATCCACATGGTACAGAAGCGTGCAAGCTTCAAGGAATAGCTCTGCAAGATATGTTTTTTACGACCAGTCATGTAGCATACACAGTGAGTAGCAAGACAACTGAAGCAGACAGCAATTTAACAATACATGGCATGAAACAGTCAAATTAGCAATGCACAAGCATTAGCCAAAATAACGACTGGAGCTCAAGCAGAAAAACAGATCACATTCAGCTGAGTAATTTGCTTACAGTAAGAGTCATCACTGCTTCTGGTACTCATTTTCCAAACAAAGTGCAATTATGCCATAGCTAAAAGATGGGAATGCATATTCAATGGATTAATCTGTATGTCATTAGTTTAATTCAAATATTACTATAAAACAGACCCTGAGACTTTGCTTACACTACATTACTTTAGCCATCAGGAGACGATCAAATGCCACAGATGAGGAACTGACAGTATGAGGGTATTATCAGTGCCCAAGGCCCACAGTTAGGGTGCGGAGCAGGTAGAATACACTGCGCAGTAGGCAAACTGCCTCCCAACATACTGGAAATAAAAAAAGCAACACACCCTGGACAGTCTGACCTTGGAAAAAACATGTTCTTGATCTCAGACCTACCAGTCAAGTTGACACCAGTCGTGTGAACAAGAGATTAGGTAAGCATCTGAGAACATTTGAGACCACTGTCCACCATTCTTCACGTTCCTTCCAATGCTTCAGAAAAAGCTACCATAAAACTAAAAAATTGCTTAGAACAAGAATAAGCATTTTCCCCAAATCCTACAGATGACCAGAGAAACTGCTGAAACACAAATTTTCTCACCCTTCTCCCTCCTTTTTTTTTTTTTTTTTAATTTTTTAATCAGATTTCATGGAAAATTTCTCCAAGGATACATGTTACCAGCTTCTGAGAACCACAGCCCTTAATTTAGGAAAAGTTTTTAGTCATTATAGATTGAAGAAAACTGAACAGTGCATATTTGAAAAGCTGTGAATAAGGGCTCACAGAAACTTCAGAGAGAGGTATGAGAGGATTTAGCACAATTTAAGCGTAAGGTAGAAAACACTTTTGGTACATCCAAGATTAAGCATTTTGCTGACTCTTCCCACTTTTGGGAACACAGGACTAGATAGGATCACTGATGATCACTAATTTCCACCTTCCACACGAGTGGATAGGCACACAAAGATCTCAAATGGACTATCTTCAATGATCTCAAACGTTCAGTTTGTCCTGTTCTCCTATCCCCTGCACACATCATGAGCTGCAAATCATGTCCCAGCTCCCCAAAGTAGATTACAGATTGCCAGTACAAAATTCCACAGCCAGAAAACCAGAATTTGTCCAGAAAATAAAAAGGAGAAATTGCCAATGTTTTGAGCTTGACAACACCAGAACAAGTCTTTGAGGAACAACAACTTTCTCAGTCAGGAAGTGCAGTAGAAAAACACCCATAATAACCAAAGAGCCACAGAGAACTTCTAGCAGTCAATAGCTTACAGAAGGCAAGTCTCACAACTCGGGGCTTGGACAAGCAATTGAATTAAATAGAGGACTGTTAAAAAAAAGAAGAGAAAAATAAAGGGGAGTGGCCTGGGGGTGGGTGGGGAGAGAACAGAATGAGCCTTCTCAGAAATTGCTGCTAACATCTTGCAGACCCTGTACCTGAGACAGTAAGCATTACATTTGCAACAATTAAAAAGAAAAAGAAACCACCACAGAAATGGCAAAGGAAGGAGTGTACATGGCACACATACACCTCTTGGGTCTCAGAATCCTCCCCAAAATCCCCTGTATATACATAATAGAGGGGCAGCAATGCATAATGATTTTGATCCACAGACAAAACAGCTTAGCTCAAGTATCACAAGAGATCTTCCATTTAGAGTTTGAGAAGCAGGAGGCTGAAATACATTATGTCATCAAAGCAAGAGACTGAGGGAAGCAGAAGCTGAGCCATGGATATGCAGAAGTAAATATAAAAATCTTTAACACCAAGCAAAGCAAATGTAGAAGGTAAAGCACAAAGCCCTTACCAGCACTGACAGAAAAGGTGGTCCTGGCTTCCCTCAGTGATTCACATATTCATATGAAAGAGGCAGGTGTTATAAACCAGCCCTGAATAGATGGAGAAACAACCTCAGCTAAAACAAGATGGTCCATGGGAGAAGGAATTAGGAAATCAGAAAACCTATATGGTTAGTCAAGCGTAGTATTGCTGTGAGAATGATCTCAAATGTAATAGGGAAATGCAAATGGGTGGAAAAAGAAACGTTTCAGAGGAAAGCTAGTTGACTTTGCAGAGTAAGAGAATATAAAGCTTACAGCAGAATACAGAAGAATAAAAATACATAAGGCCTCTTGTGTGGCAACACCACACAAAGTGAGATAAAACTTCATACAAACTATTTTGCTGTGAAAAAAACCCACCCTAACAAACAAACCAACTAACCAAGCCCAAATTCATGCCCAGTGTGTGTTAAGTCTAAGGATACCTCAGTGATTCAAAACTAGCCTGTCTGAACAAGAGATAATAACATTGTCTCAACAAGATTGACAAGCATTGCTTTCCTGCCTTCATACAGAGAGATTTCACAACTCCCCGATGACAACCAATCTCAGGTTTTCCCATTTCCTTCAGGTTACATCAACCACGATTTGCCCTCAAGGTAGTACAGTATTTCCAAGATAAATATTAAACGAAGCGTCAAGCATACAGCCAAAGTCAGAAGTGGTTTCACATTCTGCCACTGCCCTTAAATCTGTCTATGGTAGCTTCAAAAAGTATTTCCCTGTTGTTATGTAGAATGTGCCTCTAAGAGCGATGGGCTATATGGAACAGACCACAGAAAGGCTACTGAGCAGGCACTTTTAAACAAAACAAAAATAAAATGATAAAGTGGTATTTGTTACAATAGACGAGCATGCAGTTTTGTGGAGATAACATTCAGCAGACTTGTGTTCACCTGCAGAGTAGGATTGCTATAAAAAGCAGAATCTATACAGTTGTTTTATCAACACAGTCTGTATGAGAAGTCTCTAGTCCAGTATTTGATCAACCATTCTGAATATTTTGTGAAGAGTTAAGAAAAATTTTAACCATTTTTGATTAAGAACTATCCATTTAGAAACCACCAAATTAAAGGGGGGGGGGGGGGGGGGGGAATAACAAAAAAACCCCACCAAACAAACAAAAAACCCACCCCACATTACTGTTAACATAAAGAAATTACAACACCTCAGCACAAGAGATTTTAACTTCTTTTTTTTTTCTTTCTTAAATGGTATGAATTCATCTTAAACACTGTCCGGAAACTAACGAAAGAACTCTTTATAAAAGGAAACTACATTTCTCAACATACAAGAAGTTGTGTGTGAGAAAGCTCCACCAAAATAAGCTCATATTGAATTATTATTTATATCTACATCCTGTTTAGCCATTTAGGAAAAAAGTTTAGTTCATGTTTTGCAGATCCCTTTGTGTAAAGCTTTAAAAAGGCTCCTGCTAAAAGAGGGAGGGCCCCGGCACTTATATCCTCCAATTCACACTGTGTGGCAACTTAGAACCTTCAACCTGTATTTCCCCAACAATAATAAAGCCATCCTTATCGTTTCCTCATGAAGCAGTTGGGTTTAAGCTTTAAACAAAGAAATACAAGGGGGATGCTGAACTACAGAAAAAAAATAGTAATATAATTGTTTATAGGCCTATGTAACTTCATCAAAATATTTTGACTGAGCCAAAACCAAGTTTTGCCAGAGAAGGCTATGTTCGTGAAGCAATAGCTCTACAGAAATGGTTTTCTATGGCTTTCTGTATGTTCCTAAGACTCATAACCTTTGAAAGTGGTAGGACTGGGCACAGAGATTGTGTAAGGAACCTTTTCTGGCTTAATTAGAGCTACACTGCACTGAAGTATAATTGAGATTTGCTTGCACTTTGCACAACTACTTGAAGCGGCAGGCTACTTCAGGAAGTTACGGCTTACATTCAGGAGGTCCTCATCTTCAAGCTAGTTAGGCAAGGATAGCACACCCTCTCACACTGTTCTACAAGGATGTTTCAGCATGCACATGCATCACCTCTCACAACTAGGTATTAGGTCTTTCAGAACCTGAAGCAAATTTAATTACTTGAGACATTGAGTCTTCAATGAAAACACCTCTCCTTCACACACACATTTCTGAGAGCAACTGAGTTGGGTTCCTCTCAGAGACAAAACAGAGTCCAGCCAAACTGAGCAGGAGATGAAAAGCACAAGTAGAACCCCCTCATTCACACAGAATGGGGACAGAAGACAACAGCCAGCACTGAAATAAATTAACCAGCACAGAAATTAACCAGCAGTAGTACAGGTTTACTCATATTTCCTGAAACTTGAGGACATAAACTATTAAAGCTGACCACTTTTATTTCACATCACATTCTGAGAACGCTGGATAATAAGCCAAAATGAGTCTGAAGCATTTTTACAGCACAGAAGGTACTCCAGACACAGACACTCATCTGACAGAAACTAGCCTAAGACCTCTCTCTCTCTGGCTCCATACATAATTGCTTTTAATTTCATGTATTAGTATTGCTGGCTGACCAAGTAGGTGGTCATACACTAGAAAAATCCTGTATTTCACCACAAGAAATATGACTTGAAGTACAAATCATATACTGTATTTCTTTAAAATAGACCAGAATAAGCCTTATCTGCCAGGGCAGAGGGAAGGAAAAAAAGGTACCAGTTCCAAAAAACCACACCAAGCCCAATCAACCCTCAAACATACTGACTCACAATTGTTAAGTCCTCACACACTGAGAATGTTTCTTTAAATTACCTCCATGTCATGACCACTCTAAAATGTACTTCATTTTCTTACACTACCATTCTGAAGTATGCATTCTGCTCTCAGACTTTTTGAAAAAGATGTGTGTATGATGCCGAGTTCTAAAAACATAGCATTTTATTTCACATTTAGAGGTACTTCTAAGACAAAAACTGTCTATAGCCATCTGCTCAAATTATTAGATGTGCCTCATGTGACACCACACAAAAGCAGCTGACTCTTGTGTAGTTGGGCTTTATTTTAAATAAAGAAGCCATTCAAAATTAAATATTATAATAATGAATACATAACAATACAATCTCTCTCTGCTTTAACTCTACAATACAGGAACTAGCCCAAAACCAAATTATTTACTCAAATAAAAAACGTACTCAAATGTTGCTCAAAAAAATGCCAATAGAAATTTATTGTTTGGAAATTAGTTTTCATTCATGTGGTTCTCATTTTTCTGGGTTTGCTTTTACCCTGTTTTGAGCATTCATTCCACACTTCCACCATGGGGGTAGGGGAAGGAATATTCTTTCCTTCTCCCTAAACAACTTGCTGCTGCTTCTGTTTACTCTTGCACTTCATTCCACTTCTGGTTCTTTGCTGGGACCTGTTTTAAACAAGGGAATTAACATTACATTTCCTGCAAAATGTAGCACTCAAGCATTAATTCCACCACATAAAACAGTTTGGAACTTCTGCTCAGACTGTATACAGGCATTTTAAAGTCAGAGATTCTAAAAGCAGCTGCACAGTCTCTCTTAAACATACTGAACCAGCTGCATTTGACATAGCTCAGCTGTGCCATTTTAATAGTGACAGCATCGAAAATCACTTTCTTTGGTGAGTACTGCCATTTGTCCCTTTAGCTCACAGGGGCAATCCAAAATTGGTGAGTGAAATCAAGAAACTGTCCTCCATCAAAAATCACTAACCTTCTAATAGATTTTAAACTTCTAACTCAAATGCAGTTGATAAGTAGGATCACAACATTAAACTACAAGTTAACAAAAAACCTAGAAAACTGATAATAATTCTGTAATCTAATGTTATGTTAACGTGAAGTTATGAAAGATACCAACTGTCCAAGATCAAGTAACATCTGAAGCATGGCCTCTACAACTAATGCAGTATTTTTCATTAGAAAACCACGTATATTTGCATATATCCATGATGTGCAGCTGAAAATTTTCCTATCACAGTTAGAACCCACATATGACATCAGCTTCACAGTTTCCAACAAGATAAACAAAAAGATGCTTAACTTGTAGAGTATCCCAGAGCTATCTGTTTCAACTGTGTTAAAATACGCATTTTATTTGCTGGTTTACCTAACTCACTGGTTTACCTAACAAGCTTTTTGCCTGCCACCCCTCAACTTTATTAGCAAACAATTCAGTGTTACTGAAAGCTGAAGACAAGCATGATTTGGAATTTTGAGGGCGATCCAACTCAACTTATCCATCAAAATATGCAGCTACTTGTTCAAAAAAATCTGTCTCTTGGAAGTATTCATGTTTTTGCAATATTATTTGGAGTTCTGATGGTGATACCTATTTCTTGGTGCACCTTCTATGGTTCCTGAAGACATCTGAAAATGTACAATAGACATCATACTTCATTTATTATGTGAACATGAAACAGACATACAAGATACATATTTTATTATGAATTATGTAGCTAGATTAATATAAACAAATTAATATTTTTTCCAACTGGAATGTGGATTTCTAAAAGCTGTGAGAAACTACTTGAGCAACTGCCTTTTGGATAAACTCCAAACAAAACAAACAAGACAGAAGAGAAACCTTCTAGACTGCAATTAGTCTAAACAGAAACTTGCAAATAACAATAAATAGAAAAGTGGACACCTTAACTGGTTTGGAATCTGTAGTTTATTTACTCCTTCAAATGTAGCAAGGCAATAAACCAATGAATTTGTTTTGTATGAAGCAAATAACATCTGAACAAACACCAATCACTTTGATTCACAGTTCAACCACCTTAACCATTTTATGCTTATGCATAAAAAGTGAATTAACCTCACCCCCTCTAATTTAAGCAACAAAACACTCTCATGAAAGCCCTACAGGTCTTGCCTCTTCCTAAAAAGCTTAACCAAACAGCAAATACTTTCTATTAGACTATAAATCCAACCAGGCAGATTGTCCTGAATCAACTGACAAGAGCCTTCATGCTAGACAGGCAGTCATTGGCCTTTGGTTACTCTTAAGAAGAATGTAATCCAAACTTACAAATTGTTCAGATTTACCAGTTTTTAGCTGTGGAAAGAAACAGCACTACATCCCACAAAAATCACATACATGGACTCTAATCCTATAAACTGCTTTCCAGATTTTAAATAGCAACTTCCTTATTGTTATATCAGAAATAGTATGAGTTCTCTCTGTAACAAATCACAGCAAACAGCTGCACTGAAGTCAATTTGTCTGTATGTAATACAAGAAGTTAAGACCGGGCGCCTAATTTCATAGTGATTCGAGTTCTCTGTTAATCAAATACAATCCAATGACAGAAGCATTTACAATGGTTTTTCGTTCAAAGTATACTATTCTTCAGGGGAAAGAATCCTGTCACTATAAAAATCCTATCTTCCCAACTGCTACAGAAGAGGTGCAGAGTCACAACTGGTTTCTTAAGTCTCTTAAGAAAGAAGAAAGAAAAATCATTGAATCTGTTGCATGGTTTCACCCACTGTTCTGGGAACATCCAGGTATTTATGTTGTTTATATTGCCCAATAAAATCAAGTGCTTACACTGGTGAAGCTTATCATCTAAGAGTCTTTCCAGGTATCCTTGACAGAAGAGTGCCCATCCAGTAAATGATCCTCATCAAGTAATTGAATATATTCAGCACAAAATAATCAGCTTCTTCTGAGCCCCATTTTATTGGAGTAAATAAGGCAAAAGAACAAAGGAGATTTACATGGCAGCACCTCTGAACTGTAACCTGCTACACAACTCCTCACTCTGGCTGTAACTTTGGGGTTCTGTACAGAATGACCCATTGCTAGTTTACAGAAAGCTGAAAAAGTATATGACAACCAATTTCCAAATGACAAAGGAACACACTTTTCTCCTTGTTTGCTATGCATAAAATATGATAGAAAAAGAATGACAGAATCACGGAATGGTTTGGGTCGGAAGGGACCTTAAAGATCATGTGGTTCCAACCCCTCTGCCATTGCCAGGGATACCCTCCACTAGACCAAGTTGATCAAAGCTCCATCCAGCCTGGCCTTAAAGAGCTTAAACTGTAGTAAGAGATATTAACAGGAGATCTAGGTTCTATCTTAGAAAACCAGTGTGTAGAACAGTACAGCTAGTTGAACTCCAGAAGAGATTGCCAGGAAATTATAGAATCTGCTGGGTTTTTTTGAGAACCAGCCTGGTCAGAGCTGGTTTGGCCACAGCTCATCCTGCTTCCGAGCCAGGGCTGAATCAGATGACTCTTACTCCTTTCAGTCCTATTTGTTATGATTTTGTCTTGTGAATATGAAAAACAGAATATTATCTGCATCAGGGCAGACTTTGTTTCTGAGGCTTCTTGTACTTTACCAGTCAGTGACATGAAATCTTGCATTATCAGCAACACATTAATCCATTAATACATCTATCTATAAAGCACTTTTCTCAAATAAGCCCTTCTTTAAAAAGGAGGCATTTCAATCTTGACAAACCCAAAACAGGAATGTAAAAGACCCTTACAGAAAGACCTTCTTTGGTATACCAAATAACTCTTGCAAAGCTCCACCAAGAATCAAAGCTTACTCTTCATAAGAAATCTGCTTTCAGTACAAAACACAGGCATAACCATCAGAAAGTTACTAAGTCAGTTTAAGAGCTAAGGAATACATCAGTGCCCAGTGTCTAAACAACAACACAAAGACCTGCAATAGTTCAACTTCAACATACTGAACATATAATAGTAAAAATTTATATGCAGCTTTTATAGATAAAAAAAGTTTCGGCACCACGTTTGTTATGCACGCTGTCTTTTCTGTTCTCCACTGAACACTGTCCTTATTAATGGCAGAAGACCTTCCTTGCAGCAGTTGTTATGGCAAGCAGGCAAAACACATGCTGAAATAACACAATTTTTTTAACAAAAAATATTACAGTAATGAAGGGAATGGGATAAAACCCAGCAAGTTCTGAATGCTGGTCACATACAATACCACATCTGTGGGGAAAAAATAATTACTTAATCAGAACAGAATATTAAGAGAATAAAGATGCCAGTTTACCTGGCACAACTATCTTGACTTGAAAAGAAAGCTGGAAAGAGGTCAGAAATGGAACAGAGTAGTGACAACATGAAACCAAATGACATTCTTTGCAATATAATTCAAGAAATAGGGAAAATTACTAACAACTTCCTTCTTCAGGAAAAAGCTTTCCATACTACAGTGTTTCAGAAGGGAAAATCCCTAACTCACACAAAACAAGCCTATCTTTTCTCAATCCTATGCTAGAATTCACAAAAAAATTTGCAATCACAATATATTTTTTCTAATTATGCTCTAATTTCAACAGCAGAAAAAAGCTGAAGGTTAATGTCAGAATTCAAATGCCCCAACATCAATCACCTAAGGCACCATGATTCTGAACCACAAGATCTTGTCCAGAACTTGCTGTGGAGTACCAGCAAATTGTTTGCATTTTAGACATCAGTTAACCCTGCCGAGAAAAAAATAATTAGCCTGTGTCTCATCAGGAAGCTTGAAAGTTGAGCCGTTAGCTGCAAGATTCCAGCTCACAAGCAGAGAGAATAAGAAAACCATCAAGAAGAACAGCTCCACAGGCATTTCCAAACACATTCAGATTTCATAATTAAGAGCTTTATTCATATTCTCCATCTGAAGCTGATCTACCATCCACTAGATTATCATTAGAGTGTGATAACTTATTAATTCACATTACCTTACAGCCTCAGCAGAACACACACCTAAAACCTCCATTCCTTTTATTGTGGTTTTCTTGCTCATTATCCGGTAGTCATAGAACCTCACATTTCCACTGACTCAGCAGAGCTCATTTCAATGCAACTTTTTTATATACACACATTTAGACCTTCTTATTCATGGGGTATTTGGATTTAGAACTCCCTTCTATGAGCACCATGTTATTCTCACCTGTAAGGCTGAGGTCCCGCATTTGGGGTTCTCGTATTACTGTAGCCTCTGCTTTTTAATCTGGTATGTCAAGGTGTGCATTTTCACACTTGACCACTTTCAGAGTTACCTTCTTGTTCTAAGAGAGGTGTTACAGAGAAAAGCATTTCAGTACCCTTGAAACCAAGAGTTATTTCCTTCTAACATACCCCAGACATGACCCAACCTGCTCTTGTGAGCCTCTCAGTAGATTTTTTCTCTTCTACAGCAAATAAATTCAAGCAGAAAATACAAAATTCTTAAAAAGAGAAAGGCAAAAGCATCTGAAACACAAACTTTCTCTGTCAATAATCAAAAGCCTTTGTCAAGTTTTACTCCGTAGGCTCATTTCACTCTCCCTTCATCATTCCAGGATCTTTTGTCTATACAGTTTCAAATTCACAACAAATCCCACCTTGTATTCAATGTGTAGACAAGAAGTGCACATGGCACAGAACTTGCACGTTTTACACACACACTGCTGCTGTCTTTGATACATTCTGCCTGCCTGTAGTCTGCTTGTCACAGCAGAGACTATGCCAGGAATTGAACAGAGTATCAATCTCTGTGGGACTTCTAGGTACAACCCTATACAGAGTGGTTATTACTTAAGAGTACATAATCCAGAGAAATACACTGGAAAGCCTTCCATGTAATTCAAGATGACAACAACACACAGTAAGCAGATCTTCGGGAGAACACTTAACACCACACAGGCCTGGCTAAGAAACAAAGTCTCCCATGTTTTGGAAATGCATGCATTTTAGACTCCGGGAACAAACAACCATCTTCCATAAATTGAAGTGTATGTTGCCTGACCACACTACAGTGTGAACAGTGGTTAAAAGCCATTATTAATGGAATTTGAGGGAAAGGGATTCTAGCATGCAATTAATCTCAGAATGTTTCCACTGCACACATACCTTTCCGCCACCACCACTCACCCCAACAAAACTCTGTCCTAAAACTGGAGAAAATCAATAAAGCCGCACTAAGAAACAGTCTCAGGTCCGAGGGAAGTGAGTTGTACAGAATAAAAAGCATTATTTCTGCCAGTGGCAAGAAGTCAGATCTAACAGAGAAGGCCAGGATGAAGCAGAACGACATCAGAGAGATGAAGAAAATAAACGTGATGCTTAAGGGACCATTGAACAGGGCGGGAGTATAGAAAATAGATAAAATAACTGAACTGTGGGATAAAAGAGAAAAGACAATGACAAACTTTAGCAGATTACATTAAGGTAATTCCACAAACAGCTGAACCAAAAAAACGTAAACGTGCAGAACCACACCACCTGGCTGAGTTTGGGATTTCTGGGGAGGTGAGGAGGGGCTTTTAGGCACTTTTGCCAAATCAGGTAACTGACACATTACCACAGAATGGTCAGAGATTAGGAGTATTTGCCTTCAACTTCTGCTAGCTACAACTACCTAACACAAGAAATCACCTCTGTGCAGTCTTGCAGCTCTTCTGCCAAGTCAGTTTATCTCAAATGGGACATAAGCGTGTATTTCATGGGACCTGGACTGAGGAAGGCCTGTGCACTGCACTACGTGTTTCTCTTCAACAAGAAGTAAACATACTAAAAGCACATCGGAGAACTGCCCCTCAAAGAGCAAGAAGATAAGCAAAAAGGATAGGTCGCATTTTGGCCTGGGATGCAACATTTAATAAAATAAATTGTGATAATGTGCTCTTAAAGAGGATGTCAAAAGGGTTGGGTGAAACAAGGTGGGTCTAGCACTTTAACTGAAAGTATTAAATACAGCTAAGATATGCAAGTTGCAAGTTTGGGATACTGCTGCCCAGGGAGGTGCAAGAGATTTGCCTACATTCGTGCAGGCAATTGTGGCAACACAGAATCAGAATTTTAAAGTCTTGGTCACGACATGCCACATGATAGCTGTAAGTAACCTCTGCTTTGTAGGACACAAGACATCCTTGACATTATTCTCACATCTTACTAATTCTGAAGCCTATTGCTCAGAATGGCATTTGAAATACTAATACGTTTAATTACTCAAAAGCTACCTTTTGAAATATAAGTATGTATATTTATACACATTTATACCACTGGAACCATTGTATAAATAATAACATTAAATATATAATGTATTGTATAAATAATAACATTGTATAGATAATAACATTATCTATTAAACACTGTCATTTTCTACTCTTCAACAACATAATACCCAACAATATAAAGCCATTTTAAAAATTCAATGCAATTTTGTGCTATATAAATCTTTGCCAATAAAAATAAAGTGGCACTCTTCTAAGGTCTTCATATTAGATAATATAAAGAGGTTTAAGATTTGTGTGAATCAAACTGATCAAAATAAAAAAAAAATAAAACACTGAAATAGAAGGCTATTTATAGAGGGCGATCTACTTTTTAAAGGATGCTGCAGAACAGCCTTCCCAAAAAACATTTACGGCTTTAATTACACAGGGACACAGTCTCAAAGCATTTTGAAGACAGCAGACTATAATTATAAAGAAGAAGTTGCAGCAAGAAATTCAGCAGACCACTTTAAAATGTAACTTCAACACCTCAGCAAACATTTTAAACTTTATGGTGAGAAGAAACATTAAAAACAGCAAGGACAAACACATGCTAATGTAGAGAATCAGAAGGGTAATTGTAATTTCGTGCCCCACCCCCACCCCCCAAAAAAAACCCCAAAAAACCCAAAAACCAACCCAGATGAAATTTTGTGGCATTTGATGCACTTCCTTTAATTTTTCCTCCTACCCTCTTGTACGACCTCTTCCCCTTAAAGATACCTATTCTTGAACAAACGCATTATGTCTTCAGAAAACAGAGTTAAACTATTTACAATACTAATCATAATAGTAACATATCATTGATGCCCTCCGGATACAGTGTAAGCATGTTCATAGGGAAAGGCAATGTTTTATCAAAAGTCTAAGGAAAATAGACAAGCTTTTGAGTTCACAGTATCAAAACAAGTTTAAGACCTGAAGAACAGATTGATCCCACTGGTGCTGTAACATGACATCTTGTTAAAAAGTAATTATCCTTCAAGAAATATAATTTCTAATACACTGTGGCTGTCCAGCTGCTGTTAAAGGCAAATACAGACTAATCAGAAACAATCTCCAATCTATTACTAAAAAACACCACCACTTTTGGGAAGAGTGTGAGCAACAACAGAGTGTGAGCAACAACAGAGCAATGCAACTAGAAGAGATATATGCAGATACTATGAATTATATATATATTACTGACACTTGCCATTTCCACTTGCAAACCACTTGTTAGATTCATATTATGTAACTGTGTAAAGTAGAGCATATGACTGCACCCATACACAGAGAGCAGTGCATGCAACTTTTAGCACAATCCTAGGGCAATCTTTTGCCATAATTTAGAATTGCCCAGCCAGACTCCAGGAATTCTTGCAAATTAACTTGCTTTTCTGGTAACCTTATGGCTACGCATAGTCCCAACCTCTAGTCTACAGTATGTGAAAGAAAAAAAAATCATTGTCACTGAAGAGGCATTTCTAGTGGTTTTGACCCCTCAGTAATTCCAATGATACAGCTAACTTTGGATTTGTACACTTGCCACTTAGTAATTCAACAAGTCCCACTACTATCTTTCCGAGTCCACCGCCACAGGGCAGCTCAAATTTCAAGCACGTGATATTTTTGATAGCAGACTGCCAATTTTTAATACCTTTGCTTTACAATGTACTTGCAATTTACATCTTAAATCCGTCATTCATTTTAAAGAATTATTTTTTTTATTTTTATAATTAAAGAGGCTACTTTGCAAACTACAAAAAAAGGATGCTCTGCAGAGGCCATCAGGAAAATTCTGTGCTCACACAATCACCCTTTGCATCACTTGAGCTGACAGGAGTTGTTTATTTTTCATGCAGACCAACCACTGAAGGCAAAACCTGACATTTTGCCAGTGCGTTACACAACTGTTTTCTGGAAAGAAAGCACCACTGAAGAGCAGGAATCCTAACTTCCAAAGGGAAGATGCAAAACAGTATTATGTACAGGATAACTAATCACATAGCTTTGATAAACACAAACTGAATGGCAACTTCTTTGAACAGAAGAGCTTTAAGAGTCTTGTAATGAGGATCTGGGCTTTTTTCCTACTCCTTCCTAAAGTTAATGGTCTATGGAATAGCACTGCTGTTTTCTAGAGCAGGAAGAGGCCATCAAAGACCAGTCACAAGAAATACAACTCGAGTTCATAATGTTCCTAGTTCAAGACAAACCCTGTTGCAGCTTGCAAGTTTGTCCATCAGACATTTCACTCTGAAAAAAATTAACAGGCCAGTTTGGCAAACCATACCTTTCCCAGTGAAATCAGTAACTACTTGTCAGAGGTTGTCAAAGGGCTGCAAGTACAGTGTGTATCAGTTAATAGCTAAGGGCAGTAAGGCTGTGGCACCTGCATTGGCTGGACCAAGCTGCTGAGCTCTTCGAGCAGGTAATGTGAGCTCTGACCACAAAGGGAGGCTGATCAGCAATTCAAGTACAGTTTACTTTAACCAGTGAACTCTGGGGAGAGAATGGGTAGAGAATTTTATTCTGATCCTCACTCCTGGCCCAGCCTTGATGATCTCCTACTTCACATGTCTTTAATTTCCCCATTGGAAAAAACAAAAAACTAAAAAAAAGTCACAATTCTTTATTTCACAAAAGCAGAAGGGAAGGTCTCATAGCAAGAAAACCCACAGTGTATCTTAACATACACACACACAGAACAACACATGCATCAGAAATTTCTGGCTCTTTCTCCTGTTTAAGTAGGTCGCAACGCACACCACAACCAGTATGGTGCAATCAGCTTGACTGCAGATTTGCAGCAAAATGGACATACTCCCATTAAACGCAAGTCACTGCCAAGACTCGGGTGATAGTAAGCACCTCTTATTTAAGGCTGGAAGTTGAAAATATTTATACCTTTCCTTTCCAGCAGTCTACCCACAAAATATCAACAGTGACTGTGAATGGAATTGTCCACATTTCCCAAAGGGTAGCACATAAAAGAATTTTTCCTGCTGCCTTTTTGTGCCTTTGTTTTGCTGCTCGTGTCAAGGACATGACATGGGAAAGGGAGGAGTAGACAGGATATGCTAGATGAGCTCTGTTGCTACTTTAACTTTGCATTTTCCAATGGGAAACCACGTTGGGGAGAGGAAAAGTCTCACAGGAAGCTTTCCATACTGTAAGTCACAGGCTGGCTGCTGAACCTTTCCAAACATACTCCCATATTACCTCCTATTCCATGACTGCCTTTAGATACTGCCTCAGTTGGTTTCTCTTCTCTTAAAAGCTTCCCCTCCACCACTTCATGAATAAATGTTGTTTTGTTCTAACGTCAAATTCCTTAAAACACCAGCTGCTTCCAGTCAAATCATTTCAAGACATTATCGTTATAAACAAAGACAAATCTAAGTTAAACTCAAGTAAACCAGAGAACTAAAAGCACATTTGCATCATTTACTATACTTACCATATATAAACTATAGCAAGCACAGCTGTATAAATGCATCATTTATTTCCACATCTCACTGTGCAAATTCAAGCCAAGAGGCTACTAATACCAAAATATCCATTACTCAACATTTTCAGGAAGACGCCAACATTGATGCAATGCTGCTATAGTACATCACTTTTGCCACACACAGCATCTAAGAAGCAGAAAGCTCTACAGAGGGCTTTTGTTATCCGTACTATTCTGTTTTTAAATGAGTGTTTTCTGATTGTTCCTCTATTGATGCCATACTCTGCAATCAAGGAAAACTGTTATTTTTTTATTTCCTGAGAAGGAAAAAATGTTATTTTCCAGCGTATTTTTTTCTAATGCATACCAAAGGACCATGCTTCCACTAAGTCTCCTTAGTTTTTCTGCATGGTTCTCACCACTGCACAGGTTTCTATCCTCGTTTTGTTAACCAAAACAACAAGCAATTGGAGAATTACTATTTGCTTATTCCTTGGAGTCACATTTAGGGGGTAGGGACAGAAAAGAATACCTTATTACCCCTGATGAGAAAAGCTTACTATTATATGCAAACAGTTTAGAAGAAAAAAAGTCTCAAAGCCTAGTACAGGGTAACAGAGAACCTTCTTGAAAAGGTGTGTAGCCATACAATCGTGCATGTTGTTTCTGAGGTTCAGACCCAAATACCTGTAGAGGTGGCAAACATCCCATCATAAAAACTGTCTTAGAAGACAAGGAATTTTGGAATATTTTTCCTCTGAAGTTCATGTAGGTTTAACTCTCCAGCATTATTTTATTAGGATTTTTACCTGGTTAAGAAAATTAAATCAGGAACAGAAAGGAAGTTAATGATAATGCAGCTATAAGCTTTGGTACAAACTGTCATATGCTTACAATCTCCAGTCATGCAGATTCAAGTAATTTATCTGCCTGTTCCCACACTTCCAACAGACACATCTCACTCAGACACCAGCATGGTGGAAGAAGCAGAAACATGCATCTGAAACGACTGGTACTTCTGCCAGAAGGTACCAGCTGTGTAAAAGACACAGAGGAAATGTGGTTTTATTTTGGTTGGTTGATTGGTTTTTTTAATCTACAAAGTTTTCATTCAAGGTTATGATATGTTTTCATTTTAGGATACACACCTTTCAGCTTCAGATCCTTATAAATATCTGCACAGTTCTTACACCAACCACCTCTGCTTTTCTACTTTCCCCTTCCAGGGTATACCCTTCTAAGTAATCTCATCTGGTTTAATCCCCCAAAGCGGGCATCACATCTATTTGTGCACCCATGCGAAGATCTATGTTCTTCCCAGCTCAACACAACCAACTTTTATCTCGTTAGACATGGTGGCTGAAGGCAGCACAGACTCTTTTGCCATGGATAACTATACAGACCTTTCCTCCATTTCATAATCTGTACAGGTCTGAAAAATAGGAAGCCTAATTAATGGAGCAGTGCAGCTGAAGTAATGGGTGCTCAACAGCATTACTGATAAGCAGCTTGATAACAGACTAACAATTGAGATGTCTGTAGTCCAAAGGACTAAGAGCCTTTGCAAGATACTTGCCGCACTGTATGAGGACGTGCAGAACAGGAAGTTTCCAAGTAATACAGCACAAACTGAACACATGGTGCTAGTAAGGACTGGCAGACCGCTTAGCTTTAGCATAATAATCAATCAATCAACAAACAAACAAAAAAACTATTAAATCTGCAAAACAGCACGCAGTACAAAGCACACAGTAAAAGATAAAAGGTATGTATTAAATGGGGCATATGAAACGGAGTTTTCTAGTTTGCTTCTGGACATCAGTAGGGAGCACCACACCTGCTAGCTGCCAGACACCTGAGCAACAAATCCAGTGACCAAGCTAGATGACTGAGCATGAGAGGGCAGAGTGTGGAGAGAAGAACTATCATGCTGCACTTCCTCATAGCCCTCACTATCACCTCACCTCTGCCTTTACTCAAATACCAAAGCTGTCCAAACCCACTCTCCGGTCAGATTCCCTGAAACTTGCCTTTCCCATGATAGACATTTCTATGTAAGCAAGTACTCTTGGCACCTAGCATTTTCCTAAATGAATTATTTTATCCTTCAGTTGCACTTTACATGGGACACATGTTCTGCCTCTATACTGCGGCCACAACAGTGCACCTCTGGATGCTCTCAAGTCTACTTCATCATTCTCCTCACTTTCCTCCCTTAAGCACCAGCAGTCAATGAAATCAGTTCCTCTTAGCATTTTCATAAATGAAGCTAGCTACCTCTTTATACTTTTTAATGGAAAATGTTTGATGAAATTAAATATTATGCTGCCCCAAAGGTCACAATGAGACATCAGTTATCCAACTATCACTATAACTGCAGCTACCAGAACTTAGCAGCACATTACCGTACATACACCGCACTTACCTATTTTACAACAAAACAGAACCAATTATTGTCAGAGGGTGTATTTTGCTATACATTATACTTACTCACACCCAATTCTGCAATATACACACATTTATATTTGGGCATCCTCTCAAATTAGACAGTTCACAATAGCCTTCTAAAGACCTGGCAGATGGTTTGCGTAACTTGCAGGCATTAGAACCTCACACTGTAACTCTCTCTGATCCTTCAGGATAAGCATATTCCTCTCACATGGAATTTGGAGGGAGAAAGTCTCTCTAAGGAACTTAAATACCACAGGAAAATATGCCCTTGACTTTGCCAGTAGCAGTTTCCTCCATGAGGATTTTGTCCATGTTGCCCAAATCTGTTATTTTCTACCATTTAGAAAACAGTGGTATAGATGCTGAAAACACAATGCAGGCAAATGCCATGGGGAAAAAACATCCAGCAGGTATTAAACCCTACCAGGAACCAAATTCTAAGAACAAAAGCAAGTGTTAAGCTTTAACATTTCAACATTTAAGAAGGACTTAATGGTGGTACACAGTCCTTATCACAGTTATTTAAAAGTCACCCACACTTTTGACTGTACAGCCTCATAAAATGGGAAGTGGTATGCACCAGGCTTCCTCCTGAAAAGTATTAACAGTAGGAGCAGCACTCCCACTCCAAAAGCACCAGGATTTGAAGCATGGTTTGAACAACAGTGTCTAAGGCACTGTGTAAGCAGAGTTTACACAATCAATTTCTATGAAACACCCCGTTCATTTAACTGTTCTCATCTTCAATTGGAAAAACTGGGAGCAGCAAAAAAATAACTTAGCATATTTGGGACATACATTTAAAGTAAACCTTGCATCTCATACATCATTTAATTAAAGTTTGGGAAGTTTAACTTGATAACATTGGAAAATTTTAAGGCACTCCAGACAAAGTTTACAACAGTACGTACATAACATGTTAATATATAACATTACTCAAACATCATGGATACTTAAAAGCAAATGTATACAAACCCTTCAGAAATTACATTAGGCCAGAATTCTCAGCAACTAATGCACATGAACTCTAAATTTTCTTACACCTTAAGAAGTTGTCTGAATTTTTCTTTACCTTTTTAACTGAAGTGAAGAATACTTCTGTCTGAGTATCAGTAAACCTTTGACAGGACAAAACCATGCCGCAGTCTGGTTATATAAACTAATATGACAAATCCCTTTTGTTAACTGCGTCACTTAATCCTGATCCCCAAAAAATTAGTAACCTCTTTTCAATCAAATGGCATTAACACTAACAAAAATTATTTAGTCAGAACTTTACCTTACCGTGTAAATGCCAATTCTACAAACAGCAAATGAGAGCTGGATACATTCAGACATAGTCTAAAGAAATTAAAATAAAGACATTACCAAGAATGCTATTTATTAACAATTAGTTTTCTTCCCATCTCCCCCTCTCCCCTGACAGAAACACTTGATGGTATTACTTTATCTTTATTCTGTAAGGTTGTATTAAACAAGCTGAGAAAAATACCATATAAATTCAAATTATGCAGTTACTATACTACCTTTCATACAGAAGCAGCTGCCGAAACCATTACATTTACTACTTTGGTATTTCATTATAGGCTTCAAATTACCTAATGCTCCCCCAAATGCCTATACAGATTAACATTTGGCATGCAAGCTTTTAGTCCAATTTATTTTTATCTACTCTTGTTTAAAAACAACCTGCAAGAGACATTTTAAGAGAGTAAAGTGCTTTTTAGTTTCTTAGTGGACTGTAAAGATCTTCTATGTTTAAATATTATAGTTCTCTCCCCATATCATGATTCAAACTCTCTTCCTGTATATACCAAAATAATGCATACAAGTTAATGTTCCCATATTTTTGAAGTCATGCTCCTTTAGTTTTCTGTTCAAAATAGAACTCTCTATTGTCTCAACTGTTTTATTTAATCTGCTCTTACAGTTGTAAATAATCATATTAAAAGTTTTTACCCTCAACTCGCTCAACTTCCAATCTCTTGTGATTCCACAATTCTATGTCTTCTGCAGTCACCCAGAGAGGCTGTGGATGGACTATGAGTTTCTAATGAAACAGATGAAAAACACCTTCTTTAAATAGCATAAAGAAGCTAGAAAATCAACACACCTCCCCAACACCAAAATAAAACCTACTGTAAGTTTGCCATTTTGTTAATACATGGTCAGGAACAATAAACCAGGCTTACAATTCAGAAAAGCAATTGAAGAATTACTTTAAATGAAGTATTTGAGAAGTCACTGTAGGCAAAAATTAAAGCAATCAAGTGGAACATATTATCTATCTTTATTTATTTAACAAGTTCACACATCATCTGCATGTGTTTTAAGATGTCGAAGGTGAACTGCTGTATGGTACATACTTCAAACAGTATCAGTGAAAACACTCATTTTTTTCAGCCTCTGCTTTTAACATCCCCCCACCCAAAAAAAATCTGCAGTTTAATTACTCATTTAATCAGATCCATGCTTATGAATTATAAGTAATAAAAAAATGCATAGCAACCATTTTTCTTATGCTGTAATTGTTAAATTTAAATTTTAAGCAAACAATATTACACTGAACTGTCTGAAAGTCAAAAAACACAGCACAAAAACCTGAAAGCTAACCTCAACCACATCATTGATATTTTTTTCCTTACTGGAAGCAATCTTGAATATTATTACTGACAAGGAAACACTGCTTCAAAGCACCATTTAAATTGCCAGGATGTTTTGTCTTCTTTTGTCAGTTTTCAGAACAAACATCCAGTTCTATGACTTCTGCTCTGACTTTCCCACAGAAAAAAAAGTCACAGAAAATAGGAATAGAACTGACTTTGAGAAATCCTATGTTATACAAAGTGGTGGAGCGGGGTTATAAACCATATCCATACCCTCCTGACAGTATTTGCAGACCATTTTTCCAAAGGTTCCAGGGATGGCTGACTTCCCCAAGCAATGTAGCCCAGTGCTTCATTACCCTCTCTACTAGTTTCCTAATGTTTAACCTGAATCTGCTGCAATTTAAGCCCATACTTAAACACAGGGTGATACATACAGTGATTGGTGTTTTCAGTATCCTGACAGATTCTATGTGGATGGCAGATGCAACTTATATATAAGTAAAAGATCATTTCAGGTTGCAAGGGAAGTAAACACACAGCAGCAGCAAACCATTAGTTTCTTAATGTGTATCATTTGCTTTTATTCTAGACAAGTGTAGCACTGTAAATTTTTTTCCATATTCAGTACTTCCAGGCTACACATTCACTAAGCTGCAGTTCAAATTCCCCAGCAAGTGTCTGGTGAACCTTGCTTCAGCAGAATAAAGCAAGCTACATCTGTGTTACCTTACTCATCTGTTGCTGGGTTTTCTACTGTTCTGAAATCAACAAGCTATTATAGGGCATGAATTCTAAAATTATCTCCCCTTCCTACTGTCACATACAACACCAGTAAATGCTTCTATGCATTTCCCAATGAAATATTAAGCTAATCCCTTCCCCAAGCCTCCAAGATAATGTTTACGATCTGCAGTCTACAGTGTTAAAAAAGCTTATTAATTCCAGTGCTGTTACTAGATTCTCTCTTATATTCACTTTTCCTCCCCAAAAATATTTACATTCCTTCCAATATTATTTCAGCTTGATCACTGAAAAAAGATCAGGAATAGATTTAAATAATTAGATGCTTAATGAAAACTACAGATAACCACTCTGATCACTGAATTACAATGTAAGTGATAATCTGCTGCTACAATGAGGAATTTATTCTTGATATTTGTAACCTACTGCTTTCATTTTGCAACTTATTTTGGACCATACAACTGGGCAACAAAACAATTGTAGAGAATTTGCATTTAATTTACTTACAGTTTATTGTTGCTTTCTGAAAGGATTTTACATGGTAAGCATGAAAGTAAAAGAAAAAAATAATGTAAAAATATACCTACAAATATTATAAAAGATAGATACCTGGTTTGATACAATTCTATAAAGACTTAATTCTTAACAGAAGTCACTTAGCATGTCTAAAGTGAGAAACGAGTTGTCAGGTCAAATAAGCATGCACCTTTGCCAATATGCACCCTTCTGCTTAGGCGAAGGGTCATCTCACAAACATTAAATAATTTCTCCAGTTGTAAACTAAACTCATGACTAACATACATATTTGCCCATTATTCATTTTAATTATATGATTGTTCATAATGTCTCATAAAGTCTGCCTTGCAGCTGCGCAACCTTTCATTCACAACAAGCATTTGTTCTGTCCATTTTTTCCAGCATTCAACTACCACTACAAATATCAAGACAAAATAATCTCAATATTTGGTGTTTAAAAAAAAAAAATCTTATAGCTCTGATGCAGTCTACAAGCACACAAATTCATTGTTTTAATATTGATACCTTCAGCAGTACAAAATTAAATTCCCACCCATAATATTTACAAAAGAGCAAATTTTGAAGAGCAAGTTCTGCAGCTGATCACTTCAAAGCTGCAATGACTGAGCTGAAAGCACTAGTCTCAAGAACCTTGGTAGGCAAAAGGGGAGAAGTGATCCTAATCAGTTTATCCAAAGACACAAAAGGCTCGACACCTGACAGAACTGCAGGAGATGGTATCCTCAATTCTGCCAACCAACAGTAAGACTCAACTTGACCTTGGCTTGCTTTGCCATAATCCTAAATAATTTACAGCACTAAGTATAGATCCAAGACCACAAAACCAGAAAGCACTATGAGTTGTTGGGTTTTCCTTGTGGTATATTTCTTTAGTGAAATAAGATTAAGATGCCCTCCTGCTCATTGATAGAAGCAGCGGTTCACCCCAGTAATCGCTTGGAATTACTGGAGCTTTCAAGCAAAAGCTTTTCCACTTCCACTCTCATCTACATCTTTTTCCAGTGTGTAAGAAATGTGAAAATTAGCAATACAAGTGTAAACAATATGCAGATTTTAAGGTATTTTTATATATGGAGCCTGAAAGAAATTCTCAGTGCTTATGTGTTTTAAAGAACATGTAGGTACCCAAAAGCACACACAACTATGCTACAGTACAGGTGGCAGAACCTTTGACCAGAACTGCTGTTTGCTAAACTTGCGTACTGAACTCCAAGCAGTAACTTGAAGGCTCCTCTTTCTGCACAAGATGTCACAACCCTTCAGCACATTCCATTAATATCTAATTTGAACTCCCTGAATTCTTTTTTATACAGTTCTCAGGGATAAAACACACATGAAATATTTTCATATTCTCCTTTAATGCTGAATAACTAGATTTTTAAAATACCAACCTTCTTTTACATAACCATTAAAAAAAAATCTGAGTTTTGAGACTAGAAGAAACCTAATGCTGACGGAAAGGCAATGATATGTGAACAGGAAACAGGACTGGATCCAGGAACTCTTGTCATCATAATAAGTAATCAAGTGGATGCACCAGAGAACAATGCTCTCCCCTCTTTGAGGCAATGTTCTCACCAGAACAGTTTTCCACGACTGCTTCCAGGACTGCAGTGGTTCAGACAGTGAAAAATGCAGGTTAGCCAACACAAAATTAATAGCAGCAAGAACAGCACAGACATTTCGGAAGAATTCTGGACCTCTTCTCCAGTCTTGCTGAAACCTGAAATTAGCAAGTTTCTAGGCAAGAATAAATCACTGAGAGAAGAGATCACTCACTGTAGAGTGAGTGCATCATCAGTGTGCATCTACACAGGCTGTCAATTCAGTTTCAGGTTCAGCCAGTGCTGCAGGCCTTACATACAAAGTCACAAATTGTTTAGCATACAAGTGGGGCAAGGCCAATAGCCTTTGCTGATAAGTCAAGGCAGGACCTCCAAGCAGAAGGAATCCTTTAGCTACATGGCCCTAGAGCAGATTACGTACCTTCATAAATCCCTCTGAATTAAAAAGTTTCACCTCCTGTGCAGTCAATGCAATTCTGGTTACACTGGGGAGCACTCCCAGACATCATCCAGAATATCCCCATTTTCTAACTGCACTTCCCTGTTCTTGAACTAGATCTAGCTGTCCTCTCAGTGAGGGGGTTATGGAGGTGTTTGGTGCACAGCATAAGCACCAGGACATACAGGGAATCAGTGTCTCATGAACACATTCTCAGGTTCCAGCAATCACAGCTTCAGGACCTCCACAAGCCTACCACTGCATCTGAACATCATGCTTAATACTCCTCCCCCAATGGATGAGTCTTCCAAGAAACTACAAAGTCATAGTCTCATTTTTGCCTTCCTAACATTACTGCACAAGTGAGACCAAAAATCTAACTATACTCCTGGGAAAAAGTAGTACCTGGATTACAAGTGTCATCAAGTTCTATGGGCAAAATTATTTCTTGCCCATTTACCCTCTCTGATTTTGAAGATGTATATAATATTGCCTCCCCACACGATTCAGCTGTCTCTTCTTCAGACTGAAGGGGTATAATTATTTAATCCCACCTTGTATGGAAGCAGTTGTTTTCTTTCAACTACTGTGTTATCCTTCTCTGTATCTTCTTTGGTTTTCCATCTTTCTGGTACGATGCAAACAAAAATACAGTGTTTAAGGCAACACCAAACCTTACATTTAAGCTGTGTAAAAATGATTTTTTCCTTCTTAATACCCTAAACTTGCTGACAGATGTCTGGGTTGCGATGATATTCTGAAGGATCCCCTTTTCTGTTCCTGAGCACTGATGGTATTTTAAGGCCTATGCATCATCTGTACTGCCATGTGACTTCTGCTATAAATATATGCAACATTGCATTTATTAACACTGAATTTCATCTGCCATTTCATTACCAATATCAAAAGGGGTACTATGATTTTTTCCCAAGTTCAATGCGCACTCTTAATATTTGTCTCTGCATCTGCCCATCCAAAGTATATGCTGTTTATACAACTAACCACAAACATGTAATTTCCTTGTAATCTCTACATTCTCCTCTCCATCCCATTCACTGCCAGAGCAGCACCAGCAATGCTCATTTATGAAACTTACTATCGACGCTTACAGAACGATTACTTCATTTTCAAATGCTTCTGATTTTTTCCATCTTTACTAGAGGCATAATCATATAGAGTAGGCAGTAGTTGCTGTAAAAGCTGCTAAAATGTAGAAAACTGATGCTTCTTCTACCAAAAACCTCCAAGTCATAACAAGAAAAAAAAAAAGATCTGCAAACTCACTTCCCCCATATCAACAGTTCCTACTGGCTCTTGGATGCCATTTTGCTTCCCCAGACTCTCCAATGCCAAAAGCTAACGTGGTCCTCTGAACAAATTTTTCTTCTACTGCTCCACTAAAACATACACCATAAAAGCAAAGCATCGTACTCCGTTTCAGGTTCTTCCTGCTGTTTCTCCTTATAGGCAACAAAGCTGTAGGGCAGCACTGCATCTAAACATGAGGACTTACTTGTCAGCTGTTATTTCCTGCTTTATGCCTCTCCCTCAGACAGCTGGAAGCTACTTACATGCTCATGTTGGCAACTAATGCAGTAACCTTACCGGTGAGACAAAAGTTCTATACTCTGAAGAGCTCCAGCATGAGATAAGTCCATTTCTTATTCAATTGCAAATATCCTAGTTATGTCCCCAAGGTCTTTTATACAGTCAGGCAGTTTGCAGTTCAGAAAGTTTTGCTACACACATAGTGAAATAAAGAAAACACAATATACTCCAGAATGTAATGAGCCAAAACCCAAACAATCACAACATTTTAAGTATTGCATATGCTTTTTTCCTTATGGCTTTACTGCTGTTTGGGCCCACATTTGTGCTTTTAAGTTTCAAACTAAAAATGCTTCTTTTGTTAACGGAGAGCTGATATCCTCACATAATCAGAAAACTTCAGAATTCCATCTGTGAGAATAAACATCACAAGCTGGCAGTATTAAAAAACATGAGCTGATGATACTGACAACAAGCCACAAATGGTAATTAGTATGGGGTATTAGGAGGAATATCCTGTACTTACTAAACACAGATTTTTCCCCCTTATTAAAAGCTTGCATTTCTAATATTTTGTGAAATTCATCACCATGTTGTGTCAAGCTTGGAGGTCTGACCAAAGAATTCAGGAGCAACGTACTGCAGAGCAACATGGGGCCCAACAGACTGCGGGCCTAACTCACAAGGACACTGTAGAGCTATTTGTAACAAACAGAGAGTCAACATTTTCAGAAACTGGGACACATTTTTTGTTGCAATAACATCTACCACTCTAATGCAATCCTCATCACAGAAAAGGCAAAATGGTAATTTGATTTTACGACGTGCTAATTCACTTTTTCTTTGCGTAGCTGAAGAGAATGAAATTTCTGGCACTGCAATACTCCTGGGACTTCACAGAATCTTGTGCTGGAAATTATAATCACATTAAGGCATTCTTTTGGGTTCCCAAGGAAGCTGTATCAAGTTTCACTGTAACACCCACCTTTGAATCAGAAGTTTACCTGGAAAATTCAGTAAGGCTTCCTATTGCAGGGTGAGCAAATGCAGCACTTGACTTTTCTCTTCTGCAAAGTAATTCTATACTTCTGCTCACTGATCTATGCTCAGGCAGGTAATTTCCAGTGAGTTAAGTTACCAATACTTTTATTGCCCTTTCTACACTGCTGGTTACATCCTTCATTCAGCAAAAACTGTCTGCAATACTGGCTAAGTAGATTCTACGGAGTGGGAGGATTTGTTTTTCAGAGCACCTCTCTTCCAGGTCTTCAACCTGATCTGGTTTTTGAACTCTCTAACTTACTGAAATCAGAAGCATGCTCATACCAGTGAGGTCATCTCCCAAAACTGATTCCATCTGCCATTCCCAGTTGATTTAGATTTGAATGTTACGCTTCATAGAGCTGAAATACCAATAGAAACCTAGCCACAGCAGTTTCTTTGGGTGAGGGTGTCAAAAATTTGGTTTGGGATTCTTCCCACATTGCTGTGCTGATGCAGAAAGTAATCAAAAGCAGCAGCATTCTCACTTCCAGACTAAGTGACCCTGGCTATGTAAACAATAGCAAGTACTGCAGCACAGCAAATGCTGGTGCTGAAGACCAAGTATTTGTACTAGGTACTTCAGGCATTTTACTTCAAACTAGTTCTGATCTGGTCCTGTGGACTGAAAACCCATTAGCTGATGCATCTTCCAAACTTTTTCATCTGTAAAATAGCAAGATTGCATGATCTGCGATCACTCCGCAATGCAAACCCAGGTACAGTAAGTAGAGGTGACTAAGATCCACTTCAAAAATCTGCATCTGATTCAAACACTAATACAACTGCACGTACCCTGTACACTAGCTGATCCTACACCTGCCAGTTGCCCTCTTTCCTGCGTTCAGTTCGATCTTTACCTTGAAACAACTGTCAGACCCCTTACCCTTGCGCCTAATAAGCTTCCCAAACTGAAAGAGGGATAGTATCTCAAGATAGAAGACCCTGTGCTCTGCAGAGGGTGTAAAATTTCAACAATGTTACAACCAATAGATGAGTCAACAGACAGCCCCAATAATCCTTATTGTTACGTAACAGCAGACAAAATTCCTACGATGACAGGGATGTTCAGCAAATGGTAAGAGGGCAAGGCTACATAGAACTTCATTGCTTATGTTGCAGGTGATATATCAAAGACCTATACATGCCTCCAAGGGAAAATCCAGGGTTACTACCATTAACTTCCCGGATCCTTCCTTACTTCAAAGAACAGCAGCTACTGGTTTACAAAGTTTCAGTGAAGTAAGACTTTAACCTTCAAACAGATGCCTCCGTAATGCCATTTGTAGTCTATGAAAGAATGTTTTCTATGGCCTACAGATACCAAACAATGGAACAGGCAACAGCAATGGACAGAAAGAATCTTAAGTACATCAAAACCACTAAGTGATCACAATCTAACCTGTATTGCAACTTTCTAAATCAAATCTCTCCAAGTAAATTAAAGGGTCCAACTAAATAAATGGGAAGGTCTTAAAGGTAAGCAAAAGTTGCTCAGAAACATTTTATTTTCCTTTTAATATCACCTAATGTTTTTCAGAACACCATAGCTTGGCATATGCAGCTTTCCCGAGCCAAGAACAACTCTGCCTGAACACTAACTACCCAGAACCTGAGGTTAAGACCATTCAGAAACCAAAAAAATGTGAAGTCACTTCAAGGCCTATTAATCGCAGATTTGAAAATCTAGTCCAATTTATTCAAAAACTACCCAAATTTTAGCTTCTGTGTGCACACATACAGAAGTAAAACATTTCGTAACAGCTAACAAACATATACAGAACCAAAAAACCTCAAGCTTCTTATAGTAAAAAAAACAAAAACAAAAAACAAGCAACAAGGATTCTACTGCAGTAAGAGTGTGCATTCTCTTGACTTTGCAATACTCATTCACGCTTAACTTTTCAGAGGGGGGGAAAAGGAAAAAAGAAAAAAATCACTAAAGTTGACATGGTTGTTCATGCAAGAAGCGTTACCTTCCATTTGAGGTTGGAATATACTCTTCATTACCTACTGAAAAAATATTCTTATATACAACTGAGATACTACATAGTACAGGATACAATTTAAAAATAAGCTATCATTAAAAATCCTTTCTAATTAAAAAGGATATTAATCATTTTAATCCAATTTAAAAAATGTGTATTTGTACAAAGCTAAACAGGTTATCAAATTTATCTTACAAACTGTCAAGAGCAATGTAAGACCTTTTTTGTGCAATCACACTGGTTCAAATTTCTACATCACCCTCTAAAGTAGCTTTAAAAATTCTACACAGACCAGGCTGATACACGCAACCAGTCAATGTAAGATCCTTATCTAGTACTGAGGAGGATGCTGCTGAAGTAGTATACTGTGGAAGTCTACTCAGCAGCTTAAAATTTGCATTCCAAGTACCACACACAAAAAACTGAAGCATTGCTATTGCTTGTCCACAAGTTCTCCAAACAAAAACTGTAAGATCAGTCACATGCCATGCTTTTCACAAGATGCATCATGCCATAATTTCTTAAATTAAGCATAGTCTACTGAACATAAGCCAGCCAACACAAGTCTATGTATACATTATAATCCTTCCAGACACAACGCAGAAAGAATTAAGCAGAAGAAGGTTGCAGAAACACCACAGGATTGTGTAGTCACAGAAACCTACAAACCTACATTGATGCAGCTGTGTTCACATAGCATGTTTTAAAGGAGTTAACTTCAATACAAGGAGAATAAAACGTATGAGTAAAAGGTGCCTCTAAATCAGTGAGCATGGATTCTTTTCCAGAGTTTGAACCTGGCTCAGCTATGTTGATTAAAAAAAACCCAAACAACAGAACAACCACAAAAAACACACCGCTCCTAACATTGTAACTATATCAACACAAAAATAACACAGGCATCAGGCTCAAGAGCTTCTTCTGGCTATTAAAGACACAGAAGCTAGTCCCACTCTCCTAATGCAAAACCGGACCAGAGCACCACAGAAGATACTCTTCTGATACCAGCACTTTATCAAATGGCATTAGTCATAAATCAAGGATCACACTGTTAAGTAGGAGAGCTCCTACACAGGTTCTGGGTATCTACCCATACATGCTTCAGGGCCATAGTCCAAGCTGGCTCCAGCTGACCTGGCTCTGAACCTTGTCAATAACCTGCTGATATTAGCAGGTGCTGCAGATGTGTAGTATTTCTTGGGATCAGCTCCTTAAAGGAGAAAGAAACTCTTGACCCATGTAGGCCCCATCCAGGACAAATCAGGAAAAGAACCTTCCTATGTAAGTCTGGGAAGAGCTAGCTTGAGGGTAGAGTCTTCCTTGAGAGGCAATGCCTCCTGAGTCCACGCTGCAGCAAACCTGACCTCAGTTATTCTAGCCTCTTTCCACTGAACTTCCTCATTCAGCCACACTGCTAACCAAAACTTCATCTAATGCTCTGTCAAGGAACTACTGTAGCCAGAAACAACTGCACCCTTTGCCCTGCTGTCTGCTTCACATTAAAGGCAGGGGAGAAAATCTCACTGTCTGCAGGCTGCAACACACTGCCCAACACAAGGAACCAGCAAAGGGATCTTCTGCTGAAGTTCTGAAGCCCACATAGGTGCAGGATCCCAACACATAGGTGCAGGATCCCAACATAAATGGATAAAACACAACATTCCTTAACATGTACCACTTTTTACTACCACTGTTATGAAAATAACAAGGTGGTGGCTCTACATCTACAGGTTAACATTCATACTATAACTGCAAGTCTTGCATAAAGAAAGAGCAGGCGCACCTTTACACTAGGGCAGACTGTGGCAACAGCTTGGTCCTCCAGGCTGAAAGCGTGTTGTAGACGACTTCCATAACTCACCACCATCAGCTCTTTTCGTCAAAGCAGATTTTCTAAGGTGCTTGAATCCACTGTTCAGAAGAGCCATTCCATTTACTACCATTAACAGAGAAAGATGAAGGAGGACCAACCTCCTGCATTTGGTGGAGGTGAGGACTGGAAGGGGAAGTCCTCTGCACAAACACACAAGGAAGTATTTGAACTGCCGAACAGAATATGTCTCCTGTCCAAGTTATACACAGATGCAAAAAATTAAAGGCTTTCCTTTTTTTTTTTTTCCTCCTTTGGTTTAAAAGAGTTGATGTCAGTTGCAACAAGTATTCCAAAGATCAAGGGTATGGAAACCCCAGCAACAAGTGCTGGTCAGTGATAGATGAAGGCATCTTAGACTGTCCAAGAGCACCAGTGGATCAGCATCCTGTTTAAACTATTAACTCCAATCTCTGTTTTTCACCATCTATAAAAAAATAACTTGGTTGCTCTGTAACAACTTCTACATCGAAAGAATCCTTCACGTTTCACATGGCATTATAACGCATGCTGTGAGACTGATGAGCCCTTGAGAAAGTCTGTCTTCAGAGACACTCCCCGATAAAGCAGAAGCGTTAAGCAAAAACTGCATAAACATTCAGGACATCATTATCCTGAAGATTCACTTCTTTTCAAGATGTCACCAAAGGAGGCCACCCAACAGCAAAGAGGAAAAGGATCAAGTGGAGAACAAGAGTAAGGGGGGAGGGGGGGGAATGTAGAGCTATTTAATCTCCTCCCCCCACTTTAGTTAATACAAAAGCATACTCTCAGTTTCCAAGGCTTATTAAATTTATTGTTCTCGGAGTGGCTGGGCTTCCACACAACACCTGTAGCAGTCACAAAGGTTAATGTAAGCATTTTGAAAAGTGCAGGATGGCCAGTTTCATCTGGATTTAAGTTTATAAAGGAAAAAAATTTAAGAAACAGCTCCAGGCTCTCAAGGAGCTACAAGGCTGCACTTGGCAAGTTTATTATCAGTATTTCATTAACTAGGTTCTTAAAGAGATGTCTACCTACTGTTTCTGCCACACAAGACTCATTTTCTATTCTCCCTCTGTTACCTGAACTCAGGAAGGAAGGCCTAAAGCTTTTTTTCCCCTTCCTTCTATTAAGCTGAATAACTCAAAATAAATCTAAGCTACATGGAGGCCAGAATAGTAGTTAAGTAAATATTTAATATATTTCTGGTTTACTTAATTTCATTGTCAGAGAAGGAAAAGTCAGCCACTGCACGTAGATCTCATCTCAAGATGGGAAATTTCCAAATCAATTCACTAAAAAGAGCATCTCCAGAGATTCTGTTGACCGGCTGATGAACCCCTCTTGAAAGCCTACACCCACGCGCACCTTTGTGTGAAGGCATCAGAAAGGCCAAGTCAAATTTCTGACTGCAGATACCTCCCGGCTGGTCACACCTGACACCAACAGCAAACAGGGGACAGCCAAAAGAGACCTGCTCCCCACCGCCCTTCGCAGCACCCCACGAAGGAGGGGGCACATGGGCACAGCCCACGGCCCGCACTTAAGGCAACGGAGCTCGAGGGATGGGATGTGCCCAGTGCACATCCTGCTGTGATGTCGAAAAGGCAAAGTAAGCGGGTACCGTACTCCAACAAGTCATCAGCTCATAACCCAGCCGTGCCACTGGGTTTGCCTGCCGAGCCTGTGAGTCTGAACAGCCACCACGACCCCAGCTTAGAGTGCGCGCCGGTGATACGATCTCTCACAGGCGAATCAAGCCAATATTCATTAAAGCGCAATAAACGCTACCCCTGAATACCAGGTGCCAGGGCGCAGGGCCCAACCCGCCCAGGGTGACAATTTAGTTCATTCAAGCGTACCCTAAGCTCATGCATTTAGGAAAAAAACAGCGACCCGGGTCACGGCTTTAGCAATCTAATAGCGGCCAAATGAGCGGAGCCCTGCCGGTTTATCACCCTTTAACTGCCCAGCGGGCCGGGGGAAGGCAGCGCGGCCGGGCGCCGGCCACCCACCGCCCCTGCCCGCGGCCACCGCCCCACCTGCCCCCTACACGCACAGCCCCCGCCGGGGACGCCGCCGCAGCCGCGGCACGTTCGGGTAAGATGTCCGACGGGCCGGCGGCGGGGGGCGGCGCGGCGGGGGGCGCCCCGCTCCCGCCGGGGGAACCTACCAGGTAATCCATGTACCGGGTGGCGCCGGGCGCCGCGCTGCCGAGGGGGTCTCCGGAGCCGCGGGCGCCCGCCCGGCTGACAGCAGCGCTGGGCCACCGGCGGCCCCGCCGTCAGGGGGAGCTGCGCTTCCTGCCGCCGGCCCGCCGGCCTCGGCGGCGCGGGGAGCTCGGCCGCCGCCGCAAGGTGCGAGCTCGGCAGCCGCCGCCCCGAGCGCCCGCAGAGGGTCCGGGGGCGCCGCGCCCCACGGCGCTGTCAGAGCCGCCGCCGCCGCCCGCGCCTCACCGCGCCGCAGCGGCCCTGCGCGCGCGAGGGGAGGGAGGGGAGGGGCGGGGTGGGGAGGGGCGGGGGGCGGGGGGAGGGGCGCGCGGCACCGGCGGGGCGCGCGGCGCGGGGCGGGGCGGGGCGGGGCGGCCGCCACACAGCCAACCCCAGCCCGGCGCCCGCAGCGCCCGAGCGCTGGCCAGCAGCGCGAGGCCCCGCCCCGCCCCGCGCGACGCCGCTGTCAGCTGATGGCACACGTGGGGCGCGGCCCGGGCGCTCTTAAAGGCGCACGCGGCGGCTGGTGTCTGGTCGCGCCCGGCGCGGCCCGCCCGTGGGGTGAGGGGTAGCACGGCCGGCAGAGCCCGTGAGGCGCGGCCTGAGGGCCCTGCGTGCTGCCGGGCCCTGCTGAGCTCGGTAGCTGGCGGCGCGCCCAGGGGGAGCGGGGCGCCTTGCAAATACCAGCTGGATGCTGGCGGGGCCCCGCGACGGGAGCTCTGCTATTAACCTCAGCAGAAGCAGGCGCCCGTTGGACGGGACCGACATAGCTAAACCCCATTCAGCAGAACCTCTGAATAAACTTTTTTCTGAGAAACTTGATGTAGGAAGGTAAGAGGTTTATCTTCTGTATCTTTTAGCGTAATCCCCCCAGCCACCTGTGAAAGCAGCACTTGTGTCTTGTAGTGTGAGCTGTACATCTGGCCCCTGGGCTTTTCCACAAATTCACAGCTTTAGTGGTAGCACCTGCCTTGCTGGAGAAAATGGAAGGAAACTTCTCAGTGTGACTGTGGGGTGGGAAGTCTTAGAAAAGCAGTATCAAGTGAGATAACTTTAAAAAAGAAACCAACCCACAATGTAATAAAATTAATTATAAAAGCAGGTAAGGAGCAAAGAGGAAAGGAGGAGTAAATGAGGGTTCAGGAGCAAAAGAGAACGTGTATTTATAAGGATGTTAGTAAGCAGTTGGCCTAGATCTAGTAAACTGCTGGCAGGCAAGGGTGATGGCAATTGCTGCTCTGATTTTTGTAATAAGTTAAGGCCTCTTGCAAACAGGCTCAGTTAATGACATCAGTCAGCATCAAAAGCTGTTGGTAAGGTGTTCCCCCCCATTCGCCTAAGGAGAAGGTGGTTCCTGTCAATGGATAATTCATTTTCCTCATGTCTGGTCTAGAATAAAAAACATGCTTCCTTTCAACCTCCTTACTTTGGAAATCAATGTCATACAGTTGTATAGCTAGTTAGATTTAATTTAGATGAGTACAAATGAACTTGTTTACTTCAAATCACTAAGAAATGCGCTAAATTTACTGTTTTAATAGCTAGGTGGTGGAAGGAGGAATGCAGGCTTGGCCCTTCCTGCTATTCAGTATTCTGTTTTCTGTATAGGCACAGCCATTGTTGGCAACTTTCTCCTGATCACGAGATGCCCTTTTGACAGTGGGAACTACAGGGTGAACAGAGGTGGCTAAAGTACACATCTCAATAATGTAACAAAGGGGCTGCAAAAAACCTCTTGATTTCATTGTTCATCTGACATTGCATGCTGTTTTTAACATCTTGCAGTGCTTTTCCCCTTAACCCTTACAACTTTATTTCTTTTGGGTTTGTTTTTTTTTTTTTAACAGCAGTAATACATCACTTTTGAGACACTGCCTTTAGACACTTTCAACGAAGGGTAACTGCAATAGAATGTAAAGGACAGCATCAAGAACAAGCAGAGATTTCAGAAGTATTTCCTATAAGAGTAATGGGGAACAACTGGGAATTATTTATTCTAGAGCTGATTGGAGGGAAAATAGAATCCATATGTAAAGAGTTGCTGCTGAAAGGATGTTCTGATAGAAAAAAAAAATTATTGGCTTGTATTGCAGCAAGGGGGATTTAGGTCAGTCACTGGAGAACGCTTTAATGGGAAGGATAATCAGGCACAGACAGACATCATGACCAAACGCAGTAGAATTTCTGAGAGTGGTCCTGACATGTAAACATTTCTCAGGTGCAGTTTAGTTGACAGTCTTCTAGTTCATTTTCTCCAGATCTTAGTGTTAAGTTTTATATGAATCTGATTTTGAAGATGCAATGTGTTTGTACATGCAAAGAAAAATACTTATTCCCAAATGACTATTTTACACATGCAGGTTTTTTTCTAGCCTATAAACAAGTCCTCATGAGCTGAACAGAACACCGCTTAACAAAATCAGAAAAGTTCTCATGTATGCACTGCAAATCCCACAGACTTGATCAAGAGAGAAACAAAGCCTAAGCTTATATATTAGTTGTTCTTTAAACATACAAGTCTTCTGGCCACTCTGTAGCCTTACGGTGCATTCATTTTATGGCATGAAGTGAGGATTAACACTGAACAATAGCAGAACATAAGCAGAATACAAGTCCTATAGCACATGCCTTCTAACCCACATAGCAGTTGTTGTGTTGCTGAGATTTTTCTAGCAAGTCCTTTAGGATTTCTTTCATTTAAAAAGAAGCTCAATTTTATATCGGAATGTATTCCTAATGCAGTTTTAGCTATCTTCATAAAGACACTTAGCAGGAACTAACATGGCGAGATGGAAGGGAGAAGATCAAAGTATTTTAATGGGGCAAAACTTCATGTGATGGCTATTGGGTAATAACTCTGGTTCCAAAAACTGAACTGAGCTTCCTCACAGAAACAAAAACTTATCTTCAGTTAAGTTCTGTTGGAAAAATTATTTCTGTAAAAGTTGCGTGAAAAATAATCAATCTTGGACTCAGACTTTGATCCTGAAAAGTGTTGAGCACAACATTCAATCATCCGTCATTTAAGTCAGTGCAATGTGATTGCTACCTACCAAATTCAAAGTTTTGTAGCAGCAGCAGTCAACAAACTCTGAAGGTGGAATTGACATGAGTAGTAGACATCAGCACACTAGTAGATATTGGCGAAATGGGAATTTAAGATGTAGATACCAATCACTATACCAATTTCCAAACATATCTGAGTGGAATTAGTAGGGTGTTGTCAGAACTATGTAGTCAGCTGTACAAAAATGTAAGTGGTCCAGCAGGCATTCTCTTGGAAGACAAATTGAGGGACCGGCATACTTTAGTATACCTTTCAGTCATGCCACTTTAATTTTGGGTCTCACTAGTGAAATGTATTCTGGCAAAGGCAATACTTACATAGAAGTCCTGCAGGAAGCAGTGTTACTCATTCAGAAGCAGTGCATAGGAGCAGTATGGCAGATGTTTCTCACATTATGGATTGAATAACCTTAACACTGGATGTTTTATAAAAGGTGACCTAAAGCAAAGAGACCTTGCAGTGTATCAGTGACTGAAACAACCTAAACCACTTTACCACATCAGAATAGTTTCATTAAGAGAACAAAGTGCATGCTGTGTTTGTTCTTCTGTTGCTCCCTGCATCCCACCCAATTGCCTTACTTATTAATAACCTTAGATGAAGGATAACTGACCTTTGTTTATTAGCAAGAAGGTGGTTGTACTGATCTTCAGGTTTTACTAATACAAGGTGCCTGGATAGCTCTAAGAAGCTTAATTGTAAAAAAAAAATTACTAGCCTTCTAATTAAAGTTGAGAAATGGAGATAAAACATTCAATATCTCTGAAAGTACTGAAAGAGACTACCTTATTTGTACTGCGTTATGTTCCAACATTACTCTTCCGTGGTATAAGGTTGTTGCAGAGAGCATACACAGACTCTCATCTTGGCAAGTCATAGCATAGTTAGCAGCAGGAAAGGAAAATATTGCCATGTGTGCCTTCATGTTAATACCATATATTTACTCTGGAGTAATAAAATCTGTAGAGAAAAGCCTCATATAAAAAGATGCACCTTTTTGACTCAGGATACTTGTACAGTAAGGTAAATGCTCCAAGTGCTATAAAATCCCTTTATTTGGCATGGCTAGAAATTTAGAATTGGATGCCTAAAAAGATAAAAGTTGTGGCTAGTTCAAAAAGACAAATGATGTGATAAAGCAGTCTCAGACTTCACCGGCAGAACAGACGAAAAGCTGGAGATAAGTAAGGCTAGTTAGAGGAGGCCTGATACTCAACTGGAAAACTGATAGAAAAAATATTTGCAGAGTCTAATGGTAATAGATTTATAAATATAAATTTTAATAATAAATGTGTGGGGCCAATTGTGACCAAAAGTATTTCCTGGAAAGATCCAGAAGGGCATAAACATGGAAAAAGAATTGGACCTGGAGGTTAAAGAATGGCTTTTTCATAAGGAGAGTTTGAATATTGAATAGAGGCCAAGAGGAGTCAGCAGTTGTATTTGCAGCTCTCATTTCAGTGACTTGGAACCTGCTGTTAAACAAACTCCTGTAACTATTACTAGGGAGAGGGAGAAGCTGCTCTGAGTAAATAAAACTTGAAGCAATTTGCAACTCTCTATCTGATATATTGACATATGTCAACATGCACAGATACTACAGGCAAAGGTGAATGAGCGCTATGAGAGAAGCAAAACCTCTCAGTTAAGAATCTCTCCTTTCTCTGTGCCATAATGCCTTGCTACCTTCTGGCATGGTCACCATGTGTGCTATGGTTAGGTATTTTTCCTACAGAAGAACACGTGGCTATGAAAGCAAGCAGCAGATACTGAAAAGAATTTTTCACCTGTTCTCCCTTTTCTTGTTTCCTGAAATACTTAGGTGTCCTTTAGGTAAGCTTACTGGCAAAATAACAACAGGCAGTCTTTAAGTAAGTCTTTAGGTAAGCTTACTGGCAAAATAACAACAGGAAAGATGAATGTTAAAAAGTAGGTCAAAAGTAGAAACCAGTTTCTGACTGTAGTTATGCTGATATAAATCTAGTATACTTTTAATGAATAGTTAATTTAAAGCTATGAGATATTAATAAAGTAATTTGTATTATTACAGTTGATTTCATGCAGGTTATTTACTTGTCCGTGTGCATCAAAAATGTTAACCATTGATAAAGTAATGCAAGAAGATTTGCATGACGAAATTTGAATAGATTAGTCAATAGATTATATTGCTGAGCAGACTGGGAATTACGTATGATATTTTTTTCATTTTTGTGTCACCACAGCCCAAGTTGGTAGTGCTGTGAACTCATTTTTCATTTCACGACTCTTCATGACCTTCCATTGAAACAGTCACACAGCAACAAAAGCAACAGTTAAAGAGTCCTAGTCTTGCCTAAACTGGCAGCCTCGTTTGAGCTACTGGCAGATTTTGAGGACTAAATGATCACAGATTGGGAATCTCCTTGGTAGTCGAAGTTCTGTTTTTAAGAAACTGGAATTTGGAAGCTCTAGATTAAGGGCTTTAGGATTTCTTCTCATACCACTTATCAAGCAAAGAAAAGTCAAACACTTTGGTTTCTTTATTCTGAAATGTAGAAAACAGTGTTATCCTATGGCAGAGTGTTGTGGAGATTTTTAAAAAGGATTCACAGTTGTGATCTGGTTTAACCCTCTGCTGCTGGGAGCACTGTGCAAATACGTTCAGGGAATGGATTAAAAGTTGTACCTTGAAGTCCCTGCTGAGAATCAATGAGGAGATTGACAACACTAAGAAATCTAGTCCAGTTCTACATAATGTCTAGCTTTCTGGGATGAGCTGAACCTTTGGATTTTTGTGTGGTACATTTTATGAGGTTTACAATACATTTGTTTCTAGTATGAATATTGTTTGCAGAGTATTCAAATATTTATCTCTCATGTTCAGATTGTTTTGCCTTTTTACTGAATAAATAAATAGAAGGAATACAGTTACACTGTGGTCTTTGCTCTAGTGTTAATGTGTAAATACATGTTTTCGTCTGTAGCCTTTTCCTTTGTTTGTGACCACATGATGAGAACTCTGTTAAGCCAGAATTACACTTGTGTTCAAAACTTATCCCCAGAAGCATCAGAGAGAGACTATTCTCTTTCAAACTATAAAATGGGCTGGATTTGGATCCTGGTCTTAAAGCCTTACACTTTCCCATTAGGTCTTAGAAAATGCCTCTTATTTCCAGAACTTCTCAAATCATAGTCTGGTGAAGGTGTGAAAAAAATGCCGTTGCATTAGTAAAAGACAATACATATTATGACCTGTGTAATACCTCTGTTGTGTCTGAAGATGAACAATGCCTATCCCATAGGTCTGCCTGTCCAAGTGGTGCCTCAAGTAAAGCTGTGCAGGGACCTGGAACATGGGTCTGACTATTGCTAGCATCAGTGCTCTTCACTCTGAAAGAGCAAGATTCAATAATGGCACATACGGATTGGTGAGAGGAAATACGAAGTTTCAAAGCAAATGAAAGAACAGATGATTCTGAAACAAAATAATTTGCAGTATGCTTATGATCTTGTGTTTCATATTTCTATTCAACATGTTAAACCATCCTATATACTTCAGCTTTGTGTCTTCCTTAACAGTCACATCTTCCGAAGAAGTCTGTGTGACTACCAACCTGTACAAACCGAGCTTTGCCTGCAGTCTAAATATAGCACAGATTATAATATGCTCAGCAAAGCATTGCAGCTACCAGTGAAAATGACCATTTCATCTCTCACTGGAAATAACAGCACATACAAAGTCTCAGTGGCTGATGTTTTCCTGTGTTTTAACTTACTTTGTTTCCGAATCTAAAATGCCTTGTAGCAAAAAGGGTAAAATAAGTGCTCAAAATGAGAAAGAAATTATTTGTTGGTATGGCTATACCTTTATGCCAGAAATGAAACTAGGTTTTAGCCTCATCTAGGTAGTACACTAAGAGAAAGGACAAAGTAGTAACACATGCCTTAGAGTTTGAACTCTAGTTACCAGTTCACACAAAAGTAATTATTTTACTTTTATTCATGTTAGTTAATTTAGCTATGCAGGCGTGTGAACACAAGTTAATTAAACCTGCATTTTGCTATGTAGCATAACCTTAGGAACCCTTTTTTCTTGAAAGCGCATCCTAAATTCCTGCTGATTAAAATGTGCTTAAGTGCTTCACTGCATATTCCTGATGAATTAAAGTAACATGATAAAGGACACATATCAACAATCAACTGAAACAGGATTAAAAAGCCGTGTCAGAGTGTAAGAGTCTGGAAGCAAAACCTGAGGTATAGATATCAATTCCTCAAGAAATCATAGCAAGCCTTGAACAACACCAGTCCAGACGAAGAATCTATTTACCAGGATTGATTCAGCCACTTTTTGAAGACAAGAAATAGGGAAAAGTTTGTATCAACTGTAGATCATTTTAAAGGATTCACATTCAGTTGAAAAGCAGAAAATATGGGCCAGTGTACTAATTCTTGAGGAAAAAAACAGATGTTTTAAGTAAGGAGATACTGTAAACTGAAACCAACAAGGTGCTTATGAAGTTGTAGAGAAAAATCATCTCTGCCTAAAGGATTTGTTCCCACTTTTAACTGTTCCTGAGGCATTTTAAGATGTTTTTGTGGGTAGTTCTATACATCTGAGGTAATAAAAGCTTGAAGCAATGATAAGCCAGAAGAATCCAGGTAAATTGACTTCATCTGCCCCCACTAAGGACAGCAGATACATTTCTAAGCTGGAAACTGAAGAAAACTGGAAAAAAATCGAAGAAGAAAAGCAAATGTGTGTAACAAAGTGGTGTTTCTCTTTCAGCTCCACTAATCTCTCTGTACTGGGTGGGGCTATTAAGTAAATAACTTGGAGTTTTTGAATCCCTCAGCTGTCTCCTTGGTTTCCAAAAGCAACTCAGATACACAAATCTAAATGGCATCTGTGCTGTAGGAATAATATGAACTGAAGGTAATCCAAATGTTTTTGAAGCACCATGCCTTCTAGATTTGGGAGCTTCCGCTTAAACATCTGTATAATCACCTCCACCTTCACACGGACTGCTCTTGGAAGCTTAACACACGGAATATAACTCTGGAGGTACTCAGGATGGGTTACATTGCTTTCTCCATAAAGTGGTTTGGTTGACTAGTGGCTACTCTACAAATGCTGTAATTCGTACAAAGTGATTTCGGTACTGGGTCCACTTACAGGAGAAAGGTAGGATCATTTTATGTCAAAACAAGTTTAACCGTTGTCTTTTCTAAGGTTGTGATGAGTAACTAAGGCTGAACATAGCAGGCTGTTAAGCATACTGCCTTATAAGAGTTTATTCAATAGATGCTTAAGCATGTGCTTCAGTTACCAATAAGTTCAAAGACCTGAGTTCAAATGTTTATAGGAGAAGAACATTTAGACGGTTCTTCCTAAGTTTTTTCGTAATTTGACTTCCTCTTGGAAACGCACAGGTCAAATTCTTACCATTTATTTTATGTCACAGATTTTTAAGAAACTAATCTGATAATGTGAGTGGAAATGAGAAAGGATCCCTATGCAAAACGGATGGTCTTCATAATGAGAATGGTTGCCTGTTCTGAAATCACATGCAGAGAGCTACTTAAAAAATATGAGCAGTATTCACATCCAGTATTTGCATCTTCAGCATAACCAGTGTTTACAGCAGTAATGAGAGCACCTCCTCTTTGGAAGACTGGACTCTGTGTCTCAGGGAAAGCAGAAAAGCCTATACCCCTCTTTACAAAGATCCAGGTATTTGATCTGAAGACCTAATTCATGTTCCCAATAAAAACTGCTTTCAAGAGGAGACCTTCATGGATAGGGTTTTGTTCAGAGGTTTTCCTGGTAATTCAACTGGATTTTCCATAGGCCTTATGCACTCATTTTTTACAACTAGGAGACTTGAAAGAACAATGCAGTTCCTGAATTCCTGGCTGTCCAGAATTCATATACTGCGAGTGCTCTGAGCCATACTGTGTCATGTGTGTGCACTCTGGTAGTGTATACCCCATCCATGGCCAAGAGGGAAACGACAAGTGAAGTAGCTTGTATGTGTTGGTACAATTAAAACTAAACTGCAAAAGGAAATGAGGTGATACAATTACCTGCCATATAGTTAGCACTTTGATCAAAAGATACATTTTGCACATGTAGCTTGTGTATTTTTGGAATATATATTTTATCTTTGAACTTGGGCTACATGAGTATGACTAGATCTGACACTGCTGCTCTCTACATGGAATATTTTTTTAATGAGAGACAGCAAAACACCATCTGATGGGAGATGGGGAGCTGACCCTGAAATGCCATCACTCTGACAGCTCTCTCTACTCCATATACTTCCCTGCCTGGAAGACCCTTCCAGTAACACTGTTCCAGAATGACTGGAAGCCACTGTCCAGGAGTGAAAACAGACTCTAACAGAACACGGTGGGTCTTCTGTATCCTTTAAACAGAGGAAAATGGCAACAGTTAGGTATTGGAATACAGTGTGATATAACGTACTGGGATTGTGCTTTTTTAAATCCATTGACCTAGAGAACACTACAGGAGGAACACAATATTTCAGCTCTCAGGCCAGAGTAGACACCTGCAGGGAGTCAGAGATGATTATATGAAGTCTCAGAAGCTCAAGATCAATCTGTAATAAATAGAAAAATCAGTATCAGGTTTTGCTGCGGTGGAGCGATGGCAGGGCTCAGCCAGTGTATTTGAGGGTTTTGTTCCTTAGAACTGATTGAAAGCAAGGAAAGAGGAACTGGGAGTAAGTTTAGGGAGTTTCAATGGGAAGGATGACTGGAAAAAGCCGGGTCTGTGGCTTATAGAAAAAGAAAGAAGTGGGCTTATAGAAAAAGAAAGAAGAATGATGGAAGTTCTGGGGCTTTGGGGAGTCTCTCCAGATACTCGCTAGCCCTCGTGCCTTTGGATGACAGGGTATAGGACACATCCTCCTGCCTCCCCTACTTCTCAGTGGCTTCTCCTCCCTCCAAAGCACACTCCCATCTTAAAGCCTAGAGACCTTTTCTTTGCTCCTCTTCCTCCCCCAGAGGAAGCACTCACCCAGCTGCAGGGGCAGGGCAGGGGCAGCCACTGGCCAGCTGGTCCCACGGTAACAGCCCATGCTTCACACACCCCAGCGTCACCCCCAGCATGATCTTGCAAAATAGGTAGCAAGGTCACAGGCTGTTTACTTTGGCTGTGCCTGGAAGTTACCTTTGCTTATAGCCACTGGTATTGGTGAAAAAAAGCTTCCACAGATTTCAACCGATTTCCATGAGTAAAACTTGAATGGTTTGTTAGCCAGGCCCTTTTTTCCTTGGAGTGTTTGGAGGACGGTCGAGGAAGCCTTCGTTGCCATCACTACATTTCGCAGAGCCATTTGGATACTAGCGGTGTTTGTACAGTGGCTTTGAGATGTCTCTGTCAGCTTCTAGAACATGTAACAGTATATACATGGTTCATGTTCTTTATTGCTCCCTGCAGAATGAAATTTTTGAGAATTTTTTCTTCCCCTCCCAAACCAGGCAAAATGATAGTTAGAGTGAAATGCATATAATCCTTTGGGGAAAAACATGGTGTAGCAAGAGTTAAGGACATTATTGACCGAACCAGAAGTACAGCAGTATGCTACTTAAAAAATTTAATCCTGCTTATGTGCACTGTGTAAAATCAGGTGTAGAAAACAGCTACAGGCAAAGCCTGTTGTAACTCCCTAGTATATTAATGATGACATTTAAAGGATGTGAAATATATATATAATGTTTTTTTCACACAAAACATGCCTAAGGCTTTTTGCCATTTAACGAAGGAACAACTGCTTCCTTGCCCTGGAGGACAGAAGACGGTCACTGGCAGGCAAGGATTCAGTCTGGAAGGAACAGAGTATGCTCTGCTGTCATTGGCTTGTTTTTACTGGGAAGATGTACAAAATTAATAGAGATGTTAATTCACTATTACATTAGAAGTGAACTAATGTAATGAACTTACTATGGCCAAGGACATATCTGTATTAACTGCTTTTGTCTGAAATGATCATGATTAGTCACTGCATTTAAAAACACAATGTATTATTACATTAAAAAGTTCATTTAGTGTTTTCTAACCAAAGGGATTCAAAGCAACGGTGGAGGTGCCAAATCACTGATTTTAAATATCAGCAAGGAACCCTAAAAAAGCTGTTCTGTTCATGGGCACAAGCAAGTTGTCTTGAATCAGGGCATCTCTCAGCACTCCTCACAGCCTCTCGCTTCTCAGGTTCTATTTACCTGCTTTGGGACGACTCAGGATGGGGAAATGTGTGACTGGATTTCTGTCCGGGTAAGGCTCCCTTCTGACAGACTTTCTGCAGTAGATCTGCACTGTTAAATATGCATCAAGACTTGCAGACACTCTGGAATGAGACCAATTCCATATGCTTTACAGTAAAATGTAATAACACACTACAAATAGGCAGAATGCTTGGGTGTTTTTATAGTCTCCTTATTTTATACAAACCATACATGACTAGCTGATATTCCACATTATTATTTACAGGAGATTGCAAGTATGTAGTTAAGAGAGAAAATCATACACTCTTCAGACTGTGGTCACACACTGTCTTAGCTGAATTTCCCTGCAAAGCAGATACTACGCAAGTTGTACTTAATTGTACACACTCAGCTGTCCTTCTGTTTTTCAGTTAAAGACTGAAATAAAGCCTTTTGCTAACACTTGTTGTCAATGCTATTTTACTGTATCAAACTTGCTTATAATAAATATAAATATGTATCTATATTTAAATATTATTTATTTTAATATATTTTTATAAATATACATATATATTTAAATAAAATCTATTTATCTTTAAATGTAAACTTTAAGTATAAATATCTGAAGTTTTCATAAAGATAATTAAAATCAAAGATCTAGATTCTTAACAGACTTCTGTTATCTTGGCCAGGTCTAGCATCTTATAATGGAGATTCCTTTACGTGATCGTGAGGAGTGTGAAAATCTCTGTCTAGAAGTTAATGCTGTAATAAGCACCCCCACTACCTGCTAAAATGCACTATAGTTTTTACTTCAGTGAGTACGAAAGTTGTGTATTCCAAGTCAGCTCTTCTGATTCCCTTGCATGTTATCCAGAAAAACATCAGGACAGCCTGAAAAGCTACGAGAAGGAAGGAAGGAACCTGTTTTTTATGCATACTCTTTGGAAAGATTGCAATCTGAGAAGGTAGTAAATTTTTGACCATTTGATCCAAACATGTAAACAGGCTCCTATTAACTTTAACTTTGAATTAACTCCTGAACTCCTGTAGCTTCTAGCTTCTTGTTGGCTAAGAGGTGGGCTTAGGGATTTCTTAGTACCTGTAGTCTGCTTTATGAGCAGGACCCTTTGTAAACCAACAGAGAATCTACCCCTCAAACCCCAGTTTTCAAGAATTCATAAACAAATGATCTTTTAAAGATCCTCTTCTTTCCAGATTTGATTTTAAAAATCCCAACAAACAACCAAATAAACCAAAAAGCAGAAACACCCCACCAGCAAGGGAATTCTTATAGTCATCAAGGATATTTTGGGAGATAAACAAGGCTTTTAAACATCTCCCACTTCTAGTGCAACGGAAACAGCTAGAGTAGAAAAGGAAACACTTTTTATCTCCTGTGACAAAAATCAACTAACAAAGCATAGATTTAAGAAAAAGACAAAAATTTTGATGAAGGAAAAAGTGATCTAAGATCTAGTCAGTGAAGTACTCACTGGCACCGGGTTTGTTTGGTCAGGATTGCTTGTTTGAAATCCGTCTTATGTGGGTTTTTGTCAGAAACTACAACCAAAGCTCCTTTGTCATTACTCAAGTGGTAATCCTCACATTCATAGTAATATCTGGGCACACTTACACAAACAGCTTTGAATTTTCTTTCAATCTGTACTCAGAAAGCCTCATGCCTTGGATTTACTTTTTTAAAAATCTCATCTGTCTTACTAACATCTACTATGGAAGTGTGAGTTATAACATCTATAGAGTAAGCAGTATATATATATTGTGATATTCTTGATCATTTAAAGAACATTATTTTCTTGATGGTTTAAAGAACATTTAACTCCATCAATAAATTTACTGCTTTGCTTTTGTGTTTGCAGTTACCCACCGATATTCTTAACATTTTTCATATATGCCGTTTAGCACATTAGCACACACAGCCACTTATCTCACTTAGTATCATTGCAGGATTTTTTCATATTAATGTCCAACAAGTCTCTGAGGCATTTTTTTTTTTACTCTTTCTACAGTACAGCATTATAAAAATAAATATTTAATCCTTTTGTCCCGTTCCTCCTTTTCAGTCCTTAAGCATGGAAAATTCCATTTCAGTATGAACTTTCCCCAAGAGAGGTCTGAGGTGAGTCTACAATTGTTAATTTTAAATTGAACTCAAGCAATTTCATCCCGTAAAAGCTCTTTGTAGACAAAGCCCATTAATAGTATTATAGTGTGCTAAGCCTAGAATGAGCACTCGTGTGTTTTCTTTGCAAATTAATATTCTGCTGGCAAATGAAACAAAAGCAAGATCATTAGCCATACAAACAGGACAGCAATACCATTACATTTACTAACAGCAGCAAAAGGTAAATCTGCCAAAAACATCTTTGTTTCTATTGAATATGCATCCATTTGACAAACCTTGATTACTACTTGCTTTCTTCTTTTCTGTTACACACCCTCCACTGAGCAACAAAGTGTGTTCAGTTCAGGACCTTTAGTCCCTTCCAACACTTGAACCTAGTGAAAATATTAAATCTCAATATTCATTTAGTAAGTTCAATTATTTTCTGGCAAGTAATTATTTTGACAAACATATCCAGAGCATCAGGACACCAGAGGTCTTCAATTCATTCTAGATATTTAACTTCAGTCTTACATTCCTTAGAAAAAGCTGAACAAAATGAGATCATAAGGGTTTTGTGCTAGTTACAGGTTATCATGTTTTATGAGCAATTTAGGTCCTAGATTTTCCAAACCTTACCCCTAGAAGCCTTAGGGAGTGCCTAATTTTAAACAGCAGAAGTATTCCTACTCACAGAACCTCGTAGGTGAGATTTTCAGTACTTCTATTATTTTTACTGAAGTGGTCAACCTCAAAACCTGCAAACCTGAAGATCTGATCCATGGAACAGGAGTTTCACATCCTAAATAAGCAAGTGAGCACTTGCTATGAAGTTTAAATGGATCCAAAATAAATACACCAGTCTTAGTGCACTCAACTGCCTTGAGATATTCCTATTGAGTCTCAAGTCAAGACCTCAGTGAGGCAGAGGAGGAGGAAACCTGAAAACTGGCTGCCTTCTTGGAACACTAGTTAATCTTTAACTGCTGAAAAATAAGATTTTTTCTACAGCAAGAGTGCATTAGATCCTGCCTTTCAGTGGCAAAACAGAGCTTCCAAGCCCTTAGGCACTTTATTCTCTTAGTTGTTCATTTCCTCCCTACTGTTCTGTGTGCAAGAATTGAACAGATTATTATGACTCTAAATAAAATACTATAGTTTGCTTTCTATAGGAGTTCCTCAAGAATTTGTGAGGCGCAGATGCATTTGCCTATAACAGACATAAAAATGTTTAGAAAACAAGCCATGTGAATAACAAAGCAAATACTTGTAAAGAGTTCCATGACATCAGTTCAGTAACTTTCCTAGTAACTTGAAATTTTAAAATCGTTATCATCATACAAGTTGCATTTTTATTTGTTCATTATGCTGTGAAGATGTTGCTCCAACATCAGCTGCTGCGGTTCTGTCATCTGTCATCCTTATCCTTCATCTGACCTTCTATCATCTTAACATGTCAAAAAAAGTCTTGTAATAGTGGATGTAACATGTCAAATTGATAGTCCCTTCCATGCTTACTTACATATCCTACATAGTTTCCCAATGTAAAGAGCAAACACTTGATTCTTAGTGCAAGAGCTCAGAGTAGTTTTCTGCAAGAGACCCCTACAATTAGAAGATCAAGTTTACAGTTACAAGTGAGCATCTGTGCCCTGGGGAGATTTTCCAAGAGGTTGGGCAGATCCAGCCTTTTCCAGGTGTTGTGGTTTAACCCCAGCCAGCAGCTAGAGTACCTCGCAACTACTTGCTTGCTCCCCCTCCTCCACCAGTGGGATAAGGAGAATCAGAAAAAAGTAAAACTGGTGGGTTGAGTTAAGAAAAAATTAATAATTGAGACAAAGTAAAATATAATAGTAATAATAACAACAACAAGTGTAATGAAAAGGAGAGAAAGAGGAAAAAAATCCACGGAAGAAACCCCAAGTGTTGCACAATACACTTGCTCACCACTCTGACAGATACCTGGCCAGTCCCCGAGTAGTGGTTGGCCCCTCCTGGCCAACTCCCCACAGTTTATGTGCTGAATATGACATTCTGTGGTACGGAATATCCCTTTGGCCAGTTTGGGTCAGCTGTCCTGGCTCTGCTCCCTCCTGGCTTCTTGTGCACCTGCTCACGGGCAGAATGTGGAAAACTTGAAAAGTTCTTGACGTAGAATAAGCACTGCTCAGCAACAACTAAAACATCAGTGTGTTACCAACTTTATTCTTATACTAAATCCAAAGCACAGCACTGCACCAGCTACTAAGAAGAAAATTAACTCTATCCCAGCTGAAACCAGGACACCAGGTTTTGGAGAATGTGAGCCATGGACTGAAGCCTTCCTTCAGTTAAGCTGCCTGTGTAACAACACAGCCTTTACAACTTGCAAGAACTTTTATAACACAGCATGAAGCCTTGCTGCAGAAAGAGTTATGTTGTGATTCACTAACCAATACAAATACCATGCGATTGGAATGAGGCATTACTAAAAAAATAATCCCTCATTACTTCTTGAAAACACAACACCTGGTATCTGCTGATTAGACTCTTGCAGTAGTTGTGGTTACATTTTTAATTCCTTCAGAGATTACATATACAAGTAACAATCCAGCTAAAAGGACAGCTCCAAGGAGTAATGGAGTCTAAGTGACACAAGTAGAAGACAATAATTTTATCACTGTACAAAAATATATTACATACCATGTGGAAAAATAGCTCTTTACTCTCCAGTTTCCAGAAATGTCGCTGCACATTCAATTCTTACATTTTAATTTACTATCCAGATCTTCAGTATCACCACAAAGCTAAAACTCCCATATTGGGTACAACAGACCCAGCACTGGCAAAAGCCACCAAGTCCCACTCTTCCTTAAATTTCTTATGTATTGCCAGGTCTGAGGTGACAGCATCTCTTTTGAATGACATGTAAAGTAGGTCATGAGTGGCATCCTTGGGTGCTTTGATACTTGCAGTGCTCTGCCTAAATTCATTTTCAGATAGTTACATGGCTCTCATTTGAATTTAGCCTGTTAGGTTTCACTAGAAGGGTTCTTGTTCTCTTCTGCTGGCATTTTCATTTTTTTCCCCTTTCAGCACTTACCAAGTTGCGATGGTAGTTGAAATGCACAATTCTCTTTGGGGAATCAAGCATGCAGAGAATTGCAACAAGGCAGTCTATTACTTTAAAGTTCTGTCAAGCAGGATGCATCTGTATTTCTTTAAGATGTGCATCAAAAATGTGTTATTCTCATGAGCCTGTGCACCTTATGTTTTTGCAATCTACAGCACAGCTTCAGCAGGGTGTCTGCTTTCTATATTCTCCATGAGTTCGAGATGAATCAAATATTTATTCCCCTCCTCCAAAAAAACTGAGAAAGAAGATATTAGCTTGAAAATAGCCTGATGTAAGTGAAAATCTTGTGTGTTTCTTCCTTCAGTTTGTCTTTTGTGTACAAGTATCTCAGGTCGGTAGTGCCGCCTGGTACGAGCCTGCAGCAGGCTGCCTCGGGTCTCCTTCTCGCAGCTATTTTCAATTTCACCACTAGATGGCGGTGTGACCCACAGAGACGGGCACCCTCGCTCTCCCAGCCAGACTGCCAGTGGCTCCCATCTCTTTCCTTTAAAAATCTGCAACAGATACTGAGGCCACAAATCCGTGCGATGAGCAAGACAGAGCGTGGGCTGACAAGTGCAAGGCCGTGGTAACTGACTGCCTCGCTTCAGCTTTGCAAAGCACAGCTCCGCAACTCTTCCCACACCGGACAGTGATTTCCCACCTGCTGCACAGCAGGGTGTGAGGCCTTCACATGCACAGAAAAACTGGAAAAGAAAGACCAAGATGCTAAGATGGCAATTAAGGACATCAATCCTGCCTCTGTGGGATCTTCTCTGAAGGTTTAAAATGACCCCAATAATCAACTGTTATTAAAATGCATTGCTCAACTAAAGTATGCTATAGGTGTTTGAGGAGTATAGCAGCAGCAGCACCAAAAGTTCCTCAGTATTGCAGCACTGCATCCATATTTAAATTTGAAAGCCTCAAAATATATTCTAAATTGTTGGGATGTTTGCATTTCAAGGGTGTTTTCCTTCTACTGTTGAAAAATTATCCATATTAGCAATAAGGAGGTTAGAAAGACAGTGCTAATTCCTGAGCCCTTAGGTGGCAAACAGAAAGAAGACAGAACTGGGACTGAGGAGCAGGATAGCAGAGCAGAAAGAACTACACAGCTTCATTACCAACATCTTTCTGATTCCTTGTCCTACAGAGTAGAAAGGAATCCTATAAACTTTTGTAGAGCTTTGTATATGACATACATTTAAAGGGTATCTATGGTGGTGTGCTCCCCCTGCCCACCACTCCCCCCCACCTGACCTTTATTTCCCATAACCCTGCTCAAGTGATGACCACCAGTGCTGGTCGTAGTGGATTTGTCTGGTCGTGACGGCTGCATCCGACTCAAAGTGGATTTGGGTGAGACAGATAACAACACGACAGCCAAGGGTTCATTTGAACAGCGCGCCCACCTAACAGTGCTGGTCAAGCTCTGACTCAAGCCAAGTTTGTAAGAAACTAACCTCTGCAGTCGGTATGCAAATAAGTCAATCATCTCACTCCATAGCTACTGGACAGCCCGAGACCCACTGATCTCTTCTGATGGTAGGGGGCTGCGCGCCAGTATCTCCCCTTGAACAGGGATGCCTCTCAAGGTTACTCCTCGGGGCTGCGAGATTCCTTGCCGCAACAGATTCTTGGTAAGTGGCTAATGGCATGCTAAACTTCGAAATCTTAGATTGCGCATATATAATTCTTTAGATTTAAACTGTTGACTAAGTCTGGATCTGGCCGCACCTAAACTCCCCCCTGAGCAGCAGTTTAGAACGCAAGGGGGTCCTCTCTGAACCTCATCACTCAGCGGGAGGGTCTCCTTGACGGTTTTGTCTGACCCTGTCCTCTGCGCAGTAAATACTCAAGTGTACCTTGCCATCGAGTCTTGTTAAACCACTGTTGCATTAACATTGAACTTTGTTAACTCACTGTATTATATGAATAAATGCATCGTTGCTGTTTTCTTGAAGGTGAAGTGCATGTTTCCATCCATGACATATTCAAAGCATCTTTTGTGCTAATTGGACCAGACAGACAGTTCCAAGTATACTTAACATGAACATTTGAAAGACTAACGCAACAGTTTCTAGGAATAGACAATGTTTTCCCACAGTGAGCTGCACTGAGGTGGTAATTTCTGTTTTCCTTTAAAGTGTAAGCATAGGCAAGTTTACTTTTTTCCAGAGAAGATGGGAATAATTAAAATAAAATAAATTAAAAAATAATGCCATATTCCTGTGCAGAACATTTATTAATGAAATGCAAAATTGACGTAAAATAAGTCAGACTGTCACCACAGAATTCAGTAGGGACAGCAATAACTTTCAGCAGTCTCTAAAAGCACAATATCACAACCAACCAGACATACTGCTTCACTTCAGGGTTAAAGTTTTCTCATCAAGTGAATTATTGGCTAGCAAAACAGAAAACAGCTGCTGAACAGATAACTGGCAATGTTCCAGATTATTTTTATCACTATTTTAGCAAGCCATACATTTGGAATTGCATTTTTAAATGCTTACTGGAGGACAGTTTGATGGAAGAGCCAATAGTTAAATAAAGTAGCTCAACTCTCCTTTCCCACAATACATTAAATGGTTGGCCATTGATGTAAGTTATCTTGAACTTTGATCTGCCTTTGAAAATTTCCTTACCTTATGATGCAGCCTTCATGAGCTTAAAATAAAATAGCAACCTTAGAACTTTAATTATAGCTATGTCTGGTAATCCTGCTCTGCTATCAACTTAATACAGAGGTTCATTTCTGACAGCTATCGAAATTCAGCTGCCTCTTCCTTCATGAGTCCATTAGCAAACAAAGATACAGTATAAACTGACTTGCCATTTTCATGGTAATGGGAGATGTAAAAACGAAAGAGAGACAGAGCTTTGAATGAAAATAGCCAAGCAAGAAGGAATAAAAGAATCTTGTTAGACTACTTCTAGCATCAGTGCAACTCAGGGAAATAAGCAGTTTTCACTATCAGTTGCCATTGTGCGTTCTGCTTTACATTGCCAAGCCCAGCTAGGGGGATTTTCTAGCAAACAAACTACAATTTGGTAATGCTTTTCCCTTTTTTCTCCTCTTTCCTCTTAGGTCTTGTTAACCAAACTAGTAACACTTGTAGGCATTATTTGCCTTGAGATCACAGAGTGGCAAGAAGATGACACCACAGAGAGCCTTTGAGGTCATCAGTCCTGCTCCCCAGACACATGCAGTAGATGGGATCATAGATTAAAGCTCTTAAGCCCCGGAAGATGAAGGCTGCTGGTACAATGTGATAGCATAAAGGATTTCGAGTTGTTTTTAGTATTCTGATGGGGTAAAATCAGTCTGCTGTCTCCTGGAAGCTGTGACACATGAGCTTTCATTGTAATTCTCCCTGCGGTCTGAGTCTGACCCCCTGGCACACTGGAGAAGGCTGTGCTGTGTTTGTAGGTCACTCAGACTGCAGACATAGCCCTTCAAACCTCCTCTCTGGGCAGGGGTTGTTACGGTTCCCTCCTACCACAAACAACAGGGTTAACCGTGGCTGTTTTGCACATGTGCACAACTTCTGCAATGATGTCCAATATGCTCAATAATTTCACAGTTCACCTAACATGAAATCTGCTCCCTTCCTACCGTCAAGCTATTTAAATCTCTTCCCTCAGTATTTCAGTTAGAAGAAATACAGAGTTTATATCTATTGCCGCATACCCCTTGGAAAAACAGAATCATTAACCTTCCATTTAAATCAATGAATCTCTTTGCTCATTATTCATAATGACATGCAGCACAATATTGCAGTGATCAGAGGTGCATTAAAATTGTGCTTTTGCTGGTTACACATGAAAGATGTGCATGTGTTGAAGCCACTCAAGACCCCAGCACTATAAATAGTGCTCTATTGTTAGTGGAGAAAAGATGAAACAAGTCTCCTGGCAGTGGAGCACAGCACACCCTATTAAATGTTAAGCTCTGCCTGTGCTAAAAGCAAACGGCAACATCAGCCGACAAACTAGCCTGTGGGTAAGGCATATGACTGGGAAGAGTTTGCTCTGACTCTGCAGTTTCCCCAAAGCCACAGGAGCAGCCGCTTATCGTTCTGCCTTGGCCATGGCAGAAGCTGTTATAAGGCACTGGGTGGAAACCCCCGTACGCTATCAAGAGCAGTTTGCTGCCCAAGAGCTGGAAGCGCACAGGCTGGACCACTCTTTATATGCTTTGCCGGGCCCTTCTACAGCTGCACTGAGCAGCAGAAGGTGTGTCACTGAAAGTACAGATGGAGCCAGGAATAGTGTCCCGGAGGAGGAAAACGCACGCTTTCGGGTCTTGCTGGACGTTGTGCAGTTTCGACCTGAAGATATCATTATTCAGACTTTTGAAGGCTGGCTCCTGATCAAAGCCCAGCACGGACCCAGGATGGACGAACACGGTTTCATATCCAGAAGCTTTACCAGACAATACAAATTACCCGATGGAGTGGAGAACAAAGACTTGTCTGCGCTTTTCTGCCACGATGGCATTTTGGTTGTTGAAATGAAGAACTCGGTGGGAGAGAATTAGAACCTTGTCCATAGTTTATTGGTGAGATAAAATAATTCTTAATATAACAAAATATTATCATTAAAGCAACACTGTAGAGTGTAGTAAGCATGTAGCTGTATTTATATTACAGTAAAGGAAAATCTGTATTTATTATTCAGTATGCTGTGTTTATTGTTTGATATGAAATGTTAGACTGCTTGCCTGCAGCTACATATGTGTTGGAAAGCCAGGCTTTTTGGACAGTAGAAAACTTAGGCTAGTCACAGCAAGAGAAAAAAAAAATCTATTTGATATCGAAAATAAAACACATTTGTGAGTTCAGTAGGAGTAGTTATATTTCTAAGGAATATGCATTTGTTATACATAATGATAATCATCAAAGAAGCAATAGGCAGGTTTTAAGTCTTATGGAAATTTAACATACATACTAAAAAAATCTGTTTTCTAATTTTTGAGATTAGGCTCTGGAAAAGCACACAAACTGAAGGATACCATCAAGAAAAAAACCTTCTTTCCACCATTCAAGCTTGTATACAAAAAAAAAAAACCAAACCAAAACCAGAAACAAACACCCAAATGTGGAAGATTACTTAGAAGTGTGTTGCATGTTTGAGACTAAAAGAAAAAGGAGTAATCACTGACTCTATCTGCTTGAAAACATAGTAAATGATACTTCCTGTCGAAGACAAATTAATCTGAAATAAAACATTCAAAGACATTTAGAAAATTGGTCTTGTTTAACATATTCTGCTATCTATTAGCAACTGAAGAAAAAATATATTGCTTTCAAATACCCAAAAGGAACAAATTCTTCCTTGTGAAGACCTGGTAATAAAAATGCATTACTCTAGCATGGATGCCTTTATTCTTACGCATTTTAGGTAGTCTTGTTTTTCAATGAGATGAATATTATATTCTTCATGTTGCTTGGCATTTTAGGCTGAGATGCCACAAGTGTGTTTTTAAGAGCAAATTTTTCTGCCCATGTACAGTCCTAGTCTCCCTATATGAGCATGGGCTCTACATGAACCTAATTTTAAGTGCCCGGGTTCCTTACTACAGACACAGGTTTCATTTCTCAATGAGTGCCTCTCATTTCATGAAAATGGTAGGGATGGAAAAAAAAAAATCCACCCACTATATCTAGTATCTGGTCTTCTCAACATTTAAAAAAAATAGACCTGTAAGTGAGTTTGTAAATACTCAAATTTGAGGAGATCTGCAGCTGCAAGTCAAACTGCCTCCTTTTATGTGTACTAGAGGTGAGTATGACTGCTGTGCTATGAATAGTAAAGAATGTGGAATGGAAAGTGCCAAGTTAAATACAGACTCTTTATGATAGCCATCTGCTGTTTGGACAAATCAAAAACATACTCAAATGAAACTGAATACAAAAACAATTTTAAGAATATGAGAAAAATCTGATGAAGAAAACCCAGGCTCTCACTAGCTGAAGCCAGAGAGTTCCTTTAGTTTAAAATGAAAGCCCTGAGCTTGTGTATCTGCATGTGTCCATCCATTAGAAAGATTTATGTCATGGTTGTTTAGATTTGAAGATACTCAAAGCAATTGATTTTAGAAAAGTGGGTAGTCCAATTCTTGAATTTTATTTATTATTTGCACTAAAACTCACAAGAAATTTGTACAAGAAATGAGAATAAGGTCTGGATTGAAAATTTCCATGATGTGCAATAATTATTTTTTTTTAATAGAGCAGAAGTCAAGAACCTAATGTTTTCTAACAAACCAAAGCAAACATAAAACATACGTGCCTACATTTCCACTCATCCCACACCTTTCCCCTCATATTCCCTGTGTTTGATTTGTGTATTGGTTTAAGATCGTAAAAAATCATGTTAGAAAATCAAATCTAGATTTTCAACACTTTCAGGTCAAGAAGCTTCATCAGCTAGAAATTTAATGAAAGACGTAACAGGGATTTTAAAAAATTACTTTTAGATACAGATCTGGATTTAAACTTTACACACCAACTTCATAAAAGCTCACAAGTTTATACCCATGTTTCCATGGCACCTTATGGCACAACTGTTGGGATGGAGTTCAGGGTTACCACTTAGTAATCTGCTGTGGTGATTTTTGTTTACAGAGGATTTTGTAAATCTGATCATTCAAAACTACAGGTTATTATAAAAATAATTATATCTATGATTGCAGTGATGGTATGTATCCATAGCCCTAGAGATGAAAAAGCTGTTCTAAAAAAATAACGTAACTGATTTAATTATTTCATATTAGATCATGATTAAACTACTGGAAACTTGTCAAGGAATTAGACCAGACAGCCATAATCATAGTCTGTTCTATATACGTTAGTTAATACCATGGTTACACGCAGTCCTGCCTCATGAAACTGCATGGAGAGCTGGGTGTTCAGCTGGTCTGTATCACAGGTCTCTTCACATCACTCTGTGCCCCAGTCTCACTCATGGTGTTGTCAGTCAGAAACCGCTGAAACATACCGACCCAAACATGGCAGGGAGATACCCAGGTGGATTTTACCTTTTCTTACCTTTACAAAAGCCTGTGCCCGTGCTCCTTGGTGAATGGGACCTTGCCCTGGCCCAGCACCTGGGTGCTCATGTAGCAGGGACCACACTGGGGGATGGACCTGCCACTGGCTTCCTGTGCTGCAGCACCAAGAACAACACAGCGGAAAGTGCTTCTCTCCTTTTTTGCTGGCCGTTTATCAAAAGTTCTTGGATGAATGATTTTTATGTGTTTACCAGAACAACCTCAAAGTACTTGGCAGTGTTTCCCAATTGCCTGGAAAGAGGTGTTTTCATATACTGTATGTGATGTTTTACTTTTATAATCTGATTAGAACTGAATACGAATGTCATGGAGAAAGCTGCTGATATTGCTCATGGACAGCAGAATGAGAAATTTATCAACACAACAGCAAAGGATTTCAGAACAGCTATGGCTTAAGACAGGTTTAAGACATGCTGATGTGGTTAAATTAAGAACCCTGATACTGGCTGCCTACAAAATCCTGGCCCAGAATAAGCAATAAATGCTGCTGCAGGTCTTGCCAAGCAAGTGTTAATGGAGCCTTTTCAATTCCCACCCATGAAGAACTGCCCTGATAATTGATCAGACTGCTCCTCCAAATGGATAATTTCAGGCACAAACATAAACACTATGGAAAATGCTTTCATAGAAGAAAATGTCTCAGTTATCAGCACTAGCCTCCAAAAACAAGGTAACAAACATACATTTCCACATGATTCTTGCGGGCAGAAAGCCCACAAATGCCTTGGGCTTGTTGCCTTTTTATAGTTCCTTCTGCGCCCAGGGCATTTGAGATCTCTCTACACAATCTGATCCTTGTGGTGCAGTGAACCGAGGCTGACACCCATCAGTCACTCAGTAAGGGCTCAGCTGCAGCCCTGGGCATTGGAAAAGGGGAAAGGAAACCCCTAGGGTATCATGATGTCACCATTCCATCTAAGAGGGGCAAGTCTTGTGTTCCTTAACTTAGCTCATAGCCAGGAATCAAAATCTGCTTTTTCATCTGAGTAATGCTACAAGATTTGGCTTTTAATGGGATTAGGAATATTTCTGAAAATATTGGGTGCACCCTCTCCTATCTGGAAGAGACACTGACCTCTGTCCTGATGACGACCAGAGACAACAGCTGGCTCTGTCATCCAGAGGAGAGTATCTCAGTGGCCCTGTGCCGTGAGCACAGCAGGTAAGTCTAAGGACTTAGACCTGCACATTATACCAGGGATGCCTGAGCTGGCCCCACTTGTGCAAATTCTGGAGCCAGAAGTACTCTCCCTGTGGGATAACTCAGGTCCAGAAAGCCTGAACTGTCCATTACTCTGCTCAGGCTAAAATATCATCCCCTATTGGAATTATTTTCACAGATGGAGAGACAGGACACACATGGCACTGCAGCTCGGGACTTCATGCCCAGATTAGTGCTAGCACAGGGGTCTCGGCTCTCTAGACCACGGTGGGCTGTAGCCTCACCACAAATCCCATCATTCTCTATAAAAATTAACACTTTAGCCACATGGTAATACCGCTGATGCCACTGTTTTCAGGGGGAAGTATGTCTAGCAGCTGCTTGCACAAGAAGAACTGATGCAAGTAGAGAATCACTTACAGTTCCTCTCATGCCCATCGGTGTGTTTGCTGTGCTATGGGCTGACCCCGACCCCAGCGAGCACCCCTCTTTGCTGCCAGAGCACACTGCTCCTGTGCCATGCCAGCTAATGCAGAAGCAGAAGCAGGCAGGTCTGTGCATGGAGAGCAGAGAGGAAACTGTAGAAGCAGGGTGGGCCTTGGCACATAACCAGCAAGGATGGGGATCAGGAAAAACATGCCAACTGGCTCAGAATATATACATAAATATACTGTTGTGGTTTAACCCTGGCCAGCAATTAAGCCCCAGGCAGCCGCTCTCTCACTCCCTGCCAGTGGGATGGGGGAAAGGATCAGAAAAGTAAAAGCGAGGAAACTCGTGGGCTGAGATAAAGACAGTTCAATAGGTAAAGCAAAAGCCACACACGCAAGCAAAGCAGAAGCAGGAATTCATTCACCACTTCCATGGGCAGGCAAGTGTTCACCATCTCCAGGGAAGCAGGGCTCCATCACAGGCAACAGTTAGTTGGGAACACAAAGCCATCACTCTGAACATCTCCTCCCCTCCTTCTTCTTCCCCCAGCTTTACATGCTGAGCGTGACATCCTATGGTATGGAATATCCCCTTGGTCAGCTGGGGGCAGCTGTCCCGGCTGTGCCCCCTCCCAGCTTCTTGTGCACCCCCAGCCCCTCGCTGGTGGGGTGGGGTGAGGAGCAGAAAAGGCCTTGGCTCCATGTAACCACTGCTCAGCAACAGCTACAATATCCCTGAACTATCAATACTGTTTCCAGCACAAATCCAAAACATAGTTCCATAGTTCCATGCTAGCTACTATAGAAAAAAATGATTCTCTCTCAGTCAAAAAAAAAAAAAAAAAAATATTTGAAGGTATAATATTGAACACCCTAAAATAAATATTTGACTTCGATAAAAGGAGCATTTTCAAGGGCTAGAAAAGACATTCAAAATTATTTATAGGATGAAAGAATAAGTCATCAGCTATCTTCAGCTACATTTTTTTCCGGTTGCACATCCTTCCAAATTGCTCATCCACTAATTTTACATTCCCATCATGTAAACAAAGATACTGTGGCAGAATCTCCAAAAGTTCCACTTGCTCTTAGCAGTGTTGGAAAACGTGGGGCTTAAAGGGTGAGTGCCCTATCTGAACCAGCCACCCCAAAATTTTTACTGTCGAGACCTCATTAACTCAAGCTGATTTACTGATTCACTGTAACCTAGTCAACATGTGCAGTCATCCCTCCCATTGGCTCTGCATGGAGTTAGTTTGATCCAGCAAGACTTCCTCACTCAGGTGCCACCATGCAGCCTCCAGGACCAAATGGCATCTCACTTTTTCCCACCACAGTGCCGATGCAGCGCAGAGCTGAGAGGGCAGCTCCGCCAGCTGATTTGGATGCCCAGATGGTGAGTGGTTCTCTGGATGTGTGTGACTCCACATGAGATGTAAGATGGGATCAGAAGATGTTTTGGGTTCCAGTGGCAATAATTCCTTAATTATTAGTTCCACTGCTCATTATCCAGGGTATCCCACTCTCCTCTTAGCCTGGACACTGGATGATGTTCCACAGATGATGCAGCAGTACACTGGTGTAGGCATTGAGAGCAGGTACAGCTTTTGTCTGTGAGTGATCTAATTTTGAGTTTGGATTCGGGATTTGAATAAGTCCAAGTCTTTAAGTCCAAATAACATTTCATCATAGCTATAATGAAAAATTGGTGAAGGGAAATGATTTTCAGAGCATGGTTTCACAAATAAAAACATAATTCTTGTACTGTCTTACAAGGCAGACAGAAACTCACAAGCTACCTGCAGCAGACAGCTCTATGCATTTTAACAGTATTTCAAGTATATTTTTTGTAACTTTACCACAATTATCCAAGTCCTGGTGTCATGATCAGTATGCACCGCACAAGATGAACCACAAGTACGGTCTCTGTCTTAATGTATACATGAAGCCTTACGGCTTGATCCTGGAATGAAACTGATAGGGACTCAATGCAGATTAGTAGACCCTGAGGCAAATACATACAGAAATATGAATGCTGAGACTTATTCTGTCATTACTACCCACAGCAATATTTACCTGAGACCTTCTAGAAACTTCAGCCTGAAATGGTTACTGTATGGAGACAGTTAAGATGTACATATTTATAGGATTAAAGGTCAGCAGGATTGGTGATGATCCCCAGTGTGATCCCCTGAATAGAACCCACATCATCTAGCTTGTTAATTTCCTAATGAAGCCCATAGTATGTTTGTAAAAGAACCTGTACTTAGGTAAGTCATCAACCTTTTTTTAAAGATTTCAGTTGATGGAAAACTCATCACACCGCTCCATAAATTGTGCAAGTGTTAGTAATCACCCTGGCCAAGAAAAAGCAGGCTTTCCCCCAAACCTCTGAGATTTGCTCAGTGATATAAATTTTACCCTAAAACTAAAAGTAATAGTCTGGACTGTTCTTGGGATGGTCTATTTAATATCCTGATGCTGTGAGGCACAAAGATATGAAAGTATAACACCTGCTGCTAAACACCCTCTTTAGTTCCTAATAGAATGCAAAGGAATTCAGCAACATTAAAAACTGAGAATACAATTTTCCTCTACACAGAACAGAAGTATTTATTGAATAGCCTTGGATATATTTAACACCTCTTCTGCATCGCCATTGGCAGTTTTGTCATCATTATGGCATGTTAATCTAAACTATTGATAGGTTTTTGTTTCTTGCTGAGTAAGTTTCCTGCCTGTTGTCCCATTGCCATATAACTTTTAATATAACTTTAGCTTTTCCTCACAACTGTCAATTGGTATTGCTTGCTATCAGCTCCTTAACTTTGGCATTTCTTCTTTCACTTACCCTTTTACGACAATATATTTTAAATTCAGATAATTAAGCTTATATGAACACAGTTCTGTATTTATAGGGAGCTAGTAAAACATTCTTCTAAATGCATAAAGAATGACCACAGGCAGCTTCTGACACTGTTTCTATTAGGAAATTATCATCTCTTAACATTTCACTAATGGTATGGAATGTCCAGTATGCCTCCAGCACTGAAATCCCTTCTAAAACAAAGGTTTAAGAAGTAAGGAAGCAACAGGGTGCACCACCTGTGATAAGGAATTCATACCATTCACCTTCTCACCAATACAAAGACCAAACCAAACACAGCAGAAACCTTCTTCACCACCTCATCCTTTGCAGACCTCTATGTTTGCCAAAAGACTGGCAAAACCCAGGAGCTAAAACATTTGCCTTAGACTAACTTAATGCCATTTTCAGCCACTGAGCTTCTCAGAATGCCTTAGCTCTTGAGCTGACTGAGGAAACACGAGCATATCCATGGCCATCCTTTCTGTACTCTGTGTTCTCAAGCAATAACACACAGTTTCACTCAGAATTTAATGCCACTGCCTCCTGCTAGCAGAATGCACTGTCTCAGCTTAAACACAAGCACTGAAAGAATGGAAGACACTTTGATGGCCAAACTGCCATCAGAACTGGTCTGTTGCGTAAGTGAGAAATTGTTCTGGTTTCCAGGCTGAGACTGAGAAGACTTATAAGGTTCAGCAATGAACAGTAAAGGCTCACAGAAAAACTAGAGTTAAGGCTCATCGTCCATCCTGATCAATTGACAGGTATAACCAAGGAGCTGTTGTGACTCGTCCTTCACTCTGAGGCCAGCCTCTGCCAGATACCTCACTGCACAGGACCATAGCAATTTCAGCATTGATGTGAACCTCTTCAGCCCAAAGAACCCAAGTCACGTGTATTGCTAGAAGCCAGCAACATTTATTTTCCTGTGATAAACCCCAGGGTTAGCACTGGCACAGAGCCTGCTAAGGAGGTCCTCTTTGCAATTCCTCTATCCTGGGTGAGGATAGAGATACCTGCATGCAGGAAATGACTGAATACTCAATCCTTCATTCTTGCTATATTATATTTTATTCATCCTAGACAATGGGTTTATTGCTGAGATAATTTCATTTTCATGCCACATTTATATGGCACATGGACATAACGTTGGCCTCACCTGGATTTCCTTACCACTTAGCTCACAGTCTTGCTTTTTATAAAACGGGGAAATGGCCTCAAGTTGCACCAGGGGAGGTTTAGATTGGGTATTAGGAAAAATTTCTTCACCTAAAAGGGTGGTCAAGCATTGGAACAGGCTGCCCAGGGAAGTGGTTGAGTCACCATCCCTGGAGGTATTTAAAAGATGTGTAGGTGTGGCACCTGGGGACATGGTTTGATTTAGTTTAGTGGTGGACTTGGCAGTGTTAGGTTAACGATTGATCCATGATCTTAAAAGTCTTGTCTAACCTGAGCAGTGGATTGCAATACATAAGACTGAGGTTACTCCTCAAGGACTCGTGCAGCTTGGGCTAAAGCACAGCAGGCTCATGCATCCTCTTTGTCTGTGTCAGTGTTTACATTTAGGAGGTAAATTCTTCCTGTATTCATGTCAAGGGGCTGGCAGTTGACATGGCCCCGTTCGTCTATAACCACAAAAGACTCAGCACCATCAGAATGTCTGTCTAGCACATACCCCTACTGCCACTGCATATGTAATGGATTGATCTCGACAGCATTCTTAGATGGTTATGAAACATTATCCCTTCAGACAGGGAACAGAGACAGACATGCATTCCAAGCTATATTAAATGGAGAGTTGAGAATTTCTGAGTAGCAGCCATCAATTACACAGGCTGGGACTGAGATAGCTAATATGTATTGTGAAGGTCAAACAAGAACCTTGGCATTTCTGCTCAATTATCTCTAATTTTACACAACCTAGTTTGGAAAAAGCTATGCAATTTCTGCTTGATTTATGATCCTGTTTGAAAAATATTTCATTTTCTCCTAAACCCCGCTGCAACTTTTCCTGAATTCCATAGCACACTATAAAGCGTCCCTATTTCTGCTACCTATTCAGTGTTTTAAGTATGATTTCACAAAACATTTAAAAGCTAATCATATTCGATCTTTTAAAAACTGAAAAAAGAATACTCTTAGAATAACACATTGGTCTCATTCATTGCATTTTCTTTACTGCTTTGCTAGTTCAAAGTCTCCACTTCCTTCTAGTGTGGCAACTTCAGTGTTTAAAATCACTTCGTGCCCTCTAGTGGCAGCCCTGCCAGGTACCCTGAACTGTGACATTCCAGTTACAGATGATGTAGAGATAGAAGAAAAACAGTTTATTCCTCTTTTAAGTGAAATTTGTTATCCGTCTCTGTAGTTTAAAAGAATTAAGATCATTTGTATTTATGATAGGATAGTACCACCACCAAAACAAAATCATCTAAAGGTGTAGTACAAACAACAACAAATAAAAATCAATACTGAGTAAGCATTTGACTGAGTTTGCTCGTAGAAATCATATTGATGAAAATTGGCCTATTTGTAGCCATTTTCTTGCACAAAGCACTACTCCACGTGCCTCCTACTGGGACATTGTTCAATATCCACACTGTTTTTCCAGGGTCTACAAAGGGGTAGCACCATAATGAAAAGGGTAAGTGCCACCAGAACTTCATCTCTTCTCTCATGGAAAATCACTTCGCTTTTCTTACTAAAGCAGCAAAGTCAAAGCAGAGAGGAAAATTAACAAAACAAAGAAGGAAAGATTTGGGGGCCTCAAGGAAAACTTACACAGAGATGAGACACGCTCTTTTGGTTTTGGTTTCAGAGCCTTTACTTGTTCACTTTTCCCTAATTCAAGTTAGCCTAAAATCCTTACCTTTCCCCCAAAATGTTCCCAAATGTTTTATTTTAAGCTTCTGCACCTAAGCAGAAAAATAAATAATGTTGCTTTTGAACACCTCTCTCAGCATATATTCTCAGAGGTCTTGAGATGCCTAACTCCAAACTAAAAAATGAGATATCCCATACACAGACACTGGTAGCCATTTGGCTTTAGTTTGGCTTTGTTTCACCCCCCAAATTACAGATCCCTAGGAATACGTTAAAAAATAGACATTTTCACTGAATTATAGGTTATCAGTTTCAATAGTGTCAGAGTGACATTCACTTTTAAAATCTGATTCCCAGTGAAGATGGTAGAAATTTCGGATCAAGCAAAGCATTCAGATGCATGCTTTGTGCAAATGAAATGCTGTAAGTCAGTATGTGCTATCCTTATTTTGAAATCCTTGCTTCTGCTAGTCAGAACAAGAAACAAAGCTCAGCCAGTCCAGCTTTTCCCTTGACACTGTAGATGGTTACTGATGGCCTAAGAAGTAGCTTCTTCAAAGCCTTTAAAAATCTTTTTTAGGGTGGCTTCTAATTTTGCAGGATGGTTTTCTTGAAAATAATTGTTGAGGTCTTTTAAATGTTAATTTTAACATCCACAACAGAGTGCCTGCACACAGTCGTAATCAGAATAGGCCCACCTGTTGGAGAAAGATGGAAAATGTCATTTACAACCACGTTACTGTTCCAAATTCTCTTTGCAGTTTTGTCCACTAGGAAAATAATATATCACACTTTTCATAATTTTGCCTTATTGATGGCATTACTGCCTGAAAAACCACGACTCAAATTTATGTATTTTTGTTAAGATCTCATGATAAAACTGGAAGATTTTAGGGAATAACTACTTCACTGGTCTGTATTTATTTATTTAAGAAATATTATTCTCATTAGTTTTACAGATCTTACACCTTCAAATTCTCCTGGTAGCAGTTTTTGCAGCTGTTGAACTTGATGCCTTTGCCTGTGTCGGTTTGAGACACAGATACGGAGCTGGTACTTACTAAGATGCCAGATCCAATGCGCCAAGTCGGGCAGGGGGAAGCAGGGCAGCTGCCACATGCGCCCCCGGACCCAAAGGAGTAACATAGGTGCCCAGCTCAACATTGTCCCTTCGTCCTGCCCTAGCTGTGACACCAGCAGCCTGACAGGCGTCAGTACGACCACTTGGAGCAGCAAAAGCCCGTTTCTGGACTGGCTCTGCAGCTGAGCAAGGCAGCGTTTGCCACTCCAGGTTGTTCAGTGAAAGTAAATCTTGAATGTGTGCATTTACACAAATCAAGCAGATCAGCATAATTTCCAGTACTGATCACCTCATGTGAAAAAAAAAAAAAAAAGACTATTTCAGAGGAAGCAGCATTAATAATTAAGGACAGTGAAATTAAGATGAATAGGACTGAAAAGTTTGGAAAAGGAGTTGAATCAGATGCAGTAAAATACACATAAAACAGTAAGTGGTATAGAAAAAAGCAGATTGGGAGACAATTTTCTGTAGTTCAACCTGTGAGTATTCACATGAATGATCAAGACTGCTCAGATCAACCTTAGGAGTGCCTGTGGAAGGAGTACAAAACCCCATCACTCATCTTGATTTGCAGTAGTCAGAATCTGGGCGAAATCTAAGACCAAAGTTAAACCGATTCACATCTGCCTAAAGTTAAACCGATTCACATCTGCCTCCTGTGGGGGCTTTAGCCCTTACTCCAGGCTGTCCACATGGGTAGAGGGCAGCGTGCTGGGCCGTGGGTCAGGTGCCATGGCAATCTGCATGCAGCATAAAAAACCCCGTGTCTGCACCAAAGGCAGACCCTGGCAGCACACCCGCGGCAGAACACTGCAGTTTTCCTTGATAGGAAATCAGCTCTGGCAGTTCCAAGAGCACTGACAGGTGCTGATGCAGGGCTGGAGAAGCTCCTCAAAGCCTGCTGGGAGTGGGGTAGTCATGACTGGGCCAGATCAGGGTGCTTCCACCAGCACCAAGCGAGCTGGCAGGGAAATCCCAAAGCCTTGATACAGAGTCGTATGAAGTCAAGGTCATCAGCTGCGCCATTCTGGGCAGCTGCCAGGTCTCTCTTGGGAGAAAATGGGTGCTCCTCACTTTAGCGCTGTTGTCGGTACTCAGAATTGCTCTCTGTAAGCTTGCTGCTGCAAATTTAGTGCTTCAGTCTGGAGGTGATGGCGCAGGTGATACAACGTGAACACGTTCCACTGGGCTGGGGACCAAGGATCTGGTTGTGTGGTGACTTATTCTGTTCTTTGGGCACTATTGGTATCGGCTAATTAAAAACAGACTTCCAGAGTTAAGCAATAAAGGAATTTGGGACTAAAAACCTAGGCTGGCCTAAGCAAATGTTAAGTACACAAGCCAAGCAACAGAAACAGAAAATCTCCGTGATAGTATGTGCATCAGCATTGGAAACATGAAAGTCAGAAGGAAGAAGTGAATCAAAGCAAAACCCAGGTATGAAGTACTAAAAGCAGCAATGAAAGGAAGCAAGTGGGTCTTGTAGCATTCCAGTGAATCTCCCACAGATGAAGACAAATTATTTGATACAAAGACCTTTGAGAAGCAACACACACTTCGAAGTACATCAGAGAAATGCGCAAGAGCTGTGTATCTGGCAGGATGCTGATGGGTAAGCATGAAGAACTGGGGACCAAACAGGTACATGTCCTCCAGACAACCTCCTAATTGTTCATGAACAGGTAGAACTCTTGAGAGAAACTTGAGAGAAACCTGGAGGGTTCCAAAGAGAGCTCAGAGATGGTTAATCTGATGGTTATCCATGTGATTAGACCACACAGGACCAGGTGCCACAGGAGTTACGAGCAGAAATGACCAGGGCAGGGAAAAAAGCACCAAGATAGGGCTGAGGCTATCCCGCAGAAAACCAGCATCAGCAGCATGGCCGCGTTTTTCAGGAGGGCCAAAATACATATTACCCACAAGCAAAACGCACGCTTTCCTAACGCTAGCCTCACTTCCCATGGTAAGCAACAAGCAGCCGGACGAGGGCCTCCAGAATTAGTGCAACCCCCCCAGCACCTGCCCGGCGCGCTCCCTGCAGATGCCGGGGCGGGATGCCGGGGCGGGATGCCGGGGCGGGATGCCGGGGCGGGATGCCGGGAAGCGATGCCGGCGCGGCGGCGGCAGCGGCCCGTCCCGCCAGCCCCGCGGCAGCCGCGGAGACCGACCCGAGCCCCGGCGGCGCACGCGGGCTGCCGGAGGGGCGCGGGGGCGCGAGGCGCCGCTGCGTGCGCGAGCCGCGGGTTCCCGGCGGCCTTCGGGGAAATCGGCCACCGGGTTCGCAGAGGCTGAAGGCGCAGGTGTCACCGCCCGCAGCACCTCGCGTGAAGCACTCAAGCCGGGGCCGTTCGGCAGCCGCACCGACCCGCGGCAGCCCCGCACCCGCCGCCGCCGGCCGGACGCCAGGGGGCGGGCGGGGAAGGGGCGGGCCGGGCCCATCGATGGGGGCGGCCGCTCTGCGCTCGGCTCCTCCGCCCTGGCTCTCGGCTCTGGATTAGCGAAACTGGCGACGTGGGACGGTCGCCGGCCCGGCCCCCGGCCCGGCCCCCGCGCCCTGCCTCGCCCGCCGGGGTGAAGCAGGGACTCGAGCCGGCCGCGCCGCAGCAGAGCGCAGCCCGGGCAGCCGGCCGCCGCAGTCCCCGCCGCCGGGACGCGGAGGCAGAGGCCGGGCGCGGCGCTCTCCTGCCGCAGCCCCGCCGGCGCGGCGCGGCGAAGGGCGGCGGCACTGCGGCGGCGGGGACCCCCCCAGGGGCGGTCGGGCTGTGGCTGCGGGGCGGCGGGACCATGGCGCTGCGGGCCCGGGCGCTGTACGATTTCAGGTCGGAGAACCCGGGGGAGATCTCGCTGCGGGAGCACGAAGTGCTGAGCCTCTGCAGCGAGCAGGACATCGAGGGCTGGCTGGAGGGCGTCAACAGCCGCGGCGACCGCGGCCTCTTCCCGGCCTCGTACGTGCAGGTGATCCGCGCCCCCGCCGCCGAGCCGCCGCCGCCCGCCCGCTACGCCAACCTCCCCGCCGGCGGCTTCGAGCCGCTGCCGCCCCCCGCCGCATTCAAGCCGGCGACGCAGCAGCCCCCGCCGGCGGCGGCGCCCGAGCCCTTCCCGCAGCCCCCCGCCGCCGCCGGGTACCCCTTCCCGCCGGCGCCCTACGGCGGCTCCTACCAGCCCAGCCAGGGCAGCGATGACGACTGGGACGACGACTGGGACGACAGCTCCACCGTAGCCGACGAGCCGGGCGCCCTGGGCAGCTCCTACCCCGACTACGAAGCGGCGGGCGGCGGGGCCTCCGGCCGCTACCGCCTGTCCACCCGGTCCGAGCTCTCCCTGGGCTCCCGCAGCGGCAGCGGCCACCCGGCCGGCCACCCGCACCCTCACCCGCCCGGCGGCGGCGGCGCCAAGAGCTCGGCCACCGTGAGCCGCAACCTCAACCGCTTCTCCACTTTCGTCAAGTCCGGCGGGGAGGCCTTCGTGCTGGGCGAGGCGTCGGGCTTCGTGAAGGATGGGGACAAGCTGTGCGTGGTGCTGGGCCCCCAGGGGCCCGAGTGGCAGGAGAACCCCTACCCCTTCCAGTGCTCCATTGAGGACCCCACCAAGCAGACAAAGTTCAAGGGCATGAAGAGCTACATCGCCTACAAGCTGGTGCCCAGCCACACCGGGCAGCAGGTGCACCGCCGCTACAAGCACTTTGACTGGCTCTACGGGCGCCTGGCCGAGAAGTTCCCTGTCATCTCCGTGCCCCACTTGCCAGAGAAGCAGGCCACTGGCCGCTTCGAGGAGGACTTCATCTCCAAACGTCGCAAAGGCCTGGCCTGGTGGATGGACCACATGTGCAGCCACCCCGTGCTGGCTCAGTGCGATGCCTTCCAGCACTTCCTCACCTGTCCCAGCACGGATGAGAAGGCCTGGAAACAAGGCAAGCGCAAGGCTGAGAAAGATGAGATGGTGGGTGCCAACTTCTTCCTGACCATCAGTGTCCCTACAGGCCCTGGGGCCAGCCTGGACTTGCAGGAGGTGGAAAGCCAGGTGGATGGCTTCAAAGCCTTCACAAAGAAGATGGATGAGAGCGCCCTGCAGCTTAATCACACAGCCAACGAGTTTGCCCGCAAACAAGTCACTGGTTTCAAGAAGGAATACCAGAAGGTGGGGCACTCCTTCAAGTGCCTCAGTCAGGCGTTTGAGCTGGACCAGCAGGCCTTTTCGGCTGGCCTCAACCAAGCTATAGCCTTCACTGCAGAAGCCTACGATGCCATCGGGGACCTCTTTGCAGATCAGCCCCGGCAGGACCTAGACCCTGTGATGGATTTGTTAGCGCTGTATCAGGGGCATTTGGCCAACTTTCCAGACATCATCCACGTCCAGAAAGGTAATACACCCTTGCCTGTTTACTGAAACCAAGTTTTATGTATCAGGTGTAGGGAGCAGGGGCTAAATTTGCCCCGTGTCTGGTTTGCTGGCCTTGGGTCAAATCTCTCCATGTTTATTCAGGCAAACTGCTGCGAAAAATACAAAAAACACGTCGGTGACAATTTTCATTTTGTGCCAAAGGTCTAGACATAGCTGGGAACTTTACTGGTCAGAGCTTGCTGCATTTGGCCCTGTATCTGAAAGAAACCACATCTGCCTATACTGCTAATACGTTAAAGGTGAATGGGCTTGTTTGCAAACCCTGGAAATCAAGTGGTATGAAAACATCTATTATTTTCTGATATATGTTAGATATCTTAAATCTCTGATCTAGCAGATAACAAATACAAAGTAATCTGAAGATGCAGTTAGTCACCAGATTGACCACCTTGTCTGAGGTGCGCAACGCTGGTGTGTACATTTTGTGGCGTCAAGGCAGTCAGATGAGATGTTTAAAACTGATGGGATTTCTCATTTCAGCCACACATTGAACGTTCTTTTAAGAATTGAAAGAATAATGATCTGTGTTCTTAGCTGGAGTTGTTCATCTTTTGCCCTTATTATCATAAAAAGGTGTTGTTCACCTGTTACCCTTTCAGCATCTTTCTAGCTGAAACATGATTTTGAGGTTCAGATTGCTGTTTGTATGGTGCTTTGTGATCCGTCAGAGAGAAAGAAACTCCAAAAATTAAGGGACCATCTGCTATGTAACTAGCGATGCTTGTGCAGATAAATAGAATTCTGTAGCACTGCATATGTGTGTATGATTTCATATATCCTTCACTATTGTGAATAGACTAGCCCATCACTCATTCTTGCGGTTATGTTCCTTACCTGTAGTTTTCAACTCAAAGACTGGGGGGATTGTGGGCGTTGGGGCTGTAAAAAAGACCAAGAAAATACCACACATGCTCTGCAAAAATGGGTGTGTCTTAACAGTTAGCCGAGAAAATGCATTAACTTTATTGAAGATTATTTTGGGTATTAGTAAGCAGTGTTCTGCATCCCAAAAGGCAGAGCTTGAATTGTCACCCATGGTGAATCAGGTTTTTGTATCCTTAAGTGACATTTCCAGGGTTTTTTTGCGTCTGGAACAGTATGTTGAGTTTGACAATAAAAGAACTGGAAGAGTTTTCTCAATAGCTCAAAAAGGCAGGCTTCCAGGAGGTGTATGCATTATTGCTGGGAAAATCTGAGGAAACAGAGTTGGTACAAAATGCACAATTTGTTGTTACTTAAGAAATAAGCTTTTCATAAAAATTGCATGCATTAAAGTCAGATTTCCATTCTGCTGTCAGATCTTGAAAATTGTGAGTGGAAACTTAAACAATCTTCATATTATTTTGAAGAGAAAAGGGAAGTGTGCAGTCTAACCTTTGAGGAGTTGTTCTGCTAGCTGCTGTGGCATTGTGTTCTGATGACAACTTTCAATTATTTTAGACTTGGAGAGAAGGGTAGCCTTGGCAATGCCTCATGTTTGGGGGCATTTTAAAGTGAGTTGTCAACTAATAATAGGATTATCTGTAAGCTTCTGGAAAAAATTAATGGGAAATATTTTTTATTATGTAGAAAAAGTCAGCAGATTATATATACTGTTTAAAGAATGCATCCTGAGGCTTTAAAGCTATATAGAGTTCTTCACGGCCGTATTTTTGGAGATGAGACTTTGAAGAGACAATTGGGGATAATAAGATATGTGCTTGACTCAACCCAGTTGCACTTACTGGTTGGGTTTACGTTGCTGAACAAGGGAAAGTTGGTCTAAATGAGCTTCCACTAGAGAAGTGCATGGGCATGACTTACGTAGAGTTGATTTTGTGCCAGAGCTCAGTCCTGGAGCTTGTTGGAGGAACATGCAGCCGGCCTGCATGCAGGTGTTCGTGCTCCAGCCCCTGTGGGCTGACACTGCCTTCAGCACAGTATTGCCTCTGGTACATACTTGCCATCAGAAAATGGCATGTGCTTGGAGGTTGATCTCTTGCGTGTCCATGTTCATGATAGGAATAGGGTTGGGACTGGGTTATGCGTTTGTTGTCGAACCCATAACAAAACAGGAAAACTGGAGGAAAGCTGAGAGGAAGATGTTTTCTACACTCGGTACATCGCTGTTTTATTACTCTTAAGAGTTACTTGTATCAAGGTATTACTTTTCAGTTCCCAACTGTAAACTTCAGATGAAAATATGAACTGTTTGAGGCTCTTACCTTGTAAGAGCCTTCTTTTAAATTTACTCTCTGCGATGGTTGGCAGTTTTGAGAATTGTTATTGTCTGTATAGACTAAACAAGTATCTGTTGGTGATAATAGGTCATCTGAAAAATAGAGTTGGTGTGTTTTATTTTCTAGTGTACAACTTATTTGTGCAGTAGAATGACCCCAACGTGCCCATAGAAGTGGTAGAAACAGCAGCCTGATTGATACATTGCTTACATGGCTGTACCTTTAAAAAGATGAAGTCTGAAGTTACAAGTAGTTCTCCTTTGCTTTCTACGTAGTGCAAATATATTGTCCACTTGGGATAAAAACCAAGGCCTTTTCTAGACTCCATTTCTGTATTCCCCTAGACCTTAGAAAAACCAAAAAATAAAGGCAGCTGTGCCCAAAAGGTGCCCATGTTTGTGGGGTAGAATGTTCAACTGCATTGTCCTGCTGCAGTTTTGCTCTGCTGCAGACCGGTAGGTGAACAGCTGCTGAATGTGATTTGGAAGTGTGTTTTGTGGTAGCGACTGAGAAGTCTGCATGTCTGGGTTTTTTTAATCATTTCTGCAACTTCTGCAAAAAGGACTCTGTAAGTCAGAGACAACAATTTCCCTCCATTTGGGCTTTGTCTTTCTTCCTAGAATTATGAACCAAAGCCATGTAAGACCCGCTGTGTGCCTGTTAGCAGGAAGATGTGTTAACTGTTGTGATTTTAATTGCTCTGGGGTCCAGGTGTTTCAGCCTTCTCTGCTGAAGACATCATACATGGCCTGGAATGTACAGAAAGGGATTGTCATTTTGGTCGCTTGTGTAAAGCAGGTGAAGCAATGGACTATGGAAATATTTCCAAACTGTTTATTATCTTACTAATATTTTACATATTTCATGAAATGGTAATAATGTCAGTGGGAGATTTTAAAAGATTCCTTTCCCTCAGCTTCCTTTGTCTTGAGCACCCAGTGTTTAAGGAATTTTCTGTGAGGGAAGGAAGAGTTAAAGTTCCTGCTCCAGAAGAGGCAGAGGGAGAATTTGAACTTTTCTGCCCCACATGCCAGTTGAGGAGTAACTTGTCGGTGCTTTGTGAGAGACCTTACCCAGTTTTGTGCATGCTCCAGTTCAGGTCTGAAGATTCATTGGATTGAGCCCTACAGCGAAGAATGTGCCAAGCTGGAAGACCCACGTTTCCATCTGGAAGTGCTTGGTTTGTGAGTCACACTGAGGCTGGCACAGAGCGTATCAGCCCCAAGGCATACATCTCTTACAAATAACTTGTTTTATAGGTTTTATTTGGAAAACTAAGCAGTTAGGGGGCAACTGGTACCTGTAAGGCTAGATGATGGCAGAATGGTGTCCTAAGCATCTAAGCACCCAAATACTTCTATGAACCTAGTGCTTTTGAAATGCTTACATGAAAGTATTCCTGTGCGTACCTGAGTTTTTTGGAGTGGAAGATCCAAGTATGTTAGACAGATATACTTAGTTTTCTTTTAGCCTCTGGCAAAGCCTTTGTAGATGAAGAACATGAAGTTTAGTAGGCTCAAAAACTAAGCTGCACTTCCGTAATTTTGCACAACTGGAGTATTTTTCAAGAAAGACTAGATTCAGTTGCTTTAATTTTGAGAAGAAGGGCAAGCTCCAAACTTCATTTGTAATGAATAATATCTTCCTTTCTGTGTTTTTAAGGTCTGTTTGTGGAAATTCCCTAGGCGTTCTTGGCAAAAGCATCCCTAAATATTAATCGCTGGAGCTTCACTCAACTGTAGAGCTCTCAACTGTGATCTTCCCTCTTCAGTAGTCTTCAACATAAATGCTCACTGCAGGTCCATGCAGGTTCAGAAAATTTATGAACATGTGAGAATTTGAGATAGTGTGTGTTAGTACTCTAGCTCAAGCTCATGTTTGTCTGCCTATCTTGTCTTCATATTTGCTTAGTGAGAGTAGAGAAGTTACATGTTTTCTTTCTTTGAAGTTTTGTTTGAGGAATTAATATAATTGGCCACATGTGATTCCTGAAAGTGGAAGAAATGCTAACTTGCTGTTTCATCTCTGCTTTCCAGATTTCCCCTTTCTCTTAACATTATGATGTCAGTGCTAGACAAACTTTTGGTTAAGATTTTTGCAAAACAGATTTGAGAAAGTGGTTTAAATGTTTTCTAAGGTGTAGGCAGCAATTCCATTTCCTCTGCATGCCAAGGTTTAAGAGAATTATTTAAACAGACAGCTGAATGGCTTTTTTGCTTCTTGATCACTGTGAACAAAGTAAAATAAGGTAAATGATCTTACTTACTGAAGCAACCTTAATTCTGAACAGTGGCTTTAAAGAATGTGCTGGGTGTGTTTTTAGAATATCTTATAAAAATTATAGGCAAAAATAAGATGCCACTTAGAAATGCATTTAAAAACCCCAAACAGCATTAAAACCTGGAACACCATAACATTTTCAGCAATATTTTTTTTGCAGGGGGAAGGAGGGGTATGTGTATTCACAAATAAATCAGACATCAAAATTCGCACCCAGAATTTTATATCACAGTGTAAAAGGAGTGCTTTTCTCTCGTACTTTCTTTCTAACCTCTTAAATTTGTTGTGCAGACATGTCTTTTCCATCCTTGTTTGTCCTTTTTTTCATCTTCACCCACTCCACTCCCATCCCTCTTTGCACTGACGTTCAACTCAGGTAGCCACTGGCTAAAAGCTAGGCACTTAATCCTTGTGAAATGACCCTTGCAACAGTAAAAAGAGGTGGATACCTACTTTTCATCTGTTTAAGGACTTAGAAGAGAAAGGATGGATTGACCCATGATGACTTTGTATTTTTTGCCCTGTCAGCCTCCCCACTGCTGTTACAGCGATGATACAGCATTGTCTGCTTGCTGCTGAGTCACCCAGTATTGCCTCCCAGTATCTGAAGGTAACCTGAAGGAAACTGAGACTTTTAGATGGTTAAAATGTGAAAGAATCTTCACATTTAGAAATTGTATAGGACGATAGCATCTTTGGTGTTTGTGAAATCAGAAGACAACAATGAACAATATTAAAATTGAGCGGTAGCCTTACTTAAAGAAGGTTAAACAGGAAGAGGGCGAAAAAAAGGACTTCTATTCCCTGTCTAAAAGATGCATAAGTCTCTTTAAAGTATGATCATTATTTTTTTCTTTTCTGCTCCCTCCGCAATCTCTTCTTACGTTAGCTTTATAAGGGAGCAAGATTCATGCAGTCGTGATGTCTTTCTCTTTCCTGTTACCTTTTGAAACCTGCTAGCCTGATACGATACACGTTTGATGACAAACATTTTGCAGCTGATAAAACTCAGTGAGTTGTTGGGGTGTTTTTTTTCAAAAACAGCTGGTAGCAGAGGAAGAGTGTAACTGTTCCTTCCTGGGGAGGGACTGCACGTGTTACTGCACACCAGAAGGTCTGTCCAGACTGCCCACTTAGTCCCAACAGGCTGGAGAAGTTTTGATCAGAGATCAGAGCTGTAGGTTTGGCTGCAGGCAGTGCATTATCACCTCTTGTGCTCTTAAGGGTGCTTGCTCACCACAGGCAGCAAGGCCCTGTCTGTTGGGAAAAACTTGTGGGCAGCAAGAGGGGGTAGACACTGAGGAGTTAAAAACCATATTGTAGAAAGAGGAAGTAATTTTATTTCAAAGACTATGTAATACCTTTACAGCTTGAAGCTTAGGAAGAATCCAGCTAGTGAATGGTTCTCTTGCAGCTGAGAGCTCCAGGTCTTGCTAAAAGGACTTCCATCCAAACAGGGAAGACAAGAATTGGTAGACTGAAAGTGGAAAGTGGCTCTCAGAGTTCTTGCAAGTCTATGTAACCACATTATCAAAACCAAACAAGCTGGCCAATTTTTTTTTATTTTGCAGGTCACTTTTTAAACAAGGACATGTTTCAGCATTTCCAGGTCTTTCCATGACTTCATTGTTAAGACTTTGTTTGAACAGTTAAAATGCCAAGTTAATGTGGGCAGACTGTATAAACTCATCCAGCTGGTACCTTATTTCTTTTAAATTGCCTTGTACAAATAGCACAGAATTTTAAAATTCTAAGTAAAAAATGAAATCATATTTGGCTTAGCACCCAAAACATGTCTTATCAGTCTTATAGACTAGAGCAAACAAATGGCAAACACTTCTACACGATCTTATTTATATCTTTCACGAAGGCTGTGAGGTTTTAAATAAAACAAAGGAAAAAACAATTTAGTGAAAAGTGTGTAAATTTTGGAGTGTAATCATGTGAGATCAGTATTAGAATATGCATTTAAACAGTCTATTCAGTTCTTGTCAGTGACTTCAAGTTGTTACTGTAGCAGAGCAGCAAGAAGCGGGATGGTTTCAGCCTTTCTTTTAGGTAGGTGCACATCACAGGTGAACAACTCCTGTAACTGTAATGAACTAAACTACCTTTTTATGCCTACATGCAGTTCTTTCGTAACTGAAAAGCAGATCATGCTATGACTAGGAGTTTACATTGCTTTTTTGCCCCATGGTGAAAAACAACTTGTTATTCTAGTTTTTTCAGGCTTACAAATTTCAGTCTTTATATGCATGATTAGCTCTGCTGGCTGAAAATTTACTGAGGAAATACCCATTTTACCAAGTACCATGATAATGACGCTACATTTTCAATCTGCTTTAAGTTTTATGTAAGCCCAAACTCAAAGCAGTAGATCGCTTCATCCTAAAAAGGCAGGCAATTCTCTTCTGCTTTATAAAACAATATTATCTGTATATTATAATATGTACTATAGTAATATAGTAAGTTAATCAAGTTACAGATTTACAGTTTTAAATTAATTAACATAACAATATATAATGTATAGCTCTTGTTCACATGTTCTGTCTTGTATTATATAATATATTTTAATTGGTTACATTATTGATGGTTTACCTTGCATATTCTGCTTGCAAAAAGGAGTCTACTTTGTTTTGTCCTTACAGAGATACTACAGCATTCAGATCTCTAAGAGAGAGCATTTAATGGAGTGATATCTGCATTTCATTTGGATCTCAACTCTTTTCATATGAATTTATGTTGAACTGTCTATGCATGTTGTATTTGCTCATCTTAGGACAGCAGCTGAGCTTAGCAGATGGTGATGGACAAACACCATAAATTGTGCTCACTCTTTGCTTCCCTTTAGCCTTTACAGAGAACAACATCCAAAAGCAGGTTCTTCATTGCACCCCAATAAAGAAAGGATGTAAGCGTTGGTGGAACCTGCATTTATACTTGCTTCTCTTGATAATGGTATATTGATACGCAGTGTTACTTGTCTTCTGCTGCCCACCCACATCCCATGAATCCTGCAACAATTTTGAAGAAGTTACCATTTGATGTAATGATACTTACATCCATTTTGGCCCTGACTGATATTAATCTTCTATAGATAGAGAGGATACATTTCTGTTCCTATGCAGTTAACCAGTTTCACTGAAAATTAATTTATATCACGCATGCAAAGCATCATTTTTGATTTAGATTGTTGTCTTGAAGTCAGCATTATGAACAGTGTATTAACAAAAGCTGTTAAGTCTGTAGCATCATTCTAATAGAAAACTGCTTGTTCTTCTTAACATCCTAATTGGGAGAATTAGTGTTCAGTAGTGATGACAACCAAACTGTGATAGACCAACTTAAACTCTGGAAAAACAGATTTGTCTTAAAAGCATCTTCAATGCCCCATTTAGGTGTAAGCTAGTAAGAAGCACTTAAAATCACTGAGAGGTTTCCTCTTGGTACTTCCGCAGTTTGCAATTGCTTAAATTTTAATGCATTCACCCTGGAAAACATGACTGGCTTTCTAACAGGCAAATGTGCCGTGTTTCTAGTGATCAGTCTAGTTTGTTTCACTCCTTTCTGTCCTCCCAGTCTGCAGCGTCAGCTGAAGCCATAGAAAAGTAAAACTCTGTAAATGGTACATGTGAGTACCGAAAAATACAGACTGCCTTAGAATTGGGCAAAACTAGCCTTACCTAATGTTTGCCTCTCAGGCTGTGGTGCAAAATGCTATGTTTGTGATAATGGACAGCAATATACACAATTTAGCTGGATTTTAAGACCAAGTTATTCCTGACTGGCCTCCTTTCAGACATCGCTGTAGGTACCTGTAGTCAGAACTCCTCATGAACGCAGTTTAAACTTCAGTGGCTGAAATGGGGTCATATGTTTGCTTAAAACACAGTTTGTGTACAATACATCTGAAGATGCATTAGTTTTAAAGTCACTGCATTCAAGATTTGAATGGAAAATTCCATCCGATTTTGCAGTTTTTACATGCAGTTACTTAGCAGTATGGGCTTTTTTGTTTTGATAATGGTGTTGTGTGATGCAGTAGGTGCAATAAATGATAATTCTGTTCTGTTTCTTTCGTTCATTTTTGCTGTCTTGCTCTCACCTCCTGTTACCAGCTGTGTCAAGGGCAAACTATGGCTTGTTTCTTGCATAGCAGTGTGGAAGTAGCATGACACAAGAAAACATTAATGCTGGAGGTGCTGCACACCAAAGCTTGTAGTTCCTTGGAGGGACTCTGGAAAGGAAGTGCACATTGCCAATATGATAATTTAAATAGCTGTCAGTAGCATGAGCATTTGAGAGCCTCTGAACCTGCAGAGGTATTAAAAGTCCTAAATAAATTGGCTATGTATGCTTTTCCTACATTTGTGTACACCAGCTGGTGCATGTATACACAGTGAGTCCAATCAGGTCTTAAATATCTCATTTAAATTTTTTAAAAAAGATTAGTTAGACATATATAGTATCCATTACTCCGGTAGTTCTTTAAAATTGAGTGACATTTGACACTGCATTCTAACACTGTTAATCGGTTTTATATTAAATAAATCAACATACATGTTAAAACCACCAGATGAGGTTAGAACTAATTAAGTTTCTGAAATCTCTAATAAAGACTGTTTTATTTGTGCATGATATTTGGATTGTGTAGATTAGAAGGTGATTCCATCTTGAACTGAAGAATATATCTGGGTGACAGCTTTCGGTGAGCTTTGCAACAGGGTAACTGGAAGAAAAAAATCTGTCTGATGTTAATAATCCTGCAGTCAATGTTAACCTAGATGTTAGCACAGTACTGTAATTTATGAGCCTAGATTTGTAGGATGGCATAATTTTATTGGGGGGGGGGTCGAGCAGTGGACAACAAAGTAATAAAAAACAAACTTCACTTTCTAAACTATCTTTAGACTGCAGATTCTGAAAGCATTAAAGCCATTTTCACGCATCTATGAAAAAAAAACCCTGTAATACTAAAGTAATTACAATTTGATATGTTTTTTATATATTTCTAACTTTCACTATGGAAAAGAGAGCATTGCTAAAATAGTTTTGCACTCTTAAGGAGAAGAATATCATCTTTGAATTAGAAAGACTGGTTTTGAAAACTGTTGTATTGGCACTTTCAGAAAGAACAAGTGATTTCATCATTTTGCCTTTGATGTCAAGATCACTTGCTTTTAATGTTTAAATCTGTAAAACCAGATGTTAAAGTAGCAAATCATTCCTACATTAATTACTGTAATGGTACTTTTCCCCTCTGACATTTCTTTTTCTACAGTTCAGTCTTTACTGGAGTGGTCCTTTGGTTTTAATTTCAAGCAGATTCCTGTTATGCTGTTTTCCATTCTAAATCTTGGCCAGAAAATGTAAAGAATTTGCAGAATCTTAATGTAGGCTTCTTTTGTTAATCTGTGCTCAGAGCATTCGTAAGCAAATAATCTGTCAATGCAGTAAAACCTCTATTCTGCTGCACACAATTTCGTTGTTTCAGTTTAAATTGAAAGGGGGAAGTTTGGGGGCTTTTTTTGGAGTAGGATTTCATGTTATGTGTAATCTTGTGTGGTGCTTCGGCAACTTCCCTTGTGTTGGAGCTAATGATTGTGTAGCCCTGGGCTGAGCTGGATCACATAACTACGCCATTGATAAAACTAAGGCACCATCTCCGTCCCCTCCAGGCCAAATGCAGTTTTTTATTGGATTAGTCATTTGAGTTGTCCTGTAACAACATCTTTGCTAGATCTGCTGTAAGTGGGACAGCCATGTAGACAGGCTTGTTCTGGCAGCAGTCTGCTGGATTAGAGATGATGCTGTTTCCTCCACAGTTGTTTCTGTCAGAAGGAGGATAAATCAAAACTGTGCTACATGTAGATGAGCTACCTAGGGTTTGCCTTTTCAAATCTTTAAGCAAAGAGATGTAGTTAAATAAACTCACTGTTAGGTAAGGAAAAAGAAAACATTTCCGGTTGCATTTTCTGCTTTTGTGTCCTTTGATGAAAGCTACATAATGAATGTATCATTTTTTCCTTTCCTTTTAGAGATGGTGTCTCATACTTAGAACCGTGTCCTGTAATAAAAGTAACGCAAAGGGAGTTAGACTAGTTCAAAGCTCTCCCTTCAATAGCATGTTTTGAAAGACACATCACACCTCCTGTTAGACCATTTAATATGACAGGCATACAAATGGTGTGGAAATGTACGTTGGTTTACTTACTAGAAAGTAATGCACCATATTTTATTTTGTAGCTTTCTGATAGTAGAAATAAGAAAAACTGTTTGTTGCACAGATCATTTCATTTGCACAAACTTGTGAGGTACAACTGCTGAGAAATTTTCTTTGTCAAACTTGGCTGTTTCAAAGATCACCGTGTTTCTGACCCTAGTTGTCCTTTCCTGTGAGGGAAGCGTCTCTCATAGGAGCCTTTGGACTTCGATGTGAGGTTTTGCTGTTGCACTGAAGCCTGTTGGCTGGGGACTTGTCAAATGTGGTGTTCAAGAATATGGTGCTCTTTGGTTTTGCCACAGTTACCACTGATAACAAGGCCAGAACAATCACCCTCCTCTGTTTTTTCCCATTCTGCCGTTTTTATGGCTGCTGTCCTTTTCAGTATCATTTTATGAATAGAGTCTACAGACAGAATCTAAGTGCAGGTTTGTGGTTGGAGGAGTTGGTGGCCAGGTGCTTCATTTCTGTCCCTCTGAGCAGTTACTGCTTCTCACCTGCAGCACAACCAGCAACGCCAGCAGCGTGCTGGCCAGTGCTCATCTCCCTCCTGGTAGTGCTGGAGCCAGCTGGGGAAAGGCAAAGAGCGGCAAAGGCACTTGAGGAGCAGCATATACTGTTGGGCTGGCACCTACTTCACTGCTTCAGTCTCCCACCCTGCCCCAGCTCCATTAGAAATGTACTTCAGAAGATAACAAACTTGTAAGACATCAGGGCAACCACAGGACCACCTTTTTTTCCCCCCACCATGTCGTCTTTTGTTCCCTTTGCAGTTTTACAATAATTCTTTAACTCAAAGTGCAGAGTAACATGAACATGAATATTTGCTGGGTAACTGACATATATGTAAACTGTTATTTCACTATTAGTGAAAGAAATCTGTTTGCTCTGTTATAGCATAATTAATCACTGAAGTGAAAGAAGTATTTTAAGAACTGCAATGATAAGGTCATTACAATTAGAGGGTCTGAAACATTAACTTGTTGGCTACTACAAGCTGGGTGAGTTTGTAAATTCAGTATTTTGGAGTGAGATGCTGACGACATTGATATATTGGTGACTTAATGATGATACGTGTTCCTGGGAGTGACTGTGAATCGCGGACCTCCCTGACTCCAACAGATACTTACTGCTGCTCAAGTGCTATGCTCTGGCAGTGTTGATCTGATACTTACTTGAATTTTGTCCCATATGCAGAATTACTGTATGCAGTTAAACCATTGCTGCTACAGCAATGATTTTTCAGAAACTGTATCAGTAATTACTGCTCATGTTTTTTAAGAATCGAGCAAGCCCAGCTGTGAAACAGATGTCCACTGTAGTAAGCACCATACAAATGCAGAGCAAAAAATGGCTCCTGCCCTGAAGAATTCCCTTTCTCTTGGCTTGTCGTTATTTGGATGAGCTTCAGAGACAGCTGACGTTTCACTCCTGACTCCTGTATGCGGCAGTCAAAAGCTGATGTTCAGGTATTTTGAGAAGAGTTGGAAACGGAGCAGCAGGAGGATGGTACACCCTTAGCATTTACTGCTCTTCTTTGTCTTCTGATTGCCCATGCTGGCAGGGGCCGGGCAGACCTGGCTTCAAATGAGACAAAGGAGTTGAATGAAGAGCAGTCCTGATTGCAGCGTTCGTGAGCTGAGCCCCACAGCTTTTGCCTTCTGCCACATTGCAGGGTGCAGCTTGTCTGTTTCATGTACAGTAAGTGTGAAGAACCAGTGTAGGGCTGGCTGCTGGTAGGCTGATCATACCATGCAGCTGTAGAGCTTGGAGACACATACGCACCAGCATGGGTTTACATGTATACACACATACTTACAGTGTGGAGGGAGAGTGGGTACAATTTCAAGTACAGTTTCAAAACCCACTCTTAGTTCACTCTTCAAACAATCTCAAAGCACTTTTTAGTGTAATAAAAGTGCCGGTGATGTGAAAACACATTGTTTGACCCAAACTTGAGTGCTCCCAGGTTCAGAAATTCTTTTATTTCATTTTCCGCAATGTATATGACTCTCTCTGCCTTGTTGCAACCACGTTTGCATGGGCAGCTTACTGGCTCAATACACTTCTTTTTTTCCTGATAACTGCTCATCACCCATTTTAAGTTGCTGTTTGTATTGTGCGCTTTACAGCTTGGAAGTGTTTATTTCTAGCAGGAATTTTACCGTGTTCCTGTCTTCTTGGCTGCTAGCACATTACTTTAAATGTCCTCTGTTAAACATGTGTATTGTGTTGTCTAATCTTACGCTTGAAAACAAGTGCTGAAACCTGTGAGTTTCCCTTAAGCCCTTAGCAGCGTTCAGTGAGCACCACTGTCTGTTTAACATCAGGCTTCAGGGAATGAAAAACAGCATTCGCATCTGCTTTTCCCCACCTTTAAGAACAGAAATAGATGTAGCACACCTTTTTGCAGCATCTTTGACCCAGGCCCCCTTGCTATTTGAAAGCTAGTCCTGATCATTGGGACTCGATCTCCTGACAGAAGGTCTTTTCATTGGACCAGAAGCTTTAAATGCATGGGCAAGACTTTACAGAATCTGTAGAGCCAGAGATAAAGAAACCCAAGAATTTATTTTTAGGTATTTTATCCTGCTGGAAGCAGTGCATTGGTGGATATTTATCCCAGACGTATTCAGCCGGAGGTCTCCTTGAGCTAATATGTATTAGGAGGTGGCTCCTTCTGTTTCTTTTCCCTAAAATATGTGTTAGCCTTTTCTAGGGCTGCCATAATTCTGCTTCTGGTTTTTAAACATATCTTGCTTTTTTGGGTTGTCCAAAGCAATGCTAGACATTCACATAATTAAATTCAGAAACCAGAAGATGTTTCTGCAGGTGTACTTAGACTGCAGGGGGTTTGCTCAGCCTCAACAGCCTGTGATGGCAGCAGCAGGAGAGGGACGTGCTGGATTAGGTGCTGAGGGCAATGGACAGATCAGTGAGGATGGAGGTGCAGGAGTTCATGGTGTAGCCAGGGGTGAAGCAGGCTAAGAGCTGTGGGTGGGAGGCATTAGAGGTTACCATGGGACCTGTCCCCTACTTGGGCATTTCTGAGAAAGGCCCTTGTTTGCAAGCAGGGATGCACACAAGGGGCTGCTTTTTGCTCCCCAAATCCCTCACACTGTCCCCCTCCCGCCTTTCACCATTAGAAGCCTGCCTGGATTGTTGCACCCTTGACATCAATGAATCTCTGCTTCACCTCAGAGTTTTGCTCATGTGAGTTAAAATAAAAGGGCTTTAGTCTATGGAGAAGTGTTTGGAGAAAATTTGGGAATAAATGTAGTATGTTACTGTTAGCAAAGCTGGCTTGCAAAGCCATGCAAACTAAGACTTTTCTAAGATTTACTAAACTAAGTCTTGCCAACTTCAGTAGATGCTGAAAAAAAATAAAATTACATTTTAGAACAAATAATCACTTGTGTCTTAAAATAAAGCACATGGGAGTTTTTTCTGTGTGTTTGGGGAAAGTTCTTTTGATTGTCCTAAAGTAAGCTAAAATTTTCCCTTTATTAAGTTATTTTAAGATTAATTGTTTTACTAATAATTCAACACTTATTCAAAGGCACTTCAAAAAGACAAGCTGGTTTGTACTTAAGCATGTGTATAAGCTTTTGTCATGTATTGCTGATGTCATGTTGTAATCTGTCTAGGTTTCAAAGGAAATCCCACTGTAGGACCAGTGTGAATATATATGCATTAAGAGAGCAGTGTTAATGGTTGCAGGTTTTCCCCTTGGATTCCTTTCACTAATTATAAATCTTCCTTTCTTTTTTTAATGGCAAAAAATGCATAATCCGTAGTATGTCTAGTCTGGAGGGCTTTAGTGTTTGGTAGTACATGTTTTTTATTGATATGAAATAATTTGAAGATTATACTTGCTCCAGAACTTAGTTATGCTTTCAGCTGCTGATGCTGTACATGTCAGGGTTTTTTTTTTTCCAGTTTGGACATTCTAGAAATAACATCTAAAGCTGTTTCCCACATCACAACTGAAGAGTTGTCATGTTTATTTAACCATCTCCATCTGGCTTCCAGTAAGTCCCAAATTTCAGTTTTTCACAGCCGTGCATGGATTCCTGCCATGCCCACAGAATGCAGAGAAAAATTTTGCTAAGCCTCGTTTTGTTTGTTGAAAGAAGCATCCTTTTTTCAGAAGAAGGGTTTAAATATTTTTCAGATCGTTCCCTGCATTGCAGATCCCTCACTCCTTATTTCCCACACACACTTTCCCCACCCTTAGAGGGTAAAATACAGATTTTCTGGCGTGGTCCCACTGCTGGCACCACTGCATGTGGAAAACTTTTTTTTTGTGGTGTTTTTTTGGGCCAGGGTGGAGATGATGAGGTCAATCAGCTGAAGCAACCCAGTGCCAAGCTTTTAGCCACCATGCCAGCATGCAGCAGGGGCCAGGAAAGTCTGGAGCGCTGCCACCACCTCACAGTCCCTGGGGAGAGCTGCTGCCCTTGGCCTTCAGACAGCTCTTTGGCATACCAGATTCGAGTGTGGCCTCTGCCACTCACATACCAGCATCCTTGGCCATGCAGCCAGCAGTCTGTGCTTGCCTTGTTAATAACCTCCCTGCCACAGTTCAAAAAAGAAAAGGAAGATCGTCCATATGGTCTTTCTGCAAGTATGTCACACCAGAGGGGAATTTCTTACTCTCACAACTAAGAGCTCGTACCGGGACTGCAGACAGGAGATGCCATGTACAGTACAGCTTAAATGCAAATTAAGCAGAAAAATATGACTTTTAAGAGTAGAGGAGTACTGATAGCAGAGAGAATATTTTCAAAGTGTTTGCAATCAAAAACACCACCTCAACAGTTAACGAGTTGGTTCTAAAAATGAAAATGGAGAAAAGTCATGTATACTTCTCTTTTAGAAATTCCAGATTTTATTTATAATGCAAGACACAACCCCCGTTTAATTTCAGAAATGCAACACACTATTTTTCCCCAAGTCTGCCATATCATCTGATGTATGAACTTGCTTCTGTCTGGTGAGGGACTGTAGATGGGCAGGGGGGCAAGGGATGAGCCGCAGCAGGCAGGGGAATGTGAGAAGCACTTGAAAGAAATGTGGTGAGCCATGGCCGTGCTCCCCAGTTGCCTCCCAGCCAGCTGTGTGTGCAGCAAACCTAGACGCATCTGTGCACAAGGTCATGCTCCAGGTCTGAACTGCTGAGATGGTCTGGGTGCTGGAGGGAGACACATTCAAAATGCCTTGTTAAACAGGCACGGGAGGGAACAGTCAGAAGATGGTATTACTGCTGATGAGCTGCGTTTTCACTGTTTATGACATCTGGATTCAGGCTGACGGGAAGACAAACCCACTCCCCCAGCAGATAGTGGAGGTTGTCCCCCTGGAATACATAGGCAAAGAGGTTTCTCTGTTAGCTTGCTGGCTAGTTTTGCTGTAGAGGGTACGGAAAAGAATTTCTTCAAGGCAGCGTAAAAGGAGTCCTGTCAGTGAGCTGCAGTCGTGTAGTGCAAGAAGTGTAATCTGAAAGGAAAGGGAGTTAAGGCATTGCGAAGCTGAAGGAAGAAGTAACATAAGTGTGATCATAAAGAATGTAAAAAATGGCCTAGCATCTTGTGAGACTATAAAAGCTGTATTGATCTGATTGGTTTGTTGGGGTTTTTTTGTTTTTTTTTTTAAATTATTTTTATTATATTTAAGGCAAAGTAATTGCTACATGGGAAATCGAGTCCAAGAAAATGAATGCCTTAAGACATACCTTGGTACTCTGTCATATGAGTCTGCTTTGGGTAGTCTGTTTAGGTGATACTTGGGGTTTGTAGGTTGTGTGTACTTCAGTAGTTATTTGGAGAAGGAGGACTGTCAATTCTTTTGGTCTGTTTTTATTTTAGCTCTTGCAGGGCTTTATTAGGTCTACCTGGATGTCTGTGACTTTGAAATAAAGTTTTAGATTCTTGTACTCAATAATTAATTTTGGGGTATCTGTGGCATAAAAGCAGAATGGTGTATTGGCAAGATTTTCTGTATTCAGATTTACTTTTTGATGTTTCACAAAGACTGGGAAAAGTGATGCTTCACAAAATCCAGTTTCTTATTGAGGTTATTTTTCTGGTGTTTGTGTAGGCTTAAATTGATCTGACTAGTTTTCTAGTGCTTTCATTTTTTCCACTACTGGTATATTTATCAGCTGTTCTCTGAAGGATGCCATCTGATTTTGTTAAGATTGTGAAGTAGACACGTTTTACTAACTTTCGCAAGCTAGAGCCTTAAAAAAAGTGTGTTTTTTTAAAGAAAAAGATTCACTATTCTGTTATTTTTTTATATGAAAAAAGCTTTTATTTTGTTTCTTATTATTCATACATCTATATATATGCACACATATAAATATCTTTGGAATGAGCCTTATACAAATCCTTAACGTTATTAAATCACTTGTTAAACTACAGTAGTCAAGTCTACATTGTGCTCACAGTTCAACTATGTTGTTTTGTTCTTTACACAGGAGCCCTTACCAAAGTAAAGGAGAGTAAGCGGCATGTGGAAGAGGGCAAGATGGAGCTCCAAAAAGCTGAGGGCATTCAAGAACGCTGTAACATTATTTCTTTTGCAACCCTAGCGGAAATTAATCATTTCCACAAAATCCGTGTGAGGGACTTTAAATCACAGATGCAGCATTTCTTGCAACAGCAAATACTCTTTTTTCAAAAAGTGACACAAAAGCTAGAAGAAGCTCTTCACAAGTATGACAGTGTTTAATCTCTGGACTTTGATTTGTGGACTGCCCTACGCATGAACATGACCCAGGCAGCAGAGCAAATGCTGCTGCTGCTGAAGAACTGTTGCCAGTGGTAGATGGTGGTGCAAGGATGGTTGTGTGTTCACCTGGAACCCCAGTTTGATCTCCAGTTATATAGAAAGGAAACAGTTATAGGGCTATGTAGTAGAAACAGTACGACACATTGTAACTAAGTTATACTGTGTATGCCTACACTACCATTGTAACTTTTTTGAAATAATGATTATACTATTTGCCTTACTGCTTTTTGAAATACGGTATTTTAGTGCATACTTTGTAGACCTCAAAACCCTTTGGGTCTTTAAGGAAGCTGGCTAGATAAAAGCCTGCTTCAGATGCCTTTTTACTTTCCTAGATTTGGATTTCCTAAATTCAAACAATTCTCTGTTTACAGACTCCTACTAGAGCAGCTATATGATTCTGTGCCTTTAGACTCTATTTTTCCTTTTCTAGTAAGTCACATTTTTATGATTGAATGAATGAAGGGTTGATGCCTATGTAGAAACTGATTATGAAACCTCACATTGACTGGAAAAAAATCAGCTGCCATCCAGTTTGCACAGCAAGTACTGTCTTACAACAAATGTTGGCTCAAGAAGAACTTAAATCTATTCACACTTTCTCTGCAAATGGAGACTACTTGTTACATGTACTACGATGTTAAGCACATATACAAAAATACACCACTTAATTCCCTTTCCAAAATGAATAATACAGTGAGGAGTTGTTTGTTGTTTGCTTTTTTTTTTAGTATACAGCTTTACTGTGCGTGAAAATTTGAAGAGCTAGCCTAATAAAATTATGTTTATCAAGGGGATATGAATGCAAGCTATGTAGCTGGAACATTTTTTTTAAGTTTTAAATGATCTGCTCATTGTTCAGTTGCTGATTCAGTTTTAACTTCAGACTTGCATCTGCACTGCCAGTTGTCTGAGTTGAAACTCCACTGTGATTCATTAGTTTACTAAGTTACAAATTTTCAGGGATGTTCAGTAATACAAATGATCTGAAATAAGTCATGGCTGAACTGACTTGGAAAACAGGTGGCATTTTTATGTTTGTAACACTCAATAATTAACAATTGTCTTAATTTTTGTATAAATATTTTTGACAAGCAGGGTGCATTTATATATATGTAAACACTATCTTTTAAAGAGTTTCCTGGCTTATTTTCCTTGATTTAAGTCTATGTTTCTTACCTATTGGTTTCCTTCTTATAGGTCAGTATGAAAGAGGGTTTCTTTTATCCTATCTTTTTTCTCCTAAACAAAAATGACAAAACCTTCCAAGGAAGCAAAATGTTTACTTTTTTGTTTTAATTAAATTAATCAAAGATAGCTTAAACAAATGAAAGCCTGGAAAAGGAAGTTAAGCGCAACAGTTACATTTAAGTACAAATCATTCCTCACCTGTGCAGCAGAGAAGTGCAGTTCTGTTTGCTCGATTATGTGAGTTTCTGTAGCTTAACCCCACACATCTGTTTTAGAGGAATAAAAGCAGGAATGTAGTTTTGATTTTAAGATTCATCCCCAAATGCTTGGAGATTGCTATTTTGCGCAAGTTGTGTTTGGCAGTGCTTCTAGTACATACTCAAAGAAGTAAAATACAGAATAATGAAGAGGAAAGAAACAGTGTTTGTAAAAGAAATGATAATCAATGAGGAAAGGCTCCGTTTCCAGGCTATTAAAGGAGTGCTGCAAACAACAAAGTTGACCATAAAGTAAGGACCACATTCATAGGGCTGACGAGCTCTGTATCTTTCTCATGGTGTCTTGTTCTACATTCAAAACTCACCACTTTCCCTAATGGCTCTTTGCAGCAGTACTGCAGCTTCCCTTATGTCATTTCATTGTGTGAGATAGTGATGAGCTAGGTTTGAGCTGAGTTCCATGGCTTATGTTTGCTTAGGCCTGATACTGTTTTATTAAATGTCTTTGCAGTAATTAGGTCAGACCACAATCAAACTAATTTTGTGTGGAGGTATTGAGACCTGTTCAGAAATCGATCTTAGTCTGGTTGAAGTATTCTAGGGGTTAGTATTAATGACATGTATGTGTCCAGGAGGAAATTAAGCTGTGATATGTATACATACAACATTACCAGACAGGTACAGTTTTCTCAAATAAACTGTCATGGCCTTCACCACACCTTCTCATTTGTGAATTTTTGGGGTGGTGGGAGAGTGGGGGTGCTAAATTGGTTAAACTTGATGTACCAAAAAAGCTTGATGGAATCCTGAATCCAAATTGTTGCAGAGTTCAGAAAGGTTCAAATCTACATCTATATTAACATCTTCCTTTTCTCCTTACTCATGGTAGGGTTGGAGTTAAACTGATGTAGGGAGCCTAAACTCGGTTAATGTAACTGCACTATATGGTTTTAATTTTATTTGGAACAAGTATGGCATTGACCACTCATGACTGACAGATTACTGGATGGTGTGATCTGAGATCTGCATGTACTTTACAGTTAAATGAATGTATATTGTGTGGGACTTGTGAAGCATCAAAGGAAATCTAACAGAATCCTTTTAAATAAATAAATGTGAAGGAAAGCAAATTATCTCGCTAGCATAATGGTAAATGCCTTTGCTTTAATCCGTTCCTGTAATTTGTTTTTGATGCATTGCAGTTTTTGCGTCGACAAGTAGTAAGTATCTGCTACACTTGTTGGGGATTAGAGAGGTTGAACTGAAAGGTGCAAGAAGATCCACTGAGATACTGGTTTCTGTTAAAGTGCTGAATCCAATGAAAACTGTGGAATGAACCCATCAGAGGAACATACCTACTTGGAATCACCAGCAAATGGAGTGTGAATAATGTTTCTGTTCAAATTGCAGGTTTCTATTTAGAAATTATGAACTTGGTAAAATAATTAGATCAGTACATTTTCTAGCCCTTTTGTCATCTCATACTTGCAGAGAAGACAGTTGCCTCTATTTAGACTTCTACATGTTTTCTAGATTCTTTCTACCACTTGCAGGGCCCAGTGACATCATATGCTTGATTTATAAGTGTTGTAAGACCCAGCTTAGATCAGTAGGAAAAGTATATGCTGATGAAACATTCGAGACAAGCACCGACAAAATCTGAAAAAAAAATCCAAAATGGAAGAATATGTTGCATATGAAATTGATATCTTTTTGGAAAATGTTAATCAACTGCCAACGAACATTAGCTGCTGCGGCAGAGGTATCTTTCTGGTGAATTACAAGACTCTGTTTGCAGTACCTTCCTATTTTGTCAGACCTTCACTATTCCAGCTAACATCTTCCATGCTGGTTGTCTGCTCCAGCCTGAATTCTTCTGGGAAACTTAAATGAAAGCTGTTCAGCTATTTCTCAGAAGGAGATCATAAAAATAAAAAAAGGGTTTCTTCCTCTTAAATCTTCTAAAAAGTTTGGCTTGTAAGCTGTAGTTCTTTCATACTCTGAAACAAGGACCTGAAATTTGGCAGACTTGTTACCTTTTGCATCCTTAGATATGCCTGCTGCACTGCCTGTGAAAATTTGTCCAAATATTTCCAAGTTAATCTAAGGTTTCCTCAAGCTCTACTGTGCTTAAGTTTGACAGATAAATTTTCTGTAGCTCCCTTTGCTCCAAGCAATCTTGGTTCCTTGGTCAGCAGCAGCTGTGTGAGAATTCCTCTATAATTGTTTTTCCCTTCATCCAGAAGGCGCTGAACCTCCCAGACCAGAAGCTGAGAAAAGCTGTCAGAAGATCCTGACGTGGCAGCTTTTTGAGCCTGACCACAGGAGGAGAGAAGCAGAAGCCCGGAACACAAGTTTGAAGTTGGGCCTGGCAGCTACACCAAGGTGGAGGTTGGAGATGGTCAGGGAGGAACACATGGGGACAAAGATCAGAAAAGGGCAAGGACAGAAAGCCCTGTGACTACAAAAGCCTGTTCCACCAGTCCCTGATGATGCCTTGGGCCTCCAAAGCATCCATGTCCTTTTGCTGTTACTACATGGCCATAATGGGCAGGCACAAAATGGGTAGAGTTCTAGTGGTGAGGACAGCAACATTTTGTTTCTGTCACTAGAAAGTACTTTCTTTGCTCGATGGTCAAAGGTCTGATATGGCAGTTGAAAAGTTGAGCTCTGTTGGTGGAACTGTAGATTTCAGGACTGAAGGAGATGCCATTAATGCAGGCTTTGTCAGGCAGCACTGTGGGTGTCGGTACAGCTCCCCATGCTCTGTTATCTGGTTTTTTTGGGGGGGAGAGAAGAGCAAATCAATTTAGCAAGTTGCACACTACAAAACAACTATATTAAAGAATGCTAAGATCGATCACTAAATTAAAAAAAGTTAGGAGATTTCAGAATTAAGGTTGCCTGTGTAATAATATATCAAAGCACATCATGGTACACGGTCACATAACATCTTTTCCACCACTTCCCTGCCTAATTCAGTGCGCAGGTGATACAGCGGCCTCCTAGTCAACCAAAGTCTTTCAGGGAGGGTGTTGTGTGTATAATCCTTACTTTTACAACATCAGTTGTATTCTGCACAGTGAGAAAGGAAGGCAGCAAGAACATCAAGTAAGGGTCTCTCTCAGCCTGCAGAGGGATCGATGCTCAGGGAACTCAACTCTGTCCCTGCCTGTACCCAAGTTCATCTATGCAATGCAAGCCACACAAAATAAATTATTTGTATGAAGGGTAGGCTTGAGTTTAAACTCAGGGCTTACTCTGAAAAAAGTACTGGGCATTCACAGTTTTTGCTGAAGTTTAGGGACATTCTGCTTTGAATAGAGAAAATGCTACAAAATGCAAAATTTTCTGAAAAAAAATAATCAGGAATTAATTTCTTTAAGTAGACCACCACAAATTAAGAGGAGACTCATAATCTTACCAGCTGCAAAAGGGGAGTAATAAACCCAGCTTATTCTGCTGGAACATGAATATAAACTCCTTGAAATAATAGAGTTTTCAGATGTTGCTTTATTAAAGTTTAAAAAAAAATCTCAAACCCTCCTAAGGAAATTAATGCTTCATCTTCAGAATAGGGTGTGAATATTATTTGGGAAATAAGGGATGGGGTCATCTGTGGAGCAGCAAGGCAAAATAAGCCTGTAGAGGAATCTCAGTCAGGTACTGTTCATACAGTGAACGGAAAGAGAAAGGCCTTCCCAGAAAAATCGTGTGTTGGAGCCCGTTTTTGGTGCATATTCACAGGGAAGCTGAATTAGTCACATGGGTCAATTTACTTCGGGCATTTCCTAAATTTTGAGATGCTGCTTTTGTAATTTCAGTAATTTCTCAATGTAACACAGTGCAGTATAGTACATGCTATACATAGAAACATAAATTGTGTAACATATACAAGTAATGTAACCAATATACTTCAGATTCATGCAGTTAGCAGCAGAGCTCAAGCATGTACTGAGTTAATTTCAATAGGTACGACTTTCAGATACAGTAAAACTTAATTTTCTAAAGTTAAAAGGTGTCTCCCACACCTTCTGTCTGATAGACTCTCTGCTTGGCAACCCAATTTAAAACTAAGCACTTAATGTGGTTCCACTTTGAAATCAAAGGGAACGTTTTTTTGCTTGACTCCACTAAAGATTATCAGGCTCTGCAAGTTGAATTACATCCCTCCATCAATCCAGTAGCATCCAGTCCACAGTATTCCCCTCCTTTGCTGGTTTACAATTAAGTCTATCCTACAGCACTGTGAAGTTGCCTGTCATAAAGCTCTTTCAGGCAATTTTAATAAAAATCCACTCCTGCTGTTCTAAGAAATATGTCATTATCATTTGAAATAAAGAATCAGAAGGAACATGTGGGGGGTTTATTGGTTTTAGTTTTAAAAGGCATTTCCAAGGAGATTGAAAACATTCTGTTTTCAGAATGTTTTCAGAGAAGAAAAAATCAGGAATTTTTAATTCTGTCTTTCTTTTCTTTTGATCCCCACGATTGAGAGTAACAACTAAGTTTTTATCAGCAAAATAATGTTGCACTTGAGGGGCATAACAGACACAAAAAATTAAAGAGCTATGTGAGAGGGTATAAAATTTTATTCGTGTAGGTTAGGGTGGCTGTATTTTTCACAGTTGGTACTGATTCACCCCATGCTATTTTTTGAGATCTTTCTTCTGGGAAAAAAGCAAGAGTCAGTTCTTTCATTAAAAATAAAGGTGGTGAAATAATAGAAGTGTCCTCCCACTGTTCCATTTTTAGTTACTAGCTCTCAGGTAAGCATTGCAGGAGACATTCAGTTCCTTCTCTGACCTTGAGCAGTACTCAGCTGGCTCATGCTCTTTCGGGAGGGTACCATACCCATCACCTCTGCCCCAACACTTCTGAAGGTGACGTGGAGGAAGAGCCACAAGCACCAATTTCAGTTTCTCAGGCAGTTTGTGGTCTAGTTGCAAACACAACACTTGCAAAATAAGTGTCAGGGATCATCCAGCGCCATCTTAGCAGGTTTCTGCCACATTTGGTGGCTTTCATTTTGCTTCACTCAGAGAAACGCTGCAGGCAAGAAGACTACCCTAATTGTTACATTGAAGAAATTGAGGACCATGCTGCAGATTCGATTGCTGTGACAATTCTGTGCCAATTTTATTTGTCGTGGGTAGATTTCACTTCATACAATTGTAAGAAAAACAGGAAGGGTTTTTCAGAGCTAAGTAAGTGTTGGGAATACAAGCAAACACCTTGTTTGCTTGCATCCGTGTTCAGGATCTGTGAAGCAAGCTCTATCAGAGGGAAAGTCCCCGCTGTCAGTGTTGTACCAGTTTGAGTTGTACCTATGTGTAGCTAGTGTAGAAACTGTCTGTCCACTAGATTAATGCAAACTAGACTGAATGTGTGGGATTGCTAGACAGTAAGGAAAGTCTGTCTACTCAAGCTCAATTACTTTCTTCAGCAGAGTCTTTCAAATATTTAGCATATGCATTTTCTTTTTTTTTCTTTTCCCCTTCCCATTGTCTCCCTGGGACTCACTTGTGAATAAGCACAGGCGGTTGCTCTCAGGCCGCTTGGGCTGTTCCATAAGCAACATCCATTCACAAGCTGTGTGCTGAAAGGCAGCCGTATCTCTGCTTTAATGTAAATAATGTGTCAGGATGACTTTAAGGTGAATTTTGAGTGGCATGAGTGTCATAAGAAAAAATGAAGGTGAGGTGATACATGTTAAACCTTGAATAAAAATGAAGCTGATGCTCAAAGGTGGCTCTGCACCCTACAGAGGTGAGCAGTTGGAGCTGTTGCCCTGTTCTGCTTGTCTTTTCCTCCAGGTGGTTGTACGCAATGACACTTCAGTCTTGCCGTGTCCCCAGTAGGTAATTTTCCAGGCTTAGCGTCCCCAGTAGGTAATTTTCCAGGCTTAGCTGTCCATACCGCCACAGCACTGGCAGTGATGAAGAAGCATGCCATAGGTCAAGAACTGATTGCTCACACTTTGAACCACAGTTAAGGAATGCGTTTAGCAGGACAAGTTAAGCAATATGCAGCCCCATGCCTGGGGGTGGGGAGGAAAGAAATGTAACTGCCTTCGGTAGTACCCAGATAAAGGGCACACACTGCACCTTGGAGCATTAGTCAGCATATCAGTGTGGTGAGAAAAGCCTGTCTGGAACTCATTAGGGCAAGAGGATGGGACGGGAGGAGGAAGCAATAGTCTCTTTCCTTGTAGTCCAAGCACAGACTGGGGAGCTGTGCGTTCACAGCCAGAGGAGGCTGGAGGATGCTGCAGGTTTCCCTCTGGACCATCCAAGATCATGATTGCCTTGCAAAGGATGAAGTATCCCACAGAAGGCAGTTGTGGCCCCTTTCTCTTTAAAATCCATGATCATTTGGTGTAAAATACAGGAGTGTAAAATGGGAGGAGGAACCTCTGGCGGTAAATGCTCAAAGCAACGGGCTTCAAGGTCATCTCCCTTGTCATTCTTCTGCACTCGGAGAAAAGGAGAGGAGGAGGTGCCCTAGCTCATACTGATCACAGGTGCTTGCTCCTGGGATATATACAGCTGAACCTCTGAGGATGAAGGAGCTGGGATTCCCCTGCATGTGGCTGAAGCTGCTTTGCTGCTGGCCGGTGCAGTGTACAGGAGGCAGTGGTGGTCCCACCAGCATCTGTCAGAGCTGAGCTTTACCTTGTTTTTCAAGAGGACACACTGAAGGTGCCCACCCACCAAAGAGGACTCTGGGCTGTAGGTCTCTAGGCTATAAAAGCATTCATCTGAAGCTGCATAGGAAGGACATCAGCTCCCAAGGGGGCTGTGCTGCCCGTGACCCCAGTGCCCGTTCCCTCACTGGCTGCTTCTAGACATCCTTTTGCTTGTCTGTCTGGGAACTGTGTATGCAAACTGTGCAGGGAGCCAAGACCTGCATTCCTTATAGGGTGTAGCCTTAAACAGTCGTCTACTTGGAGAGTCAGGAAAATTTGTCCAAATTAGATCTAAAGTAGGTTAGCTAAACCATCTTAACTCATTCAGAATTCATGTTATTTCCATCTAGTTTAATTTACTCATTAAATTAAAGCAAATCTAATTAAGTTTACTTTAATTCTGAACAAGAATGCCCAGTGTTGACATAGGGGGTTATGCAGCTCTAATAACCTTGATTCCCAAACCCAGCTGACACATGAGAACTAGTCTGAAAATTCCTGCACAGAAAAGCCACCAAATAGTTTGCTATATATTCTGTGATTTATACAAAATCTGAACCCCTTTTCTCACTCTAAATGTCTTTTCTAAACTGGGATTAGAGGCTAACATTGGTCTAGTCCAGATCAGATTCCTAATAGGAGCCGTAGCTGCATATGTAGAAAAATCGCAAAACCAGAAAAGGTGGGAGGAGAAAAAATGCAGCTGTCACTTGGTACATGAAGGCTCTTCATGCCTTTGTGGTCCTCAGCGAATGCACTGCCTTGTGTGTGAGGCATGGCATGCCTTCTGCCCTTCCCACTGTACCGTGCTATACTTCTGCTAACAGCCCTCCACTGAGCCACATCCCTGCAGACCAGTCACCATCCCCTCTGCCCCTGATAAAGAAAAACAGGCAGAACGGATTGGTGGAATTAAACTGGCATGTAGGGTCTGGGATCTGCAGCAACAGGCAAAGTTAGCTGTGTGTTTGTGGGTAGGGGTGACTCAATTTGTTCCTTATTACGGGTGCACCAGGCATGTTCTCTCTGAAGCAACTCTTACTTATCTACGCATTTACCATACATATATCATTTCTACATTCACTTTTTACTACAGTTTGGTAGGCTGCATTCTTAAAATTTGCATTAAACATTCATGAAACCTTTGTTCAAGGTTTTACCTATTGGATACTTTTTTCTCTTGTGAATAACTGCCACTAAGATATTGTTTCAGTGGTGAATTTGACTCTTGGCTCATTTTTAATTCCTGCTTAAAGGTTTGCAATTTGAAAGTAGTCTGTCAACGAGCAGAACGTAATCTCTATCAGCAAGAAGGGAAATGACCTGGCTGGCTGTTTTTTCCCCTATCTCAGAGTCCTGATGAACACCAAGCAGCCCAGAGTAGAGCAGGTGTGTCCCAGATTGCAGGGAGGCCAATATACAGGCTGCTGCAGCGAGCTACGGAACAAGAACATTTGGGACTCCATTCAGGGAGGTGCTTAGGGACCTAATTCCCAAATCATGTACTTAACATACCTCCATCCACCACTACTCAATCCTGGAAGAGCCTAATTCCTTTAACCATCTGCCCTTTCAGGTTTATGTTTTTGTGGATGTTTCAGGTGCACTTTGCATCTCCCTCAAAGTTACTCGGGTTCTTGTAGGGTCAAGCAGCTCATTGCTTAACATGCAACTAAAACTCATCAGCCCAAATTAACTGCCTGAGTTTCTTACAGTTGCAGTGGTTGTCCTAGAGGCCATCTAAAGGAAGACAAGGTCTAGATTAAAGAGCACTTAAGTGCCTGCAAAGTGAATGCTGACACACTTTTTTTAAAGCATCTGGTCCCTGAGTGCAGTGCCCAGAAACTGAAACCCTAAACTGGATTCAATTTCCTATAATTGACCCTGCAGGCTTTCCTCTGGGAGGAGAGTTTATGGCTCCAGAGGGAAAAGTCCCAAGACCGACATGCGAAGGCTGAGACCCAAGACCTACCAGCTGAGCCCAGAGCCTTTCTCTAGGAAATTCAAAATACAAGGTGTATTTGAACTCACATTCAGTTGGAAATTCTTGCTTTAAACCATCTTTGAATTGAAGGCAGGCATAACCCGGGGAAAAGTGAGTAGATGGTAGGACTTCTTTCTTCCCAGGAAGCAACCCAATTGACAGAACGTGAATGGTGACATGTTGGGAGGTGTGAGCTGAGCAGACTTGGGGGAGCCCATCCTGCTTCCTGCTCCCAGGTGGATTTAAAGAGGGGCTGGGAACTTGCAGGCTGAAGGGAGGTTGGTTTTATGCACTGTTGAAGTTGAGTAGCCACTGAGCATGGAGGAATTTGATTCACATTTTCAGGCTACCCACCTCATCTGCCCAACCTGCATTTTTGTTTCTAACCATGGGCATCACAGGGAGCTGCCGAGGGAAGAAATAACCCATCGGGGTTTAGGTCCCTGCTTTGAGCCACTTTTTGGTCTTGAGTAATTCTGTGTGATGGCTGAAGTGAACCTCACACATCACCGATGGGGTGCCTGCAGCTGCTGCATCAGCACACAGAGATGGACAGGACATGATACAGACCTCTGAGGTACCTGAAGCACTGCATTTCTTTGGAGATTGGCTCTTCACAGGTGCTTATATTCAGCAAACAGAAAAAAAGACTTTTATTTCTGAATTTGGCATTTATAATAAGCAGAATCTCCTGTTGTATGAATGTTAGCAGTATCAGGTTAGCTCCTGCTCTGTCAGTCCTGACAGAGCAAACATTTGTCTCAATTTTTTACTCCCTTCACAATTCACCTTCTTCAAGTTAAGTCTTGGGCTAAAAATTTTCAAAATCATCTCTTAGGCCTCAGAGAAAACACCTATAAAATGAAGTCATTAGTATCAAACTTGTTATCAGGTAGTTATTAGGACACCAAGTACAGTATGATAGCAACAAGGCACCCAATATTTCACACATGAAATGTGATCTTGCATTGCACTAGCTCTGACAGTACTTCTGAAACCAGTGACAGAAGTTTCAAGTGTTTACAACAGAGAATTTCCTCTAAGCAGAAGTTTTCCAGTCTGCCCAAGGGTTAGTCCATATGTTTATTCTTACTGAAGCAACAAATTCAAGTGCACCATTTTTTCTGCTTGGTCACTGATGTTAGGAAGAACAAGTGGTGGGCGTGCAGCAGAACATGAAGAGCTGTTCTACATAGAGTTTTCCTTCTGCTGCCACCACTCATTAGGTGGAAATGGATTTCATAAACTGAACGTATCTATAAGGCATTAGGTGCCTTCTTGGTCAGCAGGTCAAAACCATTAGGAAATGAGGCTGGATTCGAGTAAAACAGACTGCAACAACAGTTTCCTTCCTCACTTCCTTCTAGACATGTATTTTTTAAGATAGAGGGTTAATTGTCAGCATGTTTTGAATTGGACTCTACACCTGTGTCAGTGCTTTGCTCATCTGGGTGTCACTAGGCAATTTGTTAAGCCTGCTTGTTGATAAAGGTTAGTTGTCCTCTCAGCAGCAGAAAACATCTCTGTTTTAAAGTTGGAAGAAAAATGAGACACACTTGCTCAGCTCTTGAGCACATCTGTTTAGCAACATATGTTAAGAAGGTGTCATTCTTCACTGAAATAAAAATATTCAATTCATGTTGACAGCAGGTTCTGCCGTCTGTGGCTTGTTGGATATTTATTATCCACATTGCTGGTAGGCAGCAGGTGCCTACCTTTCTATTACTGACAACTCCCTGAAAAAGAGACAAAAAGGCTTAAATGGGACAATGATGTGCTGAAGCATCTCTGCACTCAGCTGGTAATTTCTTGTCTTAACTAGAATTATAAACATCAGGCAACATGTCAGTATACCTATAACCCCAGTTCAGTGCCGACTTTTTAGGTCATTTTATTATTCTTTTCTGCTAATTGGTTTGCGACTGGCAGACTTTGAAGTAGTGTATTTTTTCTCTTATCACACAAGATGGAAAAGTGCCCAACGCATATTAGCACATCAGCCAGCCATTTGTACCTGCTGCTCACTGTCTGCTACTGCTAAATATATGCTAATGATGCTATCTGAATCTTGGGAGGATGGGGGTGAATTTGTAAATTGTGCTCATGCCAGGAAAATGAGTGCTACATATAAAGATGACAAAGAAAGCAGCTGCTTTTAGATGAGATGAATCACTACGTTACATATTACTCTGGGGTAATAAACTACATTTTCTCCCTTGAATTCGTTTTTTTGGAAGCATGTGGTTATACGGCAACTATAGCATGTGAGAAACTTTTCAAAGCCTTCTGAGATGGAATAAAGAGACAATATCAGATGTATTATTTTTCAATAGACTTATGTTTAAATACGTTCAATTCTGTTATAATGTCGGGGGTTTTAGAAGTCTTTTCACATATTGTGTCCTAATTAGAAAACTGCAGCCTTTAAATATTGTATGAGGGTTTTTTCCTTTCTTTTAGTTATTAATTACAAGGGTCTTTTCAGCAACAGTGAGCAATGTTCAGCATGTCTGAAATGCTTATGTGTCAAATATGTCCAAAGCCACAGAATAATACAAGAGCAAATCAGGCCGATTTGAAATTCCAATGTGGTGTAAAATAATGCAGCCTCTGTTAAATATGTTTGGTATGAAAGAACAATTTAAGCTAATTGTCAGTACAGCTGGAGTTTTAATTTGTTTTAACATTTTTGAACGATGATTAAGGCATGGAAGCAACTGGCTGAGAACTTTGGTACTGCGTTTGACAAAGATGCAGATAAGAGCTGGACTGAGCAGTAGAGGCGGGGATTATTTTGGAAAGCACTGCATTTCCCCATTCTTTGGTATTTCTGTGGTGCCAGGGCAGGCAATGCCCTTCCAAAGTGCTTTCCTATCCCCCCAAACTAAAACAGGAACAGAAGAGGTACAAAGAATTTGTCAGAGACACAAAGCAGGTATTTTGGCTGGATGCCCACGAAGTCAGCAATGGGCATCCCAGGGCACGGACGCTGCTCTCCACTTGCCTGGCCACCAGCTCAGCATCTCCCAGTGCCTGGCAGTGCCACAGGCTGGGCTCAGAGGCAGAGCCTGGCCTGGGGGTGTCCTGGGGAGGGTCTCCGAATGAAGCACGCTGTCATCCACACCCAGAGCTGGTGAATCGCTGGGAGCTGGGCTAGCACTGGGGACAGGGCTGTTGTCTCATGGGAAGGTCAGCAAACACAGCTCTAGTTTTCAAACCCTGTTCCCATGAAATGTCCAAACATGTTGGACCAGGCAAACAGGTCAAACAATCTTGTAAAATCCTTTTTCCCAAAGTCTTAATATTTTCTGAATAGGTCATACAATTTTCTTTCACATGATAAATGCTTGAATTAGAAACTTTTTTATTTGTCCTTGCTAGCATTGAAACAACATAAAAGGACTTTGAAATATTTAGCCACAAAAAATTGAAATAATTACCCACAAAATATACTTATCCAAAAGCAATGGCCTAAAATATGGCAGGAGGTGTGACTGAGAAATGCAAAGAACAGCTAAAGGAGTAAAAACACCAGGTTCAGCAGGGGGTATTGCGGCCCCCAAACATCCTAGACCATAAAAGCACCATGTTGGCTTGTGGTTATCTTAACCCACAGTCATTCTGGCCATAGAAGCTCTGCTTAACCTCTTAGACATAGCACTGACACTCATTGCATGGGTTTTAGCACAGCCCAGTAGGTGAAAAAGAAAAACTGAGCTTTCCCAGTCCCTGCAGACACATCAGTGCTGGAAGATGACACTCTGTGAAATGTTTCAGGGCTGGGTGAGTGTATTGCTATCAGAGAGGGATTATGGAAACACAAGTATCTCCAGAGACCACACATTTTGCTGTGTAACCCTGCAGCCCTGCAACGTAGTGTTGCCTTCTAGCAAGAGGCCATGAGCTCTGCAGTGAATTTGCAGTAACTCCGTCAGGACTGAGGCTGTTCGGGTGTGAACATCTCTTGACCTGCTTGTAGCTCTGCTTTGTTAGGCTGTGACAGAAATTTCTCTAATTGATCAGTGTCTGTGGCTAATTTGTTCTTTATCTACTTGTCTTTGCATGGTGCAGCCGTCATTTCATATAGCTGGCAGTAGCAAGTGGTGATCCTATGTCGAATGAGATGTTTAAGACTCTGACACAATGATGTAGGGTGGAGGAATAGAGGCCTGTTACGACAGCAGAGGGTTTGAGAAGCAGAGACACAGGGTGCATGGCAGAGGTGTACAGGCATGGAGTGATAAGAGATGGAGCAAAGTCTTGGGACTGGAGACAACTCATCAGGGATCAGTTTTAGAAATACGGACCTGGATGGAGCTGGACAGAACCAATTTTAGGGATAATGAAAAGAAATAATAGAAGAAAAAAAAAGAAAGAAAAAAAAAAAGAAAGGAAATAATATCTAACTTACATAAATTATATCAGGTATAGTAAATACATTTGTAACATGGAGCTGCAGACCAGGAAAGAAAAAGAAAGGTGTAAAACTGTGTTGGCAAACATAAACAAATGATCCCAAGTGCATCTCAGGGGAGGAAGAAGAATCCAGCACCATGAACATCACGTTCCTCACAGTGAGGGGCTCCAGGGGCTGATGGAGTTGTCCTCTCCAGCAGTCCAAAGCTCCTGAAGGGCCAGAGGAGCAGTGGAAGGGTGAGCACAACTCCAAGGAAAGGTATAGAAACTAATAAATACATGAATTACAATTTTATTATTGCTACTATTGAGACTTTTTTCCTGTACAGAAGTGTTCTACCTGCATTATTAGTTCCCCTTTTCCTGCAATAATAACATCTAGACTAATAACGGTTCTTGAATTATGTTGTTAAAATTTGCATTATAGTTAAGGTTTACATTATAGTAACAACAAATTCTTGACTTTAGTTTATATAAATGTAATGTCATGCTTCCTCTTTGCCCACAAAGATTTTGAGTGCAATGGTGTGTTATTTCCCATACAAAAGGAAAGGGATTGTTTATTGTCACCTCAGGAGTGCCTAAGGCAAGGCAGACAAGCCCTCTGAGCTCATTGCCCCAGTACCAACGCGAACTGCATGGCTACACTGGAGCTAGCACCCTTTAAAAAACATAATTTGCCAGATCACTTTTTTCTTCTATACACTAATTTGCAGATACTGTTTCCCGGAGAAACAAGACACTTCCAGTCACGAGTCACCCTGGAAAGCCACGGCTATTGCTCAGCTGTGGGGCAAGCCCCTGCCTCTTGCCCAGTCCTGCTGGTCCCACTGCTGGCCCAGGTCTGTCCCTCTGATCTCCCTGGGCTATCCCCACTGCTGGCCATCAATCCTGGCCCATACTGGAATAAAAGTCACAGGGGAATAAAAGACGTTTATCTTCAATCATGTGGGCTGGGGAGTGGGAAGTGAGCAGGCACGATAATAACCATGTCAATCCCTGTCTACAGGACTGGGAGGACAGGAATTTAAAAGCCATGGGAGCCAGCTGCCCTTAACCTCAGAAGACAACCTGTTTCATCTCTTCCCTGGTTCTGCCTTGAAAGCTGTTATCCACATCAGTATTTCAAGGTAAAAATACTACTTTCTTACCATAAAGACATGCTAAAGTTGTGTTGGGGTCACTGAAAGAAAAAGTTGGCCGTGTCTGAAAGACTTGCACTTCCATTTGGGAAATGATGTGTTCATATATTAAACTGAGTTTGTTTATATATTAAACTGAGTTCAACTGTGAAAAATACTTCTGTGCAGCCGTAAACATCAGAGGACCAGAATGCTGTTGCAATGTCAGGGAACAGTGGAAAAATCTTTAGAGTGCTGGCAGAAGGAGATGGATGTGTGAAGAGAAGTTTTCATTACAGAGACCATCTAATGGTAGTTTTACCAGGAAATAACTGTATATTTATATTTTTGAAGGCAGGTTTCCAGTCTAATAATACTACTACTACTGTCTGCTGAAAGTTGCTGTGCCTGTGAGAGTGCCACATGCTGAATGACTTGCCATAAAGGAAGAACTGTGCTGCCATGCAGAGTGAGGGCTTTGCTCAAAACAGATCAGATTGGCTTGCTGTACGTTCACAGATATGAGCATGCACGTGTGTAGAGGGTGCAGAACAAGCTTGCAGTGAAGTGAGCCCTTATTCTTTATGGCCTTTGCTGTTGCCTGAAATATCAGGACCACGACTGCAGGTATGAATGCCAGTATAGTTACATACACATTCATACATTCACATCCATTCTCTGTACTTTGACAATAGCTGCTCATGCAAAATAAACCCTTGTGCATAACAATCATCACCAGCAGATGTGCCCCATTCTGACTACTAACTGCTCCTAATGAAATTCCCTACTGCACACCCACTGCACAAGTTTTGTTTTCCTCCAAATACACACATAGTTTAAATTTTGTACTGATTTGCAGTTTCCTAGATTCAGAAGTTAATTACAGCAACCTATACACTTGCCATATGTTCTATACACAGTGGTTTGAGAAAATAACTCTAATGGTTTCAGAATCTGCATTGACTGTAGTGGATTTTGATGTATTTCTCAAAAAAATCCACTTGCATTAGAATTTGATGCAAAGGACTAGAATACGTGCCATCTCGCCTGAAATGTGTCATTTTCATCTATATTAACTTCAGAAAGGTTTACTCTCTGAATTGCTTTTCTCTGGGACAAGGAGAATTCAAGTCTATCCTGCTAAATTAGCAGTCATTAGGTTAAAAAATGCAATATTAATTGTAATATTATCCTTCTTTGGGATTTAAATGAGGAGATTAAAAAAAAATAAGAGGTATTTCCCAGCATTATTCCTAATATAACAAACCCTTTCTGTTATGGCTGATATGAATTTATTTTTTATTCCTTACCCAAACAGCCCTCCAAATCTTCTTTTATTTAGGTCCAATTAGTCATTTCCTACTCTAGACAGATGGGTAAAGTTATCGTTGAGTTGAAATTTATGTTTTAACTAGGAGACACATAACTGAGATAAAAATGCCATCCCCTGTCCTTCTTGTGAGTCTAATCCAAGGCATCTTGTGTGAATGGCTTCCATATATTTCCATTAGATTTGAAAGACTCCATCACTTACCCTAAGTTTTAAAGTCCTAGTGCAGTTATTGTCATGATGGTCTAAGACTATAAAAGAGGCAATATTCATAAATGTAACAACTAACACTTGAAGAAATAGAATACTAATGCATTAGGTTTGGGATATGCAAAATCTTTCTTATCTAACTCTTCAGAATATAATGGAGGGAGTTGCATACACAGAAGTGCACGTATTTTTATCCAATTGCATTATTTACTCTGATAAAAGATGTTACCTCTTTCTTCCTTGTATTTCAAAGGTGATTGCACACCTGGTGAATTTTTCTAAGATGATCACTTAAAAGGTGTCCATCAGTAAGAAAAGTCTTTGATCCTATTAGGTGAAAAAAGTATTTCAATATCAGCTAAAACAGAACAGAATTTGTTCTGAACCAAAGACAGGCCAGGGAGTTGACATCACATGATAACACCAAGTAAATCTTGTGTGGAATAGGATACTGGATTGAGATGTTGATATGCCAACCCATAAAGACACAAGTGAGATCTATATAAGTATGGAGAATAGTGTGATGAAGACAGATTAAGCCTTACCATTCCACTTCGTTGCACTGTTGAGTTAGCCTGACCTTCAATTCATAAAAGTCTATACTAGGCAGATATCTAAGTGGATATCAAGGTGATAACACTTCAGTGCAAAGATGACCTACTGTACACATGCATACCCAGTTTCTTTAAAAACAGCGGCTTTCCAGGGCCAAATACACAACTGAAGTGTATTTTCTTGGGTTGGAGGCAGTCTGAAAAAAATGGGATGCTCTTTCAACAATGCAGACATCTCAGGTTCTGTTCAATGAGCCTGATTTTGCTCTGCCTGTGAGTTGAGCAAGAAGGGACCAAGTCTGCTCCGGGTAAGGAAATCAGGTTTGGCATCAGACACATGAGCTGACTCCATCTGAGTAGCTGTGGATGAAGTACAGCATTGTAACTGATGGAAAAACACAAATGGAAATTTGTAATTCATAATGTATGATTCTACCTGCTTCAACAGACCACATTCCTCACATCATTGTTCAAATTATTAATAGGCATCTTAACAGACAAAGTGGCTCTTGGAGCAAGGGCGGGAGGTCCCTCTGGAGGATGAGCTGACTGCGGAGCTCTGCCTTGCTCTCCACCTTCTCACCATTGCTAATGTACTAAGAGAAATGTTTTATTATCGATACTTTCATCAAGAATGTGCACTTCCAATACTTGTTCCTTTCAAAATAATTGTTTCTTGGGAACTTCTGTGGTTGCAGTAAGTAATGCACCAAGACAACTAATACAGCAGACTAAGGCAGAGCCTTATGTATGTATGCTTTCAGTGTAAACTGTGCTGAAAACTAAAATGTGTTCTTTTTCATGACTAAATAAAAAAGAAGAATGTGACGCCTTCTCTAGTATTGCAGTTAATTTACTGGGAACATTTTAGTGGAACTTCAGTGTTGCAAGGACTAGCAAATATTCTGTACAAGCTGACCAGTTTCCTGCATTAATAGACTGGCTGCGGTCCAAGCTGAGCCTCCTCTGTGAAAACAGACAGTTTTAAACAGATTACTCAGCAAATTCTTCATTTTTAACAATGAAATAAACAGTATAGTTAAGAAACACCTTCCCAAATCTTCTCAGTGTTCACATTTCAATAGCAGACAAGAGTATATGAGTGAAAATGGTATTCACAGACAGCAGTAATAAAGCTGAGCTCCTGAAAAAATGTACAGCTCTTTCAGGGGGGTTTATATTTTAAGTGTTGGATACTAACTGCTCTAAATTTTAGCCCCAAATAAAGGGAAAAGCCTGTAGAGTTGTGTTGTTTATGGAACATGAATTTGACTTTATATCCTGGACTGAGGATCTATGTACAATTTGGAAAGGGACTGCAGGGGTGGAGGAGCAAAGCGATGAAAGGAACAGGATAATGAAAGATTCAGACATTATTTAAAACCACATTCAAGGACACAGCCATAGTACATGGCTAGATATGAACTGGCTGATGAATAAGTTCATTGCTCCACAGTGCCTGTTAAGAAATCACATTTTATTCCTGCCAGAAGTTACTTACTTCCCACAAAGATATATTTCATTAAAGTTTTTCCTCACTTTATAATCACTGAAATAAGAAGAGATGAAAATAAAGAAGTGGGAACCTTCCCTTGTTGAGGTGGTTGACAACATCTCTGAAACCAAAAAAGTTAAATGTTCAGAAACCTCGGAGGAACTGAGAATCTGAATCTGAATTTTTCAGATGGAAGTTCCCTAACCAAAATGTAAATGTTACTGCTTCTTGAATTTTGCACACTTGAAAACCTACTTTGAATCTCTTAATAGTGTGTTTGAGGGTCAAGTAAGATGCGCAGAAATATCATAGTGCTTGTCTGTGTTGTGTGCTGAACAAGGTGCTAGAGTGGATAGTTTTCTATAAAGGCAGGTGCATTTCTCTATGTCTTACATTAGGCAATTTTTTGTTTTTCTCTGTCCAATTTTGCTTTACAAAGCAAATTAATGCCTGTCCAACATACACTTGTATCTTTTTAGGTAACACTTGCCCTTAAATTTGAAAGATAAAATTTACAAAAGTGACCTAATAATTACAGCTAATTGCAAACACATTCATTATAGGTTTTAAAACCTGATATTTGCTCTTTAAAGTCATAGTGCCGTAGTCCAGTGGAAAACTGGATACTTTGGCATGTATTTGTAAGAGACATTACTGAATCAAAACAGCTTCGGCCAAACTTGGACTCTGTATTAAACGACATTTTGATGTGCTCAAGTTGGCATAAGAAGGAATTCTTTTGGCAGCTCCCAGCATTAGCTGCGGGAAATGAAAACTGTATGCTAAATGCAAAAATCTCTGCCTTTGCAGGCGGAGATGCTCTCTTAACTCTTCTTGCCTTGCTCCTTTCCCCGTGCAAAGCAGCCAGACACCAGCGGGAGCACAAGATGCTCCCACATCATATGACAGTGATCTTTCCACAGAGGGAATGAGCCAATAACTTTATTATGAGCTGAAATGTGTTGCATCAGAGGATAAGGTGTGTTACCGTGCAGGTGGAAGGGCACTGGGGGTGGCCATGGGGTGCCAGGACATGCAGCAGGGAAGGAAGCTGGCCGTTCTTCCAGGCTGGGCCATGGGCAGAAGGGAAGTAGGTCAGTCTGACCCACCAGGGACAATCTGGTTTCCAATCAGGCATGTTGGAGTTGAGCAGATCTGCAGATCTGATTAGAGTTTGCCTGGCTTACGTGAACCACCAGTCAAAATGGTGCCAGACAGGCAGTTTTTCCCCGCTGACAGCGGCATCCTTCTCCCCACAGGGAGCGGCAGCTGGAAGGAGGGAGGGTGCTGGCTAGGGCATCCAAGACTCAGAGGCAGCACAGTACTGCAGAGGTGTCTGGCAGGTGTCTCTGGCACACGGGCTCACGGAACCCAGCTGCCAGGTGTCAAAGTGTTTCTGAGCTGTTTACAGAGTTGGTCCGAGCTGTTTGAAGAGGAGTGAGGCTGCACTGCCTGCACAAACAAGAGCTAGCACAGTTGCCTGTTTCTTCAGCACAGAAATAATGAATACAAATAATAAATAATTTCTTTCCTTAGGAACAGTTTCTTAGTTTTAACAGTAAGGGAAATGGACCTGCAGTATAAGATGGGACACAGTGTTCTACCTCCAAAACACTTATGCTCCAGCAAGCCACCAAAGCCTGATACACAGGATAGGTTTGTATCCCAGATCATGTCTCAGAGAAATAAAAGCTAAATATGTTTTTGAATTTTTCATCAAAGATAAAATATACTTTTATTACCTCTTAAGTGCAACTGAAGTGAAATAAATTGATATGCAGTAGCTACAGGTCCTTTGATTTGGACCCATTAGGGAGGTAGAGCCACAGGGATGAGTTAATATCTATACTCTGTTGGTTTGGTTATAATTTAATCGTCACTCCAAATGACAGGAATTTGAATATATTTCCATACATCTTATTTACATTTTGGAACATGAAGAGTGAAATTGAGTATCTGGAAAATTATATTGCATATGACTTCAGAGATATGTACGGTTAGCTTTCCAAGTGTAGATGAGAGCAATTTCAAGCTTAAGGTTGAATAAATGAACAGAATAAAGCAAATACCAAGCCAACCAATTGCACTTTAAACTCAAACAGGGCCTTTTATGGAAGCACAAGAGTAGGAGGTCACCTCTAATGTGGACCGGGGCAGGGAGGTGAGTAGAAGCAGGCTTTAACACCTGCAAGACAATTCAGCTGATGGACCCAGAGCAATCCTCTTGTTGGAGCTTGTACTACAGAGGCAATCATGTTGCCCCTTACACGAAAGTACTTGTTTCATGTCAATTAGCAAATGCCTCACAATTTGAATCGTGCCTAGTTAACATGTAGAGAATGTGGGTTTATGCAGTAAGGTGCTGCAAAACAAGCGTGTGTGCTTTGGACCTTAATCTCTCCACTACTTTTTGCAATTTCTTTTTGGCCATGCACCACATGCAGTATCCACAGTGAGAAAGCCCCTGTGCTTGCAGCAGCACCCCCCCAGCACCACAGAGAACAGGGAAGCAAATAACAGAATTTAGTTTCTGTCTTTTTGTTGCTCTGTCCCCATGACTAAGCCAGGGAACCTCAGCCTTTAAGGATGCAATTTGTTACCCTCTACCCAGAACATGTCATTTGGCAGAAGCAGAGTGAATATTTGCAAGCTGGGTTACTGAGCTGAGTCATGCCTCTGATGGGTAAGAGGAATGCCCTCACTGTCCTGAGGAGGATGGCACACGAGTAGGAACACCTCTTCTTAGTAAACTACAGTTCCTTCACAGCCCTAAGCAGCTAGAAAGTTTTATGTTCTTGCTCTGTGAGTAACTTCAGTCTTTGCCTTACTGCTGCATGACAACACTCTGCCAGGCAGCTGAACTTTTTGCCACGACCAGTTCTCTTTGAGATGACCATTATTTTCCAAATTATGATTTCTATGTCTGTATCTTACCCCATAGCCCTGTGCAGTACCTGTAGAAAACTATGGTATGCTAAATGCTAAACTTGGCCAAGAGATGAGTTTACTCCAAGTGACACCAATATGTATCAGGCATAGTGAGGACTTAACTGAATCCATCCTATCTGAATGCCAAAAGCAATATGATCTTGCCTAGATGAGGAATATGCAGAACTCCTTTAAAAGATGAGAAGATCCTAGCCGTTCAGAAACACTTGATTCCTTGAAACTGTGAATGCAGAACAAAGAGTACCCTGGAAGTTAAAACTGTCAGAAATGTGTATGGCAAGGACAGAAATACATGCTTAGGGACATGGTTTAGAGGTGGACTTGGCAGTGTTAGGTTAACAGTTGGACTCAATGATCTTAAAGGTCCTTTCCAACCCAAATACTTCTACTCCTATTCTATTCTATTCTATTCTATTCTATTCTATTCTATTCTATTCTATTCTATTCTATTCTATTCTATTCTATTCTATTCTATTCTATTCTATTCTATTCTATTCTATTCTATTCTATTCTATTCTATTCTATTCTATTCTATTCTATTCTATTCTATTCTATTCTATTCTATTCTATTCTGTTCTGTTCTGTTCTGTTCTGTTCTAAATATATTCACCCTATCTCAAAACAGCTTTAATGGGCTGAGGACATCTGTGGCCAGACACATGAAAAATGTCAAGAGAATCTTGACACTAATATTGCTGCCAGAGATGAGTGATGGAAGAAATGAAGCAGCCCAGTATATTGGAGGGAGTTCATTTATTTCCAGGCTTGGAATAAACTGTAGCTTAACCTTTTTATGAGTAGCTGGTTGTTGTCAGCCAGTATAAAGCTGATATATCGAGAGTGCCCTAGGATCAAATCTCACATAGAAATGCTATGTCATTAAAGCAGCTCAACAGACCCATATCAGATTGCATCTATAGAGCAAGAATACAGGTAGTATTTCCCTGGCTGTTCTTTAGTGTCTTTAACACTGATTATATCCTGCCTATGGCAGGCAAACAGACCTAGCTGAGCAAAGAGCTATCACAGTCTCTCTGAAATCACTAAATTTTTTCTGGCTGTTGAGCCTAGCTAACATAACATTGGGCATGAGAAAGCATCTATCATATAAGCGAAGACCAGGCATGTCGCTGCTAGGAGACAGATGGGATCTATCCCCTTTCAGGCTGTGGATGTGCTTTTTTGACAAGGTCAAGATGAGATCACTTAGCTGACAGTGCACCAGACCAGATGAATGGTGACCTGACAGTAGTGTCCCATGCCACCCTGCCAGCTCAGAAGGTGCAGTTGCAGCAGGACCACTCTAAGGAGGGAGGCCACATGTGGAGCCCATGGGTCCAGCTTCAGGGCTGTGGGGCAACGCATCAGTAGGCTGCAGGGCTGCTCACTTCCCCTTCAACCAGGCAGGGAGCGGGATGCTGCTGACTCAGGAATCCACAGGCAGCTCTGGATGGCTTAGCTGGGGGTTGTCATCTAAATCTCACTGCATTTGTTTTGCCCACGCAGCAAGGCAGCAATAAAGAACCTTAGTGAAAATGATGAGCCATGAGTCCATCCTGTTTCTGTACACTGTCTCACAAGGTGGGGCAGAAGAAAGGATGTGATGGGAGGGCGTGGTCACAGGCATGCAACTGGCTTGGCAAGGGCACAGAGAGCAAACACACTCAGCAGTGTGCCCCAAGGCTGTCCCAGTGATGGGGAGGGTCAGCTGATAACAACACTGCTCCTAAAGTACACCGAGTTAGTCAAGGATCAAACAAAACCCCAATGTTCCATCTAATTCTAGTCCTTTAAAGAAAGTTTCAGTGTGGTTTTGGCAGTGAAGGCAATAAGCTGAATTTTGAGGAGGGACACTGTAAAATGACTCTTTTAAAGGACTTCATTGGTCAGATTTTTATAATAGCACCCAGTAAAAGATACTAACTACAGAATTAAATACTGATTATTCAAAAGAAGTTTGGCCAGTGATCAATAAATACCATCAATTAGCATTAAAAAAGGCTGATTTCTGTAATTGTTAGCATGGCTTGTGGAATGCTCCAGACAAATGAATAGAAGTCAGAATACAGTTGCCTTTTAAATCCATTTCCTAGGTAGCTGACAAACACAGGGGATGTTGTGATTTGATCATGCAGAAGAATAGTTAGCTTGTGGCAACTGGATGATATGTTGTTGATTATGTGCATGATTTGTGAAATGTTTAAGGTGTCTGGTGAGGGTAGAGTTTCCAAAAATATACACTGAATTGGTACTAGAGAAAATACATAGGAGAAGGAAGACCAGCAAAAAGAGCATGAAGAAGACATCCTGATAAGGAATCTGGGCTTCCAGTTTCAGAGCAGATTAAAAATGCTTGTGCCCTATCAAATGAGAGTCTATAGAGAGAGATTTTAAAAGGTGAGACACGGATTCATTTCAGTGGAGTCACCTTTAGCACACAAAAGGCTTGCAAGCATGTTTAGGATGTAACTTGACATTTACACAATCAGACAGAGTACCCTATCACCTACACCCAGATGTGCAGCACAGCAGTACCCTTCCCTTCCCGAGGCAGCCCTGTTCATCTTGGATAATCTGGTCTTTGGGCCTACTATAAGCTGTGGCAGCTGCCAAAAGCATCCAGAAAGGCTGCTGCAACAGAAGCCCCTACAACACCGATACACCCAGACATTGTCCCCTGCGTGAGGGGATGGTGTGTGAGGATGGGGAGTGGGAAAGGGGAGGGTTATTTTGTGACATACAGCACCCCCACCACAGTGGCTCTGTAGCAGCAGTGGTCGTGCACAGCTGCCTGAAAACAAAGTTGGAAACCTTGGCAGAAGAAGCTCAGAAAACGCTTGAGTACTAAAGACACAAGGAGTTGGGGCCTTTCCAAGGAGTTTGTCTACATTACTGTAAGGACTTACGACACTTCTTCACTTTGCATCTTGTGTTGATCACAATATCCAGTGTACACAGCAATAGGCTGACAGGTGAGGTCAGTGAAACAGAAGGAAAAATAGGTGTGCTTTGGACCATGGCTTACCATGCAGCGCAATCTGATCAGAGAGCCAGGGAAATGTTTGCCTTCAATGACTTCAGTCAATGATTTGAGCAGAGATCCTTCCCAAGGAGTATTTCAGAAGGGGAGAAAACCAGGGTGGGGCTCTATGACATTTCTTTGACTATCAAAATTTAATCAAGATTGTGTCACAAGGCTGGGACCATACAAGGGGTGAATCTGAAGGATTTCACGCAGAGGGAAGATTAGTCAGTTGTGCCCTTTCCCTGCCACATGTGTAACACTGACAAGACACCTTCTCTTTAATCTGACATTGGCTTCCCATTCTGACTTTCCTCCTTTCCATATTTAAGTTGAATTTCCCTCCCAATAGGAAATCTGTAGAAAATCTCTCAGCAGCTGGAAAAAATAATAAAAGATGAGGATTAGAAAATTTGAATGTGTGGAAGAATAAACTCTCCTTGAATCTGACCACTAACAAAAACAGCTTGCAACTGCCTTCACATCCTGTTCTTGCAACATTAGGGCACGGACAATAAAATCATGGCCATATGATATATGGAAATTCTAGTTCAGAAAAGGGTTTCACATTTTGAAGTTTGACCTTATTTTAAGCTGGATAAAAGCCCAAAAATTTGGTTTTCTTCCTAGTAAAATTCCAAAGCATTTTCCAGGCTGTTTGGTTTCAATATAATATACTTTTAAAAAAGCTGTTCCAGAAGACAATGAAAACATCACATTTTTTCCATTTTTAAACAGTTCCTGTGTACCCAGTTCCCTTCATAAAACATTTTGTTGCAATGACACTTTTCAGAGTGATGTTACTGCATGAAGTCCCTCCAGTGAGCTGTAAGCAGATCTTCTACCTCTCTTCTCATTGCTCTAGATTACCCCAAACCATAACTCTCTGCAAATAGAGGGGCGGGGGGTGGGAGGGTGGGGGGTGGGGGGAGAAGAAAGATTAATTATTGCAATGATTTTAATATGTATTTAAGGGCTTTTTTCTTAGTAAATCTCAGTATGGTATTTTGGATATTCAGGGTGGCTGGAAGAGAAACACATAATTCATGTTTCTGCCTCACAAAGAAGCTGCTGCCTTGGCAGCACCAGAGGCAGGAAAATGAGAATCAGAGCTGCCACTGAATGCTCCCAGTTGGGCTGCAGCTTGTCCATTTCCCAGCCACAAACAAAGGAGCAAATCCCTGCTGCGACAGCGAGAGCCCCATGCAGCGCAGAGGCTTTCAGACCCTCTCTATGCCACAGCAGACAGCAGCTCCATAGATACTGAGGTGTGGTGCTGAGCAATGTGCAGCTGGTAGGAATTATTTATGGACAATTTAGCAAATTAGGCTAACGATTCACATGAATTCACTCACAGTGGTTGGTGTAGCTGGAGGGCCAGGACAGGGCTTTCCCCACTGGAGTGGGGTTGTGAGGGGTTCCACTGACCTCAGGGGGCTTGCAGGACAAGCAGGGATACCTGAACACCCAGTTTTGGCAGGACTAGCATCCATGATGATAATACTGTTTGCTAATAGAGGGTTGACAGCTTTCCATTTGCCAGTGGGGTTGGATTCACAGGTGTTCCATCACACACACCTTTGAGATTTGGCTTGTGTTGACAGAAGAATAGGAAATAGATCCATCCCTTAAAGTATTTCAAAAACATATATATGTCCATACAACCGAAATAGGAATATCCCATTTCTATTTAAAGTGTGCCTTGCCATTAGATGGGAAATGCTTTTAATGACTAAAGGATGCAGAGTCCGGCGCCACATGCCAGCACCCAGGCAGGAGCAGGGGTGCCTGCCCACTCCCAGCAGCCATGGTTGGCTGAGGCAGGAGCAGCCGGCTGCTGGATGCAGACCTTTTGCTCCTGACATGTCCCCACATTACAACGGTAAACATGTAACGTACCTAGAGATTTCAGTGATCTCATACAGGATTTTAAATGGGCTGGCCTGTAGGAAGACTATGACCCAAAAAAGTGTTTACTTTAGCCTGTCTGATGGATTGCATGTCCCTGTGAGATAATCCAGTTTGAGTAAAATCCAGCTGGCTCAAATCGCTGCTCCACTAATGAATTCAGTTAATATGCAAAATGAGTAAGGTGAGATGGAATAATGCTAGGAAAAACAAACAAACAAACCAACGAAAGAGGTTCAACAATAGCGGTAACAGAATTAGCTAAATAACATTGGCCCAGTAACAGGTTTTATAATGTTTGTAGAACTCATTAAATAAAGCATTTTTTTTCATCACTTGCTCTTACAAAATTGCCTAAGTGGTTAATCAATATTTTTCCTGAGGATTTGAGCTTTGGCAGAAGACGACACCGTCTGTTACTGGTCACAGCCTCCTTCCCACAGCTTGGGAAATAGGTTCAGATTAGGCAGTGTGCAGCACTAGTTCCCCAGAGAGCAGCCAGGCTGTGCTGGCTGGCGGTACTGAAGGTGCACAGAAGGAAGCCCAGGTGCCAGTCCCGGCTTTGCTCTGCGCAGTTGCTTTTGCCCGCTGCCCTAGCCAGTCACATGGGAGCATTACACTGTGTCCCATACTTTCATGCTGCTGTTTGACCCTGAATGAGTTGGTATTTTCCACATTAGTCTCCACATCAAACATAAGAATCATTTTGTATCATTATTTGTTCTGAAGAAAGAGCTATTTGGGGAATAAACTAATTTTCAAACCCAGGTTCACTGCCTCAGACAATCAATCCCACAACACAGCACTGCTGAACTGGGAACTGCCTGAAAATACTGCATGGAAATCACTGAGGAAGACAACGTACCTCAACTTCCACCCCCACTCCAGAGCTCAGGTGTTTGCTCCAGGGTTCATTTTTAGTGCCACTAACCCTAAAGAAATGACAGCTCTTCTGAGGTAAGGCATCTAATGCAGAACTACTGTTTCAGATGGGGAGATTTGCTCCTAAGCAGCATGTGGGGTGAAAGCCCCACCCCTTGTCTATGGAAGTTTGCCCTTCCAACGAAGAAATCTAGCAGGAGATAAGAAAAAGTGTTTGGGTATTCTTATTCTTGAAAATATTAATATTTTCCCCTTGGAAAAGGAACAATTTACCAAGAGCTGATTAAATGTATTCCAATATGCACACATATGTGATACTGGATGAGAACATCAACAGCATGGTCAGCCATTACACTTAGTGGACAACTGATGCGTGTCAACAGCCAAGTCACCACAGTCCGTATTCAGTTGGTTCTCTTATTGACTTCCAAAAAGGAAATCCTGCAGCTGCTCCCCTCCTGATACTGCCAGCACCATGGTCAGAAGTGAAGGATGACCATGCAAGTCAGGTCCCTGATGCCACTGTGTGGGTATCCAGCTGGACCTGCTGACAGTTCACGGACCCTTCAGCAGGAGACCTGACTGAATGGTGCTGGCCAGCAGCAAACAGACAGCCACCTGGGACTGGTACATCCTTGCACGCAGCTTGTGGGATTGTAGAAAGTGGAGGCTTCCAGGAGAAAGCAGCTCTATCAAGAAGTAGAAGTTACAAGATCTGGCCAATGTGTAAGTAAGAAAGGATATAGTCTGCTAGTAATAGGGTTTTGAGAGGTGTACTTTCAAAATTTCCATCTTAATTGTGTCAGTTAGTTGGCCATTCATGTTTTCTTCATTAGTATGGCCGACAGAAATAATGGAAACATCTAAGATTAGTCTGAATGCCAAGAAAGACTGTCTGCTTATGCTATGGATCACAAAATGACGCAGTAGAACTACGTGATGGGGGGTTAAGATCTGATTTGATTAGCATGAATCTGATACATGCTTTCAGGGTAATAATTACCAACATAGCGTCTGCTGAAGGCAGGGTACCCCAAACCATATGGTTTCTTTTTTACAGACTCCATGCTTATTGTCATTTCCACAAAAATCCACAAACAAAACCTTATTCTATTTCAGAAAAGTATTTGACTTGAAATAAGAAGAGCTGGGCCCAAGTTACACCTTGCAAAGCATCTTTTACAACTCAACCAATCTTAGATCTTCTCAGATCTACAAAAAAAATATTAAAAAATATATTCAATAAAATATGAGGTTTACCACAGAAGAGCAGGTTAAAAAAAAGAATGCCTTTGTAGTCTGATTATTTTAATTAAGGAAGAATCCCCAATTATTACCTTTCTATTAAGGTGTACAAAACCAATGTTTTGGTTTTTAAGCATTTTGTAATTTTCTAGAAATTTTCTGTTCTGCTTTCAACAGTAGGAAACACCTTTCAGCACCAAAGCAGTACATAAACCAGACTCTCACCCTAAATCAAGTTATTGCAAGAGGAGGGGACCCCTATGGGAGTTTGGGTACACATCCCTTGCTAGCAAAGCAGGGGCTTGCTTCCAGGTTCTAGCAAAACAGGTCAGAGATCTGATTCAATCAATACCTCTAGTAGTCCTTGAGAAACTTCTTTTGCCCTTGTAGATTAAGGTCTGCTGCTTTCTGCAGCACAGATTCACTGAGGATTGAGATTACTGCATCCTGCTGGTTAGACTACCTACCCCTGCTGTTACTGGTCTGGCTCCTCTCTGAATCCACCTTACATCCACCACAACTCCTGGCACAGTCCTGCTGCTCTGTGCAGAACAAACTATACAGCTGCAACAGCATCGCCAGCTCAGCACCCCAGCTTTAGTCTGCCAAACCCACTTGGCAGTGGAGGGAAAATAGCTGTGATGAAAATCAAGTCATTGGTCTCCTCATCCTGCCTCACTTTCCTCCTTAAATTGTCTCTGCACAAAAGCTGACAAAATATTGACAGGCATTAGGCAGCTGGCATGCAGAGTCCTGACAGTTTATTGTGCAGTCTCATATATGATTCTATACATCCACACAACAAAAATGAAGATACAAGCGTGATATATGCTAAAACTGTGCTATCTCCATCTAGCCACAGTGAAGTCACAGTGACTGCTTTAGTTCCTGACAGCAGCATGCGCACCTGGAGTTGAAGGGGTATTTTTACTTTTGGACTAGTATATGTCAAAATGTGTCATCACATCTCCACTGCTTTGGTTACCCACAAGAATGGGCTCAAACTCAAACAGACCATGAACACACCTATTGCCTACTATGCCTCGTACCTCTTCCAACCATTAGAGCTACTCACTTCACATCATTTGAGAGGAGGGAAAAGTTCTTCAGCCCTTTATCACAGGTTTGTTCAGTGCCATGTACAAGGCTGGAGCCTTTCAGTGGTGCTGCAGTATGAACAAAAAGAGATTAATTCAGAGGGTCAGAATATGGTCATGAACAAAACAGCAGTGTGGGTTTGGAAACATTGTCAATAAGCAAAACACAAACAATCAAACAAAACCTTTTCCTGCTGTGAGGTATCTATTGTGTTTTATTTACATCTCTCAAAAACACAAGGATCTTGGATTTGCTATACAAGATGCTGCTTCTTGACAGGCAAGCCGAGAAGGCTATGTTTTCAATTTAATGATCGTGTGAGTGAGGATAGCAGAGGTCTTCGGTTGGCCACTCACTCTTCATGGTTTGTTCTTGAAGGAGAGACAGGGGGAGGTCAAAGTACATCTGAGGGGACTGTCCCAAGCTCTACTGGACCACAGAGACTGGGTAAGAAAGACTGTAACAGCACAGCCACCATGCTACCGTAAAAGTCTACATATCACCACATTTATTCCACTTTCTCAATTCCCATGTTGTACTGTAAGTTCCACACTTAGAGTTTTAGCAAGGAGGTATAGAGTGTCTTAATGACAGAAAATAAATACATGAGATGTATGTGAATGCAACCCAAAATACAGATCATGTTTGTACTGCAATACAGATAAAACAGGTTAAATCCAAATTTTACAGCTCTCAAATCTAGATTTTTATACTAGAAGCACAGAAATAGGTACCTGTGAAGAGTTTGATCTGGAAACAGTCTTGTAACAATTCCTTTTAATTGGACATAGGTTTACTAGTAATGGTACGAAATGACAAAAAGAATCGTTAGCAGGGACCCAGGAAGCCTGAAATGAATAAATCTCTGTTACATAGTAACTAAATCCATGAAGTATCTTTGCCAAGACATAGTCTACTGTAAGATTTTACTGCTTTGTCCAGTGATAAGTTTTCAAAGCCTTAAGAATGAGAATCATGCTACTTACCCACAGGGTTTGTTATACAGCATAATTCTTAGTGTGATGGAGAATGTTTATCTGCATCAGCTAAGACTTCCATTTATTGCAATACTTGATAAAAATTTTCAAGACACAACATAGCTCAGTTACTTCAATATGAATATGAGAAAGATTTCTTTATAGAGCTTCACAGATTTGAAAGACTTCAGAAGAAAATGTGGAGCTTGAAGAAGTTAACATAAAGAAGAGAAAAAAATCAGAAGTAGTGTATATAATTAACTATAATAATTCTATCATTTAACAAAATAACATTACAAAAAGTTTAAAGGATTGATACAAAATACAATAAAAATTAATATCAAAGTCATATCATGAGTTCATTATTATGAAAATGACTGACACTCTTAGTAGATTCATATTCAGCCAGGCAATACCAGCATGCTGGGTCACTTCCCTTTAGCAACAGCCTTGCTACTCACCAGTTAATTACACAGGGAAGTCCTCAGCTTCACCAAAAAAATGTCTTCCGTGCTCTGTAATGTTTCTACAAATGAAGCCAAGTCTTTCACATCTAAAGATAGGCATTTTGTGTGTAAAAGCACAGTTTATTTTCTGTCCTAGTTCTGGGTAAGTTTTGACCTATCACATCAAATATATGATCATTTTTATTATAGAAAGAAGTACTAACTCCTTGTTGACCTCCTTAACCATATTTACTATTTACTAACATATTTACTAAACCTTCATGAATAATAGACTGCTTAGTAAAAAATTTGTGTTCATGTGTGCGACTAACTTGGCTGAAAGAATCCATGCAGTACTCTTACTAAAAATACTAAAAGGTTTAGCTAATTGTAGAGTTGGCTTGAGATCCAGAACTCAAAAATTAGTCATAGATTTATGAAAATACTCCACCACCCTTGGGGAAAACACAGAAAAAGCACATGATCATCATTAAAAATATTTTCTATCCCTGCCCTTCTCCTACACAAGACTACATTATTTTAAGTGTCAGCACTAGTATAGCTAGTTCCTATAACTTGTATTTTTTCCTGATTATCATTCTTTATTTTCCTTGTATCATCTCTCCTGGTCTGACAGTTCCTGCTTGTTTTGTCCATCATTCCTGCACACATTATACCCACAGCAGTTCTTCAGTTTGTGACCTTCAGTTATGACCTTACAGTTTCAAGTCAGCTTCAGTCCCCAAGCTATTAATTATTTTTTAAAATGCATACTCACACATTAAATCTTGCAAAACTTTCTGGATATTTGACTGGAGAAAATTTGGAGAAGAGAAGTGATGGTACAGCTAGCTGCTGCTTCCAGCTGCAAGGGCTGCCCTTTACAAAATTGCCTCTTTCACTTGTGAACACAAATTTTGCTGCTGGCCACAGAACCAGAGCCCGAGCAGGGGCGAGGAAGCCTTGCAGAGCTGTTTGCGCTGCCTAGCACATCAGGGGAGATGCAGCTTCTCTTCATTCCCCCTCAAAGGACCTCCTGTTTATGACAGTTACTTTCTCAGCACTGTGAGGCTGAAAATGGTGGCTGTGACACACCATTCCGTCACAAGGAGAGAAAGGGAGAAAAAAACCTGCAGAACTTGTAGCTAACACCAATTCTAAAAAACAAAATATGTACAGTATTTGTGTGTACATAATTTTCATAAGCACAACAAAGTCAGATGTTTCTCCTTCAACATCTAACAGTGTAAGACAGCAGTACCTCCATACGTATCAAATAGGCTAAAAAAATTGTAGACTTACTTTCCTGAGAATTTTTTCTGTACGAAATAATACATCCTTCTCTATTCACAGCATCACAGGGCAGCTGACAGTAAAACAGGGGTCCTCAAACTACGGCCCGTGGGCCAGATACGGCCCCCCAAGGTCCTCAATCCGCCCCCGGTATTTACAGACCCCCCTGCCCCCCCCCCACCCCGCTGGGGGTTAGGGGGGGAACCAAGCCGCCGCAGATGGCTGCCTGCCACTTCATCCGCGCGCCGGCCCCTGTTTAAAAAGTTTGAGGACCCCTGCAGTAGAAGGACCTATGGCAATTATCCCACTCAAACCCTTGCTCAAAGCATGGTCTCATGGAGCAAGCTGCCCAGGGCCTTGTCCAGTCAGACTTTGGGTATCTCCAAAGATGGAGACTCCACAACCTACCTAGGCAACTTGTTACGGTGTTTGACCACCTTCAGAGGAAAAGAGCTATTTTCCCATGTTTAAATAGAATTTTTTCTATTTCAGATTGTGCCTATTGCCTCTTGTTCTTTCACTGGACACCACTGAGAAGAGCCTGGCTCCATCTTCTTTATTCCCTCATCAGGGTTTTATACACATTGATACAATCCCTCTTAAGTTTTCTCTTCTCCAGGCAACAGCTCCAGCTCTGTCAGCTTTGCTTTGTACATCAGATGCTCTAATTCTTTAATCATCTTCATGGCCCCTCACTGGACTCACAAGTGCATGCCTTTATGGTGCTCAGGAGCCCTAGGCTGGACACAGCACTCCAGATGTGACCTCTTACCATACTCTGGCCTACAACGACTTTTCAAATACAATTCGAGGTCTCATGGAGAGGTCAGTCTGAAGGGAAGGATACAAATGTTACATTATTAAACTGATTTTATGTATCAGAGCTGCAGAAACAAACCACATATACCCTAGGGCATCATTAGATGAGTCAAAGGCTATGCCTATCTGCCAAAGGCAAGAGGGCCAGGAGTGAGGCTGAGCACTGGCAGCATGAATGTCTACGCTGATTAACTGCTGGCTCACACAGTGGCTCTGCTCAGGGCTCCTCCACCACCTCCCTCCAAAGCAGTGCTTGGACATGACCAGGGAGATGGCTGACTGCAAGGACCACTCCCAAACGACAAGTCAACTAAAATGGTGTTTGAGAGACACCAAACAATTGTGTTAGTTCTTCAGCAGGGGACTCTCAGGTTCAAGTGCCGTTGGCTGCCCAGTTCATACTGCTGCTGGGCTATTTGTTCACATCCAGCCTTTGCAGGTTTCAACTTGGAAGCAGAAGGGAAACTCAAACCCAGCAAAATGATGCTACAAAACCTGATACTTGACAGGGAAAGAGTATAGAAGCTTGTTCTTCTGAGTTTAGCCTAGACATGATTAGCATGACTCACACCTATTTTCTTATCACCTACTCAAGAAGATTAAATTTTAATTAATTGCTGACTACTAATTACTGTTTTATAACTGATCAGGTTTGTTCTCAAAGGGAATTGGAAATGGCCAGATTCATCTTTATTCATTTTTGTATGCTTGTGCATTTACCCAGGTGTCCCGGTTAAATAATCTAGACACAAACCACTAGGTATCTTTAGAATAATACATCTTAAGAATGTAAAACAGTCATGGCATATAGCTTTTAAAAGATCCTTCACCCAGCTCTTGATTTTTCAAGATGTTGTTTAATACTGAGAGGCTGGAATCAAAATAATGCTGCTGTAACTCCAGCCACAAGAGACAGCATTTACAAATTCCATTTTCTAAATATGTTTTCAGAGAGTAGCTGAGTTTTGTTCACCACCTTCCACACCCCAAAGAAAACCATGACTTTCTATCATTTAGAAAGGCTGGAAGAAACATTAACAGCATTGAGACTGAAAAAGCAGCAGTTGTGAACTAAATTAAATAGAAAGCATTCTGATGAACATGAATTTTGATGGGGAAGGAGAGAGAGTAAAGGAGAGAAGAACCTTTTCCTGAACCCTGCAGGGAAGGAGGTGATACCTTCGTAACTCAAAAACACATGTTCACAGAACTGCCATTTCTTTTAAGCCAGCTGCTATATGAATCAGCAACTGAAGGCTCAGGTTTCGAACAGTACCAGTGTCAGCAAGCTCCTCATCCAAAGGAGCACTGATTTTGAATCCTCAAAGAGTCAGAATTCAGATACAACACAGATACTTTTTGGTGACATTCCAAAGTTTGGGATCCCAATGTGGTATAAATGCGTCTTCCATGTGCTGAAAACAAGAGGAGCAGTGATGCAGACTCACAATGTGATGGTTTTAAGACAACATGTTCTAAGTAGAGATCTTCATTAATGATCCATGTTTCTACATTTATAGAAGGAACTATCCACCACCCCAGCAGACAGCTGATTGACTGAATCAGTCTTTCTTTCTGTATTGTACACTCTCCCTTTCACAGGAGACAGCAGGACACCACTCAGGCTTCCAGTATTTCTCTTTCCTCTTTCTTGTTTGCATTCCTGAACAAAACTGAAAGCTCCTGCTTCAAATATGTTAAATCCAAGGAGCAATCACTATGGATGGATCATTATCTTGCTGTAGACTGGCAGTCAAAACAATTCACACACCAAATAACTCTCTCAAAACCATGGCTCTTCAATCACGTCCAGTCAAGGAGCCATGAAGAGGAGAAGGCTTGGACATCCTTCCGGTGAAGCGAAAGATCATTCTTTGAGACTGTGCCTGTTGCATCACTTGGGCCTCAAGGGCTAAAAGTGAGCATGGTTCAGGATATCAGAAGTTCAGTTTGCATTCAGGAGGCAAATGCCCTGAATTTTTTGCATTTATAAGCAACAGTGTTTCAGAAATGGACTAAACCGCAAGAAAAAAGGCCAGGATATGAAGACAGGCATTGTTGCATGGTGTTAGAAACAGTCAGCTAGCTCTGGGAGCTGAGGAAAGATTCACTTTTGCAGTGAGACTTTGCACTAAAAGTATCCAGCCAGTAAAAAGGCTCTGATGATTTTATTTGAACCAGGACACAGACGTCCTCAACCAGCACATTTGCAAAACTTAAGAAGCGGAGCCTCTGAAGAGCAGCAGATGCCAAGGAAATGGAGAACTTGAGGCATATTTCTATGAACCAGCAATGAAGTACAAAGTTTAGGAAATAGCAATAGGAAATGAAAAATAAAAATGAAGGGGTATAGTGAAAATGAAGGAAGTTTGCAAGAATGAGAGTTGAAATCCTGCCTTTCCTGCAGGCCAGAGGACTTAGGTCATTGGCTTCATCTGAGCCAAGGAGTTCACTGAAGGAACACTGGAGCTGTTAGGAGTCCAGGCGAGATTACTTGGGGAAGAAAAGATTTGAGGTAAAACTGAAAGACTTAGTGTGTTAAAAGCCCTGAGGAGAGCAAAAGCATTTTGAGCCAGAGCAAAGTTCAGCTGTGCTGAAGTTTTTTGGGACTAAGAATACAAAAAACTATTACTGGCTTCACCTCTATAATCTGCTGTCCTGCTGACACACTTGAGGGAGCTGAGGAAGAAGATCCCTGGAGCCTTTTGTTTTCCTGGGAGCTACCTGACCAGCACATGCTGACATTTTCAACCTAGAATGAATAGGAAAGACTCTGATTTGAGAATATTCCTGAAGAGCAAGTTAGCAGCTGTGCCAGTGAGAAACAGCTTGGGAAACACCGTAACTCTGGGAAATGGGGCAGTTGTGCCTGAGTGGTGGCTGGCTATGCACTACTTTGGCACGTTTGTACAAGCAGTGATGCAGAGGTGAACCAAGAGATTAGCCTAAGGGGAAGGCTGGTGCATGCCATCATGACTATCACCACTAAGACTGCTGAAGGACCTGAGCATCGTGAACAGGGGCGGCTAATGCACCTGGATGACTGAAAGCACTGGGCACATTTTTGAATAGTCACCAATCTGCAGAGGAAGGAGAGAAATTTCAGAGGAATTTTATACCAAGTTAGAAATGTGTTTCATAGATTTGTGAACAACAAAAAATGAAACACAATCACTGCCTGTGTGACTTGGCAGCCTTGAAAAGTTTTCATGTGAGCATTTCAGACCTTTTCTTTAAGCATGAAACATGATTTCTGCTGAATCTTTGCCCATTTCTTTGCTAAACCAGTTTCCCCAGAAAAGCGTAGGAGATTTAGCTCTATTCCACTAATCAGTCAGCACGGATTTTGAAAATATTTTGAAAATATTTTTCTTTTCTTTTTCCTGCCTATTAGGGAGGAGGAAATGCAAATATAACAATCTGCTTGGGTCTGTGTGAAGTGAGTAGGATAACATCAGAAGAAAGGAGTCCATTATTCATATTTCTAGACTCCTGAAAAAACTCAATACAGGCAAAAAAGGTCAATAACTTAAAACAAGATGCCCGTGAAAAATCTAAGTTTGAGCTGAGCAATAGGAAGGTCTGACTAGTAAAAGATCTATGTCCAAAGCATTACGTTGATTTAAGAGCAAAACAATGATAATAAATAATAATAACAACAACAGAAAAAACTCCCTGTGATAACACAGATTATTTACCAGATATGCATTATGCTTTTTGTTAGATTCACATACCATTTGTGGTACAGATGATATCAGTTTCTGCTTCAGAGATTTCATGACATAGCATAAGTATGTACTAACTCTTGTGCAAATTATCGGACATACATTACATTCATTTTTATTCTTTTTGTAATTCTGATGTCAGAAATTTACCACAGATTATTTTCCACTTTATTGATCACAGTATCTCTGATGCATTATGGAAAATTAATTAATTTTATGAAGTTACTGTGGTTTGGCTAAGAGAGAGAAAGTGTTTTTTACAGCATCTATAATACATTTTCCTCTCTATTTAACAGAAGGATTTACTGGAATTTGCACTGAAGGAAAAATGTGGCAAGCGAGAAGATTGATAGTTGGCATAGTGCTCTATACATACGTTGATGCAGGAAGATTGTTCCTTTTATGAAAGGTGTAGCTCAAACCACAGGAAAAAAAGAAAGGGACTAAGTACCCTTTGAGGGAATCTCAGAGCTTTAACTTAAAAGAGCCTGCTATAAAGCTTTCCATGTTTGACATGACTGAAAATAGCATTTTGCTTTTTATCTGCCTGTACCCCACCTGTTTTTTTCCCTGAGCCTCCTCTGGGCAGGCTTTGTCAGAGCAACCAGTCTAGAGGTACCCCCAAACAATACCTTGCTAGGCAGCAGTGGTGGAGCCCAAGAGCTGCAGCGAGCTGGGAGGCAGGACAAAGTGAACTGGGACAGGGTTTGGAAGAAGGCCTGGGGTAGAACGGAGCTGAGCAATGCAGCTTTACTTCTGGGATGGGAGAGGTTGCAGAATGGGAGTCTGTAGGATCTGAGGACTTAGAGTCTGGGTCAAGGGAGTTAATCAAGTGGGCTGAGCAATGCACGCTGAACCTGGTTTAGGGCTGGAGATGGGCACATTGGAACATTGTTCTTCTGTCTTTCTTCACAATCTGCTTTCTAGCTCTTGGAAACATAACAGCCTCAAAAGAGAATGTCTTGTTTCCTTCTGACTTGCAAGTGCTACTAGTTAATACAAAACCACAGGAAGATTCAGACTGTTGTATGAAGTTCTTGCAAACCCAGTGCCTAAATATAATTACAGTAACATCACCAACATAGAGACAACTTGGCTCCAAAACCACACAAAACTGCGTATTAAAATAAGACAGGTTTTTAAAACCAGGATGAGTAGTAGCCAAAAAGAAGATATCCTCATCGCCACCACCCCACACATGGTGACCTTGCAATATCCATCCTTCTTCCTTTCCACTCTTGCTCTAACAACTTCCAGCGACTTGCTCCCTTTCTAATAAACTGTACAGAGTCTCTCACAGGTCTTCAGGAGGTCTGCTTGTCCTGTAGGCATCTTTGAGGCATGGATCTGGCTTGCCCTTTGATACAAACAGGCCTTTGCAACTGCTGCAGTGCATCCTGGCCTCCCCCAGCTCTCTGTCCCTGCAGCGGAGCAGGCACTGCTTGCTCCCCATGGTTTTGTCTGACTCCATGAAGTGGAGCCAAAACAGGGCAAAACAGCAGGCACATACCCTGCTTCTCAGCCACACTCTTTTAATGAAAGCTACCAGACATCACACAGAAAGTAAGCTGTGAATAGACAAAAACAGTTATGATATTTAAATTACTCTGTTCACCCTCAAGTGTGGTTATTTCCAGTATACCAAAGGCCCAAGGAAATTATATAGCTGAAACTAAGTGACCACCACAGCCAATTCAAACCAAGCCAAAAAAAACAGGCACCCACCTACCACTCAGAGAATATTTATTCAAAAAATGGCCATGCCATACCTGATTTCTTGGTCATAATCCTCAAAGAAGTAATCTTATACAAGCATCCCAGGAACTAAAATTCTTACAGAAAATTGAGGTCTTAAGAGAATCATTAGACCTATTATGACCCTCCTGATGTTCCCTCCATGCTGTACAGGAGTTAACAGCACTTCCCTCCCTATATTGCCCAGGATGCAACTGCACATTTAACTACTCTGTTGATGTAATTAAATATAAGTAAAAGCAGTCCTGTGGAGCCTGCATTTAGCCTGGATTTATATATAGCTCAAAAGTCTTTCCTCATCCCTCCTGGCTTTTTGAGGCTATGGGTGTGCAAGGAATAGAGCCCATCTGACAGATTGCTGCCATAAGGGAAGGGCTTGCTGCTAGCCTGGGGCTCTGGCACTCCTCAGACCCTTCCATAAGCAGATTAAACCAAGCTGAGAGTTTGTTGTTGTTTTTTAAGGGTTGTATTTAATTGCTTGGGTGGAAGTGGGGACAAGGTAATAGGAAAGGCAGAGCAGTGCTTTTGGGGCCACCGAGCTGTTGGGTTGTTTTATCCTGCTTCACAGTAAGCTACTATTAGCCTCCTGGTGAGATGAAAGATATTGCTTCTCTCCTTAGACTTCAGAGGAGATGTGAGGGTGATCAACATGTTGTATAAGACACTGTCAAGGGAAGTAGTGATCTGAAATCCTCAGATCAAGAGCAAAGTACCCAGAAGGTGCTCCTCAGACAAACAAGTCCTTAACACACAAAAATTCTGTGGTATGCAAGAGGTCAAAAGACAAGAGCTTATGGCCCCTTCTGGCCTTTTAAAAATGTAAGAAAACAGGACAAATAAGTAAACAACTTGAAAAAAACCCATTGCTAGGATTCAGGATGTTGGTTTGGACTTAAATCTAGCTTTAAAGTATCCCACCTCTCCCTGCCAAGTCTTTTAGATCTGAAAGCACATTAAAACTGATCCAGAAGTATGGGCTTCTAGAAAAAGAAAAAGAAACGTGTAGTCGTTGACCTAGATAAGACAAACTGGCAAGTACCTTAAGTTCTGTTTCAGTCAGAAGTTGCTGTACTAGCACCGCTTTTTTCTTCCCCTCTATCCTGAACTGCCACTGGAAACCTTTCAAATATAGATATTGCAAGAACAGTGATAAACAGAGCAGCTCTTAGGTCCTGGCATGGGACCAGGATGAGGTCAGATTTGCTACAATAACAAAAACTGACAGAATTTAGAAAATTATTTAACAGTGGCAACTGTATAACTGCTGACACTGGCTGGCTGCATGCAAAGACAGCTGTACCATAAGAGTCAGGGCATTTATTTGCTTGCTCTTCTGACATTCTTTTTCTTCAACCCTTTATACACCACCATTTCTATGGGAGACTATTTCAGAAGAAGTGTTCTGGGGTGGAACTAACCACATGAGTGAAGTTGCTTCATTCAGGACTTAAGTGAAAAATACCTTCTACTGTAAGGGATGATGTGAAATTGGACTTCAAATTGTCTTTTACCCAGATACACACTGTGAAAAGAATTCTTCAGTGTTAAGCTCTTGCCTTCATCTTTCTCTGGGTGGTACTGCTTTAGCTACTTTCTTGAGTCCAATGTAAATACACTATTCACAGTTTCAGTAAAAACTCCCACTGTGGCTAGGAAAGAAGTCACTTGCAGCCCCCTACCTCTGCTGGCCCAACACGCAAGCACAGTGCTGATGTTGCACTTCACACTTCCTAGCAGCCTTGTGATTTCAGTTTTATTTTTTCCTTTTTCTGTTTGTTTTTTAATTGTTTGGGATACTTCAGTCCCTCCCAACCCACAATTTCTGTAGAAGCCAAGATGAATATGCTGTCAGTAGGTACGTACAGGCCTCCAGATGTTTTTAATAGACATCCTAGCACAGAATAGAGCCTTGAAGCTGAGAGCATGCAGAACAGAATGAGTCACTGTGAAAGGACAGGAGCACGAGGGCAGTTTAAAATAGTTTCTTTCTCCCAAGAGCAGTTCTTTCCCGAGGCCAGCTGCAGCTTAAACGTGAAAAAGGCTGCGGGCAGTTCTCTTTTCATCTGGGCTCTATGTCTTCATGCTCCATATCTATGTCTTCATACACCATACTCATGACTCTACATTTCACTACCTGTTTCCTAGATTTTCACTTTTCCTCCATTCTTTGTGTCCTTATAGGCCTATGCTGCAGCAATGAGAGTGCTTGTATGCCTGGAGATATGTTCTAGCTGCACCCCAAGCCTGTACCTGGGTGAGATGTGGATGTGCTCTCCCTCTTCCCCCAGAAGGGGCCTATGCCATGCGCTCCCAGGTAATCCCATGTGGACTCCAGCAAGGATGGGGACTGTGAGGTGTGCTGTATGTGCCTAAGATCCTTGCTAGCAAAAATGTTCGCTGATTGCAGAAGGAATGGCTTCTGTATGAATCATTGTGACTGTTTATTCTGAAGTAATTTTCTGTAGAGGCAATGGTTGACAGTCCAGCTGTAGTTGAGTTAAATGTTCAACTTACCTGTTCAATTAATTGGGCATAATCAAAAAACAAAAAAAAATCCACTGTAAACGAGGTTGAGAAACAGCACCTTAAAGTTTGTACTGTATTTATGGATGTCAGTCAAGCATACAGTGGCAAAGTAATAACTGAGTTTGCTCTGTACATAGTTTTCTTATTCAGGATTACATCAACTCTTGCTGATGTTAATTAATACAATTAAAGAACCTGACACATCACAGCTAATGTTCTGCCAAATGCTGAACCCACCCAGACTCAGATATGTGGGCCATACCCAGGCCGCTCCCAGCTCCTGTGTAGATGATGTTTCACACTGGTTCAACTTCAAAACATTCAAACTGTGGTTGACCAGCTCACATATTTGTGATTAATAAAAGGCCAGTCATTATTTGACTGGAAATTCAGACAAAATATGTAAATATCGACAATGAAAAACAAGAAAGAAATTGAAGAACAGGAAATTTAGACAAAAATATTGACAACAAAAGACAAAAAAGAAGTTGAAGAACTGAGGGTGTTACAAACAGTTAACAAAACATGGAGATGGGAGAAGAAATGGACACCATAAATATGTCAAGCTAAGAAGTGACAAGACAAGCTCAAGGGGAACCAAATGTTTATTGAGACTGAACAGAAAATCGCTGGAAGTACTCGTGAAATCTCCTAATTAGCACACTAAGAGATTCACTCTGGAGCAAAGGAAGCCCCCTGCTAACAGCCCCCTCCCCACAGACCTGCCTGGTGAAGAGAAAGAGCGCTGTACCTTTCCATGGCCACGAGGCCCATAAGAACCGATGAGGACTAAGTGTGACCAAACGTGTGTGAAGTGCCGCGCCGCGTGCCCGGCGCTGTGCCAGCTGTGGCATTCACCACACGCACCCATCCCCGCAGAGATGCGAGCGATGGCGTCTGGGCGGCGTGTGAGGCTGGCCTGCGCGCGGGTCACCAGCCCGCCGGGAGGCAGCAGCATGGGGCTTCCCACGCTGGCTGGGGTAAAACCAGCTTAGTCTGCAATACACTTGGCTCAAACCCAGACAGGATTTTTAGGAATAGCATGGTGAAAGTAGAAGGTAGGTTCCAGCAAAGAGCAGAGCTACCACAAGGTGAAGGTCTTTGGAGAAGCAGAGGCTGTTAACGCACAGGTAGCTCCTCGCCCCTGGAGGCAGGCCCTGCCCGGTCTAACCAGCTGAAATGGAGGCAGAGCGAAGGCTTGAGGCACAGAGAGGAGACAGGGCCTGGGGTTTCTGGCGGTGATTGCAGGGGGACACAGAGCACAAAGCCACTCTCTGTATGTGGGGCTGGTGAAGAGGAGCCTCTGCCGGTGTGCGTTGCTGTCTCCTGGCCAAAGTGCAGAGGCTGGACATGCTCCCATTGTGCCTGCCCTGCCCCACCACCTGCAGCATGACCCTGCCAGCCTCCCAGGCACCCAGCAGGCAGTTGGGCCTTGGACACCACAGTCGTCCTCAATATCACGAAAGCTGACAGGGGGAAACGGGAGACATTCTCCTGTGTGCTGTCTGTTTCACAGCACTGAGCACCCCCGCGCTTCAAGCAGCTGGTTCATGGCCCTTGACAATACGTTGGGGTGTAGCAGTGCTCTGCTTGTCCCTCCCAGGGTTTGGCTTTAATATTTGACACCCAAAACACTTCTTGCTCAGCCTCCTCCCTTCAGGGAGGTGAGTCCGTGTAACCCTGGGCATGGGAAAGCCCAGAGATACTTGGGGAAACCTGGTCTGTGATACAGACCGTATGGGATGCCCGTGTGGGGAATGAAAAGATGGAGTGTAGTCTGAGCCCTGATGTGGGGAAAATGTGCTATGGAGGATCTGGGGAGCCTCCTGCCTGCAGGGAGAGAGGAAACACAAGGGAGGGGGACGGCTGCACACAGGAAAGGGGAGGTGGAAGGACCAGCGGGGTGGGTAGCAGCTCTGCCTTAGAAGGTGCTACAGTGGTGGGACTGCCCTTGTGGGGCTAGTGGAGATCAGATGCATTTTGAGATGCTAGGGCTGGAAGAAATTTACCTGAAGAAGTCTAGGAAAGAGAAGGACTGACTGGGCTTGCACAGCCCCCTCTGAGAGCATAGCCTGGGAAATCACACTAGGAGCTCTTGCATGACAGGAAACTGGAGCAGAGCATGGCAAGGTGGAAAAATCCCCCACCGGAGGCAAATGCCCCCCAAGACTGGCCAATGGCCCCTGGCTGAGCGGCCACAGAACTGCAGGAGCTGAGGGAAAACAGTCCATATGGACCTGCGCTGGCCCCAGCCATCTCTCAGCGGCTCTGCTTGGAAAAGTGCCATTGTGGAAGGGGAGAGCCAAAGCAGCAGTAATATGCACTGCCTCTTCCTAATTAAATCTCAAATGCCGATGTGAGAGTTCTCCCCGTGATAGCTTCAGGCTGTGTTTCAGTTGTTCTGTGCTTATTCAGCCAAACATTCAAGCATGTAGTTAACTTTTGGGCACATGATTCAGTCCCTGGGACTCTGGTGGGACTAAATCATGTGCTTAACTTTTAATTTATGCTGAGGCGTTGTTGAACAGGAAGGGGACCTTCTCTGTACTTGAAGTAAGCACTGAAGGGCTTGGCTGAGTCAGGGCTAACCCTGGAATCAGTCCAGTGAAATCGGTACCTCCAGAGTCACTAAAAATGGAGAAAGGAGGGAAGAATCAGGCCCACTTTTTTATGGATCTTTTGCTTTTGGCTGGATCTGTTAATGCCAGAAAATTTGGGATACTTGAGAAAAAAGCAAAGCCACACTCATTTCAGCATTATTTATGGGATAACAGAAACCAGGCCAGGAGGCCACCATTAAACAACTAAAGACACAGCATAAAAAGGTAGATGATAATATTGACCCTCATTTTCTGCTCCCGTCACTTCAAAATCATTATAAATGCTGACAATTAGAGGTGCTGCTCCATGATGCCAGGGAAAGGAGAATTAGGACTGATTGTTAAAATTATCTACTTTGAGCAATTCACGTTGTTGATCACATGAGCATCCAAATATTTATGCTTTATTTATAAGTAAGCCAAGCCTTTTCCAACTCACTTCCTGGTGAAAAGGCAGCATTCAAGCCACAGAAATCCTTTGTGTCATGTAGTCTTCATTATTCTGGGAAACTTTGACTGATGCCTATTGTATATTGAATGCTTTGTTTCAAGCTTGCAGAGGTTGTTCTGGGATGTTTCCCCACAATGTTACTGCAGCTGTGTTTAACAAGCACTTAAAACCCAGAGCATGTATTTGTAGCAAAAATAAGAATATGTGGCTGTGTGTCAACTGCTATTGAAAATCACAGCCTGCCCCAGTGCTGGGGGGAGGGAATTTCTGCAATTATCAGCAGGAAACTTCTGGAAGCCTGAAATAATAAGGGGAATAATAGAAATCTAAGTATTATTTAGGAATGTACATGTTTTTCCATTCCAGCATTGGGTACCTGTAAATAGTTTCACTTCAGAGATTTTTTTACAAGTTCCAGAAATATTACTATATATACATATATATTTCAGAGTTACTGGGAAGCAGTAGTCAAATACCTCTTGCTCTGGTGTGATGCAAAATTCTGTCTGTTTACATAATTGCAAGATTATTATTGTGAAAGCCAAGCCAGCCAGCTCAAGAAAACCCCTGTTACCAGCCCTTGGGACATGAATTTTATGCTTCTTAAGAACAACAGGAAATACAGTGGTGTTTTCTAGAGGCTGAGTTTTCTACAGACCCACTGTGTGCATCACCCACAGCAGTACAGTCCATGAAAACTTCTGTTCTTCATTCTAGCATTAACTCAGCAGCCAGCTTGGAAATTGTTAGGCCCTGGGTGCATCCTTTTACTCTGTCTTCAGACAATATGCTCACTGTGATGTAGTTTCAGTATCCTTTCCTCTTTCATGGGTCTCTAGGAACCTCACTGCATAATTTGCTGGCATACCCCCTTATCAGGTTCAGAAGTAAATATCAGCCGATTGTGTATGATAATTATTGTGTCTGCTGCCTTTTATTGTCTCATTTTAACAGCAGGAATTGCATTATTTGTAAAACCAAGTCATTCCTCCCCCCCTTACCATTAAAAGTTTAATGATTTAGAGTCCACCACCTTCACTTTCGTAATTTCTACAAATGCATTAACACTGAATTTCATATGTGTTGCACAAGGAAATTATAAGATTCTTTCTAGATTAGCGATTCAGTTGTTGCAGAGTAGCAGTGTGATGCTGATAATAATTTCCAATAGCTGAAGTTGCACCCTTCTGATGAAATGGAGGGCTGTTTGCAGCTGTAACCCCAGAAACCAGCTGTGAGAAATGCAGCATTAGACGATTCTCATTCTGGACTCAATTACTTGAACAAAATTATGTCTGGTTTAAATAATTTTGCATCATCTGGTTCCTGGAAATTTCATATCATGGAAAAACCAGCTGGCAAGTGTGTGTGCGCGCTTGTGAACCCAGAGGGTGTCACCTGTGTCAGTGTGTCTATGTGTGTATTTGAATTTTCACAGCCAATACCTGGCCCTGCGCTGGAGCCCACAGTTGTGGTGTCGTGGTTAGGTGCAAGGACTGACTGAGGTCCTTATCTTCTCTATTTGGGGACCAGTCTAGGACATCCAGCCACATAATTTCGCGAAACCATCCACCTCAACATTTTGCCAACGTGATCAGGTTCCTTGAGCCTGATTTCATTCTGTCTTCCCCTGCTTTGTTATCAAGGCTTTTGCTTTTCCAGTGTGCCAGAAAGGTATGTGATGATCATACCGTTCTGCAGTGCAACAAGATGTGAGTGTCTTTGCATTTCTTCTTGTCTTGGTGTTGTGGCTATGTGAAGCAAAAAGCACTGAGTGTTTTCCAACACATTTCTTTGGGATTTAAATTCCACTGCTATAGAAACTATTTTGACATTGCTACAAAGTCTTGTGCTTTCCAAAAAGCATTCTGCAAGGACAGAGTATTGGGTAATAAGCAGCAGTAAACTTTTGTGGAGGGTGATTAGTTTCCTCCTGGTTGAACTTTACAGTTGCTGGTATTTTGGAGCATTACTAAAACATACACTATAAAGTGAGACTGATGGGATGTAGTTTGATCTATTGAGCTATATTTTTTTGTCTATAGAACAGACTTGTCTGTTGCTTCATAAAAAAACATTTTACCTCTGCAAGATCTACCCTCACACTTTGTATGATGGCTAATTGACCATCTTTCTACTGAAACCTCATATTTTTACTGACCACATTTTTACACTGATAGTGTAAGAATGAGGTAATGGGTTGGTTTAACTGTGACAGCTATTATCAGAATGAAATCAATAGTGCAGAAATAGTGGTTATGAACATAATGCGTAGCCGGTGCTTGCATCCTAACTTTCCTTTTAATGGCATCCAAGAACATGATTTTAAATTTGGATGCGCTTCAGTTACAGAATTAATACTCTTATTCTCTCTGAAGAATTACAGGCCTGCCCCTCCAAGAAAATGATTAAGATCTCAGAGGACAAGCTTTAATATGATAATGGAGGGAAGGACTGACTTCAAAAGGATTTTGCACAGTGGTAGGAAATAACCATTACCCATCCTCTCCAAAATTCTGTGTATGTTTAGTGTTAACTGTAGAATTGTTTTCCTGCAGTTTAAGGAAAACTGAACACAATGTCCACTAAAGTCAGTCAGTGAGCACTAGAGTGTCAAATCCAAAGAAGTTAAAGTAATATTATTTCTTTCTGTCCTGGTCAGAGTATTTTATTTTTAAGATAACCTGCTTAGGACCTTCATTTTTATTCATAAAATTCCCCAAGGAAAACCCTTCCATGTACACTTTCAGCTATTTAATTCAGAGGGAAACATCATGCATAGCCTAGAGCTGATGCACATTTCCCATGCTGGTTTCCTGCATGCCTCTCAGTTCCTTCAGGGATCATTCATGTTACAGCATATTCTATCCCTGGTTTGTCAGTTACACAGATAATAAGGAAGAATATTCTCTGAATATATCTGTATCTATCTGAATGTCAATCTGTTTGAAATGTGAATATTTTATCACAAATTCCAGGCGCTCATCGAAGTGTCTTCTACCCAGCAAGGCACTCAAGTATACACACAGTGGAAAGATTTTGCTAAACTGTCATTAACTGCTCAACTCAGGCGTGAAAGTCCTTCTCTGGAAAGGTGGTGGGTACCGATGAGTTCGGGCACCAGATCTGGCTGCCTTTAAACAGGTGCCTGTCGTCACTTCCAGATTCTCCGGCTTTTAAACCAAATTCTTAGAGCACTGCAGCATGCCATGGTTGGACGGATTCCATCAGCAATTTAGCTTTAAGCACAACAAAGGCAGGAAGCAGCCTTCCGAAACATGCTTCCATAGGTCTATCTGTTGGTGAACAGCAGGGGAGCCAAAAATATTGGTAAGTGACCTTTAAGGGGAAAGTTAGTGTTACTTGTAACAGGAGTGAAACCCCTTCCTTTTGAAATAGAAATCATTACCATTAATTTGGCCAGTTACTTTTGTAGATGTGTTTCGAGGCTGCATTTGTGTTTTGCATGCCATCGCTGAATTATTCCCTCTTTGCATTCCTGGTATGTAAATGGAATCTGTTCCACTGCTTTCGCTGATTAGATAACAAACAGACTGTAATGAAAATTATAAAGCTAAAGGCTATTTGTAAAGCCGGTTGAAATCCTTCCAATGAATATTTCAATAGGATTTCATCTAAGATCCGCTTTCATAAAATATTCACAAGCAATGTAATTCTTCAAAAGGATCTATCATGTAAATATCCTAGAAAAAAATAATTAAAGATTAGGGAAAGAAATCTAATCTCTTCCAGGTTTTTTTTCTCTTTCCAACTCAATTTCCTTCCTAATCCTGCTAGAAAATGTGTTTTAAATGTGCAGCAACATAACTGTTTATTATTATAGGTAAAAAAGCAAACATAGCAGTCTCTGAATTTGACAAAGAGTGAAAACTGTTCTGCCATATAGTTTGCCTTCTTACCCCACTTCTTCATCTCTCAAATGAAAGAAATTACTTAAAATTAAAGTTGCTTTTTCTCCTCAACACAATAAAACTAAGACAGCATGAAAATGAATTTTCTCATCAAGAATTACAATATTCACAGGCTTTTGAAGAAAAATCCTATCTCCCTGTTTGACTAGAAATTCACACACAGAAAGGGACATCCCTAGTGTCGGCCACCTCTTCTGTTCCCTGCAACTCACAAGCTCCCTACAGCACAGAGAAGGTTTTGCTTGCGGGCAATTCATATATTTTCAAAGACATGGATCCAGTAACCACAGGGTTATACCCAAGCCTCTGCCTGGATCCTTGCCTCGACCTATTGGCTTATATTGAACAGACAAAGAAGTTACATTTAGGTCTAAATAAGCTAAAATGTGCTAGCCAAACCTAATGCAGGTGCAAAGAAATCTCTGAAATTGTATACTTTTGATTACTCCCAGTGAGTTTTCTCAATTTGGAGAGATGTTTTAGGCAAGATGTTGCAGCTTGTACTTTAAGGATGGATTGCACTAAACCCTAAATCATGGCACCCATCAGCAACCGTGCTTCATTACACCACTGCCCTCCAAGGAACGAAAAACTGGAGAGAGAGACCACTTTCTACTGTTTGTAAAGTACCTGTCAGGGAAGTCTGTGCCTCACATAGATGACTCCAATAATGTATGTTAGACACTCAATTTCTTGAATCTTAAATACTGCATAAAAGATGTCACATATAAATGTGCAACTAAATGAAGAACAATTCAGAGGTTAGAGAAACAACTGTTTTTTGCCTCGCTTAACCTTATCCTTTAAGGATACTTAACAGAAAATTAAAAAAATCACATCTGCAGAGTGTGAGTATATCATTAGTATTAGATCATGGATCCATGATCCTCCCTGTCATTACTCTTTCCTGGAATAAAGGGTGTCACTGTGAAATTGTAGTGTGGGGTTGGTGTGTAACAGGCTGGTTTGGGCCAAATGAAATGTGTAATCCTGCATAGCTGAGGTGTCTGGGAACTTTCCATAGTAAAATCACTTGTGTGTGTGATTAATAGTTTCTCTAATCATTTCACTAAGTATCCTCTAGGTTGCTGATAAGTGACAGTATAGCAATTGCAAAAAGACTCAAAAGCATCATTATGTTTTGTGTGATCAACACCCACCAATTTCTCTTTCTGGGAGCATTTTTCCTGCCTGTCAAAATCACTTTCTGCAGAGGCTCAAAGAGCCTCAAATTATAAATCTTGTAAGTGCTATCAACAAGTCCTTGCCACAGCAGGGACATGTCTCCTCTGTAAAGGCCTTGACAGTTTGAGGAAGGCGTCCAGCGTGCCATGCTGGCAGCACCCATCCCACGGGCTGCTGCTGAGCACTCACCTGCTGTGGTAGCACTCGGTCACTGCTGTGGGTAACACTGGAGGGGGACTCCTTTTTTAACATTTTTACTTTTTTAACATTTAACTTTTTTTGGCCCAGATTTTAAGAAGAAACAAGTCTTTCTTCAAATGGATGATGTACATGTTCAGAAAGACCAGAAGTATTTGGACGTCTTTGAATTTAACTGAACTGTGAAGTCAAACTGTCTAATAAACATATTTTGTCATGCAAACCACTTGTCCAAATAGTCCAATACCTCTCAAAACACCAACACTACAGCTCACAATAGGTCACTGAAGTCTTCTTCACAGAAGGTTAAGTTAAGCCATTTCACTTCTATTTTGCTATATAATTCAACAGAAACTGAATGGGTTGGGTATACTGCAATGACACAGTGGACATGCACTCGTGTTAGCCTTCGGCCGGTTTTTCAAGTGTTTGACCCCTAGTTTCTGTATTAGAGATTTACCAGAGCTTATCCTGTGCTGGACTATTACAGAATTTGACTGTGGGAACACTGGGTACTGCAGGTTGGAAGGGACCTCTGGACCTCATACAGTCCATCCCTCAACTCAAGGCAAGACCAACTTTAAAGTCAGGGCAGGTTTCTCAGGCCTTTTATCAGTTGAGTTTTAACTGTCTCCAGGGAGAGAAATTCCATGACCTTCCCGGGAACATGTACCAGTGCTTAATCGCTCTCATCAAGGGGGGGTTTTTTGTTTAAATCCAATAGCAATTTGGATATATGCCTTTTGCCTCTTGTCCTCTGGCTGTGTACTTCTGGGAAGGGCCTTACTCTGCCTTTTCTATAAATTCCTTTTTTGTAGGATTATAATAAAGCTTTGCTTTCTTCAGGATGATTATTGAAAAAAATCTCTTCAATACATACATTTTGATATGCTAATATTCTTAAAACATTTAAGAATAGTTTCATCCATTGCATAAGGAACCCCATTTTTTATTTCTGTGAAAAGTTTCTTCTATAGCTTGTAGTTTTCTTGAGTCTTCTCAAGAAAAATACTTTCTAAGGACTCTTTTTAATTCCACTTCCCTTTCCCTTCCCACCTGCTTTTACATGAAAAGCATTGGGTGAACTGAAACTTTTTTGTAATATTGAAGATTGCTTTGGTATAGTTAAAGCTTTTAAAACTCTTTCATTTTAACTACCTACAGAGAGTTTTTCTGCTTTGTCATCTTGGGTCATATTTTTTTGCCAAGGAAGGTGGGATTTTTTTCAGGCCCTGTTGTACATTCAATATTTCAAGCAGGGGAAAAGTAGCATGGCTTAAGCACTAAACAGAGACTGCTTTCCACAGCCTCTCTGTGCCTCTGTCATCAGTTAAGCCTGTGCTATTGAAGAATGATAATTCTGTCCTGGGCTGCTAGTATAAAAATTATATGAAAAAGCTATATGTTAGCATAAGTTATTCATGGAGACAAAGTCTGAGTTCCAAACTCTCAGACAAACTTTTTGTCTGTCATGCTGGCTGTTTCACTGAACCTCTGTGCCTTAACCTTCACCTATAAAACGAAAATTGTCATACTTCCCTACCACACACAGCTATAGCATGGAAGCATTCATGTTTCTGGGAACCTCAGCTGTTGCAATAAGGTTGAAAAGGAACAAGAGAAAGGAAAAGATATGACTCTTCCCTTTCTATGCCAGAATCAGTAGGAGTAATTCTACTTCATTCTAAGGCATCTGAGATTCCAAATTTTTGGTGTTTGTCAGTTTCACCCTTGTGTTCTGATGGCTACCTCATTATGTGCTGGGACTAGGAAATGGCCAGTGATGCCTGTGCGCTGTCTTTGCTTGGTCAAAAGTTGACTTTATCTGAGGATATTCTTGAACCACAAGATGTGTCTGAGCATTTTGAGCTGTACATAAATTCAGATCTTTAAATTCATGGCTAAACTTGAACATGGAGAACTGAAAAAAACAAGATGATGTTTCAACCATTACAAATACACAACGCTAGGGAGGGATGGGGGGGCAGGGGAGGAGGACAGGGACACAAGGAAAGACAAACTATTTGTCATCTTCAGGATTGAGAAAAAAAAGTTGAAACAGACCTAAAGAACTGTGGTTGAGAATTACTAAGGTATTAAGGTAAATTGATACTTTATATGTGTTATTGAAAAGATGATTTCTCATCTCAAATCTAAATGCCTTTTTTTTTTTTTTTTTTAAGTTCTGTTGATTAATTCTCCTGAAACTTTCTCTCCTAATGACTCATCAGGATACACACTCAGGTAAGAGTGATGTTGTGGCTGGAAAGGTGAAGGCGAGTTACTGAGAGAGATATAGGCAGAGGGGAGGACACATATGTCGGTTGGTGACAGGGTGCTCTTTATGTAGGATACAGATAGTATCCTACATAAAATAACATATCCTACATAAAATGAAATATACTACATAACATCCAAAAGTATTCCTACAAAAGGAAAGGTTGTGGTGCCTCTTCCCCATCAGGGTATCTTAGAAATGCACTTGGCAATACAGGCAACCTACCAAATACTGGAGTATTTTTCCTCCCTGATGGTGTGACCTTTTATCTAAGTAAATACATAATTCTTATGATACATCTGCAGACATATCGTTTTAGGTTGCCACTAGGTGAGACTTAGCCCTGACTGGTAAGATGCAGCTCACTGTTGCCTCTCTTGTCCTATCTGTGAGAGCTGAGTCATCTGACTGGGACATCAGGCAAGTGCCAGAACTAGGACAAGGGAAGGAACAGAAGCAGCCACCAGCCACATGGAAGGGAAGGGAGAGAGCAGGACTTCCCCTTTCACAGGGATGAGATGTTAGATCTGCTCACCCCATTTCATGAAACCACACCCTCCACCTGCTCTTCAGCGAAGCATCTATGCGCTTCAGTGCTTAACCTAAACCTGTGACACATTGAGCATGAGGGGACAGATCTTTGGCTACTATTTTAAAAGTGGCATATATCTAAAAGAGCTAGCCTTTTTGTCACAAAGCACTGACAAGATTTTGTCACTTTTTAAAAAAACTTGGCTCCCATATAGGTACTCTGACTGGGAACATATGTTGGAGTCAAGTGGCTGGACTTAGCCTGCTTATAGGAATGCTTTGACGTTTAAAAGGGTTGGATCTCAGTCATTACTCAAAAGAAAGAACGTGTGGATTTTAGGCATTGTGATACCAGTCAGCTTAGCTCTGTGTTCAACATTGCCCATATGTTATCTGCTCACTAATGTCATCAATAATCCCACGGACATTGCAGGACCTGAAAAAGAACATTATTTTTTTAAGCCTGATGTCCCTGATCCTGAACTTAAGGTAACTAGGGAATGAGAACCTGTCCCAGAGTTAGGTGTAACCTATCAGCCCTTGTTGGTACTAAATTTCCTGGCTTCCTGGACGTTGCAGCAGAGTCTACAAAGGACTTGCTGCCTTGCTGTCCTGAAACATAACCCTTATCCCCAAACTAATACTAGCCATGAATGGTCTCAGTCCATCAGATGGCAAAACCCTGAAAAAAAGAGCTGTCATTCTGTTGTGGCAAATGCAGCCACACAACTCAAGTTAATATGTTATTTTCCCAGTTATAACCAACAAACATGTCAAAGAATATTTCAAGTCAAACATTTTCCATTTGGTTTTTAGTGAATTCTGAAACTTGGATCATTTGAAAGACCATTAGAAAATTTTAAGTACATGTTTAGTTAAAAAAGAAAGAAACTAACAACAAAAAAGTAACAAAGGACAATTATAGTAAACGAGTTTTCGTATGCAGTCTTTGCTGTCCCTCTCTGAGTAATGGCTTAGTTCTTGTGATTCCTCAGCTTTCCACAGGGTGAATGGAGCACATGAACACAGTGCTAGCTGAGTAACTGGGACCTGTATGGTAGCTCTCCATGTCTCTTCACTGGTGTAACACATTCAGTATTAGCTCTAAACTCTAGATCTAAGCAACGATCTTTAGAAATCAACACTGCACTTAATTCATCCCTTGGGCTTCACTGGAGTTACAGTAAAGAGGAACATGGCCCATCATCTTCTGAAAGAGATTATATCATCTGCCTTTCTAACAGCTTAAAAGAGGTTTCCATTCGTTACGGGCAGTGTTATAACACGACCTAAGTTCTGTAATTTATCAGAATACACTGCAAGTGTTATTCAAGCATGTTATTTATGTTATTTATCAAAGTTAACAGGTAGTGATTGATGCCAGGTGTGTAAATGTATGCTGGAGTGCTCTGGAAGCTCTTGCTGACCTGGAAGCCTCTCCTTTGTGTACTTTCTTGGTGACCCACTTGCAGGCAAGGCTCATGTACAGGTGTGGGACTTAATGATGCCAGCACACAGCAGTGTGGAGTATCGGAGTTAGTTCCCTTTGAAGGAAATCTGATAAACACATAAACTACTTGAAGAACAAAACCAACACATGGTAAACAGAGAAACAAAATCTCTTAAACAAATCACTAATACAGACACTGCCTGGAAGACTCGTAAAAACTTTGGGTACCACTGTCCCTTTATTCTGCTGAGTTTTGTGAGCATATGCTTTCCTTGGAAGTTGCTAGTTACATTTCTAAAAGGAAAACTGAACTGTGTGGCTTTCAAGACTCCAGCCAGAAATACACCTCTGCCAGGAACCAAATGTGTAGGAGAGTACCACGCTTTAGTTAAAGAATTGCAGAAGCTCGAATCTAAGAGGTCTTGGAGCACAACACCTGCAGCCCTGCCTTCCTTGGTCACAGTGATCAGTGCTGTGGCATTCTTGTGAACATAAAGCATGGAATAACCAACCCATTAGTGTGCACTTAGGTCAGATTTAGTTAAAATCTGCTTATGTCACAAGCCTATTTTACCACCTTGTAAGCAGTGGCTCAGGTAGTGCAGAAGGAAATAAAGAAGTTCTGTGGGACAGCTGTACCATTATTGTGTGTATTTTGGGTGACACTGAACTAACAGCTGTTATTGAAGTTAATTGCTTACAAACACGTATGAAAAAATATAACCTTCATCTTACAAGTAGCAACAAGACACCATCTCTTATGGAAGCTTTGCAGACACACCTAGCTATGGCTGCTCCATGTATCCCAGGCAGCATGTAAGATTTCATAAAATTTAAAATTACCCCAGCACCTTTCAGCCACTTTTGGAAGATGACAAGAAATCAATGATTCAGATGCAGGTGCAAACTAACTGTAAAGAGAGGTGGCTGTTTGTTGCCAGCTGATTAACTGCCAAGCTTAACACATCTCATACTTGGGAGACAACTATCTCAGATGTGGCGCTACAGATGGCACTGTTAACTGTGTGAAACACTCAAATACCCAACTGCATCACAAAATGGGAACTTTCAAAGATCATTAGATGATACCAATCCTTCCCACTAGAATTATTTTTGCTATTACATTGTAAATATATTCTGGTTATGATTAGCATAAACCTCTCTTGATGTGGCCCCTTGTTATGAGAAGGATGTTCCTCTGTGCATCATCTAAAGCACAGAATATAGGCCAAGTGTTTCAGAAGCATATTCATTACTTCACACTGGGAATTGCCACAGTAAAATATTGAATACGGTCAGACCGAAATAATAGCTACTTTAAGGGCTCCATTGTGTCATCAATCAAATGCAGATGGTCTAATTAATATTATGCAAACTCAGTATTTTGCTTGGAGAATTTCTAACAGCTAGGGTCACAACAAAAAATGCCTCCCAGGAAATAAAGGATAATTAGGCTAAAAAGCCTCAAAATGTCCTGAGGAAAAATTACAAAAGTCAATTCAAAATATAGTGTTATAACAAACTCTAAAAAGCTCTTTTTCTAAAAAATATTTGGGACTCCAAAAAAGCTTGGCAAAGGCAGCTCAGTTTGTATGATGTGCAAAATAAAAAGGAGGTCAAACACATTCATACAACTCCACAGTCTAAAAATTGTGTAATGTATGAATTAGAATTTATGTATTTTTCCAGAGTCTAAAAAAAGCATAAAATGTGACCTCCATTATGGTATCTTCCTTAGCTGTTACCAAACCTTGTACATACAACCTAAAGTTAGCTTAAGTTAGTTAACTTTAGCTTAACTAAAAGCATGGGATGAAAAACAATCTTCTTCCTCCAGGGCAAGTTGAACAGTAAAGGATTGTCTTGCCTAACTTTTGATGCCTACAATGAATATGTCTTGAGGTGAACAAATAACCCTGTACTCCTTTCTAGCACTAGTGAAAAGAAACACAGTTTAGGTGCAATTCACCTTGGCATTAGGAAATAGCTAATTTAATTACATTATATTAAATTAAATCCTAAACTTACCCCTTTCTATTCTGTCATCTGTTGCTATAGTGACAGATAGAGTCATTAGCTCAAACCATGCATAAAGGTGAGATAATTTACATCAACTATTAATAAACTTTTGTCACCAGATGTTCAAAATTATATCAAGACTTGAAAAATCAGGTCTCAAAATGCGAAGTATTCAATAATGGATTTGCCTTCTTTTCCTTTTACTTAGAAAATATTCCTTATATTACCTCCACCGTCCAGAGTGGTTCCAAAGAATGTTTATCAATATGGTGATATGTGCTTTATAAACATTAACATTAATATTAATCTCAATATTGATATATAAACTTCAGCAGGTGCTTGTTCACTGTGCTAGCTCTGAGATGTAGGAACACTAGCTACTGGATGATCAGGAAAAACTTAGCTCTCAAATCCAGCTTCCTTTGGGTACAGCAAGAACCCACTGAAACCATCCATCTGGACTTTCTATTAGGGCTAATGGTACCAGTACTTTCAATATCATTCTTTAGACAACTCTGCATTTTTTATATATTATATAAAAATAGAGAGAAGTTCCCAATTTCTTTTCCACCTCTTTTTTCAAAGGCCATGAAATCAGATGCTTCACTTCCTGTTGGGCTGGTGTACTAATTCACAGAATCATAGAATCATAGAATGGTTTTGCTTGGAAGTGACCTTAAAAGTCATCTAGTCCATCTCCCCTACCATGGGCAGGGACACCTTCTACCAGCCCAGGTTGCTCAAAGCCCCATCCAGCCTGGCCTTCAACACTTCCAGGGATGGGGCATCCACAGCTGCTCTGGGCAACCTGTGCCAGTGTCTCACCACCCTCACGGTAAAGAACTTCTTCCCAATACCTAATCTAAACCCAACGTCTTTCAGTTTAAAACCGTTATCCCTCATCCTATCAACTGCCTGATAACAGTAGATATCAGTAATCTCTCCAAGAAGCATAAATTAGAAATAAGCCACATTTTTGAGTACAGCATTATAAATATGAACTAGATCACATAATGTCAAATTAAAACCTTAGTGTACGAACCTGTAGCCAGGAGGAGAAACTTGTCCCAGAGCGGCTCCCAGGCCACATGACCTACTCACCAGCAAGTCCTACTTGACACTCACTAGTGATCCCACACTGGCAGATGCTCACCTGCCCCAGCTGCTGACCCCATGGACACACAGGCACAATGATAAGCGGTCTGACTCCTGCTGCTGGCACCCAGACCCCCATACACACACGTGCACAGAGTAAATTGACGTGACACCATGTGACTTTGATGGTGTCAAAAGTGATCGTAAATAACAAAATTCTACATAGACTACTCAAAACTAGACACTAAAATATCTGCACACACTATACTAGTGAAAAAACCTGCACGTGAGGAACAGGTAACTGAAATCACCTTTTGTATGTGTTTAATTCCCTGGCAGATGAAGTGTTAGATGGCTAATGAGGTGAATTACTTAAAACAAATAATTATTTGACTACCTTTAATCACAGCCTAGTGAATTTAATGCAGTGTATGATTGCCTTTGCATATGGGCAATGTTGTGTGCTACTCTACCAAATGAATTAGCTACTCAAGCCTGCCACAGGAGATGTAAGAAATGAGGCCATGCTGTCAGTCAGTGGCTGCACCGCTGGGCTGGCTGGCTGCCCATGCCCTGCCCTCACTGTAAATCCACATTCCTCTTCTGCTGCTTGGCGTAACGATAGTGCCCATCTATTGACAGACAGTAACAACCTCTTCCAAGATTTGCATGCTCAGAGGTGATAAAATTACTTCAGAAAGAAGAGTAAGACTGGCTTAGAAATCCCCTGCTGGCCTTACATTTTTTAAGCAAAACCAATTTCTCTAGTGTGCATAAAGGAAATAGCAATCTTATCCCATGTGAAAATATCTGAATAAAACAGGCCATTTGTTGTGCCTACATCTTACCCTGCAGTACTGGAAAGGAAAAATATATGGATGTGTAGACCTCAGTATCCCAAACAAAGCAAAGAGCCTCTTGAAATGCAATGGCTCTGCCCCTTCACTTCCTTCTTCTGCAGCAAGCATTCCCATAATAACATGACACAACTGTTGCAAGGTATTCTGAGCTGTAAGACCAAGTAGCCCTCTGGCAGCAATGAAAAAATGCAGCAATGCATACTACAAAAACTAAACTGTCATGCTGATGCCTATGTATTGGCTGAGCTGTGTCTTTCCTTTGGGGATCCACCAGTTAGATTCCACAGCCCAGAAGAAGACATTCTAATATAACACTTTCATCTCTTTTTCATTCAGTTTTTTAAACTGCTTCCTTAAAGGATTTTGAAGTTTATATGCTCATCTTGGCTACATGCCACTGTGTGTGGACTCCCAGCAAAACTTTTCAGGGCTGTAATGATTCAAGCTATTCCCAATAACCATAATCCTGCTCTTAAATTTTCATCTGTTATTACAGGCTTGCTCTTGCTGTGTCAAGGCTTGTAGTACCCTAATACCATGGTCAACATCCCTCCTAAAGCTTTGTTCTCCTAATAAGAATTTCATTGTTGCTTCTAATACTTTCTTCTGGCATTAGTAATATGCAAATACTAAGCTGAAGATTATTACACTTTATTTTTGCTGGCTGTTTTCCTGAGAAATGTATTCTATTTATGGTACATGTTGACACAGCTGATTCCAATTTTCTTTCTCATGCATAGCAATTTGGGGAAACCTGCCATACTGCTGTATGTAAAAGCAATCATGCCAGGCTTTTGTTTCACAGGGCACCCCAGCCTATGGGTCCTTTCTACTGGCTGGGGACGAGATCCTTGTGTTCACTTGCCAGATTGTCCTCATCTTCCTCAGCAGATGTGTAGACACATCACTGGGGTCATGGCCAAGGATAATACTGAGAGGCAGACAATGTTTCTCCACCCTAAGGTCTTGTTCTCCACCCACTATTCTGGAATAGGAGTATCCACACATGGAGTTAATCAGGAGTAAATCCCTACACAGACAAACCCTCACACTAATCACACCACTCTGAAGGATGCTGAGGCCTCTAACCACATCCTGGGTACTGCATGTTCACCACAAATTCCCTCAGCACTCCTTTATGCTGCAACCTAAACCTGAGCCTTCAGCCTTAACCAAGGTCAAAGAGCATGTACCCAGAGCTCTGCTATTAACTTAAAGACCTTTTATGATGACTATTAATCTGATAGCTGTCATACTTCACGTGCACATTTAAAAAGCCTTTGAAAATTGTACTACTGTAAAGATAGTTATCAAATGTCTCACACCTCAAATGTTTCACACCTATATTTAATCTCTGTATGTGCATGTCAGGCAAAAGGTGCTTTATTTTTTTTATTCCTAGCTGAGCTGACAAAACACTGAGAATTTTGTGAGGGTTTTTTTGGATTTGGTTTTTTTTGGAAGGAAGGCATGGGGAGTGATTGGGAAAATGATTGATTGTGATGACCCTCTGAATTCCTGTGGGACTCCATGTCAAAAGCATACTTTTTTCTACTTTCACATTTTGGACAAAATTAAAGGCAAAGTTCCAAGCTCAATTCGCAGTTATTGCTGTGTAAAACTGGAGCAGCTCCACCAAAACCATGGGTATTACACTAGATTTATGCTGCTCTGAGATCAGAATTTGGATGGCAGGCTTTGTGGTCAGTGCTTGACTATAAAGCTTTTTGACTTGAGGGTTTTGTAATTGTCTCTCACAGATAAACCTCAGAAGGTACTTCAGACAATGCTGCATTTTTCCTTTAAAAATCTGTAGTTTGGTTAGTGAGCAAATGTAAATGTAATCTTACAAGTACAAAGTAGGATAAAACTACAGGAAGCAACGAGCAAGTCTGAGTTATTTCATTTGATCTTTTGCTAATACCTGTGTTTGGATCTGGTCAGCAAATGCTACCAATGGAATTAACCCCCAAAACTGTAATGAACCTATCAAACAAAGTTCAGTAAAAAATCAGTAAGTGACCTTTTATGCTTGCTTGGCACCATTTGTTCTGAAGAAGCATTGGGTGGGACCCAGAATTTGAGGGCCTTTGGGTTACATCATCCTTCAGGGTCTGGTCACACCCCACAGGTCTCTTTTGCCTAGTCCTCCTCCTCCCAGCTGCAATGTCACTTCTTGTGGTGTCCACACGCTGACTGTGCAGGTGATGGCCCTGCCATGGGGATCTGTTCCAGACCCTCTGTCCAGCACCAGCACGGTCCCTGTTGCCTGCCCAGTCAGAGGCATTTCTCCCACGGCAGTGAAGAGCAGACTCAGTACCCATAGCTGCAATTTTTACTTCATTCGAACTACTGCCTATTAATACCAACTTCTGAATATTGATTTGGGTATTAAGAAAATAAAATAAAGGAGACCATAAATAAACACTCAAGAGAACAACTCTCCTCACCCCTTCCTGGTCTCAGCTTCCCTTAGGATTGCCTAGGGTTGCAATCAGACAGTCCCAGTTTCCTTGGTGAGGCAAAGAATGGCATAAAAGTTTGGGTATGAGACAGGGTATAATGGCTTCCCCTGGACAGGCCAGAGGCCTGGCACCTGTTTAAAGTGACTGGAATTGAGAACACCATGTACATCATCAGTAACTCCATTTACAGCCCTGTTACCAACTGTAGGAAAAGCAGCAATTAACGTTGTGTCAGGAATAATACAACATCCAACCGTATCAGTGTGCATTAATCATCCACCCCCTTATCACAGGGATGTGGAAGAAATGTCTGTCTGTTCTTATGCCTTTACCTGTAGAAGGTGTAATCAGTAGTGTCCTGCTCCTCTCCCAGGTGCTGGGAGAGGCAATATCATGCTGCCTAAGGAAAAAGGCATACCAAGGACTGCAGCCCAGCTGCTGATGGTCTAAGCACAAAGTCATTGCAAACTGCTACCTGGATGTGTTTGCAGCAGAAGGAGCATTGTAACAACTGACATAGTGGAAAGAGGTGGATGTGCTGTCAGTGTTTCACTTTTCATGGTGTTCAGACAGAACAGGATAATTATGAATCCCATATATTTCTTTAAATGTCAGAAACAGGAAGTCACCTGTAGCTTAATTTCTGCTGCTGTGACAAAGTCAGCATCTGGTTCTTCTAAATTTTTGAGCTTTCAATAGCAGTCCAGAGTATATTTACACATTTCTTTCACACGCACGCACTCCTAGACACTACAAGGCTATCTTTAGACTTGGAGGCAGTTTGGATCATTACTGGAAATCCACAGCTACTTTCATTTATGTTTCAAGTTTAAAAAAAAAAAAAACAGCCAACACTGTAAACCATATTTTAGCTTATCATAAGCTATTAAAAATCTGCAGATGTCAATGCAGTCTGGAGGCTTGTGAATTTTCATAAAAGCTTGAGCTGTTTAACATCTAATCTTTTTCTGGAAGTTTCACGGCTGCCCCAGTCAGTCCCCTTTAGTATCCTGCTATGCAATAACACACTGCCAACGTATACAACAGAGGTTGAACAAATCATGGGAAAGATTTGAGAATATTGCTAGCAGGGAAACTGTGATAGCTCTATTGAATATGCACCACCAGGTCCACACCACTCCAGTATTTAGAAATGGAGGACTGCAGGGAGAGGGGCAGAGGTGTAACGCCTGTTGTGAAATGTCCTGTCTCCATTTCACAATCACATCTACTGTTGGGTAACAAACTATCAAAGGCTCAGAAAAACCAACATGGAGCTTTTCAGCTAGTCAGAGCTTGAGTTACCTTTTGCATGTTCATATGACTTAATTTTTTATTAGTCTTTTTTTTTTCTTCATATTTTCTAGCATAGACACTATATTTGAGCCCTGACATAGGGCCTTCTATGCACACATTCAAATATTAACATATACAGGGTGTATTTTCAGGGTGTCAAATGACTAAGCAGTTACATTTCAGTTGGCCATGCTGAAAATTTACCTTTTAAAGACCATGGAGCACCTCATCATGTGGTGCAAGCTAAGCTTCATTGGTGTCTTCTAAATTCTCAGTGTTGTCTTAGATTCTTGCTGTGCTACCAGGCTCCATCCAGCTCACATCTCCCCTGTGGAAATAGCTCGTTTCTGATGTGTTGCACTGTATGGCCCCATAGTTTTAATTACTTTGCTATGAGTTTTGTTTCCTTCACCGTTTCTTTTTTATCCCTTGGGAAATCTACGTTCATGTCCAACATCTGTCACTTACCTAATTCTCAGAAAAAAAGGCTGATGCCATTACAGTTCCCAGACATGTGTCAAGCTGTCAGTCAGAGTGTCCATGTCTCTTTGCCACACTTTATTTTTCTTTCAATGGGAGTGGTCTGTTCTACATCCCGCCACAGGTAGTGGGGTCAATCCCTTGCCTACACCTAGCACGGCTGCAGCTCATCCACTTCTTTCCCAGGAGTGTGCTGTCAGGGCAATTCCAGAGAGAAGGCCTTGGCCCCGACAAGTATGAAGCAGTCTGTGCCTGCAGGCAAGGTGAATGTGAAGCATCCTACCTTGGCTGGTTTGTGTTTATTGCTGATAACAGACCTGGATGAAACTAGGTGGGTGGTAAAGCTTGAATAAAATAAAGGTAGCAAAGTCCATCAGCCACTTCAGTTTTACTTGCAACGGGAAAGAAGCACTTCAAACCCTCATTAAGAAACAGTTTTAAGTGTCTGTGCTTGCTACAGAAGCAGCTCTGTGCGCTGCAAGGTACGCCCATTCAGTTGAGCCAGCTCACTTCCACAAGCTCTTGGAATTCCTTCATGCTTTCTTATTCCTCTTGAGGGAAATACAACTACCTCTTAGATGTCAGCATTTAGACATAATGATGATGTGGATGCCCCCTCCCTGGAAGTGTTCAAGGCCAGGCTGGATGGGGCTTTGATGAGGCAACCTGGTCTAATGGGAGTTGTCCCTGCCCATGGCAGGGAGTTGGAACTAGATGATCTTTAAGGTCCCTTCCAACCTGAACCATTCCATGATCCTATGATTCTGTGATAAATGCTATATAAAAGATGAAGGCATCCCAAGTATATATGATGGGGAAAAGTTAGTCTCTTGCCACCTATGGTGATTAAAAGTTTCACAGTACTTTTTGAAATCATAGGTGTGTTCACTCTCCTTTCCTATCCAAATTTCAAGTTGGACAGCATGCTGACAGCTTTACTTTATATAAAGCTTTCCACAGACTGGCAATTTTTCCCTTCACTTCCCCTTCTCCCAATCTGACCACTTCCAGTACTTGCTCAGTCCCATCCCAAAGGTGGCTGGATGATGGTAACTACTCACATAGAGGTGTAACTTGTTCCTGCAAATGGCAACATGACCTCAATACAAACCATACCTTCTGCCATACTAGCCTGTTGTTCTGTATGTAGCTTCATACATCTTGTCCACCTCTTACAAAACTTCCTATCCCAATGGTTATAAGAACATTTTATTCTGGTTGTTCTCACCGTGTCCCAGATTCAAAAGCAGGGTAGCATACTCACAAATAAAGGAAACGGTCACGTTGTACAGATCAGTGAAGGGTGAGATGAATAAGTGTGCGAGGCTGCAAGGCTGCTTGCCAGGGCTGAGCTGCAAATACCTATTGAGGCAGGGTGAGATGGTTTGGGAGAAAAGAAGTACGTTCTCTTTCACACTCCTGAGACTGATTTTCTTTCTGCCCTCTCCCATGTGGTTTCCTCAGTATGTAGACGTTTGGATGTGAAGTTTATAGTACCGAGTGCCCATCCTACCCCTTAATTATGCCAAGGCCCAAGATAGCTTCTCCTAGCACTTCATAAATGGGGCTCACTTTCTCTAGAACGTTCCAAGGTCTCACCAGCAAGACCTGAAGCTTTTAGACTTCATGACTATTTAAAATTATTCATTGAGGAGGGGATTGTGAAGTGGTTTTTTTTCTCAAATAATGTCACAGTCTGGGAGATGCTGACCCTGTCAAAAGCTAATAATAGTTCTCTAAAGTATGCAAAGGAAACAGAGTTAAAAGAAGAAAATGGCGGTATGTAGACGATACTGGTGCAACAGTATTCATTTCCCTCTATTGTGATAACATGGATACAAAAAAGTCCAGTTTGACAGACATCAGCCATACCATGCTTCCACCACTATCTCCAGTTTTCACGTTTGTGCTTTTGCTTACAGACACTCAGAAATTTCTCAACAGTGGCCTTTTTCCATTGCTTTTTGGCATTTACCATTTTTCCTGCCATTTTTCTGCTGGTACTTTTCCTGTTTTCTCTTGAGGCATTCTGTTATCTACTCACGGTTTCATATTTCCTCCCTGTTCACCCCATGCTTATTTTAGCTGCTTTTTCCTTCCTCTCACTTATTTTTCTATCAACTTCCTGTGTACTCCTATGTCTTCCTTGCTTTCCTCCACACTTTAGCCAGTTGCCTGCTCAGAAACCTCTAATATTTGGACACTGATGTGAATGTGATTCATCAAAAACATCTAGAAACCAAAACAGTATCAGCTTTGTAAACAATGCCCACACCTGATTATGACAACCGCAACATTTGCTACTACTTTCCACCATATTTTTTCCCTACAACAGAAAATCAGTTCCTTGACTCTGTGCAGCACATGGGAAATGAGCATAAGGAAAGAAAAGCCACCGGGAGGGGTGGCAGTGGGTGTATGGACAAATGATGCCAGTTTAAACTGATGATGAAACCAAGGCTCTGCTCAAGGTGACCTCTTTGTGCCTTATCATCATCGGCATATATGTGAGGAGACGGAGCTCAGGCCCAGGACTCCAGGCTCTCAGCTAAAAGCTATGAGTATTCAATACACTATTTCCACTTTTGTCCAGGATCCAGTCAAGGAATTTTTTTGCCTGGAGTTAGAGAAACAAGTTTCCTCTTCCCTAGCAACAGACCCCATCAAATTTAGTGACTTTGCTGTAGGTAGGCTAACAGCAGAATGCATGCATTACTGTCCCCACGGTTTCTGCTTTTCTTTCTCCTCTACCTCTCTGCATTATCTTCTGCCTATTTTTATATTCACTGATTTCATGGCTGTGAATATAAAAAATGTAGAAGGATCAGAATGAAATAGATAGAAGAATGTGGAGTGCAAATAAAGCAAAACAGAACATAAGTAGCTACTCTAACCCTTCATTCTCCCCATTTCATTGGGACTGCAAAAGAGAAACCTCCATTAAATCCCACAGATTTTGCAGATAAATCTATACAGGCTTACTGTTTACCTTTGAAATAGAGTGTACAAAACTTTCTTACGGTGTATGGCTAATAATATTATTCCTGGATACCCTAGTACGGTAACAGAGGAAATATATGTGGTTCATTTTGCACAGCAAGCAACAGTGTACTTTTTATCTTGGCTGTGTCAAATAGGATTTAGCAATTGTCAGCAGTCTGCAGAGCTTCCTGTAAAATTGTATGAAATTTTGTAGAAGGAACATGAAGATATATCAAGATTGTTAAAGTAGCCAAGGCAAAAGGATATTAATGTCTATAAAAAATTATGAGAAACTTCAAGTGTCCCTTCTATTGTGCTTTTTAACCTGTTGCAGCTCTGCACCTTGCAACCACAGAGAAGTAGCTGAAGCAGAGGAAAACAATGGGGAAGTAAGCACAAAATGTGTTCCTTTGGGTCAAAACCGTAGCATTGTCCGTCCATGGCAGATATTTATAATGTAAATATAGCAGATCTAGAATTTTGGATTTCATTTTTTATTTTCTTTTTTGACTGTTTATATTGAAAATCAAGGGTCCAATCCAATCCTGTTCTGCCATCAGCCAGATTCCCAGTGAGTTCAGTGGGGTTTAGGATCCTTATTAAGGTCCTTACAGATGCCCATACAATAACCAGCAACTAAGAATTCACTCAGTAGATCTACTGAAAGTGCCTATAAGATACAACCCATTTCAAAGTGTCAGTATCCTGAAGTTTGGACATGCTATATTCTTACATCCACAGCCTAATCTCTAAAATATCTTTGTAGCTACTATATCCTGTACAGTAGCCTGTATATAGATAATAATAAGATAATAAATAAAGAAAAATAAACAATAATGCTTAAACTGCAGCTGCATCTCAGGAGCTTATGGTATGACACCCAGAGGAGCTTTAGACCACCCAAGATGCCAGCAGTATTGTAGCTCCTTCCAGAAACGAAAGCAAACCAGAATTACGCTCACATATCCTCAGCATTCAGCAATCAACAATCCAAAGCAAGACAAGCCTGAAAAGACAGATCATCCTTAATCCACTGTTTTGTGAACATATATTGCTAGAGACACACAAGAGTTCTTTATCTTGCAGATGGCAGGGGGGTGGGGGTGGGGGAGGGCAGGGAGAAGGCCCATAATTTTCAATCAGTGATCTGTGGAATGTGCATGTATGTGTGGGAATGTACCTGTGTTTCTCAGCAGTCCTGAAATGATAGCACACCCATATACGTTACATATCTCTTTACGCATATATGAAATTTCAAAGGGATATGTACCCATTCAGAAAAAAAGAACGTAAAGGTCTGCACATTGAAGCAGGCTGAACTAAAGGTACTGGCTGACTCTCCGTTAGGGGAAGGGTCATAAGCTGAACAGGAGTTCAAGTGCCATCCAGGATTCACAGCTTTGCAGTGATGCAATTGGTCTGTAATTGGGATTGCAACTGGAAAACTTCAATTCCTGAAAGTTTAGCCCTCCCAGGAAAATTCTGAGTGCAGGGAAGTGCCATTGAGTGAAAGTACGTGTCTTTTTGCTTTCCTGTATCTTGTGGCTTGAACCTAATTCCCTATCAGGAAATAATTTATCCTGCTGTAACCACTAGAAGAGCCATTGCCTTTTGACTCAGCTCAATACTGAGCAAATATAAAGAACAGCCTGTGAAATGATTTCATCTGATTAGGGCTCAACTATGTTGTTACAAATATTCAGAACACCTCTCTGACACAGAACATTCTTTATTTCTTCTGTTGGTACGTGTAAAACTTCAGACTCCAGAGGTAGCCTGTCACATGCACTACATCTAATGAAGAGGGCATAGTTGGTGTGTATTGTTGTAATGAATGGTTTAAAGGCAGAGTCCAAGTGTTCAGTTTTCTGGTCTTTATTTGTTTAAGTTGAACCTTCTGTAGTATTTTAATCTAAATGGCATGTCTTCATGCTATGCAGGTAGGTTGAAAAAGCATTGGCATGTTTTCAGACACAGCACTATGAAATAACCCCTTCTCAGGTGTTATCCAGTGCTTTTAAAAGTAATTCATTCCCTTTCGCAAACGCTTTGATCTGAAGACGCTTCTATACAATTGGATGAATCCTTAGAGAATGTGTTTGATATATAGGCCAAGTCTTTTCTTTGACAGAAATCTAGCTCCAGGGATCATGGGAGTGATATGAACAAGTCTGAAGCTTTTTAAATGTTGATGTGATATTTAGCCAATATTTAAGCAGCTCACAATAAGTTCAGCATAACCAAGAGAAATGTGTTTTTCAAAGGAAAAAACAAACAGCCTGTGTAGAGTATTGCCATATGTCCCCTTTCAGCTGGCACTTGCATGGAACACCAGTGGTTTTTAATGTATAGCATTTCATTTCTTACAAACAGGAGTGATGCAAAGCCACTGAACTATTTTTTTTTAAATGGGGAAAAGGGCTTTCTACCTTTTCCTACCATTCTAGAATAAAATTGGGGGATTAAATTAACTATCAGATTCTAAAGACTTTTTTGAGTTACTAGCTAGAAGACATGTTGATTTTTGTAGGTCAGGATTTCTCTTTGCCACTTCAGACCTTCTGCTGGCCTACTTTACAGTGGCTAATTATTAAACCCAGCAGAATCTTCCTTTCCCTACCTGACTCTGTCTGACATTTTTTCAGTTGTGTGGGTTTTCTTTCAACTTGAGTATTTCTAATGTTCATTATCACACTGCCAGCCATTTGATTTACATTATATTTATAAAGGTTACTATTTTCGAGCTTGTTATTGGTGTCATTGTATGTGAATGAAGCAAGTAATATTAAACAAAATATTAACCAATATAAGTATGCAGAAAGTTTGAATAATGCTAGTATCTAAGCAAATCAAAATGGTAAATTTTTCTGTGGCAGGAAGCTGGAGCTAAACAAATATGAATGATAAATGAGGAACTTTTGGTTTGTTTGGGTTTTTTTTTGTATTCTCCATGGTAAGTGTCTGGAAGAAATTGTCAGGAATGGCGTTCTCATCAAATGAAATTATGTTCCCTGTCAGTTCCATGACTCAGTTTCCTCACTCATTGTCTACTTTCACATTCTACAGGATCTACTAAAGCTTCCTAATTCCTGAGTGTGACCGCACCCAGGCATTTGCTGCTCTCATGACAAGATGCAGCCATAAGGATCAGCCAGTGCGGATTCCTTTGTAGGACAGGTCACAACACTTGCAAAGCATTCAGTCAACTATCCTGACTCTACAAAATTTCTCATGTGGGTAAGAGCCACAGAATCAGAGGTACAAGATGACAAGCGACCATACCAGAAGAGGGGGATATTCTGGAAGGATTCTCAAGCAGAAACCACAGGCAAGGTCCACAGCTTCTCAGGCGCCTTGCTTGCAGCCTGGGACAGAGCCAGGCTCTGCTGCACTGTGCAGAGTGTGCCACTGGACCAAGCAGTGCTGGCCTCACCGTGACCCCAGCCTCACCACATCCCATTACTGAGGACAGCAGCATGGCCTCATAGCTGGGCATTCACCTCAACCCTGGATGGGAGTCCTGCTTGAAGTGCTTGAGAGCTGCCAATAGCTTAGGAGACAGCTGTAGGCCTTCCTTGTTCCATCAGAAGGGCTTCCTATATTAGCTGCTTGGTACCAGAAATAGAAATAAATGTTTATCTTAGACATTAAAATTAGCAGATGCTGAGTTCGTTGGATCATAAATAGAGCAAAACCCAGAAAGATGCACTGTGCATTGTGAACCAGATTTCCTCTCAGATTACATCTTCTTTGCAAAGGTTTTTAAGGTCATCTCTATCTGGGGCACTGGGTAATTCAATTAGAAGATTCACTTTGACCCGAGACCTCACTTATCTTTTGGAAGCAGCGCAATGAATCACAGCTTTATGAGTCACAGTACAAGGCAGTTGCTCTGCCTTACACCTTGCTCATTGATCAGACTGACAAAAGCACATCTGTCCCCAAGATCTGGAGTTGGTCTTTGCTCCCCTGGCACTCTGGCTCCAAGGGTGTGAGCAAGAGCCAAGCAACTGAAACAGAAATAACACCAAGTAGGAAAAAAGTAATTTCCGTGCCATTGGAAATGCATGTCCAGAGAGCAACCATGTGTAGCCTGAAATTGTGTTTGTGAATAAATATTTCAGTTACTGTTCTTAGTCCGAGTTTATTGCTGGCAGTAGCCCTGTGCTGAACAGTAGTGTCATTGAAGCTGAGCTTAGTATTCAAGCTCAGTTGAAAAATGACAGCAATGCATGTTTTCTGCCAATTTTAATACAAGCTTAGCTGTTGAGCGTGGCATTCTCTACACACACTGCATTTTGGGGGTGGAGGGATTGTTTTGCAAAGTAAGTCAGACAAGTGGGATTAGCCAGCAAGGCATCTCTATCAGTAAACACATTTTCTCTTACAGGGACTCCCCAAGGGACAATCCACTTCAATTTATGGGTTTCTGAATTGCTGCAACTCCATTGTTTCACCATGGCCAGGACTACTGGCTTTGAGGGTAGCACAGAATTCAACATGCATTTAGACAATTACAGGGCTATCCAATAAATAAGATCCTGAATAAAGTCAAATGACTGAAAAAGATGGGAGAACTATATAGACTAGGATTGGAAAGAGGCAAATCAAAAGAACTATTATAGACATTGATAAGCTCATGAATACCATTAAGAGATTTGGGATTAGGCTGTTTTCTTTTTCAATATCTGAAGAAAGCACTTTTAAGTTAATGAGTCTTGCACCATAGGAACTTATGTATGCAAAAAAGTTACATATATTTAAGAAGCAAGTAAACAAAATCATGGCAAAGAAAGCCATCACGTGTCACAGCACTCTCCAAACTAGCGGGCTGCAACAAGGCCTTTTACCATCTCATACCAACATACTCCTCATGCCAGTCCCTCTGCTGCCTTCTCCTAGTCTCTCCTCATCCTGGGCATGTGTTCTCTCTCTTCTCTCTGCTTCTGCCTTGTCTCTTCCTTGGCTGCCCAACCCCTTAACAGAACCAGCCACAGCTGCACCTGGTCTACATCAGCCGACCCACCACCCCTGAAGCCAGCCCACAGCTGTATGTTATCGATGTTAATTAACCCAGCTTCATTCCTCTATAATCACGGGCTATTGGATAAAAAACCACTCCATTGATTCTGAAAATCCACAGATTGATGGATATTAGGATCATATGAACAAATATTATGTGTGCATCCTCTCTTCATGTACTTTTTGGGTAGCTAACCAATACAGGCCCCTGTTGTGGAACATCTTAATAAATTGTGCTAACATGGAAGAAATGGCAGTATTTTTTGTGCTGTCAGTGGGAACTATACACCCAAATGTCTTAAAACCATCACCCAAGTAAGAATTTTCAAAAGATGCTGTATCTCTGTCATGTACAACACATTTTTGTATAAATGAGTCTGTCTGCTAAGAAGGAAACAGGTCTAGACTAAGAATGACCTTGTGAATCTTAGAAATAATGTGACTTCAAGGGAATACTTACATTCAAATGGCACACTCTGCTTTGTCAATTTGTGTAATGCTTGAAAATTGATATGTCACTTTGTCTAGATAAAGTGGCTAAGTGCGGATAATGGATTAATCAGATTATTGGGCTGTAATGAAAAGGGTCCCAGGAGAGCACAGATGCACAGAGATGCATGCAAGATTTGGAACTACCCAGAAATAACTGAAAACAATTTTAGTTTTGACATGCAGATCATTATTTGACTTTTTAACGTAGTGATCCACCATATGGTTTACAGTGGAGTTTTTGAGGGATAATCACTATTGTTTGGTTATTTTCTTGAATGTCAGGGAAGGTACCTAACATCTCCCAATATCATTCAGTTTATAAATATTTCAGCCTTCCTGGATTAGCACCTTAGCTTTACTTGTGACAGGTTTTCAGTAATTCAGACACTGTATCCTGCAGATGAAATGACAGAAGTAATTCAAAAGCATTTTCCAATGCTGTTTCCTAGTTTACTGGTTTTAATTTATGATCTGTGGACTATTTCTAAGAGATTCACAAACAGCAACAGAAAAACAAGCCAGTTGTCAGCAGGCTTAAATTCCCTCTAAATGATCTGCGTGTTCATGAGCTGCACTGGAAAAGACCAGAGAGATCTGCAATCTAAAAGCTCGAATACGGTCAGTTTGTGCCATCCCAGATAGAACTTTTCAAACACTCAGTTTTCTCTAAAAGCTGCCCCTGTTTTATAAAAGGGACCAAGGGAGTGATTTAACAATTAGTTAAATACTACTGTAACTGCAGTGAAGCAGGAAAGGGTACACTGTTTTTTTTGTTAAACGTTGCTCAATATAGGCGACTGCATATGGAAATTGATGCTTTCCCAATGTTTTAGCTGTTAACGTGTAAAACAGCACCAACATTCATAACATAACATCTGGATGAGGAACTTCCATGATCTCTCATTTCTTTCTTTCAGTTTAGAACTCATGAGGTTTTTTTTATTCACACTAACTCAAAATATCATAACAAAGAGAAGGAAGAAAATAGGAATCCCACATAATATGAAAGAACATTTTTCATACCTTTGGACAAACCAAATGTACACGGGGCCAAATACTAAGCAGTGTTAAATGTGAGGGCAGGTAGAATAATAATATTAATTTCTAAAAAAAATAAATTATTTATATGCAGAGAAATTTCCATGTTAGTCATATTAGTTACTCACAGTGAATAATTCATCCAACTCTATTACATAATTTTAAATCATGGAAACCTCTATGCCAGGCTGCCCAGATATCTCTTCTTAGACCCTGATGGCTCTAAACTAATGTGATCACCTGCAATACTAGTTCTGAAGATTTAAGCTTTTAAAATTCTGACCTTATTTAAGAACAGAATAGGCCAGACTGAAATCAGGAACTGCATGTATATAAATCAGGCTCTTTCCACAGAGGTGAAATAACCTGAATTCCCAGGGAATTGAACTGTCATATGTTCTTCATTTTTAAATGTGGGTCTTCATTCGCGTCACCAGCACTGCTAGATCATAGTATGGACATACTTGGTCATTCTGTTCGGTTGTGCGCAGCTGAAAGATCAACCTTTCCTTGTTTCTTCAGGGCATCACCCTATCTATTCTCTTCTACCTGAGCAAAATTACCCTGATAAAAGTATTTAATACTCTGTCTGGAAGACTAAGGGGCACCTTGTTAGGTTGCTGAATTTAGTGTAGGCGGCCTCAGCAGCACTTGTGATGTGTGGCAACTGGTAGGATCGGGTTGGGGGCGGGGGGGGGGGGGTTGTGTCAGGAGACCAAGAATTACAACATTACATTTAAAAATAGAGCTAAGCCATTAGATTAGTAGAGTTTCTGTTTGCTGGCAAAGGATTCTTTTCAAACTTACTCAGCTTTTTGTGTCAGATGCTGAGTGTCTCTGGTCATAATCTCAAATTCCTGTTTATTTTCAGTGAGTCAGCTTTCTTCTCCTCCCTCCCCCCCCCCCAAAAAAAAAAAAAAACCAAAAAAAAAACCAAGTAATTTCACAGGACTCAGTTTCCCTGGACATTGTACTTCTCACAAGCAACACGGCATAAGTTGCTTCTTGCCTTCCTCAGTGCTGAGGTCATGAAAACCACTCTGACCACTCGTTTCTCTGCTGTTGCCTTCACACTGAACAACCTTTAGAGAATAACTGACTATTAATGGGTAACTTCACTAATACAAAAAGTGCAAAAGCCATTCTTATTTGTCTTGCAGAAGAATTCAGTGTGATGGAAATCAGGAAGTTAAGCAGTACATGGAAACACAGGCATTTTTCAAAGGCTGGCTGGCATAACTCATTGAAGTAAGCTCTATGTGACTGTGAAGCCGCTGGGATTGTATTTTCTCCTATGCTCCTCTATCAGTCTAAGCATTTTGTATTCTGTATTTTGTGGGTGCGAACAGCCTTTTCTCTCTTTTGACAATGAACAGAGTCCCAGCTTGATTTTGTATGAGGAAACCTCCCCGGGGACTTTCCAAACCCTCAGAAGATGGGGCTATTGTTCACTGGGACATGACAATACCAGCCCAGTGGAATACACAACTGTGAGCCACAGGGCACTGCTGTTCATGTGTTGTAAACTCCTCCAGTGGAGTCTTCCAGTGCACAGGGGAAAAAAAATCTTTTTTCAAAGAGGCTTAAGATTTTGGAGCTTATGTACTTACTTAAACATAGGGTCCAAGAACTCAAACATTGCTAAAAATGTTATGTGAAGTGGTCCTGTCTCATGCTGTACCAGCTGTGTGATGAGGCTTAGCACTGCACTGAAGTACGAGGCATTCAAGTCGTGCTAGGTAGACCATTGCTAATGAGTTAAATAGTGCTGTGGGATGTGCCTAGGCAGTGGCAGTCAATGCTGTTAGACCATTAGAACCATCCTCAACAAAGTTTTGGTCCAAAACAACAAATAGACTCCCAAAATTTCCTAGACATGGTAATTTCCAGTTACAGCCATTACATTTGGGAAGGCAAGTAGGGTTAATAGGCTGTGGGGTCTCCTAAGAGGATTGGCCTCTGTGCCAGAAAAAGATCTCTGTTATGTTTAATTTACTGGCATAGATGTAATCACCAAATTGAGCTCTTACCTCAATGATTTCTGTAACTGTGATTTTATGATTACAATAGCTGGTACCTAAAAATGATACTATGGCCCTTAAATCTGCTCCAGAGGTCGCACAGCACAGCAGGTTAGAACCCATCACTGTAATGCCTTGCTGTCTGCAAGTCTCCTGACTTACTACTGTGTTAAATCCAAAGTTTCCATCTTCCTTTTGAGGTTGACACAGATTATGTGAGACCTTCTCTCTCCACTAGTACCTTCCAGTGGAACACCAGAACTGCTAAGTGCACAGGTGGGACTTGGGAGCCCTAGCACACAGCTTTCTGGGCAGCTAACGCAGGAAAATGGAACTTGCCCTTGGAAAAAAATAGAAGCACTGACAAGCTCTTGTGCTTTTGGAATGAAATTTAAAACTTTTTCCTGGATGGGAAGAGAGAACAAATGCAGTCAACAGCAGCTCAATCGAAAGAAGCCAATAGGATTTTTGTCATTGGTATTTCTGTAAACAGACTGCATACGTGAAAAGAACCACTCATAAAAATTGGTTGGATGGTTGCTTTTTTTTTTTTTTTAAGTATTGCTCTTTAGATAAAGTTGTAGCAAACACTCTTTTAACAACCTGACTTATGTCAGAATATAGCAAAGGGATGCAAGTTTCAGAAAAAGTGAACAGCATGTAGGGCAACCATTCACCTAAATCAACAAGGGCCCTATAACTGTTTTAAAAAATGGAAAAAGACTACTTTACTCCTTGTGCACTTTGAGAGTGCCTTGTTATTTAAGCACTCGGGCAATGAGCTTTCCTCGATTTCCACACTTGTTTTTTCCCCCTGTGTTTCCCTTCCATTCTTTAATCCTACATCACACCACAGAAAAATAAAATGGAAAACTAGAGGTGCCCGTGGAACAAGGGAAAACAGAACACCATGCGTGTAGAGGATGGACAGAATATGCAGCAATGGATTCAGCTGTAATTCAAGTGCAGTTTGTAGCCTTGTCTTTCCAGACTGCCCAGCAAGAGGCCACATTGCCCAACTTGTCGTGTTTAAATGAAAGAGAAACCCATGACTATTGCAATCAGGAAATGTTGACATAACGGAGTTAGTAAGAAAACCTGAATGTTAGTCATTCTCCATGTCAGACACATTGCAGGCAAGGTCACACAAGCTCTATTCACCTCAATACCACTGCTTTTTTGTCTTGACAGGGTCTCTCACAATGAGGAAAAATGCTTTTTTTGTCAGTGCACAAAATGAAAATAGCATTTTCCACAAACACATTGAAAAGAAACATCTTGAGCCTGTAGCACGGTTGTATCCTGTGAACAGAGAATAGGTTCATTGCAAGGAAGGAGGCATTGCAGAGAACTGCCAGAAGGACAGATTCAGGTATGTGTGGGTATCTTCCTCCCCCAGTTGCCATCATTATTACAATTTTAATGCCCATGAAGAGACATTAATCCTGTATTCAAGAATTCTCTCTTAATCTGGACAATGAACTATGTATAAGACTACATCAAGACTACACCACACTTGGAAAATCTCATTACTAGAAGTAGCAGTGGCTGGATACATGGGCTGTTGAACCAGTAAAACTTATTTAAAGGGGGTTACTGTTCTAGGCAAGGGCTCTGTGGCATGAACCAAGGAGGAGAAAGTTAGCTGTGTAATTTGAGCAGGCTGAACAAGGCAAGGAGAGGGATGGAAAAAGACGTAGGCAGGTATGGGACCTCGCACAGCTGTGGTGGTACGGGTGGGTTCTTCCCCCTGTGGTGGGAAAGGAGGGGGTGGGTGCCACTGCTGGCCACGGGACCACCTGCCAGCGGTGTGCTGGGGCGGCTTGTTTGAGAGGCAGAGAGAGCGCGAGCTGCAAAGGCACACAGCTGAGCTCCTGCACACGGACTGCTGCTAACTCCCTTGCAGGGACCTCGGCTTTCACACCAGTTTTTATTCTCACTCTTATGTTCCCCTATGAGCAGCAATTCACTTTCCATGACCTCCCGGTTTCCCAAGACCAGAATATGGCTGAAATCCATTGCTTTATTCAAAACAAAGAACTCCAAAATCCTTTTAAAAACATGAATATATAAATCTTTGTGTCAGTTCAGTGAAGATGAAGGTTATTGCTCAGAGTCAAGAAACTTGGGACAAATAGAAGATAAGGCATAGGTGTTTACTTAGCCATTGGTTTTTGATACCTTCTCTTTTAGATCCTGAATTCAAATTTCAAATTCCAAAGCTAAAGGTCACATTCAAAATATTTTCAAGTTATTAGTAAAATTAAGGCTCTTACATCTGCTATAACCCTGCAAATATATAACTCCTCTGCTTTGAATGTGTACATCAAAAATACAGTTCTTGCTGTCACCATCGTAATCCAAGTATTTCAGGGTGTTGGATCATTTATCTGTCTAATTGAGCTGCAAACAGGTTTCTGCTGGGACGGTATTATCATCTAATGACTCTAAAAAACACAAGCCTACTGAATTACTGAGTCTAATTTAAATTCCACTCAGAGAAAAGGCAGAAAATTTACTACAATTCTGTTCTTGCTCAAAATAATTTTTTTATTGTTAATTTGTGATTTAAAATGTAAAGAAATTTCCCAAACCTGATTTTATTTATTTTGCTGGCATATCATGCTTATTAAGATGATGCATTTTTTTTATCCTGGGAAAGGCTCACATTTTTTTCCTTCTTAGGCTGAAATCTAAAGCTTCCTTCCCCTGTTATTTCCCCTATTGCAATAATTTACATTGTTTTCACCCTAACAGTTTAACTATTACAACTCAAAATAGCAGTGTTGAAAGATAAGTGTTAATTTTTAAAAGGAATCTGCTTGGTTTTATTTGTATTTTGTCTCATTTCATTTGACAAGTGCCTTTATTTCCAGACTGAGAGTCTCAGGACAGGCATACAGCACCCATCATATGGGGCTTAATATTAGCAATATAGCAATATTGAGAACAAGTCATGAGGGAGTCTCACAACACTTTCGTCTGAAAAAAAAAGAAACCACAAAATACAAGCAAAAAACTCAACGGTTCAATGGTCTAAAAAATTAAATTAAGTTCATTCATTATGGAGAGGGCATATGTCCCAAAGATTCTGGCCTCTTTACCAATTACTCTAGTAATTTCCAGTGATATGGACACCTGTTCTCTGGATACACAGTTCTGACTACCATCCTTATTTCACTGAGGGCACTAAACAGCAGCCAGATGGCTGCTTATTATAAGCTTTTTAGGAATTTGAACCCTAAATGAGAAACAAAGTGTGCTTTTCTCAGTTTTGCAAAAGCATGAGCTGTATACATACTGTGAAAATGCAGAGTAAAACAGCTATAATTTTTTCCTCCAGTGTCATAGACACCTCCTTGCATTACTCTTTAAGGTAAGAAAAGTTCATTCAGGAACAAATGCCAGCGTTATTTCCTTTTGAAGAGGAACATTGATTTCTTCTGTTTAGAAATGGGGAAGCACCTAAAGCACCTCCACACTGAGCAGCAGGAAAACTGCTGTGCTCTCAGAGCGTGGCACTGTAAGGACCACACTCACTGGGCACAGGCAACTAGCTGCAGCTGGTTCCTTGACTCTTCCAATAAAATTATTATTTAACAAAAGCCTAAAGAAGTATAAGGCCACTCTTCCTGCTCTGCTCTTTCCCTGCAACCCTTCAACTCCCATCCCAAATCAAAGCCTCACTAGACTATGATTTCTCATCTGTGATGACACAGACTGAGCACACTAGAGCCAACATTTAAAATCTAAGGTATCTTCAGTTAGTGTCCAAAATGTCTAGCAGAATACTTATATAATAGACTAATACAAAACGTTAAAGAGCATACTGTAGCTCTTTTGTTATTTCAGGAGAACCTCAGGCACCAGCTTGTCTGTTGGAGCAAGGTGCAAGACAGGCAAGATCATCCCACTGCCCCAGAAGTCCATGTATTCAGGCAGGCAGTACCTGCCATCCCTGGAGACAGACACTGGAGATTTTTTGGGATGGAGAAAGCAGGGGCCAAGAAGGAAAGACTCCATGTGCTGTGCCCAGGAGGGTGTGCTCAGGCACCAGGATAGGCCAGCCCATTCATTTTTGCTTCCCCAAAGAGATGAGGTGGGTAGGTTCTCTCTGCTTTGCTGATGGCATTAACTTTACTTCATTCTTTCACAGGGCATTTCTGCTTGACTCAATCCTTGAGTTCAGAAATTTTCAGGTGAAGTCTATTTAAGGATATCGATGTCTTTTGGTTACAATACCTAATCCAGAAAGATTTTCAGGCTTAATTTGAAGACTTCCAAATAACCAAAAGCACGGTGATATTCCTGAGTCTGTTTTTGCAATAGTTAAGCTGTGCACTCAGAAATGTTTCCTGTTATTTCTAAATTTATTCACAGTCAACATCAACGTTCACTCTGCTTTTTTTTGTTACTTGTCTTACCTATTAACCTTCCATAGGCCATCACCAAACTAGATCTTGATCACTCTTCTGTAAAGCAAAATAATTGCAGCTTATTAGTCTTCTCAGAAGAGGGAGAGGTTTGATTTCCTCAAACATTTCCCCCTTAACAAAACCACCCTGTTTTAGGTTCTTTTTCTACTTCAACTACTTTTCCAAACATGGACATCAGCACTTGAAAAATCTGCTCCGTTTTACTGCCAGTACTACTTGCAGTGCAGTACTGAGATAATACTTCTTCTGTAAGCCATGGAGCCAAGGATTATCCTCTCTGATCTAAAGCATCAGACTGCAGATCAGGCTGGACTTGTTTTCTGTGTCATCTTGTAGAGGAATTATAGAGGATGGTATGAAAAAAATTATTTGTGAAAAGGTTGTGATGATTGTTAAAATCATAAGGTATGAAATGTTAAGAAAAAAAAGGGGGGGATTGTAAAGGAATGAAGCTGGGTTAATTAACATCGATAACATACAGCTGTGGGCTGGCTTCAGGGGCGGTGGGTCGGCTGATGTAGACCAGGTGCAGCTGTGGCTGGTTCTGTTAAGGGGTTGGGCAGCCAAGGAAGAGACAAGGCAGAAGCAGAGAGAAGAGAGAGAACACATGCCCAGGATGAGGAGAGACTAGGAGAAGGCAGCAGAGGGACTGGCATGAGGAGTATGTTGGTATGAGATGGTAAAAGACCTTGTTGCAGCCCGCTAGTTTGGAGAGTGTTGCGACAATCTGTGGTTGTTGTGCGTTCCTGTTCAGTGTCACTGCTTTCTAGCAGGAGGCAAACTCCAGTTTGACTTAGTCTTTTCTGTCAGGTACAGCTGTGTGTAAACATTGTTGGAGGTTTTTCAGAAGTCCAGTCTCCTGCTACAACTGAATCGCAACAAAGAAAAAAAGAGGATGAAAACAAAAAGAAAAAAAACAATAACCAAGAGTATCATGTGGAATGAGAGAGGAAGAAAAAACTGTTGCAGGGTGGTAACAGTATTTGTCTCTGACAATCACAGAATGTGTTTTGAAACACAATTCCTCATTCTTCAGTTATCTATAAAATATCATTTTACTACGTTGCTTCTGTGTAGCTGTTTTACGTGTTTCAGTCTTTCAATACACGCAACACTGAAAAAATCTTTGAACTCTGAATTGCTCTTCTTCCTTCCTAGCCAGGTTTTCTAAGGGAGCAACCCCTCTGAGACTATGCCTGTCTTTCTCTCAACTCCAATTCCAGTGCAACAGTCAACTTTAGCCAACTTTGAAAAAGGTGCAAAGTTCTCCAAGACACTAAGTTCTTACAAGTTCATCAAAAACTGGCAGCCAGAAAGAGGAAAGAGGCCCCATTTAGTATCTAATGGTGAGTGGAAGACAGACCCAACCCAACATTTTCTCTATTTGAAGAGGCAGCAGCCATCTGGCCACTGTGTAGGCACGTTTTGGCTGGTTTGTCAAGACACATGTAGCTCCAAATTGGCCACAGGATGCACTGAAGTTTTCTGTGTAAGGTGTGTGGTAAGGTGAACCTGAGGAAGGGCAGGACTCTAGCACCTATGAAACAGACATCCAAGGGAAGCTAGACTTCATTCATCTTGCTGCTCCTCATCTTCTAATGATTCCTGTTAAAGAAATGAACGCCTTGTTCATACAAGGACAAGGAAAGGAATACCACTGGTAACTTCTGGGCTCAGTGCCAGATCATCAGTGATTTTGGTTAGGTGTTTTACAACAACAAGCCATGACACTGGGAAATTCCGTGAGACCCCACAAAATTCAATGAAGAGATGACAGCATTATACTAATACACCTTCTGTACATGTCCCAATGCATAGCCATCACCTCACACCATCCTTACCGTACGTAGAAGATGTCAAACATGACATGTAGACTGTAAGAATTATTTGAGCTGATAAAATTTTATACTTCCTATTAAACATCGTTCTCATTTATACTTGATGAAGGGTCTTTCTTTGTGCTTAGCAGATTGTCCCTAACCAATTTGTCGCTTAGACACATGCAGCTGCTTGTATCACTTCCAGATGAATACAGAACCAAGTTTTGAAATGTTCTGACCTGAGAAACCTGATGGCAAATCACAAGTGATTTGGAAGTTGAACATGCACCCTTATATTATTACTCCTACACTCTCAAAAGCAGCATTTAATAGAAGCTACTTTGGCAGCAACTTTGGGCAGTGTCCTGTGAAGGCTGTCTTCTGCATTTTTAAAAACAAGTCAAAACACCTTCTTGTGAAGTGGTTCCAAAACAGCATGGGTTGTAAGAAAGAGTGTGCTTTTATGTTGTACACATCTGAGAAAGCCTCTGCCATAGCAGATTCACATCTGCTGCCAGCTGGGCTCTTTTATTGGATGTTAGAATAACAGCAGAAGCCGGAGCAACAGGGAAACCACTTGTCAAGACAGAGCAGCCATAGATAAAATATAACTCATCAAAACCTGTAAAGTAAGCGTTGCTGCAAAAGCAATGGGAAAGTGTGTCTGTTGGGTAACTGCTCTGTGACAGTAAAATGTCAGAAAATTTGCTTTGCCTGAGACTAGAGAAAGATATGATATGACTTCTGTGGGACAGTTTATCTGAGAACTGAAACAAGAAAATACAAAGTTGTAAAACAATAGGAAAAAAACCTTGTCATTACCATCTAAGGGCAGCTCTCTGGAGAAGGAAATTTATGCAGTGCCTTTGTCCCAGAGGCTTTGAATGCTTAGACAACAACACGCTGGGAATCAGTGGCTTTATGTAAAAAATATTAAAAATAAAAATTTCAAGCTGGTGAGTTAGACACACAAACTCATCCACACAGTACAAAGTAGTATTAGATATCTGAAATACGTTTTCACAGTAGCTAGTGAAATGCACCTGGAGCTGCTGAGCAAGCCAGCAGGAAGGACAATGAAAGGGATGCTGGTTCCCAGCTGCAGGCTGCAGGACAGGGCCAGTCCCCACTCCGCACAGTCTCCCAGCACTCCTTGGTCAGTGACTCAGGTAACAGCTAAACCAGCTCAGCTGTTTTCCCCAGAAAGCCGGAAGGTTCCCCTGTAGATCAACATCTTTTTTCCCCTGCTCTTTGCACACAGCAGTGGAAAGGGCAGAGCAGTTACCTGATTTGCTGTGGTGTTGACCCTAGTTCTCTGGAGAGCACCCCAAATGATGGTTTAGTCTCTCTGTCCTTGTTCATTTGGTATTTTTGCAAAGAGTACCTACCACTCACAGCTGTGGGCTCCCTTCTGGGAGTGGAGGGGGACACCTTTCTCAGAAAGGAAGAGTTTAAACCTGGATTTCCCCGGTATTATATGAATTCCCCCATCGCCATCCCTACCTGCCACCACCCACTTTTTCTCAGAGCATGCGGGGTCTGCAAACACAGTGGCAAGGAAACATGTATTTTAGTTTATTAACGCAGCCAAGGTGTTAGCTAGACCCAGATGATTTATTACCCTGAACTGCCAGCCCGGGGCACCCTACTCCATCACTGAGGAGAGTGTAAATCCAAGGCAAGCCCAAAGAATGCCCAGTCTGACTTCGGTATCTCCTAGTCAAAGCAGGCACTGCCAGGACTCTTAGCTACTGGAAGTGTTGAAGGTTTCACACATGCTGTTGTATGTCATCAACTAAGCAGGAGCGGTGATACCCAGGTCCTTGTTGTGATTTACCTTGGAGTGTAAGAGATCACTAGATAATTCTTCCTTTTTATCAGTGGCTATGGCCAACAAACCAGATTTACATGCGGAGCAACATCCTGGTGCCAAGTGTTTGCTCCCATTACACACCCTGTGATGGATCCCTCTGAGCTAGATTTGGAGGAGCAAATTGGCACAGAGAAGTCACTTCCAGTCTTCAGGCTACAGTTCCACTGTAAAACTGTCTGCATTTCCAACACTGTATTATTTTCAAAGGATGTAGGAGTCCTATGTGCCTGCCCCACAAGCAAGAAAGGCCATGCTGTTCCCTGTGCCTGAGGAACCTTCGAAGGCAGATTGCAGAGACTTTGAGTCAGGCATCTCCTCTCTGAATCACATGCTTGTGTGGAAGCTATTAGTCATTTGTGTCATCCATTCTACCACTGGACAAAAATTTGAGCTCAATGGACTACTTTGTAAATATAAATATATCCTAATAGGAAAACAACTCCCGTTCCTCTGTGGAAACTGTAAACACGAAAATAAAATACCTTCTTGAGATACTTGCTAGATCCACCTTTGGTATTTCTTAAGCATGTGCTGTCAGTGTAACCAGTTGGATGATTTCCCCATACAGCATTAACACAATTCCAGCTACAGCTGCTCTTCGCTTGCTAGATCGTAGTCTCAGTGGGCTCTGCACAACCAACCAGCGCCATCATTTTTGCTGTCTTTCATTTATGATATCAATAGCTAAGAAAGAAAAAAGGTCCATGTCTCACATTATCAGAAAAAGTGTGAAGAAGGTAAGGCAAAATATATTTTGCTCTTTATTTTAAACTATTCTACAGTTAACCATATGTAGCAGGGTTGGTTTATTTATCCCAAAGCAATAAAAGTTGGAGAAGCTGCCAAGCAGCCACACTGTTCCTTGAAATACACTTAACAGGTCCAAGAGCTCTGGAGTTACAAAGACTTTCAGCCATTTGAAGTACTAGAAACTTGCTGTTCCAAAATCTGGGTACTGCAATGGCTTCTCATTGAACTTCCCCATAAACTAAAGAAACACGTGTTGGTGACCTGGGACCAGTGAGCATTAAACCATGTAACAGTCCCATAACAGAGACAATTAAATCTCCTAGGCAGTCAGACTTGTTTGAAGAAAATTACAACATCCACAACTGACAACAACATGAACTGTCTCTGAGGTAATGAGCAAAGCTGCGTTCAGGTATGTACATCCACCCTATATAGATTGTAGCTCTAATGCCCAGGAGGTGATGCGCTGTTTACAGCTGAACTATCATATTTCTCCTGGCAGAGGCTCGGATTTATGTGTATGTTTATATATTATGGTTCTGGGTTTGTGTTTCTTTAAAAGGAAAGTTTTGGTGTGGGTTTTTTTTTTTTTTAAAAAAGGAAGTTAAAACTAAAACAGAATGTGGGTACATCTGGGTTTCTTATCAAAGTACTGCCCTCTGCTCACACCTGCCAGACTGAGAATTTCCCAGCAGGGTGGAAGTGGGGAATTCATCAAACCAGAGCAGAGTTCCACTACTGAACAGCCCCCGAGTGCAATTCCTTCTTCTGCAGCTGTACTCATCAAGATGCACGAGATGACCTCTCCCTGATGGCTGAAGCGCTGCAGAGAGGCCGGGCAGAGCGGAGGCTCTTGCCCTCTGTCTTTGGAACAGCCCGGCATGACATGAAATCAGCTGCCGAATGACCAAGGTCTGCCAGGCACAGTCCATGCTGCGGCTGAGCTGGGTGTTGGGGAAACGAGCACCTGCTTCCCAAGCTGTGGCATCACTGTGGCCAGTGAAATGAAATGGGATTAATGTGTCTTGATGTGTGACTTGTGGGTTCAGATTAGAGTGGTCCAGAACACCGACCAGTGGCAACCAACTGTTACCACCCCACTGGCTCCTGAGCAGCACGCACAGTACTGGGCTTCTGAGGGCAGGTCCCACACCCGAACCAAGGACTGCCAAAGAGACATCTCAGAATCCCAGAAATTAGCAAACAGGAAAGACTAAATGAACCTACGACCTGCAATTGGGGGGAAGGAAAATGGGCAGCTTGTCTCACAGAGGGTTATACTGCAGCATTCCTGGCAGCATATAGGACCTGGGATGGACAATACAGATTGACGAAGTTCTGATGCTTGGTACCATCCTATACCAATGCTCAATCTGCTCAGTCTTCACTTATCCCCAACAAATTTATGAGACTGATGACTGTGATGCCATACAAAGGCTTTGCAGCTAAAGCTTCAGTCTGCGAACAACTTCATGTTTAAGTAGTGTACCAGCATGTACAAAGCATTACAACAAAAATAACCAAGCAGCAAGACTGGAAATGAGGAAACAATCAAGTAAAGCAAGCAGAGGCTCCCTGCAAACAGACGTGAAACTATGCATTTCACCAGTTGCAATGAAAGAACATCTTGTTCTGGGACTACATTTGGGATATGCAGGCTCTGGCAGGAATTACTTACCTTAAAATGAGGGAAGATAAATTAATAGTTTCCATCCAATATGCCAGGACAATTATTTTCAGCTCATTTAAAAATGTCCAGAGAATGTACTTCAACATAACATCACAAGGACTGACTTGAAAAAAATGGCGCAGTAGGACGGAGGGCTGTAGCTCAGGACACATAAGCAGATTCACTACTGAACTTCGCCTTGCAGGTAGTAATAGGCTACTACAGCAAAAGTTGTAGCTGGCACTTACTAGCATTTTAATAAAAGGAAAGACATAAAAGATTTATGACCATTTCTGTCCTACTTTCTTTTCCTCCCAAACCAGTGTTTTCTGAGTTGTAGGAGGGCTTCAGGAAGAGGACCTGACCCCAAGAGTGACTGCTGCTGCTGCTGACACAGATTTCTGCACTCAGGATGCTGAGCCATCACACTGGGGAAGATGCTCCCCCAGCCCATCAGCACTTCTGACATCTCAAGAAAAACGTTCCTTATCTTAAGTTACAGGAACAACTACAAACCAACTACATTCTGATTAACAAAACCTCAAAAATCAGGTCAAACAATGCATTTGGTGTGCGGCTGGAGAGAGTGTATATTTTTGGTCAAGATGAAAATCAAAGACACATCAGTACTAATGTATTAACATTTAAAAAATTAGTATTTTATTTCTAAGCATGTACAGTTAAAAAACAGGAAAAGTTACTGAAATAAACCCAGTCCTGTCTGAGCAAGTGCAGAGCAGTGCATTTATTTTGCTGTTACGTTCATGCAAGTGCCCAACACAGCCAGGCAGATGCATGATGTCTCTCCTATTCCAACCATATGTGTTATGTCAGAGGCACAACACTGGGTACAGCACAGCAATCTCAGCACAAGTCCAATTCAAAAAATAAATGTCAGAAACTTGGAAGAACACTGGTACTGTCAGTGGGAACTTGTGCTTCTGCACCAACTGCAGTACTTTACAGGTCTTTAAGAAAACACAAAAACATAAGTGTGTGGGTTATAAACAAAACCATTTATTGATTCTGTGTATGTTCTCAAGGCACTTTCATGCTGCCATTTAGAAGTCCATTTGGTAAGAAAAGGCATCCTTCATAAACCCCATCTTCCCTAAATAAAACACACAACTTCAAGGTTAAGTGAAACAACCAAAAAATACAAAACAGATCCTGAGTACAAACTATGTATAAACAAAAAGAATGCATAAATAAAAAATGTTTTTCTTGGGCATTTTCTAGATTGATTGTGACTTAGGAAACCCAGGATGAGATTCATCCCAGCAAGTTTCTACCATCTCAAAGGTGGACTTTTAGCTAAGCCACTGACCTCAGCTCATCCAGAGGTGACTCCTCTCACCTATATTAAGTATCTCTGTAGGACCAAGATGAACTGTCCTCTGCCAGAAACTATTCTGTATTGTCCACAGGGAAAGCATACACAAACGCAACCAGATTTATTTTGTTTTGACTGGGGATGCAGGGCAGGTAATCAGGAGATTAAAGCAAAATCCATACATAGTTATCAGTTACAATATTACCTCTGTATTTTATATGAAACCTGGTAATCACTGACACATATACTTACATCCATATAAAGTTCTCATTAAAAACATTCCATAATATGGCAGGCATTTCTTATGTTTGTTATCACTAGGGAGAAAACTGAATGCTGGCACATTTCACTGATGAATTAGGCATCTGGGCTGTTTTTATATATATATATATATTAAAAAAAATACCAAACCTAAAAACCCACAAACCCAAAACACCAAAAAAACCCCCTCAATGCTTTACAAATTCAGCCCAATGCTCAAAATACAATTCCATAATGCCTGACCTACTGGAAATGGACATCTATTGTCAGCCACAAGCATTTTGGAAACAGAGAGCAAGAGTTCAGCCCATTATGCTGAAGCCAAAACAGCCAGCACAAATTCTACCACACTTCTACATTTTTCATGTATGATTTCTTCATCAGACCATGCAAATGCAGAAACTCAGGAAAGCCCATTCAATCGTGGAGTTCTAATTGCATTGCTGTTTTTATGACTCAGTCGCTCCTGTGTCTCATTTTTCACCATTGCCACCACTACAGTAGCCCTGTGTTCCATCACCACTGCACACAGAGCACCACAACTTTGGGCACATCTGTCTTTGCAATACATTTGCAAACACATTTCACTTCCATATTTCTGTTCAGCCTGTCACAGGTCCACAGCATGGATTTTGTCACTGGACTCCAGCAGATTTCAGCACTGCAATATTTTGGTACCAAATTGGAGGCATAATGCTTCACCTCCCAGTAAGTACTGGAGAACGATGCCTCTTTTGCTGTTGAGAGGAAGGTCTCAGTGGTAGGGAATTGCAAGACAGGATCCTTTAAGTGTCAGGAAACTGCTGGAATTATAATTCTTTACTCCTTGGATGAGACCTTGGAGGAAGTGTAAAGGGACCAGGTTCCTGCTACAGGCTAGAAGGCATTGGAGGCAGGCGGTAGCTGACAGCTGGGATCTGGAGGAAGCTGCTGTCTCCTTGGTGTTAGTAGAAGAGGTCTCAGGAAATGGCAAGAGACATAGAGCTGCACCTCCACAAAGGATGCCGGGGTGTCCCTGCAATGGCTGGCTGCACCACCTCTCTGGCTAAGAGTTTCTAAAAACAATGCAGATCTGTACCAGTCCACCTGGGACACCTGAACATCCCAGCCTTTTACACTGACTGCACTGCTTGGAATTCAAACCTGCTCATGATGGCATCAGGGAAAAATGGAAACGACAGAGAAATAAAAACTGTGTATCAGGGTTCAAATACATTTTACTTTGAGCATATAAAGGGTTCAAATCTCTAGTCTCTAGTGATCACCAGCTTGACTAGCTGAAGATGTGACTTGCATATTTTCCACTGACACAGACTGCTCTCCTTGAAGTGTACTCTGAAAAATGCATTGCCTCAAAACGCACCACAATCACAGCTGACCATGGCAGAGGTCACAAAGATGAGAAAGACTTCCTCCACTGCTCCTGCGTTTAGTTCCCAGAACACAGCAGTAAACAGAGACTTAGTGTGGCCCTCCTCACTAGTGAAAATTTCCCATCATTGAAATATATAAATGACAGGAACACAGACAGTCATCATCAATAACAACAAAAAAAAAAATCCAAAACAAAGTAGTGTGAAATGAATAGCACCAAGGATGTTGAGGCCATACATCCATTCTATAAAAGTAAAAAATGCAGTACCTAGGCTCAAACAAAAAACATATTTCAGTGTTAACTGAGTGCAGTGCTGAGACTGCATCCTTACACTGACCATGGTGTTTTTACAGAGAAGCTAACTGGAATCTGTAACAATACAAAAGTACAAAAAAAGATGAGAAGTTCAGTGGTTAGTAAGAGACTGGTTAAGATCACTGCACTTGAAGTTAGTTCATTCTATGAAGTCAATAGCTGTTGTCCTCAGTGGAAGAAAGACTGGACCTTAACCAGAGACTGCTCATCACTATTGAGCTTGGTTTTCCAAAAGTACAAAAATGCATACCCTTTGCAAGGAAATTATTGCACAATTTACCACCAGAGTAAAATTAGAGTAGGTAGTACTTGTCATAGCGTGTAAGGTACATGTGTTCAGTACTCTGGGAGATGAAGGGCAAGTCGTGAAACTTCAGAAGCAGTTTGTCAGTAGCTCCACAACACACAGCAGTATGCAGCAGAATGCTTGATTCTACTGCCATCTCCTTGAACATCCCAAGTCCAGAGAGTTGTGTTTGGTCTGCTGAAGGCAGAATTTAGCCCTTTGTCAGGAGCAGGAAATTTTGAAATACACTTCCAGACATAACCTAAGCCTAAAGATAATTCAGCAGACAGGCTAACTGGCAGAATTACAGTTTTTGCCACGTGGATTAGAGGTCATGGATGTATTTTATCTGCAGACGTTAAAGGCTAGAGTTCAGTATCAAATGAGGAAAAAGATAAACAAAAGAACAAATGTCTTGCACCAACAGTATTTTACCAGAATCATTTTATACTGTCATTGCTGTACTATTGTTGCTGAGCTGAACTGTAGACTTCCAGCTCAGCCACTTGGATGAACACCTGACAAAATAATCACAGCTTTGTTTCTTTAGTACCAGCCTCCAAACAGCCTTCGGGTCAAAATGACATTATTGACACTAGCACCTTGGCAATTACTTTATAGAAACAGTTGAAAGTTCTTCACATAGAAGGGGTGGTTCAGGAAAAAATATAAGACCTTTACAGAAAACTTTGTTCTTCAAAAAAAGTGATTATATTAAAAACATATAATCCATGACAGAACATTCTGTTTTACCCATCATGGGAAATAAAAAGTACTGCATACACAGGGCACACTCAAAATCTATGGGGTCAAATCCTGCATGGAACTAAGTGGGAGTTTTGCTTAAGTACCAAATGGAAATCCTTTTTTATGGCCACCATAATCAGCAAGATTTTTATTATGTCACAATTTATTTGTATTAATCTATCAAACAGTGTATCATTTGACCTATAATAAATAAGTGTAATAAAAAACAAATCATATGGCAACAATGTATACTCTCTTCGCCATATTACATCAATTAGCGTGACCAAAATTCGCCATAACTACACCCAGTATTGATTGTGCTTCAGAGTTGGGTTTGTTTTTCGACAATACTGGATCATCTCAGGATCAAGGTTTAACCAGCCGTTTTGCAGAGACCATTCTGCAGTTGGAGAAACCACTGCAGAAAGCAGCTGTTCGTGTCTTACTGACACGAACGCTGAGGCTGTACTTTGTTCAGCCCCCTTCAGTAGAGGAGTCACTGTAACGCTAGGTACAGTCAAGCTCTGTTCCAGGCATTGATCTGGACTACCGAGAGCTGCATCTGCTTGGCTTTTGACAAGTGGTTTTGTCGTCTTCTTCTGGCACATTAGCAGAATGCACACAGAAGTAACAGCAACAGTGAGTAGCACAGACACCAGGACCAAGGGAATAATGACGTACCAAGGCTTGCTGCTCTCACCTGCCTGCTCTCTGGGACTCCTGGCATTAACCTGGGTTGTGGTCTTAGTCCCCACAGATCCACTTGTTCCCATTGCCAGACTTAGCAATGGACCTTCCCCATGTAGATTTCCCCAGTGATTCTGCCCTGACCCCATGGTTGGTTCTGTCTTCTGTGGTGCTACTGTGAGCTCTTCATTCTGAGAGAAGCCTGGTGCCTCGTCCTTTGAGGTAGTGTGAATCTTTAAAGTGGTTGTGCTCATTAGGAAAGGCACTTCGGTTGTAAAATCTTGCACAAGTAAACGACCGTGTGGCACAATAGAATACCGAAAATGTCCAACAGCAGGCTGCACAGCATCTGCCCTGAGTATAAAAGTGAATGAGTCATTTAACACATCAGTGCCTGTCATATTTGTATCTATGTCTAGAAGCACAACACCACTGTCAATGTCAGCCTGGGTGAATGTCTGAGTGTCTTCGAACACTGCATCACTCACAAACCTTTTCTTTACAATCCTTCCATGAGAAGGGGGCACTAACACTTCAAATCTAGGATTACTATTTGTCAAATTAGCTAGCTCAGAAGCATCCAGGTCACTGCTTCTGAATTTATAAGCTGCTTGATTTGAAATCTGCATGTCAGGTACAACTCGTATTAAAGGCTTCACTGTGATGTTCAGCACTTGCCCTGTTAGATTACCTTCTGCAGTGAAAAGCATAAACTCCAGTACTTCTTTGGACGCAGCGAGATTTGTCAGGTGGTAAGACAGCCTTCCTGAGTACAAATCTGCCTGCTCAAATTTAGTAACCTGTTCATTTCCAATCATCAGGTGCCCATATTTGAGTGGCTGAGTTATTTCATACATGATATTAGTGCTTTTTCCATTTGTGACAGCTGAAAGCTGAACATTAGTAATAGTGACAGATGTCTGGCCCTGCAGAAGTGCAACATCGGTAAGGTTGACCAGGACAAGAGCAACTGGTATGACTTCAAGACTGAATAGTTTGTATAAAGGGCGATGTTTACCATCACTCACGCTGAAATAAAACACCCCAGAAGATGAACTTCCATCCTGTACAAACCAAACTTTACCACTGTCAACATCAGCTTGTGTGAAATCCTTTATAGAGACAGTGAGATTGCTTTTCATTGCTAAATAACCATTATTTGGGTTGCTAACAATGGTGTATTTGAGCTCGGCTGGGGCATTATCTAGGTCTTCAACTTTCAGACTCTCTGACCCCAGCACTGACACATCTCCCTGCAGGACTTTCAAGTGCAGCCCTTTAGTCTTCAGTTCTGGAGCTTGGTCATTCACTGGAACAACAGTGATATTAAACATCTCCTCTAAAACTTCGCTATGGGGCTTTGTTGCAGGCTTGCTCTTCAGGTTTAACCAAACAGCAAAAGTGAAATTGTCATAACGCGACTCAGAATCATCATGTACGTACACGATTCCAAATTTGTTCAGCATGTACTGGGAGAATTTAGGGTTTTCTTCGGTGACATTTCTTTCTCCAACAAAAATCATGCCATGTTGGGGTAAAGATACAACTTGATACCAAACTTCATACATGGAGCGCTGTATCTCAGGTAGCTTAATCAATAGATTTGAAGCATCTAAATTTGTTTTGTTGATTAACACTCTATCTCCTTCCTGGACTATGGCACCTAGCAGAAAGGAAAAGGGAATCTTAGAAATCAACTATAGATGCACTGTTTCAGAAATTAGAAATCAAACACTGATGCTCAGAAAAGTTTTTCCTTCATGGTATCCTAGATTTCCACATGTCATGGCTAAAAATATATTACCACTGTTTTTAAAATAAAGTCATATATGAGACAAGACTTTCTACTAACACATACATTCAAATTAAAGAAATATCAGTATCTTATAGCTTCTGACATTGTTTTCATCTACCGTTACAGCAAAATGAAGAATACTCACTACAGCCGTAGGAAGGGTCAAACACAGGTAGCTCATCTCATTTTTAAAGATGTAGTGATGCAGTTTTCCAAGCTGCTATCTACACTATACACTGTGACAGAAGTATTCTCATCATATGTTACACTGAAGAGAAAGTAGCCTTTGTTTTTTCACATTTGTTCACTGGAATCTTGACAGATCAGAAACAATTTGGAGACCAAACAGTACAGCATCTTTACCTGTATTTGCCAGAAGACGACTGTTCCCACCATGCCGGGTAATTTCATATGAAATGACAATATGGAACACCTGGAGGTCCAGAGCTGACGGTGGAGAGGAGACAGTAAATGTAAAGAAATCTTCTGTAGTCCAATCAGCTGTCTCGGCATGTAAGTGCTCATACATGACCACACCTTCATCCACCTGTTTCAGGTAAAGAAAAGCCACAAGTATAACAAGACAATAATTTTAAACACAGAAGTATGGGGATAGAAGAAAAAAAAATATCTTAAGAACATTGTTCAAGAGAGGCCTTTGTTCCTTAGTCCATGCACAGTATATAGAATCATAGAATCATTCGGGTTGGAAAAGACCTTTAAGATCATCAAGTCAGACCATTAACCTAACACTGCCAAGTCCAACACTAAACCATGGCCCTAAGCACCACATTTACACGTCTTTTAAATACCTCCAGGGATGGTGACTCAGCCACTTCCCTGGGCAGCCTGTTCCAGTGCTTGACCGCCCTTTTGGTAAAGAATTTTTTCCTAATATCCAATCTAAACCTCCCCTGGTGCAACTTGAGGCCATCTGCTCTCATTCTATCACTTTTCATTATAAGGATACCAGTGGGCCTCACTGTCCTGAAAAAGCATATGAAAGCCTGAAGGCTTGACAAGGACTTTGATGCAGGTATTTCATGTTGAATGTCAACAGATACTTGGTAAGAGACTACAGAAATCAGAAAGAGGTGCAATGACCATTGAAATATACTCCCATTTACAACCAAATTGCTGATGGAGTTCCTTAGTGGAAAATTTCTACCACCTCACAGCAAGAAAGGGATTCCTACGAGACAGGAGGGAACCTGGCTTGTCCTATACCTGCCTTTACTGACCTTGCAGGTCATCATACTCAAGAGAATCCTATCAGTCCCACCATGAGAATGTAAACTTCAAAGTACTGCAAAATACTGCAGTAAATCATCAGAAAAACACATGCTTATACAATATACAACCATTTATCTCTTTAGGCTCCAAAGCAAAAGGCAGTTTTCAGACTGAGATTCTCATCAGTTGAAACAGCCAAACTTTTAAGATCAATACATTGATCATAATACATTGAAAATGCAACAGGATTTCTAATAACTGCAAGTCAAGAGGACTTGAATCTCATCCAGTAAATTTGGTGTCTGGTCTGCCTGTCAGTGCCTTCAGTGGCCTGGAGAGAAGACAGCTATATCTATTAAATCCTTGGCAAGGTCCCAGGCAACTACTTACCTGGCTTGCATGTGTTTGTTTTTAATTGCCAGAGAGATCCCTGTCTGAGATGGTGCTAGTTCTAAGTTTACTGTTTGTAACTTACTCTACAGAATATGCAAACACCCTGGAGGAACTCATTAGCACACATTCCTATCACATATACTTGGAAGCGTGAAAAAAAGAAAACAAAAAAGCCCCTGCTTCTATCACAGATGAATCATTTTAGCAGTATAGAATCTGAGCTGAGACTACAGAGTGTTAATCCTGAAATTACTGCAAGAGCCCCTATTGAGATCAACAGGGAAACAGGGCTTTCAGGGTCGGTTTTCTCAGCAGCCTCAAAACCATTGCATCTTATTATATAAAACATTCAGACTGATGTTGTAAAATCCCATATGCACATCTCCAGGTTTATGCCTTCCCTATATTGATTTAATTCTTAACGGCTATTGTAGGACAAAACAAACAAAACTGATATTAAAAGGATATGTTGGTTCAAGATAACTTTCCAAAGCATGCCTCTAGGACCTCAGTTTGGAGTAAGAAAATTTTTGTAACAAGAACAGGCACAATATGCACCCTTATATTCAATGGCATTTAGTATCAATCTTAATAGGGTTATTTCTTTTTTTTCAATTGCAAACCCATGCTAATATCTGGGCTGAGAAGACAATGGAATTGGTGAGGATTTCTTTGTTTACCTCTGTAATTACTTCAACTATAATGAAGAAGCTGTGGCTTGCTGCAAGATGAGAATACTTCTAAAATACTATAGAAAGTACTGGCAGAGAAAAAAATATAATGTCAAAAACTACTGGGTTATTCAAGTGTGTTTAATATGCAACTAATTTTCTTGTATTGGCTGAACAACAATTGTCCATGAAAAAAAAAATTTCTTGGAATGAAAGCAATAGTGATTTCAATTCTTTTTTTTTTTTTTCCTTTTTTTCTTTAGCAACAAAGCAATAAACCACAGGGAATAGGGAAGAGTTCAGAACCATACCAAAACTGCCAACTGCTTTTATAAGCTAGCTGCACAGTACTTTACAGAAGTGAAATTTCAAGTTCCATAACACAGAATGAAATCAATGAAAACCCATAGAACTAAACTAATGCAAAATATTTTCAATTAAAATCAGGTTTACAATCTTCTTAATAACAAACAGAAATTTAATATCTTATTTTCCACTATATGAGGAATATACAGTGTTTACAATATCAACGCCATTTTCTCACTGATACTTAACTTCACATGGCTACAACAGGCTAGACCATGAAAGTTTCTTTAGTATCTCTTTTCTCTCCATTATACCTCATTCTCTACCATAATAAATAGCAAGCTGGTTAGAATACTTTAATTCTACCTGCAGTAAGTCACTTAGCTCTATTGTTTGAAGTGAAAATGGCCAATACAAATGCTTCTGACAGAGAAGAAAGGCATACATGTTATTACAGCTCAAATTCTTACACAATTTACAAAGTTCAAAGGAAAGTTAGCTATACATTAGTAAGAACTGAAGCTATAGAGAATACGCAGCATGTTCTGACATGGCACTGTCTGATAAACGTATGTAAAGATCATATCCGTAGCAAAAAGAGTAACACTTCAAAACCTTAGCTGAAAGATTTTCTGTCTGACATGCTTAACTGTTTCATCTAATGCTCATAAAAATCACATATTTTAGAAACAGAAGGGAACAGTATCATTAAACAGTTCATCTCCTTCATAATGCAAGGCAAAACACAGCAACTATTGCAACAAAACCAATAACATAATAGGATTAGAACACAGTTTTATGATTATATATTCTGTGTTCATCTTGATTTATAAAGTTCAAGTGAAGATTCACCCCACCACAGTCCTTGGTCAGGTTTTTTCAAAATCTGAGGACAACTAATAAAAATGTCAACCTTTTTTCCAGGTTTTATTGGTCAAGTTTTTATTTTTGGTCAATAAACTTTCTCATTCCTTCATACACTAAATCAAACTGCCACTTTTAAAATCTGTAAGCATATATCAAGACCAAATTATCTCTTAACTTTTCCTCCAGCCAAGTCAAAAGATTGAGCTCCTTTTATCTCCCCGGCTTAGATTTTCTGAGAATAACTTAGTGCATGCAGCGCACACAGTTGTGTTCAGATTCTGCATACAGACGTAAGTAATTTCTTTTCAGATGCAAAAGAATGTTTTCCATCAAGTTACATGAGCTGCCATGTTTTAGTCATTCAAGTATGAGACCCTGTATCACAGTTAAGATTCTTTAAACACTTAATATCGCAGCCAGTCAAGTCAATAAAAGTCCTCTTGGGGACACCCATGAGGGCTGCGTACAGCTGAAATGCGTCTGATACTTGGACTTTTCATAGAGCAAAAGGCTACTCCTGCCAAAAACTAATGGCTTCCAACCTTGGACTGCTGGTTAATGGCACCAGAACAGCTCTTCTTGAAAAATACTGTTACAAGCAGAACAGTGGAAATTGCCAAGGCCCTGTAGTATCCAAGTAGAGGGGAACAAAAGCTCCTCTTGCATTCATTACTAGATGCCAGATAATTAGTGACATGCACTGATGGATCACATATGCCTGCTTACTTAACAGATATAAATGGATCCAACGAAGAACAAGCAACTGAGATGCCCTTTGAAATAACAATCTACCCCTGAACTATTTATTATAAAGTAAATGCTTACCATAGACTGCGTAAAACTGAGGATTTCCTGAGTAGTATTATCAGAATTTACTCTGATCAGCCTTCCAAGTTTTGGGGAAGTTACAATCATAAAAGTTATAGTTCTGTTTCCTGCATTGGTCACATCATTGGTTACAGCTTTCAGATCGTGTCGTGAAATAGGTTTCCTGAAACCTAAAAAATGTCAATTGTAATAACATATATTTGCAACAGCAATTTTTCCCAAAAGCTATGTTTTGTACGCACAATCCACCCTCTCATCTAGGTATTCTACTTAGCATTTTAAAAACATTTTACATGATCAGCAGATTTACCTCTTTTTCTGGTTATCTTCCAGTTACAACTCTTCTACAGCTTTTTCAATCAAAAAGCCCATCAGTAGAATGCACATTTGTTTTACAAATTTTAAAAATGCAGCTCTCTTCAGGACACGTAATCCCTAAATACTAGCTTTTGCAAAAACAACCCAAGGTAAGGAATAGAGCATGTATAAAGAGCCCTGCTCCTATATTACATGTCTAGAACTGAATTCAGACTCCAGCTGAAGTCACCATTGTTAATGATTTTGGTAATCCCAGCTGCCCACAGAAGGCAGGGTGACTTGGCAGAAAGAAGCCTTAACACAGCAAAGTTTCTAGTGAACACACAAACTAAAATCAATTATTACCAGAAGCTTGAACCACACTTTATTGATATGAAAGATGATTTTCATTAAATGAAATTAAAAAATAAATACTGGTTTAAACAAACTAGGAGGAGCATCACACAGCAGAAATAACGGCCTGAACTGAAATAATGTATTATTAAGATGGACAGGGACTAAGGGGTAACAAAATCCTTTTAATACATAGCACCACACCACCAGTAATGTCTGGCTTAAATATTGTAAAGATTTATAAAGACCCTTCTGGCATTTAGTCAAACCAAAACTATTTTTGACATAGCTGTGACAAAATCAAACCTAGTAATTTCCTAAAAGAAAAAAGAGTTTTTACTTGGCTTCTTCTTGATGCACTGTTTCATGGTACACACTCAGTAACCTAAATCTCACGATTAATGATACTCTTGGAGGAGCACTAGATTCATATAATCCTATTCCCCATCCCCACTTCTACCTCATGTTTAAAATTTTCCTTCTTTCTTGAGCAACAAGCTTTTACAGGTTGCAATACATAACTTCAGATACTAGCTGTATATATCCCTGAAGTCTGAATTATCAATACATATTCAATAAAGCATAATGTTTACACAGGAATTAACACAAAATAAATGTTCGTGCTATAATATTCAGAAGAAAAGTATGGTAAGGAAACTGAAAAATGGGGATGTTCTGCAAAGCCATTAGTAATGCCAGGATTCGGCCTGTTCACATGTAGTTGTGCCCTGGTTCAAACCCTATCTACTTTGAAACAAAGTTATAATGAAGAGAACTTCTGGCTCTGCCTGCTTTCCCCTGCCTCTCTGTCCATACTGCTCTGAAGAGTGAAGCAGTTCCTCAGGTCTAGTAAAATTCTCCCATACTCTGTCTAATTCAAGAAGTCTCCCTTCTCTTCCTCTCTCTTCCCTTTTTTGTGTGACAAAGAGGGAAGCATGACCTTGTGTTGCGTGTACAGCAGATGTGGTCAGGAACATAGAACTGAAAGCAACAGCTAATCAGACCACGTGTATCTGCAAACTCAGTTATTTCTCAATAATCTCTTACTTATGCAAATCAGGTCTCATTGCTATAACAGAGTAAGATGGAGTAACTGTCAAATATGATCACACTGTAGCAATGGAAGTTACCACTCCAGTTTTTCATAAGTGTACCAGATTACCACACCACCACCATCACAGTGCAGGGACATGGGGGCCACAAAGTCCCTGTCTATTCCTAGTAGACTTGATCTCACAGCACAGGCTGAAATACAGTCTTGGGCCACAGACAGTAAAGTCACTCATGCTTTCCTGTAAAATGGGATCTTTCCCCAAACATAACCTCCTCCTTCACCCACTTTTGTCCTGAGACATCAGAACCTTTTCCAGCACTCACAGTTGTTCTGCTCTGGCCCAGCACCTCAACAGGGAGAAGAAGAAGGTTATTTGCCAGCCACAGACTAGGTGAAGGAAAGGGAAGGGAAGCGCGCACACTGTCTGCTTGCTCCCACAGGCAGGAACAGAGCTGTTGCAAAACCAACCCCACCCAAACACAGGAGAAAGAGGCAGAGATAGGGGAGGAAGACACACAAGGATGGGTGCTGTAAAGTGTGTCCAAGCTTATCCATACAAGTAAAACGCAACAGCATAAGGCCATCAGTGGTATGTAATAATTATGGTGTTAATTTTTACTGTCTACATTTAAGATTTGGAAAGTGCTTTGGCATGAGTATTCTGCCTATCACTGTTAAACAGTTATGAATCATCTCATCTATGGACTGCTTAGACAGCTCTGCCTCCAAAAACCTAGAAGGCAGGCTGCCTCTTCTTCTCAAAGAGCTACTCGGGTCATTCATTCTTTGAGTAACTGCTTCCCTGAAGACAGCAAATTTCCACATGGTAGGTATCTAGCATGTGTAAGAAAAAACTCATATATCTTGTAGTCAATTTACTTAGCACATTGAATAAAACAAGCTTCTGTTGAACAAAAAAAGTCCATAAATTGTATAAACAAATCTGGTATATCCAACACAGAAGAAAACAGCAGTATATGCTCTTATAAAATTGCAGAACAATATGCTTAAGAGAACAGTTTACACCCAGTCATGAAGAAATACCAAATTCTTCAAGATACATTCAATTTTTACTTCTCTAAAGAGAAGATTGTTCAAGTTGTCTCAAAATTAACTTTTCCTCCAGTGCTATAAAATATAACAGGACACTGGCTATTGTTTTTATGTGTATTAACCATTTGGCACCATCATTGTTGTAATAGTAATTTCATGATAAGCAAGTACGGCTGAAACCCATACAGCTCCAGAACATCTTTTAAAAGCATCATAAAGAGAATGGGTGAAAAAGCTGGTATTCTAACACCAAAAAGGAATTTTGCCAACCCAAAGTAAGCAAGAATTCAATAAAAACTCTAGGCTTAGATGAATACAGATTGCAGTGCTGAAAGAAATACTGTATTTTGCAAACTAGAGAACAGATTGACAGTCTGGAGACTTTGCCCTCCATGGAAGTACCAGGCACACTCTTCTTACAATTATCTCTGTCTTAAGATAGAACTCCTGTAAACCCCTGTGCCTGAGGCAACCTTACACACCAAAATCCCAGATTAATAAACTCTGTAAGTGGATTTATGTGAATCCCATTTATATTGACTGAAGTAGAAGATCATGCCACTGCAATCTCATTTTTTGTTGCCTGTGTTTAAGTGGCTTTTGTTGCAAGCCTTTGTTTATGCTGCTTATATTCAGGAAGTTTAAGAAGCTAAAGTCTTCTCCTTCTGTATCAAATTAATAAATTAAGGTACAATGTAATACCTATAAAGCTTTACCAATTCTCATTCTCTCTCTGGCTGTACAGATCATGTTTAGACCAAAAAGAAGGTAGCACAAACAGAAGTGTGATGCAAGACATGGCTGAGAGAAGACTAATCTTAATTTCATCTTTAATCCTATAATTAATGTTAGATTACTAACTCAATGAGGAATTACTCTTGCCAATGCAAAGCAGTAAACGGCTCTGGTGAGACTCTTAACACATCAGCTCCTACAGGACTGGGATTTCATTAAGAAGATACTCAGCTGCTGATCCAACTAGTTTGAAACACACAAATACAAACCAAAGCTTTCAGTTCTTCTGATTCATCAGTGAGTCTGTCCTGCTCTCTGTAACTCAGCTCAAACAATAAGAAAGCAAACTAGCAATCTGGCAAACTTACGTGTGCTATTCAGAATCCCATGGACACAAGCTTCACTTTTGCTTTTACCAGGCAAAATCACAACCAGCTAAGACACCTCTAAATACATTAATATAGAGTTTTAAACAAATCTGAATGGGGAATGTTCAGAGTCTAGGCAGACACTGTTATCGTCACACTGCGCTTATTTATTTCACTGCCAATTTCCATGACTCCAAGCATATGCATATATCAAAAAATTAAAGACTACAAAACAATAAAGCCATATGTTGTTTGAGAAAACATAACTGTTCTTTTGAAAATCAAGACAGAGAGATGTTCCTAGGTACAGTTTTCTTTACTTTAGCCAACTAGCTATCTGACAAATAACTATATATTATGTAATTCTTCCAAGTAGACAAAGTCACAATAACCTTTAAAAACAGACCTGGAAAGACTCCAAGGCCTTTGTTCACTTCAAGGCTAATGACAAGCATCTGAGCTGTGATGCTGAAAGTCTGTCGAGGTGCAGAGTTCAAACCGTCTGTTACCTGGAAGTTGAAGCTTCCAGACATCGCTCCTGTAGAAAATAAAAATGTAAATTTATTCTTGTCTTATTCCATTTGTCATCCAAAACACACAAACATACAATGGACCCCTTTTTCTCCTGGCTACAGTGAAATATATCCAAAGACATCCTGAAGCAATTTTTGGTCAGTACCTCTTACCTTAATTAGAATTAAATAAAGTAATAATGCAGAGAACACCTTCCCAAGGAAAAACTACTGGCTGTTGTTCACACTCAAGGCCAGACATCCCTTAGATGTAAATCAGCAGAGTGCACATTCTTTCTTCACTGACCCTGGTAGAGCCGAAAACCAAGTTAAACTTGGGGAGACAACAACACCCAGATTTCCTATTCCTTTTCCACCTTAGGAGTGACCCTAAGGAGCACTTAAGCAGTCATATTTTGGCAAAGAAGGAATCTGGTGAGAAAAACAAGTAGAATGTTCTTTCATTTTCATTTACGTTTGAAAGATTGAATCAACTCTCAGGTTGTTTCCTTCACCTCTTCACTCTGCTTCAGCTTTGCTGAACAGCGTTATGTTGTCACAGCTTAAACTATTTCAGAGGTTATGTGTACTTGCACATTTTTTTCTTTAATCTTAGGATCTGCGTGTACTTTGGCATGAGCGATAGCAAAATACCTCCACAAGTCTGAGTGGATTGCTGTAAAAATCCACCTCTCGGTACTGACTTACTGCTTTAAGTAGAGGCTCCCCAGCTTAATTAGGTAAAAAGAGAGAATGAGAAATGGAAACATTAACTGTTGCAAACAGTTATCACTGCTCTTCTACTTGCTTTGCCCAATTTAGCAATGAGAATTGCTACATGAATATATATCCTGAAAGTGAGAGGGATTCCATGTACTTTCATATAAAGACCAGCACTCCTTGCCTCATTAGAAATTAACATATCAGAGGAATCGAACGTGGGTTGAGATTAAAGTTAAATCCCCTAGGCAACGCTCTTATATCCAGCCTGGCACCGAGGCAGCTCTAGAAGATCAGGTCATATTGTTTTTATTTTAAAAGCTTCTATTCTCTGATGGAAGATGCACAAGTAGTTGCACATGTAAAAAGGCATTGAGGAGTCTACTATTTACCTCAGGTTGGGGAAAAAAAAAAAAAAAAAAAGGCTTACTTAGCCTTACTTCGGTTTTTTGGCTAATGCAGGGCAACTGCCCAACTGATACAGACATTTTGTCATTGGCAGAGTCAGGAACAGGATTAAATCCTGAAGTGCTGCTTGGGTGGAGCACATATTATTTTGTCACAAATAAATTCTAAAGGCATACCTGATCAGAGGTGATAAAAAGGACCCAGAAAGAGGATTGCAAACACTGCACTGAAAAGACCCTGAGGCTTCAGAACCAACAAGAGTTCAATTCAGTACCCCTCGAAGGAAAACACTGGCAGGATTTAAGGGCAAGCCTCATACTGTGAAAGTGGGATGGGAGCACCCTGGAGTGAAGCAAGGGTGGAAAAGAGAAGGAATTCTCACACGGAAGGAGGAGTACAGAAAAGGGAATGTATATCCTGTTTCTGCATTTATGCTGGTGACAGTACAGTTGGGGACTACAGAGGAAACAAACACAAAATTTAAGGGGAAAACAGGAGAACAAAGACAGAAATTTGTAACTCACAGCACAGAATAAGCAGCACAATGTAAGACTGAACAAAGATGAAGAGAAATGAGGTCTAATGTTAGAGGCATAAAAGCCAAGTACTGTAGTACTTTCTTTGGCGATACAAAGGACCCCAAGGATGGGGAGTCACTGCTATGTACAGATGTAAAAGATCTGTGGTGCCACAAGGAGCAGCCAGGATATGGAAGGGCTGCCTCCGCCAAGAAGATGCTGCCTTGGGAAAGGGCTAGAGTGAGTAGGAAGGGTAGACACCAAGCTGTGGAGAACATGAAGTGGGGTTACTTCCCAGGAGGAGCCGAAGAAGCTAGCACACACTAGAAAACTCAAGATGATGGTCAGAACAGCTGAAGATAAAAAGGGGTAAAAAGCTGGATGAAAGCAATCAGATAAGGAAAGGCCCCAGGACAAGGCTGGAAGCAAAAAATGGAAGTAACAACTACATTCTAGCAACAGTCCAAGATGAAGGAGGAAAGAAAACCACAGACTGAGAAAGGAAAAGAAGCAACATGTCCAAACTACTTCCTAAACACCAGAGGCCATGAGTCTGAGCAGATGGCTGAGCCAGAGCAGCTGCAAGAGCTGACACATGACCTGAGCAATTCTACTTTTCAGATTTACTATACAACCCACACTCCCACTCACTGGAAAATGAAAATTGCTATTCTTTTTACTTGTATTAAGATTCACTTCCTAAGACTACAGATGTGCATGTGCCCTTTCTGGAACCCAAGACTGGATTAATTTCATTACATTGAGACTACCACCGTCCTACCACCATAAGGGGTTTTAGTCAAAGTCTCTCTCGGAACAATTTAAATGGCTTGGCTCACTTTTGCCATGCTCTTGACCTTTTATTTCCTGACTAAATTATTTGAGCAGGATACTTGCAGCTCACCAGCAGCTGCTTGTAAAGCAATCTCAGCAACGCATATGCACTCTGCAAGACAGTGCATTGGAAGACAGAGCACTTTAACCTGCACCAAGCCTCATAAAGACACAGCACAGATCTGGAATGACTGCTGCACCCAAGGGAGCACTAGAAATAATTCCAGCCTGCCTCGGGGCTGGCAAGAAAGTGCTGTGGAGGCAGCAAGGTAAAAAGTAGGATTGCAAACCTGGACTTCAGGAGACCTAACTTTGGCCTCTTCAAGGACCTGCTTAGAGAAATCCTATGGGTTAGGGCCCTAGAAGGTAGGGGGGTCCAAAGCAGCTGTGTAATATTCAAGCATCACTTCCTCCAAGCCCAAGATCAGTGCATCTCTATGAATAAGAAATCATGCAAAGGGGCGGGAGGCCTGCATGGATGAGCAAGGAGTTCTGGCAAAGAAGGAAGTTTATGGGATGTGGAAAAATGGACAGGCCATTTGGGAGGAATACAGGGATGTGGACAGAACATACAGGGAGGTGACAAGGAAGGATAAGGTCCATTTGGAATTAAATCTGGTGAGGGAGGTCAAGGACAACAAGAAGGGTTTCTTCAAGTACCTCAGCAGGAAAAGCATGACTGGGGAAAATGTTGGCCTGCTGCTCAATGAGGTGGGAGCGCCGGTGATGAAGGACACAGAGAAGGTGGAGTTACTGAATGCCTTCTTTGCTTCAGTCTCCACTGCCAAGGCCAGCCCTCAGGAATCCCAGACCCTGGAGGCAAGAGAGGAAATCTGGGAAAAGGAAGACATTCCCTTAGTCAAGAAGGATCATGTTAGAGATCACTTAAGAAAATTTAACACCCACAAATCCATGGGCCCCGATGGGATTCACTCTGGAGTGCTGAGGGAGCTGGCAGATGTTATTGCTAAGCCACTCTCCATCATCTTTGAAAGGTCATGGAGGAAGGAGACATGTCTGAGGACTAGAGGAAAAATGTCACTCCAGTCTTCAAAAAGGGCAAGGAGGACCTGGGAAACTACAGGCTGGCCAGCCTCACCTCCATCCCTGGAAAGGTGATGGAACAGGTCATCCTGGAGGTCATATCAAAGCATGTGGAGGAAAAGAAGGTCATCAGGAACAGCCAGCATGGATTCACCAAGGGGAAATCATGCCTGACCAACCTGATAGCCATCTATGATGGAATGACTGGCTGGGTGGATGAGGGGAGAGCAGCGAATGAAAGAAAGAGACCTCAGCAAGGCTTTTGGCACTGTCTCCCATAACACCCTCACAGGTAAGCTCAGGAAGTGTGGGCTGGATGGGTGGACAGTGAGGTGGATGGAGAACTGGCTGGATGGCAGAGCTCATAGAGTTGTGATCAGCAGCACAGAGTCCAGCTGGAGGCCTGTAGCTCATGGTGTTCCCCAGGGGTCAGTGCTGGGTCCAGTCCTGGTCAACTTACTCATCAGTGACCTGGGTGAAGGGACTGAGTGTCCCCTCAGCAGATTTGCTGATGATACAGAGCTGGGAGCAGGGGCTGATACCCCAGCAGGCTGCGCTGCCATTCAGCGAGACCTGGACAGGCTGGAGAGTTGGGTGGGGAGGAACCTGATGAAGTTCAGCAGAGGCAAGTGTAGGGTCCTGCACCTGGGCAGGAACAACCCCACACACCAGCAGAGGCTGGGGCTGACCTGCTGGAAGGCAGCTCTGTGGAGAAGGGCCTGGGAGTGCTGGAGCACAGCAAGGTGCCCATGAGCCAGCAGTGTGTCCTGTGGCCAAGGCGGCCAGTGGGATCCTGGGGGGCATTAGGGGAACGTGGCCAGCAGGTCGAGGGAGGTGATCCTCCCCTCTGCTCTGCCCTGGTGAAGCGCATCTGGCGTGCTGTGTCCAGTGCTGGGCTCCGTGCTTCATGGGAGACAGGAAACTACTGCAGAGGGTCCCGTGAAGGGCTGTGAAGATGGTGAGGGGGCTGGAGCATCTCCCTTCTGAGGACAGGCTGAGGGACCTGGGCCTGCTTAGCCTGGAGAAGACTGAGAGGGGATCTTATCAATGTCTACAAGTATCTTAAGGACAAGTGTCAACAGACAGGGGCCAGGCTCTTTTCAGTAGTTCCCAGAGACAGGACAAGGGACAACAGGCACAACCTGAAACACACGACGTTCCTTTTGAACATGAGGAAGAATTTTTTTTACTTTAAGGGTGACACAGCACTTGAACACGTTTCCCAGAAGGTCTCTGGAGACACTCAAAACCTGCCTGGACATGGCTCTTTGCAACCTGCTCTAGCAGGGGGGTTAGACTAGATGACCTCCACAGGCCACTTCCAACCCTGACCATTCTGTGGTTCTGGGATTCTGTACTTCTTCCATCTCCTTCTCCAAAAGGGGTTTGTTCCTTCTTTACCACCTACTTTCCTCTTTCAGTTGAGGTAACACAGTAACAGACCTGGAGCAAGAGGAAAGAAGCCATCGCCCTGTAAAAGCCCCAACTCTTGCTCTGGCTGGAACGCCACCGGGATGTTCATTCCTGTGGCTTCCCCGCTCTGCCACTCAAGGGTGCATGAAGCTGCCCTGATTTCTTTTTTGTTCCCTACACATTCTCTCTGCAGCAGCAGCACAAATAACCCGACCTCTAACTCTGACTGCTGGCAGAAAAAAGTCAGTGTTTAAAAGCCAAATTCCTACACAGCCTGAAAGACAGGTTGACATCACCCAGATGAACCATAACTTCATTTCCCTGAGCTGCGCAGGAATAGAACTACATTGTGGTAGGTATCTGAGACACTGTTGGTCCATGAATTGCTCTGCACTGTAGCAAGAAGAAAGGTTTCAGGAGTTTCTCAATGACAATAGTAAAAAAAAAAAAAAAGGGTTTCACATCTCTGAAAGCCACAGCAACATTCCCCTACCGCAAACCTGCTTTCAGAAAGAAGACTGTGACTAACTGAACCACTAATACACCAAGGTTTCTTGGTGAGCAAGCATTTAAGCAGTCATTAGGCCCTTTCCTGTTTAGTTTGTGAGATCATGCATCACATAACTGGTACTCTGAGATTTTTGTGACATTACAAAGAGATCTTCAAAGGATTACAAACACAAATATACTGAACAGGAGAAATATTTTGGTAACAGAGGTGGTATTTTTGAAACCACATACCATTGTGCACAAATACCAGCTGCCCTTCAATTATATGAGCCTGGGTAAAACTAAGGATGCTCTTGTTTGGAGAAGATTTCAGAGCCAAGTGCCCATTGCTAGGTGGAGTGATGGAATATATCAGTTCTGATGGTGAGGAGTCCTTGTCTTCTGCACAGAGGTCATCAATAGTTATTTCCGTGACTGAACCCACCCAGACCTAGAAAAGCAAAGATAATAAAAAAATAGTAATAAAGAAAATGCATACAAAAGAAAACAGGGGTGAAAAAAAACTCAAAGAAAAAGAAAGAAGAAAGATTTGTGCTGTGCAACACTAGCAGCTATGACAGGTTTCATTACTGTCCATCCAAATCTCTGATCACGTACTGGAATAGTTAATGTTGGAAAATGGTTTTCAAAAACAAGGCCATGAAATAATACAAGCAAACACACCCTACAACAGTTTGAATTTTAGATAGCCGAACAAGTGCTCTATTTGTCAGGCACTATCCAAACTCTTACAAACACAACCAGATTGTATTATGATAACTGAGTCAAGGAGCTCCTTTCCAACACATACACATGAATATTAGTGTCATGTACTTCACAGCAGGCAAGGCATTCAACATGTTCTACTTTCACCAGCAGAAAAGAAAAAAGAAAAACAGCCTAGGTACAGCGCAATCTCCAATACAAATGAAATGTTTCTTGTAGCTGCATTGTTTCCTTCTAACAACACGCACTAAAGGCCCTTTCTTAGTGCTCCGAACAACCCACAGAGGTACTCAGTCCAGTGGGAGATGGAAGGAATCAACACCTCCAACAGTTGCGTACCACTTTGCAAGGTCATGCTTCCAGATAAAATAGTTAACTAGTTTTTAGAAAGACAGTATAAAAGTCAATACTTAATTCCAGTCAATCTTAATTATTTCATTAATTTTTTTAGCTTAAGATATGCACAAGCTGCAAGATCCTTCTTTCAAGCACAAAGGACTGCTGTCTGAAACTCATCCATGACTTTCTGGATAATTTCTTGTTTGGAAATTATAAGCAACAGCCCATTTTACTCTCCATCTTTGCTATACTTATTTGGAATTACAAACAAAAGTATAAGACTAACAAAGAACAATACATATTTATCTCAACAAGAAATGAGCATTCAATACATCAATACCAATTCTTTCCATGCAGAGTTTGTATTAAAGCGTACTATCTTAAGAATCTGAGCCTTTAAAAACCTCAGTTTGAGCTTCAAAAAACTGCATTGTCCCTTCCTGTCTTGCTATGGTCTTAGTACACTTAACCAGTATCTGGTAGTAACATCACACCAAATGGCTGAAGAGGAAACACGATCCCTGACAAAGGGTATTTTACCTCTGCCAGAACCAAAAAACAGCAACCACAGATGTTTCCCTACATATCAATTTTGCTTTTTAATAAAAACCATGGAAGAAAACCTATTAAAGCCACTGAGATTTTTGCCATGATACTTCAACAAAGGAAAGATTTAGACTACATTGTGTCCCAAAATAGGTGCCATGAAATAAGAGATACTAAAATGAAATTATATGTGTTTTCTAATTAGAAAAAAAAAAGCTTGAAAAAAAGTTGTGTTCCATTTTATAATAGAAAATATCTTGTAACCAGGAAGTAGCTATTTCCTGCCTTGAAATACATATTTCTCTGTAATGTAATTACTACTACTGATGTTTGATAAAAGATGCCACCTATAAACAAAAAGGATAATAACTAATAGTAAAGGCTGCCTTATTGAGCAGCACCAAATAACCACATCAGTGTCACTGTTTTTGTATGGAGACCCTTTAACTCAGTAGCACTTGATTCAAATCATTCTACAAAAAAAGTTCACATACAGAATATGCAAAAACATAAGAAAGGATTTTGCAAACATGTGTTTACAAATGATTCATTGAGTTTCAATTTTTTTCCTCTTACTAAAGGAAGAGCTGAGCTTTTTTTTCTGTAAGGCCAGTGTTTATTTCTATTGTTCCAGCACACTAACACACAATGCTTTTTAAAGTACTGCACATGACCTGCAACATGATCCTTGAGGAATGAAAGGAGATCCAAGAGCTGAAGAAGGGCTGTAGGGAAGCTGACACCCAGAATACTGCAAATACTGCGCAAGTGTCTTATTTTCCATGTCTGGGATCAAGTCCTCCTTGAAGGGCATCATGAAAACTGTATCTGAACTTCCAGAACATAGCATTACACTAATTCTGCATGTGCCTAACACATTCCACAGGCATAGTCCCAAAAAAGGTTCATGACCCTCCCCAGTAAGAACTAATTCATTCTGCTCTACTTACAGCATCCAGCTTATCATACCTCCTTGCATGCTACATATCCTACCAGAAACTTTATATTCATGGGCATTTTAATACTCTGGTGAGTGATTTAAAGAAATCAAACAAAATAAATACAACAAAACAACAGTGTTTGAATTTGTTTTTTAAGTAAGTCTAATTCTAGGAAAACACAGCCCTCTTGTGGCAACAGGAGGATACGGTCATTTCACAGCATCATGACCCATAAACGTATTTAAACATATACATAAACACAGCAAATAATGCCAGGGTAATGATCTTCTTAAGAATATCCTATTTCCCTTCTCCATTCCCACTCCATTAAAAAAAAATAAAAATGGAACCTGCGGAAATTTTAGGAAATTGTACCTAGAATGCTGTGCAGTTTCTAAATAAAAATACCCCTCATGCATTTACTGTTCTAATGGAAAGACTTTAAATTAAATGCAGGGATTACCAGCATACACTACAGAAGTTCTCAGGATAGTACAACTTTCTGTATCTCATAAGTTATGTTAATGTGAATACTTCAGCATGTCACAAAATCACAAGGCAGGAGGACACCCAACAAATCCCTAAAAACATCATTTACTTTCACTCCCTAGAGAAAAGTCAGTAATAATTCCTAACATTTTTGGTTGTTTGTCCTTCTGAAACTCCCTGTGGTGTTCATAACCTTCACAACAACAGACAAGGTTGTTTGAAGAAGGGATGTTATGGATGCCTCAGAAGTGAGGAAGCTAGAGTTGAAGGACCCATTCAGCATGTGTGCAGATGCCCAACAGTTTCTTGCATTTGGCCAGAAGCCCTGTGACAAAGGCCAAGATTAACTTTCATACATCCACATCAACATCACTGGCCACATAAGGCAGCTTTTCACATAAGATATTTCTCAACAGCAGATGCCATATACTAACCTATTTTTTGATTGTTCAGCAGTTCTTTCTAATCCTTTAGATTGAGATCTGCAAAATTTCTGAGGTGCTAAACTTCAGTCAAATCATCCTACTGGACCTCAGTTTTCAGAGTACTGGTCCCTTGTTTTATACTTATGTACGTTTTGAACATTTCCAACTTCTCAAAAGACATGAAAGAGCTACTGTCTTCCTAAAAGCAACACACAACAACTCAACATTCACCACTACAATGTCCTTAAGGAGCACAGACTGCTTGGCTAGAATATGGAGCCAGCGAGTATCACCCTAAACAGGAATGCCTGCCTCATCTCAATATTTAGCAGGACTAAGAAAACCCATTTTACCCCACCTACTTGGGATGTGCAAGTTCGCTTGGAAGAAGGATCACCTCAGTGTGTCCCTGCCAGGATGTATCTTCCAGCTTCATTTTAGTCTGTACATGAATCCGACATATGTCTACTTATTAGTACCCACTCATGACAAAAACTAAGGTTATTTCTCAGCAATAGCTTACACATGACCAGCAAAACCACAGGCCCAAAGGCAGCATACTGGTTCTGGGTAGCATGCAAAATGCCTCCCCAGAAGAGAGGACCAAGGTTAGCTCTGTCTAGGTTAAGCTCTGTTATCATTGTTCTTGGGAAGCCCAGGCTTACAGATACTTTTAGAAAAATCCATATGCTGCAGTGCAGTGCACTGCAGTTGTGTTAACAGACTGCAGTTCAATGCCACTAATGCACTAGAAGAGAGACACAGAAAAATCCAACTGGACATACGCCCCTCTTGTCTGTGACTGGACAAACATTACAGTGTGCTGTGCTGACGTCTGTAGAATACCGCTGTAATTACTTTAACCAGGGAAGGTTTTACTCTTGTGAATTTGAAATGCTTGTGAAGTATGTGCTTCTGCCAGCAGTCTCTGCACAAGCCAGGGTGTCTTTTGTTGCAGGCATCTGCAGACTGTCACAGACTATCTGCTGTCACTGCAAAGCCACGCGATACTACTACTATCACTGTTTTAAAATTAATGTCCTTTCTCATGTGAAGAGGCTAAATACACAACAAAAGGTTATGATTATCTTTACAGCAATCTATTCTTCCTCTGCAACACACAACTATGTAAAATTACATGCATGTTTTGGGTGCCACCAATTTGTAAACTGGACCATACGGCACTAGGGATGGTGTAGTATCAAAATACCCTGCTTAGCTTCTTTCAAACCCCTTCCTAAATATCTTCTCTGTCTTGATGCCTCTCAGCTGGTTTACAGTGATCACAGGTTCATCAGCTGACCCATATCCATTTCATTCTGCTTTTCAGTCACCTAATTTATTTTTACTCATCAGATCTCATACTGGAAGCCTTTACACACAGGGGCTTTTTGGTTTACATGGGTACAGTGTTCACAATAAATTGGTTCTGGTTACTATGATTATAACACAAACAAATAACAAGCCTATAAATAAATAAGCAAATAAATAAACAAACAAATCTGAAACAGCACTGAAACTGAAGTGATAGTAGTGACTTTTTTCAAAAATCAAAAGATTAAGAAGCCAGCTATGTCTGTTAAGAGCAAAAGGTAGCATCCATTAATGATTTTAAAATTTTCTTCAGAAATTTGGTGGCAGAGGGGGAGTTAAGACACAATTAGCATGTTCTTTTTTTAGCTCCTAGTATCACACGGTAATAGTTTCAGTGTCTGTACTAATACTTTGATGACCTCTAACACTCTAAGTTTTCACAGACTGCATCGTATTACTCTTATCAGAAACTTCTAAAGAAGGGAACATTCCTGGTTTGTATCAGAAATACCCAACGCATAGTGAATTCCCTAATGAAGTGCTAGTGAAAATGCTGCTCACTCCTCTTGCTCCATCCCACTGGGGATCCAGAGAGAAGCACGCAGCAGAATGCCCCTCCACCGGTCTGACCCTTTGGTACACTTAAAGGCAAGAGGCACAGGGTCTGAAGCCTGTCCAAAGACAACAGTGAGATGTTTGCACTCTCATTATCACTACTCCTGGTACTTTTCTAAGCTACACCATTCGTTAAGAGCCCTCAAGATGCCCTAGCAAACAACACTAACACACAACGATCCAGGTGCAAGCCATCCCACCCCACAAGACCTGTCAGTCCAAGAGACTTCACGTATCTTTAAGATTAAAATAAAGCTCAGTCAGCCTTCTAGATGAACTTTACATCACAACAGCAGAAAGTGTTCTTCATGATGACTAGAATCTCCCTAAATATACATTACCCTACCCCTTCCCTTCATTAACACTAATTTACTTAAACCCCAGGACCACCATTTGTTACATTGACTGCCCCACCAGAATCAAACCTAATGCTCTGTTAATGAAGGTACATTAACTGGTATCAGGTTAGAAATAATTTCAACATCACATGATTGACAAACATACCCGAAGAATTCTGTTAACTTTTATAACAGGAGCTTCATCATTTACGGCAGTAACTGTTACAAATACAGTTCGGGGCAAGCTTTGTTTCCACAATTCCGTGTTATTTACCATCACAGTAAAATTGTCCATCAGTTCCTCGCTGCCATCATGAACATAGTAAATTAATTCTTGCCCCACCTGAAAAATGTAACAACCGGAAAAATTAAAGAGGCTAAAAGAAAATGCCACAATGAAAGAAGAAAAATATTCAAGTCTTGTCATGCCTCTCTGTATTTATTGCCTCAACTTTTTATGACTTCTAAGACTTTATTCATGCTCATATCTGATCTGTACCTCTATATTTGTTGTTCTGTTCACAACAGCAAAATTTACAGCTCATCTGCCCATTCCTCTAGCCAGAATATCTTAATTTTGCCATTCTCAGCATTCCCCCTTCATCCTGAAGCACAATGTTTCCTGGAATCTATAAACTGAATACAGTTTTAGTAGATGGTGACTTACAGTTTTGTTGTTAGAGCTAAAAGACTGAAAAGTAGTTTATCATGCATATACTGCTTCTCTGTGAGCAAAGACATGACTGAAGAAAAATATTTTTTTTCCATTTTCCTCCTTGTTCAATCTACACATTATTTCCTCTGGTCTTTTCGAAATGTACTCACAGTCTGTCTGTTTTAGGTTTCCAGAACACCAACAACTCTGCCTAAGTGTGAGTGACCCCATCAGTCTACTGTGATTATAGCACACTAGTCTGTGTGAACACTGGTACACAAGGAAGTGATGTGGTTCACCACAACAAGGCACCCTCCCTCCCCACCCTAAATGACAAGGTAGCAACTGCACAAAGATCTTCAGTACAAGGCCAGAATAAAGCTCAGACTCATGCATCCCACCACTTCCTACCAAACCACCTCATAGCTTTTAGCAATACAAAGAATTAATCACGACTACAGCAAAGCAGATCTAAATGCATTACCTGTTTTCTGGTAAATGTGGTTAACTTTATTCCAGGAACATGAGAGTTTTCAATATACCCATGTTTTGGCTGCTCAATTAAAATAAATTCACAGCTGAGTCCTGCAAAGTGTCTACTAGAAATTTTAAGGTAGTCTTCCACCAGGGCTTTTGAGCCCCCTTCAAGTACCGTGAAGTTCTGTACTTCTAGTGGAATCATTCTGGGGATGATGTCTACAGAGATCTCAATTCCACTCACTGTTTGGACACTATTGGTCACATCCAGAGAAAAACGGTCATCGAGTTGGTCAGAAACTGTCTGCACATACTGAACCTTTCCCTCATCAACATCTTGCTGTGTGAAGCTCAAAACCGGCCTTTGGTCAGCACTGAGATAATTTTCTTCTGAGGAAAACTTCCGAATGTATCCATGTGCTGGAAGCTGTCTTACTGTGAACACAATCTCAGATGAAGAACTGTTTTCATGAACAACCTTAAATTTAAAAACATACCCCAAAATTATTTAAACAGACATGGGAGAAATTCTATAACTCTCTTCTGAATTTTTCACTTTTAACCCTGAGCTTGTCTACCTAATTAATTGGCATTCTTATCTGGGTTACATAGTTCCTAATACAGGCTCCTTTAAGTAGACATGTGTTAAATAAACATGGCATGGCAGTGTTTTGTAACCCCAATTAAGTTTTTTAAATTTTGAATAGGAACAAACGGCAGAGTTAACTAGTGGCTAAGAACTGCAGACCCCTGCCTGCAAGAAGGATTTGGCCAGCACAGTGGTGTGCTGCCAGAGCCCTCTCGCGGCAGTTACTGCAAGGCTACACACAAACCATGGAGGGGGAAGCATTACCCAAAGAGAAACGACCACAGGTTTGTGAGTCTATGTTTTTAAACTTTTGCATGCAATCCCCAGACAGTGTTAACTGGGCTAGTTCCAAACTGAATGAAACAAAACCCTTTTTTCCTTGGCATTTCCCACTAGCTCAAGTAAGAACAATACACGAAGTACCAACAATTGTCACAACTAAAATAAATATACAAGTGCAGCGTGCCCAAATCTTAACTTTTTCAAGCACCAATATGTAACAGAGTCAAAGACTATGGGCAGCTTTTTCCTTTAATATAACCAGTTTTCCTTCTTAGAAATGGAACCTTGCTAGTGTCAGCCTCCAGAATTACGCATCCAGAATGCAGTCATGTTACTGCAAACCAAAAGGAGATAAAGAAGTCAGAGACTAAATACACTGCAACAGCTGAGAAAGTGGTGAAGAAAACTCGCTACGAGACTAGAGAAATGCACACTATTGGTCTATGCACTTTATTAACACACAGTTAACTTACCTGCAGTTTTCCTTTACTGATTTTCACTGGTTTTCCTTCTTCAACCAAAAGATTGTTTTTGTTCACAATCCTTGGTGGCGACTGGTGACTTTCCAGATATATGCGAACATGCACTCCAGCATCCAGATGGACATCTCTAGCATGGATTGTAAAGTTAAATGTGTCAATACGGTTGCTGCTGCCATCATGCCTGTAAGTCACATACCCCTTTATCAGATCAAGCTGAGTAAAAGAATCCACCAATAGATTATTTACATATATTCTTCCATATTTTGGGAAAGAGACAATCTCATATGTAAGCTCATGATCATTTCTTATGTCTTCATTTGTAACAGCACTTAGGTTAGCTGTTGTTACAGTTTCCTCTTTCCCTTTCTGAACCAGCAAGCCTGTATTATTTGCCAGCCTAACATAAGGATCAGTGGCGCTAACTTCCAGAAGTGAAGAGGTATAGTGCTTGCCGTCTGTCACAAAGAGCACAAAACGCCCAAAATCTGCACCACGGTGTATGAACAGGACTTGCTTCTGCTCCAGGTCCACTTGTTTGAATTGGTAGAGTCTGTGCAAAGTATCATTTGTTAACACCAAGTCCCCATTGGAGATGCCACGTCTAGTATATAGCAACTGTCCATCATCAAAATCAGAATCAGGATCATGATAGCAAAGATCTGCCAAAGTTAATAATCGCTGCCCATTTCTTACTACATTAAATATCTTATCAATTACACGTACTGGTTTCTCATCATTCTTCAGGTGGACAGAAATGTTGAATTTAATTTCTACTGAGAAAGGTTCTACTTCTGGATCAAAGTTTGCCCACTGTCCTGACTCTTCACTGGAAGCTCTTAAAAGAAATTCATCAAACGCTGTCTCAGAGTCATCGTGCACATACATAAGGCGGTTATCCGTTATATCTTTGCTAGTGAAAGTGGTGACATTGTCATTACTTTCAAATGAGCCTAAAAATTTACTGAGCTTTAATTTCCCATGCTTAGGAAACTGTGTAACTTTATATTGGAAAGTTCTATTATCCGGTGTTTGCACAAACAATTTTGTGCTTGTTATTAACTCTCCTTCACCTTCAGCAACAGTCAGGCCACTGTTGGTCAAAATAATGTTTCTGAAATCTGATTTGATATAGACGTCAAAGTCATATAAATTTGATTCCAGGTACTTTGTAGAAATGAGGAATCTAAATGAATCACAGTTGTCTTCATGGTATTTGCTGATCAATTCATATGCTACTTTTTCATCAGTAATATCTTTCTGGCTAAAGACTGAATCTTTTTTCAAAGGCTGGTCATTAAGCAGTATCTGTCCATTCTTTGGTAGGGACTGCAATTTAAAATTAAGCTCATCTTCAGGTATTTCTAGATCCACAATCACAGCAAAAAGATTATCTGAATTCAAGGTGGTTTTTTTTGATTTTTCAACTTCCAGAGGAGCATGTTTCAATAAACTGTACCTTAACCATTTCACTTTGATTGGGAACGTGTGCTCTTCACTGATTCTGTTCCCTATGTTGACTTTGAATTTAAATTGATCAGTTACGTTTTCCATCTGAATTTCTTTAAAAGTGCTACAGTATCTCACACGGCTGCGCTGAACAGAGCGTTGAGAAAAAGAGTTGACTTGTTTCCATTCCCCGCTGGAATGCTGTCTTTGGACTTCCCCAAACTGTGGTGGCTCTGTGATGTCATACCGTATCTCCAGCTCCTGGAGGTTGGCATTTGTTTCAACTGCGAGATGCCTAGGTGTGATCAGAGCTGTAACACCCTGGAGTAGCTTTACCCCTGAGTTGTTGACAACTCTGTAATCCAAAGGAACTGCCATGACACGTAACACAACAGTGTTGCTCACCTTCTCCCCATCACTCACCCTCAGAACAATCCTTGAGTTCTTGACACCTGTGTGGACAAAGAAAACATTGCCTTCTCTTAAATTCTCGTTAGAAAAAGTAGTAATAGGTTTTCCAGGATGCTTTGAATTTTCTAAAAATCCTGCATCTGCATTCAGATTTCCAAGCACTGAAAGACTAAGATCCATAGGATCTGTATCCCTATCTAGAACTTTTATCAGATCACTAGTCAAACGTTTTTTGGAGTTCTCTAAGAGAAGCAGCAAGTTTCCCTCAGGAAGTGTGATCTCAGGTGCATCATTTACTGGAGTGACAGTAATGCTGAACACATGATGCTCATTTCCTTGCAAATATGGAGGCACAATCTTCTCACTAGTGGTAGAAATGGAGAAATTAAAATAATCGTAAGTGTCCTCAGAGCCATCATGGACATAAAGAATCTTCCCTTGCCACAAATCATTCATAGTAAACATATTTACCTCCTGCGCTGGTTCAACATCTAGCTTTAAGTCTCCATGAGAGGGTCGTTCCTTTATTTCAAATAGAATTTGTGATTGATGAATCCCTAATTTCTGAAAGTCTAAGTTGACTTTTATATGTTTAGATTCAAGTGAAGCTTGTCCACCCTCTAGCACAATCAAGTTACTTAGAACTAAAAGGGGACTTTTGTCTTCCTTGCCCAGAGAGACAGAGCTTTCAGGGGAAATGGCAAATGTTGGGGCGGCTTTCACAGTAGGGTTCTTTACAGCCATGTCTGAAGAAAGATTTTTATTAAAGGTACTTTCTGTTTCACATCCAGCTGAAATGTCCTTTGTTACCAGAACATTCTTCAGTGATTTCTTTTCTGAATTGGTTTTCAGGTCTCTTAAGCAACCTTTGAAGGATCCTCCTCTGGCATACTTTCCAGACACTGAGATTAGCTCTAACTTAATCAACTCTAATCGTGTGCTGTCATCTACACCACCTACAAAAAGAGACCCCTTCAGAAGCGGCAGCTTACTGTGGGGAGGCAATGATTTTTTCACAGTTTCTTCATCCAATGTCAGCTGCAAATACTCTGCAGTAAATTTCAGTTTGATGTAGTGCCAATGACTATCATTGACTGACCTACGAGAGGAAAGCTGGGTTCTACTTTTATGTTTTCCAACACAGGCTTTAATTAATCCGTCTTCAATTTCCATTGCAATGAAATCTCCCGCTTGCCCAGGATGGTAAAGCAGCAAGCCACGTGCAGCTGAGGTTTGCAATGTAAACTCCAAGATTCCCTCGTCGTCAACATTCCATGATGGGAAAGAAACATAGGATCTGGAACTGAAGAAACTAATGGGTTCATCTTCATCTGCGAAGAATTCATCACTGCATCCCACTGAAACTTCATGGAGATTTTTAAAGCCAGGAGAAGGTCTCAGAGGCATCAGAATGTCCAGCTGATTGAACAACATGTCATCAATACACCCTCGGAAACCGGGTAGTGCTCCAACAAGGTAGGGAACTTCAAGTTTACTAGTACCACCTATGTAGAATCCATAATCTATATTTAATTCATAGAGAATTCCAGGCATTTTTGCACTCGTTCTATCATGTTTATCAGTTACTAATGTGACATTATCATGTTCATGATGTAGTTCAACCAGGTGCCAAGCTAAATCATTCAGCTGAGATCTTTGCTGAGAATGCAGTACTCGTTCCCCCATGCCAAAGTTAATTCTCAACTGCAAGAGAAGAGAATTTTACCTATCAAAATCCAAAGTGGTATTTTTCACAATCATATATTAAAATATAGTTAATACATTACTTTTCATATTAAGCACACAATTTACAAATTATAATTGAAAAAATAAAATCCCACTAAAATTTTGTGTAGGCTTACTTGGCATCACAAGTATGACTTGAATAATTACAAAAGGGCGAATGGGCTCCTCAGCAGTCCAACTAGGACTCCTGAGAACCCAAGTGACAATGATCTTTCAAGAACTTACCCTGCAGAAAAACTATTATTTGGATCCAAACATTTTCTATGATGCTAACTAACACTATCACATCAGAAATTCTGCCTTTCCTGAACATCATGCATTGAACACAATGATCCAATTTGATCTTAACACAACGATCTTGATTTCAGTGGAAATGAGGAAGACGCAGGAAACTACAGGCTGGTCAGTCTCATCTCAGAATCCTTAGATCCTCCTGAAAACTATGCTAAGGCACATGGAAAATAAGGAGGTCACTGGTGACATCCAGCATGGCTTCACTAAGGGCAAGTCAAGCCTGACAAATTCAATGGCCTTCTATGATGGGATTACAGCGCTGGTGGATGAGGGAAGAGCAACTGACAACATACTTGGACTTGTACAAAGCTTTTAACAGTGTCCTGCACAACATCCTTGTCTCTGAACTGGAGAGACGTGGATTTCCTAGGTGCACCACTCAGTGGATAAGGGTGGTGAATAATGTGGATGGTCGTACTCAAAGGGTTGTGGTCAACGGTTTGATGTCCAAGGGGAGATCAATGAGGAGTGGCATTGCTCAGGGATCAGTGCTGGGACCAGCACTGCTTAACACCTTTGTCAGCAACATGGCCAGTGGGACTGAGTGCACCCTCAGCAAGTTTGCTGACAACACCAAGCTGTGTGGTGCCATCGACACGCTGGAAGGAAGGGATGCCATCCACAGGGGCCTTGGCAGGCTGGAGAGGTGGGCCCATGTGAACCTCATGAAGTTCAAGAAGGCCAAGTGCAAGGTCCTGCACCTGAGACAGGGCAACCCCAAGAAAAATCACAGGCTGGGTGGAGAATGGATTGAGACCTGTCCTGAGGAGAAGGGCTTGGAGGTGCTGGTGGACAAAAACCTCAACATGACCCAGCAACATGCGCTCACAGCCCAGAAAGCCAACCATGTCCTGGTCTGCATCAAAAGAAGTGGGGCCAGCAGGTCAAGGGAGCTGATTGTCCCCTCTATGCTGCCCTCTTGAGACCCTGCCTGGAGTACCATGTTCAGCTCTGGGGTCCTTCAGACAGTAATAAGGACATGGACCAGTTGAAGCAAGTCCAGAGGAAGGCCACAAAAACGATCAGAGGGCTGGGCACCTCTCCTATAAAGACAGGCTGAGACAGCTGGGGGTGTTCAGCCTGGAGAAGAGAAGGCTCCAGGGAGACCTTATAGCGGCCTTCCAGTACCCAACAGGGGCCTACAAGAAAGCTGGAGAGGGACTTTGTACAAGGGCATGGAGTGACAGGACAAGGGGGAATGGCTTTAAATTGAAAGAGGGCAGATTTACATTAGATATAAGGAAGAAATTGTTTACTGTGAGGGTGGTGAGACACTGGCACAGGTTGCCCAGAGCAGCTGTGGATGCCCCATCCCTGGCAGTGTTCAAGGCCAGGCTGGATGGGGCTTGGAGCAACCTGGTCTAGTGGAAGGTGTCCCTGCCCATGGCCGGGAGGTTGGAACTAGATGATCTTTAAGGTCCCTTCCAACCCAAACCACTCTATGATTCTATGATCTAGAGATCTCAAAGGCTCTTAAAGGCCACTTTTAATAACTATGAGAGTAAGAAATAAATACAATATTTTGAAATTATCAATTATGTGATTTTTCAAATTTTTTAAAACAAACTTTGAGAATTGTTATAGATAACAGCTTAAAGAAAAATACTAAACAATACAGGCTACACATATGTTTTTAGCTATAGTCATAAACCACACCTGAACATTTCCTGCACGTAGCTCCATTAAACAATAATCCTTCTTCCCAGCTGCAAGAAAAAGCAGTCCATGTGCCTTGCTTGTTCGAAACCGCAACTGTAAGGATGTCTGAGAGGATGCTTCTGTCATGCTCAACTCCACAAAGCTATCACCATAAAATGATACTGAAAGAAAGGAAAATAAACAGGAGATTTAGTCACACAAAAAAAATCTCTTTTTCTTATCTACAGCCAAATAAATAAAAAACCCTTACATTAACTCTCCATATACTTAATTATGTATGAATGAAAATAGATCTCAGATACCAAATTCACCAGTCCAAGCAACTGGATAAAAGCACAATGGCCATGCTCGTATGGACAAGCCATGAATATAGCCCAGTATCCTACCTCCAACAGTGATGACAGAGAATCAGAAGAACAATGCAATCATATTTAATACTTCCCTTCAAAAATTCTTCCAATTATTTGTTTCAGGTGTTTTCCTGAGCTTGTCATAGTTGGTGTATTTTGCAGCTGCCAAAGGATTTACCTCTGAAGTACTCCTCTAGTTTCTCTTTGGAAAGAAACATCTTCATCTACAACATGCTTTTACATCTCCATCACAGACATCCTCTGTCATCTCTAATGAGAAGACCCACAGGTCTCCTGCCATCTGTGATTTTTTTCCTATATTCATCCATCTCTTTTCCAGGCTGAAGTGCCCTCTTGTTTCCTGTATGCAACCTCCAACTAACCCTGCTGCCCTGTTGGCCAGTCACTCAGTTTGGTACACACCTCCTTCACTCCCTTCTCCCCTCTGCCTTGAAGTTTCTGCCTTGAAGAACAGTAAGACTAGCAAACTTTCTCATTTGACTACTCACTGCCTTTAATATCCCCATTATTACTACACTGAACAGCCCAGATCCCAAGACCAAATCTTCAAAAACTCCTACCAGAAAAAAAAAAATCATTTACCCCCTTCTCCTATCTTTTAATCCATTACTTAATATACAATGACCTGCACTCCTATCCAATGGCTGCTCAAAAGCCTTTGATGACGAATTTTACCAAAAGCCTTTTTGGGAATCTAAATCATAGCCACCTTACCCACCCCCATCAAGAAAACACCAAGAGGTTTGTACAGCAGAACTTATCTTTAAATAAATCTATAAATTTGAATGGTATGGATGTCAGGTTTACAGTCCCCTGCTCATTCTCGTTTTACACCGGCATAAAATTTGCTGCCCTCCAGGATTCCATGCACCCAGGAATTTTACAGCATGACATTAGTTATTACCCTTAGCAAGTAAGCAATTTCATCCCTGAGGTTTTTTTAGGTCAACCCCTCTCATTCCCCCCAGAAAAAAGGAATTTCAGTTTGGGAATCTTCCCAATTAGCAGTGAACACCATTTCATTTAGCTTCTCTGCAGCAGTCATGCCCTTTCTGAGTGCTGCTTTTATACTGATAACTTAATCAACTGGCTGCACAGACCCTCTGCAGGGTTTTTGTTCTTGATGTATTTAAGAAGGATTTAGTAAAAGCTTTGATTCCTTCAGCTAGCTGATCTTTGACCTGGTTTTTTTTTTTTTCCAGCCCTGTCTATTTCCACATTACATCTGCCAGGGTTTCTGATCTTTCAGTTTTTCTGGACACAACTCTTTAAGGATGCCACCAGTTAAGTATTTATTTTGCAGATTTTAGCTTCATTCTGAGACAACTTTCTTATTTCAACACAGTTTTTAAAATTAAGCATAACCGCAGAGGACTTCCGAGGTTTAATTGTTCCAGTGTCTACATCAGCTGTCCCTCTGCTGAATCTAACACACTCTGATGACTCTTACAAAGTGTGGTTTTAACTCAGACTCTTAAACTGGATTCTGCACATTACAGAGTACCAAATCAAAGGTCTCATTAACTAGCTGTTTCATGAAACAATCATTAATAGTATCTAAAAATTTGATGTAGTATACATAAAAATTCTTTCCCAGGAATAAGATTTCAGCAAACCCCACAGCCAAAAGCTATCTAATAGTGTGTTATATAAAGTCCCCAGAGAAACATAGGGAAGACTTTAGATTACTGAAGTACACATATTTCTTGCAAAGGAAGGGTCACCACTGCACATAGAAAAACTAGTTCCAAGTTGAACAAAAAGGAGTTCTTCCCCACCAATTTACTTCTAGCATAAAATAAGTTTCATCAAGTAGCTCTAAAATACCTTACAGTTCTTCCATTAAAATCTATACAGTAAGAGAACCAATGCCACTTGTTGTATATAGAAATTTTATTACTGTGGGGTTAATAAAGTCCTGCCTTTTAAAGCAAGTATTGGAATAACAGAACTAGAGACAAACGCCCAGTCTCAGTGAGGATGGATTTTTACTAATAGGCCAGAACACAGGTTAAATGTTTTTAATTTTTATGTTACAGTAAATTCATATTATGGCAGTGGATAGGACTGTTACTGTTCTATCTACCATACAGATGGACTACAGGAGATTGTCCCTACCCTATAGAGCTTTGGACCCAATAACACAGGTAAGGGAGAGGAGTCTCCTGACCTCCATCTCAGCAAATGAGGCACAGAGATGCCAGGAAGCATAACCTAACTGTCTGAAATAACCTGTCTTCATCAAAAGATTACTTCATTTCCTTCAGTCACTGTAGTAACATCAGAACTTCAGTATGTTATAGGTACAAGAAGGTTTCACCTCAAGAAGACAGACCCTTCTCCTCACCCTACTGAGACTTCAAGAAACAGTTACATTCATTTTGCTACATTACATCCTAGCACCCCTACGGAACTGACAAGTAAGAGACTTCATTATAACTTTGAAACTTGAAAACCACTTTTAAAGATACCATATTTTCATTAGACTCAAATATGTGGGGAAAAAACACTGGATTTTTGGGGAAGCAACTGAGCAGAAAGATAAATTTATCCATGGATTGTTAAGAGCAACTTAGAATAACTAGAAACACAGTTGCAGAGTCAATATTTTGCAGTGTGCCACTGGGAAACAGTTTGGTGTTTATACTATACATGAATTTCCTGAAAAAGAAAAAAGAAACTTGACTTAAAGCTTCTGCCTTCCACACAACACTTCAGCGTCAGAATCCATCACTGAAGGTGCAGCAGGAAGATCAACATCAGCCTAGGCACTGACCCAGCACTAAATAAGATCTTGTGCCAAGACCACCTACAGTGCTTTGGTGTGATTTCTGCTTCAGTACCCAGCAAACCAAGCAGCATGTTATTATAGTATAGGAATCAAGTTCCTCTAGAACAGACTCTTTGAGAATTATTTCTGACTGAAACTGTATTATGAAGTGACCTCAAAATGAATCTGGTGCCACAGCTTTTGAAAAGGGGACATTTTACCATGGACCATCTGATGTTAATTACACCATTATGGAACGTATGTGGAGCTCAACCAACAGTACCCGTCTTGAAGCTCCCTTGCTACTGGAACAGGTGAATTCAGCCTATCATACAGGGAACGGTTCCTTTGGAGTGCCTGGGCAGATAACCTATTCCATAACAGCTCCGTGTCTCAAAGGGAAAAGATGGGTAGAAGCAGCTGAGAAGAGTCAGCTATAACATCCTTTCATGGACATGGATACATACACACAAAGGCTCAAAGAAATAGAGGCATAAGCACTTGGGATGCTGATTTAAAGATCCATTCAACCTGAGTTACTGGTTAATTTGTGATCCTCATCTGTCTTAGCCCTTAGAGCCAACCCTCAACTCTGACTAGAAATACCACGCTGCGGTTATAAATCCCTTCCATTATTTCCATCATAACAGACAGCATTTCTATGGGAAGTGTAAGTTCTGAAAGATTTGTTTCAAGTAATTTTACTGAAGATTGCTAATCAGATCTGTCCACAACATCCCTCTTAGAAGTAACTACAATAAACCAGGCCAGGCACAGCAAAAGCCTTCATAATCACAGAGCAAAAAGTTCTTCACTTGTCATCTAGTGGTGGCATTAGGCTTCCATTTTATCCTTTTGTTCAGCTTTCATTCGCTAGCATTAAAAAGCTCATCAAATTCAACCAACACACTCAAAATAATTTTTCTACTGACTTCTGTACTCACCAAAGTGCAAAGCGATAAAAACCTTGTCTCTTCTCTGTTGCCAAAACTAACAACCCCAGAAATCTACCTACAAGAAACCAACCTCAGACTCACCACAGTTATCATGAGCTACGCACATTCATCCGAAAACAAAACACTAAACAGCTAACTGAAATAATTATTTTTTTTCCTTTTTCACATTTTTTCTGTCAGTATTTCTCACTTCAGACTCGATTATGAATCTTCTCAGCAATGCACAGGGATCATAAGTAAGAACAGTGACCCCAGGATCACAATTCCATACTCATTTCATAACTGGAAGCAGTTCAATGCAGACTTCAAGTCTGCTCAACTTCTTTTGGTCTCCACTGTGGACAGGAAACAGCCAAAGGTCCCCATATATCAATCCTTCCCTTATTTGGATCCTTTCTACACCTTTTTTTCCAAAGGAAGTAATATGGAAAGGCTTTCCCTACTGTACCTGAATCAGTAACCCAGAAAGATTTTCATACTTACGTAATCCATACAGGTTTTTACATTCAAGCCAGGTGAAAAAAAGAAAGAGAGAGATTTTAGCAGGTCACTTCCCTGCCCCTAATATCCACCCTTTTATATGAAAAAATGGAAATATTAATCTGATCTTCAAACAAAAAAGAAAAATTACATAGTTCCCATGTAAGAGAGTATTTGGACAATGGTTTCATCTTCAAAATGTTCAGAATGTACCGGTGTCTGGGCCCTTTAAAGATAATGCTTTGGCCAGAAGCCTATAGCGTAAGGAAAAACAACGCAGATAACACTTAAAAGTGTATTTGGACATCCTGAATCCTTCTGATGTAGACAAAAGCATTTTTTTACTATTAATACATAAAATATTGGCCTTCTGGTTTCAATACTACAATAAATGTCATAATTAGGCCACAAATTTACTGCTGCTCAGACAAACTGTTCCCATGTAGTGTGCTAATTTGCTGCGAAAACAATAATATATGACTTGTTTTACAGGACAGGGAGGGTAGAGGCAGGGGAGTCATGCAATCTATTACACTACTTAGTCATTAAAGGTAAAATCACAAAAGTAAAGGATTACGTCTAACATAGCCCATGTATGCAGGTCAGGATCCTCTTCAAACTCCAGAACTGCCATGCCAGGAGAGGTTTTTTTGCTTTTTTGCTGTTCAATGGAAAGACGATGACTGTAGTCATGTAGTGGCTTCACTAATAATCCGTACCAGTGAGGTCTACAGGCTGGCTGTATAAAAATGAATTAAAAAGAAGGGGGGGCGGGGATCACATTCACCAGTTTTGAACCTGTTATCTCACCATCTACTGCTGTCCTACGGTGTATTGGCATCTAAGAGCCCCAAACACCAAGAAGGGCCTGATCAGCTAAAGGTTGAAGCACACCCCTCCCAAGGTACTCCATTCATACAATGTCCCTTCAAGAAAATAAAGGTACTTATCTTTCTATGTGAAAAATGCAAAGTCAAATTAAAGGTTAATTCATCCATCTTAACAGCATACTCAAAGTGCAACAAGTGCATAAACCATCAGGTGTGACTGGTGAGGTCCTGGCTGCATCACCTCTAGTGTATCTAGAAGCAACATCTGTTTCAGGTATCTGAATTAATAAGCTTCCCATAGTTCAGCTGAGATATGCACCCTAAAGATGTTGTCCCCTGCAGCTCTTTCGCAAAAGTATAACAGGAACAGAAATCAGCTGGCACAGGTAGCTCAGATTAATATTAATCTGCCAAACAGTGGTTTTCTGTCTGTTGAAAAATTCAGGTATTTTTTTGACTCTGCTATTTTAGATGTTCAAGTAGAAGCCCTGGCTAAAAGTGCAGTCCGCTTCTCCTTGTGGTTAGTGAAAAAGGTGTGACATCTCCTTTAGGAGAGCAGAGCTTTTTCACACTAATATTAGACTGTAGGCACATTCTCTGAGAGCTCACTTCAAGGCTGTAGAGAAACCGAAGTAGTATAACTTTGTCTTTCCTCTCAACCTTTGTCCCTCCCTTCTCAAAACAGCACAGCAGTTTTTCATACTGATACATTTCTTTTATGCTACCACCACTTTTAGGGTGCTCCAGTGAGAGGTGGAAGGGTTGTGCAATCTAGAGGTGAAGGCAGGTTTCCATATAGTAAAAATACCTTCAGGCTATATGAAAGTACAGCTTGAAGCCTCATTAAGAGTCCTCATGCACTAAATGCTAGGCAAACAATGAGAGATACCCTGAATCCTAAATAGCACCTGTTGTAACTAAGATAAAATAAGCAGGTTCCAATGGATGAAGATGCAGGTCCTAACTGTTCCCCTTAACCACAGGAAAAACAAGTACACAACCTCCAACATAAATATAATAGGAAGGGTCTCCCTTGGTATAGAATTTGAGTGATGGAAACAAGTGTTCAGAGCCTGTTAATACCAAATATAAATAAGCTGTTGTGATATTAATAACTTTGATAAGCCTTGTTTACTCTGATTGTACAGCACAACTGGAGACAGACTAAAAAGAGAGAGAACCTTAGTGAAAGAGTACCAAATTCCAGGTACCAAATGTAACAAGCTTTTATCAGTACTCCGCCAGAAAAAAAGAATACATTTACAATTACCGCATGGACTCACATTCTGCACTACAAACACGCTTAGAGCTGTCCCACAGAAACAGACCATTTCTCTAGCTCCTTCCAGCTAACAGAGCTTTGCACCCAGATCCAAGACTTCAATCACTGCACCACCAAAAGAGCTGTCAGTCCTCTGCAAAGTGAATTCCCTAGTTACACAAATACTGACTCTGCTCCTACAAAAGTTTGTAGTTTTAGCATGTTTCAGTTCTGTACTGAGGAACTTTGCTGGAACCATTTATCAGAACAAATGAGCTGAAGTGATTCACATGCTGCAAGCGTTTGTTCCAACAGTTTGTGATTTGCACATTTATTTCCCTATCCAGTTGTATTTCCTTCTTTCACCTTGAATCTGCCAGTAATGTTTCAAATCATTGTAATTATAGCAGAATCCTAAATTTAGAGTAAATAGAAATATTTTGGAGAAACAGATACTGGGTTCTAGCACTTGAATACAATTACTTTAAGAGGGAATAATTTATACTAAAGCTTCTAAAAAAAAGCCTTATCCAAGTGGTATGAAAAAGATGCTATGAAGATAGGATAAAAAGAATTCATCATATGAAGCTGTCCTAACGGAAAAATAATTCTTTCAGGCAAAATACCTTACATGGGAACATTTTGTTGGAACTTTGGAAAGGTCTGTGTATACTTCATAGCACATCTGTGATAAAAATCACTGTCTTTTAAAATATAATGCAAATAGTAAAATAAATTGCCATGGGTTTCATGGAGTCATCTGGAACTGCATATTCTAGAAATCAAGATGATCAGTTCTGGCAATTCAAAGCTCAAACTAGCAGTCAGAAAATAAAATTTCACAGCAATTACTTTCCTAAAAGTAATTTCATATTTGCTTTTTTGTTTCTGAACAGCAGTGAAGAATCACATTGCTAGCTCATTTTTCCCAAGTTTCTCATTGAAACCTCACCTCCTGTTAGAAAATCTTACAGTCTGGGTGACTGTCCGTTAAGACTAGTTAGTACTTCAAAGTCCATTAAGTCTAGAACTTCATGAGCATGACGAAATGAAGACTACCCTCACACAGTGGATCTCAATGCCTCTCACTGTTGTAGGGGGAGGAAAAAGTGAACGTCCTTTCAGTCTGACTCAGCAGCAATTAATATTGTCACCTGGGGGAAATAAACCTACAGAAAATATATCCTCATAAACAAAAATGCACTCACAGCTTCTTAATTTTCTCTTACAGCTAGATGGAATCGTATTTTGAATGTTCCTTTTTTAACTCAGTACTTACTGCATCACAGATATGATCAGATTCAATTGGTGAGGCTGAAAAGCACTACCGGTTACCACAAACTACCTTAGGTAATACGGTTTGCTTACAGATCTTACACTCTCCAAAACACAGTGCTGATACCTCACAAAACAGGACTTTGATTAATGAAGCTTTGCTACAAGGACAAAAGGTGGAAATAATGTAGCGAAATGACAGACAGAAAATAAAGAACCAAAATAACCTACTTCATGACGAAAAAACTACTTTCATCTTCGTTCTCTATCTAAAGCCAGTAGCAGATGATGTTAACAGCACATAAGGGGCACAGGAAAAGATGGAAGTCGAAAAGGGAGCTGCCAGACTCACTAGCCCCTTAAGGGTAATGTAACCATTATTCAAAGTGAATTCTCAGGGCTGATTCACACTTTCTCAGTGTAGGACCTACAGTGAGATTTTGTGGATAAATCAAACACTATGAGTTTGTATGCCTCTTACACTCACCTAAAATGTACACAGTAAGGAACATCCTTGTGTTGCATCTACAAACACTTCACATACCAGTCAAGATGATGTTTAAAGGTCCCTTCCACCCAAAACTGTCTATGATTTTGTGATTTCCAGATAAAAGATAAGTCTTGTAGTCAAGTGAACAGAGCTGACATGAAGTTCTGGTTCTACCATAGAATCACACTCAGGAAAACCACTTAACAACTAATTTCAATTCATTGCCTATAAGAAGCTGTTAGTTTGGGGGGGGGGGGGGGGGGGGGGGGGGGGGAGGCGGGTGTCCCCTTCCAGCCTTCAACTGATTTGCTATTTCACTCAAGACTTTTTGGGAGCACGGCCTCTCTGTCTCTGGGTACAGCCATAGTTATAGCAGGAGCTGGAGTAAGATGGGAGAGCTGGAATTAACAAGCTCACCTGGTAGACACCAGCTCAGCCTGAGCATTCTGCATGGACGCGCCTAGGTTAGAACACGCAAGAGCAGGTTGCACTGCAGATACCCCTACCTTGCAGTTTGCAAATGTACCCACTGGCTCTGGCTTTGCCTTGCACTGCATGCCATGCTGGGGATGAAGGATGCTACTGCAATGGCGAGGCATAAAGTAGTATGTCAGCTTCACAATTTCAAAATCAACAACAAAACCCTTTGTCATAACATTTAAGACAATGCTACTATTACCAGAAAAATTCCAGTGACAATCAGATCTCCCTGTCGTCATTGACAGCCCTGACACATCTCTATAAGCAATAAAAAAATCCACCTGTACACAGACTTTTTTGTTCACAAAACCAGTGAGAACATCACTTAGAGCACCACACATTGAAATTATCTCACAAAAAGACAAGAGAAGCAGACCTCACTTGTAATATCTAAAATTAATTCTGCAAGAAAAACTACCAATTCAGCCTTCATTAACCTCTGAAGAACTGAAAATTATTTTTTAAAGTTACAATGAAATATTAGGAGTTAATTTCTAACTAGTCTTCTCATCTAGTGAAAACAGCCACCATACAATCATAGAAACTGACAAGACACTTGACATCTCTAATGAAAGGGAGTTACAGCAACTGGTTCATGTCACATGGGATTGCAAAGAGTAAGAAAAAGAATTTCTGCTGGTCCGTTATTTTAAAAAGGTGTTTAAATAATAAACTTGATTACCAGTATTTGATGCTGTAATTATAATTTACCTGAAGATACATCACAAGAAGAAGCAAAAGACATTTCCAGCTGAAGCTTTGGCTGTCCTAATGGTTGTGGTGACCACCCAAGACCTACACCTTAGCGTGCATCACCCCCAGTGAGAGCTGCAGGCCCCTGGTATGTCTGGATAGCCAGATATAAGACTGCTAAATTTGGATGCCAAAAAACATATCTGCAGTTGCTGGCTGACACCTAACATCAGGGTGGCTAGCTCACACCCACACCAAAGCAAGGGAAGGAATCAGGGAATATTCTTGCACGTGCCTTAGCACTTTCCTTGTGACATACCACAGTTACGACTGTGAAAAGAAAAAAAAGGGTTTTCACCCACGTTGCTTGGGTTTTGTTTGTTTATTATAAAGTGTAGCTACGTCAAGCCCCAGCATCTCCACGGCAGGCGGGGAAACGGGCATCCACACAGGCTCAAACGCAACTGGCAGGCTCGGCCACCACTTCGCAGGGAGGGGACACCCACGCCGCCACCGGGACGCCTGCTGTCCCAGCCCCTTGCCGGGCCGCTTCCAGCGGCCCCCGCCGAGAGCGGCGAGGCTCAGCCCCCCGCGCAGCCCGCCCCCGTCCGGCTCCGCGGCTCCCGCCACACGGCCGGGGGCTGCGGCCGCTGCTGGGCCTCACCCGCCGGGGCCGCCGGCCCCAGGACCGGGCCCACGGTGCTGCCCGCCGGGCCTCCCTCCGCCGGGCCGGGGCAGCGGGGCACCCCCCGGGCGGGCCGCTCCCGTTCGCGGCGCCACCGGTGCACAGCCCGCGGCGGGAGGCCCTGCCCGGTCCGGCCCCGGGGCGCCTCCCCGCACCGCGCCGGGGGCTGCCGGTCCGCCAGTTCCTGGCCACCCCTCCCCCCGCCCGGCGCAGGTGCCTTCCGGTGCCCGGCCCGCCGGTCAGCGGCGCCCCCCGCCATGGCGGCGCCCCGCGGGCAGCCCTACCTGTGAGGGCCGGCCGGCTGGCGGCCAGCAGCAGCGCCGGCAGCAGCAAGGCGGCGGGGACGCCGGCCCCCCGCCCACCCGCCATGCCGCTGCGGCGGCGGGGCCGGAGCCACGGCCCGACCGGGCACGCACCGCCGGCCCTGAGGAGCGGCGGGAGAGCGTCACCGCCCGGCCCGCTGGCGGCCCGGCGCTCCCTGCCCGCCGCCCGGAGACGGCCTCTTCCCTCCCCGTCACAGCGCAGCTGCTCCCGCGGCCCGCCCCCCGCGCCAGGAGCACCGGCCCGGGACGCGGGACGGGGCTGGGCGCCTTCCCCAGGCACAGGGGCCGCTGCGGGAGCCGCCGCCCAGCCCTGCCCGGCGGGTTCCCGCGGCAGCGCGCAAGGCGCGGGGGCCCGCGGGGCGCCACCTCGCACAGCGGCGGGCACGTCCGCCATGAGCCGTGCGGGGCGGCCGGGCCAGGCCGCTCGGGGTTTGGTTGCTCACATTTTGCAGACCTCTGAGGAGGGAGGGTCTCGGGCGCCCCTCGGCCGCTTGCCCTGGGAGCAGGCCCGGCTCCCCTCTCGGCTGTTGTTTCCACAGGGGAGCTGCCCAGGTGTCGCCTACAGCTGTTGTCAGTCATTCGCCCGCTGTGCCACCTCTGGGCGGCCTGAATGTCGGCTGGAGGGGGCTGCTCCGAGGTACCCCGAAAGCCTTCCTGCCCCTTTCGCGGCTGGAGCAGCTCCAGCCCTCGTAATCTTTGCATAGTGTGTGTAAGGAAATACATCATACTTCTCTATGGAAGAAACGTGTAGCAGGTAGACAAAGCATCAGGAGCAAAATCTCAGAGAATTATAACCAGTACAGGGACCTAAATTAGACAAGGCTCTGTATTTCACACCTCACTGTTGGTGTCCTGTGGTCAAAAGCACCAAGTCTGACTTCAGAAAATGTTTTAAAGAGCACACTTGAACCATTTGTGTATAACCCACTTTCTGTACTTAGTTCAAATATGCAGACATGCCTCCAGTCACATACATCATCCGTGCCAGGAACAGCCTTGCAGGCATAAAATTTTCTCTGATGTTATCAGCTGGCAGGGTGCACTGCAATGTGTCTCAACAGGTTGGGTTTTTGTTGGGTTTTTTTTGAAGTTGTTACTCCCTTACACATAGGACTGGAATTTCTGACATGAAATCTGACACTAAGCAAGCAGAGCAAACAGCCGAGGTAATAATCCAACACTGCAGAATGAAGAAAAATTAATCTCTTTTCTGGGTCAGCCGTCTGGTTCTTCTCTTCCTTTGAGGTTTGCAGTCATCATTTAGTCCAGATTTTCCTCAGCAATATTTGGCAAGCTTTGCTGTCTTTATATTTTTAGAATAATGTACATGGTGGGAAGGGGGATCTGTGCCAAGAGGGAAATCACGGGGAGTGATCTTCACCCAGATATCACTTAACAGCTTTATTAAATATTTCATAGGCAGAGGCCTAATAAACTTAGGCAGAGGCCTAATAACTTCATTCTCTTCAGGCTGGCACTCGAAGAAGATTTGTGAAAACCTGAAGAAGGAGTTGTAAAAAAGCAGCAGTCTAGGATGTGAACAAGAAGGACAAAAAAGGCTTTTCACGTGGAATAACAATAGATGACATGACTGAGGCTGGAAAAGCAGACCTCCAGGTGTATGGCAGCAAAACTGTGCTGCAGCGGGGAAGCCTGGGGAAAAATTCATGTGTTGCTCAGGGATGACTTAACCTATCCACACCTAGGAGTACTGGGCTTCCCTAACCCTGTGCAGAGTTTTGCCATGGATGTCCCCCAGGAGAGACATCATCTTGTGCATCACTTGCACCATAGGCCTTGGGAAGTAATATTCAAAACCACCTCAGGAAAAAAATGCTGCAGCAAGGTGCTTGGATGAGAGGCGGGAGGTAGGTAAATGGGAGTATCCCATACTTATGAGGTGTTTGGGGGCTAAATGCAGAGACAGTGGGAAAGGGAGTGCTAGAGCCACAGTATCACGTGCAAGCTTGGTGCAGCCACGTGCAGGACACCATGCAAGCAAGGTGCGCTTCTGCACTGGATAGGGTCCCCAGCTGGAGGTCTGAGTTTAGAGAAGGGGGAAACTAATGAGTAATGTGGTTGGAGGTACCACACTGGATAGTAAGCTACCAAACTGTTGTGAAAAAGAAAAATACCTTTTCAAAAAATACTTCGTGATTCATGGCATAAGATGAAATTTGGGAATATGATGCCTTTATTTTAGGGTATGTGAAACTTAAAATCTATTCCACATTGTAGCTACACCAGTACAGTCACAAAAAATTAATCAGTCGGTTAATATGTTGTATGTAACCTTAATGAGTAATTCAGCATTCACTGAACTAATTATCTTGGTTTCAGCTGGGAAAGAGTTAATTTTTTTCTTAGTAGCTAGTACTGTGCTGTGTTCTGGATTTGGGTGAGAACAATGCTGATAACACACTGATGGTTTTAGTTGTTGCTGGGTAAGGTAACATTTATACTAAGTCAAGGACTTTTCAGTTTCTCAGGCCCTGCCAGGGAGAGGGCTGGAGGGGCACGGGACACTGGGACGGGATGGTGTTCCATACCATATGACGTCATGCTGAGTATATAAACTGGAATAAGAAGAAGGAAGGGAGGGACATTTGCCATTATGGCGTTTGTCTTCCTGAGTAACCGTTACACGTGATGGAGCCTGGCTTTCCTGGGGATGGCCAAACACCTACCTGCCCATGGGAAGTGGTGAATGAATTCCTTGCTTTGCTTTGCTCGCATGTGCAGCTTTTGCTTTACCCATTAAATTGTTCTTATCTCAACCCTTGAGTTTTACATTCCTTTCCGATTCCCTTCCCCACCCTTCTGGGTGAAGGAGAGTGAACAAGTGGCTGTGTGGTACTTGGTTGCCAGCCAGGGTTAAACCACAACACAGATATATTCCTTTAACAAAGTAATCTTCTTTTTAGTATGCTCATTTCAAAATTACCTCTCAACCAAAGAAAAGCTATCCACTCTGACAGAGCTGGGCTTATTCAGTCTGGAGAAGAGACGGCTCAGGGGGATCTCATCAGTGTCTTTGAAGAGGTGATGGGAGCATGTGAAGAAGGGGGAGCAGGACTTCTTAGAGGTATCCAGTGAAAGAACAAAAGCTAATGGGCAGAAACTGAAATACAGGAAATTTCATTTAAAATCAGATGAGGGAAGAGCAACTGACAACATACTTGGACTTGTACAAAGCTTTTAACAGTGTCCTGCACAACATCCTTGTCTCTGAACTGGAGAGACGTGGATTTCCTGGGTGCACCACTCAGTGGATAAGGGTGGTGAATAATGTGGATGGTCGTACTCAAAGGGTTGTGGTCAACGGTTTGATGTCCAAGGGGAGATCAATGAGGAGTGGCATTGCTCAGGGATCAGTGCTGGGACCAGCACTGCTTAACACCTTTGTCAGCAACATGGCCAGTGGGACTGAGTGCACCCTCAGCAAGTTTGCTGACAACACCAAGCTGTGTGGTGCCATCGGCACGCTGGAGGGAAGGGATGCCATCCACAGGGGCCTTGGCAGGCTGGAGAGGTGGGCCCATGCGAACCTCATGAAGTTCAAGAAGGCCAAGTGCAAGGTCCTGCACCTGAGACAGGGCAACCCCAAGAAAAATCACAGGCTGGGTGGAGAATAAATAAATAAACAATAAATCCTGGTCATGTGGTCAGAAAGGCAGAAATCCAGGATGTAAAATGTCCTGGTTTGTGTTCTTTCTTCCTCCTCTGTAGGATTCTTTCTGTATGTCATCTGCATATCCAGTAGCTGACCTCAGCGCTAAGTACATGTGTGCAAATGTGAAAAATCATTCAACTAGTTGAGAGATTCTTTCCTGTTAACAATGGGGTTCTGCTTGTTTGCATCTGACAGCCTATCAGTCTATTAGTTAAAGCAGAATGCATGACATTACTGACCACTATAATGCACTACACATCAGTTTCTTTTTATTGGATTTGCTTGAAGAAATGTTAAACTGAGAAGAAAGGACTTTCATGTGGTACTGGAAGCCACGTAGAGATTAGTTTCTATTCAATTTTCAACCAAATTTGCAATTGCTGCTACAGCCGAGACTTGCTTAGGATTCCCATAGGCTTTCAACCAATTTATAACAACAAAAAACCTCTCCACATGTTTTGAAACAACTTCTGTCAGACTTCTTTGGTTTTGGTTAAATTATACTGAAATTACTGTTGTGGATAAGAGACAAACACTCAGAAGACATTCCTGGATAATTCTGATGGTGAAGATCGAACGATGGCTGCAAGCAGTTGGGTGCCATCCTGCACTAATAATGTAAATATCTCCAGCTAAATAGAAGAAAAGAATAGTCTTTAGATAAAGCAGTAGTAACCCAACATTTATTGCATTAAAATGACATTTTAATTTGACATCTTAATTTTAATTTAACAGTATATCAGATGGTGAATATTCAACTTGGATTTCGGGGGCGGGGGGGGGGGGGGGGGGGGGAGCAGGGAGCACTGGACCAAAGCTTCTTAACATCGCAGATATAAAGAAGTTATGGATGGATGTTCCGTAGTCTCAATTAAAAGCAAACACAAACCTGCAGTGCCCCAAAGAGCCTGGCTGTAGTAACACTAGAGGGAGTCCTGGTGCTGCAAAAAAATATTTTTCCTGTAGCCATTTCTTAAGTGAATAGTGCCTTATAAATGAAAATGTTGCTGAAATAGAGCTTCTGGGAAAAATGAAGGAGCCATTCAATTCAGATGGGATCAAAGAGTGTTCAAGTTCTAAATTCCAAGTTTTCCAACCATCCTTTCAGCGAGACAAGTGAATTTTAAAAAGGGTGTTGTTAATAAAGACTTTATTTTTTCAGTAAAGAGGATATTTGAAGTAAGCATTCAAAAGGGAGTAAAATAATCTCTTACATTATTGTTGTGGTAACTTAAATTACAAGGGCTCTGTTTTACAACATCTCAGCTTTTCTTGTGATCCCTCACTGAAGACTTAAAGGTAGACCATGTGGTCCTGAGTTTTCAAGTTAGACAACTGAATTTTTGCTGTCAAAGGCAGCTGTCGATGCTTAGCACCTTCAAGTTCAAACTACACATTTGCAACAAAGTAGGTTTACCAAAAGTAATTAGGTGCATCCTACAAGGTACTGTGGGATGCTGGTCCATGCGTGTTCCTAAACCATTTCAACAGTTTTGAAAATTGTAGGTATCTGAAAGAGATATTCATATGCATGCAGAACAGGCAGTCCTCAGTAGCTCAGAATGATATCTTATCCTGTGCTACTGGGATTGGGAATACAGACTGTGGTGTGGAAGATCATAACATGCAAGCCCAAAGCAAGGCAAGGCTGTGTGGACTGAAGGAAGAAGGAGGATAGCTGTGGCATTCATTAGGAATCCAAATGCATCCTTTCTTCCCCTTGGTGACTCATGCCTCAAACCAAGACCTCTTAGCCTGCTTCAGGTATTCACCATACAAAACCTGTCCTTTCCAAGATATCACAGAATGAGTGCTCAGCTCTTGCTCCTCTCCTGATGTTGGGTAAGCTCTATCAGAGAGCTCCGAGATTGCATTCATGAACTGAAGACATCTGGGAAACTTAAAATCTTCCTCTTTTTCAGCCGGAGTAGTGCAACCTGAGGGACTCGGCAGAGGAGGCTGCAGCTGCTACTAGAAGGAATAGGTCTGACTGTTGGAGGACCCGGAGAAAAAATTGGTGGGATGACACTGGTGGGTAGTGGTGCTCTTTAGCTGCACCGAAATAGCACGCACGCCTTAGTGATCAGGTTGCTAATTGGTAGCCTTTACTAGACTGCTCACATGGCCAGCTCAATGGAGTAGTAATGTTATCAGGGCAGGAAGAAAATCACAGCCATGTAGGCAGGCCAGATACTGCATTTTCTCTACCCCAGCTACTGATGGGATGAAGGCTTAACCATGCTCCTCCCCCTCCTCTTTTTTTGCCTGTGGGTGGTAAAGCCCATTACATCAGTTTGCAGCTGTGCACATCTCCATGCTGTACAGTGAAAGACCTGCTGTCCTCACGTGCTGTCCTCATGTTCATGCCTGAATTGTTGTGGCTGCTCAATTGCACTCAATTGCTCAATAAAAGTTGTTCTTTCTGCAAAACAGTACAGTTTTAGAAAACACATGCTATGAAGAAACATGAGTATATATATATATTATGATGCTGCCATGGTGTAGACTCTGCCTTATTCCCTATAGGATATGTGCTAGCAAGCACAGGATGCTCTCCATGTGGTCTCTACTAGTCATAGATCAATCTCTCATTTCTTAGCAACACAATTCCTTAATTTACAGAATAAAATAATGGGTATATTAGCTTGCATATTAAGTGTTATTAAAATCAAACTATGATTATAAAACAAATGTGGAAAGTGCACTGAACAATGCAGTAGCCTTAGCTTGTATTACTTTTGCTTGTTTGTTCAGTTTCAGTATGTAGAGGTGTGCTTCTTTATCTCAGGTATTTACTGATACACATATGTGCAAGAGTCTGAATTGTCACACTGGCCTTAAAAGAAATATTAACTTGCCTCAAGTTCAGTGCTAAGTGTTGCAGTTTAGTGTACTCTCTTCTGCAAATCCGTATGCAAGTCTCAGGTAATTTCTTTCAAGGGAATCTATTTAAAACTTCCAACTCCAGAACATTCCTCAGAGATAATCTGTCAGAACTGGGAGTCCTGAACCAGATCTTCACCCCTATCTGCCAAAGCAAAACAACTGTCAGTCAGCCAAGAGTCCAGCAAAGGAAAAACAGAAACACAACAACAGCAAGACTATGCAAGTTATCTCAGCACAGGAGGAGACTAGAATTCTGCTTTTGTAAGATCAAAGGAGGCAGAGGAACTCAAAGGGATGGTGCTAAAGAAAATGCTTTCATGCCCCTGGCTTTGGTGGATTGAAAGAGAAAAGCAACTCCCTAGAGAGCTTCACTTCCAGACAGTGGCATGTGGTGTCCCTCAAGACTTTTACAGAATTTAAGTTCTAAGGTTTTAGTGAAAACTAGCAACTCATTCCACATGACAGATTTAGAGATCCCTGTATAGGGATCAGATGCTGCAGCACCACATTTACAAGCAATATATGTCAGAATGCTGAATAAAAGTAGTGAAACAGAAAAACAATTTCATACAGGTTTGGGTTTGGGGTTTTTTGGGGGGTGGGGGGGTAGCAGTGGTATGCACTTTGCTTCACTGATTTATGCAGTTTTACTAATCCTTTTTGGCTTCAGCAGGGTTTTATGTCACTCCTGCTGGTCAGTAGCCTCATGATTGGTGTTTAGAATTCAGTCTCCTTTGGTGTGACCTTTATTCTGTAGGAAAATAGTTGATATTGGTCCACACTGATCTGTTCTTCTCATTTGCCTGTGCAAACAGTTCAGGTTCTTCCAATAATGGTAATACATCTTTCTTTCGTCAAGTGAATCCTGGGTTAGTGAGAACTGTCCTCAGTGTCATTGTTATCCTGTTGAGCATCTGGTGCTTTTTCATGTGCTGCCTTTAATATAGGAGTGAATGTGTGGTGTCTTTACAGCCCTCCTGCTTTGATACACACATGGGTGTCGTTTCTGCTGCCTATATTAAAAGGTGCATTTGCAAATGTGTTTTGTATGGCTTTGCTTTTGAGATTACTTATCAAATCGCCGCTGTTGTTAAGTTCACACCACTGTTATGCAGAAAGCTGCCTCTTCCCATAAATCGTTACCCTCTGTTGATAGTTGCTTTTGCATCAGGATTGTGTTCCAGTCTTGCATCAGTCTTACAGGTGCTGCTGTGCTTGCCAAATTTTCTCTGGCTCATGCTAGCTATTTTCACAGACTTCATGATTTTGACTGGTTTGCTGTTATTAAAGCATTTGCCTTAGAAGTAATGGGACTCTCTCTTTTTTCTGTTGGCCATGGGTGCATAATAACATGAGATGGAAGGGACCACCTGAATCATTAAACTCCCCCTCCCAGCTACTGCAGACATTACTTCATATAATAATCACCGTTATTCATTTATTGAACTCCATCTTAAAAACACTCAGATGGCTTGGCCTCATTCCTGTCCTATACCTGATTGATCCTTTGCAAAACTGCCCCTGAATGCAGTTATTCTGATGGTTTGGCAACTTCTGATTTTCAGCTGAAGTTCTTTATGGACAGCTGCTATCTCACGTGTGCCAACATTGCTTTTTAATCTAAAGAGTTACCAAATCCTTGGTGCTGAGCTGTTTCCTCAGTGTATTTGTAGATGGCACACTTTTTCCCTTCATCCCTAGCTGAACAAGCCTAGTTTATCTAGCCTCCTCTCACTAACTGGGTTCTCAATACCCTCACCGTTCTTTTCAGCCTTCTCATGCTTCCTTTCTGGTTTGAAACCATCTTTCAGAAACACAGGTGTCCAAAACAATATAAAGACATCCAGACCTGGTCACAGAAAGGCCTTGTCTCATGCCTTCCCCTTTCTCCTTCAGAAGGTCTATCTGCCTTCGTCCATGGACCAGATCATCAAAGCCAGGGGAGACTCATTTATCTGGCAAAGGAGGAGACAGCTACAACAGCTGGCACACAAGATGGCTGTCATCATGCTGCTCTCTAGAGGCTCTGGCTTTCTCTGTTTGTGCTGTCTGATAGCGACCTCTCAATGATGGCTCCGACCAACAGGAACTGCTGGACTAGTGCCTATGCTTCCCCATGCCAGATGTGTGGAGCACAGCTGGGACTGGCATGCACCTTGTGCCACAGCAGGATTGACCACACCTCTCACAGCAACCTGGAGCCTGTGTAGTACACAGTGTATTATGTTCACTATTGTGGCTCTTTATTCCTTAGAAATTGGACATTACTGATTTCATGCACCTTTTAGAAGATACATTGTTTTGTTTTTTCTCATATCTAAACAGGTTGCCTCATTGCAGCTTTTTCTTGAGGACTCTGCCAGTTCTGTGTGGCTTCACCATTATCATTTATTTGCCTGGGGAAGCAGAAGTGCTGTGCTTCTTACTGCGTAGCCAGTTTAGAAACAAGTGCAGCCCAGTGGGATAGGAAACGGGTCTGACAAATAATGAGGAAAAAGTGAAATGGTAGGCTGAGATGTGTCATGAGCTGGGCTACAAAAGGAACATGTAGAACTGCTGCTAGGTTTTGAATACTTTGGTGATGTATTTCAGTAATGTTTAATAAGATTAATATTTTATATATTGTCTAGATATTGCCACAGAGTTTGGAAGAATGGGATTTGAAGGCTGGACTGTTGGCTTGGTGCTCAGGTGCTTGGGAGCATTGCACCAGATCAAAGGAAATGGGAAAGTACGGGAGGGATTTTGAGTGAAGAGAACATAAAAAAAAAAATCAAAGCTATCACTAACCTAAGGGCCTGCTAACACCACCAAAAGCATTTGCATTGATCTTGACAGGGCTTAGATTTAATCAAAAGAGTTTTAGTCTAGTACACATGGAAACGTGGAGTCATGGCATGTCTCACAGTGACTTGGTCACCAGTAAAGGCTGATTTCTGAGTGGCTACAATTTTTTTTAGGCTGGGGGCACAAGCCCTTACATATTTTCAGTTCTTGTCGCTCTGTGGCTAACTTGTTGTCCAGCCAGGTTTCCCAGCGTTTCCCAGCCAGGACAGTTCCTTATGCAAAGAAGAGCAAGATTGTTTTAATTTTTAAGCCATTAATTTCCTCAGGAAAGAGGGTGTCAGTTTGGAAAGCTACCTCTTAACACTTCAGGCATGTTTGACTCATCCCATCTGGCCTATCCCTCAGTGCCCTAATAAACCCAGTGTGAACATTTCGTTCTGGTGTGTGGTGTTTCAACTCTGAGATTACATTTTGGAAGCAGCCTGGTTATTGTATCCCACTCCACTATCCAGACCAACTGAACTGGAGCCAGTTCACTCTGCACTGTTACTACCAAGGAATGTTTCGGTGGTTTGGGTGGCCCCGTGGGAGCTAGGAGAGAGAAAGGCATACTCTGAAACCGATATGAGCTACAGACTTCTGCATCTGTAAATGTCGTCAGTGATACCTGCTCCATTTTATAGAATCTTCACTACTCCGAGTAGTATGCCTGTAGACTACTACATGGAAGGTACTGGACTCTTTCCCCCTTCCCTGCCCTGTATGTTAGCAGTCCATAAACCCAACCATTAACCCATCGACTCTGGCAGTGCCCATAGTCCCACATTTCACTGCGTATCTGCCCAGCCACCCATTCAGATAGGGGATCCAGTATCAGTAAAGCTATTGCTCCGTGTTTTTTTCCAGCTGTCTGATCACGTGCTATTCCTGTGTTTCTCTTTCAGACAGATCACTAATGAAGGCTTGTTTCCTTGATGTAATTTAGCTAGGAGAACTCAGTGCAAAAGCCGCAGCTGGCAGCAAGATCACCTGATAGACATCAGGCTTCTCCCTTGACAGCTCCTGTTCATGAAGGACTGCTTGTAAGACAAGAAATATGTCTTCAGGCCGTGACAAATCACAGGTGATGGTAGGGCTCATCTGCGATGTCTTTCAGTGCAAAATTTCTGTCAGTGTTGTGAGAGCCAGTTTCTCTTTCCACCTTTTACTAGTCATCTCAGATCTACATAGTGCTGCTGTTCTTCAGCTGGTGCTTCAGGGTTCTGCTGGGATAGGAATCACTTTTCTCTTCAGCAGTTTAAGAATGACATGCTCTCATCTGAGCAGGCTTTCCCAATGCTTTCTCCTGTTCCCAACCTGGCAGTAGCACTATCAACACTAGTAAAACCTTTGCCATTGTTTGAGACTGCATCTCTAAACTTGCAGTAGGTCTTAAGCACTAGGTATGGTCTTCCCAGCTAGGACAGTTGAGTGATATGGTGGTTGAAAACAGCAACTGGGCCTGGAGACCCACTTTCATTGAACCATGGCATCATAAAAGTGGACCTGGGTTAGCACTGAGAGCAGAAATAGAGCCAGGTATGTGGAGTGCCAGTATCACTTCCCACACTCTATCTAGGCTGCACCAGGCTGCTTTAAGGTATGTCCACTCCCCGAGGCAGCTTCAAAGTAGAAATTCTTCACAGCAGCACCACCTGAGTCAAAATCAAGCAGAGAGATTAATTGCTCCAAAACAGAAGGAACCTGAATGCTGGTTGTTGGTCTGACTTCTGTCAGGAATCAGGAAGAACTAGAAAGGGTTGTGGAGAATGGAAAAAGAATAAAGAAATGTTGATTGACAAGTTAAAAAAAAAGTGATAAGGAAAAAAGAGCAGAAGGGGAAGAGAAAGAGTTTCTTCCTTGCTTGTACCTGCCTTGCTGTCTGCCCTGCAGGCAGTAGGTAGCTATCTGTATATGCATGGCTGGGATGTAGATACCAGAAAGAAGAGTAAAAATCCTAATTAATTAGGGAAGAGGTTTCACTGATCATTTAATTTTAGTCTGTCAACATTTTCCCTAAAGCCAGAGAAAACTAGAAGACTTATAATTACTTCGTAGTCAGGCCCCAAAGGTTCTAATCACAGTCCTGTTCCCTTTCAAAAGAGGGGAGCTTCTTTTCCCCTCCTTTTTTATGCTTACAATGAAGTGTGACTTTCTGAGGCTCTAGATTTGTATTCTTTGCTCAGAAGAACAATACTTTTTATCATTACATACTCTGGCCATGCTTCTTCTGCAAACAGTTTAGCTTTTAAGCACAGTATGTCTGGTTTATTTTGGCTTCCTTACTCTTTTTACCCAGCATATACGGAAAGTAGACATGCATCTGCATTGTGCTCTGCTCAGCTCTGTATTCGCAGCACACTGATACGTGCCATTTTCTGGAGACACTCTTGCATTTCCTGGCAGGGTTGATCTTGTGCTGCCAGTGAGAACCCTTTGAGGCAGACATTAACCAAAACACCCTAAAACTAGAAAAAGCTTTGCTTTCCCAGTATTGTCCCAATTTTCTCATTAACAGTGGCAGAGGTCAGCCAAATCTAATACAATTCCTGTGATGAGATCTCAGGCCTAACTACTTGCGTGGGTGTTTCCTGAGGAACAGCCTGCCTGTAGAAAGCCCATCTCCCCCCTCGCTCCTACTGATGTGGCACCACCAAATCCAGTTGAACTCCAGTATTTGAAAACTTCTGACAATAAGAGCAGCACCAGACCTGCCTGATGGTGTGTGTTTTGTGGGTCTCTGTAATTCTTTCCAACCCACTCCTGACTCCACTTCAGGGCTGTAAAATTGATGCTCATAAAACATAATGCTTGATAGATCAAGTGAGACTTTTTTTGTAGTTCTGAAAGAGTGTGGAGTTTTGAAAGAAAGCAATCAGTTGCCTTCCTTTGTGCAAATGCGGTTTTTCATATGGAAAAAACAGAATTAGTCATTTGATAGCTGACATTTGAACAGTGTTATGTTGCAGATAGTAATTTTTCCCTTAAATACAGTGTGGAGGCTTTTCTTTTTTTTTAAAGTAAGCCACAACTTTCAGCCATGTGATCCAATGAAAATAATTAGAAATAGTAAAGGGACTCCCTGTGGATCTTAGTGATCAAAGTCGCTTCGACTACACCAGTACTTGCTGCTTTGTATGACCTTCAGAATACATCTATTGTAAAAATGTCCTTAACATTTGGGTGTGCTCACAGAGGTAGTTTTAGTCTTCCACACGACAGTCAAACAGGGATTTTGCCAATATGGACAGCCTCAAAACTGTTATTTGCAACTGCTGAGTTCTCTGAATGCAGCATGAGTTCAGAAATAGAGCCATCAAGGGCATTACTTTCCCTGACATATAACCTTTTTTATAGGATGTTCCCCCATCTGTGTTACAGTCCTCAAGGGGCAATTAATAACAAAGGGAGAAACTTACTTCTGTTATTCTACTCCTTTGATGCTACCACCGTGCAGGGTGTACATAGTGGAGCTCTTCATCCTCCAGCAGAAAGAAAATTTTCCTTTATGCTTCCAGTCCTTTTCCCCAAAAGTGTTGAGCATCCAGTCTCTCCTTACAGTTCCAACACAAACCGTTGCATGGCCAGTTGTTTTCAAAAACCAGGCAGCCTGTTCACCTACTTAGGAAATGGAGTTAAGAGTTGTACACATCTTAACCAATGGGCTTAACATCTTGTCTTCGTCTTGAAACCTAATACTCCCCAGTTGCTGCTGTTTTGGATAACTGGGCTAAGCAATTATGTTCTTTTGACTGCTTAACACTTCCCCTCATTGCATTAATTTTCATGGAAAGGCTTGCATTAAAAGGTCAATGTTTGCCAAAGAAACCACAAAGTCACCAGTTACTTCTGTTTATGAGATCAGAGAACAACTGTGGGGTTTTGTGGTTTTTTTGCACACACTGGCTAGTGAGGATAGGCACATGGCAGCATGTATGTGACAGACCCACAGCAGTATCAGGCAAGGACAACCTGAAGTGTGAAAGGAGATGCTTTGGAAACCATTGAGACTTATGAACAAATGTCCATTGATTAATCACTGGAATATGAACACTAGAGTGATTTGCTTTTCCATGGAGAGCTTGTGAAAGCTTATATCGGACTAAGTGGACCACAAGTCCAGCTGAGCTAGAAATGACCTCAGTTTTGCTTCAGTGAATGCAGCAATGCTGATTTACACCATCTGACCATCTGAGTTCATGTTGCTTCTTGTAACTATGGTGAGAAAGGTATATTCCAGTGTACTAATGAATAACATAACATGCTGGAGTTTAATTCTCACTTTTTTCTAGGGGTCTATATCATATTATAGACTCTTCCCATAGAAAAAAGGAGAGGTCCTCCCTCACTTTCTGTCTGTCTCATTAATGTTATACGTAACAGCAAGAGTAATATGAGAAAGACACAGAAATATGGATACTATTTTTTATGAGTAGCTTTTACAAACTTGCATTTGTTGAGATGAGGACACAGCAAGTTGGTATGGTTTTTTGTCTGCAAATATTTTAGTAAATTCCAGGAAACATTACCTACTGTTCTTGTCAAAAGATCAAAGTCTTAGAGTATTACATACCATTCATTTCCCAGTGTGAATGTGATTCATTCCTGATTTTTCTGATGACTCATTCCATCTTCTCATCTTGGCTTCTCCAGATGTAAACTGGAAAATATATGCAGTCCTTGTCTGATTCTCAGGGCTGTTTTGGTACCTAGGTAAAGTTCTTAGGAAGCATGCAAGTCTTGTTCTTGCAACAATAGATAATAATGCTTAGATTATAAACATAATCTGTTATCTATCTTTTTTAATTTTCTGAAAACATGGAGAACAGTCAAGAAGCAGTTAACTATGAAGTATTTGTTTCTTAGTCATATACTTATAGAACAGTGTGAATGATGTGATTTCTCAATTACAGGGCTAAACCAAAAGAAATCAGGGGAAATATTTTGGATCTACCTTGGAAAAAAATGTGGAAGTGTGGTCAAAAATGTGGTGAAATGAAATATTTTATTAGATCCATAAACCAAACATGTATTTGATTTTCAGCAGTGCCGGGAAGCAAGCACAGTGGAACAGAGTTTGCTTGCTTATAAGCATGTGAATGTTGAAGCATTTCTTCGAAATAACAAGCAGATGAGTTTACCCACTTTATCGTAACAGCACTGCTTTCTTCTTTGTCAGGGGCAGCAGGGAGAAGAGGCATCTTTAAAACTTTCCTAACTGCATTTAGCTGAGCTTAATTTTAAGCATGTCTTTTAGGTTTGGTTTTTAACCATAAGAAATAACCAATCAAAAGAGTACTTTTTAAGAACTTGTAAGCCAAAAATAACAACTCTATTGCTGACACTGTGTCCCCTTCTCATCCAGCTCTGGCAAGTATTTCCCTTCCTCTTTTTCCTCTCTTATCCAGCCATGTCCTCCAACAGGACCAGAGGCTGGGGTCCTGAAAGTATACAGGAAGGCAGCTGGGCAGAGAGGAGATTATAAAGGTTTAGGTATGGGGAGGACAGAGGTGTTTTCTCCTGTTCCTTGTATACTTTCTAAGCATCCTGCCTGCCTTAGAAGGAAAAGACACCTTACCTGCCAACGAATTTTAACGTTTTTTAAACTGATATCCTTTTTCTAATCTGGTATTTGGAAAACTGGAATGCCTTTTGACAGTCCTGAAGTGTCATTTCAGAAGAACATTTCAAATGGTTTGTTTGGAAATTTTAAAATTCCACATCTTTAATTTTCTAAAAATAAATACTCTTCTTTTTTTACTCTGAAGCTGTTTACAGAGTCAAACTGAACTGTACTGATAGTTCCATACAGCCCCAGCAGTGCCCTTTTTCAACAAACTGAATATCTGCAGCCTGCTGTAGTGCTCTGTCAGATCCCAAATGTCATCTGCAACCTGCCAGCCACTGACTTACATCTTGATAAACAGTGTTTTTCATTCCATGTGAAGTGGGTTTTGTTCTTGTTTATACCCAGCGGTATAGGACGGCTCCTATTGTCCATTGTTCCCTTATGTACTTTCAGAAAACCTGTTTGTTTCTGGCAGCCTTCTCTTCGAGGAATGTGATGCAGAGCACAGATAAAAGCACAAGCATCTGTTAAGATGATTGGCATTATCCCAAGAGCAGTGCAGAAGTTGTCTGCTTGGGTTGGCAGGCAGGCACAGATGAACAGAATTAACAGCAGCTTCAATTTGCAGTGGGTATGATAAAGCATATGCTTTAATTTAAGGAGACTGTGCAAAGTTTGTTGCTTATTTCCTATGCTTCCTATGCATGGCAGTCATGCACGCGCTGACTGATTCAGCAGGAGCTGACACTTACCTAGCTGCTAGGGTCCAAAGTACTGTTGGGGGTAATAGTATGTCTAAAGGCAAAAAAATAGAGTTCTGCAAACATTAGTTCTATTGGGAGCTCTAGAGCATGTTTGCAATCATAGAATCATAGAGTGATGGAATTATTTAGGCTGGAAAAGATCTTTGAAATCACCAAGTCCAATCATTAACTCAGGACTGCAAAGTCCAACACTAAACCATGTCACCAAGCACTGCATCTATGCGTTTTTTAAACACCTCCAGGGATGCTGATTCCACCACTTCCCTGGGCAGCCTGTTCAGCACTTGACCACCCTTTTAGTGAAGAAATTTTTCTTAATACCCAATCTAAACCTCCCCTAGTGCAACTTGAGGCCATTTGCTCTTGTCTTATTGCTTGTTATCTGGGAGAAGAGACCAACACCCGCCTGCCTACAACCTCCTGTCAGGTAGCTGTAGAGAGCGATAATGTCCCCCCTGAGTCTTCTCCAGTCTAAACAACCTCAGTTCCCTCAGCTGCTCCTCATAAAACTTGTGCTCCAGAACCTTCACCAGTTTCGTTGCCATCTCTGGACACGCTCCAGCACCTCAGTTGTCCCTCTTGCAGCGAGGGGCCCAACACTGAACACAGGATTCGAGGTGCAGCCTCACCAGTGCCCAGTGCAGGGGGACGGTCACTGCCCTGGCCCTGCTGGCCACACTGTCTCTGATACAAACCAGGATGCTGGTGGCCTCCTTGGCCACCTGGGCACACGGGGGGCTCATGCCCAGCTGGCCACCAACAAGCCCCCCCAGGCCCTTTCCCCCCAGGCAGTTCCCAGCCCCCTGCCCCCAGCCCGCAGCGCTGCGGGGGCTGGTGTGACCCACGGGCAGGACCCGGCACTGAGCCTGGTTGAACCTCACACAACTGGCCTGGGCCCATCGCTCCAGCCTGCCCAGACCCCTCTGCAGAGCCTCCTGCCCTCCCGCAGATCAACGCTCCCCCACAGCTGGGTGTCGCCTGTGAACTCACTGAGGGGGCACTCAATCCCCTCATCCAGATTGTTGATAAAGACATGAAACAGGACTGGATCCAATACTGAGCCCGGGACACCACCACTTGTGACTGGCTGCCAACTGGGTATAGCTGTCCATCCACCACCACTCTTTGGGCTCAGCCATCCAGCCAGCCTTTTACCCAGCACAGAGCACATCCATCTAGGCTATGAGCAGCCAGAGGAGAATGCTGTGGGAGATGGTGTCAAAGGCTTTACTAAGGTCCAGGCAGACACCATCCACAGCCTTTCCCTCATCCACTAGGCAGGTCACCTGGTGGTAGAAGGAGATCAGGTTGGTCCAGCAGGACCTGACTTTCACAAACCCATGCTGGCTGGGCCTGATTCCCTGGCTGTCCTGCATGCACGTGCCACATGACAGCACTCAGGACAGAAGCTGGTACTTGATAGACTTCAGGTGTTAGTGCTTTATTTCAGTCCTGAGTGATGGAAGAAAGTCTACCCAGTCATTGGTGCTCTTCAGGCAACACTAAGGACATTCCTGATGTTTTCTCGTTCAAGCTTTGACCTGACCTGACCCTCTTTAACTTTAAAGTTTGACAAGCATGGTCTGGAATTATTTTTTTGTAGCTAACAGCCAAATGTATATTTAAATTATTTAGGCCTTCTACTATCAATGATAGTCCTCTGTTCAAAGATACATTGTTTTGTTTGGCTTTTACATAGCTGATTTTGCCTTGGCATCTCTAAAAAGTATTTCTGTAGGGAAAAACTGCTGAAAACTGACATTCTATGTGGGTTTTATATTTCTCATTAAAATATATTTTTAATAAGGGACTAAGAATCTTCACTGGTGTCTGTTGAAATTTACCACTGTGTTTCTGCGGTGGTATTTTTTTTATCATTATTTCTGATTTGCTGACTAGATGGAACAATGTAACTTTCTTGAAAGAGATCAGCTGTTACTGTTCCTTCCATTTTCTCCTCCCCTCAGTGTTTTCTTTTCAGTTTTGTAATGCAAAATGCAAGAAATCCTTTTAGATGCTTTCAACGAATACAGGTGTCAAATCCCCTAAACATTAGCAAGCAAAAATAGCTCTGGTCTTCTGCAAGAACCCAATCCCCCACACTTTCATAAAATGATCAAAGCGCAATGACTGGCATGCAAACCAGGGAAAGACTCTCTCCCATCACTGACGTTTCTCCGTGGGCTGCACAGAGATATCAGGTTGATACTTTGATAGATTGCAATCTGTTTTCAGCAGCTGACCCAGACATAACATCATCATTTCCTGATTATATTGATATGTGTTTCTATTATTTGCTTATTTTGCGCCTTGAGAAACAATTCCTTTTTGTTGTTAAACTGTAAACAGCATTGCAAGGCCTCATATTAAATCATAATTATTTACCATGCTGTTCACGCACCTTTGTCCCTGGGGAATGTGGTGACGTGAATTTACAGGAAGATCGGGGTATTTCTCACCAACAGTTTCCTGTTATTGATATGCTTTTGTTTAGTTGTGATCTTTTTTTTACCCTTTCAGGTTCTCAGGGGAAAAATAAACAAGCACATGACATTAATCACAGTCCTTGGGTATCGTATTGGAGGCCTCACAAATACTTTAGTTGTGGAATTGTGAACTAGGTTTGGATCTTTCAAAAACACCAATGACAGGTTATTGTTTATCAGTACTTACTCTCCTATTCTGATAAATGATTCCAATAATTCTTGAAACTTCTTTTGTGATCATGTTCCTTCCTAGAAGCCAGAAAGGTTCAAAAGTTTATGAAGACAACCTTGAACAGTTTGCATTTGTTCGTGTAGATTTGCATAATTGAGCTAAGTTTCCACTTGAGAGAAAACACAGATCACATAGAGATGCAGAGGTAATTCCAAAATCCAGAGTGCTTTTATCAAATACTGACAAACAGGGCCAAAAATGTTTTCTTCAAGACGGTCTGCCAACTTCTTTTCTTTATAAATAAATCAAACCCATATTCTTTCTGCAAAAAGGTAGTATATAAATTGTATTCATCAGTCTGTCAAGAGCCATCAGCATAACTACCAGGGTAGTTATCTAACACATCTAACACAAAGATCTTAAATCTTTTTCAGTGGTTTTGGCTATGCTACTTTTATTTCTGTCTCTGTGGATGTGTGGTACTCTCCTAGCCAGTGACCTTTGCATAATATCTTGATTTTGCAATAAGGAGATGCAGCAGAACAACCAAGAAATTTAATGTCAAACCAGATTTTGGGACGTTTAGATTTTTTCTTCCAAGGCATTGTAGAAATATTGTGGTAAAAAGCAGAATTACAATGTGTTCCAGAGAACTCACACCAGGAAGACCACCAAGGGATAGATCTGTTGGCTAAAATAAACCATTAACTACTCACAAGTTACGAAGTAGCTATGCAGATTCATTACCAGGTTCTCAGGGTTTAATTTTTTTGTTTTATGTACTTTTAAGTAGAAACTTACTCAGAAACTGTGTTGTAAGATTTAGAGCAAAATCTCAGAGTCAAACATACATTCCCACATGCTACTAGTGGCTGAGAATTTATTGTATTTAGAACTTAGTGTTCTGCTTTGACTGTGTGTCTGTTGTTTTCATTCATTACTGCTGCTAGCATGAAGAACTACTAAGAACAGGACTGCAGAAGTTGTGTGTTCTCTAATACAAATAAAAATCCGTGTTATAAACTTCGTACAGAGGGTTTTATTACCTTCTTTTCTTCTTTTGGAGTATTTAACTTCTGGATAACTTTAAAATACTCAGTTGTTCTTTGTCTAGCAGGCTATGTAATCCAAGACTCTGTAAAAGTTTCACTATGGCCATGCAGTCCTGCTCCCCACTGGGTTTGTGTGACTTTGTCTTCATCTGCAGGCTCAGCCAAGTGAGATCTGGCTGCTTTGCAGATGAAGAAATTCTGAGAAATCTCAGGTTGTTAGGTTGTTCTAGTTGTAACATTTCATCCTGTGAAATTCCAGGTCTTGAAAGCAATTTGTTGGTTCCATTACTGAATCAGGTATATTTCCTCCCAACAGCATCAGTTTAAGACTTCACAACCTGAGCAAAATAGCTTTTTCTTTCTGGAAATCCCACTTGAAAACAAGAAGTGGAAGAATAACAGATGTTTTATTAAGTGGACCATAACAAAGTTTCTTATCTGGTTTTGTTCTCTAAGCACATTCATCCCTCAAACTATAAAACCATTCACTCCCCCCAGTCAAGTTCTTTCCACTCCAAGTGAAGCTCAAGACAAAGTCCCCAGCACACCACCCACTCTGATATCAGCCTTGAACATCTCAGGTGCTGGGTTCTTTCCCAGCACATAGACCTCTAGATTAGTGTCTCCTTTTACTTTTTTTCCAACATGCTGCCTTTTTAGCAGCACCTATTGGACTGTCAGCTTCCAGTTGCATACCTGTGCGCTGTACCCTTGCTTGAGCAATTGTGTGGTCTGAATGAAACTGTGGCTTAATATTTGATTCATACAGCTGATGTATCCTTTCAGCTGCTACCAGAGCTTATTGACCTGGTGAAGACAGACCCAGTTAAAATGTTTTAGTAATGAATGAAATGACTAATTCTCTTGTCATATCTGCAGTTCCTCATCCTTTGAATGTGCAGTTTTAACACAGTTTTTCCTTTCTTGGTAAGGGCTTAAGATAGTGATCTGGATCTTCTATTTAAGTACCAGACAGGATGGAAGGAAGTCAGAATTACATTTTATCCAAGAGGTTTCAGGCTCTTCATTCTCCTGGTTTGGTGTTTGGGATCAGCCCTCAGCAGAGATGACGCGTCCATCATTTCCCAGAGTCCTTAAGCATTTTGTTGCTGTTGTTGCTTTGTAGATCTTGCTCTCTGCTTACTACCTCAGGAGCCAGTTTCACCAAGATGGGGAGACCAGCTTGTACTTTACCATACCCATCTGAATCTTGGTTAGTGATTTTGATGCTTTTAGTATCTCTCTGAGGAAATTTTGTTATTACTCTTTTATGCCACAATAAAAAGTTATTTCTACTGCTGTTACATGCCTTTGGGAAGCAGAGATGTCAATCATGATCAATACAGAATCACAGCACCAAATCAGGATGCCTTTCCCTCTGCCTGGATGCCTGTGGCCACTTTGGTTGGTTTTGTTTGACTAATTGATTGCTTTTATATTTGTCACACTTAGGAGGACAAATGTTCAAGATAACAGAGGAAGGATAGGTGTTCAGAGGTCAATGTTAGATGAAAATGCTTATTCACAAACCCTGTCCCATTTTCAGAAATACCCAAGCTCTGGAAAACTAAACTTTCTTGAAAGCTCACAACTGTCTCCTGTTTCCACAGTTCAGTATCTTATTTAAAAATATTAATTTCACCCATACTTTTTATATATTCCTCTTCTTCTCTAATTCTCCTCCTTCTGGCCAAATAACACTAAAAAGGCCTTGATTTTCTTGCCACTGCATTTTAGCTTGGCATATTTAACTGCTCAGGCAGTCAACTAGGTGATCATTTAGGTCCCTTCCAACTGAAATAATCTATTCTATTCTGTTCTGTTCTACTCTACTCTACTCCTATTCTTTCCATTCTATTCTATTCTATTCTATTCTATTCGATTCGATTCGATTCGATTCGATTCGATTCGATTCTATTCTATTCTATTCTACTCTATTCTATTCTATTCTACTCTATTCTATTCTGTTCTGTTCTGTTCTGTTCTGTTCTGTTCTGTTCTGTTCTGTTCTGTTCTGTTCTATTCTGTTCTGTTCTGTTCTGTTCTTTCTATTCTAACTTCCATTCACCAACTGCAGGGTAGTGAACTCCTTTGATCAGTTCGGGCACTGTGTTATCCTGGTTATATTGGTTCACTATTTCCAACCTCTATATAGCTTTAAATGTAATTTTAACACAGAGACCAGAAGAATACTGCAGGGTTTATCTCAGCTGAAAGCATGGGGTAGGATTCATCTGACCTAACTCAGATAATTGCAGTGTGGACACCTACTGCTGATCTGTTCTGCCCTGTTACCCTTATGTAATCTACAGAGAAAAATATGTTGACTGAATTCCTTTCACTGTCTAGAGGACACCAAAAGTAGGTTGGAAGAGCATGTACAGTGACTGACTTGGGTTTAGGAGCATAGATTTTCCTTCTGAAGGAAGCAGGAAAACAAATGACACCGCAGCTACAGCTGTACAAACACTTGAAACACAAAATTGTGGAGGTGGTGGTTGGAGGGGACACCTGGAGAGCTGGGATCCAACCTGCCCCTCCAAGAAAGACTCACCATCACTGGCTTAGGTCAGCCATAGCTTTGTGTAGCCCCATGTAGACCTGGGGCTGGCATACACTAACTGGCCACACCATTAAGGTCTCTTAGTCTAGTCACTTGGTCTCTGCACATATCTCCATTTAGTGCAGTAAGCCCCACTCAGAACCCTCTGCATGCCATGGGGTTCCCCCTCATAGGCCACTGCCACGTGCATCCCCTTCCCACCTTGGCAGTTGCAGGGGGTTTTGGCATTGTTGATCACATAGGTGTGATTTAGCCGTGAACTCAAGCACACAGAGGTAGTCAGCACATGGCAGGCAGTGCAAATGGAGCACTCTCTCTGCAGATTGTCACTGGGATGTGAAACGATTGCTCCGGGGGCTCAGCCACAGTTACCAGGAATGGCAGATACATTCTGCCTTTAAATGCAGGGTGCAAACAGCAGGTCAGCCTTTGGTGGACCTATACATTGTCTTAGATTCCTAAATAAGATCTCAGTTTTGCAATTAAAAACTGTATTGTCTACCTCAGAGGTCAACTACACAGGTGGGATTTTAGATATGCAAATGCCCATGGGTGAAATGTGCAGCCCTCTTATATGCTGTTTTGTTTGCAGAGAACAGTGTACCTTAGTATGTAAATCTGACTGATTTGAAGGTAACTGTAGGCTGAAGCTGGACCTGAAAGCCAAGTGTAAATCCCAGAGTTACCCTCTTACTGGGCAAGTCTCCCAAAGCTATTGGCAAATCTTGCCCTGGAGACAGCCGGGTCTCATTGAGTCGCTGCTCAAATCCAACACAGAAAGAGGGAAAGTGACTATAAAATCACTCTGCTCTGCTTAAGGGTTCCAGTGGCAGGATCACAGGTCCCAAAAAAAGTGTCCATGCAACCCGGCCTGCTTGAATGTTCAGATCTGGCACTTCCAAAGAGCTTTAGTTTTAGCTGAGAAAGGATAACACAGGTCTATTTGAATCCAGGTCCTGAAGACATTTCAGGTGTGGTGATGTCCTCTGCTGACTTATTTAGTTAATGAGAGCTAAGTCACAGCAATCAGGAGACTGACACAGAAATGGGAGTGTTTGAGTGCAGACACCCTCTCCACTTATTCCAGAGGTGTTTGTGGTGTCCCACACCTGGGAGATGCAGAGCACTCTCATCTCATGCAGGGAAATTTCCAAGTACTTTTGAAGTTGCACAGTTGAGTAGACCTTAAAATATTACTTACATACTTCTATTTAAACACGGAAGTCAGAAAGCTGATCCCACTGGAGAACTGAGCTCCCAGACATTGAGGTCTACCACAGAGAGTATAATTTTAAAACATAAAAATCCAGTATCTTTTCTCTTGCAAAATATTTTTTCTTGCTTTTCCAAAGCTTTAGGGGTTTTTCAGATATCGGTGCCAATGTCATTTTACAATGATGTTGGCTCAGAGTATAATATATTAAACTCTTCCTCTCCACACAAAACAAACAAATGAAAAGAGAAACAGAAAATCCTTTATCTGCTCTCTTTTTTTTTTTCCCTCAGAAGTAAATAGTTATCTATTGTCATAACCACAAATCACTCGTGGATGTTACCAATGACAGTCTGTGGAAATGAAGAACAAAATTTATCATAGTAATAGGCACTGATTTTATTTATAGAACTACATTTTAAAGGAAAAAATGCCTATTTGTACTTACAGTGGATTATGGCATGATACTAAGATATATGTTTTTCAGTACTTTTTCTCTGGATTTCACACAAAATTCAGCAAGCCACAATCAAAAAACCTGTTCAGTAGAATCCAGACCTGCAGTGTTCACAGAGCACTTTGCTACTGCTTTTAAGAAAAAACAACACAATAATTCTTCAAAATGTCCAGGTTACATCATTTGTCAATTCTTTATTTGATCCCACCTGCTTTCTTCATTGCACATTCAGCTGTCCAGATTCCATCCAGTAAAAATCCTATTTAAATAAGAGATTTAAATCAGGCTGATCTAAGCAACACATTTTCAGTCAAGGTGGTGGAATACGAATACAATCCCAGGGAATTTTACACAGGTAGAGAAATTATTTCATTCTTAGTAAGAAGGTAGCAGAGCACTTGGCTCTTTCGCTTGGAAGTGGGGTTCTTTGGCGTTATGGTTTGAACGAATCGTCACCCCACAGAGGGCTAGTGCATCACACTAACATTGGCTCTAAGCCTGAAGAAAATTGCCAACGAAAGCTTTAGTAGGTATGCAGTTATTCCAGAAAATGTGTCTCCTGTCAGGAGAGCTTGTTCTACTCTGAATTGGTTTGAGCAATGCCAACAAAAGTACTTTCTTGCTCAGGTGAAGAGATTTTACCAGCATTGCTAAAACAGAAGGCCTTTTCCATGCAGAAAGCCCAACTGTGTGGGCACAGCATGCACTGCCAGTGTTACATGGCTGTGGAGACGGTGTGTGAGCCCCGGGGGATGCACATAGCCCAGCCAGTCCCCTGTGCCTGTTTTGTCTAAAGAGATGGTTTCAGACTGGTAGCAAGGAACAGACTTCAGAAGGACTCACTTGTCAGCTCCCTGCCAGACTGCTTCCATGGGTCCTTGATCCTTAACCCCCACACACAAGAGTATTACTGGTTGTGTTTGTGTCATCGTGCAGAGGTGGTGGCATCTCCACGCCAGGAATGATCGCAATTGCAGGTTCATCTTGCTGGGTCTGGTGGGTAACCTCTGCACAGCCCATACAGCTCTATCCAAAGCATTTTCAGGAGGTCTATGAAGGAAATGCAAGGGGTACCCTGGACAGGGTTCAGGAAGCATGTGGTGCCCAGCAAGCAGTGTGCCTGGGAGGAGGGAGGCACAGCCAGGGAGAGGACCAAAGCAGTAGGCAGAGTAGGCACACCTTGGGGAATGGAAGGGGAAAAGGAATCCAAAACAGAGGGAAGAGATGTGACAGACAGGACCTGGCCAGGGCATAACAGGCTAGGCAGATGAACCACTTCTGCCCGGTAAGCGATGTTGACTGTGGGTTTGTGTGTTTCTCTTCCCTTTTGATGTATACGTTTGCTTGTTTTTATTTCTTCCCAGACGTTCTAATGTGTGTGTGAATGACTCTTCTCTCAAACTCAGAAATACTCTACAGGCTTTGGGATTTATACTTCCAGTTTGCAAGACACAAAGGAAGTTCTTTTCCCAAAATGATGCCTCATTTTAACAAGCCAAGTAGTAAATAAAAATCTGAAGCCTAAGGAGATTTGCTGTTCAGTTGGCAACGATTGTCTGAGTTTAAATGAGGTTTCTGGCTTTTTTTGAAATGTACTTTATTAGTAATAGACTATTTCTCAAATACAACTTTTGACTGAACCACTTATTTCAAACAAGAGGACAGCATCCTGTGGCTGATGAAAACATTTGAAAGTGCTAAGTGTACAGATCAGAAAGAAAAATATTTACATTTCATGAAGGCATGATGGCAAGGATAAGATTCTGGAGACATTTTCAGGCTGCTGCTTGGAAACTTGGCACCGTGTCCAAGGTGCTTGTTCTTTACACACCTCATAGAATACTCCACTTGCCCTTCTGTAGGCACTTACTGGGGAAGCACGGCAGCAACAGACCCATTTATCATCAAGGAGAAAAATCCTAAGACATAGGCTTAGGTTTTAAAAAGTGGCAAATTATTTTCAACATCTCAGGGATTAGCAGGAGACTTGAGTCTGTTTCCAGCTCTCCCGCATCTGGTGGGTAAAGCCAGCTATGTTACATCAGTACTTTGGGTCTCACTTTCTTCCTCTTTAAACAGGAAACGGAAATGTGCATTAGAGATAAGCATGCAATCATTACACAAGAAGTAAATATGGCTATTATTTTTTATTACCAGTGTAGGACATCGTCATTGCACTATAGAGTTAAAAGCTTCACAGCTTCAAACTTTGGCTCAATGTTTCTTCTATTTTTTTCTGTTTTCTTTATTGCATGTTCCAGATCATGGAAGGAAACTTAACCTTACCAGGAAGAACTGGACAGAAATAGTATAAAGAAGTAAACATTTTAAATTTAATTAAAGAAAATAATTTAAACCTGTGGTGTGGGAGAGAGAATAGACAATCAGTTTTAGAACGAGATGTCATTCTGTCTTACAGAATTGGAGTATGAGGCATGGTTTGTCTGCTGAAATAACTTTTACTGAACATTAGAAAAACATCTGTGGTGATAAAAGTATATAAAAGAATGTTTTATAACAAGAATTAGTAGAAAATGTAGACAGGAAGAAATGAATTAGCATAGTAGAGAGGCTGGATTTACTTTAGCCCAGCAAGAGGCAAGAGGGAAATGCTAAATAGAAGCTCCAAGAGATAGTCTAATACAGACAGCAGTAATGTATAGCATGTTGTCCATATGTAAGGATATGCTTCTAGTCCAATTCTCCTTGTGTGTAGTTCATGCTTTAGGGTCATAGAGGGAATATCAGGGATACTGAACCATGACTGTGAGTTACAGGTGTGATACATCACTATGCATGTTAATTATAACCAACATTTCAAGTGCATGCTTAGCTGCTGGGGTTTATATGCATGTGCTGCTCTCAGTTTGCAAATGGGTTTGCACAGCCCCGCATGGGACTGGGACTTCTTTGTACTTCACTGTGTGTAAGCTCACAGGAAGACATGGTCTTTGTCCCAAAGCATTTTAATGTCTACCTAGAAACAATAGCATGAAACAAAAGGAGGGAAGCAGAGAGGGAAGGGGACAATGAGGTCTTGCAGTTACGTGAGTCAACTCCATGTACAATAAAATTGACCTGAATCATCTGAAAGGCTTCTTGGGTAAATAGCTTTGCTGTCCTGGTACGTGTCCGGGCAGCTGGTGCTTTTACATGGCTTTGATGGTCTGTCTATTCACTTTTTGTTCTGATGTGGAGGATGTTGTTTGCATTGTAGAAGAAGCAGGCCTGGTTTTGAGGAGGGAAGCAGGACTTCCAGGTCTCCATGCCACTTCTGTGAGTTTGGGAAATGAAATAAAATATAGGACATACAATGCTTTTTACAGCATGTCTGAGGAATACAAAAGAAACCGATACTGGTCTTGTTATCTGTCTTTCTGGATTTTCTGCTTCTACAGTCCCAGCAGGTTCAGAGATATTTGCAGGCAGGGGCTGTGGAGAGGATCCTCCTGTGGTTTAGTTTATGTTCCCCGAGAAATCAATAAAATTTGATTGCAGTCAGTCAGCATCATTCATGTCCACCCTCTGTCTTATGTACTAACATACAAAAAATAGTGGTTCCCAAAATATCGGTGTGAACAAAAATATTTTCACATGGGTCTTCCTGGAGAAACAGGTGTGAAGATGCACAAGCCTGCTAGAAGCAAACTTCTGCCCGGAGATGGAGGAAACATTCATGACTGTCTTGCAGACTTGCTGAGCTGTTATAAATCAAACTGCAGCAGTAGCCATCTCATGCTCAGGTGTTCTTCATTAAAATTATAAGACTCTAAGATACACAGAAAGTGCACACACTGCACATGATCAAGTCTCCCCCATACCAAATCGTAGCAATCAAAAGTCAGACTAATAGACAACCTTTTTCTTATCAAGCCACTGAATGCCTAGAGGTTTGCCTTGCAAACATTTTGAAAACAATTCATGAAAGAGGATGAGCCGATATGTAGGTCACTGGTCTGGTACCTGCAACAGCTGGATGGAGCCCCTGCTTTGGCACAGAGTGCCACTGGGGTCCTGGGTGGGACACCTGGCCCCCTCTGTCCTCTGTTTGCTGTCTGCAAGCTGTAGTGCCTTTCTGATATGATTGCAGCATTGGGGAACGCACTGACTGTGAGATGCTCGTGAAATGGTGGAGGAAATGCCACAAAGGGGTGAAAGGTTTTTGTAGTACACAGGGATCCCCATTGTTTTCAGAAGAATAATACTCCTACCTGCTCAGTGCAGATTCAGCTGAGTTCCTATATAAACTGCATCTGAGCTTTTTAGAGTGCATGAGCCACAGGTAGCTCGTTTGCTTTTTTTCCATATGTGAGCACTGCCAGTTAAACTCTGAATACTTCTGCCTCCTTCCTTATTAAGGCTGCTATTTATAGCCCCTCTGGCTGCATTCCACCTGCAGGTCAGATTGTTTATGTGGAGCGAGGATATATTGTGTTTTTCTAAATAGACGGCACATTTTTTAATTAATTTTTAAAAAATTATTTTCCCTGCACAACACGATGAACAGACCTTACTTCTCACTCAAACAGAGACCTGGCTGCAAGGAGTTCCAGAGGGCACAGAAAACTGAAAAATCAGGAAAGTACAGTAACTGTATTCACATGCATGTAGGGAAGTAAAGAGCAACCAATAATAAATACAAATAAACATGAATTAATGCAAGGGCATTTACCTCCACTGAATGTTTAACCCATGCTGCTAGCAAACAGTATATGAAGTCTTGCACAACATCATACTCCTCAGGCAGTGCCACTGTTCTGATTATTTATTTTCCAGTCACAGACATTTTCCTATTGCCTTTATTGGAAGCAGGATTGTGTCAAAAGTTTCAGGGATCTACAAACCCAAACAGAAAAGGAAAATGGCAGATGCTTTAAAAAGTAAAATGTCCGTTTATGTGCTATATTATCTATTACATCTAACTTCTTTTTTCACCAAATTCCCCATGTAATACAGAAGCACTTCATGTCCTGGTGGAATAAAAGAGTCCCTGAATATGACATGATATAGTTCTCTCTTTTCTCTGTTGTTTTTTAGTTCTTCAGCACCTCTTCAACTTAATATAACATGGGGGGAAATATCACTAAGATAAGACCTATTATTTCTGTTCCAACAATTAAAGATATAAATGAAGTTTTAGGACTTTGGTGATGCAGTGGTTTGCAGCCTAGAAGCACATGAAACAGGCAGAAATGCTTGCACATGGAACCAAGTAGTTCACATCGATCAGCCAAGAAAGCTATTTTTGGCATTTTATTTTGATCCTAGGAAATTAAGTGTCCTGAGAGAATTCTTATCCAGTGTATGGTAAGAGAGGCCAGCGTATGGCCAGTGAGCTGATTATGGGCTCAGACTTAATTGGAGAATTAAGGTCTTTAGCCTCTCCTCTCCTATTAATTCCACTGACACATCACTCAGTTGCAGCACTACAGTCTGCCCCTGAAATGCAGCCTTTCAGCAGCCTTTAAGCCTGGTCTTTTCTTTCCATTGATGAGACTACTACAAAGTTAAAAGCCTAAGGAAAAGAAAGTTAAAAAAAAGAGTTTAAAATTAAGTGCCTGGAAGTGCTGTTGAATACCCACCACCCTGAGAAGGCATACTGTCCAGCTGAGCTCTGCCCAGACCTATGGTAAGGGGGGAAAAGAGCAGATGCAAACCCCACAGCTAAAGCTGCTGATGTGCTGTGAGCAGCTGGGAGGCTTACATGGCTACATGCAGAGAATGAACTCTGCAGAGCAAGGGGTAAAGGTTGGATGATGCTTCTTCAAGAATCACTTGAGGTAACAGAAGACAAAGGGTTTCAAAGAAGCCAAGCTATCTCAGAATAAAAGACGTAAAAAGCTGCAGGTAGACCACCACTTCACGAAGTGATTAGGCCAGGGTCTGTCCAACACCTGTTCACAGCTGAGTCTGTCAGGGCTATTCCGCAGCACAGCACAAGCATCTCTGTGACCTGCACTGGTAGGAGCTTCCCAGAACAGTCCCCTGCCTTATTGTTATGATAGACGCGGTCACTGGAAAAAAGCTGCTAGATCCCAGGGAGGTCCTGAGAAAAACACTGGCAGTTTGGATGGCTGTTAGGGAGCTAAGGGTCATTATGAAGAGCATACTGGGTTAGAATGATCTTCAGTCTGATGTAATATGGTCATTCGTACTCCCTCCTTATATTATGTTCTTCACTGGGGTGAGCAGCAGCACTGGAAGACAGCTCTAGCTTGCCAGGTGTTAAGGTTGATATTGGCTGCCATGTGCTTCCTATGTGAAGTAATCAGGTTCCTGGTGTCCCATTATTTGCCCCTTTGAGTCTGCTGAGAGTGATTTTACCTTCTACTTTTGTGTGTCCACCCTAGCGATCCGTAGAAAAGAGCCTCCACATCATGATCATCTTACCTACCTGAGGCAGAGCCAAGCTAGCTATAGACTCGAACACCATGAGGACCTGGAAAGATCTGGACCCAGGTATAGCCTACGCTGTCTTGGTAATTATAAAATTTTGTGGCCAGTGCATTTGTGCATATTTTTCATAAAACATCATTTTACTGATGTTAAGCTGGGTGAGCTGGTGGAAAGGTGATGTGTGTGGCTGGGAGTCCTGGGAATGGCTGTGCTCACACTGGCTGGAGGGAGCCAGCTGTTGTTGCCTGTTGTGGTAGCAGACAAATTTCAGCAGCTTGAGGAGGCTTTTTAAAGCAGGGAGATGAGAGAATGAGGGGAGGGAAACAAACATGCTTTCACCGTTCACGCTTCTTTGTTGTGTGCTCTGGTTTTGTACTTACTCTTGGGCAGTGTCTATATTACGGGCTCTGAGTTCTCAGTCTCAGCTGGGAGCCAAGTACCAAGAGATCGTGGCATCAGTTTCAAAATCTTTAAGGGTTTGGTCTGGTTATTTTAAAAATACCTTTTTTACGACCGGGCTTGTGGCTGCTGATTTCTGAATCTCTGGGTGAGTGCATTCCCCTACAATGAGGTTTATTGTGGGGGAAACAAAACTTTTCCTCAAAGAAATTTCTGGGTTTTTAAACATCAACTGAGGTTCCTAATTCTGTGCAGATAGGACCTGGGCTGCTGGTAAAGCATTCAGTAACGTGAGGTTTGTGATATGGCTTGAAGAGGTGATAACATTTCCTGTTCTGTAGGTCAGCTATATGAGTGTACAAGAGCACAAATACTTCAATCCGTAAACAAGGTTGGCGGGGGGGGGGGGATCTTTATAATACAGTGTTTCACCAAAGCCCATTGTGTTCCTTTCTTTATTAAATGCCATCCTGAAACTTTAATGTGGGACTGGACACTGGCGGTTTCCCAGGTCCAAAGACCAGGAGGTACTGAACAAGCAGACTTGGGCTGTCCTTGTGTGCTGCTCTTTCCTTATGCTTATAAAGCCTGAGCATGTTTAAAGCTGAAAACTAGCAATGTAAATTTCCTAAATGCCTTTAGAAAACCAAGAACTCAGCCACTGCCAAGAGAAACATGAGTTCCTGAAACTGGTCAGCACTGCTTGGGTTTCCTTTGAAGAAAAAAAAAAAAAAAAAGGGGGGGGGGTGTGGAAAAAAGAGCCAAATGCCTGAAATATGTAAGACGGAGCTAAACGGGAGTTAAAGGGAAGCTGCATAGGAAGCAAAGCCAAGCCCAAAATAAAAAGCGGGAATGGAAAACTAAAAATAACAAACAGGAAAGTGTGACACAGCTGCAAGGGCTCTGGTGCATTCTCCCCCAGCATTGTACCTTTTTTTTTTTTCAGGAACATACTAATATTGTGTTTGGATTTCAATGGCATTCCAATCCATTATTTGTTCTTCAAAAATAGATGTTTCTCTTGTGAGGAAGAAAGATATTTTCAAGTAATGTTCATATGATTTCAGTTGTCCCAGTTTATCAAATAACACTTTTATAGGCTCAGTGTTTGCAGAGCAGAAAGACTGCATCAATTATGGCATTTCAAGAAAAAATAATCTGTGTTTTGTTACAATGGTGAAGATCAGCTCATGATCAACTGTTGCCCTTGATTTCAGCTGAATATTTACTTGATAGCTTTCCGAAGTAGGAAGGGAGCTAGCACATGAATCTGAGCTGCAGCTACTTTGGAAGCGCAGTGGATAGGAGAGGGTCAGGGAGGATCAGGAGCATCATGTACTAATAAAGTTAAGGAAATCTCTGTCTTTTTCTTCATCCAAACACAGGTTTGTTTGTTTACACAGAGCATTTTGCCTGCCCTGAGAATCCTGCAGGAAGGCAGCATTGGGGATGCAGGGCTGCTGGTTCTGCCAGGGCTGCAGCCAGATTCCAGCCAGCTCCTGCAGAAAAAAAAGCTGGGCTCTCCAGGCATGGGTGTACGGGTACAACACAACCACCCCATCCCAAGGCACCCAGCACATGCACAGCAGTCACTGGCAGCTGCTGTGTAAGGAGACAGGAAGGAATGCTTCAGCATTCGGAGGTCTTGCCGTACTGACACCTATTTAATTGCTATACTCACCCATGCTACAAAAATTAAGCCACATGTCTGGGTTGTGTGTGGTCTCTGCTACCCAGAAGACAGATGGACAACTGAGTACACTTGAAGAGTGCTCGTGCCTGTTCTGAGAGAGTAAGAAAGCCAGAATAGACCAGTTTGTCAGCTCAAGTTTCCTCAGACAGTCACGAACCCCAGTGGAAACCATGTTAAGACGTGCCAAACTGGAGATTGTGGTGCCTGTCAAGTTGTCAGTCCAACTTGTAAAATACCTATTTTCAGCAGACACAACAAAAACAGGAAATATTTACCAGCTTTGCAGGTGTCAGGAAATACTTCCAAAGCATTGCTGTGACCTGACAGCCCATTTAAACAGACAGCAAGCATGTACAGAGGTGATAATAAATACATTTTCATTTAAAATACATACTTTGTTGTGTTTGCTCTAATGTGTATGTCCCAGCAGAACAGAGTAGCAAAATTATATCGTTAATCACACTGTGGTGACTAGGCAGTGATACATCTCACAATACTTGTGTGGAAGGAAATTGTATATTAGAGTACATTAAAGATGTTTTACACAGTTGAAGCTGATGATGCTGTTTTTCATTAAAAGTTGGACTGCACTGGAAATATATTAAATATTATTTGAATTATGGATGGAATACATCTGAATATATTTCAGGCTTTTCTGCTCTGTGTATTTCAGATGTCACCCTGAAATGTATGATGATACATTGTTTGAACTGCATGGTGTCTGCAACATCCTATAGTACAGGCTGTCATAGAAACTATAATATTACATTACAGCGTACTTCTTACCAGTGTCATTGCACATTAAATATAAAATAAAAGGTGGTGCAAATATTGCTAGCTTACTTGTTTAGTAGTTGAGAAAATGAAGTCTACCTGCTAGAAATGAGGCCAAGCGTATTCATACTGGAAATAATATGTGACCCCACTAAAAACAAATCTAGAAACTAGATGACAGGAGCACATTGTGTGATGAACCACTTCATTACTTTTACCTCAGGAGAGAAGAGCATCTATAGGTAACTTCAAGCTTGTGTGTGAAGGTCAGGTGAAAAGAGGAGGCCTGGAACATGGAGTTGGGTGAAGAAAAGAAAAAATCTGAAAGAAAACCCACATGTGCAAAATAGGGGAAATGAGTTGGAGTGTCCAGTGGAGAGCCAGGAAAACTGCAAAAGGAAATAAAGAAGAGACTGGTGAAGTGCCTTTGGTTGCATGAACATCACTTCATGTCCCTTGGGAGGCAGTCCCGAAGGGCAAAGGAATCCAGGAAGGCTGGACATTCTTAAAGAAAAAAATCTTAACAGCACAGGGGCAGGCTGTCGCCATGTGCCAGAAGATGAGCCAACGGGGAAGAAGACCACGCTGGCTAAACAGAGAGCTTTGGCTGGAACTCTGGGGGAAAAAAAAGAGAGTTTATTACCTTTGCAAGAAGGAGGAAGCAACTTGGGAGCAGAACAAGGATGTCGTGAAGTTATGCTGGGAGAAAATTAGAAGCCCAAAGCCATACTAGAACTTACTCTGGCCACTGCTGTAAAAAACAATAAAAATGTTTATATAAATACATTAGCAACAAAAGAGGGGCTAAAGAGAATCTCTAGCCTTTATTGGAAGTAGGGGGTGTATTGGGTTTGCATGGCAAGGTTTTAGTAGTGGGGGTTCTATGGAGGTGGCTTCTGTAAGGAGGTGCCAGGAGCCACCCCCATGTCCAATGGAGCCAATGCCAGCTGGCTCCAAGATGGACCTGCTGCTGGCCAAGGCCGAGCTAATCAGCGATGGTGGTAGTGCTTCTGTGATAACATATTTAAGAAAGAGAAAAAAAAAATCTGTGCAAAAACTGTAGCAGAAAATAGGAGTGAGACTATGTGAGAGCAACACCTCTGCAGACCCCAAGGTCAGTGCAGAAGGAGCAGGAGGAGGTGCTCCAGGTGCCAGAGCAGAGATTCCTCTGCAGCCCGTGGTGAAGACCATGGTGAGGCAGATATTCACCTGCAGCCCACGGAGCACTCCACACCAGGGCAGGTGGATGCCCAAAGGAGGCTGTGACCTGTGGGAAGCCCATGTTGCAGCAGGCTCCTGGCAGGACCCTTAGAGAGAGAAGCCAACACTGGAGCAGGTTTGCTGGCAGGACTTGTGACCCCACTGGGGACCCACACTGGAGCAGCCTGTTCCTGAAGGACTGCACCCTGTGGGAGGGACCCACGCTGGAGCTATTTGAGAAGAACTGCAGCCTGTAGGAAGGAGGCATATTGGAGAAGCTCATGGAGAACTGTCTCCCATGGGAGGGACACGATGCTGAAGCAGGGGAAGAGTGAGGAGGAAGGACTGGCAGAAACGACGTGTGATAAACGGACCATAAACCCCATTCCCTGTTCTCCTGCGCTGCTCAGGGAGAGGAGGTAGAGAAGTCAGGAATTAAGTCAAGCCCTGGAAGAAGGAAGGTGTGGGGGGAAGATGTTTTTCTGATTTGAATGGTGATAAATTAAACTAATTTTCCCCAAGTCAAGTATGTCTTGCCATTGTTGGTAGCAGGTGAGTGATCTCTCCCTTATCTCGACCCAAGAGACTTTCGTTATCTTTTCTCTCCCCTGTCTGGTTGAGAAGGGGAGTGATAGAGCAGCTTTGGTGGGCACCGGGTAATCAGCCAGTATCAAACCACCACAGGGAGAAAACATGACAAAGAATGAGGAAAAGGCTGAGGTACTGAATGCTTTCTTGGCCACAGTCTTCAACAGTAAGACTGGTTTTTCTTAGGGTACCCAGCCCCCTGAGCTGGGAGACAGGAATGAAGACCCCATATTCCAGGGGTAAACCATTAGTGACCTGCTGCACCACTTGGACACACATGAGTCTATGGAGCTGGATGGGATCCATCCAAGGGTACTGAGGGAGCTGGTGGAGGCACTCACTGAGTTACTTCCCGTAATTTATCAGCAGCCCTGGCTAACAAGGAGGTCCCAGTGAACTGGAGTTTACACAATGTGATGTCCATCAGCAAGATGGGTTGGAAGGAGGATCCAGGGAACTACAGGCCTGTCAGCCTGACCTTGGTGCTGTGGGAGGTTATTAAGCAGATCATCCTGAGTGCCATCAGACAGCACATACAGGACAACCAGGTGATCAGGCCCAGCCAGCCTGGGTCTGTGAAAGGCAGGTCCTATTGGACTAACCTAAACCTCTTCTATAACGTGATGTTAATGGATAAGGGGAAAGGCTGTTATCTACCTAGACTTTACTAAAGCCTTTGACACAATTTCCCAAGCATTCTCCTGGATGGACTGGTGGCTCATGGCCTGGATGGGTGTGCTCTTTCCTGGGTAACAAACTGGCTGGATGGCCATGCTCAAAGAGTTGTGCTGGACAGAGTTAAATGCAGCTGGCAGCTCGTTGCAAGTGGTGGTGTCCCGGGCTCAGTATTGGATCCAGTCCTGTTTCATGTCTTTATCAACAATCTGGATGAGCGGTTCGAGTGCGTCCTCAGTAAGTTTGCAGGCGACACCCAGCTGTGGGGGAGCGTTGATCTGCTGTAGGGCAGGAGGCTCTGCAGAGGGGTCTGGGCAGGCTGGAGCGATGGGCCCAGGCCAGTTGTGTGAGGTTCAACCAGGCTCAGTGCTGGGTCCTGCCCGTGGGTCACACCAGCCCCCGCAGCGCTGCAGGCTGGGGGCAGGGGGCTGGGAACTGCCTGGGGGGAAAGGGCCTGGGGGGGCTGGTCGGCAGCCAGCTGGGCATGAGCCCCCCGTGTGCCCAGGTGGCCAAGGAGGCCAGCAGCATCCTGGCTGGTGTGGGAAACAGCAGCGCCAGGGCAGTGACCGTCCCCCTGCACTGGGCACTGGTGAGGCCGCCCCTCGAATCCTGTGTTCAGCTTTGGGCCCCTCACTGCCAGGGGGACACTGAGGTGCTGGAGTGTGTCCAGAGACAGGTAGTGGGGCTGGTGAAGGGTCTGGAGCACAGGTCTTAGGAGGAGCAGCTGAGGGAACTGGGGGTGTTTGGCCTGGAGGAAAGGAGTCTGAGGGCGGGACCTTACCACTCTCTACAACTACCTGACAGGAGGTTGTAATGAGGCGGGTGTTGGTCTCTTCTCCCAGATAACAAGCAATAAGACAAGAGCAAATGGCCTCAGGTTGCACCAGGGGAGGTTTAGATTGGGTATTAAGAAAAATTTCTTCACCAAAAGGGTGGTCAGTCATTGGAACAAGCTGCCCAGGTGAGCAGCTGAGTCACCATCCCTGGAGTTATTTAAAAGACATGTAGATGTGGCACTTGGGGACATGGTTTGGTTGTGGACCTGGCAGTTCTGGGCTGGTTGATGATTTTGATGGTCTTTCCCAACCTAGATGATACTATGATTCTATGATTCTGTTTTATGACTGAGGACAGCTGCCGTGCAATAGCCTGAGGAAGTGCAAAAGCATTTTATAAATTTGATGGAAAACAGAAAAAATATCCCCCAAAAGTTTGCAGTCACTCCTTTTTGTTTCTTCTGACTTGCCAAGTGTGGATCCACAGGTGACTCCTTTATGGTAAATCAAACAGTGCCAAGGAGCTGCAGTCACTGCACCAGGGCTAAATTGTCCCTGGCATGGTGGTGGTCAGGCCAGCAAGAGGACTCCCAAAGCCTTCCTGCTCTGGGATTGGCCAGGGATGGGCTGTCCCCCACATGCACCCTGGATTCATTCACCTCATTTTGGAGGTGAATATGATTGAAAGTTATGGCCACAAGCCATTCTGAACACAGGCCACCCCTCACCTTCAGCAATGAAGAATGGTGCCCAGCAAATTAATTTAAATAGCTGCAACCATTGTGACCTGTTTCCATGAATGTGGCAGCAAAACTGTGCCTAGCCTGCATGCACCATGGCTATGCCATCACCAGCCATCTTACTCTGTCATTAACGGATAGACACAATAGACAGTGATACTTTCAGTTGTGTTTTTATTGAATAATAATAATCATATACTTTTTAAAACCAACCAGCTTATTAGATTTACATTCAAGAACTCGTCATGTCATTTATGACACTTATTGCAGAATAGTAATAATGTATGTAAATATTTACTACATTCTTTAAATAATTCTCTTCAGTCTGCTGAAGGACCATGGGTTTGATCCTGCTCTCACTGAAATCAAGAAAAAAATCACTTTTGATGTCAGTAGATGAGAATCAGTATGCTTGCTTGTAAATATCCCAAGATAATATTACTGCCTCTCAGACCCAAACATTCAAATACAGGTTAAAATGTGGTATATGCTAGTTTGAGATTCATGTTTACTTGTCTCCAATTATCGTATCAAGAGAGCCTGCCCTGTCATACTGACATTTGTATGTCTACTGCTATCATCATCCTCTTGTTCTAGAGCAGCATGATTCAGTGCTAGTTTCCCAGGTGACAGCAACCTGCTTCCACCAACGCTGGCTTTGGATCACGATTTGGACTTCGTAAAGGTGTTGGAGTTTCTGTTGTTTGTAGTTTTTAAAGTACGCTTTCAGATCCTGCACACTTTGGCTGCAACGCTGTGTGCTCCTTCTTTCACTGAAGTCACTGTCAAAGCTCACATTGATTTCAAAGGAAATACTAAATTCAAACCACATTTGCAATGAGAGTGCTCTGCATTACGAGGCAGTTCCTAAACAGATGCAATCCAGGTTCACCCTGACACAGCTACATCAATTTCCATTATCTGAGGATCCAGTTGTTTCCAGACATATTGGCAAATCCATCTCAGTGCAGATTTTTATGTTACGAGTATACCATCCAGTCTGGACTGAATGAGGGACTGCCACTGTAATGTATATAAGTTATTCTCCTAGCTCTAATGGGACTTCTTGCTTGTGCAGTAAGAAGCAAAGGACTGGGTACCAACATACTGTAGGCTGCGGCTGCACTACCACTCACTGAGGGTCCAAGTTCCCTACAGTGGGCCAGATAAACTCCCTGTGAGTCACAGCTGGGCTGCAGCTAGCAAAGAAAATGGAAAGTACAAAGGTCCGTTTGCTGGCCTCTGACTTTTTATCCCCTCTTCTCCAAGAAATGCAGACATCACCTTAATGGCACCAAAGTAGCTGCTTTATGGAAACATATATTTAAATAATGCTAGGCAGCTTTCATTTCAGGTCACCCTCTACAAGTCTGTACAGTTTCATAAGCTGCTGTTTCTTTGTACGGTATTTAACTTTTGAAGTCTACTTCATTACCATATATGATGTCTGCAGTGTCTTGGCTAAGTTATTCACAATATATAAACTGAAAAGCTGGGTGTTTTCTCACTGAAGAAAGGTGTATTTATCTCTGAAGAATGGTCACCAAACTTCCAAAAACCAGAAAGTTACTAATAACTAAAATTGGCTTATTTAATTCACACTGTTGTGCTCCTACATTATTCTTCTTTTTGCAATTCAGGATTATTGCTTTCTATCCTGGGATTTGTTGCTGTGCGTTTCTTTCATGTTGGCTCCACACCAGTAGTTTCACTCACCCAAACTGTACACTGAATTCAGTGAGAGCTTTCCCAGCCTCAGGCTGCAAGAGTCAGCCTCTGGCATTATTTAAATGAGGAGGGCTGAATCATATTGGTTTTCTAATATTACCATACATTCAGGAATCCACAATACATTTCTCTGCTCAAATACTTATCAAAACAAGTATCAAAAATCATAAACACTGTACAGTCTATTTTTCAGTAAACATTTTGCTCATGAAAAACAGAATCACAATTGGCCTTCAGAGGTTACATTTTCATATGTTACAGATCTACTTTTGTTCTTAAAGTGTGTTGTTGCATATTCAATAATCTGTGACAAATGCATTCACTTGAAAGTCTTATAAGTGTAATTAAGTATCAGCGAGGATTTAGCCATTTCATTACCGGAGAGCGAATAGCTTTTTCCTTAACAAGTTCCTCTTTTACAGAATTGCCATCCCCTGATGCCATGTCATTCTCTGAAAATATACAAAAACAAAGGTGGATTTCATGAAAATGAGAGAATAAAAAAAATTGTCCTGCAGCAATGTCCCTGATTTTGGGAACACTTCAGAAAAATCTTAGCTGAAAAACCTTGCAGGAATTTCTCTGAATGCTTCCAATTACCTAGTTGCAAAACTTCTGCCAAATTATGGCATAAGCCAGATGTGCTTTCTAATAGTTTAAGCATAAGGCAGGTGATTTGAATACACTTCTCACAGTAACACTCCATCGTGACATGGGACCAAGCAGCATATCCTCAATAGCTATAGCAGTAAAGTAAATATGCCTGGAATTTGTTTACCTAGAATTCAGTACAGCCTTTGACACAATTTCCCAAGCATTCTCCTGGATGGACTGGTGGCTCATGGCCTGGATGGGTGTGCTCTTTCCTGGGTAACAAACTGGCTGGATGGCCATGCTCAAAGAGTTGTGCTGGACAGAGTTAAATGCAGCTGGCAGCTCGTTGCAAGTGGTGGTGTCCCGGGCTCAGTATTGGATCCAGTCCTGTTTCATGTCTTTATCAACAATCTGGATGAGGGGATTGAGTGCCCCCTCAGTAAGTTTGCAGGTGATGGCAAGCTGGGGGGGAGCGTTGATCTGCTGTAGGGCAGGAGGCTCTGCAGAGGGGTCTGGGCAGGCTGGAGCGATGGGCCCAGGCCAGTTGTGTGAGGTTCAACCAGGCTCAGTGCCGGGTCCTGCCCGTGGGTCACACCAGCCCCCGCAGCGCTGCGGGCTGGGGGCAGGGGGCTGGGAACTGCCTGGGGGGAAAGGGCCTGGGGGGGCTTGTTGGTGGCCACCTGGGCATGAGCCCCCCGTGTGCCCAGGTGGCCAAGGAGGCCAGCAGCATCCTGGCTGGTGTGGGAAACAGCAGCGCCAGGGCAGTGACCGTCCCCCTGCACTGGGCACTGGTGAGGCCGCCCCTCGACTCCTGTGTTCAGCTTTGGGCCCCTCACTGCCAGGGGGACGCAGAGGGGCTGCAGTGTGTCCAGAGACGGGCAACAAAAATGGTGAAGGGTCTGGAGCACAGGTCTTAGGAGGAGCAGCTGAGGGAACTGGGGGTGTTTGGCCTGGAGGAAAGGAGTCTGAGGGCGGGACCTTACCACTCTCTACAACTACCTGACAGGAGGTTGTAATGAGGCGGGTGTTGGTCTCTTCTCCCAGATAACAAGCAATAAGACAAGAGCAAATGGCCTCAGGTTGCACCAGGGGAGGTTTAGATTGGGTATTAAGAAAAATTTCTTCACCAAAAGGGTGATCAGTCATTGGAACAAGCTGCCCAGGTGAGCAGCTGAGTCACCATCCCTGGAGTTATTTAAAAGACATGTAGATGTGGCACTTGGGGACATGGTTTGGTTGTGGACCTGGCAGTTCTGGGCTGGTGGTTAGACTCGATGATTTTGAGGGTCTTTGCCAACCTAGGTGATACTACAATTCTGTCTTCTGACTGAGGACAGCTGCCATGGAACAGCCTGGTGCATAACACTAAACTCTCTTAAAATTTATCCAGTTTTTCAGTTCCTGGCTGACACTGATTCCTGAGCTATGGGTGAGGCCATGTGGTATGACTGGCTAGGCTTGGAGAAAGTATGCTGGCTGCTGCCCTACTGTGAAGGTGGTCAAAGTGCAACACACAGGAACACCCCTGGCACCATTAAGTTTACTAAGGTATACATAGCCATAGCGTTTTTATAAAACATACAGACCAGAAACTCACCTGTTTAAAATGCAGAAGCATACACTGCTGTACTAATTCACTGAGGATCTGTCCTAGATGCTAGAGTTACCTCTGAAGACCACTATTAAATGAAACCCTGTGTGATCATTAAATGCAGTACTACCTACAGTGTCCCTGGTCTACTTCCAGTGATGGAATTCTGAGGGCAAGAATCAGTGCAAAACCTTTGCACAAGTCAAAAGTACCATTTGTTCTTATGGGGTCAGGATCTCATCCTGGCTGGGATCAGACAATCTGCTAAGTATTAAGGCAGCAAGAAGGTTTGGGACCAAAAGCAAGAAGGGAGAGGAAAGGAAAGAAGGAACTAGTGAAAGGTTGCTACTTGGTAATTGGACTATAGGCTAGATACAGAAAAAAGCAAGACAGGAGCAGTTTTTTCATGTTATTTCAGCACCATTATTGGTAATAAACAAAACCTAGAAAGGCAAATTGCACAATCATGTAGAAAAATATGAAAGGATCAGGACTAATCCATTTCACAAAGTTTTTTTTCAAGATCATTTTAAATGTGGTATGTGCATAAGCTGAAGAAGTTTGCTTCATGTAACTTTCTCTAAACAGAGAGCAGAGCAAAGATAAATCATGTATTAAGGAAGCAAACTTAGATAGGTTAATACAGCAGGAGAAAATCAAAATAAGGCACATGAATTGCATTTGGAGGAGAAATAAAATTCAAAGACTTTTGGATTAAATCCTAGAAAAGCTCCCAGTAGGTCTAGGATTAAACCTTTGATACTTATTTAAAATCTTTAAATTTGTATTTATTTGTGTTTAAATTTAAACACTGTTCAGTCAAATATACCTCAGTAACATCAGGTAGAGAATAAAAGGGGAAGAAATTTTAATTTCAGCTTTAGAAACTTCAGTGTTCTCTCCTTCTTGCCTCAAAACCACTCCAGTTTCTCATGCACCTTATTTTATTTTTTTTTAATTTAGGAAAGATCTGTTACACACTTCAGACATAATCTTAAAGGTAAGAACTCACTGCAGAGATACTGTGATAAATGCCTACAATAAAACATTTCATAAAACAATTTATTGACACCTGAAAACGTATAAAGCTCTGTTTTCATGGAAAAAAGATGTTATTTTCACCATATATCAGCCAACAGTAAATGCAACCTAGTGAAAACTTATTCTACACAAAGCAGCTACATGCATTGCATCAGAACTGACTAATGCAAATCTTAGCATAGCCTCCCATTGCACAGGTGACATTGTACTGCTAGCGCATGCAAAAGCTGAGAAGTATTTCACCCATTTTAGGATTTAAAAATGTTTTTACCGTGTGTCACAGCTCACCTAATTTCTTGCCTTGTGTTAAAGGAGCTGCCAATAAGAAAAACAAACATACCTTGTGCTGTTAGCTATTTGCACAGCTCAACCAAGGCACACATCACTCACACACAGCATGCGCAGCATGACACTAGATCATGTACAAGGTGATTTCTGCCAAAATCAAGTGCCCCACGAAGTCTTACCTGTGTGTGAAACTATTTTTCGTCGATTTGGAGGCTTTGAAGCAGACAGTTGAAAAAATGGGAACTTCAAACACTTGCCAGTTACTCTGTCACAGATGCCAGAGGGACAGTTGCAGGTTTTCCTGCATTCCATTCCATAGGTACCATAGGGACATTCTGAAAAAAAAAGTAATACAGCAAAGCAGACCTCAGTGATCCAGGTCAGCTGCCAGCACTCCTAATAGCTGGTCTGCTTATATCCTTAAAAGTGGAAAACCTTTGAGTGGAGGTCAGCTAAAGATTAACCACAGGATTTCAGTATGCCAGTGTAACATGTAACAATACTTGTTACAAGTATTTTCCAGTTCTAACAAACCTTGATACACATCATATACATAATTTCTTTTCTTATAACTTATTTACAATGTGCTAACAGTAATACTCTGAAAACTCCTAGTACTAAAATGCAAATTAAAGGCAATATGAATATGTAAGTATGTAAACCTAGAAGATGTAGTTTTAGATTTATAAAAGAAGACTTCAGAAAGTTCCTGAATTCACTATTTGGGCATGATACTATCTGACTTACATGTCTGTCATGATTTAGAGCTGGTTATTGCTGGTGCTGGTGGTCTGGGCCACTGCACATAGGCTTGGTGGAGGCTGCAGCCCCGATCCTGAGGAGCTATCCAGCAAACGCACCCTCCATCTGGCAACACTCCTGTCTCTTTCCGAAGAACCTCCCCCTATCCAAAAACTTCTCAGACAGTAAAGGTCTGCCTTCCCATTGCAGACACCAAAAAGCTCACCTACATCTCCAGCCTACAGAATGAGTATGCTTTGAAGGGATCACTGGACTTAGGCTGCTGCCTGATTATACTGCATCTGATCACATACCGCCCCACATCGAATCTCCCATTCCTGAGCAAGCTGGTAAAGGAGAACTTGAGGGCAGCTGTCAGAATGTGACCAAATATTTAAAAAAAAAAAAAAAAAAAAAAGTCAGGTGCAGAGTCAGGTGCAGAGGATTTGCCCCATCCCATAGCCGACATGTGTCACATGCTGGATTGCATAACTTCCCAGAGGTTTAAACCTGTGGTCACAGCCCTTGTTTTCATCTGCCTTGCTGTTGAAAAGTATAACTTTCCAGGGCCATACCTGAGGAGATGGAGAAAAGGAAAATCCAGATCCAACATCCCCTTTCCAAACCCCCAAAGAGACCATCCCAAGGGAAGTTTGGGATGTCCCAGGAGAAAGGTCTTTACGCTCAGGCTGTGTTTGCCAACCGAGGGTACATGGTCACCTTAAACAGCAAGTCCTGGAGGCTTTCCAATTCAACTCCTAGGGGCAGATTAAGGACCGTTCAGGACTGGACCAAGGATCCAGCCAGCCCAGGCTCCCACAAAACACTTAAGGAAGATGAGCATGGTAAGCAGAAATGATACTTGCCCCCTTATATGCTCGCCATTTTCAGTGCTGGAACCTCCTGAGCCAGACATATTTATGTGCATACAACACCCCACACCAGGGTTATCCTTCTCAGTTTTTCCAGTCTCCTCTTGAATCAGTGCAAATATTTAGTTTTGCCTAGGTTATCTGAGAATCAGGCTAATACCTCAACAAGAAACCAACATTTTACAATTATATGCATGTCCAATGGGTATATTTTTATAAATAAAAAGCATTGGAAAATCAATGACTTCCCCACTAGGGAATGCACAGTGAATCCCTCCAGCCTGGAGGACCTCACTGAGCTTCACCATACTCCCCTTCCCAAGCAAGGATACTCTTTGATCTGCTGTTTGTCCACATAACACAAAAACAAAATCCTGCTAAAGCAAAACAGTTTTTGTGTGCACAATCCTCCCCGAGGGACAAGCTGAGAGCACACAGCACATGGAGCATTAATCTGCCCACTGCAGGTGCTCAAGTCGCTCAGCCCAAGAGGTGGGATGCAAAGCTGTGCACAACAGCATAGAAACAGGTCTGAGCGCCAAGCACTTGGCTCTGTGTGGAGTAATCCCGGCATTGACGCTGCTCTTCAGATTTGATGAAATTGACATCTAAATCAATATTGCTGTTAGAAGGTTTTGTTTAGCAGGAGCCTGCTCCTAAATAAATTGCAAATAGCTCCCAGAGATCTAGGGGAAGCAGGAGCAGGCTCTCTGCTGTGACAGTTATACCTCAAGTTTAGAGGGTATTTACTGATAAAAGTGCAGAGCGCTAGTCTTCCCTAGTCTGTTTTGGACAATAATGACATTGCTATTGACTACAATATGATGCAATCTTATAATACTAAAAGTACCCAGAAAATTACTCTGAAACATATAGTGTCCATGTTTTACCAACTTTAGAAATCAGAAACTGAAGAACAAAGAATTCAAGTAATTTTTCCACAACTTCAAAGTAAATCAGTCGCCAGCTACCAGACAGAATTTATCCATTCTGACTCTGAATTATTACAAACATGAAAATTATTAAAATGAGTGAGTGGTCTGGTATCATAGCTATAAATGAATATATAAGATAACAACATTTGGCCCCATAATTTGCCTGATAAAATTCACATACATATATAGAGAGATTATAATGTCTCAGATCTGAGATGAAAAAAGAAAAAGAATTAGAAATTACACCTATAATATTTAGTGCAAATAAATATATGGGGAATATAAGCCTTAAATACCAGTTTACAACTCTAAGTCAAGATACAGCTTTATTTAAATCAACAAGAGTTTTTCCACAGACTCCCTGGGATAAAAAAAAAATAAATTTACTTTACATTTTCTACAGAGCTTCCAAGATTCAGCTACAGGAATTCAGACCTCATATTCCCAATGTTTCTTTTTTCCCATTTAAAGTGTGTATTACAAAGAAATTCCTGTGAGGACAGTGAAAAGTATATAATCATTCAAAGGAGCTGTTAAAAAATTATAGGTGGTATCTTGCACTGCAGTAATTTTTAATAAACTGAAGATCAGTCAGCTATGTCTGTAAAATACTCTTCTGATGAGTGTATCAAGGATATGAACTTTATGCATAAATTCTAGTCTTTATAAATGAAAGTATTGTTTTGGGTTTCACCCTCAAATAGGCACATGATTTTGTTTTTAAATGCCTATGTAAATAAATGTGTGCTGTATGTGACTCAGCCTGAATGATTTTTGCGGCATCTGATCCTAAGTCATTACTTTAACTAAGGCTATTAATACGCTTGATATTTAACTGCCAAGACATCTCCACTTTTAAGGTTGTTCAAAGGCATATCTATACCTACTTTCTGGAGTGGTACGTGGACACAGGGGAAAACTCACTGCATTCATGCTTTGCAAAGCCTATTTTAAAAATTATTCATTTAAAAATAACTTTGATCCTACTTCTTAGTAATTTAATACCTCCTGTCCTTTTAAAGATTTTCCTTTTTGCATGAAGTGAGGATCGGTCTTAAATGAAAAATGCCATTATAGTCTGTGACTAAAGAAATCAACATGCAGCATACCTGGAATAAGATGAGAGCAGTGACTGGCTGTTCATCTCACAGTCAGCTCCTGTTCTGTTATTCCCATCTTTCAGGCAGGAGCATCTCTGCCTCCCCTGACCACATCCCCAGAGTAGCTGAGCACCTCAAAAGCAGGACTGAATTAAACACCACAACATCCCCAGGCACTGGGCAGTGCTGTTACCTCCATCTCCCAGACCCCAGAAAGAGCACCTGGTCCCTGGGCAGGCAACTGGCAGTGCCCACAGGAACTTCACCCCAGGGAGAGCATGGCAGGGGCAGGGACCCCATGACAAGGATGGACTTGCAGGATTAAAGTCTTTGCAATTTATAGAAACCCACCCACTAAATCAGTAGAAGGATCAGGACTAGCACCTGGGTCTCCCATATCCCAATCAAAAATTTCACCTCCGAGCACACTCCACTCGTATTTCCTCACAGATGTCCCCAAGTCTGAAAAATATTCTCACATTAATAACCCTGTCCCTCCTACATGTAACACCTTTTAATACCAGCAGGTATTTTTAACTTTCTTCCTGGCTAAGGGCTGAGCTGGAAAAATCCCATTTTAGACCTTTCAAGCAGGAGGCAAGCTCTATACATAGGTTGCTTGCTGCCAAATTGCCACAGTGGGTGCATGCAAAGTGAATATTATTACCTTTGCAGATACCAAATTCATCACCAAAGTCATCCTCCTCAGTGTAAAACTGGCACTTCAGCCCAGGACCACACTTGACACCATCCATACCCGAGACCGTACGATAGCAAGTCTCCCCCAGAGCAGCTGCACACACTCTGCAACAGCCACAGTCATCCAGCACTGTTCGCTTACAGCGCAAGGTACTTTTGCATGCGTTACTGTCACAGGGCTCGGGACAATCTACTGCGTATTTCGCACTCCAAGCAGTTCCAGCGTGCACGGGCATCAGGAGGAGTGTGAGAAACAGGAAGCCCTTCATGTCTTGCAAGGGTAAATGCTCCGTCCCAAAGAGCAGGCTTTAATGCTCAGCCTGCTGGTGCCTTGTGCCGAGGGAAACAGCAGTACAGAATCCAAAGTGGTAGCTGCACACATCAGCCTACAAGTTTATGAGCTTTATACAGTGTGTTGCCCACATGCTGCACCGTCGTCAGCTTCCTCAATCCGGCAGCGCTGCTCCTGCCAGCCTCCGTTGTTTCAGTTTATGAAATCCAGGATGAAGGTTGGATTAGCACTCTGCTGCCATCCAGGAATTGAAAAGCCTGAGCTGATGTAATCTGTTATGTTTAGTTGGTTGTTTTGCATGAAGACTAAAAACTCTCTCACATCCGTCTCAAATGCTCAAGGACATCTGCCAAAAGAAAAAAAGGGAAAAAAAAACCCCACAAAAAACCACACACAACTGGGAAAGAAAAAAAAAAACAAACCCTGACTAGGTTGCATACCTTCCTGTAGGACAGGGATCACTCTGACACCAGGCACATTGCTGACAGGACAGCTCTGCCTCACTAACACAGCACATGCAGCCTCAAGAAAATCACTCTGAATCATCTCATTGCTGAAAGAATAAACTTTAAAAGAATAAATCTTTCCCATCCCCTTCAAGGGGATGTGGACAGTTACTTTAATGAACAAAGTGAGATCATGCCATTTAACAGCCGAGCTCAGATGTGGTTTTCCTGCCTGCATTAAAATTACATTTTTTAATCAGTATTTAGGTGCAGATGAATTAAACACTTCACTCAAAGTTACTTCACTCAAAATTTACTGCTAGAACTAAAACCAAGCCAGACAGAAACCAGCATTTTATGGGATCTTCCACAGGAAGTTCAGGAGAACTATCAATGAGCTGCCCTGACCTCACAACTAAAGGGGGAAATCCCCATCCATCACCAGCACCGTCTACACAGCCTTAACATGCATCCAGGAGGGGCCGATTCTCCTCCTTTTTATACCTCTTCTATCCTGATCAAACTCTATGGGATGCCCTGATGTTCCTCTTCAATGAAATCAGTGTAAATAAACAGATAATAAGTCTCAGCTTCACCTGTCCCCCATCTTAGATTTTATTCACACTGCCAAAGACTTGACAAGAAACAGCAAACACTTGAAGAGTTCAGTGAAACAGATGAGCCACCAGAGAGATTAAAACTTCTGCTCTAAAGAAAGTTCTACAGAAAAGGAAAAAGGAATAAAGCTAGTCATAAATAAATCTCTGAATACTAAAAGTTGCTGTCACTGAAGTTAGTGGGAACCGAATCAGACTAAACTTGTGTGTGATTGGCTTGCCATTTGGGAATCCTGTGTCTTCAGCGGGCTGAGGACACTGCCAGTGTCTGCCAAATAAAATGAAGGGCTATGCTGGAAATACAGGAGAGCAGGAAAGCCTTTTCTTCATGAATGCAAACGAGAACTGATAGATCCAAAACAAAGTGCTTAACTCGCCTCTTGTGAAGAAGATGAGAAAACCAACATACTGTATGTTGGGTAAGTTATTCATATAGTTCTGGTAGATGTAGATGTAAGAACCTGGATAGGATAGGATAGGATAGGATAGGATAGGATAGGATAGGATAGGATAGGATAGGATAGGATAGGATAGGATAGGATAGGATAGGATAGGATAAAAAGAGGGAAGGGCAGGGAAGGGCAGGGAAGGGCAGGGAAGGGCAGGGAAGGGCAGGGAAGGGCAGGGAAGGGAAGGGAAGGGCAGGGAAGGGAAGGGAAGGGAAGGGAAGGGAAGGGAAGGGAAGGGAAGGGAAGGGAAGGGCAGGGAAGGGAAGGGAAGGGAAGGGAAGGGAAGGGAAGGGAAGGGAAGGGAAGGGAAGGGAAGGGAAGGGAAGGGAAGGGAAGGGGGCCTAATATGTTCAACCCATGTGAAAGGGAGATTACACTCAGGCAAACATTTGCAGTCATCCATCTTATATAGTGTATATTTACTGGAAATACAGTTCTAATCACAGTTGCCACTTGGGAGATGTTTACATGCAGTAGCTCATGCCTGGTTTTACATGTAATTTTGGACCAATCGGTGAATTTAAAGTGTAGAAATTAAAGCATTAGGTTGAAGTTTTATATAAACCAACAAAGTGCTATTGGTAGCCATGAGGTGACAGCAATTAGCAGTAGCAGACAACTTCATCTTCAAAATCCAATGCAACCATCTTCTGGGAAGTGAAAGGAATTATTCAAACATGGAAATGAAGACTGCAGCTATAACCCAAGGAAGAGCACAAGTGCAAGGTTATAATGAGCAGATAAATTAGAAATGGATGTGCTACCCCTGGCCCCATCACAACTACAACATAGCAAAGCCTGGTTAAAAACAAAAAAAAACCACCAACCAACAACAAAAAAACCCACAACTCACCACAACTCAATACCTCCCCCACAGATCACAGGTCAGCAAAGTAATGTAAACCACTGTCCATTTCTGCTGGCATTAGCATCAACTAAAATTGACATTTGTTTATATTAATAGGTCAGGCTTTAATCTGTAGGGTTGAGAAGCCTATGTAAACCCTGCTGGGCAGTCCCTCAGTGGAGAGAGGCTAAGCTCGATCAGAGGCCACGGAGCACAGTGAAGGGCAGTAAACATTTCAGTCCCCTGGCCAAATCTGCTTGCAAAGTTGAAACAGCCCAAAGAAGCAGGTTGCATACTTAGTGCATGAGACTTCACAGGTCTGCAGCTGTAAGGAGCGGGAAGGCTCTCCCTTAAGTCCTTCCCTTAGTTTTCCCTTATGTTAATTCACACCTGCCCTTAAATTCATACCTGCTTGTTCACTCAGTGGAGATAACAGAGGAGTATGCAGACCCAATCCACACATGCATTTAGGCATTTATGCCTGGTAGTAAACATCAGCTGGTAAAATCCTGTTCTGTGAATATATTTAGGAAATGCTCCTTGTATAAAACACCAAACAAGATCTGAAAGGGCTACATTTCACGTTTGGGTTTCTCACAGGAAAAATGTCCTAGGGAGATGATAAATAAAAAAATTACACACAGATGTGATGAAGAAAAGAAATTGTAAAAGAAATCAGCACACTCCCCTAGCAACTAGCCAATAATATTTGGAATAAGATGGAAACTGTATTCTCTGCTTGGAGCTGGAAGCCAAAGTAAATTATTATAATGGATCAAAAAATACATATAATGGAAGAAAAAAGTATGAACAGTTAAAGGTCTGGCTTACTGTACAAGTATTATGGAGGAAGCAACGATATTATGACCTTCCACACTGTCCACTCATTAAGTAGTGAAATAAATCCCATGTCACTCTCTCTGATTTTAATGTTTCTTTGTTGTTTTACCTGTTGAATCCATTAAGCTTTTCTTTCCAATGAACAGCTTGATCCTGTAAAGCCCTGAAGTAAGCTCTTTCTTGAAAACTGGTGCAATGGTAATTAATGAAGCTTCCCCAGCTATCAACAGCAGAAAATTTGGCACCATTATTTAAGTTGTGGTATAAGTGTACTTTAAATATGGAAGGTTTTCTGGATCAGATCAGAGCTAATATTTTTTTTCCAAATGTGCAGTATAAATTGTCTTAGTGCCAGTTTACATCATAATTACATCATCACATATAATGTTTGGCATTCCTTCTAGAAGCAGAAAAGATTTCAGCCCTTTGGTTCAACACTTCACAAGGAAATGAGCAATCACTGGTTTAGTATCAGTGAGCTGTGAACGATTTCCAGCTGAATACTTCAGAGTGCATTTTTTCTAGTTTTTTTGCAAATAATCCATTTTTCAAGCAAAAGCAGCTTGTGTGGGGGTCTTGAGGTTGTATTTATACCCTCTGAAAAATTTGACCCCACCTGTTAAAGATCCCTATGAAATGACACACCTCATGATATACATTATTAATTGGTGCTGATACATGGGAGCCATCTATTCATTAGGCCAGTAGTCTAAGGCTTTGGTCATTTTATTCTTTAGATAGAGAGAGTAACATTCACTTCAGTTCTTCTGAACTTAAACATTCTGGCCACTCTTATTATCCAGTCTTCTGAACACTGAAGTCAGGATAAGCAGGAAACATTAATATCTCTTTAAACATAGGAAAGATTTTAATGCATGACCCTTGTTGCTCGTTTCCAAAAGGCAGTCCCTAAACTAAAAATATGTTACCATACATTCCTGAATGATCCAACCCTTTCCCAGGCTTCCTTTACAAAAAGCCGTAAGCACAATGCTATATGAGAATCAAAGATTCAAAGGGAAACACCGAAAGGAAGCTGAGCTGCAAAGTCCAATATGAAAAGCCAGAAATAGGAAGTAAAAGATAAGAATCAGGAAAGTGAGATAGCAGCAAGGACTCCCCTTTGTATGATTTCTTTTCTTGTATCTTTTCAATGAATTGCTAATTACTCTTTGTTTTAACTGTAACATGGCAACTCAACTTCACTCTGGTAAAAATAGATGCTTTGGGACATTTCCTACTTGCTGAAGGCAAGAGGTGCTTACATGTTTTCTCCAGGCAGACCAGGTGCTATGCACAGGACTGGGTAGGCTGGTTACCTTTGCACACTCAGGAACTACTATAGAAATGACTGGATATGGTGGGGTTACTCACAGAGAGCCTCAGGAACTACAGCCATACATAGCTTGTTCAGAGTACACTAAAAATATACTTACCCATTACTTCACATTACAAATACATGGCATGTCCAGCCTGGGATCTGGAAGCCAAGCTGACTGAAAGTAACTTCTGCTCTGAATTTCCTCCCTCAGACCTGTTCATACAAATGGAGCTGGGCACTTTTCAGGTCTGTGCTACTGAGTCCATGTGGCACAGCCCTGTTCCTCAACGGGTCACGGTCATGGCCTAGCCTGATAGAAGCTTCTCTGCATTGTGTCATCCCTGCACAGTGTGGCTATTCCTAGTGATTTTACAGCCACTGCAAATATCTGTGTAGCAGAAATCACTGGCTTTCCCTCAATTAATTCATTAATTGGGTCAAATAATTCTGCTGTGCTTGGAGAACATGTTCAAGAGACAAAAAACATCACAGAGTGGTGGAAAAGCTCTACTACATGGCAACATGGGTCAATTTTCTCCAAAGCAGGCAAGTTCCAGTTTGTCACACACAATAAATAGGCAGTTGATATAAGCTGGAAAAAATAGATTGGGATTCTATTATGCTGAAGTCTTTTTTACTACTTCCAAATCATCTACTTTTCCTGAGGAAGAAAAGAGTTTCAGTGCTCAAGCCCTCTAAGATCTATATTAGAGAGTTTCTAAAAAGTACAGGAAAGTCACATACCTTCTCTGTACTTCAGAAAATCTACTTCTCTGAATACAATACTAAATTTGACTGACCACTCACAGCCCAAACCAATGCCCTGCTTTCACACATCACTACCTTATCAGTAGTTTTGTCAGTAGCAGTTTCTTTTGTGAGATCTCTTGGTCCTAGGAATCTAAATCACCCTGATTAAGCCATATGTCCACCTAGGGAAAAAAAGCCTTTCTGCATAGAAAAACATCTTCACTATTTTTCACAGTTACTAATTTTCAAGAATTTGCAAAAAAAAAAAAAAAACCAAAAAAAACCCAATCCCAAACCCTCTTCCAGGAATCGTCTTCAAATATTCGGTTTCTTTATCAATAAAACAAAACAAGATGTGAATGATGGTTCTTTGCATGCTGTACTTAGGTGTGCAAGTGTATATATTCTGCCCATATGCAGGTATGCAGCTTTAATGTTGAGATAATGTGAAAGATATTTTGTCCCTCACTACTCGACATAATAAACTGAGGTAGAATACACATTCATTTCCCTACTGCCATGCAGCCTATGCTCTCAGTAGTTCTCTGCAGAACTAGAATAAAACATATTAGACTGAAAAAAGCATTGCCATTAGTTTTGTTGGGACATAAACAGTAATACAGCAGTCAGTAAAATGACAAATATTGTGAATTCTATCCTTTCCCTACTCAATGTGAATGGCAATTGTACTCTGACTCTATCAGTCCCTGATAACTAAGCCAAATTCCCATTTGAGAAAGGTTTGTTCTTGGTTACCTGTGCAGGATCTCAAAATGCACCATTTGGTTTTCAAATCCTAGGTATAAATTTTAGAATCAAATGTTTTTTGACTGGTGAGGAGTATCCTTTTACTCTCAACTCAAGCTGATTTTGATCTCTGCTCTTTAAGGAAAAAAAAGTGACATCTCTATAGATAGAGCAATAGAACCATATCTAAGTATTAATGTGATTTCTACTTTTCTGTACTAGAACATGTTTTTGAAAGCCTTGTTGCAGTTCAGTAGTGCTACTGTCTTACAAGGTTTCTGCAAAAGTTTTAGCTATGCTTTATATATAGTTCACACTTGAATAAGTAGCTATTTCCTGTAATGAATGACAAAGCAATTAGAAGCTCAACTTTTGTGGTACTCTGTGTGTTCTAATAAGAAAATTTGTCATTATGTGTGTAAAACATTGTTTGATTTTGGGCTAGGTGTCCTTATGAGCTAATATTTCTATGTAACCTCTGCAATATTGCCAGAATAATGACCTTTACATTGGCAGAGAAAAACCAGTTTGAACTAATCCATTTAGATCTGCAAAATGATCAAATTTGTATCAATCATCTTTTTTTTTTTTTAGAAGAAAACTCTCTTCCTTTTCATAAGAAACCATCTTTGGAGCATAAACACTTTACAGAATAATTACATGAACCCAGAAAGGCCATAAGAGGACTTCAGCATCTCCTAGTGATAAAGCTTCAGGCAAGAGCTAGCCAAAGGCTGCAAGGAGTAAGGACACCAACAGGAACTATTAGAAGAATTTTCCGCCAAGTTACTTTCTTTCCTTAGGATGAGTGGCTGTTTTATCCTGGCTTCTCTCTACCACGCAATCTCTCCAGCTCACCCTTAGTCCTCACTATGCTGGTTTTCTTCACTGCTGACACCTTCATCTCTTTATGTAAATGCGTTCTCTCTCTCTCTGATTTACATGTAGCTTTATTCTTTGTGAGTCTATGCCACAAATAAAATATACCCTAAAAATAAGAGTGGAACAAGACTGTGCCACTTCAGCCCATCTTTATTGCTTTATTTTGTTCGCAGTCTTCACATTTTGTCCATCTTGTCTATCCAGGCTGAAGCCTTTTTGAGACTTTGGGATAACTAGTGCAGAGCATTCTTCAAGGAGACTTTTGACAGTTGGTCATCAGGCATTTCCATGCTATATGCAATTGATAGATAATTCAGTGAACAGGTTTGGACATAAATTTAATTAATATCTTGGCTTCCAAGTCTTGACACCAGTCAAGGTCTCCCAGAACAATGCATTTGGAGGGATCTAGCACAGGTCCATTTGTTTCTCCAGGGTGTGAACAGGCTTTTCACACATGTACATGCTTTTTACATCCTCTGCCCTTTGCCTCATCAATCATATGGCTGTATTTTCACATATTTGAAAATATTATTATTTTTTTCCTCTGGGGTATACATATTTTGGGTGAGCACTGACCTGGTGATGTAAATGCTCTGCCACTCTTTTCATTTATCCTTTAAGAAAAATGCTGGGGAAAAAATTGAGTAAGCTATTCAAAGCTGCAACTGTTCTTCCAAATGATGAATCTGAGAGCCTGAATGTGTGATTTCTCCATACTGACATATTCTACTCTTTTGCTTTATCTTCTGGATTGTCATGGACTGACCATGGGTTATTTTCGAAGTTACTTGTCCCTGACAGAGTAAACTATTTAAGCAAGCAGAATTTCTGAAATAGTTCACAATCGGTATATTTTCTTAGATTATTTAATTAAAATCAGATAGTACTGATCATCCCCCAATCATGTTCTAATTGCCAGCCATGCTGTATCACCTTCACTATTCCAGAAGTTGGCCTATAATGTTCTAGACTTCAAATGTTGGCCAAGTGCTGGCTAAGTGTGTCATCCTGCCTGTCGAGAAGCTGCAAAGGGGAGCAAGAGGAAGGTCAGCTGCAGATGGTTGTTGACAGTAGGAAACAGCCACCAAAGCTGTAGTACACAAGATATTCCCTCCTGTGGATCCCATGAGGGAATGGGGCCAGAATTGGTCAATGGTATCTTCAGTTATGGCTTTAGTGGCTTTTTCTGTTTCATAAAATGAAAACTTGTTTTTTTCATTTTATAAAGCATTGGTAGTAAACTAATAAGTCTGTTTTCTACAACAAACATAGAGGGAAAGGACTTTTTGTTTGTTTATTGCCTAAGATAAGTGACTGAAACAGGACTTAGGAATCACTGGCTGTGCCCATTGAAACCCACCCGGAGTTTCATCTGACTAGCTGTGTTTGGCTAGGCAGATGAATACTGCCCAGGATGGCTAAGCTGGAACCAAGCATCATGAGAAGGGAAAACCCAAACCCAACACAGCTGGTGGAATAACACCCTTCTGAAAACCACTGTTGCAAATACGAATATCAAAACTAGTCACTGTTACCATGACCCTGACTGCAGTAACTATGTGCGGGACAAACAAGGGGAGGGAGAAAGAGCCCTGGAAGAGAAAAACTTTGAATATCCCATTAGAATTGAGTCTATTTCTTACATTTTCTTATCACCAGCTGTCTTCTTACCTCATGCAGATACTTTCAATACTTCTGCATGATGAAGCCAAGACCACCCAATAAGATCAACACCATTGTTCATAAGACAAAATACACAAACTGACTTTGTATAATTCAGTGCACTAATGAGCAGTCCCTGTTAAATCTCACTGTGGTACTGCCTGGCAGCAGAGTCTTATTTCACAGCTCCATAAACAAATTTACAGGGCAGCAAGTTAACTCAAACCACCCATTTCCACATCAGGAGGAGCACAAACACCACTGCCCTCCAGCTACAGAGGTGATAAAACCTGAAGCTGGGGTACCTTGAATCATGAGCACCACAGCCCCCTGTATCACACTTTTCATCACAGTCATATTTTCACGTACTCCTGTTTTGTTGTAGAGGCATCCTCAAGATAACCTGCAGTTAGAACGCGTCCCTTTGAAATATGGCAGAAAGAAAATAAGCTATGCAGCAGTATCAGCAAGTTTATCTTCTGTCCCTGTGTTTGTGAGATCTTTAGTGCTGCAAGTATAGTTGCTGCCTCCACATTATTCTTTTCATTATGATGTGGATTGTACACAGTAGGAATCTATCGACAAGGTCTAGCTGGAAGACAAGATTTCTAAGGCCCCACCTTAGAAGACGGGGCTTCTCATGATCCCCAGTGAAAGGAAGCAGTGCAAGTTTTTCCACAGCGCTCCATCAGCATGCCTGAAACCTCAGTTCAGAGAATACTCGTGTGCTCAGTGTGACTATTGTTACCTGAACTCTGCTAAAACCAGTGCTAGGACAGGACCATGGCTTTTGGCACAAGATGTGGGTGCCCTAGATTTTAATCAGTGAAAGCCACATCACTGTCAGTGTGGTCCATTGCCATTTGAAAATTTCGGGGGTTTTGAAAACACACTAGTCCAGAGCTCCCTCTTCTTCTCATACATCTGCTTTTATCTGTTACCAAGGGGGCTGAAAGGATGTGTGATGTGGCTTTGGTTGTAACAGCTTGAGATAGGGATGTTTCAAGCAACCTGGACACTACACCCTGATAGGTAACATCCTCTACATGGGTTCAAGATAACCTGAACAAACAGCCATGTGCCATTTATTCATTTAAAGGGCAATGGTTAATAAAATACTCCTGAGTAGTATTTTTTAATGACAGCAGTGATTAAGAGTAATTAAAGTAACATTTTCTTTCATTTACTGATGTCACTGTTTTAATTATTGCTTATCTTAATTTTCTAAATGGCTGCAGACAGGTTTGATATTTTATTGAAACAAAGGTTTTGTGAGTGTGTGTTAACATGGCAAAGTTTCTTGCTTTTAACAAACATAGACAAGAATGAACCCTGTGAAACGCCATTGCTTATACACTGAATCGAATCGGTGCCTTTTGAAGTAACTAAGATCTGTTCTATTTTTCATTAAAATAAGGGCTTTTTTTGCTCATCTTTCTGTGGTTTCCTCTTTGTCATGACAAGGATGTGGATCTTGGTACAGCTTTTAGACTCAATGACTTTTTGTGAAATTAGTGGCTAACTTTCAATGCACGTTTCACAGCTGATTTCAACAGCTTTGAAGCAACCTGTGCCACTTTGAATTGAATTACAGCTAAATGTACCATACTTGCAATCTTCTAGGTATTAATTATTAAATATTATTAGTCAATCCAAAAAGAGCTTCATTAGATGATTGTGGGGTTATGCACATACTAGGATGGAGGTGTCTGAACCATCTGCTAGATTGTTAATGAGATGAGGATACATTTTGGAAACTAGTATATCATAATTAAAAGATGTAACAGACATATTAAAATAACTTGCTGTAATTTATCTGACTGTGGTGAACTGACCTATTCAGACTTTGAAAGAGTCCTCTGAGTTTACCTTTATTTTTCTTTGGCAAGTATCCAATAAAATTATCATCAAAATCTGATGGCTTGCTTTGTTTTCATTCTGTATTCTAAATATTTCTTCCTGATGCTAGATTGAGTTGCCCAGAAGGAAGGTTACTTTTACAGCTTGCTAGATGGCAGGCAGTTCTGTAGTCAGAAGATAAAACAAAGACTGAGCAGGAGCTGCAGAGGCAATCCATGCTCCAAAGATATCACTGCACTTTCAGAAAACAACAGCTGTTGACAATAGATGATGCCACCCTCTGTACTCAGAACCAGAAATATGTTGGTTTTTTTTTAAAAAAAAAACAGATTCCCAAATTGAACATACAGTGCAATAGATGTACAGCCAAAAGAAGTACAAAACACCAGCCACTACTGCCCAAGGTCAGATTGAAGGTAAGGGCTAAAGCTAACTTCCACCTGCATCCCTGTGTGATGTGTGAATACGAGTTGTCAGCCCCCTCTATTGGACAGAAAACCATCAGCCGTATGTCAGCCCTGTATGCTCTACATCAACACCATACATCCATCACATGTCAGTGCCGTACGTCGTGTCTCTGCATGGCCCAGTCAGCCTTGGGGGCTGCTCTGTGCCCAAATCCGACTGTGTGAGGAGCAGGCGACAAGCAAGTCAGGCTTCTCAGCAAATAATCCTTAAGAAATATCGCTTACCTGAAAAACCTCAGTAAAAGCAAGGATAGATGCAAATGTCTGACAGAGAAGTCCAACCCAGCAGAGACCAAGCTGCAAAGCACACGTGTAGATAGGAGTCCAGCCCTGGCCAAGGGCTGAAGGATTCTCGGGTCAGGACTCCTTTAATCCACTCAGAAATTTCCAGTAAAGATAAAACCAGATAGTATAGGAAAGCTGGTCTAGTACTAGAAGCCAGTATTTGGAAACTGGGAGGTGGTGGGCAGGGGGACACCTCACAGGCACCCAGAGATTAGTGCTGAGGCCTGACAGGTTAAAAGAGAAAAGCCTAGATGTCCCTTACGGAAGGAAAGTAGAATTGCAAATGCTGTGCTAGAAACAACTGGAATCTACAGTAAACTCTGCCAGGGGCTGCTGAATATGGGCTCCTCTCAGTCTAGTAAGAATGCGTTCTTAGCTTAATTTTGTCAGGCCTTGTGGGTGTCTCTTACTGTGAAACCATAACACACCGGGGGCTGCTCTGTGGCTTTCCCACTCTCAGCTCAGTTCTGAGACCCAGCCTGGCAGCGCCTTCAGCAGGGAGTGACACTGGCCGTCACCTCCCTTAGCCAACACTCATCCTTTTCCTTTAGGACTTTCTCCTACCGCCGGCTGCAGAACCAGCCACCCTTCCACTGCGTGCTTCCACAGGGGCTGCCCCAGCACAGAACTGCGGGCACGCTGCGCCCTGCTGCGAAACCCCTGCCGCCCCCTGGCCCAGGCCGCCCCTCACCCAGGGGGGTGCACGGGCAGGCGCTGTCTCAAGACACAGGGGTTTCAGCACCAGCGATGACTTCCCTCCTGTTGTATGTGGAAAGGATAAAGACTCTGCTGCCTCAGGGTAAACAGAAATTGAGTCACGGTCACTGCTTAGCTCACTGCTCCTGCACCCCCCTGGGGACAGGCCAAGGCCAGGCTGGGACATCAGCCTGGGGGCAGGCCTGGCTCAGCCGGGCCCATGGTGGCAGGGCCAGGCTGAGGGCAGCTGGGGACTGGCCCTGCTGGGGCACTGCTGGGGCAGGGGCCAAGCCAGCCAGGTGCTGACATGGGTCCTGGGCTGTGGGCAGGGGGGTGGGGGAGCCCCAGGGGCTGGGCAGGGGCAGGCAGGTCTGCTGGTGCCCTGGGGGCCAGGCAGTAATGCCCATCCACCTGCCACATCATCCCTCAGAGAAATGTACATGGAGTAAAGTTGTAACAAGAGATCACACGCAAAAAGCCCAGTGTCTGAACTGGACCTGACCTGCTGGGTTAGGGTTTCCACACTCTGTCACTCATTACTGCCCACCAGTGACTGAGATACAGCCACTGTTCACATGAACAGAGTGAGTGAAATCTTTGCCTTTGAGAGGTTAAAAACCACTTAGCTGTAGCTAGGCTGCAGGGTGTAAAAAGTCTCCTGTGGGACGGGTAGAAGGATACCCTTGCTATTATTTACCTTGCAAAGGTAAAAGAGACTGGTTTGTAACACCCTCTGAGACCCCCAGCTGAAAAGTGTTAACAGTGGTATATTATATTTCCCACTTTTATATCACTTCCCCCTTTTTCCTCATTTTTTTCCCAGTTTCTGTATTCCAGAGTCAATTCTTACTGTCATCTTCTAAGATCTTCCTTCCCATGACCTTCAGTGAGAACTGAATGAAGCCCCCATACACCACATCATTTATCGCACCATGGCTAACCACCAACCCAACTTCGCAGTGTCCATTTGCTCCTTTACCTGCACAGCTGTTAGGAGACTGGGCTTTGCTCTGCCCAGTGCAGTGACACAGCTGCTGGTCAATAATCAAGGCCAGTATGTTGATGTGTTGGAGTTATTTATCCATGCCTGTGTGATGTCCCAAAGTTTACAGTATTTGGTACATAGTAATGCAGTAACCAAAGAAGCAGAGAAGCGCTGCAGATGTTCCCTTCCAAACTGTTGGCAAAAACAGATCGATATCTGACAGAAGTATAATTACTCCCATTACAATCAGTATTTATACATTTTTCAACAGACTATTCACTGAAAGGGTGAGATCATGAACTAAGCTGTGAGAAGAGAGGATTTTGTTGATTTTAACACTAAAAAAATATGGCGAAAATAATCTAGAAAATAATATTTTTATCCCACTCATAATGGAAGATTAATTGGAAAAATGTTCATTTTTTAATACTTTATGAAAATTAATTTAGTTAAGTAAATATTTAGTAATGGAGAATGTAAGTACTTGGTTTTGAGTAATATCATAGCAAAATATCTGAACATTTAAAGGCTTTTGTTTTGTTTCTTCTCATTCAGCAGACATATCATTCATTATCAGTCTGAAATTTAATTTTTCTCTAAGTGCAGATTCAAAAATTTTGCCTCATCCCAGGCACAACAAATAAGGTGAGCAGTACTTTCCCTTCACACTAAGAAGTTGGGTGAAGTCCAATACAAATTCTATTACTGAAGAGGCAGTTTCCTACGAAAGATTAGTAAATATGTTATCTGTCCAAAGGGGAACATTTTAACTGTTCTCATAAAACTGTGGCGGTGCAAAGCTGTAAAGCTGGGAGATACTTTTTAAAGGTGGAGCACTTTATTAAAACTATCTTGCCTGCCTCATGGATCTCTGTGAAGGGAAACTATTTTTGTTATCCAGTCAACATATTTTTCAGTCAGTCGTGTATAAACTCCAGGCATGTTTCTTCTTCCACATCGTCCTCCAAAAGAAACAATCCCACTGTATTGACCGGCACAGATTAACGGCCCACCTGAATCTCCCTAGAACACAAAATAGAAGTAACTATCAATGTGTGTTCGTTGTTCTCCAGAGGAGCATACAGTACCACCTGCAGTGCATAAGCATCTCTGGTAACGTGGCTTCTAACCTGTTCCAACCTATGAAATGTATAAGCTGGCTTGCATCACTTCATGGTAGTTGGGTGAGGTATAAGGAGAGGTTGCTTTTCCAGCCCAGGGGAGCCTTTGATATAATTGCTGTAAATCAGCACAGTGCTATCATAATTCTATTTTAAAAGGTATCTTTCTGATGTTGGTATAAACTGATTCTCCTTCTTTAGCAACAGGCCCTTCTGGACTCATCACAGAAGACATCAAAAGCAAGATCCAAACAGCACTTTTGAGTGTAAAGTTATTTCTGTACTATTCAGATGTTGACATCTGGAAAGGATCAGATGATTCAGACCCTGGAAGTTCTTTTTCTCTGACAAGTACCTGTGGTGCCTAAGAAGAGCACCTTAGTTAAAGAAATGCACCTGAAGTTAACTGAGAGAATCCTAGACTCAAATTCCCATACTCTTAATCTTGTGTACCTAAACTATGCAAAGTTTTAACACTTCTTTTTCACAGCAATGAAGTTTCTTACAAATGTGGTTAAAATCACTGTAAATCTGATCAGCATCATTAAGTGTCTGGTACTGCTTTGTTACTAGTGAACAGCATACCCTTGTTAAAAGCACATCCTCTTTGTAACTTTGCTTCTTACCTGGCAAGCATCTCTCTTGAAAATTTTGTTTTTCCCTGCAGCACACAACATGTTGCTGGTTATTTTTACATTATTTCTATAGCTGTGCTTACAGCTTTTTCTATCGACAATTGCAATACTTGTTTCCTGAAGATATTTTGATGGCTTTCCTGAAGATGTGCGTCCCCAGCCGGCCACCTTGCACCTTGTGCCAGGTTTGATGTCTTCACAAGAGTCAGGCAGAGGCAAAAGTTGCACATATTTATTCAGCTGTGCAGTATCATTCAGCTGGAAAACAAAAAGAAAAATAAAGGCTTCCTTATGCAGAAAGGAAGGAAAGTGTAATCTAGTTTCAACTGGCAATTATTCTCATTTTACCAATACTTTCCTTATAAAGCACATTTCAATATTTAGGAACTGATCCTGAGCAAATTGTCCCTTTGCAAATCCAAAAGAATCTCCCTCATGTCTGTATAGCAATTCTCTATCCACAGCAGTACTCATGAGTTCAAGCCCAGCTTTCCATTGATTACAGTAGGAAATTAAAAACCTGCACAGGAGTTGGGCTGTTGGATCTATGTCCTATTGGAGAACCAAATTTGCCACTAAACCTCTATGTTGAAATCAGACTCTGTTGCTTGACTGATATCCAGAAAAATCTCAAAGCATGGTACAATGTACCCAGTAACAAAGATGAAAGCAAAAGCTATAACTAATTAGACATGGCAGCAGCAACATAACTGGAGAAAAATGAGATCTTGAACTCTTCAGATTGCCAAGTTTTTGCTCTGAAAGATTCAAAAGGGCCTAAATGATCCAAACTGTTTTGTTGACCTTTACCTGATAGATTCATCCTTCAGCAGAGGCCAGTTTAAGCCTGTAAATTAAAACACAGCCAAACACTAACATACTCTCAATGTCCCTGGTAAGGGCTCACAGCTACTGAACAGACATTTTCTGTTTTACACATGATCAGCACACCATGATTCATTTTACAGGTGGTTATACACGTTGCTGAATGGTTATCAGTTAAATGATTCTGGCTTTATACATTTTTTAACAGGCATTCTTAAAAAATCACAAGTTTATCCTAAAAATTCTTACGCTTTATTATCACCTGTGCTGGTGGGAACTTCCCAAGATGGCAAGTTAATCCCAAGTCACTTAGTACTCCATTACAGCAGAACCACAGAGATGGGAGATGAGCCCTGGTGCCAACACTATCCATGCTCCTTATCAAATTCAGGCAAAGGATTTTATGATATCCATGTCATTCTGCAACACAGTTGTAACTTTCAGCTCTATAAATATTACTTCTTAGCAATCCGTTTGGGTATTGTGACCACAAATAACATGTGCCTCTGGTAAGTTGGTGGTGGCCACAGAAGCCAGTGAAATGAATCTGTGTGCCTTGACAATGAGGCAGATGGAGAATACTCGCTAACATCTGGGGAAAGGAGCTTCTCTCACTTGGGCAGTGGTAAGTCACTGGAGGCACGTATGTCTGTAAATGCTCCAGCTAGTTCCAGAAAGGGACATTGCTAGTTTCCTCCCTGTCACTGTCATATCAAACTGGTGATACCATCTAAATATTAGAAATAGGGTTCAAGTAAGTCATCGCTTCCTTTTCCAGATAATTCCACCAATTATTTCAGAAGTGTGGCAATATACATAATATAATGTACTTAGTCAATTATTTTAAATATACATATTGGTCCTTTACATAAAATTGTTTCTTATTACAGACATAACATTAAAGCATAGCCTGAATAAAGACCCATCCAAGATCGCGTAGGCATTGTACTGAAGTCATGATGTTTCTAAATGTACAGGCAAGATAATGTGCAAACCTTGCCTTTCTCAGGGACTTTGGATTGGCACTGCAACTGCTGGTACCATGAAGGCAGTCCTCCAGCACCATTTGACCATCCACAGGTTTCCTGCATAAAGATTGCCCTCTGCCTATTCAAAACACCCATGGCTGCCTCCATGTCAATCTCAGTGCTGGATTAATGGAGTTCTCAGTGCAAGGACACATGAGGCATGAGCCAGCTCGAGCAGGAGCTGGTATGCAGGAAATTCTCACAACCTTGCCCTACTTTGGCCTCCAGGATCATGACGTTGGGATGTTAGTGAGGGCATCTTTCCATGCTTCATTCTACAGTGTCCTGAACCTTCCTTATTATGTGACCATTCTGTGCTCCTAGAGCTGAATTCATTTATGTCCTGTGTTATCCATACTTTTACTTTATGTTGTTACCCCAAATAATTATCAGTAAGTTTGATTCCCATTTTTGCTTAGTCCAGCACAAGGTATCCCTTTGGGATAGAGGTATAACCCAGACTCCATTGCATGTATGACTTCAGCACTGTCTTTGAAAAATTACTGAAGAATGTGTTTGGGGGTTTTGGAGTGTTTGCTGCAGTAAGTGGGTTAAAGGGAGTTCCAGAGCACAGAATGGGCTTGAAATGTGATCCCTGCTCACAGTGCCAGTGATCTTGTAACCTTATCTAGATTAGTACAACCAAAAGCAGGATGTTCTCTGATATTGTTAAGCTATCTAAACAATGCACTCTTTGACATCAAAGAACAGCCAAAATGGTCATCAGCACCATTCCTTTTATAATGATACAACAGTAATTAACACAATACCTTGAGAAGCATTATATCATTTTCCTTGGAAGACCCATCATACTGAGGATTAGGAAAGTAGTCCATAACCTCAAATATCTGCTGATCTTTTTCAGCAATGGATGGCCGATGGGCTCCAAGAACAACTCTAGCTTCTGATTTGCTTAATCTGCAATTTAAAGAAAGTACAGGGAGAGAAGGTCATTACTGGAACTAGGCAACTTCTCTCAAGAAAATCAAAAGACACATAACATAATACAGTTTTATTTTACAACCACATGATTAAAACATAGGGAGGGATATTGTTCATTTTGATGTTTTGACATGACCTTGTATTTTCCTCTACAAAGTAACATTTCTTTTTGTAAATCTAGTTTGGTAAAATAATGGTGTGATAGCTGACCTTTGAAGATTTCCAGAGTTTAAAATTAGTTTAATTTAAAAGCCTACTGACTTTTTAAAGACAGTCCCTTGCAAAAGGGCTGCTGCTACTGATGCCTTTCATTGATCTTTTAATGGTCTCCTTTGGACTCACGACATAATCCTGCAAAGGACTAAACATGCCGGACTCATAGCATGTAGGTTGTCTTGCTGACGTCACTGGGATGTCAAAACACACATTGACACTCAGTACTCATTCCAAGCATTATGCATACATGTAAGTGCTCCACTGAAGTGGACATCTTTAATATTGGTAAGAGTTTTGTCTTTAACTTCACTAAATACAGGATTCAGCCTATTAGGGAAGAAGGACGGGTGTTGCCTAACTTAAGACAACCCTATAGTGAATATTAAAAAGGGAGACTGCCAAAACCCAAAGAGAGTTTTAAGTCCAGTTCCTGCTAATAAACAGTAAGAGCTAAGCAACTCATGAATCTCCCTCTCCCCCAAGCACTCTAAGTATCATCAGAAATGTATTCATTAGAGGTTGTCTTTCATCATTTTGCCCTACTAAATTTAACACAGCCCAGTAAGATGACATTGCCAGAAGACACACTGCTGGTTTCCTGTGCTTCATCTTCAGAACACAATCTCACTACACACAGGACAACCTATTCAAGCTGGAACAAACAAGAAAAAAGTTATTTTCTTTATTCCAGCTGCATGTCTTACTGAAAGATAAAATTAATTTATTTGTATGTGAATGTTTGCTTGTGAAAACAGCTACAAAGGCAGTGCTGGATCCTAAAAAGTTCTGGGTTTATCTACAAAGCACACTTACACAGTCAGAATTATACAAGACTCACCGAACTCCATCCTGGGACTATTTCATGTATAATCCCCAACAGAGGTGCAACTGCTGGACTTGCACAAAGCCCAGGCAATCAGCTACTATGTATACAGAGATGCTTGGGAGGAAAAGGAAAAAAAAAAAAAAAAAAACAAAAAAACAACTGCCACCTCATCCAGGTCTGTGATAGGTTTCTGGCAGGCCACACAGAAATTCATGTTGCTGGGTTCATGCTATCTTGTATAAGACAAAAATTGATTATCACGTAATATCCATTAGTTAGTAAGGCTTACATGCACTGTAATTGGATCTGATAAGAGCAGTCTAGACATAGCGTAGAGGTGAGAGGGTTTTGCATGGGCATCATCATACAAGTCAGGAGAAGACCAGACAGATGTTGTTTCAGATTGCCCCAGTGACAAAGACTTTAAGTCAGCCCAAACTAATGTGCTTGTTAGAAAACCAAACCAGTGACAAGAAGACACTCTCCACAGGACCAGAGACAACTAGTGCCCTTTCCACTGAATAGCTTCCAAATCTGAATTTTTATAACCATAACAGACTGGATGTCTCCGGCCCATTGACTGAAGAGTGAGAGACCCCAACTCCCATCAAAAACTCCCTTAATTCCAAAGAGGAAGGCTTGGCTTTTGTTTTGTAATTGTCCAAAAAACACATGCCAGGTGTGAATATGTCTACCCTTACAAAAATGCAAACAAATTTGATTCAGCTGAACAAGTGTGACAGTCAAATTATTCATTTAGAAAGAAGGAGCTGTGTCCTCTATTTCAGACTAACTGATGGAAGAAGGCTGGCTGAGCTGCCCACGCTGTGTTTGAGGAGGTCAAGTTTGCCCGCGTTTATTGTAATTGGTTTGCTTTTAGTTCCTCAAAATATGGGGAGGGGGGCAGGGGAATGGAGAACTAAAACACAATTTTGAGAATATTTTAGCAAAACCAGGGCATTTTACTTCCCAACATGAACAGCAGGTGTCCTCCTTACCCTGAGCCAGCTGTTCAACATCTGTGCCAGTCTTGGGGTATTGCACCTGGGGAAGGGGTGCTTGTGCTCACATCTGACTTGTCAAAAGGACAAAGCTCCTTGTTACAGTCATGACTGACATTCAGGTTTTGTGAGCCCAAGTCACGTAAATGGCAGGAATAGTGTTTCCACCTAATCCAGCTTCATCTCTCAGGCTGTTTTGAGGCTTAATCCCAGGCACACAGGTAAGATAAATTTAAAGGTCTTTGAAATATACCCTCATCTCTAAAACACTGCTGTTTCAGATGCATAAATAATGAATTTGGTCTTTTGTCAATGCAGTCTTTATGCTGTAACACTGGCGGGATATGACTAATTAAGGTAATGGCACACAATGCAGATCAGTAGTTTACAAAACAACTTAAAACAGAATGACAAGTTCATAGATCAGTTTAGTGAGAGAACTGCAGCTTTTCACAATCCTTTAAAAATCAGTATCTACCTTTCTTTCCTTACAGGCTTGCACACCATGCCCCACCTCAATGAAGAGTCAAAATTGCCCCAGTATAAGATACTTACTCACAGTGCGCAGCTGTCAAAACCCATTGCTTTTCCACAAGAGCTCCTCCACACACAGTTAAATCCTTTCTCTGGATAGCAGCCATGTAAGGCCACGAATGAGGACGCACAACATGTCCTCCGATAATGTCCATGCAGCCATCTGAAATGCAACAGAAGTGCAATTATGTTATGTGTTATCCATAAAAATTGGGAATTTGGATATTTTTATCCTTAGATGAATATTTACATCTCAAGGGTAGGATAACAGCAATTAGAGAGAACAGGAGAACTGACAGGTGGCTTGTCATAGCTGCTGCTATTTACTTAGGAAAGCAGGGTAAGTTATGATACAGTCCTTTCTATTTAAATGCTCCCTACAGGAAATAGTGGTTGAAAGGTTTTATGACTAGTTCCCTCCCTTGAAATTTCCATTTACATCATTAATATTGTATCATTTAACTGAAGTTTCATCTCGTTAGGTTCTTTCTTCAAGTTTCTTGAATCCCTAACACGTGTCAATATTAATAATGATCTAAGTCTTACAAGAACTTCAGTAGCCCTTCATCACAGGTACTATATTACAAAACAAGAACATGAGAAAATTCCTGAGCATTACATGCAATCAACATGTAATAAAACCTAAGTGTCTCCAGAATTCAACGTTCTTTTGACTTTGAAGGTAAAAAAATAAATAAATGTGAGAAGAGTGAAATTTGCCATCATCAAGCTTGTGACTACGTGTGAGAACAAATACAAAGGCCACCTGAAAAAACTTCACAGAACACCAGTGTGAGGGAAAACTCAGAGCATGAGAAGTACAAAAGTCATTGCCAAACTGTGGACCAAGTACACCACCAGCCAGCAGAATCATACTGCCCAGGTAATATTTTCAGTTGAAAGACTTGAAAAGATTCATACCTTAATTTTATGGGAGCCACTGAGAATTGGCAGACATCTGTTGTCTGATAAGCTTAGGAATGCCTGGCACAAAAGACAAGCTACACACATGGAAGGCAGAAGGCAGAGCAATTTGTATTTTCTTAGCAATAATTTTTGAGGGTGCAGGATTCAGATGCAGAAAACCCTAGAGTGTGTATGTGTCAAATGCAAACAAAGTATCTAATCAGTGGTCACAAGAAAAAGACAAAAAGACACAGTGGTGGGAAAGACATTTCTGTACTGCAAACCTCTGTGCCTGCAGCTTTATTTTGCATGCCTTGCTGGTAAACCACTACAAAAAAACAGCGTGCTCTTCTGTGAAGAAATTTGAAAACCTGCTATCATCTGAAGTACCTTTAGAAAAAATCAGAAATGTAATGCCCAATATAGCTAATTCTCATTTTTATTCAAGAGTTAGGAGAATGGCAGCTCTCCAGATTGCTGAATGAGATTACAGCATAGAAATGCTTATTTCTGTGGCACAGAATCTTACTAGTTATAACCCAGTTTGAAAACACACACACAATGCAATGCAATGTAACACATTCCATATTTCAGAAGACTCTTCCCACAGCTCTTTTAAAAGAAAACCTGTGACTTTTAGAATTCAGCAGCTCATAAAACAGTCAGCTCTAGTTACCCTAGAATCACTCTCCATCCTCCAACCAATACTGGGATTATTCACCCACTGGAGGTCACCTCTGCAAAGAGGGTCCTAAAGGCATGTTTGAGTACTTCAGGGCTTTGCCCTCCCACTAGGTGGCTAGCTCAGAAAGCAGCATAAGAGACAAAATCGGCAACAGATCCATGTTCTGACCAGACAGAAGGCTTATGTTTCCAGAGCATTATATCTAATGCTGGATTCTTCCTGCCAAGTACCTTAAACTTCATAGAAGTAACACCAATTTGCTACAAGGCTTTGAGGACTCTCTGAGTTAACTACATCTACCTGTATTTCTGTGTTTCAGCGTTTTCCTCTGATATCACACAGTAAATAGATGGAAAGAGAGAAGCTGAGCAAATAGTCAAAGCAGGAAAGACAACAGATAAACATCATGAGACACTGGTAGCAACAAAGAAAGTAAAATAGGTATCCCCAGCATATGTCCTGTCCCTCCTCCAGCAAGTCGCTGGGAGTGTGTCCCCCAGCCACTGAGGGATGTGTCCAGACAAACACACTGGAGTGGGGTTGGGGATGGAATAGTCCAGGGAGGAGACAGAAAGCACCCCAGCTCTGCCTCGCTGTGCTCCGAGCGGCTGTCTGCTCTGCACCACTCTCCTGCCCTCCCTTCCCCAGCTCTGTGGCTGAACTAAGACACTGTCTGAACCAGGGCACCCAGTGCCTCTGGAACATTTAGAGCTGTAGCTGTAGCTTAGATTGGTCTCCTAAAATCACACCTGATGTTCACCTTTAGCACCACAGAAAGCAGCATGAAGTGAAAAGGAACACAGTCACTGCAGAAGCAAAATGATCAGAATTACTAAGTATGAGGTAAAGGACAGAAGCACTCGACACAGTACTGAACAGAGTTGAAAGTGATCCACTGATCCATGGGCTTAATGCCCATAGTGAATTTCCTCAAAGGCAAAGGCTAGAAATAGAACCTGGGTAGGCTCGCTGTTCTGTTACTCAGGCAGTGGTTTCTGCTGAGAGAGTGGCTATGCCTCCTGGGCACTGCAGGGAGAAAGGATAGAGCATTTTGTTTACACATCAGTCCTCTTGAAGACCAATTGCTTGTGCAGCAAAGCTAATAAAAGAATTTGACGATGCACTCAAATAGAGAAGGAAGTTTTGCTTTGAGGTTTCCCTTTACATACAAAAGGTCAATAAAATCTAAACTTGACCATAAATTGTTATTGCCATAACCAAAGGAGTCCAGCCAACTTGCTGCACACCCTAAAATTTCATGTCAAATTTTCAGCCTCACCTACATAAGTTACAAGATGAAGAGGACACTGACAAAAGTATTTGGGTAGAAAACTAAAGGCTGATTATGTCTATAATAATCTGATCTTTAATACCCACACAACCAATCTTAGCCCAGAATAAGCTTGCACAGAAAGCAATTGGTTATCATCAAACAGTAGTTTAGACTGTATATTCCTAACTGTAATTATCAATGTAAATGGGATCTCTCTGGATTAGAGGGAATTTTTTAAAAGGCAGGGGTATGCTAATACCTATGGAGTTACAGAAAAATATCTTTAGAAGTAGGATTTAGAAATAAATAGGAGTGCATTCAGATATTGAAAGAAAATGTAAACAGGCTATAGAATTGGTTTTAGATGGTGGCCATAGATCTATCTTAGTTGCCTCGAAAACATCTAGGAACATTTGCTCATCTTTTATTCTGTATCTCCCAAATAGTTTTTTCTTGAAAGCAGCTCACGTAAACATAGGATGATACAAACCAAACCTCTTTTCACTAGACATGGCACCACATACAGGAATATATAAGGATGAATCACTGCAGTACTATGAGTTTAAGCAGGTCTCAGTGTACAGGATTTTTGCCCACAGGTGCTCATCCTGATCATGTCTCTACATAATCCAGAGAGGAAATGGCTTCAATATGGTAAGATTGCTAATTAAAATGTCATAAAATCTTTGTCTTTGGCAACTATTTATAAGTGACAAATGAAAGAGCAGTACCTGTGATACCTGGTGATATTGTGTTTGGGAGAACAGTGGAAAAAAAGAATGCCAGTGCTACAAACTGCTGATAGCTACAGGGGCTGTGCAGGTATGAGGAGAAAAATGAAAGAAAATTAAAAGCTTGGTGTGGTTTTGCAGTGCACAAAGCTGTCACCATGTCATATAGGTGACTGTTTGATGAGACACATCAGTGACAAAGAACTCTGCAATCTCTAAAAACAGCCCCACATCTGCCCTCTTCAGAGAAACCACCACCAATTACCTTCTGGCCCAGAAGGGAGGGTAACAGCAGATTTGGGCCAGCTATCAGTCCGAGGCCTTCTACAGATAAAACTTACATCAGGTTGTGCCAAATGAGCTCAAAGATGTGACACAGCCAGAACACAGAAGTTTTCTGCAGGCTGACCGTAGCGGAGCCCAAGCCTTCAAGAAACCTTTCAGGCTGTGTGGTAGTGACACTTCACTGAATGTACCTAGTTACTTAATAAAATATTTGATATTCCATATTATCTAATATTGATGGAAGTTATTTCTATTATTTGGGGTTATATCTGAAAGTGAGGAAACATGCCTTTACAAGGCTCTATTAAGATTTATTCAGTTCTCAGGACTCAATCCAGTCACCTAAAACTAGGCAATTTAGAGACATTTGCGACACCCTGGGTGCAGGGCTGGCAAATCTGACATAGCACCTACAGAAGACCCCTGGATTCCTGTACCAGGAGGCAGACCTAAGACACCTTAAGACACTTTAAATGGTGTTATACCCTTAGCTCTAAGTCACTAAACCACACTCAGTGTTATATGGATGCTAATCCAGTGCAAAGCTGATGAGATAGGATCAGATGCTGAAAGGAGCAAACATCAGATTCCTTGGCCCTGAGGGGCTTCTGACTAGCACAGACAGCTCTCTAATGGGCAATGGGCTGGACTCATCTCAGCCCTGGAGGCCTGGGATGACTAGAATGAAACTATATGTCATGGGGACAACTGAATAAAGCATAAATTTATGTGAGCTGAGTCCCACTGGACTGGGGGGCTTAGCGGTTTGGTGGGTTTCACCCCAGTACTCATATATTCGCTCTCTGCAAATGCTATAGTGAAAACATGAAAGGGTGCAGACCCCATCTTCACACCACAAATGACTCAATTTCTCACTAACATCTCTGCAGTAAACTGCATTGTTGAGGAGGTTTTTCACTTTTGCCACAGTTACGAATGTCAACTATCCTTAAGAGGAAAAACAAAACCCACATCCTTTTTATTTAGGTATATATATTACACAGTGAATAAGTAGAAACAGAAATCATGGCAGCTTTCCTCACTTTGACTGCCTCTGCTGCTGTAATTCTCCTGGTAATTCGTGGAGGTACGTGCCCAATTTGATCCTTTTGAAGGTAAATGCTGATGTATAAAGTTCTAGTTAAGCCAACATATATTAATGTAAAGGAAGCAGTTACAATTATTATTTGAGGTATTATTAGCTCTTTTCCACTGTTTGCATGCGTTTGATCTTTCATACAAACAAAATAATTTCTGAATGGGTAGTACTAATTAAATTACTTTAGTAATTAAAGTACTAAAGAGGACAAGCTATTTGGAGGAGTTCTGAGGAGTTAACATAATGATTATCTGACCTTTCTCTCCAGCAGCATACACATACATTAGTCTCTTGATTTTATGTTTTTCTGAAAAGCAGGTTCATGTAATATGACACCCCATACAGCCCAGTTTCCAGGTATCTGCCTAAGTCACATATTTTACAACACTTATCATGTGGCAGATCTGAGGTTGCTAGTCACGACGAAAGCTAAGAAATCAACCACAGCAGCAAACTTCAAGAAAAGAAATCTGTACAAGAGCAACAATACTTTGGTGTTTTTCTTGTCAAAACTCACCCTACTATCTAATTTTGGTGCCAATGAAACATACAGAATAGTAATGCTGTCTACCCTGAAGACAGCATTGTGACATGTTGTACATACCGGTGTGTCTGTAACAGTTTGTAATTACATTAACTGTTTTTTTCTGAGACTTTGAGTGTCTTACAGTATTTGATAGCCCAGTTGTGTCTATTGTGGCTTATTTTTATTTTTAGGTTTCTGTGTGGATATCATTGGAGGATATGAAATAGCACCACACTCGAGACCATTTATGGCCTTAATCGTTGGAAAATATGGAAAACCTATTTGTGGAGGAGCTTTGATCAAGGAAAACTGGGTGTTAACAGCTGCCCACTGTGATGTGTAAGTTCTTACTCCAATTCAGAGATTGTCCTTAGTGAGTACATGGTGTCTCTGCTCAAGAAGTAAAGTTAATATCCCTGGTGGTTTTGTGCATTTAGCATGACCATAATCATGTTCTGATTAGTATGTTTTATAATTTATATTGAGAAGTGTGCTTCAGTGAGTAAAAAATAATATAACTATGTATACTGATCTTCACTTTCTGAAGAGATATTTTACAAGCTTCCACCTGCATGCAAGCACAGAATAGAAGCACTGAAGTAGTGAATTTGGGGGAAAGGTTTATCCCCATTTTCTCAGTCAACTAGTGTATTAGGCCAGAGGACTAGCCAGCCTAAATAGCTGCTCAGAAAACAGAAATATATTCTTTCATTTTATTCCGCAAAAAATATGCAGTTCACCACAGAAAGAGACAGCATGCAGTTACACATGAGACTGCATTTAAGAGAAAATAAAATAAATAAATAACTTAATGAAGCTCAGTCAACAGTCAGACAGCTCTTAATAGCTGAAGGAAAGGAGCAGCCAGTTCCTAAGGGTTGTTTGCTGCTGTAAGATGCAAATGAGGGCCAACCTGCACATCTGCTCAAAAAATATTCTCCCATTCAGCTGTAACGTACATTATTATAACGTACATTATGTAACGTACAGCTAAACCCATGGCCTGACATAAAGGTCTGCTTGGACTGCTTGACCAAGGAGTGCTAGCCTCATGGTTTCTGTACCAGAGAGCCCCAGCAGGTACAACTCTGTCACCACTTCAGAATCTAGTAAGTATTATGATGTTGCAGAACAGTTAGAGAAAGGTAGCGAGTGACGTCCCCTATGAACTCTCAAAACAGTGTTGAAATGGTGTTAGGGAAAAGCAATGGTACAATACAGTCCAGTTGTGGTGATCTCTGAAATAATAATGCTGTGAGCTATTCTCCTAAATTTTCAGCAGAAATTGCAGAGGGCATAGTTAGTGAGACCACTATCCAGAGCAAAGCTGATGCATCAACCCCTCAATCAGTTTCCAAAGGGAAACAACAGGGGTATGTTCACAGTCAAGTACCCAAACCCTGTCTCCTGGAAAGCTGAAAACAGGATAGCATGGATTTTGATTCACTGCGTTAATTTTTTTAACTACTTGTAAAAACAGGGTAATTATATTTTTTTAAATTACTGTTTCTTTTCAGGCATGAGCAAAGAGACTCTGTAGCAGCTGAACATTATAACATCATATTTAACAGCAAAGAATTATGGAGTTACAGCAAGTGAATACAACTAACCATGTTGTCTGTCTTCTCAGGAAAGGAGGCAAAGTTATTCTTGGAGCTCATTCACTGAAAGCAAAGGAAAAAGAAAGACAGATTTTTCAGATTGCAAAACAAATTCCCTACCCATGCTACAGTTCCAGTCATAAGGAAAATGACCTTATGCTGCTGCAGGTATAGACTTACACATCACTTGCAGAGTATGCATCTCCTATGATGTACCAGTTTCTTCCTTCTTGTGAGGGAGATGGGCTAAGGCAGTTTCTGGTGACTGTTTTTCTGGGGTGGTATGGTCTGGTCTGCTAATCGAGCAGACTGGGGAATTGGGTATGCACTGGCAACTAAGGCAATCAACCATTCCTGTAATGCATACAATGCTAGAAGTAGAAAAATTCTGGAGCTTGACCAAGATATTTTAATTTCTGGCTTTTCAGTGAAAGAATAAATATTGTCCACAGAAAGAAGCATATTTCACACATAGAAATGATTTGGTTAAAAACCCTAATGATCTCTCTAAAAACAGTTCTAATGAAAAATGTCTGACTTCTCTGATTCTCAGTTTTGCAGCTCCAGTGATTACTGTTATTTTGTCACTAATGTCTGAGAGCCAGAGAAGTACAATAGGGTATTTCTTAAAGCTAATATTTCAGCAGAAGCTACATGGGTTTTCAGGAGACAAGGAATACTCATTTTGTTCATTCTTACATTGATGACATAAATCCTGTCACCAAGAATGGAGGAACCCAAAAACAGATTGCAGTAATCCCTCATTACTGTAATGGATAAGATCTGACAGTTAACATCCAGGGGCCCTTGCTAGACTCTGCCCCATAGTAACTATTTTCCATATCCTCTACAGCTTCAGAAAAGAGCAAGACTTAATAAAGCGGTGAAAGTCATTCCCCTGCCTACCTCAGGTGATGATCCCAAACCAGGAACAACTTGCACAGTTGCAGGATGGGGACAAACTCACAATCATCAGAAAAAGTTTTCTAATACCCTGAGGGAAGTCAACATCACTGTCATCAACAGGCAAATCTGCAACGACAACAATCATTATAAAAACAACCCTGTTATAACAGACAACATGATATGTGCAGGATCTAAGAATGGAGGAAAGGACTCATGTTTTGTAAGTATATTTACTGTCTGTATCCACATAGATTATATTAAAAAAAAAAATAAAGTACTAGCTTTTACACATTTGTAATTTCTGCATCTCTTCAGTTCAATGAAGAGTTTTATTAAAAATAAATGAAATTTCCAAAGCTTGTTCTTATAAATCCTAAAATCAAAACTTCTGATTGATAAATTCACCTTCACAGACTTTGGATATGGTGGTTTTATCCAGGCATATCAGATAGCCATTTTAATAGAAAAACCTCCACATAACTGCTTATAAGCCCATTCTCAAGCAGCTCACTTCAATGGAACAACTTCTCTGATGTCAGAGGGCTTTGAAACAGGTTTTGCTGATAAAAATCATGTTGACTGGGCCCCAAGTAAAATGCACAACTATGTAAGAACTACCACACCTTAGAAGATTTAAATATTGAATTAACAAAGTTACAAAAAAAGTACTGATTTCTAGAGACTTTCTGCTTTTCAAGAGGAAAGTTCTCAGCTTTTTCTTTTCATATTCAAAAAGACTAACTATTCGTTAGCACTGAGCTAGACTCATTCCCCATTACTCACACTGCAAAAGTCAGATTTAAGTCGTCTTTTTTTTTTTTCTAATGAAAAACTTAACTTCCAAGGAGGAAAAAAAAGAAACCCACAATAATGCTATCTACATTTTTATTTCCTCCATGTTACTGGTGCAAATTTTACTTAGAAGAAGCATTTTTTAGCTTTTGTAAACTTGAATAACAATTTTTTTCCCCCTTTTTCCAGGGGGATTCTGGCGGACCTTTAAGATGCGACAATGTGATGAGAGGCATCACTTCTTTTGGGAAGAAAGGCAAGTGTGGTAGTGTTGATGGCCCTGGTGTCTACACTCGGCTCACAAACCAGTACCTTCACTGGATAAGGAAAACCATACGCGGAGCCTAACAGATTGGAGTTTTGACCAAGTGATTTCCTACTTTGTATTTGTAACAGTAACTAGTTTTGAAATACGCTTTTTAAAACAGCTTCATTATACTGGTAAAAGAGGTATTCCCATGCTGAATTTTAGAGCCTGACATTCTTACAGATGAAAATACTTAAGTCTGTTTTCAGGACAGATGTGATTTTAACAGGGCCAGAACAGAGTGCTCTGCTACAACAGCATTTGTAGCTTATACTGTCAGCCATGGAGTCATTCAACAGGTATTTGTGACTCAGGCTTCCGACATTCTTGTGCTGCACATCCAGACTTAGCTCTGCATGGATGAGTATTTCTGACCAAGAATCTAATCTAGCTGTTCGTGTCCTCACTGTATGCTAAGTATATACTGCACTCCTCTGTATCTGGACTTCTGCAAATAAACCTGAAAGTTGTAAAGATGCTAGGTACAGCTCCAGACACCTGAAAAACTGCTTCTCTGCAGCAGAGATGCTGACTTTACAGGTGTAGGGGACTACTAAACTTCAGAAAATTTCCAGAAACTGGATTTGATTGTGGGAGATAAGAAATGTGCATTTCCTAACTGTCTTGTATTTTAAACCTCTAGATTTCACTCCTTTAAGCACTCTGCAGCTAATAAAGAAATGGCAATCAAAATCTACTGTTTCCAGTTGTCAATTTATGTGAAAAGCTCGCTCTGTTGCAATACAGATAGTCTGTACATAAAGTTCTGGACATGCAATATGTTTGCAGAATGCACCAAGATCAACACCACTATGTTAAAAGATCAGTTGAAAACCCATCCTCCAGAGAATACACAAAGTGTCATAGCTGAAGTAACAGTATTATAAAGTGCTGTTCAAAACATAAAACAATCTTAATTTTATGATACCACTACTGCTGTTTCAGATATGCAATGAAATTTTTAAGTGCTTCAATAACCACTTGTCAAACAGCAAACAGACCTATTGTGAAAAATGCTTTTGCCTATCTCTGTATTAACAGTGTTGGGCATTTTCAATGCCATGAACACCTTAAAAGGGCTTGGTTTCATTTTCTGTTGCTTTGGGTTTTTTTACTTGGAAGCAGGCATTGGCTAAGAGAATGCTGAGGACACTCAAAGGGTGGAGAAATCTTGTATTGATTTTCATTAAAAAATGATTGCTTGGTTCATCATGAGCAATTAAACATCCCTTATAAATATGAGAAAATAAAGAGAAAAACTTTTTTACACAACTACCTTCATCTGATCTTGGTGAGAAGAAACAGTAGCTTTGCCACAGAGGAATAATGAAGGGTGAGGAGGGAGAGGGCCTAAACTACAGGGACCTTTACTGAAAGTTTTGATGCTGAACATCTTTTACGTTTTCTGTCCATTACAAATGTTACACAGTCAGAACTTTCCACATTCCTTATTCTTACTCCTAAAATGCTTGTTCTGGACTCTTGGGTTGAACATACAAACAAGCACAGAAACAAAGACACAGAGGCACGCATAAACGCAGAAGCAAAGCGGGAGCAAAGAGAAGGATTCCAAGCCAAGTAAGATTGCATCAGTGGAACTGAGAGGAGAATTTGCCCCACTGACAGGTACTGACACCCAAAGTGGTGACTTTGATTCTGTCTTTAAACACACAGGAAGTAAGATTAGTCCAGACTTTTTCTACTTTGATAAACTACGAAGCCCTTGCTTAGGAAAGAACAGATTCTAAAAACCTTCAGAAAACAAAAATATCCTTATCAATCTAGTGAAAATCTGTAACAGACCTTCAAGACAATCGATCACCTACGGCTGTTTCACTCTTCCCATACATTAGTCTTAATTAATTTCTTTCCTCTTTGCCCATTGTTTCTCTGTCTTTCCTTCATCCTCTTACAGCATTTTTTTCATCTTACTGCTTGCAATTTTGTTTGCTTCTTCCTCCTTCCTGAAAGTTACAGGCAGCATCCTTGTCAGTGGAAAATCACCTCAAAGCCAATTCAGTATTTCTCTATTTTTCAGACAGTAGTCCTGACCCCAAGTGTTGCAGAACCTTACAGACCAGGAAGAGGTTCTGATCAAGAAATTTACAGTGCATGAAGAAATGTGCAAGAAAACACGTGCAGCCTTCCTTCTCTAGCTTGAAATTTATGGTCTACCCCAAAATACTTTAAAACTTTTTTTTCTCTTTTTTTTTTTTTTTTTTTTTTTGTTACATGAGTGTTATTTAGTGAATTGTGCAAAATGAACTAGTGAAACTGGACTTACATGGTAAACAAAACATTCTAGCCTCTGTCACCACTGCCAGTAGTGGAAATCTGTGGAAAAAGCAGAAGCAAGAGCAAGAAGATAGAACTGAGTTTTCATCTAGGTAGGGACTTCTTCTGATCAAGAGGCTTGAAACCATTCCCAATAAGCTCCACCAACTACGGAATGGAACAAGTTTTAGGTACTAGCTAAGAAAAATGTTACAATCATTTGATGTCATTGTGACATCTAGAATGTAACAATTTTTTCTCACTGTGGCTATATGCTATAACTGGGGGAAATGAACAAGTATAAACTCCATTACACAAACCAACGCAACATTTAAGTACATAGCATCAAGTCAGATCATATTGTGGCTGAAAAACAGGGAACTGTCTGCTAGAGACTAGTGCATTTATTTAGGCACAAAACAAAATGATTCCCCAGTCTGAGATTCTTTAATCCATTTCATTGCATTACAGACAGACAATCGTTTTGTTGTACTGACATAGCTGGGAAGACACATGCCCTGCATGGGCAATGATGTTTTCCCTCTTATAAAAACAATTTTATCCTGAAGTTTTGGATTCCATATCTTTTACAGTGCTCCACTTTGGACAGGACTGTGGACACTAAGGCCCGAGTTTAGGCAACTTAGATTTAACTTAATCCTCTGTGCCACCTCTGGAAACTCAGCCTTTAATGCATACAGACCTCTGGTGCAGAACAAGCTGACCTCTTAGAAATAGGTTCTGATTTCTGTCTCAGTCTGGGCCTGAACAACATACCAGGCACATAATAAGCAAAGAGCTAAAAATATGTCACATTCTACCAGGAGAATGTCAGGATTTCATGTTTTGTCCAAGACTCTGTATGTTAAGACTTCTACACTGGCAGAACAACACAGCTATGCAAGTACAATGATGTACTTTCAGCAACTGCACACTCTAGTATTCAGCAGCATTACCTGCAAAAGACCTCAAATTCCTATTACAGCAAAATAGATATTTGCCATGTGAGAGAAACTGGCAGTAAAGGACCTAGAAAAGAAGCACATCCAGAAAAGGTACTCAAATACATGTTTAATTTCACTCCAGATTAGTCACAATCTGGAATTTAAATGCATGCTTAAATGCTTTCTCAGACATGGTCAGAGAATAGAGGTACAGGTCACACATACAAAATTGTGTCATATTTATGATTTAATTCTACTGAAATCAGTGACTTCTTCCACCTTTAGATACTAAGTTAAAATACTTCTGGGGCAATACAGTTTGATCACTCAGTAACGAACTAGCATAATTAACTAACAAATAAGCACTTCTCAGTGATAAAGAAATGTATGTTCTTATTTTGACAGTTAAGCATCCAACAGAATATGCATGGCTTCAGTACTGACAGCTCCTACCCTACCACAGCCTCCCATCACGTGTTATACACCTCTTCCTACATTTGGCAAACCAATACAATGTAGGTACTGCCTAAGGAAAGAGAGAGAATTTCTGTAAGAATCATAAAAGCAAGTAAAGAGATTAATTACACTCCTTTCCCCCTATTCAAAAGAGAAAAGAAGTTTTTAACATTTTCAAAAACTTTTAAACTCCTTTCAAAACTATTTTGAATATTTAAATCAGATTATAAACATTTGATAAAATCTGCTGCAACAAACACGCTCATATTAGAAGACAGGCACAGGATAAGTAATTTCCCATTCTTAGACATCAACTTCTTGGTAGTCATTTCTCAATTGATAACCAACATTCTCATTTTCTAACCTATTTTGAAGACCACATGAGATGATGTCAGAAACAAGCAGTTTAGTAGCAGATTTATTGTAAATTAACATTTTACTAGATAAAAAAGATGAGTGGTCTCAACCTTCCACACTTAAAGATTGCATACACGTGACTTATCAACAGAAGATGAGGTTTTTAAAATTTCACACCCATTTCCAGATACTTGTGCCCCTGTTAACATCATCAACCTCTTTTCATGCATTTGTAAAATGTAATTTTCCATGGGCTGACACTGCTTTACCGGCCTAATCTCCCATTCTTCCCCAGCTACAGGTAATACTCAAAATAAATCTCAAGCAGAAAAAAAAAGAAATCCAAACAATATGAGTTTCTGAGCTCACGGGGTTTTTAATATACAAATGTATGAGTGAATCCTTACCCCTTGCCTCCTGTCATTCCTAATAATGAAAGCAAAGCTCCAAAGATGTCTGTGGATAGAACACATTTTGAATAGCACTGAATAGCACTAAATTCCATCTGAATAGCATCTGAAGACCAATCCTGACATCTTTACTTAGCTGTTGACAGTGTGCAAGTCTTAACACGGGCAGACATCTGTTAAAGTCCAAGAGGTTTGGTCCTTGTGAACGCTAAAGAAGATTCATAAGAAGGTGATAGCTGCCAGGTTTGCTGACACCCAGAATTAATTGGTAACTTTAAGGAATGAATGAACTAAATGTTGTGTTAGATCCAAACTTCTTTGACTATGTCCATCTGGCTTATTAACCAGTTCATTACATAATTATACATAATATAACTATTGTGTGATTATTTATATTTTCAATCATTGTTAAACATATCAGGTAAGTTTAAGGAAAGGAAACAATTCAAAACAATAAAGACAGTTTTCTAATTAAGCTAGTTATCATTACTACTATGAAAAAACCAAAGAATTCCCAAGAAATCATTTATATTTAGCCACAATTACATATTTAACCTAGATCTCTAGAAATACTTAGACAGATTCTGTTCCATGACCCATGTGATATATAGAACAATACAGACCCCTGGACTGTCCTCTGCTGATTCTAGCCCTTTGAATGATTCAAGCGAATTTACACATTATTGGCATGTGGTTCCCAATGGGGATGGTAAGATGTAAAATCACTTAGAAAATCATAGCTAAAAGCAGGACCTAAGATTTTACGCTGGCACTTGATACAGTGTGGATTCCATCCATGCTTGCTAGTTTAATGAAAATAAATATCATGTTATTCTTCAGAGTCAGAATATTTTTTCTCTAGGGTAAGTAAGACAAGCTACTAACATTTCACATGATGGACTGACGGGGAAAATTGCTTTTTCTTGAAAAAAAATATACTGTCTTCTGCCATGTTTCCACTGGAATGAACACACATATTTTGAATTATTGAATCTTCTAAATACATTTAATCACTTGCTTTCAAGGAAAAGAAGTCACAAGAATGAGCTCAAATAATCACTAGAAAAAGCCTTGCTGCTGTGCTTGCTCTGCCCAGGCTCACAGCATTTCCACAGACAAGCTATCCCATCAGCCGCAACAGAAAAGAGCCTGTTCTGATCTGGGTTCAGAGCTATATGCAGGACTCTCCCTTTGTGACCTGTAAAATAAAATATATACAAAAGAAGGAAAGATTCATCACAATTCTACTCTGATTATGCCAGTCACTTTCACCACTGCCACACATACTGTAGCTTGTTCCACTTCTACTGTAGCAGCAAAATATGCTGCATAGGATGTGGGAAGCTAGCACTACCTATAGAATATTTTCACATTAAGAAAGAGCTGAAGGCAATATTTTCTCATTAGGGATCAAGCTTTAACTGCCAGGACTGCAGCACATTGAGAAGATATTTCTGTCAAAGGAGAGCATTGAACCTGAACTCTTTGATTCTCCACACACTTACAACGTAAGTCTCATCTGTGTTTGGCGATGTATCTCACTGCTGAGACACCCCATCTGGCTGCACATACCTTGGGGACAGTTTGCAGCTGATCCAACAATAATGAGACTGTGTCCCCAGCTGCTCAGTTATTGTTGTTAAGAAGATCATTTAACAGTGATCCTACAAAATAATTTACTGGAATTGTATATTGAGTTTGTCCGCAGTTGCAGTAGGCTTTGGGAGCTAGACATTGAAGACCACAAGCTACACCAGTCTGGGAGAACAAAGAATGTGCAAAACTCATTAACCTGATTATACAAGAATCTCTCTCAGTAGAATCAACTGAATTTGAACTGAAGCCAGAAAGAGTCTGATACTAAGCTGAGACTGCTGAGAGCTGTATTTACCTCACTGCTCTGCCATAGACCTCCTGTATCATCTAGCACAATGCCAATGCTAAGCAAATCCATGAAGCTTTTAAGCACACAGGGGCCTGAGAAATGAGGAGCCTTTTTACTCCAAGTTACTGGCCATTAGTTCCTCTGGTTGGGTGAGTTACCGACAATCATATAGCACAGCTAGTCACCCAAGGTCAAAAAAAACCTTCTGAGACGCAGTGTATCTCACCTAAAACAGACCAGATGAACCACATCCTAAAAGGAAGTGTGAAGGTACATATGAAGTCTTGGGTGACCAACTTGAATGAGCATAGGTGACACATCCTCTGTACCCAAGTTCACTATGAACACAAAGGAACAGCACTTCCCTAGCTCAAAATAATTTTATGAGAATAAACATGTGAGGAACTGTAAAGCCCTCTGATACTGTGGTACTTACCACAACGGCACCTGGTGAAGATTCATAGAACTGCTGCAGATGGACAGTCTGCCCTAACTTTGCGAAGCTGCTACAGAGCCACTGTGACAAAAAGCAAATATCAGCTGTCCTGGTGCTAAGTAACATGGTCCCTCTGCTAAACTTTGTGACTAGAATTTTGGTAACAACGTTATATTATTTCAGCAGAATCTAATTTTAAGGCTTTGCTCCTTCTCAGGTTATTGAAGTGTACACTATCTTTGTCAATATTTAAGACCATGAATTTACAATTCAGCAAATTCTTTACACTGCCTCCATTCAGTGTCTGTAGTGACTTTGACAGAAGAGCTGGAGATGTAGTTTTTGGAGGCACCCAAATCTATCCACAACACTGACCGAAATTTAATTAACAGTTTCAGTCAAAAAGAAGTGAAGGGGGACAGGGAGAAATCAGAAAAGTTGAGATGCTCATTTCCATGTTTTCTGAGTGGAGTTTTCTGGTTTTATTTCATTGTTTCAAGATCACATTCAGATATGTTTCAAAGCAATTACTGTTTTGTTTGCTGGTGTGTTTTCTTTGATCTACAACATCTTTTCTAAGGGGAGGGCATTTATATCCAAAATTTAATCTTTTTTTCTAGTAAATTACTAGTTCTATCAGGAGTATCTCAAAAATCGACTTAGTGCTATAAAAAGGTTACTATCTTTCAGTTGTTATTCTGTTCTGAATATGCTCAGTAATAGGTAACCTCAATTACTAAACTACCTAAAAGTAGCTTGACAGGGCTTCATTGTTAGCTGAGGTCTTCAGCGTTTTGCAGGAGGACTAAATAATGAGATTCAGTTACAATTTATCTGTTCATTTTTTTGGGTGTAAAACTCATGTGGTTAAGGATGTCTGAGGCTCACTTTGAACCATCCCACAATCATTCACCACAGTATTTTTTCTGAACATATTTTGATACATTCACAATTTTTTTCCAATATTCAATTGGTTATAGTAAGGTATTATGAGCTGTCATAAGCATGAATGTATGTGTGTAACAATTACCTCGTCTATTTGTTCATGAAAATTAGTTTCTTTTGCATATAAGTAAACTGAATAGGAAACAGGATGATAAGTAAACCTCTGGCTTCACCAAATTACCAATGCATTTGACTTATATGGTAAATACTTTACACCATACACTATTCTCAAAGGTGAAATTCAATCTAGTTTTCATTTCAAATAGTATATTCAAGACTTACAACGATTTCAGAAACCTCAAGCTACTTTATAATGATGGTGTCACTTTCCAGATCATTTCTCAGGAACATCACAGGACATTCCTTAAAAGCTGTACATAAATGAGGGTGGATAAGGAAAAGCAACACAGACAAGCAACATTACACAAAGATAATGTAACTACATCTACATATGTCTCTTCTGCCCTTTCTCTTCCATCCATCTTTGTTTTGACTCTCTTGTGCTTTCCTCTTACAGGCTAGTGTTGAAGCCAAGTCCCTGGTTCCACCCAAGTCCCTGGTTCCAAGCACAGCATCCCAGCATAGCTAGGATTTAATAGATTAGGAATTTAATGAATGCCTTCAAATGTAGCAATAGGGTACAAAAAGTATTTGTTAATATCAGCTGTCAGGTTAAAAATCCAGGGCTTCTTTGGCCATATCTTGTCAGTCTGTGAAAAAACAACCATACTTGGGAAAATGCAGTCAGTGTGCAAGTAATTTGTGACTTTCCTTTAACTTCAGATGCTTCTGTTGGATTGCTTCAGTTAACACTGAAACAAGTAAAATAATGGATAGGAAGTAACAGCAAGCATCAGAAACAAGGCGACTTAATAGAAAGTAACTTTTATGTGTAGGGTAGCCCTACAGCACCATGGACCAATACAGAGCTGCAAGGAAACTCCACTTTCCTTTAGCTGTCAGCATGGTACAAGGGAAACATGCTGCACCACATTGCTTCACAGCCAAAATCATGCATTAAAACCCAGACAGCTCTAAATAAAACACGGAGATTTATTTCAAACACCATTTGGATGCTGGTTCAGTATCCTTACATGATGAGCTGCAAAATCAAAAAGCCACATCTAGTTTGTGTTGCCCAGGAGACCATCAGCCTCGAATATATTGGAGGCAACCTGGCACTGGCACACTCAATTCAGGCCTAGTAAGCCTTAGGGAGAAGTGGAAATCCACACCCTGCACCTGGGATGACCTTAGAAATTAGAGGAGAGAATCCCATCATTAAAATCAAGGAATTTTACAGAAGCACCTTACACGATTATCTTAGGAAGTCAACATTTACAATCCCATGAATCAGAATTGTGCTTATGAATGTATGCGGTGTAGGCAGAGGGAGGATGTGTAGGTGACTGCTCTTTTAACTCTGTATGTAAACGTGTAAAGTATGCACTTGCAAAAACACAGTGATTAGACAGACAGTTAACTGAAATAGTTAAAACTATTAACTGAAATACTTGCCATAGAGTTCTGATGAATTGATAAGCATGGGATACTTCCATATCTTCATCTGATTTCCAGGAAGGCCTTGTCCAGTCATCAGTTCACTGGTTTGGGGTAACCAGAGCAAGGAACAAACCTATTGCAATTTAAAATTCTGCTTTTGTTTTCAGGAAGGGTCAACATAACACCATTCAATATATTTCAAAGGTTATCTACAACGTTTAAACAAGCTACTGAGAAATAGTCCCAGCAGGATATTTACTTATTTAAAAGGATCATTTCTTTCTTTACAATACTTCAAAGTACAATTGCCTTATTGTCCTATGTAAATGTGATTAACAGCCTATTAGTATAACACCAAAGCCCTTCAGACACATCCTCAGCTAAGTTGTAACAGCTCCAGGAAAATCAACAGTTAGGCTGCTTTACTCCAGCTGCGAATCTGTTCTTGTGTCTCTTAATATTCAAACTCCAGAGGCAGATATTTGCCCTCTGACTCTTCTAACCTCTTCCCACCCCAGGACTCTGGGAATTTTCCCTCCCACTCAACATTCTCTCCACATCCAAGAGTTTTGGCCAGAACTATTATTGCCAATAAAGAAAAGATTATGCTAAGTGTCTGGCTGCAAGACCACCTCCTCTTCAATCACTTCTGTGTGGAGACAGAAGCAGTGAATGGAAACAACAAACCGCTTCTGAGTTCAGTCACACACTGCCGTGTTGAATGTAGCACAATTGCACATCCAGAGAAAATCCTGCTGTTCTTCTGACTGCAGAACCACCCTCAAAGTCAGTGGTAGTTTGCCAAATGAGCATAGCTTTACCAGAAGAGCATAGCCTAAGTATGCAGACATTTCATCATTTCACCTGAGAATCTGTAGCTGCACTTTGGATAATTTTCTCACAATTTATGTCCCAGACACGCAAAATCCTGTCCTTCATTCCACCCCCTGTAGCAAGGACTTTGGACTGCCAAGGACACCAGTTCATTGCCTAAAAAAAAAAAAAAATAAAAATAATAAAAAAAAAAGAGATGCCAGAACAGACTAGGAGGTTAGCTGTAAAAACAGAATAGTTTTTGCTTAAAAGACTAGTTGGAAAAATGAACTGCAACAAGCACCCAGAATACACGTTCACAGAACAGCAGGATCCCAAAACTCCAAATGTTGCTTTCCTTGTCATTGCTCCACAGTAGCCTGCACTGCCCCACATACACTCACAGAACTCCAGCTTCTCTGTTTACCCTTCATAGACTCACACTCAGGACCAGAAGAACCCAGCAGGATACGGTCTTACTGCCTATGCTAAGCCATCACAGAAGCCTAAGCAACGTGACTTACAGGGCTTAAAAGAGACAAGGTTTCTTCTGACATATTTCCAGGATATGCCTAAGGCCCAGACTCTACCTGAAGAAAAGCTACTAAGAATTCAATTCCATCTGTTTCAACAAACTCCTTCAACCTTTTAACTCCAATGCTTCAGGCCAGCCGCAGACTTTTGGGAGAATAAACAGCTCATATATTCTGGGCTCCCCTGCCTCTTATTGCTGATACCTGTCCTTTCTCCCACACAGACTGGAACTTTCTAAAGATGAAAAATCTTAAATGGTCTCATTTCCAGTTTCCTACTTCAGATTATTTGCTACCAGCGAACACATAAAAATATGGACAGAAGAAACTGCATATTTAAATTAACTGCAGTAGAGAGAACTTTCCAAAATTCCAAAAATTGAAAGATCTTGTTTGTTAACTTGTAAGTATTGCATCATCAAACTTTTCTGTGCAAGGCAGAGAGATAAAGAAGGCTGTAAATTTTAGTTCTGTTTGACATTATATTTACAAAGGCCTACTAATCCAGTAAAATTTCATAATCAAAGCCCTAGCAAATTTATCTGTGACTTGGTATGAGGAGAACTGGTCTTAAAATTAACTGCATCACAGACAGGGAGAAGAAACTAATAGGTATCACTGAAATAACTTGAAAAATTTCCTAACTGTCCCCATCAACAATGTGATTTCAAGAGAGCAAATATAGAAAAGCAGACAATCTTTTTCCATATACCTTAACTGCTGAAGAATGAGGTATGGTTTTCAGTGGCTGCAACTGCAATTTCACACCAGGGTCACCAGGCCAGATATTTAATATACCATCACTAGACCCACTGGCCAGCAACTGGTCGGTTAGTGACCATTTCAAGCTGCAAATGCTTTTTTTGTTGTGGCGAAGAGTCCCAACATGGTGTTGAGCAACCCGAACATCATGGTGATGAATAGATCCTAGTCGTGAACCACTGTAGATGAGAACAGACAGCATGGGTTTAATGTTAAAGAAGACAAGCTACAACATCACACTGATGTGAGTCAGATGTGTGGTTTCAGAACCAAACCACATCAGGGTGGTGCATCTGCAGAACAACACTATTTCAGTAAAAGGAAACACAAACCAACCATTGAAAGCACACCCTGACTGTAGAGGTGGCTGACAAGAGAAATAAGCCAAGCAGCTGCTCAGTTCAAGCCAGGCAGAATACCTGTTCTCTCTCATGGTTTTCATTTCCCTGAAGATATATTGCACTGTATTCCACTAATCCACACCCTGTCAAGCCATTTAATGTAAACTATTTCCTGTTCTTCATGAAAAATCATTTTGCAAAATGATTTTTGCCAAGGCCAGATATGGCTCTATGCCCAACAAAAAGGGAGTGTAAAACTACATCGCTCTGGGAAAGGGCTTCCTAGCAAGTAACTTGGTTCTGTCTCTTCTCCCTCCCACTTCCAGGCTTAAATAAATCTGCACAGCTTGACACTGTTGCAGTAATTGCCTGTCAGGAAATGGATGCATGGTTCTACAGCCAGTATCATCAGTTTATCAAAAGAAGGAAGAAATATCCTGCCTGGAAGCACAGCTACTGTTACAGCTTAGTTCTGAGATACAGGTTTTACATATGAACAGTACAGCTGAAATGAAAATATTGAAAATACCTTGCAGTACATTTTCTTTTCCTGCCTTTCTAAGGATACTACCTACAGTAAACCTATGACAAAACAGAAGGGCTTCCTGCTGGAAATTCACATTTCCAACACGATGACATGTATCTGGCATCACTTATTAATTGAAGGCAATAATGACTGGAGACTGTCCCATACCGGCTCTTCAAAACATTTCAGATCCAAGTTGAGTGATGTGGAAACTCTAGAAAAGCACACTCAAAACTGACTGATTGCAAGAAATGTCATTCTGTTGTGTTTGTATTATGGACTTGCCAAGCTCTTGAAGTTCACCAAAAAGCATGAAAGATTGCAACCAAGCAGTGCTTCAGTGAATATTAAGCACACTTTTCTGGAAAATACCTAGAAAATACATGACAATATGTGCATTATATGCAAAGCCATCATCATTTGCCTCCCAAAGATTTACACTGATTTTTCCTACTAAATACTATGCAGAAAATTTAACCAAGTATATCGGGTCTGGCTAAGATGGAGTTAATTTTCCCCATAGCAGCCCTCACAGTGCTGTGCCTTGCATTGGTAGCCAGAAAGGCAGTGATAACACACCGATGTTTTGTCTTTTGGCTACTGCTGAGCAGCGCTCGCACAGCATCAAGGCTGTCCCTCCAACCTTTCCCCCCTCATCAGTAGGCTGGGGGTGGGCAGGGTCTTGGGAGGGGACATGGCCAGTACAGCTGATACAAACTCACCAAAGGGATATTCCATACCGTATGACATCTGCTTAGCAATAAAAGCTAAAAGAGGGTGCGAAGCATGTGGCAGCATTCATTATTATAACTTTTGTCTTCCAGAACAACTGCTATGTGTACTAAAGCCATACTTCCCAGCAAGTGCCTGGACATTGCCTGCTGATGGGAAGTAGACAATAATCTTTTGTTTGCCTTCACTTCTACACACAGCCCTACTTTGGTTTATTAAACTGCCTTTATCTTGACCCAAAAGGTTTTTCCATCCTATTTTCTCCCCTCCCCATCCTGCCGAGTAGGGGAGTGATAGAGCAGCTTGGTGGGCACCTGGTATCAAGGCAAGGTCAACTCACCACACCAAAAGAAACAGAACTGAATTGCCAGTGTTGGCCATATTAAGGTTTTCGGTACTTCTAGTGGTATGCATGGGAAAGAACTGGGGTCCTGAGAATCCTGGCTGAAAGGAATTTTTTCCACTTGGCATCAAATCAGAATTATTTGCTTTTGACACAGAAGGTGGCGTCTGTTTTGCTAAAGACAAAAAGAAGCCAACAAAATTTTGTGATGGATTAATTTATGGTACTGAAATTTATTTACAGGTTCATGATGATGTGTTGTTGGGCTATTTTAAACCACTGAAATTAGTATGTAATCCCAAAGTATCGATTGTCCACAGTGAAGTTTACTGTAAGAATGTTGCTCTTATTTTAGTAACAATGAGTATTAACTTCATATCTTTTTTCTACTTATACAGGTATTTTAATTCTGCCTTAATGTTAGAATGAACTGGTTAGTTTCAAACCTAACAAGAGAAATAAATGTTATCTCAACCTAATCTGTTAACCATAACAGTTCACTGGTTCATGCTGAATTTTATCACCAATTTCTATTCAGATAAATCTATAATTTGATTTTCTCTGTTGCTTTCACTCCTCTGGCCAAGCTGAAATGCAAATTGAAACTATTGCGTATTCTAATAAGGTCATGGCATTGGCAGGATGTTCTAGCTGCATCCTTGTAACTTAACACACGCAATGTACCAGCTCCAGTAACGGCATTTTATTAACTGGTTGTTCAGCCGGTATTCTTGTACTGCACTGCACCTAGCAGACCTAATACAATCAAAACCAAAACCCAGAGCATCTTGAAAAATCAAAATAACACTACCTCTAGTGTTCATATCCAGAGATACCAGTGTCATTTTGAGTTTAACAAGTAAGTCTACCTTTGCTATTAGTTCTGCATTTAAGTAAAACAGAAGGCTATCATATGATTTTAAAATCATAGAAGCATCCATCCTAAACAAGTCTAACCTAAGCCCCTTCAAGTGTGAGTCAAAGATCTGAAACAGGAAGCGGGAGGAATAAAACAATAAAAGAGTACACTTGATCTTTCTCATCTGAGTCCCCATATTGAAATGATCCCTAAATATAAAATATTCACCAGCTAGTTTAAAATTCACCCTTGGCAAAGCAAAGGTCAACCACTTCACTCCTCCTTGGGTTGTAGGCAGCAGTGAGCCAGTCTTCCTTTGCAGATACCCAGCTAGAGAGGTGTGTAACTCTTAACAGCTGTGTTTTGCTGTGCACCTCAAAAGACAGATGTAATCTTGATATCAACAGAGGGGCAGACTAAACTACGTGTCCTTTCCCTGGCACTGGGCAGGCTATGATCAGGCTTTGTGCAAAACCAGAGCCACAGTCTCCACATCCTAGTAAAATTCTGCGAGTGCTGACAGTTTTCTGGAAGGACAGTAAGAAGAGAGATTAAAGAGGCAGGCTAAATCCCCTTTGGCTGCTTTCCTGCCACACAGTAAATCTACATATTATTTCTGAGATGCCCAATAAGTAGAGGGACAGGGTAAATCATCTTTGAGCAAAGCCAAAGAAAACAACCAAAGTGAACGGGACATTTGTATAAGTAAAACCCACAGGACTCCGCCTGGGAATATACTACACCACTCACCTGCTCAGAATATGATGATTCCAGCTCAGCGCTCCAACTACAGACAGGTGACCAAACATATTTCTCAACCTCTTTTTGGTTTCAATGTCCCACAGCTGCCAAACCAAAAAAAATGGGAAATACAAATTCAACAACAAAAAGAAAAAAAATTCTTGCTGTCTTCATTTGTTTGCAAGTAACCCACTTCCCAGTTCTGCTCTGACATATGGACAACCTCAAGCTCATTTATTTCAAAAGTTAAGAAGGAGTATTTCCAGATTTTGGCAGCTATATCCATGATGCTGAAGTGGACTGAAGAGAATGCACATCTCCTGAGTTTAAAGCTATTTATTAACACGTTAGTATTTGGAAGTCTGTACTTGAAAGCACTGGCCTTCAGTACCTTCAGATTGCTGACTCAGGACTGCAGCTGGTAGGTCCCTATATTATCTAGCATCTCAGCCAAAGTCCCCAAAAAATCTTTTGATAATAGGACTGTTGCATAAAAGCAGGCTGACAGATATGTGTATAATCACACTGAAGTCAGATTCTCATGTGTGAATCCATAAGGAGAGGTCGAGAGGTCAGAGTATGGATCACTACAATAATCTTAGCAAGAGAGATACAAGAAAAAACTGTGCTGAGTAAAATAATTTAATGAAGGAGTTCCTCTTACTAGTGAAAAAAAATCTGATTGTCTCTGGACAACTGAATATTTATTCAGTCATCAGCTTTTTAATGGCTTCAGAGGCTCCATTACATATAGACAACTCTGGATGTTACTAAGCCATTCAGTAAGGTGCAGACTGATACAGGGAAGTGCTATATGTTGTCTCCAGCAGAGTTCTTCTGTAGCTTAGCCCATCTTTTTTGTTTATTTTCTTAAAAAAAATTCAGTATCAAATTGTCATGTGGAGACTTTAGCTAAAAATGGAGAAAGACTAAAAAAGTAGACTATCTAGTACTTGTACTTCTCCATCGCTGGTGCCAATTGCAAGGCAAGTTCCTTCTTTTATCCAAGCCAGAGAAGAAATGTATTTGGAATTCGAATTCAAATAAATTCTTTCAATGGTTTGAAGAGCTCCTCCCTTCCAGATGTGTGCAGCCGGTCCTACAGCAACAGCCACAAGATTTTCCAGGCTCCAGTCCAGTATGTTTAGATCTAGAAGAAAGCTACCAAAAATTACTGCAAAAAAGTTGTAGGTAACAGGATGGGGTGAAAGGGAGTATCATTCTGGGGGAGAGAAACTTTTTTTCTAATAGCTATGGGAAAACTTCAAGAGAATGCTTCTACGAAACCGTTACTAGCAAGTATTGCTCCTACATGAAGGACAGTATCTCTAACTACGTAAGGTCTCCACAAGACTAATCTCTACAAACTGGTACGTTTGCACAGCAGGATCTGACTTGCAGCTTCTCCACTAGATTTTTTTAATCTATCACGCTGTGTTTTGGATCACTATGTTATTCACTCTTCATTTCTGCCACCAGAAATGAGGCTCCCTCAGAAACCACTCCAGTTCCAAAACCACCCTTGTTCCAAGGTAATTCTTGTAATTGAGAAAGACAGAGGAGAGAACCTATATGCTACAGTCTGTCCTACATCCTCAGGTTAATGATAACATTTATGCTGCTAATGATAAGGGTTATGATAATGATTTAGGGCAGCTTAAAAGTCATGACCTCTGAAGCACAGAAGACTTACCACAGGCCAAGGTCTGACATCATATTTTGGTAACTAAAATCACTCTGAAGAACAGCTGAATCCATCGGTCAGCTGTTTTAACTACAGTCCTGATCGGTGTAGCCAGAAATCACTTCCAAAGACTTCTGTTCATGCCGTTAGTCTTGTGACATACTTTGTGCACAGTGTAAATCACACAAACTTTTGTCCTGTTCATAGATATACATGAACACTTGCAAAGATATGTTGAAAAAAAACTCCACAGGGCAATTACAAACACTTGCACATAATGAGCTGTTCATTAGATCTTATGAACTGTTAAAACATGTATTTGCTGCTGTAGACCAGAGATCCATGTGTCTTCATGTGCAATTTGTGCATGTTTAATTTTTCCCTGTGCACCACCAAAGACACAAATGAGAATTCAGTTCAGAAGGTATCTATCATCTGTCAATGTATTTATCAATGTCACTGATCTCTGCCAAAACAAGAGATTTCAAAGTCTGCTCAATAAAGTTGCTGCTGTGTTGACTGGCTGCTGGATATCCAAGGCTGATAGCTGAAACGTTTTAACTTAATTAACCAGAGGTAAGTAAATTGGTTTGATTTGAAAGTTGTATTGAGATCTACAGCTGAAGGAAACTACGTGAGAGTTAGGTAGTATTGATTCTAGGGTTTGATCAGTCATGTCTCTGTCCTGGGACAGCCAGTTTTCAAAGATGTGTCCTTATAAGAAACATGACTTCATGCATATGTCCTGCAGAGTTTCCATTTTATGTGAAGGGGGCACACCTTTGCTATCTATCTTGAAATATACATAAGAATTCCCATTCTCTGTGAAAACCACCACACAGGAGAAATTAACTTACAGTAATCATTGCGCAAGCCACTAATATGAAGCCTCGCTTCTGGTTCCCATAGTATGGAAGGCTTCATGGTGGTAACAGCTCTGAAGTCACTATGGGTCCCCTCTTGGCATCCTGTATTTGAAGATTCATCACACACAGATAAGTAATGCAAAAACACCACCAACTTTTCTCAGGCCTAAGCCTTTCACATTCTCACTATATTTGTCTCTCCATGGTCCAGAGGAGGCCAGAAGGGTCTAATTTATCCTGGGTAGGCTCCAAACATTCACGCTGAACTAGGTGAAAGCCACCTTTTACCACCTCTTTCAAACCTCCATAGATTTAGTCAGCTAGAACAGAGAATAGGGAACCCTATACTCTGTTTAAATTGTACCACAGCTCGATACGGAACATGGGGTTTTTTTGCCTTTTTCGCCTTAGTTCTCTGTCAAAAGTTGTTAGTAGCAGAATGTTTCATACATGCTCTCCCACTTCAAAACCCCCTCACACAGCAATAAACTTTGCTTTCTCATGTTAATTTCTCACCAAAAGGTCTCCCCCACCAATACCTAACCACAGGAAAAGGTTTTTAAAGCACATGCACCTTGATCACAGCACACTAAGCTTGTGACAGCACATAAGCAAGAAACAAAAGCAAATAACAAGTACGAGCAAGCAGAAGAGTCACCCTTTATAGTCATTGTCTAACTTGCGCTTCAAGGACTCCTAAACATCATAGTAAAAAACCCAGATCATTAGTGCTATGAACCATTTAATGCTAGATTTTTATGTGTAAGAAATCATTTTAATGTACTATGCAGAGCAGAAAGGCGGAGATTCACATTTCTGTGCTTCTCTCTGTGTTTTGACCTCCTTTTTCAATTATTCTCCAGAAAGAAGTATTTGCAATAAGTATTAAAATTTTCAGGGGCAGAAGACACTACTTATCTCTACTGGTAACCTCCTCCATTCAAAAAAATCCAACACTGACAAACTTAAATACACAGATAAACATCCTATATGGAAGTCCAATGACAAATTGTGGAGAAGTTATTTCACGCGGTCCTTCCTTAGTCTGTCCTGAATCTTCTCCCCTAATCCAAAATTCATTTCTGCCAGACCACAACTATTTCCCCTCTCAGCTGTGGTACCCCCTTTCTCTCCAAATAAGGACTGAAGATGAGCAAGAAGCAGACCACAGTGATTTCGTTCTGTGTCTAAAATTTTGTGGAGTTAAACTATCAAGAAGGCTTGCAGGAACAACCTTCTCAGACCTGCCCAACAGGAGATGTAACGCTGCATTCTACCCCTAAAAGGTCTAATGTCACTGAAATTAGATTTGTCTGTACAGAAAAATCTGTATTTCTAATATCTAGATTTTTGGTTATTTTTCCAAAACTTTACCAAACCTTTCTGAATCCAGCCAAGTAAGATAATTCAGGAAAATTAAGGCTCTTAATTGCAACAGTGAGATGAATGGCAACACTTCTGAAACACTGAAAATGCTTTTCTTCTTTAACATTGGTAACTGGTACTGAGTAGTGAGATATAAAGGATGAAATCATCTCTGTAACTCATTTGAGGCTTCTCTTCTCTCGTGAGTAATTAATTTGCCTACTGCAAATTCATACTGAATACACCATCAGGTCTATTCACCTACTTCATAGACACATGAATGTGCATAACAGGATTTTTAATTAGTGAAAATTAAGCTTCATTACACCATTTTGTGTTATTTTGCATTGGTACCAGCAGATATCACTGGCTTTTAATTTCTTTTAATTTTGGTCTCACATGTCTGTGTCACTTCTCACAATGAGACTCAGGAAGTGGTAAGTAGTCAGTACTGTCACACTAGACCACATAATCAACAAGTGGATGGGTGGAATAAAAGCTGGTATTCCTGATACCTGTATTCTTTTGCCATCAAGAAAAGAACCACTGTCAACAATTCCTACACTGTTGCTATTGACTGTTCTGAAATGAGTCTTATTTGCATGAAGAAGAGCCACAAAGGCATATATAAAATCTATCCCACAGCTCCCAGCTTCTTCTACAGGAGCTGAACTCCAGATTCATAAAGAAGCTTTTCTTAATGTTTTTACATGAGTATGAATCAGGCCTTGACTGGCAAGAACCCATCATATACAGAAATAGCCAGATCACCAAAACAAATCATCTGTCCAAGACAGAACACAACAAAATATCTGCCTGATATTTAATGAATTCCCTCATACTAAAACAACTCTGGGAGTATCTGTATTATTTCACGGGTTAGCTCCTCACATCCCATCTCTTTTCCAGTCACCTGATCATTCACACTCCCTTATGCTCATTCATTCCCAGGACATCTTTTGAAGCAAATTTACCAACTCTCCCACAGATGAAACCTGAGGGAGTGCTAGGGACCGTTCACTCCAGCTGTATTTATCTACAGGTAAGAGCAAGAAGACTCGCCATCTCTGCATGTCTTGCACTCTCATGTATACAACAGTCCATATATATGATACATATCCTGTGCCCTTTCTGCAGCACAACTCTACATTATTTGTAGGGTTCTGAAACTGAAAAGCTAAAAGGAAATTAATGTTTTAGGGTCATCAACGCATTAAATGGGGCCCAAAGGACAGCCAGGTAAAATACTAGGGGTGAACCACACTGGAAGTCTTCACAGATGGTAGGAACTCTAAAAAAGTAGCCCCAAGCAGCACAGATCTCAACCACTTTGTATTATTCTGAAACACTTGCTGGAACAGGTAGATACACTTGCTTTTCCAGTGTAGATGCAGCCTGCTGTATCTCTCTGTTTAGCATGCATGACAATATTTGCTATATTGGGACATACCTTTCCAGATGCAACTGGTATTTTCACAGACCTTCATGTCACCATTTTCTGCAATGCTATATCCAACCTCCTGGAGCACTGGAAGCTGAGAAGAACATATCTGCTAATATATTGAAGTGAAAACATGACTTAGTGAAGAAATCTGTCAAAAACCTTATTTTAACATTATGGATAACACAACTCCCACCAAAGGACTCAACACTTGTCATATAAAAGCTTCAAAACAACTTGCCTCTTGGATGGGAGATCAGTAACAAATACGGCATACCAGTGTCCAAAATTGTGTGCTCTAATTTGAGCCACCATCTTCCCTTTCACAAAACACCAATTCACTGCTAATGATCACACAAACTTCAACAAAGTTGTTTGAACAAGACCATCTTACCAATGGAAGAGGTCCCAGGCCTGTACATCTGTAGGTCACCTGCCAAACCTTAGTGCCCTCTTGTTCTCTTCTGAATTGGCATTTGGGCTAATTTTACCAGCATGCAATGCCATGTTTTCTACATGCAGACAGTAAGTCTGATGCCTCAGGATTGCTCTATGAGAGAAGATCAGTTTTGTGGTGCATAAACTGTAAGGCCATTGATTCCACCATGACACCTACTAGAGTCAGAGTCCTCTCTCAAACCAGGGCTCCAAAGCCTGGACTCCATGATCCCATTCCTTAAACCAGTTCTACAATATGAAACTGAAAATATATACAAGGTGTCTCAGAGGAATAAAATTTTTTCCATTACATTATTATTTCCTTGGGCATCACAGAAATAGATGATGCAGCAAAAATAAGAAAAAGGAGATCAGAATTTTTAACAGAACCTTTTCTTTTTTCAAAAAAAAAATTAGCTTAGGCCTTTAGTCAAGATTCAAGCAAAGGCTCAGATCAGCTCACCCAGGATATGAACTTCTTCACCAACCCCTAGTGATATGCATTTCTTCACAATGTTCACCGAGTTGAATGCTCTGATGCCAGATGTCTGTTTGGTCTGTAATTCTTTATTTACAGTCAGGTGGAAATGCAGCTGATGTTTTTACCAGCCACTCAAGATTGGTATGTATTTCCTCTAATGTCTTTGAAATCTGTCCTTCCAAGCACACTCAGTGTTACTCTTCTTCAAAACCCTGTTGCGATCATGATAAAAAATGTCTTACAAAAACATAGTGGAAAAAAAGTTTTCCTCCTTTACATATCCCAGCTGTTCTACAGCAGGCCTGCAGTTTTGAGAGGCACTTTCTGTATTATTTATATAGACAACTTGGCAGAAAGTTAATCAGATTGCTTGGATCTGTGTCCCTCTAAAATAAGTGCAGACATTTCTGTGGAAAACCAACTGTGTATACAAGGAAATAATCTTCTGGCCCACAAAGAGACCACATGCATTGATTGGATGTGAGATTTTATTTTCAATGTATTCCATCCATTCATGTTACCAGGCAGTCAAATTAAATAGTCATTAATTACTATATCTAAGAAAATTTATAGATTTTCATATGGTTTTAGCCAGGACTGACTTCCAAATGGTTTTAGGAAGAACTTGGGGTTTTGTTATCCCACAACGTTATCTCAAAGACCCGCACCCCAAACTTTTAGGAAATGGCTGTGGTCCTTGATGTCAAACGCTGAATATCTTAGTTCTAACTCAGCTCCCACTTGTAAATTACAGCGTAACTCCAGGTAAGTCACTTCACAGGAATGACAGACTGACACATGGTCCATACTGGGACCTGTACTGTTTAATATCTTCACCAATGACAGACAGTGGGGATCAAGTGCAGCCTCGGCAAGTTTGCAGCTGATACCAACCTGAGTGGTGCAGTTGACATGCCTGAGGGATGGGATGCCATTCAGAGGCACCTGGACAAGCTCAAGAAGCAGGCCCATGTGAACGTCATGAGATTCAGTAAGGCCAAGTGCAAGGTGCTGCACCTCAGTTGGGGCAACCTCCATTATCAATACAGGCTGAGGGAGGAAGGGGTTGAGAGCTGCCCTTCTAAAAACAGCTTGGGGGTACGGGTAGGTGAACATGAACATGAGCCAGCAATGTGTGCTCACAGCCCAGAAAGACAACTATACCCTGGGCAGCATCAAAAGAAGCATGGCCAGGAGCTTGAGGGAGGTGGTTCTGTCCCTCTACTCTGCTCTGGTGATACCCCACCTGGAGCACTGCATCCAGCTCTGGAGCCCTCAGCGCAGGCAAGACATGGACCTGCTGGAGCAGGTCCAGAGAAGGGCCACAAAAATGATCAGAGGGCAGAGCAGCTCTCCTGCAAAGACAGGCTGAGAGCACTGGGGTTGTTCATCTTGGAGAAAAAAGATTCTGGGGAGATCTTATCACAGCCTCTCAATATTTACAGAGGGCTTACAGGAAGATGGGGACAGACTTTTCAGTAGGGCCTGTAGCAATAGGACAAGGGGTTATGGTTTTAAAGTAAAAGAGGGTAGTTTCAGACAAGATATAAGGAAGAAATTTTTTACAACAAGGTGGTGAAAGACTGGAACAAGTCACCAAAAGAGGTGGTAGACGCCCCATCCCTGGAAAGATGAGGCTCTAAGCAACCTGATATAGTTGAAGTTGTCCCTGCTCATTGCAGGAGGGATGACCTTTAAGGGTCCTTTCCAAATGAAACCATTCTTTGACTCTATGACTAAGAGTGAAGACAATCACCGATGACACGTACTCATCTTTTAAAAGATTTTACATTTTAAGGAAGAATATTTTACACACAGTACTTCATAGAAAGTTCTTACCATTTCACAAAAGAGTTCTATTAAATTTCTCTGTAGTGTGAATTCAACTAAGATTACTAAACCCATTGAGACGTATATCTTAACACTCAAAAAATTCACACTTTCCAATCAGACCATGGAGTGGGGCAGGAAGGACGCTGTTGAAAGGACCATTTCCCAGACTATTTTGCTTATTTAGAAAGGAAAGTGATTGCCCAGAGGACCAGGTTTCCCAGAATGATGTAAAAGCATGGTCTTTTTCCAACATCCAGCAACTTTCAAGAATACAATTATTACAAGGTATCAGTCAGTGAGCATGTTAGCCCACATGTCCTGACAGTATGTCCTCCTTTTCTTAGAAGTTGAGCTTGGTACCCTCACAGAAACTTCTCAATAATATTAATTAAGGATTCTAAACCACTATAAGCAAGGACATAGAGCATGCATCTCTGAAGCATCCTTACTCAACAGCTACGGTCAACAGCTATCAGTATCTTCAGTACTGAACTTGTAACTGGTGCAATCAAGGAAAGGAGAGCACACCAAAAAGAAAAAAAAGCATGGTCACTGACTAAAAGTTTACAACTTAATTATTGAACAGTCACAATTTGATAGCACTAAAGTAGATAAGTTGTTTTGAGTGTAATGTTAGGGTAATGAGTTTCACTAATGCAGACAAGCATCACCCAAGAATTCAATTTTCAAGAAGTCGGTGAACAGAAATAGGTGGGTGGCTAGAGCACAGGTTTATTTAGGATGACCAAAAAGCAACAGATAATGCCTAAAAAGAAAAAGTGGCAGTGTCCACTAGGAAAAAAGAAGGTATAACATGTACAGCAACAGAAAATAACACCTAAATGCGAAGTGATCTGAAGCCTTTGTTTCACATATTAGGCAAATTCCATGCGTTCTTTTATCCTTGAACAAGAATCTGACCTTTTACTGTCATGACAAAAAATTTTACTCTCAGAAAGCTATTTTCTGCCAAATTTCTCATAGCATTTCTGTCTACGTGATAAAATGAACAGCTACATCCTGCACAACCGAAGAAATTATCTTCTTCGCACATAGTGGTTATTAAAGCAAGTGGAAAACTGAGTCATTCATGCTTTGAGTACTTTTTGCAACGTATGTTTTCCCTCAGAGGTAAAAAACATATCTTGAGGGCTTCATTAGCTTGGTTTCAATTTTAGTTTGCAGGACAGTAATCTGAAGGAGGGGGAGAGCAGCTAGATCAAATAAATAACAAAGTTGCTCCTGACATCTCTCTAGCAGGCATTTCCTAAATAGATCTCCTCATGTTGCTGTTCTCCATGCCAATAAGGCAGTATCCACACAACAGATTCCAGATCAAAAATAAGATTTAAAAACAAACAAACAAAAAAAACCCCAGGAAAACAAATACCCTACCAGTGCATCTGAATGTTGTATTACTCACTTGTTTCTTTTCCATTCCAGCTCTCATATTACTGCTCCCTTCCAAGCCTAATGCAGCATGACTGCTAGGTAGAGTCACAACAGTTTTCGTAACGGAGAGTTTCTTAGGCACCTGAGGTGTCACTGCAGAAAGAATTTCAATGGAATCAATTCCTTTAAAAAACATCACAGGAATATTTGTCAAGTACTTCTCAGAACAGCACCAATTTCATAGTAACAGTACTCTAAAAGCAGATCTGACACAATAAGTGGGACAACGCAAATAAGTGACATTTGAACCAGTCACCCTTGCTTTCCTTTTGTCAGTGGAGACATTTCTACAGCATTATTCCTCTTATCCTAAAACATGTGTCTAAATAAAGGTCAGATTGATCACTCGCTTTCTAAAGAGTGCTTGTTTACTACTGCAGCTCATAACCAGCCTTATATTTATCACCGGCTACACAGAAAATCCATTTCTGATTTCCCAGAACCTGTATACAGCCTTTCACCACTGCTAACAGAGACAGCATGAAGGACTTTTTATTCTAGAAACTGAAGTAGGGAAGACTTCACCCTGTGTTAGAACCTGGGTTTCTCAGAGCTGGGCATGTATTTCTGAACAGCTCTGGTATTGTGCTTAGCAGAAGACAAATTGCACTTTCTAGCCAAGAGCCACAGCGTCACAGGAACATATCCTGAACACTAAACAGCATCTCTTATTTGTTCTCTAAAGATTTCAATTATTAATCAAGAAATGAGCTATTTAGATCCCTCAGTCTTCCAGGAAGCTCTTCTTGTACGTGCTGCATGTAGACCCTTCCGCACTTTCTCACAGGACTGCTGGAAGTAGGAGTTGGTGAGTTCAAGGGCTCATATTCAGCCTTTTGTCAGCTCCTTCTGCTGTTGAGGAAGAGAAACAGCTTCCCCTATAGTCAGTTCTTCAGACAAAGTCCGAGTACTGAAAGTTTGATCTGTGTTGTGAGCGGCCGTCAGGTCTCTCCCTAAAGTGAGCTGAGTGTGAGCGTCCCTTGGCTGCTGTCCCTTTGTCAATACTTGACGCTTCATGCATTGGAGCAGACCCAGTGACACAAGGCAAGCTGCTTCTTCAGCGAGCGTATGCTAGAGCACATGCAGGCATGTAGACTGATCCAAGTTCTGCAGTTATGGCCGGGTCTGCAGCAGCTGCGTGTAAGGCAAAGGAGAAGCAGAAGGAAGGGGTGAGGCCTCATGACTTCTCCTGCTCTCCTCTGTCAGTTACCGTTAGCTACTCCAACAAACCCTGCACACTGTCACAGCCCAGTGCCACTTAAACTCGGCCCGATACAGCCCGCACCACAGAGGAAGAAAGGCTGGTCTGCAGCAAGCGTCGCTGGGCTGGGGGTGAGACTGACTTTTCTTTCTCCTTTGCACACCCACCTCCACGACCTGCTGCCCCGGGCAGCCTGCGCACTAGTAACAGGAACCTTAGCCCCAGCTTTCCTTTCACGACAGCGGCGCACTGCTGCCCTGAGGCCGCTGTCCCGCCGCGCCTGGGCAGCCCTGCGCAGACCGCTGCTGCGGCACACCGCCATGCCCAAAGCACCTGGACACGGCCACCGCCCAACACCAGCCCACACCTCACACGACACCCCGCTCCGGGTTGCTCCAGGATTCCTTCCTGGCACCTTCTGTGAGGGAGCAGTGGGTGGACATCCGCAGTTTGGCCACCCTCTGCATGAAAACCCTTCGCACCCCGCCTGACCTGGAGTCTCCCCGGGGGCGCGGCCGCGCTGGGGCCCCGCGGAGGCACCGAGGCGGGCGGGGGAGCGGCCTCTCGCGTGCAGCTGCTGCCATCTTGTGACAATGGGGCTGCTCGCCACCGCAGCGCGGGCCGCCAGCCTCCTCTTCATGGAGCTCTTAAACCCGGAGTACGTGATCCTTCCCGAGTCTGGGACCTGCACAAGGGACAGGAGACAAAACACCAACTAAAAAATGCGTCATGACTTAACAGCATTCCCGTTCCTCAATGATGTTTCAGGTTTTCGTCTGCTGCGCTACAAGGGCTCAAGCCCACCTCAGAGCAACGGGCCGTGGAAACGGATGTTGGGCTGAGTATGGCTCCAGCAGTCGGTCACCTGGGTGGAGAAAGAGTAAGGAGTGGGGAAAAAACATAAAGAAATGTTTCTGGTTAGGTATGTAGCCCTGAAAACTGTCACACAGCCTGTAGCAGAGAAAAAAAAAAAACCCACCAACTAAATCTGTGTCACTCATGCACTAGGCTACAGCACTGGCCTTTGAAAGATCCGAGATCTTCAGACACTTTCCATAGGCTCATGGGTCTGGTCTTTCCTAAGACATGGGCATTTGGGCAAACCCACATGTCAGCTGTCTGGAACCAGGCTGGTATTCTGATCTTCACTCAAATGAGGGCTTAGATCTCTTCCGATTTCTAAATCTCACCACCACTGCAGCTTGCTCATGTTACTATTTTTAATATTATCTCACATTTTTTAATACATTAAGGCATACTAAATGAAAATTCAATGACAGATTTACATTTCTTACTTTCAGATTAATTCATAGAGCAATTTGTGTCAGAAAAACGTGAAACATAAGAATGTATCAAAATTTGAAATCTAACAGCCTAGATAATACTGAACACAAGGCTTTGTTTTTCAGACAATTTTAAAGCAATGTTTTAGGTGAAAGTAACAACAGTAAGGAAGCACAGCAAGTATAATAGGCTTCTGGATCATTATTAGGTACTCCAGTAATATTTATAATACGCTAAGTCTTGTAATTTTTTAATTTCTGAAATAATATTAGACACAAATTACAAGCTGTTGACACATAACTTAGACACCACGATCTTGCATGGATTTTCTAAAATCAAACACATTCAAACTTGCTTTTAAAGTCAGAATCAGTCACCTGTGCTTGCTTGTTGAGTAAACCTTTGTTCATTACAGCACTGAGGTCTGTGCCTTTTCTGTCCCCGCCACCAAAACAGTACTCACAGGCCTCACTGCCATACAGAGATCAAGCCTCACATGTCCCCAATTCACGGGAAACACCCATACAAATACTGAAATGTCACAGTCTTTCCCAAGCATCTCTCACGTAGAACTGCATGAAACCCTCTATATAATCTTGTTACACAAAATGGACATGGGCTTTAGCTATTTAGAGATTATAGAAATGGTTCAAATCAGGGATAGATGAGGTGATCTCAAAGTTGCTGAAAAGCAGCAGACCCCCAGATTCCAGGTTTCACCTTCAGAAAGTCCCACTCTATTTTCATCCTTTAAAATGTAGCCTCTCAGCACAGCGAAGTATCAGTAAGAAGAACGACAACTGAGACAGAAATCACTCTTCAGTGGTGGTTTGGACAGGCAGGAAAAGAAAGTTAGCAGAGACTGACAGGCAACATGGATTGAAAGACAAGTAACAGCTTAGAAAAGCCCCCAAAACTAAGCATTAGCAGGACAAAATAAAATTATGGAAGCTGAAAGGAAGAGAGAGAACAGCAAATGGACATAAAGAAAGAGAGGACTGAGGACAGGAAGACCTGATAAAAGACAAAGAGGAAAATTTTGGGTTTTCCATAACTGAGTTGTAACCACTACATGTTGATGTGCTATTAGAAACCAAGAGCAACAGGCAAGCATCTCTAAAATAGAAAACAATAAACAAAGACAGGTAAGACACCAGACCTGTGTGGCATTGAAGTTCAGGTTGTCTTTCACAATGGCCTCAACAAAACACCAATGGAGCTGCCTGGCTTATACCCGAGATTCTCAGCTAACATACTCTTTGGTCACTCAGACCTTCCCCTCTTCTCATCTCAGCACAGCTTGTGCTAGTTAGCGAGTAGCAACAAAAAAAAAGCAACCCATTTTCCATCAGCCCCCCCATTACAAAAAAAACCATTTTATTATCTTCCCGTACGCCAGCCTGTCAACATGGAGTTTTTCTCTGCCCCATGTGCTGTAAGAGTTTTACAAAGCTGCCTGCAATTCTACAGCAGCTGATGAGAAGCAGCATAACTGAGGCTATGAAACAGGCTAGTTCAGTCCTACTGCCCTCCTACCTGAACAGCTACCCCAAACTGCTTCTCCAGATCTGACCGCACAGGTGCCTGCTGCTGAACTCTGTATGGGACACCTGAGGGGGCCAGGGGATGCACTATTGCTGCACAACAGACCCACAAGAAGCCCCAGCAGTTCTCAGCCAGCGTGCAGACAGACACTGATGTATCCCATACAGGTCAAACAGAGCAAACAGGTCAAAAGCTTTAGGTGATAAGAACACACTCCTCATTCATTTCTTTTTTTTCCTCCTCTCCTTTTTGCCTTCTTTTTTTTTTTTTTCAGCTTTCTTTTCTTTTTTTCTTCTTGCCCTCCACCCCCACCTCCCGGGAGATTTCTGTACTTTACCCAAGAGCTCTGAAGCCCAGCAGAGACACTGTGATATGAAACAGGCACTTCTGCAACAGGGGCTAAATGAGCAGCTTGTTCTTTCTAGTCCCAGCGGCGAGTTTCATGTTTCAGCTCCTCCTTCACATTCCAGGCCTGCCCAGGCTCCTCTCCAAAGATTTCAAAAATGGAGCCTCTCACAACTACTTATCCTCTGAAATACTCAGTGCCCAAAGCCAGGGTCTTTGTTGTCTTTCTGTCAATGTTTTTGTGTACTGCCATTCTCTGCCTGCTGCAGCTCAGATTTTTTAAACCTAAAATCAAGGATTTTTATTCTTTTGAAGTCAAGGATTCCCGGGGAAGGATCATTTCCTTGGAGAAGTACAGAGGAAAAGTAAGTTGCAACTTCATTTTATCTTTGTCTTGAATCTTTACAGAAAAACAAGTATCCAATTTCTAGATAATAAGTTTGGCTATGGGAATCGTCAGCAGAGATTTGTGCTAAATTCTGTTCTTCAAACAGAAAGCTGGAGAGAAATTTATTTTATCTAGGCCTGCTCCAGGAATTAAGTATTAGGTCTAAAAAAATCAAGAAAAATGTTTTTTTCGTATTCTTTATTATAAATCAATATAGCCTAACAATACAATTCGTGCATTTTAATCATAGTTAAGAATGGTTGTGTGTTGTGTTGATGACTGGAAGTTGATTTAGTAAATATGATTTCAGTGCCTGTCCTAAATACCTGCTTTTTTTACATGCTTATAGTTAAACAAAGCTGTAAGTTGAAATTTATCCATTTACTGGATTTTTTAAAACGGGCTGTCTAAAAGTAAGTATCTTAAGCTGGTAACATCCTTAGCTGTTTAATGAAATTATAATCAGATAGATTAAATTTAGCCTTTCAGCAGGAATGACTGTGGTAGTGGGAGATGCCATTTTAAGATACAATTGTAATTGCTATGCCATTTTTTTTTCTTATGCTAGTTTTTTTTCTTACTATTATAAATTTATTTCTCTGAAGGCAACTTTGGTTGTAAACGTGGCCAGTTACTGCCAACACACAGCCAAAAATTACATCGCACTGCAAGAACTACACAGAGAGTTTGGTCCCTCCCACTTCACTGTGCTGGCTTTTCCCTGCAACCAGTTCGGAGAATCAGAGCCTAGTTCGAGCCAGGAAATAGAATCTTTTGCCAAAGGAAACTATGGAGTAACCTTCCCTGTTTTCCACAAAATCAAGATCCTAGGATCAGAAGCAGAGCCTGCCTTTAAATTTCTAATCGGTAACTATTTTCTTTTATATATCAAGCTGCCTATGACTATGGTATTCTCCCTAAATTCGAGTCTGTGTTTGTCAGGAAACATCGTAGTCTTCACAGTCTATGGAGGGGAACAGGCACTCAGCATACAATTCATCTTATTCCAATGTGGATATCAAAAATGTGGTCAGAAGAGCTGTACCCTGAAACCATCCGTCTCTCCTCACTGATTATAACAGCCTACTGTGACCAGCCCAACTAGGAATATCCATTCTGTGGATGTATAAACTCGAGTGCAAAGATGCCCACCTACAAATCCCACTTCAAATCATGTGACTTTTGTTGAAAAACAACTTTTCTTATGGACAAAAAAGTAACTAGGGCTGCAAAACTACCAGAAGATTTTACATAAACACATGCAGATGTGAAGATTCCTTTTTTAGCTGAGTCATATATCCACCTTTATGAAACCTATATTGTAAAGCAGAGTTATATATACTGTAGTTAAAGATAATCACTGATTTGCATTAATTTGTCTTGTGACCTTAAGGGTACAGCCTGCAAAGCCCACTGACACAAATACTCCTGTTACAGTACGCATTTACTGACTTGGAGCCTCATATTCTCACACAAGCAAAATGAAGATCCCCTCAGTTGACCAAAGAGCTCATAGACCCAAAGCCAACTTGAAAAGCCTTTCTGAATTTTCCTGAACTTTGGCCAGGTCTTTGACCCATACTAATTACTCATATATTAAAGAAAGTATAGTTAGAACATAACCCTTCTCTACCACATCATTTTAAATAGAAAATAAGGTAGGGGAAGGCCCAAACCTATATTCCATCTCCCTGCCCCAAGACAGAATCACAGTTACCCAAATCAGTACTACATGTGCTCCTCCAGACTAGAACAGTAGTCATGTGAGAGATTCCAAAACCTCCCAGTCTATTCCAGTTCACAGCTCCTCTTGTCAGAAAGCTATTTCAACATCTAAATGAAAATTTTCTTACACCACTTAAGTCTGTAGCTTCTTGCCATATCCTCTGTGATACTTCCTACATACTTGAAAATTATCATTTAGGAGTCATTTAAGTGGTCACCACTGTCACTGTAACTGTTCCTTACTATACCTCCCCGTAGGCATGCCACCAAAGACCACAGGTGAAGTCTTGTTACTCTGAGTTGCCTGATGTCCAGTGGAATTATTGAACGCACTCTGGCAGCGTCTCTCAGTTCATTATTGAGGAGACTAGAGCTTGTAGGTACCAGCTGAGTGGGGTGAATTCAGATTCTAACTACCAGTGCAATCAGTATCAGACATTAATACCTATACAGAAACAGAATAGCCATATTCAGTCAGTTCGTTCTTATCTGTCATGCTGTTCACCCACAAGGAGAAGGATACTCTGGTACTCAAATATTTTGAAATAAGTCTTTCTTTTCCTGCATTCCTCTGCCTCACATGAAGTTATTGTGCATCTTCAATTAAAGGAGCACCTGTTTTCTTCATGTAGCTGTCTTGATAATCAAAGGTTGAACATCTTCATGCTACACCCCCTTGTGACTGTGACTGCTAGCTACAATTTGTCCAGCGCTGTGAAACAGTCTAGTGCAAAAAGAATCCACCTGCAGCATAAATATACGCAACTGCTTCTTGTTGCTTTCATAGTAGCAAGGCATTTTGTTGGGCCAGTGCAAGGCTGGCGGCCTCACATTTCCTCAATGTGCAGCTTCCTATGTGTTTCTACTTTGTATGAGTTATTCTTATGCATTGATGAACACTGGAACCACGTTCAGAGAGGGGGTTATGTTACTTCAAGACTGATCCTAGACATAACTCAGCAAAGATACAGTTACTAGCTGGGCCAGAGCCTCCAGGACATGAGCCTTACCATACCCATTTCCTTGCCATGGTGTCCCCTTACAATCATGACATTACAATGTAGTCCAATGGCAAAATTCAGCCCATTGCTTCCAAGAATCAGTGTAGGGTGTAGCACTGTTCCCCACTGAACACATACTCCCCAGTCAAAATCTAAAATTTTCTTCTAGTTCTTCTCTCAAAAAGAGGTTTCCCTCTAATCTGTGTGAGACTCTCCAAGAACAAAGCCAGAGTCAAGAAACCTTTTCTGTCTCCTCTAGGAGCCACAGTTTCCTGATAGCCCCTTGATCCTAGAAACTACCTTACCAAGTATTCATGATAGCAAAGATACCAGTAAGGTTTTGTTCATAGGATGAAAGGAGCCCATTTAAACCATCACCAGTATGACTTCCTGCTGCTATTTCACTTCCCCTAAACCAACACAAAACTGGGGATGCCCCAAATGAGTATGCGCCCCTCATATTCTCCTCCCTAGGAAGCAGAGCATAGTAAAAGTAGGAACTCCTTAAACAGTTTCACAAGAAAGGGAAAGCATCATTCACTTCCCAATTTTCATATCATTAACACCAACCAGTAAATCCATGCTCAGACTACTAGCAAAGAACAAGGTAGGATAACTTCAACATAAACAGTTGAAGAATCACTGCAGAGTAATTAAACAGTAACAAGTTTAAGTCATTAAAATGACCTGATGCCATTCTTACAGATTCTTCAAAGAAGGAGCCCCGATGGAATTTCTGGAAGTACCTTGTCAGCCCTGAGGGTAAAGTTGTGAAATTCTGGAGACCTGAAGAGCCCATAGAAAATATCAAGCCAGAAGTAGCATCATTAATTAGGCAGATTATCATGAAAAAAAGAGAAGACCTCTGAAAAAGCCATTCACCCTGTGAATCCATTCAACAGCATGGGTACACAGCCTTACTACATTCCTGGAAAATGCTGCTAGAAGCTAAACCATCAGGTGACTTCTCTTTGGTGTTCGTATTTTCAGCTACACTATGTCTATTAACATTGAACTGGCTCCTACAGCGGCCTTGAGAATCACTGAGGTTACTGAGAATGGCAAAGCACTCAGTACCTTGCAGGGATGGACCTTCAATTTGCATAAAGTTTCTGACTTTAAATTGCTGACAATAGCTAATTAATTGTCACCAGCGGGGAGACAGCTAAAAAGAAGATTATTTGTTGAAAAATTACTCCGTATTTGCACAGAAGGGTTTTGTTTCCCATTTAGCAGGAACAAACAGATTATGATATTCCATTAACACATAACTGCCCTCACTGAAAGCCATGGGGCCCAGAGGCATCATAGCAGGGTTTTTAAGAGACAAATGCAACTGAAGATACTAGCTTTACAGTATATTCTTGAGGAAGATTACTGTATTGTGAAGCTGTCAACTTAGTTGTAAAAAACTGTACATAGAAAAAAATTATTAAAAGAAAAAATTGCAAAAATGTTTCCTTGCCTGCTTTGTATTTTGATTCATTTTACATTTCATCTTTACAGCCACATTTTTAACCTCTTTAGCCTTCTCCATGCATTTGCACTGCAGAACTGTGCCTCAGCTGTGAGCTCATCTCCTGCTGGATTCCCAAGCTTCTGATCTGGATGAAGGCAGGACCTGTTTGAATATACATGGTTGTTTACAGCAGGATTCAAGGGGCAAGACAAGTCAACTGCCCGGGACTCTTAACAAACATCTTTCTGAAACAGCCCAAGACAACGCTCCCCAGCCACCTACCTCACACCTTTGGAATAAAACAATTTTCAGGTAGAGGTAGAAGGGGATGAAGGTTCGGGATGAAGGTTCATGCCTCAAGCCCCACTCTTCTCACTTTGCAATCTCCCTAATCCTGCATGAAACTGAAAACCCATTTCCTGTTCCATTCCACTGTTACATTTCAAACTGCCAAGTGTTTTGATTTCTGTTTGATGAAGAAAGACAGTAAATTGGAATAGGGAACCTCATTCCAGCTGTCCCAAGTCTTAAAGGAGGGCTGAAAGAGTGGAAACAAGAGAAAACAGTGTCTCAGAAAAATTTTCTGTATGAAAAAGCACTGGTAGCATTAGTACTGTTCTCTTTTAAGACTAGCAGTGACTGAAAATACCTAAGTGCTTCAAAACATTTTCCAATAAATATGGCCACTTACCTATATCAAAAAGTGAGAACTTTTTTGAAGTATTTTCTCATTCATCTATAGAATTCATTGAGAATTTCACAGAAACCCCCTGAAGAACAAGGAGATTAAAAGATTGCGAATGATTGAGTAATGATACTGATGTGGAGAATTAAACAAAGTCATCCTCAATAATGACGACCATCATTTTGAAAGGGAAAAAAATCTTACGCATGATAACTTTAGCCACTAAATTCAGAGATCAGTTAAGGCCTGTGTAAGGGTTTAGTTAATCCAGATGTGCCTGCTGCTGGTGTTTCAGATGAGGTTTTGAGCAATTTGCCATTAGTCTGCAAGATTCCACATCCAATCCATCAAGACAGTTCCTGTTCTTATACTGAGATCCTGTGTTTCACCCCAGTCTCCCTGTGAATTTACAGTTCCAGCCTTGGGAACATTTAGCAGAACATGTCAGGTGATTTTTGTCACATGTCCTTGCTGCTTTGATGGAGTAGGAAGGGAACTGAGATAGAGATCCTCTCCCCTCACTGGGAGCAGTCTAGATTCTGTGGGACTAAGTGGCAGGACACAATGTTTTTCCCATAAATGTGGATGATATCTTTTAATTGAAAAAGCACATGACTAAAACATGCATGTCCGTTCATGTGCACTGCTGTAGCTCCCTGCTTTTCATATCACTGAATAAAAAAAGAGTAGATATAAAAAAAATGGTGGTTGCTGTTAGTGGTACACCTGAAAAAATATATAATTTATTTTAGTCTTGGTATCGCCTGAGAGTGACTCATACTATAGGAAATTCACTCAAGTTCCTTAATAACCTATGAAAGGTAAACAGCACGGTATCACTTTCTAGAAGGGATCAGGAGGGAAGTGGGTGTGCACACCTTGCTTGTGATTCACTCACTAAAGCTCATACTCTGTTTTTCACAGGACACACTGTAATCTTAAATAACTCAATGCCAGCATTAAGATCAAATCTCTTTCCTGGTATTCAGAAATAGCATGAGGTATTAGCAAATGAGTGAACAGAATTATTTAACTCACTGCTTCCTGAATTGCTTTTGCTTCAGATTCCTAGAAAAACAAGGTTTTACCTGAGAAGACCGTCATTGATTTTGTTATTTCACTGTTTGGTCGCAATCCACTATAACCATCTTCTGTAGAAAATTGAATATGCATACCATTCAGTCCTGAATCTACACAGAGTTTAAGTTTTTCAAGGTTTACTCCTAATATTCCTCAAAAAACTCAGTATGTTTGTATTACTTACTCTTCATGAGACATACCAGCTTTTCCAATGTAATATTTAGGGCAGATAATAAACTAAACACTTCTTGGAAAAGCAAATAAATAAAATGAAAGTCAGAACACTGTTATACAAGCACACATCTATAGGCAAAATTCACAAAGTAACATGAATACAAGTTTGTATAAACACCCACTTACAGTTTATGTAGGATATAGCATATAAAAAAAACCCACTGAACTGCAGACACTATAAACAGATTAAAACCTGTTTATTGGATTCTTAAATAATCCCACCAATTTAAGACAAAACTGCCCTCTCAAGGAAGTTAAGAGTTCAGTCCATGAGTGTTAAGTTTCTTCAACTCCCTTTGAGTATAACCTATTGCATCCTTCATCCTAACACTTCTGTCATTCCTCTCTCAGGCATCTCTCACTCCATAGGTCTGACATATCCTATGTCAAATAGATAACTGTTTAACTGTCAGTTCCTCCTTCCAAAACATTTCCTGGGAGTGCAAATTAGAGTCATTCATGTCCTAGTTAGTTCTGGTATTACCAGAAAATACTTGTTAGCTGAGCCCACACATCTATGCTCCAGTAAACATTTAATGGTGTAAGAGAAACATCTTCACACAGGGCCCAAGTCTGAAACTCTTACTTAATACTTAACGTAATTTAGTAAACTCTTCAGAAACCAGTTGGATTAGCTGTAGAAGCGTGTCAAATACAATTACACTTATTTTTATACCCTACATTGACTCAGTTTGCATAGCCTAGCACAGCTCCTTTCAGTCAGGGGAACTAGGCAGGCATTGTGCCCCATACCAGTCAAGGTCCGATATTTATAGTAACAGTGTGTATATTCTTGCCTCAACAGTGAGGTGCTAATGTGGCAGTGTAGTCAGTTGCTGGTGTATGAACAGCTAACTAACAATACACTGCCTAATCACCACAAACAGTAGAATCACCCTGATTCTGGAGACCTTCTCAGACACTGATGCTATTTCCCTCCCTAGGGGACCTTCGCTTTGCAAAGCACATACAGCAGCACCTACATAAAGCAAGTTGTAACAAAGGGTTTGTTTTGCATGTCGTAAATGCCTGAAATGCTAGGATGACGACAGAGCAGTATGTTTGATAGAAGTTTGCACTGGAACATGAATCAAAAGGACCAGTGTGGTTCCAGACTTTAATCTTCTGAATTGTAATATTATGTCCAATTCAAATTGTGTCTCCTGAGTGGTGAAACTACGTGCAGTTGTTTTAATATGTTGCTGTTCACAAATTAAGCTATTCTGAGAAGCAAGGGGAGAATAAAAACTCTCAAGTTGACTTCTCTTTTTTTGTAGAATGGAAAGGTGATTATTTTATAGCATTCAGGCAGTCAGTGAAAGTGATTCTAAGCCTTTCCAGCATCTAATTATTCAGTTAAAAAAAAAATACAACGCCCCTCCAAAAAAAGCAACAACCAACTTGTATTTGCCAAATATCATTATAAAAAAATTAAAATCAAGCTTTAAAACTCATGTGAAGTTTTTAACTGTGCTTCTTTTGCTTTAAGAAAACTTGAAGGGCTTAGAATTGTTTGAAATGTTTGAATTATTTACCTGTTTCAAGTATTTATAAACCTCCTGTTACCTTAGTATCTAAAAGCAGATGGTAACCAGAGTGTAAAACAACAAAAAAATCTCACAATTGTTTGGATAACAGAAATGCTAGGTACCACTATAATACAAAAAATGAGCCTGACAGTCAAAAAAGCAATAACCAGGTGGACCCAAGGATTCCTTATAGAGAAGTAACATTTTGATGATCAAGATATGTGGAAAAGGATAGCAACTGCATGTTAGCTGATGTCACAATTTCAACAGCTAACATACACTGCCATTCCATTACACATAGATGCACCACCTGTGTTCCTAGAAATTAGAACCCTAGCATTTTCCAAAGGAACAGTCTTTAAACAGCGATGAGCTGTCCCTGCAGCAGGTGACAGTGTAGTAGTGACTGCTACATTCAGACCCAGCAGCCAGCTAGCAGTACACTGCCTACCAGACACAGAGTCCATGCAGAGCAAGATGTCTCATGAAATAACATGCCTAGAAACGTTTTATTTTCTAACTAAATGCAGCAGTGCTCACCAGTATCGAGGTTCATGTTTCATACGGGTAGCACTAAATACTGTAATGAAATAAATGTCACAGGTAAGTTTCTGATTCAGCAAGACCTGAATTAAAGTAGTAGCATAAAACCTATGTGGAACATATGACTAGAATCAGACCTTGGGCTGTCAAAAGAGAACTGCATAGTGTTGCAAAGCTTCTTGGCTTAGTTGTACCAGCACCAGTATAGTACGTAATCTCCACAAGTTAATTACTATCATACACATCAGTCCTTTCCTCCCTTGGGCATCCATTCACGGTCAGTGTTGGAACCCTACCTTTAGTCGAGATGAGCCCAGAGTCTAACTAAGATTAGTCAATTTTAGGTGATTTTGGGATTGGAATTATTGTTGGTTATTTCATAGTGTAAATTAACTTTAGGTGATGAACCACACAGTACCTCTATTTACAGCCATGTAATGGAGGATGCATAAAGATCTCAAGATTCAAGCTTATGGATTTAGGCTGGAGGGAGATATAATTTTACCTAGAAGATCCATTTTGATGGAAAGCCCTTTGAAGCTGTGCTGGAAAGCAATCACCACGTTAGACACTGTATAAAAGTCAATAAATTCCAAATTTGAAGCCTTCTCTTTACTTCTCAAAAGCTGGTCTTAAATCACTGAAAATAAACCTCAACTCAGTAAAAAACACCAAAACATTCACTTGCGTGAGCGCTGCTGTTAACAGCCACAGAAAAGCATTGGCTAATGGGCTTTTGCTTGTTGCACAGCAAGAGAAGGCCACCTCAAAGTTTTCCACGACGCTTTTGAATGAAACAATATGGAGTGCAGCTAGCAGCTGTTGACACATCAGAGACAACAGCAAGCTAACATGCACTGCCAGACTGTAACATTCTCTTGAGTTCTGGCCATTAGTTCCCCCTCACCACCACTCCCCCCCAAAGTTTTTTTCTCCTAGAGCCCAGTCACTGCTCACTTTAACAACACGGCTTTTCCCATGGGGTCACTTACATAAAATTTTTATGTTGAAGTGACACTCTCGGCATGCTTGGTGGCTACATTTCTGTATTGTAGTTGTATCTGAGGGCTCACTGCTCCTCTGCTTCACTGTTTTTCAGTATGGTCAATTCCTTTTACGCCTTCACCTCATAGTCTGTATATTGCAGTCTCGTCAGGTTTTGAGATGTGTGTCAACTCCTTCAGGTACAAACTGCTTGTATTTTGCCTCTTGCCTAGCGTCAAGCATATTTTTGGTGATTAATAAGTTTTCCACCTATGTTCCTACTGTATATGCAAATTCTTTGTTGTCCCTGTTATCTTTACCACCCTCTAAATGTGGGGAAGTCAGCTCACTGTGCCAATAAAGCAGCTCTGTAGATCCATAAAACCCCTGCAATCAGGACAAGTAGCTTTCACTTTTAAAGGGCAAGCAGTGCCAGAGAAGCCTACAGGTGGTTTTGATTCCTCCCCTCAACAGATGTCACTTTACCCCAACTTGTGTTTTTCTGACATTTCAGATGCTACAGTTAAGAAAGTGTAACAAGGAATAATAGGAAAGGAAAAGAAAAAATATTTGTGTTTTCAAAATCACGTATTTTCAGCAGCCTCCTCCTCCCCCTTCCCCACAAGCGTAAAGAGGGGAACTCCCCAGTGCACCGAGCGCAGTGTGGGTGTCTGTGCCTGCCCTTACCTCAGCCGCTTCCCGTGGGCTTTGCCCTCTGCGCCGCGGCAGGTCCTTTCCAGGCGCTCTCACCACTTGCTCCTCGAGGGGAACACAAGAGACGCACAAGACTGAACAAGCGCACGGCCCACAGCTCCCTCGCCCCAAATCGCCCTGCGCCAGCCCTGCTGCTTGCGAGGCTTCGCGGGGAGCCACGGTCCCCGGGACGGGGCAGAGCCACCACACCGGCCGGGAAGGCGCCTGCCCCCTCCCCAGCCGCGACCCTCCCCAGAGCACGCACCCCCCCATATCCTCCAAGGCACCGTTACCCGTCGCCGATCTTCATCCTTCCTACTCGTCCGCCGGGAGGGTTTTTCTAATTCCCGCTCCATCTCCGCCGGGGCTGACCGAGCCCGCCGCCGCCTCAGGCGAGGTGAGCTGACCTCGAGGTGGGTCCCCGCGGCCGGTACGGCCCGGGTAGCGGGGGGCAAGCGCCTGGGCAGCCTGCACGCACCGCGACCTATGGGGAAGACAACTTATAGCCCGGCCAGCCCCCGGGGCGCCGGCTGCGGTTGCCCGGGAGGCGGTGCCCGCTCCCCGCCGCACACCGCGCACCGCTCCCTAGCGGCCGGCGGCGCCCTTTAAGCAGCTGCAGGCGCGGCCGGCGCGGCGGGAATCCGCGGGCGGCGACGTGGCTCGGCCCGGCCCGGCTCGGCCCGCCGGCGGGACGCAGCGCGCCCGGGCTGCGCGGCGGCGCCAAGACGCGGCGGCTGGCGGTAAAGCGGCGCGGCGCGGCGGGTCCCGCGGACCGTGCGGGGAGGGAGAGGAAGGGCAGCGGCGGCGGCCGGTGCCAAGCGCCCTGGCTCGTCCCCGGGGACAGTCGTGCCGGCCCGCCGTAGCCTGCCCGTGCCAGGGCCGGCGGGTCAGCCGCACAAGGCCGTGCGTGGCCAGTGCGGTTGCACCCTTGACCGTGCCACAGTCCCGGGGGGTGCCGCTGCCTCAGCCCCTGCCTGGGGAGCGGAGCAAGGGCAGCCTCGGCACGCTCCGCCAACCAAAACCCTGACGTCGGTTTGTTTCTCACTCAGGTTTTTGCCCACCGTGAAGGGTTGCGCAGGACCACGCAGCAGTGGCATCAGAGCGAGGCCTGGGGAGCAGTGGCTCCCTGAGGTGTTGGGTCTAACTGCCCGACACCGAGCAGGAGCAGAGACCTGACGCACAGCACCACATCTCTGTGCGCCGTGTGGTGCCTGTCCTCCAGCTAAGGTGCCCAAAGTGAGCAAAACCTAACCACCACCATAAACAACCAGACCCATAGAAATAATCTGAGGTGGTTTGCTTTAAGGTGACAGGCTAAGGCAAATGTTGTAGGATAAAGTGTGAAGCATTACTTTGTCCCAGCAGAATGCATGTGTCACAGGGATAGCAGCTGACTGGATCGTACTCGCCCTTAGGCACTCAACTTCACCTGGGAAAACCTGAGCAAAGATCTGGTAGGAAAGAAGTCAAACATGGTTTTGTTTGGAGATAGGATTATCTCATTATTATCTTATTACCACTACGTATACCTCCTGTTGTGCTTGGTTGTTTTGGGGTTTTTTTTCAAGTGAGTTCAGAACCATCCTTTTTCAGCCCTTGTTACAGTTTCAAAATTTGGAGTGATGCAAGGGGTTTTCAAGCAACAGAAGCTGAGACACACACAGCATGTATAAGAGCCTATTTTTCCTCCCTCTAGCTTTTGGATCTGAGAATCAACATTAAAAGTGTTATTTGCTAAAAGCAAGAAACAGTGTCAGTTTAAAAAATGTGCTCAGGCTTTTCCTCACTTTCTTACAGTTTCAGGAAAACAGAAGAAATTTTTCTAAATTTTCAGCTGGAAAAGTATTGTTTGAACCACAAAAAATTCTTCAGCAAAAATCTTGTCATTTAAAGTCCCATTTCCCACTCAATTCTGTTTCTGTAGCTGCATATATCATATCTGCAAAAGGACATCATGTAAGCAAGATGATGGAAGAGATTTTTTTTGTTGGTGCCTGAGTTACAGGCAATACTTAAATATTGGATGATAGAGCTGTTCTACCAAATCAAAGTAAAACTATTTCAGAAGTGCCTTTTTATTATTTTACTTTGCATTAGTTAGGACGCAGCTAAGCACACACAGGATAGAAGCGGCTGAGTCACTCAACACCATTCTAATGCTTTCTGTAAACAAAAAACACACAAGACATTGCTGGAGTACCGCCTCAACGGACTGTTTGCAAGGCGAGCTCTTCCTACAAGACTAACGTTCAGCAAGCACAGCCAACTAGCATTACTCTGCCTAACAGCAGATGCTGGCAAGCACTGCAAAACCAGCTCACTTGAATACTAATGAATCGGCAACACTCAGGTGAAGTGTATTGAACTGTTACCTACCAGAGCAGTGTTTGGGCCTCTTAACAAAGCTTTTGTTCACGTTGAAAAGTTTCTTTCAGATGAGCAAACCTGTAACGATGCAGTTCATTCAATAGCAGGAGGAAAGGTCACAGCCTGAGAGCTATATGGTTGTGAACTGGAATAAAAGTAAAAAGTCAGCAAGGTTTTGTTGGAGTGCATTAGAATTAATTAATGCACGGCAAGGCATTAAAGAGTAAATAATATGACCCACTGCAACTGGTGTTGCAAACAGTGACACCTGCCCATGAACCTTGAACTCATAGATGCATGCACCACAAACAAGAGAAGATTAAGAAGTATTTCCGTAAAATTCCTTCCAAACACTAAGTAGCAAGTGGAAAACAGGCCAAGATACTATGTTTACTAGCATCCTTGAAGTAAGAAGATCCAGTAAGTGGTAAATAAAATACAGAAAGAAGCAGAAGTGCTTGTAAGTCTGAATTGCTTTGTGTTTGTTGATGAGGATGTGTTGGATTGTTAGGCAGGTATTATAACATCAAGGATATCCTTAACGTTCTCTTCTTTACTTGAAGCACCTGGTATTTTGGAAATGATGTGGTAGGTAAAAGTTCTGTTTTCACTTAGAACTGTGTAACTGGTTTTGTGACTGAAATTTAAACAAAGGAGTTTTGTTGTAGAAAAGGTGTCTGCAGCTAAGCATATATTTTCTGAAATGCTTCCAGCATCTCACCAACTGTCTTCAAAATGAAATGAAAAGGTCATCTTAGTTAAGTCTCTTCATTTCTTTCTCACTGTGGACTCATTTTATGCTCCTTATTATAGAACCTGTGGAGCTGATTGCTCAATTATTTCACTTAAAGTACTAGAAACGTGGGTGACTTCTTGTAGCTCACTGTAAAAATACTCCCACACCAGTAGGTAGAAAAGGTGTTGTTTGTCCCTGCTGGCAGCAGATGGTGCTGATTTGTTGTTACTTGGTATGTCCTCGAAAGCTGGTGCCCAGGTTCTCAATCCCATAGTACTTTATTTTTTTCTCATCTATAATCCTTAAGGTCTTTTGATACAAATTTGTCATCATCATCATAATTTATTGATATAAAATAGGAGTTTAAATTTTGAAGGTGAGATTCGGCCATCAGTAGCAAGCGTCACAAAGTTACCAGAGAATTAAGCACTGACTGAAATAAAACATTTCAGGAAAAGTTTGATTCACTACATCCAGACTACTGAACAAGGACCTTTAATACTTGTAGGGCCCAAGTATCTCAGGACATGATAATGAGGGTGCTCCTTGCCCAATGATTGCTGACAAGACATCATGCTACCTTACACCAAGTTCTAGCAAGTAAAACAGTCACAAGAGCTGGTCATAGAAAATTGTCTCAAAAGCAGTAAGTAACAGGTGGTCTCCATGTCAGCAAAAGACAGAGGTAAACAAAACTGCCCTTTAGATAAGTTTCTAGGAAACTTTTGCTTAAACCAAAGGCCTCATTAGAGAAACTTTCCTAGCTAATGGACATCAAGAGCATACTGGACCAAATACTTTTCCAGAGACTGTGTAGTCACTGTGTGTAATACCTGGTGGATAAAGTAAGGAAAGGTGTAATAAATTAAGAAACAAATTACTATTTTGCACGTGTGAAGGATCTTGATAAGATTTACAACAGTTTTGAATTGCTATTTGAAATAGGTGGGAAAAAATTGTTGAACATATTTTCGTGAAAATTTATTTCCACTTTGCAGTTGCAAAGTGATGAGAGGTTTCTGGGAACCAAGGCCTCTAATTTTGTGCCAGAGAGAAAATGATGTCCCAGCTTTGTTAGAGGCTCACAGGACAGATACCTTGAGGTATGGGACCATCTTAATTTTTCTTCCTGTATTTCTTCACCGTTCTCTCTAGCTTTTCAGCCAATATCCCAGAAGAATCCCAGTCTTGTTGCCTGCTCAGCCATATCAGTACTCAGATGCTTCAGAGTTGATTAGAGGAACAGTTCTCACAATGGTACAGGGCAAACCATGGGGTCTCTCTAAGTGACTGACAGGAGCAGTAGATATTTCTTCCAATTTATAAAAGGGAGCTTTGACTCTCAAGTGTTTCTAACTGCAATGGAAAGCAGAGAAAGGATGGAGAAGGAAGGAATCAGCGTGGCTGCTGTCCTCGCATCATTTCACACTGCAATGGGCAACCATTGTTTAGACTCCAATATGAAATATTGTTGATCAGGCAACTGGAATATTCTGGCAGTGAACCCACAGCTTCATTTTAGCTGTACAGATCACAAGTTATCGAGATGTCCTTCAGAGGACAAGGCAGGGAAGTTTTCCTGCCTCTTTACTGGAGCTTACCATAAGCCATGCACTTAACATCTCAGTGCAATAGTCTGCTCATCAGACATCTCCCATTTAACTTGCCTTTGCTAGCACAGTAAAAGTGGTTGCAAACATGTGGGGAAACGAGCTCTAGAAATGACTGTCCACTATTCCTCCTCAGATGAACCTCAACACCTCAGACATTAAGGAAAACTATACCTGCTATGCAAAGAAGTGAGAATAAAAGAAAGAAAAAAACTCTGTAATTGTTCCTTATGTGCTGCATTGTGTCACTGCAAGTGTGCTGCATTATGTGGACTGACATATAAAATATGGAGTACTGTCATTATACTTTTCTGACTTTTTTCCATTTGTCCCACACCTTCCCGTGTACCTAAACTTCTTTTATTACCAATGTTAAATTTAGCACTAATGACAGTCCCCGTTGACAGGTGTGCATAAGTAGGCTAAAGGTCTCATTAGCTCAGGGAGGAATTTGTGTCGCTGTTGGTTTCCAGCTTGTAGAGGTTTTTTATTGGTCTTCATGGTTTAACCCCAGGTGGTAGCTAAGTATTACCCAGCCACTTACTCACTCCCCCCTCACCTGGAAGGATGGGGAGGAGAATCAGAAAGGAATGTAAAAATCAAGGGTTGAGGTGAGAACAATGTAATAATTGACATAAAATAAAACAATAATAATAACAACAGTTATAATGAAAAGGAGGGAGAAGGGGAGAGGAATGAAATCCAAAGGGAAGGGAGAGAAGAAAACAAGTGATGCACAATACAACTGCTCACCCCCTGCTGACTGATACCCAGCCAGTCCCTGAGCAGCAATCTGCCCACCCCAGTTTATATACTGAGCATGCCATCCCATGGAATGGAATAACTATTTAGCTAGCTCAGGTCAGCTGTTCTGGCTGTATTCCCTCCAGTCTTCTCCCTGGCAAGGCCTGAGAAACTACAAAATCCTTTAATTACTATAAAAATTACCCAGCAACAACCAAAACCATCAGTGTGCTATCAACTTTGTTTTCACACCAAATCCTTAAACAGCACTGCACCAGCTACTAAGAAGAAAATTAACTCTATCCCAGCTGAAACCGGGACATTGGTTTAAAAACAGAGGGAAAAAACCAAGGAAACAAGTGCACTAAGGAATGGTGCATTTTAATAAATTATATGGCTTTTCATGTAACATACTGTTGACTGCCAGGATTGTCAGGTTTAATGAAACCTTTAGCTTTCATAAAACAATACAATTCACAATTGATTTCTTCAGCAGCACCTTATAGTAATTTCCTGGTTTTGCTGTTCAGCAGGCAGATCAAGAGCTATCCTGCTAGGTCATACATCCCAGACCTTTCAGCTAAGTTGCTCTTTTCAGTGTGTACTCCCTTTTTCTGTGCACATTAAGAATCCATTTTGGCACACCACTGCTACAAAGACTGTCTCAGTTAAGGTTTCGAATGCATTGGTATCCTGTGCTGGCTTTGGGGACTGCACACAACATATAATCACATTTTGTTTACCTTGGCTGAACTCCAACCTAGCAACAGAACCTCAGGGTTCATTGCCAGCTGCCAACTGTGTGCCTAAATAATATCCCATCCTGGAATCCGGAGAGCCTGGATTAACAAACTGCCTAAATGCCACTCCAATGTGGTTCTTTCCAAAGCTTCTCTAGCAGCTTCTATTGTTAGCATGGTGCTTATTACTACATTACTAGTACCAAACTGCTGTAAGTTATTGTAAAATTAAGTTATACCAAAAGTAATTATGGCTTTGAATAATTATGAATTGTAACTATATCCAAGGCTTCAGGTACCTGTTGTAAATTATTCCTTTCCAGTGGTCTCAGAGACAGGGCAAGGTTTCTAACATTCTCTCCTGAATAAGAGCAATTAAATACATACCTTAAAAAGGAACTGTCATCTCTCTTTGGAAACATCTTTCAATCAAGTAATTGCTGACACGTTCAGCTCCATCAGCTGTGAGTTCCTGAAATTCTGTTGCACCTCCATTCCATTTCCCATGGAAAGGCGTCTCAGGTTTCACTTCAAAAAAGCTAATATTCAGGGACCGTGTCAGACCATATTTTTTATATAGATGAACCTAATAAGATAAGTTTTCAATTAAAATGTATTTGGGGTATTTTATTTCTGTTGAGTACTACACTCTTTGAAAACAGGTCAGTAGTTACAATCAGATAGTATCACTCACCATTGAGATACCAACTTCAGCAAACCAGTGGTTTAGTTATGCAGTTTCTAGATGACATAATTCATATCTTAAGACTGTGTTCTTACAGTTAAGCACTTTCAAAACTGAATGTGTTGAAGATGCACAGTTTGTACTTAACTCCATACTAGATGTTCATTTATTTCAACTCTTCCATCTTTTTAAGCTTCTAAAACCCTTTCTTAATATTCAGGGTATAGGTCAAATAATTTCTGTCTACCCACAATATGCAAAATTCTCTCCCTTTACAGCAGATACAAGTCCATTCTAGCTCCTCTCAGAGGCAATGTGAGTCTCCAGGCCTGCAAAGACCTTGGAACCACCGGACTCCTGAGCACACTCAAAGGCCCACTGAAACAAAGGGGTGTCCAGATTTCACCAGGAGATACAAACTTGGTAACAAAAGAGAGCAACACCATACAAACATATGTACAAACAGAGCTATGCTGAGGGCTATCAGACCAAACAAGAAAAATATGGTAGAAAACATTTATCAATAGATGTAGCTATCTGTAGCTGTTTTATTAATAGCATCTTTCACAGAAAGAACCCAGTGCAAGAGATTCATCTGTTATTTTTAGCCTCATCCCCTTTTCCTCTTCATTTGTTGAAATGCACTTGCTCTCATTGCACATCCCAGAACATCCTGGAGTACATGTTGCCCATTATTGTGATAATGCAAATGCCTATTTGGTAGCTTTAATTAGATTTCTGAGGAATACACTATAGGAGTGCTGGGAATGTACCTCTTATCACCTCTGCAATCATCCCTAGAAAACCAACCAATTCTGAAGGCAATAACAGGTAGGAGTTTCCTAAGAGAAGGAAGAACTTTATCAGGGCTTTTAGAAAGCTAAGCAGTGGTGTGTCACAGGTTAAACAGTGACTTTGTAGCACTCCTTACCTGTCACCACACAAAAAAAAAAAACAACCCACGTGTAGAATGTCCCACAAATGGAAGCAACTGTAGGAAGGCAAGTTGAAATGTGTTAGGAAACCTCCTTTGTCTATTTATTTCCACCTGAGGTCCACCTGAATTAGGGAATTACAAAGCTCCTACTTTGCTGATACAGTCAAGACCCATTAGAGCATAATGATGCATTACTGCCTTCAAGAGAAAACTCTATGCAGTCAGGCAAACTTATCAGGCATTCAGCAACAGTCCATGTCAATAAATAGCCCTATAAACTCTTTTCAGGATTCATTTAAAGTTAGAAGCTCCAACACCTAAAGCAGAGAACTGATCTGCTGATTTTGAGCAAGTGGAGCGTTTTTCTGTAAGTGGTATAATTCCTTTTATTGCATCCCTTATGGTTGCTACTTCATACAGTAATGAAGTACTGAAATGCAAAACAGTAGAATCAGTCTCTAGACATGTCATTTTAAAAAAAAAAAGTCCCTTCTCTTAAAGCTCCCTAATCAAATATTTTAATTTTAGTAATGCCCTTCAACTCCAGGAAAGGAGTCTAAAGCTTGGAGGAAAGATGTGACTCCTTACACTGGCAGTCACATGCAGTTCCACCCACACCTGGAGCAGCACCTCTTTCACCACCTGACCCAGGATGCTGTTGGGAGGACCTGCCAGTACAGAACAGCTATAGACCACTCCTGCCATCTCGGACCAAAGGTGTACCCAGCACTTGACTTGCTGCCCCTTGCTGAGTACACACACCATTACACAATTAGATTGCCCACACAGAGCCAGAGCAGGGACAAAGAAGGGCACCTCAAAGTCTTGACGCAAAGTCAAGAAAACTTCCTCGCCAAGCTGCCTGAGGGTCTGTTAAGCAGACGGGGGCTGCCCCAGCACCCAGCTTGAAATGGCCACCTCTAAGTACACAAAATGAAGGATCAAGACCCTTCCTTGTTCTCTAACAGCTGTTTCTTGCAAAAACTGAGGAAGACTTGCTATGTCCTCTTTCAGCAAAACCAAAGTTGGTGCTGCTTTCCACTACATATCTTTTATACAGGGGCTTCATGATTAAAGCACTTCCTCACAAAGTCCAGGACAAAGGGACAAAAAATAACTTCCCCACGAAGGTCAGGAGTCCTGCATCCCAAGATGAGGCATTGCAATGCCTCAGCCTCTGCTGGGTTGTTACCCCCCCGTGTAACATGGAGACTTGAACACTGGCTGTCAGTTGTATGGTTGTGTTTTAGAGCATGGATTGCTATGATCAGATCTCTTTCCCAGTGAATTTGCAAAAGCAGTTGCGAGCGGTTACTGCCTCTATTTATTATAATGGAAATACAACCTTATTTGCTACTGCTACTTATTTTTTGTTCCAAAATTTTAATATTTTCTTATTGAAAAATCAGTTTTACTCTTGATTCTCACTGAAGAACTTTTCCTTGCTGTCAAAATCACTTCTAAATCTAGCTCTTCTGTATTTACTGAAGTATAAACTTAATTGACCAATATTCATTATCTTGAAATTATGACCTACTTGCTAATTTGTGCTGCACTGAATGCTAGTAAAATTACACAGGTGTAATTGCTTTGTGATAAAGCATACTTGGAAGTATTTTCTTTAAACAAATTTCATGGTTTAATCCCAGCCAGTAACTAAGTACTACACAGCCACTTGCTGACTCCTTCATCATCTAGGGGATGGGGAGGAGAATCAGAAAGGACTGTAAAAATCAAGGGTTGAAGTGAGAACAATTTAATAATTGACATAAAATAAAACAACGATGACAATAACAACAACAATAATAATAATAACAACAGTTATAATGAAAAGGAGGGAGAAGTGGAGAGGAATGAAATCTAAAGGGAAGGGAGAAAAAAACCCCAAGTGACACACAGTGCAATTGCTCACCATCCGCTGACCAATGCCCCACCAGTTCCCAAGCAGCAGTCAGCCCCTTCTGGCCAACCCCCCAAGTTTATATACCAAGCATGATGTCCCATGGTATGGAATATCCCTCTGGCTGGTTCAGGTCACCTGTCCTGGCTGTGTCCCCTCCCAGTCTCCCATGCCCCTCCAGCCCTCTCCCTGACAGGGCCTGAGAAACTGAAAAGTCCTTGAATTGCTATAAAAATTACCCAGCAATAACCAAAAAACATCAGTGTGCTATCAACTTTGTTTTCACACCAAATCCAAAACACAGCACTGCACCAGCTACTAAGAAGAAAATTAATTCTATCCCAGCTGAAATCAGGACAACAAAGTGATTTGATTAGCTTGTGGGACAGTTTTGACAAGCATCTGGCACCCCTAACATCCATTGATTCACTCTTTTCATATGTTGCATAAGGCTTGGAAGAAGAACCATCCTGTGACAGAGAAAAGCTTACTAATTGATCTGAAAGAAGAATATAGGCAATTCCACAGATGATGATAGAGCTTCACGGGTTTACAACCAAGGCTCCTTCTGTAATAGCAGATAGGTGACGATTTAGGCCAACAAGCAGACAAAATTCAGGACTAAAGTCCATTTCTAGTTCCTCTCTAGATGGATCCCCTAATTATTGGTAAAAATTCTGATGCCTTTGTTTATTTTATTAAAGTAAGGCAGACCAATGTGTTCACTTGCTTGTTGGGTTGTATGTGTGTGTGCGTGTGTATGCAGAAGAGAAGAAGGTCTACACAAATGTTCAAAGTGGCTAAGGTGCATCTCCATTTTCCAGTTTCTTGCAGCTTTTCTGATATTGTTGACACTTTTGTGGGCGTTACATCATCAGTGCAATAGCTATGATCTTCTTTTGCCATCACAGCTGTACTACTACGACATGCTTGAGGGGAGTAACTGAAAACCAGCTCTAGCCCAGATATCTGAACTAAATGCCCATTAGCAGTTGAGGTAAATAAGATGAGCTCCTGGAAGGCATCTCTGTTTTCATTTCATCTGAAAAGAATCCAGCTGACAAGCTTCAAGACTACTGTGCAATACGAAGCCAAGGTGGGGAAGATGGGATCAAGCATGAGACTTGCTTCAAACATGCATTCTTCATCTGGACTGAAGTGGTAATGTTGCTGTAGCCCTTATAACAGCAGAATACAGTCAGTGAAGAGCTTCTGAAGTGCCATTCCTGCACAGCTGCCTGTCTTCCCCAGACAGAAACAGAGGAGACAGCAGAGGAGGCAAAACAGAATCCAGCTTTATCTATTCCTGATTTTCTACTGGTGCAAAATAGATCTTTGTGCAGGTAAGCTAGTGAGCGTGAGCAAATAAGGACCCACCACTTCCTCTGTATGGTTCAATACGCTGGAGACAAAGTCAACAAGGAATCTCTGTCATCAAGTTTTATTTTATTCTCTAAGTGATTTTGATACAGTTACTCCCAGAAAAGAAAAAAACAGAAAAAATGAGATCAAAACGGTAAGAAAAAAATGCTCACCGTCACTGTCTCCAACAACCCATGGAAAGTTGTTTAATTAGTATAACCAAGGAAAGCAGCCTGGTGTACTTGAGAAGTTCAGTTTTCCCATCCTGTGTAGCCTGATTCAAAGCCCACAGAAAGGAGTGACAGCTCCATTTACTGTTTTGAAGGGTCTGTGGCAAATATAAACAATCCAGGAAGAATACTGGAGAACCTCCAAAGAGATTCAACTGGACCGTGGAGGTTTCCAATATAATACCTTAGTAACTAATGAGGAAATAAACAATTGAGACATTCATTATTTCATAATCTTCAGGCTTAACCTCAGATGCTGAATGTGTGCTAAATGTGTGTTAAAGAATTTGTGCAGGAGGTCAGAACTTGCCCATTTGCACAATAGTTCAGAAAGCCTTTCCAAATATCCACATCTCTACTTCTTCTGCCCCAGCTGTTCGTTAACAACCTGTGAGAGGGTGGTTGGTGTCAGTGCTCCTTGCACTGATGTCTTGGCTGTGTTAGAGGTTCTAAACATGTTGAGAGGGCTTCTCAAATACTGGGGAAAATCAAGAAAAATGCTTTTAAAGTGTTAAAAAGAGAGAGAACACACTAAGAAAAATCATATTTAATACAGTTAGATGCATTAAAATATTTTCTTTTCCTCCTGTAAATATTTGACCATGAAATTATGTGAGTTTTCTGCCACCAAAAAGCCACACAAGATAAGCCAAAAGCATGCACATTTTCAGAAAGTGTCTTTGGGCAGAGACTCTGGGTTCACAAAGCATGCAGCACAACAGGATTCTGCTTTCATGTCTCTGGGCACTTTAGAATTACCAATGCAGTACAAGGCAACCAAACAAGCCAGTTTTAAGAAGGAAGGAAGAAGGGGAAGGATAAATACATGAGCAAGCCACTTTTTTTTTCTTTTAGTTTAATTTTAATTTAATGTGTGCACTGACCAGCAGTAACACTGTTTCATGTATTTTGCAACTGGGGACTTAATAGATAAAGCTAAACCTTAGCTATAATCCAATGTGAGTACATAAAGCTACACCTCTGTCTGAACTACTGAACTACCCATCACCTCATAATCTAGGAGCTCTCAAAATGACATTTACCCTCCTATCCTCTCCCTTTTTGTTAAAGAGAGACAAGTGTATGGCCATTATCCTTGCCAGAGAACAGCTGGGTGCAAGTCTGAATAAGGAAGATGGGTTCCACACTTAGTTCTGAAAGTCACACAGGCAATACTTGTACTTTTGATTTTACTACCTAAATCTACGATGCCATTTCCCTCCATTATTGGTTTTATCCCCATGGAGCCTCCATCAGTGAGTTGAAAATTTCCTTCTTCCTCTGGAAAGCCACTTTCATGGGAAACTACAGTTGAAGACAGAGAAATGCTATCTTGGGTAATCAAGATTATTTCTAATCAAGCTTTTTAAATCAGGAAAAAGACAGTGAGTGAGGTACATGTTCATGAGAATCCTGTGCAGAGAGATACTGTTCTGGGAGATTTGGTGCTGTTTTCTGGTCAGTTTTCAAAGTTGTGGTAAATGAGGCTAAAGTTACAAATATAGGGCCAGATAACAGATGAATGGTGAATGGTGGTTGGTTTAGGCTTTTGCCAACATACCCACGGACTTCAAGGTCAGTTTCTAACCTGGCTGATCCCAGGGCTGCAGCCCAGTCTAACACACAGAAGGGAACACAGGTACATGGATGAGGCTGTTATTCACCCATTCTTCAAATATTTTTGTCCTCTCTCAAAGTCCATGCTTTTGAAGATTTTGTGATTTTGCAGAATTTTGGTAGTACAAATGAAAACAGAACAGACCTATTCTACTGTTGAGTCCAGCTTTCTTTGCAATTTTGAAGTGCTTATGTTTCTTCCAGGAAGAAAACCATACATGAGTGAGATGAACTTTACCTATCCGATAATTCAAACACACGCCAGAAGATGCAATTTAAACTTCATAACTTTGATTGAGTGTCCATCCTTTGTTGGACACACTAAAATGTGTTCATAAGCTCTCAGGATCTGTCTGGTAACTGGTTGGCTGAAAATAGAGTAACAAAGTACTGACAATAGACAGGTTAATTTGGTACAATAGACAGGTTAATCTGGCCAAATCTTTCATTAACATGGAAAGAGTTTGGGGCTGTAACACAATTTCTTATCATTTTATTTAAACAGCTGTTCAATAAATTGTAAAGAATGTTTTTGTACTGAGGTTTAGTTTTAACATGTTAAATATATTTTCTTACAGTAAAAAAATCACTTTACATTATCTTAATGATTATTAATATACCTTAACAGACCTTTGACCACATGAAATTTCAGCTCAGTTGTCTATTGTAACCACTCAAAGCGTCGTGGCAGTAATGGAAATTGGCTTCAGTTTCTCATATCTGCTCCATCTGAGCTAGAAGAAGGTGAATCACAGGGAGTGAATTTGCTAATTCACGATGTATTTGTTGCCTGAATAGTAGGTAACTGAGCATCTGCAAAGGGAAAAACAAATCCCAAAGGAGTTACGATTCAAAGTAGAATTGTTTGGATAACATCCAGTGGAAAGTAATCAGGCGTACAGAGGCTACAATGTGTCAGAGCACATGCTAAACAAATACATGATGATAATCCTTTTAGTTCTGGGCATTTACAAAAATAAAAAAAAGAATTTCAGCCATCTTTTTTTCTGATTATTTATTCATATGCTCAATGTTTTTTTCCTAAATCAAGGTTGTGTAAATGTTCATACAAAAGTAACATCATAGTGCTTATAAATATTTTCTGCAGGTTCATAGTTCTTCTTGTAGGTGTCCATTTTAGCCTTAATCCAAAACCCCAAAATGAGAAGTAAAAAGATTTAATTTTGAGGTTGTTGGCTACATTACTGACAGGGAATTCTACTCATGGCAAATATTTAGTGTAAAACAAATAGCTACAGATCTGATTACATCTGCTCTGAGTTTTATTCAAATTTAAAGGGGATTTTTCTGTGTTATGTGAAGAATTGGACATGTTGTTCTATTTTAATCATTTCAAAAAGCAGCACTGAACTTCAGGGGCTAAAACTAACGTTATAATGGTATGCTGTCTCAGTTTTAACACCATATAATCCATACTGAAAGTATTGGAAAGCTATACAATTTGCAGATATTTCACCCATTTTTTAATTTCCCTTCTTTGTGGTTAGTTGGTTGGTTTGTTTTTTGCTTGGTTTGGGATTTTGGGGTGGGGTTTTTTTTCACAACAGTTGACTCTACCACCATGCTAGAGTTGTAAGATTTGGAGGGAGGAGGCAGGAGCTGAATGTGGGGTTACAGTGCCTGACCCACCAGTTGTGGGTCTGTTCTGGGCCCTGGTGTAAGAACACAACATGATGAGATGAGCAAGGAGCGGGCAGAGTAAGATGCCTAACTAAAGTGGGACTAACCACTAGCACAAAGGGACTGAAAGCCTAGAAATAAAGGGAAAACCTTCCTTACAAAATTTCCTTGATGGCTAGCAAATGTAATACATTGTGAATTTTTTTAGTGATAGCGTAAAGTCACCTGTCTGGTATTTTTCCTTCAGAAAATTATTCTTTTAAAAATGTGGTTTATTATTCACAGTGCTATGAACCCAAAGGTCACTGCTAACAAATCTGGAGTATAGCACAACAGAAATCTAAAAAAAGAAAAAAACTGCAAGGGATTCCTTAAAAATACCTTTATTTTTTTACTAGAGAACTGAACATAACTATGAACATAAATGCATTTTTCTGGAAGAGTTCAGTGATTTGAATTAAGTTTTTGATGTGCAGATCCTGACCAACTTCTAAAGCCTTTTCAACAAGAAATTTGCTACAAAACCTACAGTTTGTCTTGCAGCATGCTTCCTTTCCTGCTTTTCTCCCATATATGCCTGTCCTTACTCCTAGCTCCAGTATCAGCTAGTTACAGTCCTCCCAGGGGCAGCATGAGTGCAGGGCACAGAGAAGAGACAATACATGGTTATGAAGAACAGCCTGGGCAGGTCACAAGAGATCGGGATGCTGTCTCTTATTTTGTCACAGACATATATAGTGGCCTATGCCAAATCACATTACATTTCTGTGCCCTAGCTTCCCAACAATACCCAGAGTATAAGGTGCTCCCTTTTATGTCACACTTACCTTTCTGGAATGAAGGAGCCTTCAGGCTACCTTATACGATGTGCACGTGCAGGGCACCATGGTCCCTGTGTGCTATTGTGGCACAGCTTGAAAGAATGGCGATTCCACTAGGTTAGAGAGGAAAAGTGTGTCTAGCAGGTCTCTGGCTATATGCCTCAGCACTATCACAAATGGGAGCTCACCTGATGTCTGGGACAATTCAGCTGACGCAAATCCCCAAGCAGTAACTATTAATCATTCACATTGCAAAGTGATGAAAAAAGGGCTGCGTTTTAAGGCACAAAACCAGCTGTAAACATCACTAAAGGAAGGCTTAAAACAGAGGACATTTCTACTATTCAAGGATACAGAAGAGAGAGTAATAATTAACAATTATTTGCATTAAATACCTGTAAATGTGGTCAACCAGAGTTGAGATTTCACAGCAATTCCTCCAAGGTATAGAGGCTCTCTGCTGAGTCAATGCGCCATCGGTGTCCGGGTCTGAAAACCAAAGCAGTCCACCCAGATGGATTAAGGGGGATCCTTGTTACAAGGACTAAAGCTGTTTGAAACTGTAAAGCATCAGCTGAGGTGAGCTTTGAGCAAATAGAAATATGAGATTCAATACAGGAGTCACTGCCTGAAATCCTGAGACCTATGCCGCAGAAGGGTCAGAGCATAAAATGTAGCCATCTTCTGTGTGCTGGGTGTCTGTCAGACTGTGACAAAGAGACTCACATGGAGGATGTCTGGGACATACCCTCACAGCCCATTGCAACAACAATTTACTGGGGAAAAAAAAAAAGGATAAGCAGCAAAATTCCCAGCTGCCCTATTTTAACAAGTGAGTTCCAATTTTAACTGCATTACCTGTACAATAAATCTGGAGACTACCAAATGGGAATGACCTTGAAGACACTAATTGTTTTTTTCTTAGCATTTTGTCGAAGAATATAAAGTAAATATTGAACATAAATAATCACTCGCTATCAGAGTTTGAACGGGTGCAAGGTGCGAGGCAGACTTTAAGATTGCTACTGATACACCTATGAAATAGTTGTGCCAAAGCAAACTACAGCCCCTTTTGACCTCATTAGCTTTATTTGTTCATTAAGACCATGTAATGCAAAATGTAAATAATGGCTGCTGAAAAGAAGTAAGTTAACATTTAGAGAAGATGAAGAGTGCTGCTGCTGTCTTACAAAGCTGACTGCAAAAAACTTGTCTTGTCCCTGAAGTTAGACATAGGGGTGATTTTCTTCAGAAGAACATTCAGGAAAGCAAGGGGAGAAAATGCAGCAAAATTCCATTGCTCTGCAATCACTGAACAGAAGAGCCAGAACCAACAGGAGTAGTTTAGTGTGCTGCTACAGCAGCATAGCCACGTTACGGTCTGGTCTCTACATGATTACCAAGCACCCAAGCCACCTCAGTCTCTGCCTGCCACCACCAGCTGCATCTAGCTTTGTGTGAATGGGAGCTATAGGAACCATGGGCTCCAAATATGGTAGTCAGGCCAATTAAAAAATACCGAATGTGTGCCTGTGTTTATGTACAAGTTGATTTGAATACTAAAGCAAGAGTATCTCTATCACAAACACTTGGAGAGTAGCTCAGATTCATTCTTTCTTTACGACCCATTGAAGAACCTCGGCAACGCCCACAAGAAAATGCCATGCTGACAGTCAGCCTTGGGTATTGCCTCTAGACCAGGGAACAAGCAATACTGCTGAACAGAAAAGGCTTTTGCAAGTTATAATTATACCAGAAGTCCTATGCCATTTCTAAATACCTCCATCCAGGTCCCTTTTGCCCTTGCCATTCTGAGATAGCCTAAAATTACTGATTTAATATGCAACTATTTCCTAAAAGGTAGTTCCTCTTTCTAGTTGTTTTTTTTTTTAATCGACCTGTACCTTGAGGTCTGCTGTCAGGTTTTTAACTAACATCTAAAGATTTTATCCAATGAAAAACCCATGTTCCCGGAATGAGGTTTATGTGGAACTGAGGTGCTTATATTCAAAACATGATCACTAAACCCTTCCGCTAACACCTCCCCTAAATAAAAGGTATTTTTCTGCTTCACCTCAAAGTGTCCCAGTTGTCTGCAGCTCTGCACTGCCACGTGTCCACAGCCACCCACCCCATGGCTCGGCACCAGGAGGGCAGGGAAAGGCAGAGGAAGCTTACTTATGAGCAAGAACAAGGCTCATGAACTGTCATTGCATCTGCTTTATTTCTGCTGGGGCTTGGCCAGGTCCCTTCACCCACTGCGTGGACCACACACCACCAGGCAGAGAAAATTACAGTGAACGCAAACCACAGACCAACATGTTCTTTGATCCATCACACCTGCACATGCCGGGGCCCTCCCCTGTGGTCTGTGGCACAGAACCTGCCCCAGGCACTGAGCATAAAGCCAGATCTGTTTGGACATGAGGTTTCCTAGTTGGTGGACTTCCAGCTTCTCCAGGGATCAGCTTCTGATGGAACAACCATGAAGCATAAGCATGCATCAAGGGGCCAGGCTTCATCCCCTGTGATCCCACCCAAGCCTGCCTGACAGAGGGGCAAAAGGCACTGGGAGCTGTTTCAAGTTACTGTTGCTGAAAGCAGTCATTGGGCAGCTTTAATCCGTGCAAGAGACTTGTGCAGGTTTCTATGAAGTTCTGGTATGAAAGTGGATGGATAAGTGTGAATTTAAAATACACATTTGCAGTTTAAAAGATACTTTTAAAGCACACCACTGTAGCTGTATGTTTATAGCATAACACTATGAACATACCATGCTGCATACCAAACACCTGTTCCTTTTACCAGTTATGTGTCTGTATGTCTGATGATGCTCCTGTAAGTCTCAGTAAGAAACATCCTGTTTGATAATCAGTTTTCAGCCTTTCCAATTAACAGGGATGAAAATTAAATAAACTTTTAAAAAGACATCTATGATAATTTTCTATTACTTTTAGAACACAACTCAAAATTAATCAAGGATACTTTTGGCACAGAAACACATAAGTAAAAACTCATCAGTGGAAGCTCTATAGGAGGTCAACTGCAAAGATGAGTAGATAAGCATGTTGTCTAAAACTCCCGAATTCTTGAACTCCGATTTGGTGATTAACTGTATGTGCACAGAGTTTAGGTCAAGCTGACCCTCCAGAGTTGTCGAGAATGATGAATGAAGGGATTCCTAATCAAGGCAGTCAGCCTTGGGAGAGATAAAACAAAGAACATCCTACCCTCCTGATGGAAGCCATGCACGCTCAGAGTATCTTGCTCACGTTAAACCCTGATTACTCAGCTCCTATGGTCTCTAGCCTTGCCCTGGAATCTACCGTCCCCATTATAATACTAAAAATCACACCCCCTAAGGGAAAGACCCAGGCCCACTAAAATCTCTTCCTCAGAGAGCATGGGTGGTAGTAAAGTAAGTTGGGTAATGGCTATGCAAATGTGTAGCCAATCATCTGTATCCACCTGCCCTCTGGGCAGGGAAAGCCTGGTAAGATTTTGTATATAAAGTTTGTAACTTTGTACTGCAGTATGCTAGCTGTGTTTGCTGGCACCCAGACTTGTGCAGCTCTGAAATAAAACAGTCTCCTCTCAGGGTGTGTAGACTGGCTTGTTGCACACCCGGAATGGACTCACGTTTCAGAGGCAACAGATGTGGCAACCCAAATGGGACTTGACTAAGAGCTTTGCCTACTTCGACTTGCTGCAGACAGTGGGGAGGCGGAACAGTTGGGCTCCAGGGCACACCGATCGGGGGTCTCCATCAATTCCTCTCCCTTGCTGGGCGATAAGCAACTTAAATGTGCAATGCTAAAATGGAAATATTGTATTGAATAAACTTGGTTTTGTACTGTATTGGATAAGTTGTTTGTTTGAATGTGCTTGTTTGGATTTGCTTGTTTGCATTTGATCTCTACATAAGGGGCTCCACCAGGATTGCAGTAGGTTATTGCCTAGTACACACGGACACAGTGAGCTGACAAACTCCAGCTGAGTGTATGCAGGCTTGGATAAAGAGATTTTTGTTACAAAACAATTATAAAATGGAAACTGGTTTCTCTACTGAAATATCAACCTGTACCCCTTTAAGGATGCGTCCTTGCACATTGGAGTAAGTTTGAACGACACCCCATGACAGAAGAAAAATTGAAACAAAGTTGTAGTCAGTGGTGGCCAACGTGTCAGTTGGAGGATGAGCAAAACAGGCCTGAAAAGAGAACTTTAAATTACAATACTACATTGCAATTAATGTTGTTCTGCAGGAGATTCAAAAAATGGGATAAAGTACCATATATTGCTTTGGTTTTCTCTCTGCATAATGACCACGAGATAAGAAAGAAATGTAAGCTACTGAATGCTGTTCCAAATTGAATGTATGTGCTAGCAGAAAATGGGAAAAGAAGTTGAAATGTTGTGTAGCAAATAAATAGGGGAAGGCTGTGTGAGGCTTCAAGAAAATTGACAGATTTGGATCCAGAGACTCCAAACATAGAATAATGTTTAATATGCTTTTTATTGGACAATCAACCCCTTATAAGAAATCACAGAAAGTAGATGGGGCTGAGGGGATGGCCATTTCTCAGTTGATTGAAGCTGCATCTAAAGTATATAATAGCAGAGGTGAAATAGAAAAGGAGAGGCAAAAAGAAAAATATAGCGACCAAGTTCACCAAGCTAACTTGCTGGCAGCTGTTATCGTGCAAGGAAACAGAGGTAAAGAAGGAAATTTTAGAAGCAGGGGTTGACAATGCGGTTCCACACTAGTTCCTATGGGAGACCCCACAGGGGCAAACCAATGTGCCTTATTGTAAGGAGGGACAGCGGGAAGCTCACTGTCCATTACTGAAAGGGCAGGCACAGACATCAACAAAAGGGGGGCCTTCCCCTGCAGCAGAATTCTTACAGCTAGAAAATTATGATACAGAATGAAGGGGGCTGGGGATGAGCTTAGGGGCATCCCCAGCAGATCCCCTGGTGCCAATAAAACTGGGGAATGAAACCACAGATTTCTTGGTAGACAGAGGAGCAACTTATTCTGTGGTAACTAGTTGTAAGGGGCTTCTCAGTAAATTTAACGTGCCTGCTGTCAGGGCTACTGGGGAGAGAAGAATAAGGCCATTTTTTAAACCAATGGAATGTCAAATTGGAGGTAAATCTTTAATACATGAGTTTTTATATATGCCAGAATGTTCTATACCCTTCTTAGGCCAGGATTGACTTAGCGAACTACAGGTCCAAATAACGCTTTTTGGATAATTCCATTCAGTTGCATATCCCACGGGAAAACATTTGGATGGTGCAAATATATCTGTGGAAGGGGAACAATGAGGTGAACTAGAAATCTCCTAAGAATTCCTGAATTATGTATTTCCATTGGTATGGGTGACTAAAGTACCAGGGAAAGCTAACACCATGCCAATGAAGGTAGAACTAAAACAAGTTTGGGTTCTACCCCAAACCAGTAAGAAAAATGAAAATGGAAGCAAAAATTGGATTAGAGACTTTGATTTGTACAATATGCTGTGGCTTCAGTGCTGGAACAACAAGGGCATAACTGGTTATCACCTCGTGGAATGATCCAGCACCGAGCAGTATTATAGAAACTGGATCATGTAGGTTTAAAGGTAACAACCTCTTTGAATCCTGCTACTTTGTTGCTGGCTTCTGATGATAGAAACTTAGAGCATGATTTTATATTAACTATTGAACAAGTCTTTTCCAGCAAGGCCAGATCTGAAGGATGTTCCACTGGACAATCCAGAGTGGAGTCTCCAGTCCCACCCTCAATGGAGAATGGCGATCCCAATACACAGTGGTACCTTTGGAGGATGTGATTGAATCACAGCCCTTGCCCATCAAATACTTCAGCACAAAAAGCTGAACTAATTGCCTTGACTAGAGCTTTGGAATTGTCACAGGATAAGAAAGCTAGTTTATATACTGACTCTAAATATGCCTTTGGAGGGTTACATGTTCATGGGGCAATACAGAAAGAAAGAGGACTTTTAACCTCACAAGGGTCAGCTATCAAGCATGGGTCAGAAATAGTGAAATTATTAGAAGCAGTACAGGAAGCTAAGGAGGTGGATATAATTCATTGTAAGGCTTACCCACCTGGACATGCTGAAGTCATATGAGGGAATTATAAGGCTGATGAAATAGCAAAGAGGGCGGCCAACAAAGCAATCATGGGACCCTTGGATTCCTCAAAACATAATGAGAACTGAAGTGCCCAAATACAATGAAAAGGAGAATGAAGTAGTCAAGATGCTAAAATCTGTGCGGACCTCAGACAGATGGTGGGTGACCTCTACTGGACAAGGTTTAGTAACAGCTCCCATGATGCAGACGTTGCTACAGCAGACACGCGAAGGAACTCACGGCAGCAGGTGCTATAACCACAAGCGTTAGAAGATATGCAACAGGGCCAGAGGTGCAAAGCTATGCTGACCAAATAGTAAAACAATATGTGATATGTCGTAAAAATAATTCTAAAGTGGAATTTAGACCTCCACCTGGAGATGTGAAGGAAGGGAATATTCCAGGAGAATATTAGCAGATTTGATTTTTTCTGAATTACCAAAATGCAGTAATTATAAATATCTTTTGGTATTGGTAGATACCTTTTCAGGATGGCCTGAAGTTTTTCTGTGCTGGACCAACTGAGCTAGAGAGGTAATCAAAAAAATTATTAAATGAGATTATACCAAGAGTTGAAGTTCCAAGTGAGATTTCATCAAACAGAGGCCCACATTTTATAGCAGAAGTAATACAGTTTCTGCCCTTTTAGGAATAAAATGAGATTTACATACAGCTTGGAGACCCCAGTCTAGTGGGAAAGTAGAAAGGATGAATAGATCTTTAAAGAAACAATTGGCTAAATCGTGTCAAGAAGCCCATTTAAAATAGATAGATATTTTACCTATCACTTTAATGAGCATCAAAATCACCCCAAAAGTTAGGGAAAAGGTGAGCCTGTCTGAAGTATTATATGCAAGACTTTACGCCACAAATTTTACAGGAAAGGAAGACCAAATGCATATTTCTGGTGATTGGGTGTTAACTGAATACATACTGCCTTTGGGAAAGACTCTTTCCTCATCGTACAGGTGTATTCAACAGGGAGCATCTGTACCATTGGACGTGCCAGTGCATCCTTTCTGACCTGGTGATGAAGTGTATCTCCAGACTTGGAAGGACGAGTCTTTGAAGGAATGGTGGAAAGGACCATATTTAGTATTACTGATAACTAATACTGCAGTAAAACTTAACAGAATTGATCCATGGATCCATTACACCAGGATTAAGAGGAGTCCTGAAGTAAAGTGGAAATCAGAGTAAGTGGCTCCTCTGAAAATAAAAATCAGGACATTTAATGAACTGTTCTTGGACTGAAATAAAGAACCTATATAGAATTGGATTGTATACTGGGTTTGTTTAATACTATGATTAATGCACTGTTTCTTTGTAGATACTTTTTTAAGTACATTTTACAGATGTATAGGATTTTGACTGTTAGGTGGTATCATAAATTCTCAAATTCGATGGTACTAGAGGAACCCATAGACTGAAAACAGACTCTTTATGATGATCCAGAAAACCATATAGATAGCCGGTAAGACCAGTTGTTGGGTACATACACGCTTCCTAGAACACTCAGATAAGGGGATTCCTATACTGGGAATACCCCTTTCCTGTTAACATATCCTGGAACCATTTTTGGGAAAATACTTCATATGAAAGAGATCCAAAGACAGACCTGTAAGAATCGAATGTGAATATTCCCAGAGTTGATCTGGGACCGTAGTGTATCCAACAGTGTAACCGTCCAAAAGGATTAGGAAAGGTTGATTGTATGAATGAAATCATCTTTGTAGGAAATCAGTCATGTACAAAAATTATAGCTGTAGGAACTGCATCAGGTCTTGATTATGTGGAGACAAAGCTCGAAAATCCCTGCCCTCTAACTGGAGAGGGACTTGTACTTCAGGTGCACTAGTCCCAAATATAAAGATTATTGAGAAATTAGAATTTCTGGATGCAGTCTTATGTGAAGGTGCATGAAAAAAGTATTGATTTGTTCCTTGTGGAACAAAATACTCGTTTCCACTCATTTGTCAGATGGTTTAATCCTACCATGGGTAGGAATCAGTGAATTAGAAAAAATCAATAGTAAACATATCAGCAGTATTAGAAGTAATTGAAAATTGGACTGTTAATGTTACATTAGCTTTACAAGAAGTTTCAGAAGCAGCCTTACAAAACTGCATGGCCTTCACAAGGTGAAGTTTGCACCATAATTAATACTAGTTGTTGCGTTTATGTGGATCAGTCTGGGAGCATTACTACTGATTTAGAAGAGATTTGGAAACATACTAAAATCTTGCATAAGATCCAGAAAGATGACACTTCTTACGGATTTCAGGAAGTTTGGAATTGGCTGACAACCTGGTTTCCTGATTTACATGTATGGATTAAGAAGTTAGATGTAATTATTGCACTCGTGATTGTTATATTTGCATGCTTGTACGTTACAGTGTATGCTGACGTGTTGTATCGCTACAAGTGAGAGGAGTTCAGAAAGAGTGGGACTTATTTGATATATGTGTATATATAAGTAAGTCCCAAAGGGGAGAATTGTTGTCTAAAACTCCCGAATTCTTGAACTCCGATTTGGTGATTAACTGTATGTGCACAGAGTTTAGGTCAAGCTGACCCTCCAGAGTTGTCGAGAATGATGAATGAAGGGATTCCTAATCAAGGCAGTCAGCCTTGGGAGAGATAAAACAAAGAACATCCTACCCTCCTGATGGAAGCCATGCACGCTCAGAGTATCTCGCTCACGTTAAACCCTGATTACTCAGCTCCTATGGTCTCTAGCCTTGCCCTGGAATCTACCGTCCCCATTATAATACTAAAAATCACACCCCCTAAGGGAAAGACCCAGGCCCACTAAAATCTCTTCCTCAGAGAGCATGGGTGGTAGTAAAGTAAGTTGGGTAATGGCTATGCAAATGTGTAGCCAATCATCTGTACCCACCTGCCCTCTGGGCAGGGAAAGCCTGGTAAGATTTTGTATATAATGTTTGTAACTTACTTTGCTGGCACCCAGATTTGTGCAACTCTAATAAAACAAGTTCTCCTCTCAGGGTGTAAGGTTGGCTTGTTGCACACCCGGAATGGACTCACATTTGAGAGGCAACACCTGTATCTGTAATTCTGAAAAGACTTGAAGTACCAGCAAGAACACCACTAGTGACAATCCAACAGGGTGATTATTATTGCATCCTAAGAGAAGTTTACAGTTTAAATGTGTCACTTTATTTCTGAGGAATTAATATGCTTATGAGCATTATAAAATTGTACACACTGTATGTTTTGTGTTTAACGCTAGGGAAGAACTATACAAACAGCCATTTGTTATCAGTTAATTCCCTGCTCAATTCAGTGCAGATCGTCAGGTTTTGTCTCTCCTGTCTGCTGCCAGACCAGAGCTTTCATACAGCATTTTGGTGAAGGTGGCAATGATCTTCTCACAAAGTATGAACATGTCTGGAGTCATCCCAAGGTTGAGCCCTTGGCATCCCAGACAGGGCTTCAGCACGCCCCCTGGCAGAAACCGTCCGCATTGGAGGCACAACGGACCACTGATACTGGAAGACCACTTTTGATGTCTCTGAGGAGCCACATAACTACACATCATGCTGGCAACAAGAACCGTTCTCCTTCCTAATGCAGTCTCAGCTTGCCAATAGAACAACACTATATGCGGGGTTGTGGCTCCCCAAAGAAATCTACTGAGATGACGACATGGTGCTGTCACTTTAACCGTCACACAAGCCTGTTATAGTTGGATTGTTGTTAATGTGCATGGACCTGTGCAAGAATTCTGGAAATTCTGAGTACTGAAAAGCAGAAAAACTGGTAACTTCACAGAGAGAAAACCTCTGTCCTGGGTGGAGCACAGTGCCTTCATTCACTCAGGTGCCACAGGAAAATAAATTTCAGGTACCATTTCACGTGTGCTGTCGGTGGTTCAGCTTTCGAAGCAGTGGGCACATCTGAAATTTATCCATTCAGAACAATTTAACGTTATTTACACTTCTCTTTACTTGAGATAATATCACTGAATGCTAACAGCAGCATGTTTTATCTTCAAAACCTATGCTTGAGCACATCAGGCAAAGTAAACTTTGTGTAGATGCTTGGCTTTCTGTTATCTTTGCTCTAGTGAAAGCAAAGATGCATACCTGATGCAAAAGACTGTGTTTATATTAAATGAGTACAAATAAATGGCAACTTTAAGCACTATTTAATCATCACACCGGGTGCAAATACACACCTACTGCACACATGATCGACACAAGTGCACTTTGTAAACATCGTGGATGCAAAACTCCGTGGTGGGGAAGGTGTACCGTGTTTAAACTGCTTGGGATGGCTGGGCTGCCCCTTTCCACACCAGCCCACCGCAGCCACTATCCCCCAAGTCACATTTTTCCCGCTCAGCTGAGTAAAATGTCCTGGTAAAACGGCATAAAAATCTCTAGATTCATTATATTCATTAGCAGACTACTGAGAGCGAGTTGCCGACTCGGAAACCACAGCAGCTCGATGCGGTGGCCGGGCCCGCGGCGTGCTGCCCCCGCTGCCCTCGATGCGGCGCGGCCGCCTCCGCCGCGCCCGCCCCTCCCCGCTCCGGCCTCCCGCGACGGGGGGGCGCAAACACCCGTTCTCACAGGGGGAAGGGGGATCGTGCGGCCGGGCCGGGGGCCCCGCCAGCCCCACGCCGCGGCGCGCCCCGCTCCGCCTCGCCCGGGACACGCGTGGCCGGGGCCGCGGCGGGCGCGGCCGCCTCAGCGCGGCACCCAGCGGAAGCGGTACCCGCCGGCGGCGGTGCGGAGGGTGAAGGCGTTGCCCTGCGGGAAGGCCAGGGTGCGGATGCCGCCCCCCTCCCCCAGCGCCGCCCGCAGGCTGCCGCCCCCCTCCAGCCCCCCGGGGCCCGCCGGTGGGGCGGCGCCGCCGGTGCGCAGCCCGCGGAAGGCGCCGTGCAAGCGCGGGGCCGGCCGCGGGCGCTTGGCCGTGGGGCTGGTCCCCGGGCTGCACCCACGGCCGTCCCCCGGGCTGGTCCCCAGGCTCCGCAGGGCAGCGCGGCACTGCTCCGACACCTGCCGCAGCATGGCGTCCACGCCCGCCGCCTCCTCCCACGGCTCCGGCCGCCCGCGCCCGCCCCACATCCTGGCGGCGGCGGGACCAGGAGGCGGAGGATGAAGAGGAGGTGGAGGATGAAGAGCAGGAGGAAGGGCCGCCCCGTCGGCGCGCTGCGGGAGCACCAGCGTCTGCCGGCGGGAGAGAGCACGACTTCCGCGGGCTGCACCACATCGCGCATCCCCGCATCGCCCTGCCCCGCACCGCCCAGCCCCGCACCGCACCAGCCCCACACCGCATCGCCCAGCTCCGCACTGCACCGCCCAGCCCTGCACCAGCCCCACACCGCACCAGCCCCAACCGCACCGCCCAGCCCCGCACTGCACCACCACTGTCCCGCGCTGCTCCTTCCCACACCTCACTCCCTGCCCCACACAGGCCTGCTGCGCAACACCCCGCCCCGCACTGTGACACACTGTCCCCCACTACCCTGCTCCATCCCGCGCTGCACACCCAGATCCACACTGCCCTGGCCCACACCATCCCACCCCACACCACCCCACCCTGTCCTGCACCCCCGCTCCCCCTGTGTCCCTGTCCCACCTCACGCTGCTCAGCCTCAACTCGCACCCTGCCCCCCACTGCACCCCCACACCACACTGTCCCCCAGGGACCAGCTGGGCTGTGGGGCAGCCAGGCCAGATGGGGTGGCAGCATTCACCTCAAGGATGGCAGCCAGCTGCCTGGCCTGGCTCGCCAGCTCCTTCAGCTGCACGTTGCTCTCCTGCAGCGTTGCCAGCTCCTCCTGCCTCTGTGTGAGGGTCTCCCGCAGCTGTGAAGGACAAGAAGGGATGAGGTGGTTGGGACAGAGCCACCATCCAGGGGCTGTGGGATGCCTCACACCACGGCCATGCAGCTGCCTCAACAGGAGAGAAATCCACCACAGGCCCCTGGGATGGGTCCCTACCTGGCTATTTGCCTCCAGGGCATCTCCCAGTGATTTCTGGTGCTGGCCTGCCAGGCCCCTCCAGCATGCCTTGGGGGAAGCCTTGGGGGAAAGCAGACGCTGTGGGGGCATCTGTGCCAGCATGCTGCTCTCCAGCTGTGGGGTGCAGGAGCCAAAGGCCACCTCCTCACCAAGTGAGAAATCAAAGTCAGTGCAGTCCAGTGGCAGTGGCAATAAGGTGGATGTGTCTGCAGGGAATAGCAACAGGTGTTAAGATAGAGGGAGGCTTTCATATCCTCCCTTCCCGCCCCCCCCTCCGCCCCCAACCCCAGCACACCATCCCAGTTCTGAGCATCCCCCCCCTGGTATGTCCTGACATGCTTTTTCTTCACTGTGGCAGCTGTGCACCCTGAATCTGTTTGGATTTAATTTCTGTCTCCCACGGGGGAAAGCTCAGTGCCAGCCCAGGTCCCTCTAAATGGGTGCACAGGGGACACACTGCCTTACAGACTGTCCCAGGACAGGGTGAGTGTGCATTGAGTGGGTATTCAAAAACAAACAAAAAAAAACCCCAAAGCAAAAAAAGAGGAGACCAAACACAGCATGACTGCTGATGTACACGCATAAGGGTGTTTAGCTTAAGTAAGGAAAAAATATCTACTTGCCAGATGCAAATTCATCAACAGCATCTCTGAACTCCTGGAAATCAAACTCCGGTCCACTCTGGAAGCAGGGACCCTGGGAGGGGTGAAGGAAATGTGCCAGCGAGCAGAGCCCAAGGCTCAGACCTGCCCGTGTGGCCCACTGTTGCCCACACCGCCCCAACACCTGTGCTCAGCACCCTTGCACAGCCCCAACACCCAGGGCATCTGTTCCCTGCCCTGCCCTTGCCACGAACCCATCTAACACGTGGGACAAGGTGATGTCCTCCACTATGCCCATTTCACAGATGGGAAGCCGGAGGCCAGGGGGGCTGCCAGCACCCAGCGGCTTGAGTGGGCCACCCCTGTGGGTACCTGTACCAGGGGTGGCCAAGCCTGCTCCAGCTGGGGCATTACCTGCTGCAGGGTCACAGGGTCGGCTGGGGTGGTGGGAAGGATGGGGACACAGGCTGCCAAATCCTGCCAGTCGATGGTGGTGAGCGCTGGGGACAGTGAGAGACCGCGGTGAGGTGCCCAGGCAGGGATGTGCATAGCCGGGGTAGGGAACGGGACTCGACAGCAAAATGGGAAGCACGGGGGTATGTGGGGCTGGGAATCAGGGTGGGGAGCGCCGGCGGGGACACAGCAGGGGGCATGGAGAGGGCGGCATGGCCGAGGGGACACGGTAAAGGGCACGGTGGCGGTGTCACGGCCGGGGGACGCAGGGCTGGGGAGCACGGTGTGGGGCACCAGGGGGGCGCGGTGGGAGACACGGGGAGGGGGACACGGCCCGGGGTCAGGGCTCTCCGCCGCCGACAGACTCACCGAGGGCGGGTGCGGCGGGGGCCGGCGGGGCGCCGCTACGGCGCGGGCGGGGCGGGGGCGCCCGGGGGCTCAGGGCGGCCGGAGGGGTCCCCGCCGTGCCCCCGCCAGGCCGGGCCGGCTTCTTGGCGAGGCTGGCGGGCGGACCCCGGACCCTGTTGGGGCAGATGCTGCCGAAGGCCCGGCGGCGCCCGCCCTGCTCCATTGCTGCCACGGTGCCACCGCCGCGGCCCCGGCCCCGGCCCCGGCCCCGGCCTCGGCGGGCGCCCTCCGCCCCGCGCCCAGCTCGGCGCCGCCCCGCGGGCAGGGGCGCGGGGGGCCGGGCCGGGCCGTGCCGTGCCGGGGGCTGCCCGCCCGCCTTCCCTCCGCCGCGCCGCGGCAGCCTCCCGCCGCCTCCCCGGGCCGCGCCGGCGGCTCCCGCGCCCGCCGAGCCCTTCCCCGCGCCCGCGGGGCCGGGGCGGGCCCAGGGGCTGCCCCGCCGGGAAACCCGAGCAGAGCCCGTCCCGTCCCGCCCCGCCCGCTGCCCGCCAGCCCGGCCGTGCCCGCCCGCCGGTCCCTGCCCGGCCGCGGGTGGCCTCAGCCTGCGGGCGGGGCTGCTGTTTGTGGGGGTGTTTGTTAGACGTGAGGGCTGGGGGCTTTGCAAATACAAGGCGGGGCAAGGGAGACACCAGCCCGCGGCATCCTGGCTTGCTGAGCCCCGCACCGGGAGAGGGTCCCCAGCGCTGCCGCGCCCAGCCCTGCCGAGCCCGGCGGCGGGGCCGGCGGAGGATGAACCGCCCCTCACCCACCCCCCGCCGCGGGTGCGTGGGGACCCCCCGCCGCAGCGGCCGGGCGGGTTCCGCTCGTTCCGCCCGCACACCTGAGCCGGGGCGCGCTCGGGGCGCAGCGCGGCGTGCGGGGTCCCCCCTCCCTGCTGCCCTGAAGGGCGAGCACCCCCGAGGGCACCCTCAGGTGTGCACATGCCCTCTTAACATCAGTTCGGTGCGCAGGCACGGAGGCAGTAACGTGAAGAAAATGGAATATTTTACACCATTACGACTGTTTTCCTCCCTTGAATGCTTCGTGTGGTACTACAGTGCCAGTTTAGGAGTATGCACCTGGATTATAGACCTGCTGGAAATACAGTGACTTCCTGTTTTATTAGTTAATGTTTTGTTTTCCTATACCCAAGTCACTGCATACAATACCCCCCCCCCCCCCCCCCCTAACCACGACCAAGCCAGCGCGTGTCAGTTTGAAAAGGGCGATCACATCGGGCATCATTATTTTGTCGCAGCTGGAGCTGACTGCTCGGGAACTCGCCCTGTGCCAATGTGTTTCCTCTCCCCGCTGGCTGCACACACCGCCAGCAAACAAACGAGTACAGGTAACAAGCAGAAACGAGTTTATTGAACGTCCACGTGGTCCTCCCACTGTTACCTTTATGGACCATCCTCCGAATAAATAATACAGTGCTTGCGATTCAGTATATTATTTACATGCTGGATTTAAAAAAACACAGCAGCAACGGGACACCGCAACTGACGTACAGCAACACCATGTGCAAAACGTGATCCCACGCTCTGAACTCCACCGGCGGTACCGCTTGGCGGGCGGGCTCCGCACCGGGGCCGCGGAGCGCGGCGGGCGGGCGCCAGGGAGCCGGAGGGCGCTCGGCGCCGGGGCAGACACGGCGGCGGCCAGAGGGGCAAGCGATCGGCGGTGTCGCCGTCGCCACCCCGCAGTGAGTCAGCGGCCGCTCCGCAGCCAGGGACACTTCTGGGCCACCTCCGGGGGCAGGAGGAGCGGCAGGGACTGCCCGTTCAGAGAGACCAGGAGCTGCAGCTCGTCCATGCAGTGCCGCAGGAGCTCCTCCGAGTAGCCGCTGACCCGCAGGTCCAGGGGGCTGCGGTGCCGCAGGAGCCGGTCGGCCAGCCCCAGGCTGCCGGCGGCCAGCAGGGACGGGGCGTACCTGGTGAAGGCGTAGTCGGCCAGGCTGAGCTCCGCCACCCCCCCCGCCAGACTCCTGGCGTCCGCCGCCTCCCCAGCGTCGGCGCCCCGCGCCTCCAGCCGCACCTGGCTGAAGTGCTCCAGGAAGAAGCTGACGGTGGGCGCCGCCAGGTCGAAGCCGAGGCGGTGCAGGACGATGCACTCCAGGTTGCGGAGCTGCTGGCGGGTGAAGGCGCCACAGCAGAGGGCGAGGAGCTCCTTCACGCTGGGAGGGTGCACCTCCACCTGCGAGGGGGGACGGGGGGCGGGCACGCTGCAGCCGGGGGGGCAGCGCGGGGGAGAGGGTGCGGAGCCCGGCCCGGCGGGGACTAAGCGGGCGCCGGAGCCGCCGCAGGTGGCCGAGGCGGAGCGCAGGGACGCCGGCGGCGGGGCAGCCGGGCTGCGGGGCCGCCCTACCTGCTTGCAGGCGATGAGCAGCGCCGTCACCCCCAGGAGCTGGAAGCAGTCGGCGGCCACGGGCGTGGTGGCAAGAAAGCGATCGAGGGTGTTGACGGCCAGGCAGAGGGCCTCGAACGAGAGGCCGAAGTGCCGGTGCACGGGGATGAGCCAGCTGACCAGTTTGCAGCGCGCCTCCGCCGTCACCTGCGGCACCGGGAACGGAGGTCAGGCGGGGCTGGCACCGGGCTGCCCTCGCCCGGCCCCCGCCGCCTCCCCCACCTGCGGCTGCCGGGCGAGCGGCTCCCGCGGCTGGAAGCGGCTCTCCAGCCCCTTGCGGGAGCGGTACCAGCTCTCCCCGTAGTCGCGGAAAGCCTGCAGCTCCTGCGGGCTCTCCCTCGCCGCCGCCGCCGCCGCCACCGCCGCCGGTTGCCGCCGCCGCCGCCGCCGAGGGCAGCGCCCCGGGGAGCCGGCGGGGCCCCGCCGCTGCGGAGTGCCGCCGCACAGCCCGCTGGCCGTCATCGCCGTGCCGGGGCGGCCGTGCCGGCGGGTATTTGAGCGGCGGGGCGGCCCCGGGGCATCACCGCCCGCCCCCCGGGCACACCGACCCCGCCCGCCGCCGCGGGGGGCTGGCCGGGCGCTGCCGGGAGCGCCGTCTCCAAAACAGACCCCGCAGCCCGGCCCCGAAGCCGCCCGAACGCCCGGCACTTCGCCAGCGCCGTCCGCCGGGGCAGCCGCAGGGCCGTGCCCGCTCGCTGGAAGGGCGGCCGCAAAGCCGGCCGCGACCGAGCCCCCCTCTCGCCGCTACTAAAATAAATCTCTCCCGCTCCGAGCATTTTAACTCCGAACTCGGTGAGATAAACAGCTACCGACTGCTCCACCTGGGTAATGCTTTAGTTTGAGGTCACCGGGAAACATACTGGGAATGCTGGAGCTCTCTGGGCAGCTGGAGTCTGGGTTCCACTTCCATCCACAGACTACCTACCAGAGCACTATTTCAAATCGCTGAAGGGAGGGAAATCAAGACCTTCCTGCACTGCGACCACAGGGTGACAGAAGTGGAGCTGAGGTCAGACATGACTGTTGTTAGCTGGTATGATTTAGCTGTATGATCCATTGATCAAGTCCGCTATAGATGTGGAAAGACTTGTAGAAGGAAAAAAGAAATCCTCTCCTGGGTCGGGCAATGGGGAGGATGCCATGGGAGAAAGAAAGCTCCAAGCAATTTACGACCCCAGCACTAAAAGACAGGAGGTGGGAATGCTGCAGCTTGAACGGCAGGAGCAAGAAATCCTGTGCAAGGAGAGGATAGAGACACCAGTATGACACACTGCCCTTAAAAAATACACCCTAAAGAGCCCTGTTGTGACTACAATGGGAAAGTTCCATGGATACCGGTCTGGAGTCTGACAAACGCTTTGAGAAAACACAACAGAGTTAACAGAAGTATTTATTAACTGGAACAAAAGAGAAAGTCCATCCACCTAAAAGAGCACAGGCACAAAAGCAGCTCACGCACGCTGCAGAAGCAGAAAGTCACTGTAGTCACCATTTTCTGTTTGTTTTAAATTTAAGATAACTGTACAGCAGTCTGATCAGTTTTAAAGAAAACTGTTGCTCACTCAAAAGAGTGTGCAGCTCCCCAGTTATTACAATAAATCCCCTTAATAACAACTGAAATAAGCTATCTCTTTAAAAGATTACAAAGCAGGACATGCTAGAGGAACGCAAAGAACGCCTCTGAATTTCGACATTACCAAACATAAATGGAACAAAACCCTCTCTGTTCACCATGGGTAAATAATGGAAAAGAATTCAAGGACAATTAACACTTTCACTAAGATTTAGCTATTCAAAACCAACAACTGTTAGATGTTGTTAGATGTTGAATTACTGACATGTGTTTCTAATTCATGTTTCCAAAGGATACGAATATAAGACCTCAACTAGAAAAAAAACCTAGGAAGTTGTCAAATGTGCATTCAAGCTTCATCTTCAAGGAACGTAGTCAGCAGGTTTTTATTTCTCTGCCTTCAACATGAAAGAATGTTTCTGGGAAGACAGAGTGCAAAACAGGTCTTGAGATCAGAATTTAACTGTTTAAATGCTTCCTTGCACATATGTTGTGTACTTTGGAGTTAAAAAAAAGAAGGAAAAAAAAGCACTTCCTGGCTCTTCTAGGAAATTAGGACTACCACTAGTTTATCACAATTCATAGAAGGGTAACTGATGTGATCAGTTTTCCTTCAGAGTTCTTCGCCGGTTAGGAGAACTTGCCTCTTCCAGAATTGAATGTAGGGTAACATGCACAACCTGGTTTACTTTCAGCTTATATTTCTCTCTTGGCAGAGCAGTACTAGTTCCACTATAATAATAAAACTGGATGGCTTTATGTATTTTGCATTTTCATGCCTTTTCCTCAGTGCCCTTTCTGTACACTATTAACCTCTATTAACTTCTGCTATAGGAAATCTTTTATTTTTCACATTAAACCAAAATTATCTTCCACACTATGCCCCTGTCTGTACGTTAGTGTTCCTATTTGACTGCAATTGTTTAAATAACAGACTCTCCCCCCACAAAAAATATTCCTCATTCTTGAAAGCTGAGTGATAATCTAAAATTTCACTTCATAATTGTCAATGGTGTGGGCACAGGTGGAATGTTAGAGCATCCCCTTCATTAAGTTATCTGGTTAAGGAATATTCAGTATAAAAGAAATAAGAAACAAAAGCAACACACAGACACACAAACATTGGTGAGCAAATGATAAGAGAGAATGCTGAAAACCAGAAGGCTTCAGCCACTGAAGAAGCTACTCTGGTTCAGCTCTGAAGAGGATCAACCTGAACTTTGATCAATAAAGGGGGAAAAACCATGATCACCATGATCATCATTTGAGGGGGCTCACAGGACTATGCAAAACTTAACGTATGAAAGGGACAGCAAAACTTATGACAACGCAGGGAGAGACAAGGGTCAGGGTGAACAGGTAGGAACAAGTCTAAGACGCAGAGGAGCTGCTGGGCAGCTGAGCACCTGTTCATGGCAGTCCATATGATCTTCTTAATGTAAACATACCAAAAAATGAAGACATCTATAAGATGCATTGCTTTAATACTATAAATTCATAGAAAAAAAATACCGTGTAGGAAGCCCACATAAGAAAACACTTGTCTTCTGTTTGCACACATCTAATGGAAGTCTTCTGTTTGCACACATCTAATGGAATTCTACTCAGCTGAGATTCAGCACCCAACCTTTAACCATTACTTACAGTCTGTACCACCCGTAATGGTATTATTAGTACATTAAGCAAAAAAAAAAAAAAAGGAATTGGCCACAGTCATTTTTACACTGAAAAGAAACTGCTTCCGCCCATCATTCCTACAATCAAATGGCACCAAGTGTATTGTAAAGGCTTAAACATAGTCAATGTTCACCCTTAAAATTGATACAGAGAAAGGTAAATTCTATGCAAAAATCATGCAGTCTTTCAACATCATGGCTGGTATCAACCATGCCAAGCATTTAAAAACTTTCAGTTAATGCTGGAGTGCGTATTTCCCCTGCCATTACTGAAGCTCTGGTCTGTTACCGATTTCTGGTTTCAGTTACCATTCTCTGTTTTTATCAGTTCTTTGATGATGTGTAAGACCTTGTCATCTAGGAAAGAAAACACACAGTGAGTGGAAGACAGCGAGCTTGAAAATTGATTCCCAAAACCCAAGAAAATCAGAAGACAAATCTAGCTGTCCACAACTTAAAATCTTAATGTTTTAGGCTATGCCAGACTCAGAGCAAGACAAGTGATTCCCTCTTGCAAAGCAAAAGGGCAAAAAGTATGTCCACAGTACATCATTGGAAACTTTACAGAATTACTCAATGAGCTGGTTGCAGCCATTTCAGTATGCCACAAAAAAGACTGAGAAAATGATGAGTTAACTACAGATAAATTAGCATATAGGAACTCCCTTTTTTCCTCCCCACCTACAACATTCTTCTGAACATCCAGTGCTCCTCTATCTCTCCTTTAGGGGCCAACAAGCAGTTTCCCATCATTAACCTAAACTGACAGACAACTGGCATAACACTTAAAAACTTCATCCGTGCCTGAGGTTCCTCACACACTTACTTCTGTTTTGAGATGCATACCTCACCATTATTACTACTACCTTAAACATTGTTATCAGGGATATCCTTGTAACAGCAGTTGTGCAGATCTTCGTACATCTGGGGTAAGCCACATAACGTGGGTAGGATTAGTAATGACTTTTTAGATGTGTCTCAAAATAACAGAATGATATTCAAGCCACACTAACCATACTGAGTGAGGATGCAGTGTACTAATGCTTCCTCAGATTTGCCACAAGGTCCACTTAAATAGTAACATCAGCAAGGCAGTAATAGTTACCTTCAAGTGACATTTTAGGATTTTCAAGCTTCTTCTTTAAAACAGACTCAATCAGAGCTCTTAGCTGCTTGAAAATTACTGCTATCTTTACAGGAGCCTATAAAGAACAGAGAAGACAAGCACTTGCATTACTTGGACATCTTGTAGCAAAACATAAGTTAAAAGATTACTTTACATATAAACAGAAGTTTATAACAAGATTCCTGCAAACTTTTGAGCATATGGATAGTGTACTCATGAAGTGACTGGGCTTACATTATGCCCTCTCATCTTTAGGCACCTGTTAATAGTATCAGTCTCTAAAGGACAGCACCTCAGAAGGTTAACTCAAGAATATGCTCCCACGCATCATGAACCACCAGCATATAGTGGAAGTATTAATTTACTAATATCCTACTTACTCAAATTGTTTTTTTCCAAGGTACAAAGTACCAATTAACTTGTATCTGAAATAAAGTAATCTACACATTTCCCTCTCAGGAGGTCTGCCTGGCCTTGAGAAAGCAACCACAAACCTCTCCTGTATCTCACCAGGAATTTGGTTATCTAAAGCTGAACCCTCTTGCCTTCCAGAAATCATTCATTTTATCCCTCCTTCCCTATTCCAGTCTATTTCATTTATATACTGCCCATAGCACAGTAAGCATAAAATGCAACATATTCTACTTAGCATCTCAGTAGAAAAAAAATAATTCTGAAATACACTACAAGATGTAATCGGCCTAGCAACTGCATGACCTATAGCCACCCAGGGACCATAAAAAAATTCTCCAACAAACCAACAAGGGAGCCGCTTTTTAAAATGGCATTATTTATGGTAACTAGTGAATTTAATTCAATGCTTGCTTGCTTGCATGAGTGAAATGCAAAAACCTAAAATGTTTTGTGGCTTATAGTCTTCCTTGAGAGTAACACAGGGCCTGCAGGAGCATTGTGACCAAGTAGCTGGCAGGCTAGCAAAAGCCCATGTTTGCCATTTAGCAGAATTTACAGAGGATTTTGGTATGTTACCAATTCCATCTGCAAGAATAGGTTAAATATAAATACTCAGTCTTCCCATTCCCACATAAAACCTTTTCACCTGGAACAAAAAAAACCCCAAAAAAACACCCAACATCAACCAAACAGATATTTTCCATTTGGATTTTTTTCTTTCCCAAACAGTTCTGTCTGTGCTATAAAGAAAATAAATACTATTTTAAAGATAAATATGTACTTACGTACATGACTAAGACTGTGGGAAAGGGTAATATAAAATAGCATGCTCATCTACTTTCAGTACCAGTTTTATAAAGCAAGGTTTGGTCTATACCCATTTCCAATACCTTTTCTGAAGAACACTGACATTTTTTCATGAAGAGAGAAGGTACTTACTTGTTAGAAGCTGCATATTACAAGCCTGTTCTTTTGAGCATGATTTGCTAAGTTTCCACTACATGTATATTAAATTACCCATAATTTCCTTTAATTCTCTCCTTCCTTTTTCTCTCATCTTCATCCCATGTATATAGTGTTCTGAATTAAGCTTGTACATCAGGTGTGTAATACAAAAGCCCATGGAACCACAAAAGGTAGTTATCACTCTGTCCTGTTTGGAATGGGATAGAGCTACTTTCCTTCTCAGTAGCTGGTACAACACTGTGTTTTGGATTTGACATGAGAATAATTGTTGGGGAATGGCTGGATGAGAAGGGTCACAGATCATTAGAGCATTTGTACGAGCAGAGCCGAATCTAACTGGTGTGCTATCAAGACTAGGCCTCAGCTGAGGTTGCCAGGTGTGCTGATAACTGCGGAGTTGCAGGGACACCGCGGCCTTAACAGGCTTCACAAACAATTCTAAGGAGGTATGTGCAGTAGAGATAAAGAAGTCACGTAAGCTAGCTCACTGCAAGTAGGAGGACCATGTAAATGACTAGGTAGTGATTCTAGCCAATCATAGACTGCTGAGTATGCATAATTAGATACACTGTATAAACAGGAGCTATTCGGGCTAATAAAGTGAATCATGCTTTATCACTCATATTGAGTTGGCTGCGTTCTATTCCCTGCCACTCGCAAGTGGCGCCCGAACAGGGACCTGATACAACTTTGCTTGGAGCGGCGGACACAGAGAAGCACCGGTAGCAGCGACCGGGGGGGCAAAGATCGACCGAACACTGATTGGCTTGGTGTGTCGACCAGAGAAGCCTGGACCATCCAAAAGGGGGTTCGCTGTCTGTGAGGGCTACTATAAAGGCTGCAACGTAAAAGGACTAATTAAACTGCCTTAATGAAGGAGCACAACAAAGGTGCCTTAATCAAGGAGCACCACGACGATGAGAGTGCCTTAATCAAGGAGCACCACCACAACGAGAGTGCCTTAATCATGGAGCAGAAAGGTATCAGCGACATGGATTTCAAGGTAGCCCTAGATCTTTTAAAATGCTTTTTAGAAAAGCAGGGTGTTGATTGCGTTAAGCAATTACCGGGTTTAATTGCATTAGGAAGGGGAAAGGGGTGCTTTCAGGACCACAACTCACTTTCTGATGTGGTAGAGTGGCAAAAATTAGGTGATAATTTACGGGATTTGATTATAGATGATGATAAGTCTGCAAAAAGTTAATGAGGCCATGGTGTGAGATAGTAAATAACATTAAAAGGTATCAATTAGAAAAGAACTTAGCCGCAGCAGCTGTGGAGCGGCTGGGGGGCACTGAACCTACAGCAGGTCTCTTAACTTTTGGGGAAAATCACATTCCTGTGCCTGCTACGGGTGCCCTATTCCAGTACACCCTAAGATAAAGGAAATAAATATAGAACCCCCTCCCATTCCCCCCCCGGCCCGATCTGACCACCTTAACGCAGACCCCCCCCCCCGGCTCCGGCCCTGCCCGCGCAGGATGGAAATGCCGAAAACCCAGATTCGGGTCCTGCTACGACAACGTTATCACTCACAGGCAATGAAGAAGGTGGAGGTGGTAAAAATCTAGGTTTCAGTGGTACAGTAATGACGCGCGACCCTCGCCGATTTTGGCAGGCTATAAGAGATGGGGCGTTAAGAGACTGGAACTGGGGTTTAGCAAAATTGATAGGCGGACCGCTCCTTATCTTCCTACACCTTCCAGCGATGCACTGCACGCATATCCTATTGTACTGGGAGATGCGGCTGCTGGTAATCCTCACGTTCATACACCATTTGCTTGGAAAGTAGTACAGGACTTGCAAAAAACTGCTCTGCAGTACAGGGTGACTGTGTTCTGTCACGCACAAAAGCTGTCTATACTCTACTGTATTATAGTGGTTGAAATGTATTTTGCTGTTAAAAAAATAAAAATATAATAAAAATAAAAATAAGGGAACTGTAGACTTAGGGAATTGTAGAATTGTACGGAACAACGGAACAGAGACAGTGGGTGGTTTTGACATTGATAATGTGCAGTTTTGGCCTTGCTTTGATGATGTGCAGCTGAGATCCTGCAGCAAAGGGTTAAATGACTTTAAGGGAGTATGAGAAGGAACTAGGATGAGACAGAAGCAAAGGAGGAATGTGATCTCACCTCTAGAAGATAAGGAAACAGCATGAACAGTAGAGAGTAGCCTATAGTGAACAGCGCTAAGGAAAGCATATGAATTTGCCTGATCACTCAAACTGTATTCATAAGAAACTTGCAGAGTTAGGAAAAAATGTACAGGCTATAAAGATTGAGAACGGGTTAACGGACTGGCTACAGAGTTTTGGAATTACTGGATGGTTAAAAGATTTGTTTCTGCACGGGTTAACAGTACTAATTGCCATTGTAATCTTTTTAATTATATTGATCTGTGTGTGGAATTGCTTTATGAGAATTATGAACAGAATAATAAGAGGGGTCTGGATTGCTCAAAAACAAAAAGGGGGATTTGTGGAATGGCTGGAAGACAACGGACATATTATGAGCAATCCAGACCAAGTAACTTTGTTGTAATAGCAGGCCGAGCAGGCCAAAGGTGTAACAAGCTGCAGCTGTTATGAAAGATATATGCAAGGCCAAGAGAGACAAAGAAACTGTATTCACAGAGAGATAAGAGAGTTGGACAGAAAGACGAGGAAAAAAACCACAAGAAAGCAGCATGCCTGCACAAGGGGGGAGCAGCGCGTGGGCACCACACCGGGACCAATCATAGGAGAGATCACAGGAGTGTGAACGCGTAGTTTTAACCTATCACCTTTTCAATAACAAAGCCTGCGTAGCGTGTGTATTTTTAGCTGGGGGTACAAATTGGTGTGAGTCTATTAATAAAGTGGCACTAACTCATTAGAAAAAAAAAACCAAAAAAAAGGGGAATTGAGGGAATGACCCCAGAGGCACGATTAGAGAAAGCATGTTACGTTTTGAACTTTCTGAAAATCTCTGCCGACCATGCGGTGCCTCCCACTGTGCGACATTTTGTGTCAACTGGTGACAAGCAACAAAAGCATGAAGGTGTCTTAGTACGCATGAAAGACCCTCGTACGGGGCATTGGTCGGGAACGCATGAATTGCTAACTTGGGGGAGAGGTTATGCTTGTGTTTCTACAGATGAAGGCCCGCGATGGATACCTGCTCGCTGTGCACGGCCTGAGCTTAGTGTGCCGGATCGTGGGAGCGCTGCTGCCACCAGTCAACCCAGCAACTAATGTGTGTCTCCCTACTGAACCAGTCCTTGTTTGGAGTGCCCTTCCTTGAAACTGACTTGCAGACCTTGTTGCAAAAGAGTGAATGTATGTGGGGAATGAAGAATCTTACTGAAAGTCTTGGTATTTGGCATAATTGATTACCTCTGTATAATGTTAACCCAAAAGAAGTTGATATTGTTTGCACTTTGAATGCTGATAGTTGTCTTTATGTAGACGCTAATGTAGTGAAAAGCTATGATGGGACCATGACACCCACATAAGTCAACACATGAACATGCTGATAAGCATAATGCATTTAAATGCAATGTAGCTTTGGATGAAGCATGTAATTATGTAGTTAGTTTACGGAACTGATGAGACCGTATTGCAGCGGTTCTTCTCTTATCCAGAGTAACAGCAGGGAAAGCATTAAAGAATTAAATCACCTTGTTTGTTAGGCAGTTAAGAGTGTGAGTCAAATTTGCCACCATTATATACAAAACAGATAATATATATACACAAATAATGTTGATAGCAACAACTGAAACATCAGTGTGTTAAGTAGTGTTTAACCTAAATCAAGGACTTTTCAAGTTTCCCGTGCTCTGTCAGTAAGGAGGTGCACAAGAAGCTGGGAGGGAGCAGAGCCAGGAGAGCAGACTTAAACTAGTTAGTCCAAGGTATATTCCATACCAAACAACATCATATAAACTGGGGGAAGAAGGAAGGAGAGGATGTTCAGAGGGATGGCATTTGTCTTCCCAAGTAACCATTACATGTGATGGAGCCCTGCTTTCCTGGGGATGGCTGAACACCTGCCTGCCGATGGGAAGTGGTGAGTGAATTCCTTGCTTTGCTAACCTTGTGGACCTTTTGCTTTACTCATTAAACTCTCCCGGTTCTCTGCCCCATCCCACTGGGGCAGGGGGTGAGCAAGCAGCTGGTGTGGTGCTTAGCTGCCAGCAACAGTTAAAACTACGACACATTAACACACCTGAAAATGGATCCAGCCATCAACTGTCAGGAGACGCTCCCGATGCTGCACTTCTATATCCCCACCAAAAAGTAAAATGGGAAAGGGGGATATTAAAGTAGTCTCTCTCAAATACACCTTAGCATACCTCACCTGCATGTAAATAAACACAAGCATTAAAAACACCACAAAAAAAACCCAAGCCACATAAACCCGAGAACACCAAATCTGATTGCCACTTTCAGAAGCAAAAAACACTCTTTTTTTCCTTTTAAGATCAATCAACAGAAGTCTTGTACACAGACTGACCAACAGCAATCTGCCTGCCCTAGACCACATAAAATACATCACCTCTAAGTGACAGGCTTATGTGCTATCAAGAACATAAAAGAACATAGAGCTAAAGCCATGATTTTCTTGTTAAAATTCAAACAGAAAGATAATGTTAGCCTAGTGCTGTTCAGAGAAGAAACAAAAAAACTAATAAAGCTACTGAAGTATAAGGTAGGTGAAACTCTTCTATTACACGTTTTTCTTAGCAGCAGCTGGTTTGTCAATTTATATCCACATATGCACATGCATACATGTGTAAGTGTGGGGACATGTGCAGACACAGAGTACACTATGGGCCTCAGCATATGCTACTTCTGGCTTTCAGGCCTCTCACAGATAAGAGATGGAATGGGATGGGAAGGGGCTGTCAGTGGGAAGAAATAAACAAAAACAGTGCATCTTCATACAGAAGTACAGGCTTTATTTTTTCCACTGTTCACAGAATAACTTACCTACTTTAGATGCTGTCCTGCCATTACACTACAAGGTTCTTGGGGGCAGGAAATATTTTCAAGTCCCCAAAAATTACTATTACTTCATTTGCATTAAGCCTAATGTAATTTCCTACTTCTTTACAATAAAGCTGGTCATTGAGCAACTGCTGTCAAGGTTTTGTTGTACCAGAAGTGTAACTTCATATAAACACCTGAATTTAGCAAATAGCTGATAAAATATTCAGTTGTGAGGAGGAAGAAAGTGGCAGGAGAAAAAAAAAGATGCAATTCACACAGGAAGTTCAGCAGTCAGTTACAGAATTGACTGTTACATTTTAAGTTACTACGGGGGATATGTGAGGCCTGTACCAAGTTTCAAAGCATTAGAGTCTGCTTAGAACAGTAAACCAAAGCACACTTTGAAGTGTTAATACACATATTACTGCTTAAAGTGATCATATTTAAATCAACAACACTGTACTGATAAATAGAATTAAACTCTCAGTTTCACCATGAAGAGATCTGTTCATCATGTTCAGCCTTAACTTTTTTCTTCAGCACTCAGTTGATTCATTTTTATGGACTTTAGGATCATTAGATACTAACAACTCTTAAGATGAACAAGAAGTTCAGATATATTTTACACTAACATATGTTATTTAATATTAGATGCGTAACTCTACCTTTACACAAACTATCAGCTAGATTCACTATTTCACTTACCTTCTCCTGGTATAGGAGCCATCCATATGTCTGTAAGTCTCGATTTACAGAGGAGGGATGCACCTGCGCTTTACCCTGAGCAGTTTCCACCATGCAAGCCAGCTTCTCCGTAACATCCACAGACTTTGTGTATATTATTTTTCCTACGTTGTCATACAGCCCTGCAGTCAACACAGCTTTAAGAAGAGCTATTTCATGGAGAGAAAGGGGTTGTGTGGCTCCACTTCCATCCCATCCACATTGTGTTGTAGGTGCTGTGAACCCTGCTGCTCTGACTACCCGTATGAGTTCTTGCTTCACATCCTGAAATTAGTAAGGTATTAGTAAAACTCTGAATTTAAGAAGGTACATACTCTACTCCGTCAGCAGACAATTCTCCTTTCCAAAGGAGAGCCTCTTATTATAAAACACACTTACTTTCTGCAAGGACTCTGGAATCCTGGCTGTTTCTATTAGAACAGTATTATCTGGAATGTAGGATTAGATATATGGTACTATATATGCACTGCAAATACTCTCACACCTGTCGTTAAAATAAAGACAGATTTGCACCAAAGATCCACTTTTGTGTAGAAGAGCTCAGGCACCCAAACTCAAATAGGAAGGACCAATTAAAAAATTTTCTCACCAAAAACACATGGCCGTTTACACACGTTTGTGGCTCATCTTTCAAACTAACTGTTAACCTCTCTGTTCTTCGACATAAAGAATAACACAAGTGAAGTACTCTAATTCATAAGTTTTGATTCTCTGGTGGAAGTAACAACCAGTTTCTTCAATGGCACTGACTGCAAAGATGTGTACTAACAAACTGTGCATATCAAAACTCAAATGCAGACAGAGCTACTTTGATTAAGGGTGTGCATTTTATCAGTCCCTAGCACTCCATTTGTTTTTGTCTAAACAGTAACTGTGATACATCACCTCTTTAAAAGGGCATGACATTTTCAGAAGGAAATTTTAACAAATAACTTTTGAGTGCAGAGCATAATTATTTGGTTTACCTCTACAGTTAACAGTGAAGTCCTATTAAGGAAATTTCTTCTGCAGTAAGTCATTTCAGCACGATACCCTCCTTCTTGTCGAGCCCTTTTCCACCTAAGGAAAAAGCCCTGTCTTACTACAGCAAAAAGAATCACATCAAGAGTATAAAAATGTAAGAGTGGTAGCAAGTTAAAAGGCAATACTGTCTTTTGATCAGCATTCTCCACTCAAAACTAGAAATCAGTGGTATTAATGAAGATGAATGTTGCTGGTGTAAGAGCACCCTGGAAAACATGCCTGTAACAAAGCTGATAGATACTAACAAAATATATGGTAATTTTCTCTCAAACATTACATGTCTGTCTGAACAGCTGAAAAAATTCAGGTGTTGTTTTTGAGATTTAGTGGCAATATTCTAAAAAGCGTATGTAATTTTATAATATATAGAATTGTATTTCCTCAAATACAAAATGCTCAGGTCAGCATATCACAAACACCAAAAAAATACTAGGATAAACAGACACAGTACACCTCTGTACACATACAAGCATGATTAAAAGGAGTTACAGAGTAAGTAAGCAAGCTACCTTTTTGTGTTAACAGTATTTGGCACTTAATATTCTGAAGAGAAAAACTTCCAAGTGCAAACGATTCAAGAGGAGATATTTATTAAAAATTCTTTACAGAACGGCATTACTTAAGTGTTACCTGCATCTAGCTATAAGCACAGGAGAATTATTACCCCAGATAAGCATTGTAGATTGTTATATGGTCTGAAACTGCCACTGCTAGAGATGATTTTGCAAGATCTGCTTCATCTTTTCGACCAATTGGTGTAGTAAATGGGGATTTTTCTGTCATAACAGCAGCCAGAGTTGCCTGCAATTAGTAAAGTACACATCACTTAGTGTTTTATTATAAGCTTACAGGTTTATCATACAAATGGCTTTATATTTTCTTTTCAGTAATATTTAATGATGCTTTATCTTCTACTAAGTCAAGGACAACTGTAAGAATTTCCTTACACATATTAAAGATATTGCTTATATAGTGCCTAAAAATTAAATCTAATACGGGTTGTTTTTTTTAATCTCAAAACTCACATGAAATGGTTTGCCAAATGAGAGAGCAACACCCAATATGATACAGTGAAGGTCAGATTAAACAACTACTTTAGATTATAACAGGAGATACTAAGAGAACTTGAAATTTAAAATTATTTGTTTTCAGCAACTACCATACCCATGCTTCCTCCTAATTTGCAGTAAATTAAATGGATTAAGTTAAAAGTGGAAAGTGTGCCACAGTCTTCATATAATAAGTTATAACATCGATTATTTGCAGTAACTTTACGTCAGCATGTTCTTGGCCCATGAACTGTGGGGTAATCCATACTGGTGTAACGCACATTAACAGGGCTTTTTCTGTAAGTGTCATACTCCTTAGGATCATAACAGACAAAACTGGGCACCACGTCTGACTATCTTGTGAACAGTACTTAAGAGTTCCAACCTAAAATGACGCTGTGATTCTAAAAAGACCTTTAATATTGAGTTCAACTGTAAAGAACACTTAAGATTGCTCCCCTCCATGATGTCCACATGCCTTCACCTTAAAATTAACATTTTAACTTCTTGCATTTTCCTTTCAAAATACCACATCGCAGAAGTCAGATTAATTGTAAAGAGTTAACCATTTCTGTGTTTTTAAATTTATACAGAGGTTTTTGTTGGTTTGTTTTTTTGTTTGGTTTTTTTTACTCACCACAGGATCCAAGCAGCCAAATATAGCACCAAATATGAGCATTTTGCCAATCTTTACATTGACAGGAAGGGCTGCGAGGTGCTGGCCCAATGGAGTCAGCTTGGGCTCATTTAACAGACAAGCCCCAATCTTCCTCAACAGGTTCATTGCATTACCAATTACTTGCTGCTGTGGTGGGTCTAATGCTTTGGAAAGAAAATCTTCAGGAGAGCCAAGATTGCATTTCTGTGGAGTAAATGGGCATATCATTCAATATAAAAATATATTGTAACAAATTCTATAGTAGCTACAAAGGAAATTGGAAAACTTCTTGCAATCAAAAGCCCACATTCCATCCCCTGTAAACCAGCCTCTTGGTTCCCAGAATGCAGATGCATTCCCACATTAGGTTAGCAGAACTTCATTGTTTGCAAGGGCTTCATATGGCACAACCACTGATCAGTGAAGCACGTTACCAATGGTCACAGATGAGCAGGAGACTCTCAAATCTGTTGAGATCAACTCAACCTGTCATATTTCCATGCATATCCTGCTCACTCAGGGTGGGGAGAGAGGGAATGGAATTGCTTCCTTAAGCAGAAATCGGTTTGAAGGCTATTTAACTAAGTTTGAATTGTTACTCTGAGGTAAACTGGAGTAAGCATAGTATGCTACTCCTACTCAGCAGTATGCTCTGGATTTTCCAACACACAGGTTCTGGGTTACCTGGTGGGAGAAGCCCCACTGACTACACTGGATCAGGGCTGTCCCAGCAAACTTTTTTAGCTAACAAGGTCAGTACTTTCAAAACCACACAATACTATGAAAATGTAATTCCTCCAAAGGCACGTGTAATATCTTTAGCTAACAAGGTCAGTAATTCTAAAACCAAACCCATACCATAATATGAAGGCATAATTCTTCCAAAGGCACACGCAGTATTTCTGGAACAGAATATTCCATGAAACTTTCAAACCTGCAAATCATAAAAAGGATAGAAACACAGATATTCAATTTAATCTTTGAATTCAACTTATAAACTCAGGTTTCACATGCTTGTTCTTCACAGATGTTCTTTTGAGGGGCAAGACAGGGAAGTGGCATGTGTTTTAATGCACGAGTAAACTGCTCATCCTTTGATTTAAGGTGTGTGGTGGTAGCTTGGAAAGCAAGGTTTTAGTGAAAGAGAGGGACAGGGCAGTAAGACCATGATTTTCAAAACAAATTAAAATGCAAAGCTCTTAAACTGAGGGTCTTGCATGTGGTTAAAATGCACACCCCATTCATTACTTCAAAATACTTTCACCTTAACTGTTTCTCAGCTGAAAGCTGCTTAAGACAAGCAGGAAAAAGTATGCAACTAATGCTGCAGCACTGCATAATTTGCTATTTCCTCCCATCTATTATCCAGAGATACCACATCAGAAACCTACAGATTTGTCTGATAAAATCTTCAAAGTTCAGGAGGTAAGGTCTCTGTATATTTGACGCAGCGGCAGATGCTGTTAGAAACCAATCTATAATTCCTTGGTGCTGCACTTCCCCTTTAATTATGAAATTTTTTTTTCAAAATATTATAGAGTTACTAAGAATAAAATTAACTTTAAGGTCGTGAAACAAGAGTATTATAACACTTTAGTCATATGATATTAAAACTTTGGGTGGTTAGTTGTTTTTTTGGTTTGGTTTTTTTTTTCTTTCCAGTTTGGAATTGTTAAAGTGAATTTCAACATGACTTCCTGTTTTTATGCAGAAAAAAAGATATAAGATGTTAATGTGACTTACAGATCTTGCCGAGTTTACAATACCTGTCTCTTGTGTACATTCGGAAGCAGAATCCATCCCTAACACGCCCAGCTCTTCCTTGTCGTTGCAGAGCACTAGCTTTACTAACAAAGGTCTCCTCCAGGGAACTCATCTGACTACTTTCGTGATACCTAAAAAATGGTAAAGCAATTTCCTTCAGATTTCAGAATTAAAGTTTTGATGTAAACTTAAAATACCAGCATATTGATAAAATATCTAAATAGTATTTATCTGAAAATATTAAAAATTAAGTATGTTTTGAAAACTAAGCATACCTGGGGGAAACTGTACATCATAGAACCTTGGATACAACTCAGTAATTAAAGTGTAAGAATTAGAAAATCAAAGATCTATTGTATTATTTCACCTCCCTGGCAATTCAGAGTTGTTCTTTCTAACACATCCTACAGGGCTTTCCACATTTAAGATGGACAAAAAGTAACTTCTAAAAACTGAGAGGATCTACTTTTTTTTTTAACCAGTACTTAATCATAATTCTCTGTATCTGTGAACAATTCCCCTTGTTCTTCACATCATTTGGCAATCCAAAGACTCATCCCAAACTTGAACCTAAACTGAAAGCTGTTCAATGAGCTCAGCACATTTTTTTCATCCAGAACTGTAGTTTGAGGACACTACAACGTTCTTGCAGTACTAACCGCCGAGTATTTACAGTAATCACAGGGCAACTGATTAAAAAATAAGATTTAAACTCACCTATTTTCTTTTGTTCTCCCAGTATCAATTACAAACACCACATCTGGTATTGTAATACCCGTCTCTGCTATATTGGTTGCCAAAACGATCTGAAAAGTAGTAACATAATATAAATAAAAGAATTTTGGAAAGTCTAACAGTTTTCATCCTTTTAATCAATATTGTAGACTAACTCTGGTTCAAGTTTTTACCCAGAAACGTTTCCTTAAATAATCTGACAAAGTATGACAAGCTACATGACTTGGAAAATAGTTTGGTCTTCCCCAACTACCGAGCACACAAAAGTTAAGTGAGAATTTCACATTCACTTTGTTCTATAATCCATCAAAGTTAGTAGCTAGTACCTGCCAAAATTTGTCAAGTTTTTGATTAGTTTGGCAGTAAGTTAAATACTGTTTTCCCAGGTAAGAGCTATAGTTACTGGTTAATAATAATTAAAATACAAGAAAGCCAATAGTTAAAGAAGCTCTTGGAAAAATACTATCTTTAAAAATTTGTCTGATTACTGTCAAAGTTTCCACAGCATGCTAGCTTCTATCTGTTACAGAGCACCAGAATAGAAGAATTGTTTCTCTGCAATGAGAAAATTCCAGGAATAACTGGTTCATGTGTAATTCTGTATGATTTAATTTTAAAACAATTCAGAGTCACATGCACAGAAAGTTTCTTCTTTTAATGAACTCTGCCTTTCTAAATACATCATACCTTTCTAATACCAATAGGAGGTATTGTGAATGCAGCTGCTTGGTCTTGAGTTGAAAGAACAGAATGCAAAGCTATCAACCTGTGCCTAGAACAAGAAGCGACACTAATCAATATACACTTATCAAAATAAGGATACTGTAAAAGCAATGAGACCAAAACAATGATAACAGTTTGGAGAAAGCAACCAGAATGTACACTGGAAAGAGTGAAAACTTTGTACGATTAGGCACAAAAAGTCTGCTTTGGTGTTTTATTACAATATCAAGAAAAGATAACATCATTAGTTTATAGGGCTGTTCCTCTATTTGGTAATAATGCAGGAAAAATACTGCTACTGCACAACTCTAGGTTAATTTACATTAATAGCATAGCAAAAAAGGGAACCAAGTGTCCATGAATCCGACTTCTTTTCATTGTGCTTTTAAGACAAAGACCATTACTGAAACTGCACAGAACCATAAACACATGCAACTCTCAGCCCAACTAAGAGGCCTTCAGAGATGAGACAGCCACAGAGATTTTACTTCCCTTCTCTTCTAGGCCTTGACATCTTAGTCCACCTATGAATCTTTAGAATTTGACTGCAAATGTTGTTCTTAGGCCATCATGTTGCTAATTGTCACTACAACACTATGCCATTTTTCTTGGTAGATTACTGTCTCTGGATCTCTCAGGAAGTAGTCACTTCCATGTAAACAGTAAGGCACAGAAAGCTGTATCCCAGATATAGCAGCTTCCATACTTTAAGAAGTAGACAAGAAGTGCTTTGTCATTAAATTTGTTGATAAATAAAACCAAAAGAAGAAAAAAAAGTTATTACTGTACCATTCCCAAGCACCTGTTGTTCTCGCTTGTATCCTTTTTAAATAGAACTACATGAGCACAAAGCTCAGAGGTATAACTCAATTTCCCTTTTCAAGAATAGCAGACCTTTAAACCCAACATACACGTTCATTAAACTATCACAGAAGGTATCTGCACTACCTGTCACGCAAGTTAAATCTTCTATCAGTTGAAATGAGATCATACAGCTGTTGGATATGGGCAAGGCCTGGTAAAAAGATCAGCACAGCACCCTCAACGTTCTTGAACTGAGGACTTCTATCTGGAAAGTTACAGTACAGGCACATATTAAGACATACGCATTTGCAAACAGCTTCACTTGACAACAGGAACTAATTCTGGCCCCTGCAGCAAGTGCTTTGTAGGGTGTTTCACATAAGAATGAAATCAAGTACTCCAGTAGAAGCACTGGAAAGTAAGTCCAAAGGACAGCTCCAAGTATATAAACAAGTATATAAAGTACTTGAGAAGTAGACTGTACCTAAGTATGCAAGCAACTCCAAAATAAGTTCAAGGTTGATCTTGTAAGGGTTCATGTAGACAATAGCCTGCTGCGTACGACTGCTATAGTTTCCATAGTAAGGAGCCAAATTCTTACTAGATCCAGACTGGATTGGGACATATTCCTAAACAAACGAAAAAAAAGCGCCAACACAAAAAGAGTAGGGAAAAAATTAAATAATTCTCAGTGTTTTAAAAGAAGTTAACTCAGCAAAAAGTCAATTTGTCATTCACTTCATATAGGCTTCTTAAAACAGAGTTTGAGATAGGAGACATTTAATTAACTTCCCACCAAAATCACTGTGAGATCAAATGACAGCTACCTACATAACCTGTGTATAGGCGCCTGTTACTATTAAACAAAATCTAAGACTGAAAAGGAAAGAATAAAAATTAGAAGTCTGTGCAAACAGTACCATACAGTCTGTTTTACAAATGAAAACAGTTCCCAGGTCCACATCGGACACCCAACTAGCATCAATTCAAAATGGGGTAAAAGGGTGGCTACTCTTCTTTCAAAACTATGTTGGGGTATAAGAAACCAGTCTCCACTTTCTCCTCTCCCTCACCTCAACCTTCTAGAATGATGACTGCAATGAAAGTTGAGTGAATTAGGTGGCAACTTCTGCAGTGTTTCGGAATGGGAAGAAAGAAGGAGGAAGGGACAGTTAGCAGAACATACAGACACGTAAATTGTTTATAAATACCCTACAGGTAAATACTTAGCATAAGGCTTCTATGTTAAGCAGCACTACTGTAAATTATTTCATTGTTAATCAATGCACTACAAAGAAGCTTGCCACCACATATCCTTCTGTACTGAAGGCTCAACAGAAACAAACCACAAAGATGGAGGAGCACTCAGGAGAGAGCTTAGGCTTCAACTAAAGGATGCTGTTGTGATGTATGGGGTAACTACCACTCTAGGGTTAAAAAAAAAATATAACGAAATCAGCAGAGCACATGACATCATATTGTTAAAAATATGCATCAGCATTTGGTCACACAAAAGCTAAATGGTCCTTCAAGATACTTTGAGAGAACAAGTCAGAGGGGACAGGTATCTCCAAAACATATACAGTTTAGATGAACAGTCCGAGTTGGCTAAAACCAGTTGGCATTCACGTACTGTTCTCTTCAAGAATTCTGATCCAGAAGCACATACAGCTGTCACTGCAGAGTACCTACAGGATTAACCACAGCTGTTAAACTAAAAAGCTCTACATAATCTCATGTCAATCATCTCATTTGGCAAGGCAAGTTGGAGGATCTTCAGAGTTTTTTAGCTAAGAAGGGTATGACCTTGCCTCTTCTGCTGTTAGGTTCACTACCTAGGAGAATTCTTTCCCTTGCTGCTGCTCAAAGATCTAGAGCTAGAAATCTGTACAAGACAACTCAACAACAAATACAGCAAAATCCAGACAGCTATAAAAGAGTTGCAGAGAAAGGTATGGGTGCAGTGTTAATAACTATTTGTTTTCCACTGTTGGAGGCCATCGTGCCTGTCCTACCATCTGACAGACTACTGGATACTATATAATCCAATCACATTTAATAAAAGGAACTAAAGTGGTAATTTAAAAAGAAAAATAAAATAAAGATTTCCAAGACAAAACTAGAAATGCCTATTTTACCTGATACTTCATAGTGCCTCCTCCTTTGCTAGTAACATTTACTGTTACTTCCTCCTCCTCCTCCAAGAACTTTTGACAATATTCTGAGTCTTTCTCCAGAACGTAGCCAGTTGCTTCAATTACATCTTCAACATGGAAAATCTTTAGTGAAAATTTACAGAAGAAATACAGGCATGTCAAAATTTCATCAGCACCTTTCTTGTTTTTTAAAGCTTTCACACAAAGCTGGACAGTGCATGCCCTTCTCTTTTAATGCTGTAATAGATCTTGCAAATTTCAACTTAGTCTTTCTTACAATTTCTTAAAACCTACACCTAGAGCTGCTATGAGTTTGTTAATGGGCCTCTCTCTCCACTTGATCACTAACATTATCTTTACCATAGCCTACACTAACATGCATGAGAAACACATATAAAAGTGTAATGGCAAAGTTGCAGCAGGGGTGGAGGGGACTTAAATGCTTTCCTTTCTACTAGGTTGAATATAGAAAAATGAAACTATCACTGACAGATTGATAACCAAATATATATCCATCAAAAAAACCAGCATGACGCTGTACTTCAAAGCACTGAAGCTATTTTATATTTTCAAAAAAGAGAAGGGTTACAAGTCCTTGAAATGCATTTAAGATATGTATTTTTGATAAGAAAAGAGTGATAAGAGGTGTATTTCCTAGAGACACTAACCAGGCAAACAGTGTATATATGCATATAAGTGTTTTGCATAATCAAAGGAACATTTGCCTACCTCAACAGGGTAACTCCTCCCCGAGATCCTTAAAATGGGACAGTGAGAGAAATAGCTGGAAAACTTCTCACTGTCTACAGTAGCACTCATTAAAATCAGATGCAAGTCTGAACGCTTATGCAAGATCTCCTTCAGAATAACTAGCAAGAAATCAGATTGGACACTTCTCTCATGTACCTAGAAATAAAAAAAAATCTATAGTAAGGCTTTAGTACAAGTCAAGGCCCAGAAAAAACTGTAATTTCTGCAAAATAGTCAGAGCTGATAACCTCATCTACAATAACATGAGATATACTTGAAAGATGACCATCTTCCTGAAGTTTCCGAAGCAGGACACCTGTTGTACAGTAGAGCAGTCTGGTGGCTTCTCCTGTTCTTGATTCCATACGAATTTGATATCCACATAGAGAATTCTTTAAAAGAGATATTAAAAATATAGGAATAACATAAAATAGTATATAAGCTAGAGATATTAAAAACTAAGCAAAATTTAATCACTGTTGGATTCGGTCACTGCACAAGTCCCTAATTAAATAGTATGGTGAATGACTACCACACTTTTTTCAGACGTGTACTTTCCTTTGTTAAGAAAGGAAAAATACACCAAAATCTACAAAGCTTCTCTAGAACTCTATTCTTCACAGTCCTCAAACAAAAGTATTTTTGCACAGACTGACGACCATAAAACATACAGGACCTTGGTTTTCTTCAAATAAAGTAACATGTTGGAAGGGGCCTCTCAAAGCAGGGTCTCACTCAGTATCAGACCAGGTTGCCTTATATCAGATGAGTTTTCTCCATCCCTAATGACAGAGATTCCAGAGTGTCTGGCCAGTCTGCTCCAATATTTGACCACCCCCATTATGAAACTCTTGCTCTTAACCACTCTGAAGATTTTAGACATTGTACATAGATATGCAGAGGTTCACTGGTGAAAATTAAGAAACAGCTAGCATAGCAAGTAGCCTTTTTCAAGGGAAAGTAACATCTAAATATTTGGTTGTGTAAGAAATGATGCTTTCACTTTGTACCAACAATCCAGCCCCCTGTATCTGATCAAGACTAGAAGAAGGAATTCAGACACATCTTACTTTTCCTCCTGGTCCGGATTCACAGCCTAGCTCTTCACAAACCCTGGTTGCCAGACTCACTGCCGAGATTCTTCGGGGTTGTGTACAAACAATGTTACATTTATTTGATCCTTCATTTAGCAACAAGTCTTCTAACAGGAAATGGGGCACCTGGGTACTCTTCCCACTGCCTGTTTCACCAGCCACAACAACTACTCTATGTTTTTTAAGAGTTTCTACAATTGAGTATCTGTGCTTAAACACAGGTAACTCCTGTCTCTCTTTCAGAAGCCTCTGGTATCTGGAGGAACTTTGCAGCTTTTTGAACAAAACCCTTGAAGGTTCCAAATTATCTGTGCCTGAGGTCTCAAGGGAGAGACTGCTGAAGTCCTCATCAGAAACTAAGTCTTCCCAGGAATCCTCAGGACCCTCAGATACTTTTGGCTGGTTTTCAGACTGCAGTTGCTGTTGTTGTTTGAGTTTGTTTAATAATCTAGCAATAAAGTTATCACGAGGTTTGTTCGTTTCTATCTTGTTTTCTTCTTCCTTTTTCTTTTCAATATCCCTCCATTCTAGCCAGACATCTCTGTAGGTAGGAGGCAGTAACTGATGAACTGACTTCAGGCAGAAAAAGCAGAAAAAAAAAATTACTTTATGTACTACTTAGTAGTATCACTGATTTTATTCATAAATGAATCTGAGTGGGAAGAAATGTAACAAAACATGAAATAGGGAGCTACTTCTACATACAGAAACTATGAAGACAGTAATACGTCAAAAATACATTGTCTTTATATACACTGTCAAAAAAGGATGTCTTGCATTCTTTACAACACTGCAATTTTACTATCAGAAAGTTTCCTCCCAGTGTGCTGCAACACATAGGCATAATTACAGATAAAAGCAAATGAACATATAATAGAAGCTAACAATTTAATGGGAAACAAATTCTAAACACAGTTTAATGAAGTAACTACAGATACAATGAACAAGTGCAGAAACACATTCCAAGCTAAGAACAGTAATGTTGGTGAAAATCTTACTTGTCCTTTGGTTAAATGGTAGAGTGCCAAAGTAGCAGCTAGATGTTGTGCTTGCATACTATCTTCTGTTACAATTGTAGGACACATTGCCATTACATCATCTGATGACTTCATAATCCTGACCCTTAAAGAGAAATTCATATAGGCATTTCTCGTAATTTTTGTTACCTATATAACACCACACCTGTTATGGTTTTTGTTTAAAACTTAAACAGTGAAACTCCAATAGAGAAAATAAGCTAAATAAACTTATAGCATTTTGTAAACAGAAACAGCAAACAAATTTTGACTGAATAGCAGAAAATCTCTAGCAGCAGATTCCAAAAGTGAGTTTGTGGGTGGTTGTTTCTTCTTCCCAGTCTTGAGCATTATCATTTTCTTCAAAGCAGAAGTAATTATACATATATAGATCACCATTAAGGTTAGTTGCTTTGGAAGAAGGACTAAATACTTGTTTGTGTGTGTCTAACTACCTAGCATAGATTGAGGTAACAGTTAATGACCTACTGAGATGGAAACAGATGTTTAACAGATTATGTCAGTCAGACCAGCAGCCAAGTTTCTCATATTCTTAGGGGGACAGTATATTACTAGCTTTTAATTCACAAGACAACAGCTTCTTTTAATTGGCTCTTTCAATAAGCATAACTCATTTGTAATGCCATGTCTACTTTATTTATATTTAATACTCTAATTCATACCACTATCTTACAGAGTCATTTTCTAGAATAAATTTAAAAGTCACAGATACTGCACTGTTTTGGTTACAAACTTACAGTAACTTTCATACAAATTTCTAACTTCCACTGTCTTTTAAACAATCCACAAAGGGTTTTCGGTATTCATATGCTTACAACCTGTGATTTAATATATTACTTTGAATGCAATTACCCTAAGTTAATTGTCCAAATTTATCTCACAAGCTTGCTTCAGAACCTTTCTTTCAGCAGTACAGAATCAAAAATCAATCATTCACTAGAACCTTATTTTTGTGTCCAGTCTAAGCATTACTTTTCAGAGCTACACAGAATGAAATACGTCCCTACTGGAATAAAAAAAAAACCAAAAACAAAACCCAAAACTGTTAAATGCATTATAGTCATAAAAATCTGGATCAACATGACAAGACAGAAGTAGTCAGCATTTTTATTTTTAAATGAACTAAAAGGAAAATAAAAAGTTTATAGGAAATACCTACCTACATTTCCAATATTTTCCAACTGGAACTTTTTCAAAAGAAGGATTTGGGCTTTTGGGAAAATTCTTCCTGCACCAGTCAATCAAAAATTGTTTTGGAGATTTACCAGTCCAGCTTCGAGCACTGTAATCAAAATTTCTTACATCTAGTGGTTCTTTCTTTTTCACTACAAGAGCAGAAAGACATTTTAAGTCTCCCCATATTTATTTTACATTCCTTGGATAGCAGAGAATGTTATTACCTTTCCTTCACAATGTATTTTTACTAAAGCACAGTATTTTCTGAAATGTTTTGCAGAAATACTTGTACTGATACATGACAGAATTTCCTGCTTTTCCCATAAACATACCTAGCAGGAAATTACAGTATTTTGTTTGCTGTCTTTGATAACCCAATGATTCAAGAACTTCCACTGGTTTGGTTATTAGTAACTGTTTGAAGGTTTACAATGAAAATAGTTTAAAGAGATGAGAGGGTGACAATGGAAACAGTAACTAGTCCTACAATTAAAAATAATAAAAATTTTAGACATGACAGTATGGCAAAAATAGTTTTCAACGTCACCTGCTAAAACAAATACAGATCCTTTAGAGACAACTTGGTTAGTGAAGTAGTCCCCCTGCCTCTCCCACAATCAGAGCTTGATGACTCAGCACTGCAGTGCAAGATAACCTAGAAAAACAAGAACTAATACTGGAAATTTGCGGTACACTTCAAGCTTGTACTGTATTATTTCCAACGCACCTTTCCCTTCCTTTGCAGCACCATCAGGTTTTTCAAGCAAGCTCAAATTCAAAGTGCTTTCTTGAGGCTGAGATGAAGGAGGTTTTTTCTTTTCTTTTTGTTGTTGGTTTGATACCTTTACAGCAGGATTAAATACTGGATGTTCTTCAAGTATTGCCATTTCTGTCACAGAGACAATACCATTTACACTTATCAACTGCTGAGCATTTATTCTTTAAAAAAAAGATCAATCATATTAACTCACACTGAGCACCCAAAACCAGAAACAGTGAAATGTTACTGACTTATTAGAATTTGATCCACATGTAAAGGGTAGATTCAGGAAAGCATGCAATTCACACAGTGGTGGAAAAATTTATTAAATCATTTCAATTTAACTCAGAGAGTTACTTGCCTAACAAATATGCAGGCCATGAAATAAAAACACAGATAATTTGCATAACTCTACCTTGCTGAATTCTTCTTATTTTCTCCTGCGCTACCTTCTGGCCTTGCTTGTCCTTGTCTTGCTTGGAGATGCTTGCTTGGTCTTTTGTTTCTGAAAGCTTGGCAGCCAGATGTACATACCTCTCATTCTATTTCAAACAGAATTATTAATTATGAGTGGAATATTGTATGCTTGTCAGTTGTAATGAAATTCATAATAAAGAAGTGGGTATTTTTTGTCCTCTACAACAAGCTTAAAAACTAGTTGTTCCTACTTTGTGTATGTAATTAATAGTCAAAACCTCTAGAATTTGACAGTCACTTTCTAATCTGAAATGCATTTCAAGAATTTTTGTTCCAGCACAATGCATTCAGTATATTGAACGCAATACAAAAAAAAAAAGTGAGAGAAAAAACAACTTTGGAAATGAGAACTTTTACTGTATTACAACTTCAGTAGCCTACAAATGTAAAATTAAAGTAACATAAAAGTAGTATTCAACCCCCAATTTTTAAGAAAAGAGATCCATCACTTGCAGATGTACCAGACTTAGTTTTTGAAATACTTCCATGAAACATTATTTTGTCTTACTGGGTCAAACTTTTCTTCATCTGTCTCTTTTACAGATTCATTCTTCTCTTCATCACTCTGTTGCTCAGCATATCGCAAAATCCATTCCTTCACACTAGTTTCTTTCTCCTTCTCCACATCACTCTCCTAGGAAGAGCAATGAAAATTAAAAGTAATTATAACAGTAAGTGAAAACAGCAATGCCTTTCTCTGTCAGCATTGAGGAACCGTTGCTTAAGATTATATATACATACATAAAACCTCCTAAGTTATATGACTTAAATAACACAAGAAACCATGGAGCAAACTTCTCCAACTGGCGTAAACATCTCATGATACACTTACATAGATCTTAACACCTGAACAATTCTAACTGCTGTAAGAAAAAAAAAACCCAAATACAATTTGCGAGAAATCTGTCCAGTTTCTAGGTTTAAGATTCAATAACCACAGAAATCAAACCACTGTAAGTACACAGGCAAACTTAAATCCATCCAAGTACGTAAGAAATGCCATTTGTAAATAAACAGAACAAACCCCTTCCAGCAGAAAATTAAGCTATGCTTTAACACAAAAATGAATTATCAAGAGCCTTCTAGACTCCATGTGAAAAAAAAGTTACCTCCAAATGACCATTCTACTGAGGTTAAAATAACATGGGTGACAGTTATTAAGCACAGCATATTTTCAGAAGTTTTTCATATCAGTGTTGTAAGTCAATGCAAACTCTGTATTTTTCTCTCTCCCCCCCAGTAAATACAAATTAATTTCTCAGATCACCTTAGTTGCAGAGACATTTTCTTTCCTTTTGTTATCTGCTAAGCGAGGTGGAGGTTCACGTTGTGACACAGGAGAACAAAATTTTGCTCTAGGTTTCTGTTGCTGTTCTTCAAACTGCTGGCTAAAACCTTCAGGCAAAGCATCTTCAAAATAAAAACCCCATGTCACAGAATAGGTCAATAATAATTACTGAAAATCTTTTTCAGTGTGTTGAGAGCCAACCAGAGGAACATATAAAGACAACATGCTTGAAATAAAATTAGGCTTCAGCATTTAGATAAGCCAGTATTTGCTTGGGACTTCCATAACACTCTATAAGTAGGAACAAGAGGTCTACAAAACTTTATACACTAAAAAAATACCCAAGAACCAGCCAGCAGCGCATCTAGGAGAGGAACACCATGATGACAACCAATCTTACTGAAACAATATATTTAATTACTCCTACAAAGCATTTCCATGCCAGAGTATGTCCTATTACTCTTTGGCAAAAAACAGTAAGTCAATTTTTCGCCACCATACTCACTGTCAGGAAGGTTTAAACAAAGCCAATCAAGTGCAGAGTGAAGATCACCACCATATAAAAGTGTATTTTTCATTGCTTCTTCAATGTGCTCAGTCTTAAAAGAAAATCTTTGTAAAGCCATGTATACATCCTATAAATAAAAAAAGTCAGAAAATACTAGGATTCAATCTAGCAAGGTAACATAGGCTTGTAAACTACTACTTCCCACATACCAGGTAACTGACATTAAATGGAGGTAAACAGCATATATTAACAGATCAGAAGGCTGAGTAGGAACTCCTGTTTTGCATACAGATCTTACAGTGTTTTTATTGTAAATATGTATGCATATGTATAAACAAATTACATCCCAGCCTTTATACAGAACATATTTATTTTCTAGTTAGAAAGATAAACCCAAAATTTTCTGGCTTTATGGAACTAAAAACGTAATACATTGTCCTGGTTTCAGCTGGGATAGAGTTAATTTTCTTCTTAGTAGCTAGTAGAGTGCTGTGTTTTGGCTGTGATGTGAGAACAACAGAATGTTCTCGCATCATAGCCAAAAATGTGTGTTCTCAAATGTGAGACACAGCCAGGACAGGTGACCCAAGCTAGGCAAAGAGGTATTCCATGCCATATGACGTCATGCTGAGTATATAAACTGGGGGAAGAAGGAGGAAAGGGGGGACATTTGGCATTATGGTGTTTTTCTTCCCAAGTAACCGTTACATGTGATGGATCCCAGCTTTCCTGGGAACAGCCAAACACCTGCCTGCCCACGGAAATTCCTTGCTTTGCTTTGCTTGCATGGGTGGCTTCTGCTTTACCCATTAAATTGAGTTTTACACTCCTTTCTGACCCTCTTTCCCATCCCTCTGGGTAAGGGGGCGTGAGCAATTGGCCGTGTGGGGCCTGGATGCTGGCTGGGGTTAAAACACAACATACATTCATATTAAGTTCTATTCCTCTATCCTGTCTGAAGACTCCAACTTTAGTTACTGAATGCATAAAGATGCATCTTTCATAATAAGTATACTTGTAAATTCCACTGGATTAGTCATTAATGCAACGGCTGGAAAGCATACTACACTGGTTTGTACTGCACAGACTAAATTTGTTCTAAATAAACAATGGTCAGAGAACAACACTTTAAACTCTACCTGTAGTTTTTTAGCAGTAAGTCTTCTGGAAATCATTCCTTTGTCATCATTTTGGGCTTTATGGTCATTGATTACATCGATAATCCTTTTCTCCAAATTACCATTTATCATTACCTGCACAGAGAAAATTAGTTGATACTAAGCAAAACATTACAAATTTTTGTGATATATCAATGCTTTTCATGGCTAAGGAAATAAGAATGCAGAAATATCTCTGCCATTCAAACCTCAGATTTTCCAGCTTTCTCTAAGTGCAGTAAACATTTCTTACAACAGGGACACTTTCTTCCTACTTCTGCAAGCTATATGTCTTTACTTGAAATGGAAGAATTCATTCCTTATTACAGAGAAGGCCCCTTTACATCCTGAAGGAAATTTACTATGTCAGGAGAAATACTGCAAGGAAATAATAAAAAAAACCCTACTAGAAAGAACAAGGCCTTTCTCCTCTGCTTACAAGAGCTGGTATAGAATGATCTGATCATCAAGATACAATCTGTCATACTCTGTCCTCCCTATCCAGCTTAAAAAAAATCATTTTAGTAAACTAGTAATTCTAGTATTTTCAACACTTCTAAAACACGAACCAAACTTTGGTAGTTACTGAGTTTGTAAAAAAAAAAACCCGGAATTCTTCTTCTGACAGGAAGAAGAATCCATATGCACAGCAGAAGCCCAAACTTAACTCTTAGTAGCCCTGCATGCAATACATCATTTAAAAAAATACAGACAACCTTCTACCCTGTTAGGTTACAGCTATTTCTCAGAGTTCACTCAAAACTCAAAACATAACCAGTTCAAGACACTCCACATCTAACACACAAACGTAGTTTACCCACAACATAATACTAAAGAAGAGCTATAAGAAATATTTACTATTAAATTATTACTAGGAAAACCAAAGTTGTTTTACCTAAAGAAGATACTCACCTTAAGAACAGATTTATCTAGATTTGCAGCAGCACTGGAATCTGTTGTTGAACTAAAACTGTAAGTTTTTGGACCTGCAAATTGCAAATAACCATCAATTACATAAGCAGAACACCAAGAACATTTTTTACAGTAGCTAAAGCAGACATAACATAGCCCAGGCTAGTGCAAACAAATACTAATTTGCCAGAAATATGCAGGTACCTAACAACAATAAGAATAATCAACCGTACAGACAGGCCCTTCCTGATCAAGGAACAGTGAAGAAGTATGTGATTCTTAGCAGACAAACTAAAAATCCCAAGTAGCACAGTAAGAGGAAATGGGATTGACGGCTCAGTTTCTCTTAACACTGAACAAGGAGTGTCAAACAGGGAACTTAATGGCAGGTTCAAAACAAGGAAAACTGTTGAGGTTTATTACTAATGCATAGCTACATAATGGAACTGTCTGCACTAAAGCTGTGGATATTGGACGCTTACTGAAGTCCAAGGGCAGAGATCACAGCTGTTTGTGTAGTCTGTGTTTGGGAGGGCATTTAAAAAACACTGCATTTGGCTCAGGAAGACCCTAAGCTACAGCTGGTGTTCCTTACAACAGTACATCTGGCAAAGCTGGTTCACTGAAACCAGACACCTCACGGTGCTGCAGAATACCAGTTCTACAGGCTGCACAGAACAGTCAACCCTCAGCTCATTCAACACTGCTGAAGTGCCTCCAGCCCTGGAACTGCTCTGGACTTCTTTCACGACACATGCAAAAAAACATTAACCCAAGTCTACCTTACGTTGGTTTTAAGCACATATGGAAGGAACACCAGCAGAAGCAGCTTACTTCTGGGAAAGTGCCACACCAACATTTTGTCCACAAGAACTGTCAGTACTCTAATGACAGGTTTTTTTAACTGATTCGACACTCCAATGCCAAGGCGGCTCGTCTGCTCAGAGACACCCGTGAAGGCCAGGCAGGCTACACCCAGGCCTGACCCAGGCCATGCCGGCGGGGTATGAGGGTCCCTTCCCGGCGGTCAGCAGCGCCCAGCCTTTCGCAGGCCTCTTCCCGCAGCGCCCGGCGCCCGGCCCCCGGCAGAGGCAGGCCGCACCCTCGGCGGCTCCCCAACGAAACTGCCCCTCCGTACGCTCCGGGCCAGCTGGGCACCGCTCTGCCGCCTGCGCCCCGCGCCTCTCCTCCCCGCGGCACGGCCGCCCCCCGGGCGCCCTGGCCGGGCCGCCTCACGCCGCGAGGCCCGGTACCTTGCTTGACACGCGGCTCCTTGGAAGCGGGCGGCGGCCGCGGCGCCACTCGGCTGCTCGCCTCCGCGGCGACGGCGGCTGCAGCGCCAGCCTCAGCAGCGGCTCGGGCTCGCGCCCGGGCAGCGGCGGTGGCGGCAGAGGCGGTGTGGGCCGCGCTGCCCGCCCGCTGCTTCTTGTTGCGGCCGCCCATGGCTACCCCGGTCCCAGCCTCGAAATCCGGGCACCACGGTTGGCACCGCCCGCCGCTCGCCATTGGCAGGTGCCATCCGCTTGGCACCGCCCTCCGTCTCCCATTGGTCAACGCATGAGGGAGACCGTCTCGCCGCCGCCGGGCCTCCTAGGCTTCGCGGAAAGCGGGTTCCGGGGCAAGGGCCACCGCCGGCCGCGGGGGGTTGTGGGAAGGCCTTGCGCGGGGCGGGCGTAGGCTGGCGGGAAGCACACGGTGCCTCAGCGCTGGTGCGGTGTGACCGGGAACGGGATCGGGCCCGGGCCCAGGCCGTGCGTGGGACTCCTGGTGCTCGGAGGTGGTGGGGAGCTGTGTTTCTCTTCGGCGTGCAGCGCCGGCGTAGGGGCGGAAAGGATCCGGCGGGGCAAGGGGAGGCTGTCCCGCGCCGGGCATTGTGGGACCGGTGGGGAAGATGGCGGACGCATTTGGAGATGAGCTCTTCAGCGTGTTTGAGGATGACTCGACCGCCGCCGCTGCCTCTGGGGCCAAGAAGAGCAAAACGGGCGCCACCGAGGGCGCCAGGAAACCGGGGTGAGGGCGCGGTGGCTGGCCGGGGGAGCAGGGCGGCGGGTCGCTCTGGCGTCTGAGGCTCGGGCCGCACTGATGGGTCCGGCTTCTGCCAGCTTGTTTGAGCTACTGAATCCTCTCGGGACCGGGGAGTCGGTGTAGCCTAAAGGGGCGCCCTGCCCTGGGATCCCGGGTCCGGGCGCTGTGGTCGATTGGGAAGCGTGGGGACCTTGAGGCATGCTCACCCGGGAAGTGGTTTGAAAACCCACAACGTTTTTCGTGGCTGAAGTTCTGTGGGTTATGCCCTGTATGTAGTGGGATCACTGTTGCCCGTATAACACCTGATTTTTTTTTCCCTGCAAATATATACGTAAAAGAGGCAATTTGTTGTGTACTTAACGTTGCAGAAAACGACTGGAGGAAAAATCTTCGGTAGCTGCGACAGGGAAGCCCAAAGGGGAGGCTGAGGTCTGTAGTACCGAAGATGTTGTTTTGGCAAAGAAGATAAAATTGGAGGATGTTGTATCAGAAGATGCTAAGTAAGTGCCTAGCTTAATATGTAAGGAAATAATTTCAAGACATTCTGGATAGCATTATGCCAGTTGTGAATAGAGTAGATGTAAGTAGGTTTGCAGTGTTTTCATCTAAAGATGAATTCACATATGAAATTGATTTTCCATTATTTATATAAGTGAGGATATACTGGTGGTACAGGTTCAGCAATAACAAACACTGGGTATGTTTAAAATATTATGGAAAGATAGGCAGCTGCGGTATGAAATGTTAATGTGTTTGTGGTTGCTGCATATGGATTGGTGGTCCTTGGTCAAAGCTATCATGTTGCTTTCAGGCATATAGCAAGGCATAAGCAGTAAGGCACATGGGAGGACGCAGGCTGGCTGTGTACCACGCCACTGAAAGACATAATTGGCTTGCAATACAGGAAGAAGAATTTGGCCAAGGAGACAGAAACAAGGCTTTTGGGGCATGTAAGGTTATAACTGCAGCATATTTGGATTCTTAAGTACAGACAGGGGGGTATGCTTGTGTATGTTGACACCTGAGGAGATAAGGCAGCTGAAGGGAAGCCAGAATGTCTGTGCTTTGGGACCTGCGTGTCTCTTGCTCTTTTCTTTTCAGAATTTCATGACAGGTATTATGAGGGGTTTTGGAAACAGATTGAAGGGACAATGCAGGCACTTTTTCAGATGAGTGTATCTTAAACTTCCAAGTTCCCAAGAATCTCTTATGTTGGTTCAGAAAATCATTAGGAATGTTCATGGAATGAAAGTTCATCCAGAGCTGCCAAATGCAGATGTGTACCTCCTAGCTCAAGATGTGGAAAACTTTAATACAAAAATATAAATTATGTTCTTGCTATGTTCTGACACTTTCTGTGGGTGATGTGTAATTGACTTCGGCCAGAATTCTGGTCTGGATTGTCATTTGGTCTTACATGGTAATTTTTCTTGAAGTTCATGGTAAGATTTTCTATGAGAATGTCATGAGACAACTTCTCAGAATACTGTAAACACAGGCTACCTGTATAGAAGTGAAACAGAGCCAGAGTCAACATTTTAAGTCTGTTTCTGTGTTAGTGGTCTCAGTAGAACATATACTTGCCCCCAGTACCTTACTAAGAATGTTAAAATTGTCAGAAAAATCCACTATTTTATGCAGTGAAAGGCTAGCCTCTTCTTGTTGCCATGAGAGAAGGGACTAGTAAGGAAAAGTGGGGGGTCCTGTCTTTAGGCAGCTGGTCAGGATGCTTCAGGCTGATGTTATTGGGTGGCCTGACTAGTAACAAGAATATGGGTCTCGAATTTTGCTTTGGTGTGTGTTGAGAAAAAGTCCACACTTAATCAGAAAACTTCAAATGCAATATAAGTGATGTTTTATGGTGCAAGTTTTAAGATGTTACAAATCCCAAAACAGGAGCTAACTCAAATTTACGTAGTAGCAAAATTTTAACTCTTACAAGTACTAGTCCTGGTATTAGCCTCTGTAAGCTGTTCATTTCATGTTTGTGCATCTTTTTTTTAACATTGCAGTTAAAGTAGAGGTGAAGTTCAACATTTTCACATTTTTAAAGAAAACAGGCTTTTTAAATACCTTTTTGGCAATCCTAACTCATGTGTTTTCAGTCTGGCAGACCTGATGCCTCAAGTAAAGGTGCAAGCTGTGGAAACTGTTGAAGGCTGTACACATGAGGTGAGTGCAGTGAAAATGCACATGAAAAGTATAGGTTTGCTTCTCAGAATCACAGAATGGCTGGTGTTGGAAGTGACCTCTGGAGACCATCTAGTCCAATCCCCTGCTAAAGCAGGGTCACCTAGAGCAGCTTGCATAGAATTGCAGCCAGGTGGGTTTTGAATATCTCCAAAGAAGGAGATACCGCAGCCTGTTCCAGCTCTGTCACCCTCAAAGAAAAGCAGTTTTTTCTTATGTTCAGATGGAACTTCTTGTGTTTCAATTTGTGCCCATTGACCCTTGTGTCGTTGGGCGCCACTGAAAAGAGGCTGGCCCCATCCTCTTGACACTCACCCTTAAGATTTTGTAGATGTTGATGAGATCCCCTCTCAGTCTTCTCCAGGCTAAACAGCCTTTCCTCATAGAATTCGTAGAATTATATGTTATTTCCAGCCTTTCCTCATAGAATGTGTAGAATCATATGTATTACTGGCAGTTGTTCATTGTGCTTGTACTTAGTCTATCATAGAATCGTTTAGGGTGGAAAAGACCTTTAAGATCATAGAGTCCAGCAGTAAACCTGACACTGTCAAGTCTCCCTAAACAGTGCCTCTAAGTGCCACATCTACACTGTGCCACATCCAGGGATGGTGACTCAGCCACCTCCCTGGGCAGCCTGTTCCAATGCTTGACAACCCTTTCAGTGAAGAAGTTTTTCCTAATATCCAGTGTAAACCTACCCTAGTGCAACTTGAAGCTGTTTCCTCTTGTCCTAGATTGTTACTTGGGAGAGGAGACTGACACCCACCTCACCACAAGCTCCTCTGAGGTAGTTGTGAGGAGTGATAAGGTCCCCTCTGAGCCTCCTTTTCTCCAGGCTAAACACCCCCAGTTCCCTCAGCTGCTCCTCATCAGACTTGTGCTCCAGACCCTTCACCAGCTTCACTGCCCGTCTCTGGACACGCTCCAGCACCTCTACATCCGTTTTGCAGTGAGGGGCCCAAAACTGAACACAGGATTCAAGGGGTGGCCTCACCGGTGCCCAGTGCAGGGGGACGATCATGTCACTTGTCCTGCTGGCCACACTGTCTCTGATACAAGCCAGGATGCTCTTGGCCTTCTTGGCCACCTGGTCACACTGCTGGCTTTTGCCCAGCGGGCTGTCGACCAGCCCCCCCAGGCCCTTTCCCCCCAGCTGCTCTGCCCCAAGCTCGTAGCATTGCATGGGGTTGTTGTGACTCAGGTACAAGACTTGACACTGGGCCTTGCTGAACCTCCTACAATTGCCTTTGGCCCATTGGTGCAGCCTGTCTAGATCCCTCTGTAGAGCCTTTCTACATGCTGATACGTTACTTCATATTGTATTTAAGATGGAACAGACTTGTGAAGAGTTTGAGATCTGTACCTGGCAGTAAGCATGCACAAAATGCACCTGAAAAATTAACAGTATCTCTTATCAGAAGTAGTTTGAATACTTGCAATAAAATGAGTCATTGTGAAAGACTCGATGATGTTGATAGGTTTCAATATTTGAAAGGTACCAAGCACATTGTGAGTACTGTTGTTGAGGAAAACCTACTGGCTATTAAAATAGGTCTGTGTTCATAGTGCGATCTAAGTGTGAAGTAGTGTGTTGAGATATTTAGCTATTCTGGTTCAAGAATGAAAGGCTTTCATGTAAGACCGACCACTGCTTAAAATTACGTTTTGGTAACAAGGGAAAAAAGATCTTTTATGTAAAAGCAAAATAATGAAAACTTCATTTTCAAATTGTGTTACTAGACATTAAATACAATTTTAAATATGAGAAATCAGAAATATTAGTGCTGTTTTTTTTAAAATCATCTTTCATCCAAAGATTATTATCAGAAGACATTTCTATGAGAATTAGATATGTAAATTTTAACTTCTTTGTACTTGTATGCTTGTTTTCTTTTCTGTGCTGTCTTCCAGAACTAGCTCAAGTTAATTAGGGTCGCATTCAAGGACCCTGTAGGATTAGAGCCAGGGGTCCTCAAACTTCTAACAGGGGCCGGCGCGCAGATGAAGTGGCAGGCAGTCATCTGCAGCTGCTTGGTTCCCCCCCCAACCCCCGGCGAGGGGGGGGCGGGGGGGTGTCTTGTAAATACCGGGGGCAGATTGAGGACCCTGGGGGACCGTATCGGGCCCGCGGGCCGTAGTTTGAGGACCCCTGGATTAGACCTTTGTAGTGAAGGAAATTCATTACTCTTGATGGTACAGGTTCTAAAGCCATGCATCTGTAGAATTGTTGTAATCTTGAGATGTCTGGTAGACATTTGCCATCACTTACTAACTGAAGAGAGCTTAAATACTTAGTATGATTGAATGTTAAATAATGGCCAGGAACAGGAACTTTACCTGTATAAATATGTTGTCTTTGGAAAGGGAGTGTTACCAATGTGAGCTGAGTAATTGCTTTTAATGTCCGTCGGCCAGAAGCCATGACTGTGTCTCGGCCTGAAGAGCTAGTGTTCCAAGGTAGGTGAAGTAGAAATATTTCACACAAGTCAGTAGGGAGTATCAGAGAAGGGAGAGAAGGAGCATTGTTGGGGCAGGAGAATAGGGATGTTGGCTGAAAAACTGAGAGGAAGGAAGGAAGCCTTGACACATGAGCTCACAGAAACAGGGTAATAGAAATTCAGATTAGTTTTCATGCACTTCCCATCTCTTGGCCCAGCTCTTCATAGCATGCCTTGACACTGGAGTGGACACTATGAATGCTACAACTGTTTTTATTTAAAATGTATTTTATAGGTTGCACTTCCAGCAGATGAAGACTTCACAGGTTTGAAGCCAAGAACTGGAAAAGCTGCAAAAGTATGATAGATTGCATTTCTTTTTCTTTTTGCATATGCTTTAGGCAGTAGATGATGGTAGAGGGGAAAATTATATACTTTATCAGTACATAAAGTATCTTGGAAAAGATTGTCATGAAAAGATGGCCTGTTGTAAGATAGTTGTTTCTGTATTGTAAATTTAGTAGAGTGAAATGGTGCAGTTGAATGGAGTGGATAGGCTGTTGTGATTTCAGTTCTATTCTACAGGGGTGGTGGCTTCAATTGTACCTTGTAGTTTCTCTTCCTAAATTAGTAAATCGGAGAAAATTCAGTCATCAGAGCAAGATTTTAATTTGATGTGGCAAGACATAAGCAAAGATCTTAGGAGTGGTATCAGATAAAATGATTTGAATGCAAAGTCATTGTAAAATACTGAGTTAAGATCAGCTGAAGTTAGAAATATCTATAGTATTTTATTTCTGCCTGTAATTTGAACACTACATCAGTCACAGAATTAATTAGATGTAGGTTACTGTTTGTGCTAAAATTATGTAATGCTTTTTCTTGCTTTCTTTTTAGGAGTATCCGTTTATTCTTGACGCCTTTCAGAGAGAAGCTATTCTTTGTGTTGATAATAACCAGTCTGTGTTAGTGTCGGCTCATACGTCAGCTGGTAAAACTGTTTGTGCAGAGTAAGTAGTTTTCTGACAAGCTCTCACAAGAGAATGGTGTGGTTTGTTGTGTCATTTTGTTGAACCATCAGTTGTTGTTGTGTCTCAGTTTCTTGATACAAAGTTTGGACCATTAGTATGTTAGAATGGAATTGACTACTCTTGAATATAAAAATTACTTCTTTCATATTCAGTGGATAGTGAAAGGCTTAATTCATGTTTAAGCTTACCTTTAGGCTTAAACAATCTTGTTTTATTAAGATATTCTATAGATTGAAAGTTAAGTTTTTGCAATACCATTTTGCGTTAATTCAGAAAAAATACCTTTGTTTTCTAGCTTCTGGCCTTAACTAATAAGGAGTTTCTTGTGTGTTTGCTTTGTCAGAAGTGCTGATTTGATTTAATTTGCAAATTTGTGTTTACTGGGCAGGAAATGTTTAAAAGATAGTATATGGTTTTTGTCAGGGTTTGATCTGACAGTGGAATGGCTTTGCTGACCTGAGGTGAGAAGTGAAATGTACTTGCAGGTTTATTAGAGCTTGTGTTCAGATAATAATAATTTGTCATAAGACAGTGATAATTTGATTTTTAGATTAAACTAGATGCGCTCTGATGTCCAAAAACTTCAGTTAACTTGTTGTCAATGATATGTCAATCTCCAAAGAGGCATACGTAGTTCAGGTGGCACTGAACTTAATAATCTAGATATGAGATGCTTCATATCGTTCCACTGGTGTTCTAAATTGCATATTTTATTTTATGTTTTTAAGCAGAGGATTAGAGGAAAGTAATATGCTCTGAATGTCTTCCTGACAACTTTAATATGTACAATGTTTCAATACAGGTATGCAATTGCCCTGGCTTTGAGGGAGAAACAGCGTGTGATATTTACAAGTCCAATTAAAGCTTTGAGTAATCAGAAGTACCGTGAGATGTATGAAGAATTTCAGGATGTTGGTTTGATGACTGGAGATGTCACTATTAATCCTACAGCTTCTTGTCTGGTAATGACAACAGAGGTAAGATCAGACGTTAATTCTTAATCTGTCTGTGTTTTCTTCTATTCTTTTTTGACTGAGAAGGTCTGATACTAAAAGATAAAAGTTACTGTTAGCCCAATTAGTATAGAAGATGTTACAGAGTTCATTATGCCTCTCTTTAATGTTTTAACTTTGGGTTATTGGAAAAAATATGTCAATCTCTGTAAATTCATGCTTTGGACTGTCAGTCAAGAACTTTCATTCTTACATGGAGAAAGGCATAACTTAATTTCCTGAATGCTCAAGACACTGAGTTTTCTTTGGTTAGATGTGAAGTACTGAAAGTCAGTCAGATTTACTGAATTTGTTCTAGGGAAACAAAATGAGGAGAGGGAAATCATTGAGTGGTAGTTGAATGGTTCATGCTAGACGCTAGTACTCCAGGAATATATAGCATTTACCTTAGGTAACAAAGTACCGTTGGCACGTTTTTGTCATATTTCTGTTGCAGATATCTGTCCAGCCATGATTTGGAATTTTTCTGTCTTGACCTCACAGGAGTATAGTCTTAAGGAGAAAACTGTGGTAGGGGAAGATTGGGTGGAGAGACAGGATGACTTGATTTCTGACAAAAGATTTCCTATTAATCACAGAGAGGTTATCTCTTAGGGTGAGGGAAGAAGGTGGCTTGGCAGAAGTAGATCTGTAGACCTGTAACAAATACGCTGCCACATGGAGGCTGGGAAGAAAACAGTGGTCTTTTTGTGCATATTCCTTCACTGTACTTGCAGGGAAACCAGTTCATCTCATATCATGAGATATGTTAGATTGGAATCAACTTGGAAAGCATCTCACAGCTGGTCTTTACATGCTTTTAAGTTTTTTTGCAAAATAAGCTTTCATATTGCATGTAAATGTGAACCAAAAATTCTGGCAGTTTCTTACATTTCGGTAACATATGACTTGTTATTTCATGTGATGGATCTTAGTCTTTCTTTCCTTTTCCAGATTTTGAGAAGTATGCTCTACAGAGGTTCTGAGGTTATGCGAGAGGTTGCGTGGGTTATTTTTGATGAAATTCACTATATGAGAGATCCAGGTATCCTAAATGTGTGATTTTTTTTTTTAAGAAATCTTTTTTTTCCTAAGAATATTTTTTTTTCTTATGAAGAATTAAGTCTTTATCCTTTCTGTTAAAATCAATCGTCTTTGTGCATAAATCATTCAGGATTTGTTTTCTACTGAATGTATATATGAGAGTTATTGTATATCACAGTCTGCATTTTGTTTGCCAAGGCAAAAGCCACTTTGAAGGCATTTGATATATCCCATTTGTGTAGGGGAGGATTTTTTTAGGTTCTGTTTTGTCTTTAAGCATGCTGTTCTTTGGCTTCAGAGCTGAAAAATAGGCTTTAATCATGTAAATTTCTTATGTGACTTTTCCATTTTCAGAACGCGGTGTGGTTTGGGAAGAGACAATTATTTTGCTCCCTGACAATGTTCATTATGTGTTCCTTTCTGCAACTATTCCAAATGCCCGTCAGTTTGCTGAATGGATCTGCCATCTTCACAAACAGGTAATGTTTGTGATGTGCTGTACCTCTATCCTTGTTGTCATGTGGCATAATACTGTCTCTTTGGTTTTGAGAATTGAGCTTCTGAGCATTTAGTCATCATCTTATTGCTTATAAATGATGGTATAGATCACTCCTGGTTTCTCCAGCTGTACTCCTTACTTTTGCATCTGTACTGGCTGTCAGTTCTAAATAGCAAGATTAAAGCTATTTCTTTAAAGTTTATTTTCCGCACTTACTCAGACACGAGCTTGATTTTAACAAACATGCTGAATGCTGAAACACAATGAATGTACGGTGATTTTTCAGAGGGCTGATAAGAGGTTATTTAGAGAATTTGTCTGAAGAGCTCTAAAAAGGCCATGTGGATAATATTTAATGATTTAAAGGAAGTGTTTGGTTTCTTTTTTTTTCTAAACAAGCTTTCTCCATGCATTAAAAACTTAAATGATTTCAAAAGTCGACTGTTTGCCTTTTTTAGGTGGTGTAAGAAATACTGCAGGCTTTTTTACAGAATAGAAATTAGCAGGTTTTCCTCTGGTTTTAGAAGATGCTATGATTTTGAGTCTGTGTAATAATATAGAAGGACATACTAACTATCCTTCCATTTTGTGATCACAAGAAATACTTTTTGTAGCCAACCTGTGTTCCTTTAAAGGATTTGCAAACTTTCATTTTCTTAAGCAGTGTCATTAGGACAAAATCAGTGTTCGTGAAAGAAACTTTTTTACCTTAGTTTCTGTGAGTTCTTACTTTCTGGCTTTTAGAAAGATCTATTTTAATAATAATGTATTGGATTTTCCATCAAGCATTTTTACAATACAATTAGAAACAATTTACAATACAATGAGAAACATTAACTATTTATGTGTATGCTGTTCTTCCTTTATAGCCTTGCCATGTGATTTACACTGACTATCGACCCACTCCACTGCAGCATTATATATTCCCAGCAGGAGGAGATGGACTCCATCTGGTTGTTGATGAAAATGTAAGGAATATTCAGGTTTTTGGAAAGATCATTTTCCTTGCATATCAGTCACGCATTTGATCTCTAGCCAGATTTGGATTGGCTGTACAAAGGATGTTTGTGTTCAAATGAGGTACAAATGGGCAACAGTGATCTCTAAATTGCTGTTAGATTTTTGGAGTCTTATAGAAGAGATTGGTTTTACTGTCTAATGTGGTGTAGTCAGCTGAGTAGTATTTTGCTGAGATACCTTAAGTGCCCTCATCCTTGCCTTGTTTTCCAAAGTCCGTGCTGCTTTTTGTAAATCTATGAAGTAGCCAATGTTTCTTTAACTGTTTCTCACTCAAAAGAAAATGTAGTAGTGTTTAAATTTTACTTCAGGTGAGGGGGCAAAATATTTTTGTAGTTTTAGGTGAAGTAAGATCTTGTTTAAAATTCATACTGGCTTGCACAGTAGCAGTAGCTAATGCCATAAACAGTACTGCACTTGAAGCTAGGTCTTTATTGGGCAGTGTAGTTTCCTGTAGACATTCCTAAAAGTTAGTTTTGCTATTGTGTCAGTTAGCAGGTCTACCATGGTTGATTATTTGGTGGTTAGAACAAAGAGCAGTAGCTTCAGAGCCACCAATGTAATTCTGAGCTGTGACATTGACCTAGTAAACTCAGCTGCTAGCTTCTGCCTGTAAATATAGGGTAATGGTACTGGCTATGCAAAGCACTAAGCATTTTTAAGTGAACTGTGTAAGAAGTAATTGCTTACAAAAGTTGTGTTTTGTATCTAGGGAGATTTCAGAGAAGATAATTTTAATACAGCAATGCAAGTACTTAGAGATGCAGGAGACCTAGCAAAAGGGGACCAGAGAGGCAGGAAAGGAGGAACAAAAGGTGAGTTTGAATCACATTCTAAAGTAATGTATAATACAACAAAGTTGTGCTTGTGTCTCAGTTATTCCATAAGATACTTTTTTCCTAAATTGACATTTAAATTAACATAATTTCTCTGCAGGTCCTTCAAATGTTTTTAAAATTGTGAAGATGATCATGGAAAGGAATTTCCAACCTGTCATTATTTTCAGCTTCAGTAAGAAAGACTGTGAAGCCTATGCACTTCAGATGACAAAGTTAGATTTCAATACAGGTACAGATAAATAAAAATACAGGTTTATTCACAATTGTGGTTTGATGTGAAATGTTATTCTGGTTAGTTACTTCTGTTTCTTTTGGGACTTTTTGTGTAAAAACAAATGAAAAATGTGCATTACATCATGCTAGTTTCAGTAGGAGAGTGTTGGTGCACAAAAAGTACTTGACCATCAAAATGTTGAATTGTTCCTCTATTTTAAACTTTATTTCTTTCTCAAAAATCCTCTTTCACTGTAATAATAGCCCAAGAGTTCCTGGAAAATTCTATCTGTAATGGGAGAAGACTGATCATAACAAATGTATTTCCCAGAATGTTCATGTTATGTCCATTAGAAAAAAGACTATTTTCTGGAAGTCAAAACAACTGTATAACAAACCACTAGACTGTTCTTTCTCAACTATCCAATCCAGTTTTCTTTGTTCCCTTCCTCCACCTTGTCCTCAAAAACCCAAAAGGTAAACAAAGAAGACTTTTTCATTTTGCATTAAGGCCAAGCTTGTAAAATAGATTTAATACATTGCTTCTCAGAAATGTTAAGAATTGTAACAAAAATAAGGGATTTGTTGTAAAGCAACTTAACATTTCATGTTTGTGAACTGTTCAGGGTTCTTGCTTCCTTACTTGCTCTGGTATTTGCACATTCTGGTTCAGTGTTGCAAAATAATGCAGCTGTTTCTGTCAGAAAATGTAAAGATTGGCAGAAGTGCAGAAATGCATTTTTATATTTTCTTCAATCATACCTTTGAATACATATTCTTCATACTTGTATTACTTAAGTAGAAAGAGTGTAAACTTCGGGAATCAACAGGGAGAAGGAGAAACCTCAGTATCTGTGCAGACAGGGAATAGTATGTAGAAGAGAAACAGGGAAGTTTACGAAATAAAAGTACATAAAACTCAGAAATCCCAAGCTTGGAAATAGCTGAAGTTTGGATTATTCTGCAAGGTTTGTTCTGTTTTCCCTGAGCATCTACTGCTGGTTACTGTTAGGCTCCTTCAGGCTTGCATTCAAGTCTTGATTCAATGTGGGTGGTTTTGTGCTGACTTCACTCTTCCACACTATTTTTATTGTAAACTTCTTGTAAATATTAGAATGTGGTAACACTTTATTTACATATGGTATTAGCCTTCTAGATTTTGTAATAACTTACAAATTGCCTTCTTAGATGAAGAAAAAAAGATGGTTGAAGAAGTGTTCAATAATGCAATTGATTGTCTCTCAGATGAAGATAAAAAGCTTCCTCAGGTGAGTGAGATTGAGTAGGTGTAGCTGCTGCTGTCCTGTTCTCTGCAACTTTTGAGCCTGTGGGTCTTTAATAGTGCGTACAGAAATCATAAACTGGATGTTCTTATTCATCTCCTTGGGTTTTAATATCTCTTTCATTGTTCCTTGGCATTGTGAATTAGGACTCAGTGATTACAATTCCTATCTGTGTGATTCCAGTGAATGACACATGCCAAAATTAACCATGGAGTTCCTACCTGTGTTTTATGTTCTTTCTAATAAAGTTTTTAAGTAAACATAAGGGCTTATAAAGAGGTATCTCTGGGTTAAAACTGTCTGGAAATAGTTCAAACGAGAGTGCAGTATGCAGTTTAGAAGTATTGACTGCTGAGCCTTTCAAATTGTTGAATTGATGTATCTGCATTCTAATTTATTGTATAATGACCACGCGCAGTGACTATCTTTACAGTGGGAAAATACAAGTTTCCAAATGGACAGGATATTATAGGATTCAGTAGTTTTGTAACAAATACTACAACTATTAACTTCTTCCCACTTTTTATTTATTTGTGTCCATAATTGCTTAGTGTAGTGATCTTTGTTGTGAGCATGGCAATTTGTCCATGAAAAAAACCCCAACCATTTAATTTTTGGCCTTGCCTACTCACTTCAGATTTCACATACTTGTTTTGTTTGTGAACTTGAAAAAAATCAATATATAAGGTGTTATGTGCTGTCTTTTTACAGTAAGTTTGTAACAGTGGCACTGTATCAAAGTAATCTGTTTTGGACTCTGTGGACCATGATAACTCAAAAGTGTATTCTCAGAAATAGGTTTGGGGTGGTAACGAAGTGTTAATAGATTGTTAGCGAGAATCTTTGTTTTGAAAGAAAAAAGCAGAGACAAAGCTAAATTTATATAGTTATTTGTTTGAAGTATTATGTTTTTAGAATTTAAGAGATAAATTCAGTCATTTACAGCCTGAATTGCATTGTATGGCATAGGTGCTGAATTACTGTCCTACAGCACATAGGAATAAATGAAATCAGTACAACTAAAATTGAAACAAAGTATCTCATTCATACCAGGATCACTATTTCCAAAACTGATTCTAAATGAGGCATTTTTTTTTAATAGAGACAGATTTAAATACTAACTGCATGTGTAAATTTGGGCATAGCTTCACAGTTGGCCTAAGCAAATTTAAGACTAGTCTGCTGAAAAGATTGGTCTCTGATTTACCCTTCATATCATTCCTAGTTCTAACTGGAAAATAATATTGGAGGAGTATTTATTGTATTTAAAATCGGGACGTAATGAATTATGTCAGCACTAAGGGCAGTGTTGAGGTTTTCTATAGAGATTTTAATTTTTAGTAACGAATATTAAAATTTGTTTACCGGTCTTTGTATGTTTATTCCCAGGTTGAGCACGTACTTCCTCTTCTGAAGCGAGGAATTGGTATCCATCATGGCGGTCTGCTTCCTATCTTAAAAGAAACCATAGAAATTCTTTTCTCTGAGGGCTTAATAAAGGTATGTATTTTATGTCCACATTTAGGTTTTTCTCTGTGTGAATCCACAGTCAGTAATCCTGAAAAACTGAGAAGTATGTCTTAGCTCAGAACGTACACTAGTATTATACTGGAGATCTTGACGACTCCTTGACTGAAAAAGGTGAAAGAGTCAGTACACATGGCAAACTGAAAAACGCTTTGTGTCTTGAATGCAGGAAGCATAAAGCTTAGTACTTATAAAAAAAATTGTTTTAACATTGTGTGGACCAGTAAGTAGGCAATTTCAAGAAGAGCTACAGATACATGAAGGGAAGTCCCCATTTTGTGGATCTGCGTACCTGGTTCTGCAAATGCACACAGCACCTCTGGAAGCATGTGGCTGTTCCAATGGCACAGATTTAATTCATGTAATTGATTTCAGCTCCCTTCCCTTGAAAAATGCAAATACTTGCATAAATGCCTCCACCTTTATCTGAAAAAACCCTAAAAAACAATTCTTGAACCTCATGTGGGGTTTTGTCTCCTCTATAAGGAGAAAGATGTGTTAGTGCACAATTACAGCTTTAGTTTTAAGTGTTCCAGGTTTTATTCTAAAGTATTAATATTTGCAGTATCTAACTTTTAATATTTTCTTCCACAATTTTATGATGTATTTTGCTCCTATAAACGACTGTAGACATTAACCAAGCTGCTTGTTGGTTGCCCTAATACACATACATTCAGAAAAATCTGACTTTAGATGAAAGTTCTGGGGGTTTGGGGGGAAATTTTTTGGAAATTAACAATTATTTTTCATTAATATAATTTGCACCCCTTGTGTTTTTCCTTTGAGTCTTTTACATGGTCCCATATAACTAGTTTTTACATTTTCCCAGAGGAAATAAGGGCAGGGGGAAAGAATGTTTCTGGTCCAGTTTTTAGCTATTGAATGCACGTATGTTCCCATGTTCACTGTATATAAGTAGTAAAATCTGGAGAGGTTTTGTGTAGCGATTTCTGACTATTTGCACATTTGCTTAAGAGCCTTTGGTTTTGCTTGCTTAACTTTAGTTTGTTTGTTTAGGCCTTATTTGCAACAGAGACTTTTGCTATGGGAATTAATATGCCAGCCAGGACTGTGCTATTTACGAGTGCCAGCAAATTTGACGGAAAAGATTTCCGATGGGTAAGTGAAAAACAGGTTCTGTTGAATAAATGAATTGCATTATTTAAACCTTACTAGCCTTAAATTTACTCTTGACTTACCCACTTCAATGTAGTAAATACATTTTTTTCTTTCAGAAATCTTTGTTCACTAATTCATTCATAATTAGCGTACAAATTCTTGAAGAGTATTCAGATTATGCATGAAATTATTTATTTTAATATATACAGCAAAAGGGTGTCAAACAGGTTAGCAGTAAACATTGGATTAGACTAAGACTTCTTTACAACTTGTCCAAAACTGTGAGACCCAGTTGTTTTCTTCTGTGTCAGAGGAGTGTGGGGAATAATTGGGCTCAGTATCATATCATAATGATGACTAAATTTTAGGTTTTGGCAGACTCAAGAAAAGAGATCATTTACCTCTGGAGAGTATTGATCTGTTACAGCAGACTATTTTGGGTAGCGCACAGAAAGACAGAAATGGGTGAAGGAGAGAGAGGTTGTTTGCTGGAAAGCAAATAGTTTTAAAGTTTTAAATGTTAAAACCAGCTATGTGAATCACATGTAAATGGTAATAAGGGTGTACAAGTCATCACAGCAAAACTTCATAGATGAGTGTCATGGTTCATCTTTCAGAGCCAGGAAAATTGAGATAAGCAGGATGAGTGACTTGACTTGTACATTGTGAGGTAAACATCTCTTCAGTCTTAGTTTAGGCTGTTCAGTTTCATGATTCATTCAGTCTGATTGCATGCCCTTAAGATGTATGTGAGAATGAGGTACCTTTGAGCTATCAGATATGTGGAACTCCTGCTTTAAAAATGATACAGCATGGTTGACTTAAGTAGTTTTTGAGATTTGACTTAAAGTGAAACTCAGGAAGTTGTGGGGAATGCAGGTTCCACAGATGACATGACCCCCTCTTTTATAACCTATGGAGACAAAGGGAGCCGGTTACAGCTGGCTTTTGTCCATGTCCCAGTTCTTTATAACCTCTTCAGTTTCATGGTTAGTAGGCATAAGAATACGGCAGCTCTTGCTAGGTATCAGTGTTTTAATGATACATTTGAATCGATCAAATGAAGTGATAGTATTATTTGAAGATGGTGAAGGTGCCTTGTGAGTATCTTGAAGATGTATAATCTCCACCATGCCCAGCAACCTTCCATCACATAAGACATTAGTAAAATGTGTTTTATGTTTATTAAAATGACGCACTGTGCTATGGAAATTATTGTAGCTATGGGAGCATTAGATAACTTCAGCTGCTGACATACATTTTTCATAGTCATGGATTTTTCCTAGTAGTTTAATAATCGGCTTATGAGTAATGAATTCAACATGTCAAAAGTTCATGTCTTAGTACACATCACGGTCATTTACTGTATAATTGTAAATAGCACTTTATATGTTCTTGCAATTTTTCTAATATTTGTTAATTTTTTTCTTTTTCTCATGTTATCCTAGATATCCTCAGGTGAATACATTCAAATGTCAGGTCGTGCAGGACGCCGAGGTATGGATGACAGAGGAATAGTAATTCTTATGGTGGATGAAAAAATGAGTCCAACAATTGGCAAGCAGCTTTTGAAGGTAGGAAAGAAGATGATTTTTTTTTTTATCCTCTCCACTAAGGTTATGCTTATTCGAGTAATGCAAAATTACCTATCTAGAAAAAAAAAAGTAGTTAGATCATGCAGGTGGGAGATGACAGCTCCTAAAACGAGTATGGGCTTTCACTGAATTCTCATTAAAGCAGGAGTTTCTGTTGTGAAACAAAATTAGAAGACTGTTATCATCCTTCTCTGTATAAAAGGGTTCTCAGGCAGGAGAGGTAGAATTATATCCTGTTTCCTAGTGATATCACTACCACTGCAGAGTTCTGTTTGTTTCTTGCTGACAGCAGTCAGTTCAGGGATATTGCTGAACTTGAAAAGGTTTGCTGAGCATTCACAAGAATTATTAAAGGCTTAGTTCTGTGGTGAAGTAAAACTTGGTTAATGTACTTTTCAGTGTAATAGACAAACTGGACAATGTTATGCAAAAAATAAGATAAATATGGTAAATAAGAAGAGTGAGATGGCTGTCAGTGAGCTAAAATTAACTATGGAGAAAATAATAGTGCTTATAGGAAACTTTGAGGTTTGGAAATAAAGAGGCTAAAAAAAAACACTCTTGCGGTTGAGATGGGCATTAGATAATAAGGCTTCCCCAAACTGTAATGGAAGGTGTTACAGATTATTACAGTAATACCCTCTTGCTTTAGAACTGGAATGTGAAGCATTGCACTCACTACACTTCTGTTTAAATTCCATGGCAAAAATAACCATAAGGAAGCATATATTCTGGTGTGCGTGTTGCCTAGCTTAGGTTGCTTATGTTAGTTGTGCACACACGTTAAAATTGAAAACTTGGAGGTGTTCTCTGCATGCTATTCAGGAGCTTGTAGCCTTGGTACAAGTAGCAGGTCATTTGTGTTAAAATGGCACTTATGGTACTGTTAAAGTTTGTTTAAATTGTGGGAATCGCCTGTTTTGCTGGTTGACTGGACACCAAGCGAAAAGGAAACAGCACAATGTGATAAAAGAGCAGTAGGAGCAAAGCATGAAATCATTACTGCAAAGCATTACAGAGTGAAGAAAAGGATACATCACCAGCTACCACCTTAACATCATCCAGGCCCACTTTGGCTGGGAAGCTCCGTTGCAGCCAGCGCCAGGAGTAACTGGGAAAATTCCTGTGCTGTGTGTCCACCTGTAGGTGAGGCTTCTGGCCCAGTCCTGGAGCTTGCCCACCTTTAAACTCAGTAAAAAAACCCTAATTGTTTACACACCTAGCTGTCGCAACACTCTCCAAACTAGCGGGCTGCAACAAGGTCTTTTACCATCTCATACCAACATACTCCTCATGCCAGTCCCTCTGCTGCCTTCTCCTAGTCTCTCCTCATCCAGGGTACGCTCTGTCTCTTCTCTCTGCTTCTTCCTCCTCTCCCTTCCTCAGCAGCTCTCTTCCTTGGCTGCCCAACCCCTTAACAGAACCAGCTACAGCTGTACCTGGTCTACATCAGCCAACCCACCGCTCCTGAAGCCAGCCCACAGCTGTGTATTATCAATGTTAATTAACCCAGCTTCATTCCTCTACAATTCCCGCCCCCCCTTTTTTTTGTCTTCTTAACATTTCATGCCTTATGTTTTTAACAATCATCACAACCTTTTTACAAATAAACTTTTCATACAGTCCAGGCAGCTTGTCCCTGAACTCTTTTTTTTCTTCTTAGCATTTCATGCCTTCTGTATTTAACAATCATCACAAGTTTTTCACAAATAAACTTCTCATGCAGTCCAGACAATTTGTCCCTGAACTTATACACATATCCCTTCTTCAATTTTATCTTGGGCTTTTCAGCTTCTGGGGGCTGATCATCTTTCTTCTCATCTTCTTTCTTGAAATCTGGGATTTTGTTTTCTTCAGAGTGGGATTCTGATGAACTTACTGCCTCGTCTTTTCACCTCTTGGGTCACACCGGACAGTAACCTGAATGAGCTTTCAACAGCAGATTTAGAATACAGCACTAATACATTACTCCATGTTCCAACAAGCTTCTCCGCATCTTGTGGTCACTCATTTTTTTTACAACTGGAGACACCTTCAATGAGCACGTAAACACCGGCAAGAATACCACCAGGCTCAGCAGCAATGGCGGGAGCTGCCCGCAGCACCGTGCTGCTCCCACGCCTTCCCCCGGCACAGCCATCATCGCTGTGTGGCCAGACCCGCTCAGGACCCACCACTGCTGTGGGCTGCTGCCATGTCTGGCCATGTACTCCACTGCTATTGCCCGTTACCCTCAGTCTCTTAACTCCACGGCAGTCAGGCTTCCTTCTCTTTGACCCCAACGGCTCATCTTTACTGGCATCTGATCCAGATCCCCAGGCTTTTCCTGCCTATGTCAACGTGATCTGGATCGCAGGCTATCCCCACCTGTCTCCGCTATGTTGGGCACCACCATCGCTGTTCAGAAGTTCAGACATCCCCCAGCACAGCCATCACTCAGTACACTCAGTCTCATAATCTGAAGGGCCTCACACGGGGCATCAGTTGTCACAGCACTCTCTAAACTAGCGGGCTGCAACAAGGCCTTTTACCATCTCATACCAACATACTCCTCATGCCAGTCCCTCTGCTGCCTTCTCCTAGTCTCTCCTCATCCTGGGCATGTGTTCTCTCTCTTCTCTCTGCTTCTGCCTTGTCTCTTCCTTGGCTGCCCAACCCCTTAACAGAACCAGCCACAGCTGCACCTGGTCTACATCAGCCGACCCACCGCCCCTGAAGCCAGCCCACAGCTGTATGTTATCGATGTTAATTAACCCAGCTTCATTCCTCTACAGCTAGCATATGTAAACTTTTAACTTTAGGCTAAGTGCAGGTGTGCACTATCTCATGATTTGTAAGGTTCACACATGACAGGGACATTGGCCAGACATCCGAGTATGGTGGAGTTACCGCCATGACACAGCTGCACACAGTATTTATTGTCTGGATGGTCCTGCTCATATCTTGCTGGTTCAGGGGGCTCAAGGCAAATACCACCTGCTCATTGAAGTTGTCCTTGAGCTGCCTGAGCTCCCTGTCCAAGTTAAGCGATCCCTAATTAAAGCCACAGACTTTTTCATAAGAAGTAGTCAATTTAATAAATTTTTACCACATTGCCTTAAGTCACAATCAGGGTATGTTAATAAAAAGTGTATTCGTTACCAAAAAAAATTGGATGCCAGTATTTCTCTATTTTGGGATGAAGAACGAAGGGAAACATATATATGCCTGCTGTTAGTTACACAGATGTGGATTTTTTCATGTGTGTCTTGCTCCGTCAGTGCTACCTGTTAATTCATAATAAATGTATACATTAAATTGCTGTTATACACAAGGAATGTTCACCTTATCAAAGTCAGAATTTTTGTGAATGCTGCATTATGGCTAACTAACCAGAAATCAGTAAAATAAGCAATTTCAAAAATACTGAAACTATTCATGTATGGGAGCATTAGGTTTTGAAATTATTTCTTAGTCTTGATTCAATTTCTGTTTTCTTAGTGGAGTGGACATTTATTTGTTTACATAAACAATGCATGGGTACATCTCTTGCGATGTATGAGTACTAAGTATTTTAACTGGATTTTTGTGAATTTTTAAGATTATGTAAAATGAGTTGTAATTTTGTGGCATAGTTCTTGAAATACTTTATACATTTGTACTTTCACAGCTGAAAAATTAAACATCAGGAGATATAAAATGAGAGAACACTCCTTATGTGTTTTTGGTTTTTTGTAACATTGTAACATGTAACAAGTAAACATTGATTTTGTTTACTTGTAATCTATAGTTTATAAAGAATATCCCCCAAAAGTTAATTTGTCTGAAATAATTGTAAATAGCTTAATAACAATTATGTTTCAATTATTTATGTTCAGACTTTTGACATTACTCTGTCAGCTCAACTGTTCAGAAATTGTTTTAAGTTCAGTAGTTTGAGAACTATAGAACTCAATCTGCCTGAATTAAGACAAAAAAAGAAATAGTAGATCACTTTTTTGATACTGTCTCTGGCCTTTTTAATCGATTTTAAGGAAATTGTAAAGAGTATTTCCTTTATTGAAACTACAAGCCCTTTGATTATTTTTTCCTCCTTTTGAATTATAGGAAACAAAAGGGGAAAATAATGGCAGCTTTTTTGCTCCCTGTATTATGTCTTGATTCTTCTCCACTGATCTAAATAATTTTATTCCATTAATTTTTCATGCTTTTATAATCTTTTAGAAGGTGAGCAGTACAACATGAAAAGTACTTCTTAATTTCCTTTTTAAATACAAAACACTTATAAGAAATTTCATGATGAAGCAGGCCAAGGATGTATACAGACTAACATTTCTTGAATATTCATATTTTGTATTCATTATTAAGTGTGTCTGACGGTTAGTAGTAAGATCGTGATCATGTCTTGTGGTAGTAGTTTGCTGCCACATGAAGTATTGTGGCTTAGCTGCAGGGTAAGCTAAAGATTTATAGGGAGTACTTCAGAAGAAATAAATTAGCCATATTGAGAATGATAGGACATTTACACAGGACATTTTTATCATAGCTCTTCAACCCCAATGATGTCTGATCCAAACCAGTTACTGAATACTAGAGCAAAACGTCTAGGAATAATGTTACCAGCTGCCTACCGCTGCGATTAGCGAACTAAGAGCTTTGAGTATGTTTCAGTATCAGCAGTATTGCTGCAGCTGTGCTGTTTGGCTATCAAACTGTGTCATTGCACCATTGTGTACAGTACTTCAACTGAAGTTCCAAGTTCAGGTCTTAGATGGAGTTCTTAAGAGGCATATTTGTAAATATTTCTTAAACTCAGTAACATGCATTTGTCTTCTGCAGCGTAACTAGGTTTTTTTTTTTTTATCCTTAGCACTTACTTATTTGACCACTGGATAGTTAGTAAACTGGTGACTTGCACAGATCTTTAAAGCTAAATGCTTACAACACTGTTGGATAGTGTTCTGATGACAGTAAATTACACTTTTACATTTGCATAATACTAAGAGGTATGTGATACGAAATTGTTATTTGTTTCCTTAATTAAAATCTTCAGCTATGGTAGGTTAGTTTAGATAGGAAGCAGAAAACTTCCCTTTGATGCTAAGTGGATGGCCTTTGAAACTGAGCAGCATTCCCTCTAGCTGGAATTTGACCATGTTACAAGCATGTATTCCTACAGAGTTATTGAACAGTGTTTCTCTGAAAGGCAAAAATCTTAAGCTAATTATGTTATGGAAGTGAATGTTGGTATAAGTAGAGAAAATATGCTAATGTAAGTGGGCTTTTGAGTGTATCAGTTCTTTGCGTCTACTTACTCCCTCACAGAAGTTAGATGGACTGAAAAAATAAAAGAAAATATTAATCTAGCCAGATAAAATACACAGTATTATGCTTTTCTTGTCATTTGCATATGGAAAATAAAGTGCACTGATGCCAAGCTGTAGGAGATACTCCACTAGCTACATCTGGCTTCTTGGCAGGGCCTTCACTTACGGAGTTGGCAGTATGGTGCTTATTTGCCCTGTATGCTGCTATTAGACGTCCATCTGGTCTTTTTGTATTTTATTTTGACTCTTAGGTTGTTTTATTGTACTAAATAATAAACAGGATAGCAATTCAGACAGTTTAATACTTATCTTCCTGCCTGCTTGCACGGCTCTCTCATATGACCACTGTGCAGTTTTTGGAAAGTTTCTTGATTTTGAAAGGGCAAATCATGGTTCCCTTATAATTGAGGCAGCATCATTAGTTAGGTTGTGCTTTAATCATCTGCTGTGTATCACATACGGCTGTTCCTTTCAGGCTCCGAGGTATAATGAAAATTCTAGTTACCGTGAAAAGCAGTATTTACATAAAAATAAATAAATTTATGCTGATCAGGAATAAATGTAAGATTATAAATGCTGAGGCAGTGATGAGAAGCTCCAATGCTACAAGAGGAAGCTTCTGGAACAGTAGCTATCTGATAAAATTGCTGGAATTTAGTACTTTTGCATAAGCATGGCTACCTGTCTCCAAGGGGAATTAATAATAAGCCTTGGGCGCCAGTGTAATTTTGTGTGGATTTCTAACACAGAAAGTGTAACAAGCAACTACAGCTCTTGCCTGGGTCATGAGAAATGCCTTAGTCACATAATACTATAAAAAACTGTGATAAATCAGAATTCAGGAAGACCGTTGGTTAATGTTTTATGCAGAAGTAGCTCACTTAATCTTTGACTGTGAGAATGCTTGTTCCTTTTTTTGGCTTGTCTAGTGTTGACTAGTAGGCCATGGGTCTGCTCCTATATTGGTCTTTCTGTGTTCTAAGGTAAATACAGGTGTCTATGCTCTTGAATTGGGTTGAAAAATAGTAAAACTTTAAAAATCACGTAATGTAAAAGTGTAGGTTCTATTTTAGTGCTTGGGGTTTGGGGCACTTTTTTTTGTTGTTGTTGTTAGGTAAATTTATGACAGTCCAAAACTGTTTAGTCTGTTACTCTTTAAAATACCCATATGCATTAACATCATATTCTTAAAATTATTTGTGTGGTTTTGTTCAAATGATCTCCTTTGACTAGTACATAGAAAACCTTTCCAGTGAATGGGCTTTTTTTTTTCAGATGGTAAGATTGATTCTGTTACATTGAGTTGTCATTTTGCTCTTACAAACTGTACTGAATTTTTACTGTATGATCATGCAAGGTTATTAGCTATGCGTCATGGAAGGCAAGAACAGGGAGCTGCTGACAATCTCTGTAACGAAGCTCAAGGTACAGTCAGATGCAGGCTAGACCATAGCAGTTGTTTAGTTCAGTGTTTGGCAGAATTGGAGCACAGGCTTTTGCAAGAGGATGTCCTGACACAGTAACTATGAGTAATGTTTTCTTGAGCAAAATGTGGTGGCCTGTATTGAAATTGGTATGGAATGATGATGCTTACTACTTCACTTCTATGATAAAGACTGCAAAATCTTTAGTACTGCTGGTTGTCCAGGTTGTACCCCTTTTAAAACTGCACTGTATGCAGATTTTACATTTACTTTTCCCCAAATGCTTTAAAGATGTTTCTAGAGAAGCAAACTGGTCTTTCAGTTTATTTCCGATTAACTTGTGAGCAAGTACTGACAGCTTTCCATTTAATCTTGTTGGGGACTACACACAAGACAGCAGGCAAGGTCTTCTAATGAGACTGTCTTTGGTGAGCCTTCAGCCCCTCTGCAAACATCAGCTTAACACACAAGTATGATTATAATATTGTACTTTGATTTCACTTAAAGCTTACTCATATGGAGAATAAAAAAATGCTTCAGGATTTGAGAAATTTGCTTAGTTAGTGAGAGAAATAGACTTCAGCTGGAGGTTGGCACTAACGGTTGTTGGAAAAGCCATTGGAAAATCTAAAGAAGTAGATTGTCACTAATGGTTTTGAGGATACTATAATGTTCTTTCTCATCTAAAGTTGTAACTTTAGCTGGTTCAGTGGGATTCTCATCTTCTTGGATACTTTTATTAAAATTCACATAAAAATAATTTTATATGTGAAATCTTTATTTTTATTGTAAACTGCCGAACTTTTCTTGTTCTTATGAAGCTGCAGAACTTTTCCAGGCTTCATTTTAGGAAATTACTTCACTTCTATCTTTAAAGTTAACAAGATTTTAACATGAAATTATGGAGACAATTCAGCTGGTCTAAGGGAAACAGATACTCAAATGCCGTCATGAACAGGGCCACAGTTTTCTGGATAATGATGCAAACCAACAGATGGAAGAGAACAGCAAATAGTTCTCGTGATGTTTGCAACCAAAATGTGGTAGGATGGGGTGCCATATGGCATGTAAAATAGTTAGTCACTCTTGAGCTTCACCTCAGGCTTTTCCAGAGCCAGTAGGACTGAGCCAACTGGTATTATTCATTATTTGTGGTTGTTGCTTGTTAATATCACAGGTTACTTGAAGTTTTATTAGGTCAGTCTGTGGAAAGCAATTTCCCTCCGACTGAGCGATTTTTCTGAAATTTTCTTCTGCTTTGCTAAACTCATCACTACAAATGTAAATGTATTTTAACTGATTAAGCTATATTTTTTGCTTTGCCTTCCTGTTCTTAAACCAAAAAAGGTAAGTGTGAGATGAACAGAAGACAAAGTTCTTTTTTGAATTTATTTTTATGTTCACTTTTTGTAGAGGTATATAGTCTTTGCTAGGGCACACATTTCCTTTAAGTTAAAATGTACCGCATATTTACTGAAATTATAAATTGTCACATCACTGACCTGATACCTGTAGTCACAAATCTGAAGCCAATGAGAGCTGCAGATCTCGGCTAGCTTCTGAGTACATATACAGATACCTTTTTTTTTTTTTCCATTTCAGCTTTCTTTGAATTTATACAACTTAAAAGGAGCAAAATTATTCTCTCAAATGTATTCTGCAAATGCAGTTATAGTGTTACCAGGCCAGCTCAGATCCAAAAGAATGATTGTACAGCACGGTGTTGAATGCATGTTAAATTACCTTTCCCCCCACTGTCCATTTGTGTTCTGTGCAGAGCAAGTCGTGTAGCAGTGCTATGGTCCCAGTTTGGGGAGGCCCAATTTTAAAATTTTTAAGTTAAAGTGTGACATTTGTGTTGTATAAAATATTTGTAGTTTAAAATACTTGCTTGAGAGTTTAAATACTGCTTTGTTAATTTGGGATGCCTTGGTACAGGTGTGTAGGATTTTTTGTATATTTTTCTGTGTTCAGTTCAGAAGGAAGACAGAGGCTTAGGAGAAGAACAGAACTTGGAGTTAGCAGCCTGAAGTAGAACTAAGGATAGTTACAATGGTAGGAGCTACTGTATTAGAGAGGGTAGATGACTGAAAAGTTCTGTCATTCAGAACTAACTTCAGCCAGTGGTAGTTGCGTGCAAGAGAAATCAAGATACATTTTTTTCCTTTTAAGTCTATTACTACAACTGGAGCCTTTGTGCAACCCAATCCTGAGGTATTTTCATTGGTAAAGCCTGCTAAAGCAGTCTTTGGTTACCCACAGTGGCTTCTGTTTGTGTTGGTGCAACTGTTTTTGGGGCAAAGCAGTGAGCCAGATTGGTAATAAATTTCTGCTTAAAATAGCTGCTTACTATAGTCTATTAAAAATAACCTTGCAGAAGGTGTTTTTACTGGTTTTGCAGTCAGGGTAATGCAGCTCAGGATAATCCTGTTATCATTGTAACTACTCAGTCTTTTTTGGTATTTCTGATAGAGACCTGATTATTCATGTGGTAACTGTATCATTGATATATGGAAAAAATTGTGCTGTTAATTAATATTTCACTGGAGGTATTCCTATGTCTTAAAGATGTATCAAGCAGCCACTTGCATTTTTATTTAATGAGGCGTTTCATGTAAATTTGTGATGGCAGCTGTCACAGACAGCTAAGTGTACATATTTCCCTCTAATGAGGAAAAAGGTGAGATACCTTTTGAGTATCATCAATGTATTCTGTTCTTTGCTGTTATCATAAAGCACTTCATTGTTTTCTCTTTTGGAAACTCATTCATTCAGCTTATTTCTGGAAACACTGATAAGCAAATGAAACTGTCAGTGAACCAAATGGCTTAAATATGTCCTGTAGTGTATCTGATTTGTGGCATTATGAAAGATACTTTATTGTTGCTTTGCAGGTTGTGTCTTTCTTTTTTGTTAGCCCATAAGGTCCCTGTTCAGTTTCAGACAGTATTTGCCATCTTGTGTTCCCTGTGAAAACTTTGTACATGTTTTCCATGACAGGCTGGAGAGCAGGAAAGTTATGTGCAAAATCTGTTCCCTCACTGCATGGGAACAGTTTTAAAAATGTAAATATTTTTCTCCCGCTGTAAGAGAAAACAGGGAGAGTAACCCTTACCAAATGTATGTCTTGCTCAACACAACATGCCATAATGCAGCAATGACAGCTCTCACATCTCTGGTTAGACAAGGCTTCCAAGTATTTATAGTAATAAAAAAAAGTGAAAAAACCCTGTGAATATCCATTCCAGGCACTGATCTTTGTCCTTCCCAATCTTTATATCTTTCTAGTTTATGTGGGCCAGAAATGGTAGGACTGGGAAATGCTGAATGCCCTGTTGGGTGATTTGCTTGTGATAAGGAGATACTCTATTCTGAAGTTCTTGGCAGTTAAACAGGGTACAATGTATAGCGGCTATAATTTTCACATAGTTCTTGACTAAATTATTTCTGTAGTGAATTGTTCATGATTATGTTCTTGATTTTTAACATTATCAGCTTAAACCAGTCATTCTTTTGCAATCCAAATCTTGGAAGACTTGAAAGGGCACTACTGGTAAATTTTCTTAAAATTTCTCCAGAAGTAATGTGGTTGCAAGTGCACTAAGTAGGCTATTAATTTCAGTTGATACATCAAAGCTGTTCTCATGTATCCAGGCACTTCTTATCCAGGGGGATAGAAAAGCTTGCAAAATCATCCTGTTTTTCTAAAAATACTCAGAAAAAAATACGTTGCTACTGTCTGTTGAAGATTCGGGGTGGCAGGACCACCCTCTTTGAAGGGGTGTGAAGGAGGATTACTGGCAGAAAGGAGGCCAGAGAGCTGGGATGGTACTTCTCCAACAGCAATAAAGCTGTGGGCACAACGTGTGTTTGAAAGTGACTTACTGATGTCTGTTCAAGGCAGCCTTTCTCATCAACTTTTGTTGCAGCTCAGATCAGTTAAGCTTTTGCCCCATTTTCTGCGTGAGTGGTTGGTAGTTCTTCCTCTCTCTAATATGGAGGTTTTCCTCTGGAGGCGAGGGAGAGGCTTCCCCAGAGACTGAGAACTTGGGACAGATGATTGCGTACCCTGGCTTGTTGAAGAAAAGATTAATGAATTATGAAGGGAGGATCTATGGTAGAGGGTGGGCTAAATGTCCCATACATGCTTCAGAATATTTTTAAGAAAGTAAGAATGAAAAAACAAGTCGATCTGGGAGCTGGTGGCACAGGGCATGAGTAGAGAAGGGGATTGCAAGAGGAGCAAACCATCATGGAAAAAATGTAAGTTAAACTGATTTGCCTATTACTATGTCTTAGCAGCAAGCAAAATCGAGGATAGTTGAGCACTTTATAGTGTGTAGGCTCTTTGAGAGGAAGTTAGGAAAGGAAGGCCCACCTTTTCCATTTTCTTCTCAGTAATGTAGCCCATGTTCTCTTCCCTCCTGTTTTCCCTTCCTTCAGCTGTATGTATCTGGCAGTTGTCTTTAGGTAACCATTAATTCCCTTTTCAATAATTATTGCAATCTTTATAATTTGCCAGAAGAGGCTGATTGTCTACTCATGTTTTCTGTATACACAGTATAGCAAAAATACATTGTTCTAATGTATTTTGCTACGAGGTTTCGTAATGCAGCAGCAAAATCCATACTTTGCTACTAGGTAAATGAAGCAAGGGCATCCAGGTGATTGCTGCCTGTTACATGCAAGTCTGTTGATAGCTTGGGATGGTTGGTAGAGACTAATGCATGCTGCAGAATTCACTGGCAGTGCTGAGGGTGTAGTACAGTAAAGCTACTGTAGTTATGCTTAATTTGGAGAAGTAACAGTTCCAGTTTTCAGAAAAAATAAGCTGCTTAGAACTTTTGATTTTGAATGTAGCCTTGCCTAGAGAACACTGAGAAAACAGAAATTTCCAAAACTTGGAGAAGCATGTGTTTATGAGATGAAGGAACAGGAAGAATTCACAATTTTTGCCAAAAAAATCATGTTTTAACTGCTTTGTCTTAATAGAATGATCTTACTTTCAAATTGTAAAATGCTGATCATGTGTTTAAAATAAAAATTGCCACATCAGCAACTGGCTGAAATGCTGCCTTTCAAATAATATCCTTTAAATAGCTAGAGGTTTTTTAGTTTGTTTTTAAATCACTAGTTCACAGTTGAGCTATACTGATTTTAAAAAAGCCTTTAAAGTGAATCTGCAGAAATTGTTTGGTCCTTCTTGGCATGTTCCGTGGATATATTATAGTAGTATAAAGTTCTTTCTTTTTTTTCTCCCTTTATGATAGCATTTAAGTGAGAATATGACACAATTTTGTTCTTTCAAATAGTTGATAATCTTGGAAGCATATAGCTGAGTGATGCCTTAAGGCTATGTAACCGTGTCAGGTATGGAAAGGGGTTCATAGTGGGATCAGAGCAGTCACAGCAGCATTTTGCCGTATCTCCCTCTGCTGGTCTGTAGATAGGCTGCTGGGTGTATTCCAGCTGCTTTATTTGATACCTGGCTATTGCAGTGGACGTTGCTGTAGGAAAGAGTCTGACCCACCATTAGCTGACACGGCCGTAATTGCTGTGCTCTTTGTCAGTAAATGCCATTTTTTGAATGGCATTCTCTGTTGTAGAGAAGGCAGCTTTTTAGGGAGTAGTAATTTCTGTTCCCTGTTTATTTAGAAAAATAGACAAGAGCTTGGGTATGTAATCCTTTTATCAGCTCTAAGGAAAAAAGCGGTGTTAAATGTTGGTTAGCGTCAGCAACTGAAGTTCTCTCATCTTTGCTGTATCAGACCAGAGACGTCTGTAGAAACTTGAGCTTTCCTCTGCACACTGCAGTTCAGCTGTTGGGTGTCATACTTGCTGACACATTTGTGTTAGTAGAAACCCATTTGTGGTAATTTCAGAACTGACGGTGTTACTTTAAATACACATGTCATTATCTTATTTAAAAGGTATTTCTGTTATGCGGTACATCACTTGAGGTGAAAACCTACATTTGTATTTATGATCTGCTCATAGATGTGAACTAGAATGACTGAATGAGTCTCTGGCTATGGAAAGCAAAACATGCTTTATCATGTATGATTTATCTTAAGCTTGTTTTACGTGTATTCATATTGATACTTTCTTGGTATAAGCATAAGATGAAGTCTTCTCTGTAAGAGTTGGGTTTTTTCTTGATATGAAATAATCATGCAGTGAATAGGTTCCTGGGATTTGTAAGGTAATCTCATAAGACTGTTTCTTATATAAAGCAAATTGGATTACATTCTTAAATCTGCTACATGTGAAGGCATCTTAGATTCAAATTGTCTCTTACTAAATCTGATGTCGGTGCATCTATGGATGTAGTATCAAAATCTGTGACAGCGCATTTAAAATTGAAGGGAAAAGGTATATATTATGGTAATGTAGCTTAGAATCCATTACACTTAGCTTGATCTAGGAGAGCACTTGAACTGAATTTCAGCATTTTGCGTATATAAACTAATAATCAGTTGTTTTTCTAGTGGCCTATGCTTTTTTTATATTATGCGTGATGAGGGAATATCTCAGCTACATATATTACTGTATAGCAAAAGGCAAAGAAATCAGTTGTAAGAGGATACAGAATAATTGTTAGTAAAGCAAATGTTGAGCTTAAAAGAAAGTGCAGAGAGCATGTTTCCCAGTGTCAGCCCTCTCTGAGCTGCTAAAATGTCTGATAGAATATGTTGAAATTTCAGCAGTCATATGGTTGCATGAAAAGTATGTCTTGAAACATGCTAATTTTCTTGTTATCTGTTTTAGTTGTTATTACTTTAAAATGTTTAACCATAACAATTTACTTCTAGGCCTTGTTGAAATGACACCACTTGTTCGCTAAATTTTATTTTAGGTATAGGTCACTTTAATCAGCAGCAAATACTAAACTGTTCCAAACCGCTGCACTTCATCTTCTTAAAATACGCTTTCAGATTAAATTTCATTTGTCATTTTACTCATCATCATGCAACTCTGCAGACTGCTGATCTTCAGTGTCTTCAGTGATCTAGTAATATTTTTAGCAGGCCTTGCTATTTTTCTATCCATGCCTTCTCTAGATTTCTATTAAGTCTAGACCTCTTTGAGTCTCCACTGGGAAACTTTATTTTGAAAAAAATACATTTTCTGCTTAGTAATTCACAAGATGTCAGTTTTAAAAAAATCCTTCAAAGACTTAATTACATTAGCTTGGTGGGGGTAGGGAGTGTGTTGTCATAAGCATTTCAGGAATCAAGGAGGTACAATAATCCGCATACTTGTTAACACTTTCAAAGAGCTCTGAAAGATTCGTGTGATCTACCTTGTTTTTTAAAAAAGTCTATTTATGCTGCTGTTCTGCTGTATTCTATCCACCTATCTGTTGCTTCTGGTTTCCACTGCTTTTGTGGCACAGAATTTGTAATTTTCTGCTTCATAACTCCTGGATTTCCCTTTGAATCCTTTCCGAAGAACTCTCAAACACCTGTTCCTTTTGTACCAGTGCTACTTTAGATGAAAGCTTATGCACTGCAGTTGGGCATTTTCATACTTCAGAAGTTTTGGGTCTCTGTCATCTGGCTGCAGCAACTTTTTATTTGGTTTATGAGGATGGCTGCCTGTGCTGACACTGAAGTTAGAGACAGTTACTCAAGTTTGCTCAGAGAGGCTGTAGTGTTGAGGTGTTCTGGATCTTCCCTAGACAGTTTTAACTGTTCTGTGTGTTCTTGGAATAGCTCCTTGTTTTAATGTGTATCAGTTAAACGTTTGCTTTTCTTATGGTAATGAGGTCTTCCTCTTGGGTAAGAACATAGTATCAGCCATGGTGTGTCAGGCCAAAGGTGCATCTACCTAGGCCAGTACCCTTTCTTTACAGAGGACAGTACTAGATGTTAGAAAATAAGAATGGGGAAAGAAGTTAGTGGTATGGTATTGCCCTACAGTGCTTTGCCAGCATCCTTTCTTCTTTGGTTTTTCAAAATACCTGTAAATACCAGCTTGTACAAAAACGGGAACTTCACAGAATCCCAGAATGGTTGAGGTTGTAAGGAACCTCTGGAGGTCATCTTGTCCAAGCTACCTGCTCAAGCAGGGTCATCTAGAGTAGGCTGCTGAGGACAGTGTCCAGATGGCTTTTGTGTATCTTAACAAGTGGAGAGTCCACAACCTCTCTTGGGCAAGAAATAAATTAATTCTATAATGAGGCTTTACATAAATTAAAGGAGTTGCAGACCACCTATTTTTGAACAGGCTTCCCAAGACACTGGTGTGATCAGTAAGTATTAAGAGAAAAAGGTGTGCAAATAAGTTCTTTCAGAGTGTTAAAATAATGGATTGCTTTAAATAGTTAAATAGCTTATTATTTTAAACTTCAGATAATGGAATCCAAATTATAATAGACTATAAGAAACATCCAAGTTTTTAATCTGAACTTTTCACTCCATATCAGATCTAATTTATAATATTGTAGTATAACTATAGATACAGTGAGACATAAATACTGTTACATGTTCAGCATAATAAAATTCCTTAGGATTTGATGAGACATGTACTATTAAATTCAAGACAAGTGGTACTACCCAGCAAAGCAGCTCCTCATATAAAACACTGCATCGTGGTTTATTTGATATGTTCTTATATGTTGCACTTAATATTTTTAACTGGATAGTGTTCTTGGATCTTTTTCAGGGTTCAGCTGATCCTTTAAACAGTGCATTCCACCTGACGTACAACATGGTATTGAACTTGCTTCGAGTAGAGGAAATTAATCCTGAATACATGTTAGAAAAATCCTTCTATCAGTTCCAACATTACAGAACTATTCCAGAAATAGTAGAAAGTGAGTATTACTGTGTTGTACTCATGAGAGTCAGTATGAAAGATGTTGCATTTGAGATTGGGTAGTTAAACTTCATTATGCTGGTAAGAGTTTTTATCTATGCAGTTCTTCTCTTCCCTGCCAACAGTTGCCACTGCACCTTTTGCTGTTAGGTTATAGTTTCAGTAAGAGTAGTTTCCTCCTGTTCTAGGACCTATATTGATATGCAGTGTCATTCTGTGAAGAGAACTTTCTTCTCTGAATCAGACAAGAATGGTTGTCACATTGCTAAACTGTAGGACAGGGGTCCTCAAACTATGGCCCGCGGGCCTGATACGGCCCCCCAGGGTCCTCAGTCCGGCCCCCGGTATTTACAGACCCCCCCCACTCCCCCCCCCTGCACCGGGGCTTGGGGGAGGAAACCAAGCAGCCGCAGATGACTGCCTGCCACTTCATCCACGCGCCGGCCCCCTGGTTAAAAAGTTTGAGGACCCCTGCTGTAGGACAAGAAGAAGGAAAAACAATTCTAAAAGGTGCAGGGAAAAGTTACTCCTTTTTGATATGCAGAACTTGGCTAAAAGAAATGTAACTTTAATATTGCATTGCCATCTCTAAAAAGAACTCATGCACACTTCATTCAAAGTAGTATAGGAAAAAATGCTTAATTAAAACACAAAGCATAATTCAGAGAGGACCGAGACATCATGTGCTCTTCACTGAGTAACTAAATGTTAAACCATGATCTTTAAATACTGTGTTTTCCTGAGCCAAAGTCAGTTTCCAAAGATCTCAGCCAGTGTTTGAGAGTGAGGCCTCTTTCAAAACTTAACCCAGAAGAATCTTAAGAACATGAGAGGCAACTACTTCCTTTGCCATTGATGAATGAGCAGTTCACCTGTTTGTTTGTTAAATGAATAGTAAGAGAGACACGGTGTGTGTGTGTCTGTGTAGCTTTGATAAATGTGCAGAGTATGTGTGTGATTCCCTTTGTAGAGTTTCTGTTAGTTGGCAGATGCAGTATTAAGATGGTAGTAGTCAAATATAGTAGGTATTTCCTGAAAACCAACCTGTTCCATTGCGCATGCCTAGCTCTTCAGTCTAGAATTCCAGCATTGCCATTTAAATAGAGAAATGGAGCAGGAGAACATTTTTCTTATTTCTTGGACATTTTTTATTTAGGCACCATACTGGGTGTTACAATTTTTTAATTGCTTCAACTGCAATTAAAAACACAAAGGAGAGAAACGGTTGTTTAGATCAAGGAGGAAATTATGCTGTGAGTATGGATTACTGTTTTTTTCTTCAAAAAGTTGACATCTAAAAATAGGGAGAAATTCCCTGAGCTGTCTCGCAAGTTCCAGTGAAGTGGGGTTTCTGAGTCACCCATATGCATTCAAATAGTATACAAGACAGTGAGTTGCTAGAGAGGAAAAAGAGATCTTTATAATGTGTCCTTTGTTTATGGTATTACTAGTGTTGAATGAATGAAGCATTTTGCTTATAATAAAAACTGATTTGCCTAAATAAGGTGTAAAAATGAAGGAAGAAAATACTGATTTCCAACTGATTAAATCAGAGCCTAAAACAGGTTAGGAAGAGCATCTTCCACCAACTTCTCTCTTATTGGAAGACGTCTTGTTAGAAGATGTCTTTGAGTAATCTCATTTTCATAGGAGGAGGCAGAAGAGTACTGGTAGGCAGTGAACACTCTCCTAAAAATAATTGCAAGTTTTTGTGGGACTTCTCTGCAACCCTAAATCAGAAATTCCTGGATTGGGGATCTAGCCTTCTCTGTTTTCTCAAGCTTGTTTATTATTAAAAAAAAAAAAAAAAAAAGCATTAATATTTATTTTCCTAGAAATAAAATGCACATTTATAGATTTCTAGCTTTCCAGAGAATGGATTATTGTCAATAGGAAATTAATGTGAAAAATGGTGACAAAACACTAGTTATATAGATCTGGAAGTGAAACATTGATTTCTAAATCTATGAAGTTATTAATTTCCATGACATTATACTTTGTATTATAGAAGTGAATAATTTGGAAGGACAGTACAACAAAATAGCAATTCCCAATGAGGAAAATGTGGTCATATACTACAAAATCCGACAGCAGCTTGCAAAACTGGGTAAAGAGATTGAAGAATATGTTCACAAACCAAAGTATTGCTTGCCCTTCCTACAGCCAGGAAGACTGGTAAAGGTAATTTGATTTTTCTTTTGTTTTGTTTTTATTTCACATCTCTACCTATCCTTGCAATCTGCAGGATTCATTTGTGTCTGCCACTTACCATCTTGAAAAATTACGTTGCATCACTCTAAGCAATACTTTTTAAATTTTGTTATGTTTCTGTGTTAAACATTCAAAAATTAATTAAAAGAAATGTGTTTGTTTTGAATATTAGTCCATTACTATGATCTGCTTGCTAGAATGTGATTATACATGGGTTATAATATCTTTGTAATATTTTTAGGTGAAGAATGAAGGTGATGACTTTGGATGGGGAGTGGTTGTTAATTTCTCTAAGAAATCGAATGTTAAGGTAAAATATACATTCTTTCTGTTAGAAAAATATATACCTTACCGCTTTTTTTGAAAATAAGATAGAATTTTCTTTGTAGTTTTCAAAGGCAAAAAAATTCCCTTTCACCCCAAATTTACAAAAAGCTCAAGCCTTCCTGAAATGAAAGTATAAAGGAAAAAACTGGAAGGTGGGACAAACCCTAAGTGTTGTGTTAATTTCTTAGCTTTTAGCGTATTTACAAAGATAATGCTTGCTTGTGTCTGGGATAAAAAAAAAGTGCACATGGCACTACAGTAATTTCCGAATACTTGGTCTGCCTGTGAGAAATCCCCAACAGTGCTACACTAAGCCATTCATGGGAAAGATACGTTTTCTACTCTCAGAAAATCTGTAGAAACTTAAGGGTTGACAGCATAGAAAGGCTGACATTTGGCACTATATAGACTATTATCTTAAACTGGGGAATTGTGTCTTGAGTCCTAAGCTTGTGCATGAGGCATGGGATTCCTTGTCCTCTGGGGTGTTGCTGTAGAGTTTAGGGTTGGAAACTTAAAATGCAAAGAGAGCAAAACAATAGCAATGGGTTCAGGGAAATGTGGAAAAAAATACAGAGGACAGTGATGCAATAGAAGCCAGATTTGGGTTTCCTTCCAAAAATCCATTTTTATAGTTGGTTTCCGCATAACCCCAGGGATGATGTTTTGGTCTCCATTTCAGAAATGTTTTGACAAGCAACTCAGCTGGCTAAACTAAAACCTAAGTTTAAAGTGTATTCTTCTGTGGTAGCATTTTTGCTGTAATTTTGGCAGGAGAGCATTAGCATTAATTACTAGGCCTAAATGAGAAGTTGTCTTCGTCAAGTTCTGGTGGCGCCTGTGCACTGTGGCACCTTTTGGTGCTTCTCTAATATATATTCATTAAAGAGGAAATGAGAAAAATGTGTGCATACAGAACTTATTAAAAAAGATTTTGTTCTGGTTTTCCATCTTCCTTTTGAAAGTCACATTTCTTCCTTTTTCAAGTTGGAAGACTGGATTGTGACTGCTATTGCTTAAACTTTTGCTTATAAATTGCTTTTTTCATAGGGCCACATGAGCATTAAAACAGATTTCCCCGTCACCCAAACTTTCTATGTAAAATTGCCAACTTCTTTGTCACTGGAGGCATTTCTTCTGTCTGTGTCATATTTTATCCGCATACCTATTTGCCTTCCCTATCTGGCTTGTCTCACTGTTGTATAAAGCCCTTAGGTTTAAACATTAGCTTTGAAATTACAGTCTGTTCTGCAGGAGATGGCTCTGGCTCCATGGCTCCAGCAGCACTTTTTTCATTAAGTCATTCTAGCAGCTGGGTTGAATTTTTCCTTCTGAGTTCTATGGAAAGAATGACAATAGGTGCTGAAAATTATGGAACAGACTTAAAGCTATGTAACTTAAAATCGGTATGGGAAGACTAGTTTCTATGAGCAGAGGCAAAACAAATGAAGAAGCTGTTATTTACCCATTTTAATGTGTCTATTCAATGTATTTTTGTCCTGGGATACAGATGCATTTCCCCATTAGTTTAATGTAGTAGTATACTTACTTAGTATTGGAAGTATATCGTTATTATGCCACATCTTTAAATCTTCATCCACTTCTAAGCTGTGACAGTTCTTTGGATTTGCTCTTAGAAATTATGTTGAATTCAGTCTATATTACTAGTTTCTCTTTAGTTGTAAATTCTTCACTGTGTCATAGTTTCTAATGAAGTCCTTTTTCTAGTACGGAAGATATGTAATGAAGATTGACATTCAGAGTTAAAGTATGTCTGTATTTCACTGAGTAATTCTCTTTATTAATTGCAATTGAAAGCAAAAGCATGAGTCATTGCCAGTTACGTTCATTGTTTATTTAGATGTTTTTCCAGCATAATTTCACACTGCAGTGTTCCACAAAATTGTGAATGCAAACAGTATTTTATCCTGAATTACAGTAGAGAGAATTTATTTCAAGTGGTACTGCTTGCTATATATTGTACATTATAATAGGCAGCAAAGTAACTGTTTGCTTTGGAATTCATTTTTGAGTAAGAAATTTTATTTCCACTAGATTGTGCCAGCAGTGTGCTAGTTTTATTGTGCTGTTTATAGTCCATATTGTCATCTGATCCTTGATTCTAGACATCAGATTTTTGTCTGTTAATGGTTGCTGGTATTAGAATTTCAGCTGCTGCAATTTGGCCTTTCCTATTTAGATTGCTATAATCCTTGTATGTTAAACTTAAATTCTCCTGCTTCTCTGTTCATGTTTGTTTATATTGTTTACTGCGTAAACATAAATTTTAGTGCTGTGTCATGGTCATTGAATTTTCCATGAGTCAGATGTTATTAATCTGGGAATCTGAATTTGTGATCTGTGCCATATTGCTTGATTTGCAGATATGATCAACTGTCTTACCTTGTTTTGTTTCCAGGCACATGAAGTAATAGATGTTTTGGGGCAAATCTAAAATCCTTGAAATATAACTAATCATGCAATATGATATGACAGAGATGTCTGTGACTAAATTTTTTACAGGGTGTTCTAGTCTTATTTTACTCTAGCATATAAAAACATGTGTTCCTGTTCAAGGGTTTAGTACCTAAAAGGTAGAAAACCCACTGAAGGAAACAGTACACATTCAAAAAGCAGTTCTAGATTAAGTCAGGTCTCAGCAATGTCTAAAAGCCATTGGTGTATGTAAATTTAAAGAGAGTAATATTAACAGCGAATGTTAATTGCATCTATACACCTGCTGTATTAATGGGTTTACAATACTGTTGCTTATAGAAATATTTTTTGTTCTCATTTTCTAGACATCTCCAGCTCTATTATCATCTGTAGCATATATGTGCAGCTGTGAGTTTAGTCTCTTCTTTGTTCAAGTCAGCATTATGCTTTCTGTGGCTTTGGCTGGGTACTGATTTGATGTATGTGGATATTACTTTAAAATTCTAATTCAGTGGTATGAGTCTTGCACATTGCTGTGAGTGCTTTCTGCAAATGTTGGATAGAATTCAGAGGAACAGTTCCTTCCCCAGCAAGTAATTGCATTTCTTGAATAATTATGTATACTGTAGAACAGGATAACCTTGTTTTTCTGTCTAGTTTATTGTGGCAATTTCTCATAGTGCTTCTGAGAATCTCTTGGAAATGCTAGCTGGTTCCACCCTGCTTTGCATGCAGTAAAAGAAAATAGTATGTTTTAGGTTTGTAATGAAAAATATTGCCCAGTAAAACTGAACTGGGTTAACACAGGATTTTGAAAAGACTGTTTTGTCTTTCTCATATTTGGAAGCAGAGAAGCTTGCACATACTGTTTTAAAAGTCTTGCCTGCAGTGTTAGGCCTATAACTTAGTTCTGTGCCAAGTTATAAAAAGATTTGCTTATAGTGGGAGTGTATTTGAGCAACCTTAGTGCCTATTGATCCAGTCAAGTAACTAATGTCAGGTTTTTTTAAAGCAGTGTATATTAAAGGTTATGGCTTTGTGAACAATAGTCTTTAACCACCATATCTGCATGTTTGTGTTCTTTAAATGAATGTCAGATGTTATGTTTGGGGTTTATAAAGATGTGGCCTGCAAGATGCAGCTTCCTGTTTGCTGGAGATACAAGCTGTTACGTTTGAAAGATTTTTCTATGGTTTTGTGAGGAAAAACTTGAACTTGCAAAACTGCAAATGAAAGAGATCCCCCAAATTTGGGGTTTTTTTGAAAAGCAGACAAAGTTCAGTACTGCTAGCATGATGCAAATATTTTGCATTACAGTAACAAAAGAGGTTGGCTTACTTTGAAAGAGCTACAGCTAGAAGAAAAGGCAGAAGCACCTGAAGCCACAAGTAGACTTCAGGCTACACTGTCAAGGGAGGATGGGGAAAGGGTAGTTTTTTTCAAGTGTTCTGTGTGAGGGATCTTTCAATCAATACTGATTCAGTAGTTTTTAGAATGTATTGCATCACTGAGCTCATGTTCTGTGAAGAGCAGTAGCTCGTTTCATACTTTTAGTATTGAATAAATCATGCTTTTTCCTTCCATTCTTGCTGGTATTTTAAAATAACTCTTATGGACCTGGACCTGTTTCTTCTGTGCCCCTAACAGCCAAATTCTGGTGAATTGGACCCATTATATATTGTTGAAGTGCTACTACACTGCAGCAAAGAGAGTTTGAAAAATTCTGCTACTGAGGCTGCAAAGCCAGCCAGACCTGATGAGAAAGGAGAGATGCAGGTTTGTTACACACGTTTATTATCAATAGTTTCTGATAAATGTTCTCAAAAATTCTATTTCCAAAGCATTTGCAGACTGTGGTAAAAGGGGTTAATGCATTAAGGAAGAGAAAGGAGCTGTACACCTAATTGTGCTTTCTTAAAACAGTTGCTGACTTCACCAAAGAGGAAATTTTCAAGTGTGAACAAAATACTTGAGTGAATTAATTACTGTAGAAGTACTTTGAAACTTACTGTTGTGTTATATTTTTCAAATCAGTAGATTAAAGACAATACCAGTCTTTTTTTAGAACTACAAAGTTGTAAAATTACTTACATATGTGATAAAATCCGTGGATAAACAAGTGTCTATACTTTTTTTTCTTGCTTGTACAAGAAATCCTCAAGTAATAAGCTTTAGCAAATGCTCTTTGAAGATACTTAGCAGTATCTTCTGTCTCTGGAAATGGAATTTTTTAAAATTTCTTTCTCTTTTTCAGACCCTTTCAGCTTTGTGAGGCTATCTCATTCTAAACTTAAGTTGAAATTTTTTGTGAGACCATTTGCATATTATTTAAATTTTTCAATTTGAAACCCTATATCAAGACAAACAATTGCAGTCTGCACATCGGAGACAGTTTTTAATTTGTCCACTTCTTCCCCCCCCAAGTCCATTTAAAGCTTGGGTTAGAGTATTGATTCTTCATGGTATCTTCATGGTTTTGAAACCTATGAATATGTATTTCTGATTTGATATTGTTTATTGTTAGCATTCCTAGTTAAGTATATGGCAATAATTTGGTTCGGATGGTAAGAGGTAGGTATTACAGCAGATAAATGGCAAAGTAATAGAAAAAATGAATATTTTTTTCCCCACATGTAGCTTTTCTCAAGATTTAACTGAATACAAAATTTTTCCATTTGGACAAACCTTGTTTTCTTCCTTATTAATACTTTTATCTCTTTACCCACATTTTCCTGCTTCCTGATACTCCTTTACCACTGCTATGTCTTTGTGCACTCAGTTGTCCTTTTCCTTTGTAAAGTTTTGCTATGAAACAGTAATAATAAATACATTTTTCACTGATTCATCAGTTACTGCACTCTCTTTGATAGGTTGTTCCTGTTTTGGTACATCTTCTCTCAGCTATCAGCAGTGTCCGACTCTACATACCGAAAGACCTGAGGCCCATTGACAACAGGCAAAGTGTGTTAAAATCTATACAAGTAAGTTCCACTAGGCTGTGTAAGCTCTCTGCTCTGGTAGTGAGGTACTCTTGAACCCAAGACAACTTGTTCTAAAGAGATTTGTCTAAAGTTTGTGTCACATCTTCAGCTTTATTCTTAAATGGGGCGGGAAGCCACAATATATGTCAGTTTGCTTCTCCTTGTCATTTTAAACTTGATTTTGAAAACTGCTGAAACATCACATAACAAACTTACACTACTGCCTTCTGTGTCTCTATAGTTGTGCCAGCTTACTTGTAAAAGTATAGTTTATTTTACTGCTACTGATCTTACAAAAAGAATATTTAATTTCTTTTTCTGCTTTTAGGAAGTACAGAAACGATTTCCTGATGGAGTACCATTACTAGACCCTATTGATGACATGGGCATCAAAGATCAAGGACTGAAAAAAGTAATCCAAAAAGTAGAGGCATTTGAGCATAGGATGTATTCACATCCTCTTCACAATGATCCCAACTTGGAAACTGTATACACACTTTGTGAAAAAAAAGCACAGGTAAAAAAACTAAAACAAAACACTGTACCTATATCTAGCTGAAGTGAGAGACAGTAGTAGTTCCTTTTAACTTGCTTTTCTTTTTATTTGCAAAGCCCAAATAATACTTCTTAAACTAATAAGCCCAGTTAATACTTTTTAAATACAGTAAAATTATTGAATCTCACTACAGACTGGCTGAGGTGGTGTTGTACCCTTTATATTGATAGATATATGAAGTATATCTGAAAATAAAACTCTTTTAAAGTAGTCATCAGGGATTGGAAGGTTACAGAGGTGCCACTAGAGTCTTTTTCACTAAATAGGCATAGCACAGTAATACAGTATAGGTGAAGTCTTCATAGATAATTGAAATTGATCATTTTTTAATAAGCTTGTGCAAAGCTCAGTTGAATTGATGGGGCTTATTGGCTTGGGCAGTGTACCAGACAAATCCTGGGGCTGCTGCTTTCTGAGCTGACGTCCAGCCTGGAAGCAATACACTTGTTTTATGTAATCATACCCTGCTAGACTGAAACTGGTTGTGCAGAGAACTAGCTCTCATGTTTCTGTGCTGCTCCAGAAAACAGGTTCTACAGGAGTCTCATCACAGAAGTGAGGTAGTTTTGGTATGGGCAGCACAAAGTTGCATGTGGACCCGATGGACCAAGCAGAATTCTGCAAGGGTGTCTGCACTATGCACCCTGCTGTCAGGATGTTGACAGTGACTGTGATAAACTCCAAGACAGTGCAGAAGCTCTAATAGCAGAAAGTAATGCCTTTGGGTTACATTTCAGTGAATAGTTGGTTAGCTGAGACTTGGTAAAGGTCTCAGAAGATGAGTGCTTATTTCTCAACCAAAGATTTCTTTTGTGGTTTTTTAATGTGGGCTGGTTGGAGTTATTTCCCCACTCTAGGTAAACTCCTTAACTTCCCAAACTTGCCAGAGTTTTCTATGGGTAACTGGAGCTGATTTTTTTTTTTTTAAAGAAATTTGTTTTAAACCTCCCTTTTAGTAGAGTTAGCTGAGTCAGTGTCAACCAGTATGTCCATATGCTGTCATTCTGAGGCCTTTATGTAAATTAAACATTATCTTGAAAACAGTTGCATCTGTTAAACCAGCAAAATGTAATTTCTCTCCTCTGACCCCTCAGATTGCTATGGATATTAAAGCAGCAAAGCGAGAACTGAAAAAAGCCAGAACTGTCTTACAAATGGATGAACTGAAATGCCGTAAGCGTGTTTTGAGAAGGCTGGGGTTTGCTACATCTTCAGATGTCATTGAGATGAAAGGACGGGTTGCTTGTGAAATCAGCAGGTAATTGGTTTCTGTGCAAAGCTATTATTGTCTTGAATACACACTTGATCGTCCTGGCTCAAATTAGTAGATCATATTTAAAGTTCTGAGACAGTTAGAAGAAAGGTTCTTCAGAGACTCTGTGATCAGTGTCATGAGGGAATATACTGATTGAAGCGGGAAAGACAGCAACTTAAGGACAGAATACAATATATTTTAAAACTAAAGCATGGACATGAAAATGGCTGTTTTCTTACCCAGTTTAGGCAATAGCGTATGTTTTCATTTAATACTGTACAGTACCTGAGAGGATGGTCTCAGTTTCTGTGGTTCCACTTCCCAGGACTCTGAGTACAGTTTCTCACAGGTGTGGGTGTAACAGTGACTGTCAGCAGTTACCGAGTCACTGACAAGTTTGCAATACTGCTTGATTGCTTCCATAGGTCTGTTGGAACAAATCTATGGAAGTGATGCATTTTACTGTAATACATTTAGCAGGTACATGTATATTAAAACATGCTGTAAAGATTCCGTGGAAACTCATGAATTGGACTTTAATACTTCTAGAGTGTAACTCAGATTTTCATAGAATTACGTATTTTTGAAAGTTACAGTGACTGCTGTACTCCTTGCCTTACAGATAGTTTGACAGATGCTACCTGTATTTGTTGTATATCTAGTTACTTTTTTCTCACTGCAAAATTTTATAGCAAATAGGGAAGCTCAGGATTTTATCAACTTTGTGACTTTCAGGAACTGTTTGCTGAGGAGTTACACTTTTCTTTGTAAAAAGATGGACTTTTTTTCCCACATTGTATGCATTTGCCTGATATGTCTTTATTTTACAAGCAAATTGAAGCAAGTTTGCTACGCTTTTCAGTATCTTGGAAATAATCCAGTTCAATCTTTTTTGAGCAGCAGCAATACTGATTTTAGTCCCTTTTCATAAGTTGCCTAACTCTAGTCCTTTTCAATCTACTGATGTCCTGTCTGATAAAACCTGACCAAAGCGACCATTAATACTAACTTTTATGAACTATCAGGAGAGATTCTTTGTAGTCCTGTAAGAGCTTTTAGTTTGTTTAAAATACTGTCTCACTCTGTTACGATTATCATCCCTCTTAAAAAGCTAATATATTAGAATTTGGTGTTCCCGTAAGAAAAATTAAGACGTTATTGTTTCTTACCTATATTGAGTTGCTTCACAAAATAGATTAATAGTACATAATTTTAAAATTACATTTCAGTAAGCTTCCCTAAGCTTCCTTCTCTTTCTCTTTATTTTAGTGCTGATGAACTACTCCTGACAGAAATGATGTTCAATGGTCTCTTCAATGACTTATCTGCAGAACAGGCAACTGCACTATTAAGCTGTTTTGTATTTCAAGAGAATGTAAGTTATTTCTTCAGTTCATGAATTCCAGATCTTCCTGTCTACAACAGTATTATTTATAACTCAGTTCCAGAAATCGGTCATAGCAGTACAAGCTATTACACACTTTTTATCTTTCCAAAGGTGTTTGACATGAATTCCCATTGAATTTGCCAAAAGCATTGCAGCTTCAGTGCTAAAATGTCTTTCCTCATGAATGACATACCAAAAGTTGTATGAAATTGCAGTCCTTGTACTGAATCTACCACTGTTTCCTCCTCATGCAATGAAGCAATATTAATAGATTCTCAGCATACATTCTTGTCTTTATGTATGTATACACACACACACACATCTGTATAATTTAAAATCTAGAATGATTATTTCAAAAAAGAGGCTTAACAGTCTCTGTTCCTGCACTCCAGGGTGAGGGTATCTTAAATTCTGAGACATGCCTGCCTGTGTTATGTTATTTGGACAGTACCCTTAACCTATTGATGGAAGTGGCAGTACCACATGGATATGATATCAAAAGCAGACCATATGTTATTAAAAGCAAAACCATGGACATTTAATATCAGATGCTGTCGTTTTTCCACCTACAACCTTTATAGAAGTTTAGCCTTGTCAGGAAAATACAGTAAAAATGAACTTCCATATGAAATACTACTGCAGACAGCTAGCAAGATGCATGACTTGGGTTGATTCTAAATGTGGAAAGCACATTAGCAGCAGATGCTAAGGAGTTTCTTTTGTTAGTAGACGGAATGCCAAGGTAAGCCTTTGCTAGTTAGAATATTGTGGTTCACTGAACAATAGCACATATAAACCACTTATGTTTAAGTTATTAAAAACACTTGCTTTTTATATTCTTCAAGAAAAGCTTCTAACAGTTAAAGCAATAAATGATCAGCATTTTGGCAGTTCAAAAGTATGGAAAACTAAATAGAGGGAATTTTGGAAGTATTCAGAAAGCAGGTGCTTTTTTTTCATACCATTGGCGTACTGTACAGAAAGATTTAATTTTCTGATTTAGTTTTTGGAGCAAGCACTTGGGGGAGTTCAGTAAATTTTAGTGTTTGGTAACAAGTTTGAGGAGTTTGGAATAACTTACAACAGCACTACCACACGCTGAATTTCTATTTTTGTATTTAATTTGGTGTAGAGCAAACGTGTGGGAGCGCATGAGATTATTTAAGATTATTTCTTTTTCAGTCCAGTGAAATGCCAAAACTGACAGAGCAGCTGGCAGGACCGCTTCGGCAAATGCAGGTAATCTGTGCATTAGAAATCTTTCTGAACTCAAGGTTAATATTAATGTGCGTACAGTGTGTAAGTGTAATAAGCGCACAGTGAAGACTTAATTTTGGATCATCAGTGAATTTGGCCTGGCACTGCATGTGGTTTTGCAGTGTGTAGTAATGGGTTATCTTGTTCGCAAGGAATCTTTGCCCTAATTCAGAACATGCATTTAAAAGCTTTCATAAGCTTGCTTGCTACAATGTAAGTAGTTAGCACAGGCTGCTACAATGTAAACAGTAGTTTAGTTTCTGATCTTGAATAATTTCACACTAAAAAGGAAACCTCATCCTAATAATATGGAAGTCTTTCTATTGGTTAAACAATCTGTTTAAGCATATTGTAAACTTAAAATATTTTATTTTAAAGGAGTGTGCAAGAAGAATTGCCAAGGTGTCAGCAGAAGCCAAACTGGAAATTGATGAAGAAAATTACTTAAATTCTTTCAGACCCAATCTAATGGATGTTGTGTATACATGGGCAAATGGAGCTAACTTTGCTCACATCTGCAAAATGACTGATGTCTTTGAAGGTATGTTAATCAGTTCTTCTTAAGGAGGTGTGAGACAGTAATTCTGTAACATGGAATGGTAATTCTGAATAGCCTTATAATAGATCACAAAATTCATTAACTCAAATGTATTCAAGTATCTGCATGGCTGAAGCTAAGCAGGGGACAAAATTGTTTACTGTGTAAAAAATTCATAGTTACACTGTTGATAATTTAGAATCTGTAGCAGACTTAAAGGGTATCTCTACATTTTAAGAACTTCCTATAAAACTCAGAAATCCGAAGTATTGCAACAGGAGGTAATGCTTACTTTTGCAGGTTAAAGGGGGAAACACCCTGTTGCAAATGCTTGCCATTTAGAAGTACAGCTCATGTGCTTGTCTTCATTACGGTTAAATGTTTTATTTACTTGGCAAATGGAAGGTTCCTCCTGCTATGTTAATGATGACAGAAGTGAGAGGTAACTAAGTCTGTTTCAGATGGTTCATCACAGCAGTGCAGTGCAGATATTTGGAAAGCCAAGATGTAACCTGTCATCTGCATTAATTTAGTTCCTAAAACTGGAGTATTAGAAACTGTCCCTTGAGGAAGAATACTTAGTTTTCATTATTTTAAAATTAGGATGACTTAAAGCCCAGATACTTCACAAAAAGACAAACCATTCACCTGAAGGTCAAACCAGAATGAAGAACCTAATTTCATCTTTTACTGGCTGTGTTAAAGTTGTGAAGAACAGCAGACTAGGTGCACCAGTCTTATGAGGCTGTGTGTAATGAGTGATTCTTGAAAATCCTTTTTCAGGTTGCTACTGTCACCATTGTTTTACCTCTCCAAATGCCGTTTTCTTGTCTGTATGTGCACAGTTGCAAATGGCACCCCTTAGAACCAAGGAATTCATGCATTTCTGTAATCCAATGCACAGACCCAGGAATTTTGTAAAGCAGGTTGCCTGCGAGCAACAGAAATCCTGGCAGTCTTTGATTCTGCATTCAGCAGATTCTTACTGTTGCAACGAATGTCTGAGCCTTTCATCTGATCTAGAGGTACCCTGAATAAGGGGAACACAAAAGGAGAAGCAATAGGTGGCCTATATTTTTATGTTGGCACATCTGACGATGTTGAGAATACATCAGGCAGCAATGTTTTCCATTTACCATATTTGGCCTTAGGCTAGTTGGTCAGCTTTGCCCTAGTCAACAGTGCTAGCTCCCTCAAAATTAGATCTTAGGGGCTATTTTGAGAAGTTCAGCTGTTGTGGCAGGGGTTGACGCATGACTTTTCCCTTAACTTTTAATAGGCTGGTTTTCTGTGCATTGTCCAAGAGGAAGGAAAGTACTTCAAACATCCACTGTCAGTTACGCTTACCTTAAATGCAGTGTGGTGTTGCTAAATCCCAGGGGAGTTTGCCCTGGTTAGCCAAGACATTATAGTGATTTCAAAGAAACTAAAAAACAATACACAAAAAAAACACCAACCACCCCCCCCGAAAACATCAAACACAAACAACGAAACACAGACCCAAACCCACAGCATCCTTATTTTGATCTTAAGTACAATTTTTCATTTTGGGTGGTGGTGCTGCCTGTTTTAGTTTTGGTAGAGGTTGTTACCATGAGGTATAGCATGATGGCTTATTAACGCTCTAAAAGGAGGTGTATTTTCCTCTTTGCCTTTTGGGCAATGTCAAATTAGCAGTCGTGAGTTGCAGCTGTTACATGGAGTCCCCCCTTCACTGTTTTGCACCAATTTTAGTAAGAACGCAGGAAATGGGCCAGCCATTAAGAGTGCATTGGAAGCCACCACTTTTTTTAAACTGGTTTTTCATCACTCCCCTCCCCACAACTTACTACAAGGGTGTTCTGAAAGACTGCTTTTCATGAGTGAGAGACTAATGTTTGGGTTTGTGCTGCTATCCAGGCTAACAGGCACTAGCAGAACTTTCCTAGACAGAAATCTTGTGTGTTGATGGCATGCTTCCACTCTCACAAGCTTTCAGATAGATGGTCTTCTGCTGTTTAATTGGTACGGATGGTCAAGTGTCTGAAACCCCTTTTGCTGCAGTTGTGAGTAGTGTGAAAGCTCATGGTCATGGTATGTAAATGGCTGCCTTTTCAGGTTGCGCAGCGAAAGCAAGTGTGCTTGCTACAGGTGGAGCAGTGTTGATTGGCTAATGAAATTGAGTTGTCATTAAGCTGAAATGTGTGTTGGGAAAACAGAGAAGCTTTATAAAGTTGTAGGGAAGAATGGTAAACTGAGCTAAGTATCCTACTAATCAACTCCGGATTGTTTTGTTTTGTGGAAGTAAGCATAGACAATAGCCATTTATTCCAAAAATGCAGGTTTTTTCATGCACAAAAGAAATATGTCTGCACCAGCCCCTGCTACGCTGCCTGTAAATGAGTACTCCCTGGAACAGTTGTCAGGGTTGGCCTTGAGCTGGGGCGTGCCACCACACGGTGTGGCCGTGCTCGGGGGAGCTGCTGGCAGTTCACTTGCTTTGGCTTTGCACTTTGTGTCCAAGAGACTGTGTATGGGGGTCTTATGTCATTGCAATAGGTTTTACAGACTGCTGTGTTTACACAAACTTCTTACTGTAGAAGGTGACATAGCCTACTGGTACCATATGAATGTTTTTATTTATTTTTAAGAGAGGTGTTATTTTACTTCTCACTTTCCCAACACCTTCGTAGAGTACACCTTCGTAGAGTATTTCCATTTGGACAGTTTTTACTACAGGTGGTATTATGCCTTGTCTAGAGCTAGTATTTCACTGAATCATAGAAAGGTCTAGTCCAAACTCCCCCTGTAGTGAGCGGGGACATGTTCAACTTGATCAGGTTGCTCAGAGCTCGGTCCAGCTGGACCTTGAGTGTGTCAAGGGATGGGACATCTACCACCTCTCTGGGCAACCTCTTTCTTCCTTACACTCCTGTTGCAACAGGGCCTGCTCAAGTTTGTCCGTCTTTCTTGTAAGCCCCCTATTAAGTGCTGAAAGTGCTGAAAGGCTGAGATAAGGTCTCCCTAGAGCCTTCTCTTCTTCAGGCTGAACCACCCCAGGTTGTCTCAGCCTGCCCTCATAGGCGAGATGCTCCAGCCCTCTGATTGTTTTCATGGCATTCCTCTGGATCCAAACAGGTCCATGTCTTCCCTGTGCTGAGGGCCCCTAGAGCTGGATGCAGTGCTCCAGGTGGGGTCTCACCAGAGCAGAACAGAGGGACAGAACCACCTCCCTCAAGCTGCTGGCCATGCTTCTTTTGATGTAGCCCAGGTTGCCTTCCTGGGCTGTGAGCCCATGCTGCCAGCTCATACCCAGTTTTTCATCTACCAGTACCCCCAAGTCCTTCTTAGCAGGACAGCTTTTAATCCCTTCATTCCATATTTATTGTATGGCAGTCATTTTGCACATAGTAGTTTTACACTGTAGGCATGAGATGATGCTGGAGAAAATGACCAGGCAGCATACTGTTTGCATGCTGCTAGAAAAGTGTAAGCATTAGGATCATTTTGTGTTACTTGTTACAGTGACTTGGGCTAAGCGGAGAAGTTGGGAGGTGAACACATAACAAACTACAATGGTTATTAGTTTGCAGGGTAGGAGCCATGTCAATACTGAGCTTGTATGCATTACTGCAAGTGTGCAACCAAGTGGTCCGTAGCAATAATGTAGATCACTTACTGCACTATCAAAACCAAAACAAAACACAAACTGTGTGTGGTGGTTCTTGAAGCAGCAACCCTGTAAATCCCTCAAACGTGTATGGTTTTTGAGGGAAGTCTCAAGGAATTACTAAACAGCTGAGAAGGTCTTAGAGGCTGTGAAGATAGAAGGAAAACAAGAACAGGAGAAGCATTTGGAGACAGTTTCAAGTAAGTACCTAATGGGAGAAATTTACTGTTAACAGAAACCAAGTGTGAGACATACAAGTATTCCTCACCATTGGATTCTAGATAAATTGAACAGGGTTGGAGAAGGAACTGTTGGCTTGCTGCCAAGTGGGCTCAAGCAACTGAATTGTTCAGTGACGTGGTGGGGCAGGAGATAAAGTTTTCTCTCTTTTTGTACAGGTAGCATAATTCGTTGCATGAGAAGGCTAGAAGAATTGCTCCGTCAGATGTGTCAGGCTGCAAAAGCCATTGGAAACACAGAGTTGGAAAATAAGTTTGCAGAGGGTATGTATTTTAGTTCTACAGTATGAGAATTAATTCTAGAAAACCTATGAAAGGAAGGTGAGGGGTAGGGATGGGGCAGGGCATGAGTCAATTATTTGGTAATACAGCATCACTGCTCTCTTTCCAGGCAAGATCTGTTATAAAGTTTGACTGAAGAAGTATCATTCTGGTGACAGTTTAACCCAAGTTTATAACTGAAAATGGATGTAAAATTACTTCTGTTTAAGACTTGTAACACTGTCTCTACTGCAGAGCATTACCTGCCTGTAACTACACTTAAAATAATGATTGTGTCAGCTACAACTGCTGGATATTAATACACTTTTCCTTTTTTAATAGGAATTACAAAAATCAAGAGAGATATTGTGTTTGCTGCAAGCCTTTACCTGTAACAGAAGGTATTTTCCAAGAACAGTACTAGATGCACATTATGGAATAAGTTGATCAGCTTCACATGCTACTTCCGTGTCAAGTGATTTCTTTTAATAGTGTGTATTTAAAACCACAGTTGCTTCAACAAGGCATGTACAAACAGCAGTGTATGTAATATAACTGTTACCACATTTCCAATAAAAATTTACAGTTTGGGTAGCTTTTTTTGTTTAAGCAAGAGCTTGAACCAACAGAAACTTAAAGTTTAGATATACAATAAATGTGGTAGATGTTACTATATACAGGTAAAGTGAGCATTCAAGAGTAGCAGCAGTCCCTTAAAGGCATTTACTTATATTACATAGACTTGTGAAATTGTTTTCCTTTCAGAGGGCAAGACAGGTGAGGTGGGGGTCATTCTTCATGGTTGATGATTGCTGCCAAAGTGATTTCCATTTGTTGGAGTCTCATGTAGGGTTGTATGGGAATCTTCTTTTGGTTGAAATGTACATCCTCTTACTTTGAAGAAGTCAGACACGTATACAACCTAAGTGAAGAGATCAGTGGTAAGCCTCTGCACTTGTAAGTCTTTGAAACAGTGGGTAAATGCTTTTGCAGAAGGTAAATTCCATGATCAAAACTAATAAAGAAGTTCAAGTACATTAAAAATAAGAAAATTGCTAGGAAGTCTCGTATAAAATTCAGTGTTCCCTGTTCTTTCAGCAGCTTTTTCTCCAGCTGTTACCCCCCTCCCATTGACCACTTCATCACTGTTACTGTGTTAACTGCTCTAACTGCCTTCTCAGGCACTGCTTCATTACAAAAGCCACGGTTTGTACCACTGTAAATGAAGGAGCAAGATATGCTGGCTGAGAGCCCACACTGCATGTATGGTTATATTTATTCTGTTACTTATTTAGGACAGGAGACCTTGTGCTTTAGCTGAGGAACTGTTCTCTGGAGTATCACTCTCACTTCCATTTCTTTAAAAGCTGGTAAAACCAAGCTTGGATTTCTCTCCTTGGCAAGATTCAGAGCAGCTCCCTTCCCAATACATGCATCTCACCTACATCTCCAGCATCTGTAAGGCCAATTCTACCTACATTATCCTTTCCTGAATTCCTTTGAACATACCAACGCAATTGCTTCACAGCTACCAACTAGGAGACAAATGAGACAAGTGCTTCGATCCAATTCTGCAGCTTGCTGTCATCGCACTGCCCACTTCGGTCATACTAGTAGACATGCTAGGTACAATGCTGCCTGAAGTACAATAAATGAGAAGCCTTTTCTCATGATCCCTTCCTACATCACCTTTTCCCCTCCCACAGCAAACCTCAGACCTGCAGAACAGTTTAGGGCAGCAGAAGAAACCACCTTTCATGCCAAGGGCTAGCTGATGACCTGACATGCTGCCTTAGCTACATACTAGATTGAGTTTTTCAATTTAGTGCTCCTTTTGCAGTTACTGCCCCAGCGTGCTCTTACCTCCACTTTGTTTCTGGAGGGGGACTCTTCAGTTCCTTCAGATTAAGGGTTTTGTTTAGTGGGTTTTATTTTCAAAAATTATTTCCTCACCTTTCAACTCTGTTCACTGTAATGTCACCTTCTACTCCTTACATTGCAAAGCACCTCTAAGATATCCTCTCAGTCATCCAGCATCCTTCACTAAACTTGTTTCCCCAAAAGTGCCCTCAGCTCTCCAGTCCCTGATGTTTCTCATACCTGGCAGTCCTCTTAGAAAATGAGATTTTAAAAAAACAAGGGGTAGTACTATGTTTTAATCAACATGCAGCCATTTAGTTAACAGCTAACGCAGCATTTAGGCTTTCCCAGAGTTGCTCCAGGATTTGTTCTGATTATTGATCGCAACAAATAAACAAAGCTTTGTCTTGAAAATGAACTGTACCCTTCTGACTTTCAGCAGAGAAAGTGTTTTTCTTGGAGGTGGCTCTTCCCAGTGAGCCTCAGTTCTTGGTAACTGATTTCTTCAGTAGGACCTAAATTAGCTCATGTCTCTAAAGTCAGTCTCTCTGGTCAGTCCCTTCCCAGGGCTGAATCATCTGTGGCACCCTAATGACAGCCAGCACAACACTGTGTCAACAAGGCTGGCAGCTTTCAGTTTAGCTGATTCTCTGCTCCTTGGGATAGCTTTTCACTCATCAGTGCAGCTAAGCTTCACATGCTAGTTGTTGTGAACAGCTTTTTAGCACTCAAAATGCACACGAGAAATAATGAACAGTTTTAGTTTCCCATCAGACTGAAAAAACAGGCTGTAGAAGCTGGCAGACACTTTCATGCTGTCCTTATCCTTAAAGGCCTTTTGGGGTTTTTGTTTTGCCCTGCTTACCTCATACAGTTTGTTCTCCTTTGCTGCTGTACTTGAGATGTAGAATTTGGCTGGAAGCAAAAGGTATGGCTATATAAAGGCCCACATAGTTTTGCAGTTGACTATTTCCATCTCAGTAGTTTTACAAGCTTTTGAGCAGGAACAATTTCATACTACTTCACAGCTAAAACAGCCCTTTATCTCATCGTTGGCCAGAGTCTGCCTCACTCCACAAAGTACTATTGCTACACTCGGTTCAAGGAGTTGTTTCCCCTCTCCAGGAATTTTTGAAGCATTAGAGACAAGTCTGCTTTCCTCTGAAGAAATCCTGCAATTCTAAGGTGCTGTTTATAAAAAAGCAGCGATCCCAGACACACACACAGACTCACAGGCACAGACACATACCCCTCCACCCCCCAGGGGTAAGGAAGCAATTACTTACAATGAGCACAGCTACCACTGCTCCCTGAATGAGTCCTGTTAAAACATCACTCCAGTGATGCTTGTAATCAGAAACACGTGACAGACCCACATAGATAGATGCAGCAATAAGACCAAATTGTATAGTAGGACGTACAAGTCTTGCCCAGTCTCCTTTCATTCTAGCCTGAAGGTAAAGCTAAAACAAAAAGAAAATTTTATAAAATGCAATAAATAAAGTTGAAATTCATGTGAAAACACGATAACATCCACAAATGTTCCCAGTGCTATCTCTCACAAGTATACTATGATGGAGTTTGATAGTCAAGTGTTGGGTCTTTATCTTCTTATATAAAACTACATATCATCATATAGACACTTTGTTGTGACAAATGAGAATTTTTATTATAAAGGTACTGGTAATGAGAGCCACTCAGGGATTCAAAAGAATCTAGTGGAAGTCTAACTAGTATTGCGCTCTTGTATTAACTATAGGTAAGACTTGTATTTAAAAAAGCTGACGACCATCCAAATTTATAGTCTTCCAAATGCAGGGAGCTCCACCCTTGCTCTGAGCGGGAAGACCATTAACATTTTTAGTAAAGTTTATATATACTATCTCAATTCCAGTCACCTTTAGTATTATCAGCTTTTAGCATAATATTCCATCTGTAGCGAAGTGTCAGAATGAACCTGATATGATCAATAACGTCTAGGGTCACATTCCTCAGTTGTCGCTGCTGTATTTCACTGAGCTCCATCTGTTCCTAGTCCTTTTGAGCTGCACGTTAACCATGTTACTGCTCTGGTAAGCAAATGGGTATGGGATTTGCACTTCACGTACTTTTTCTCTCCCCTCAGCTCTATTTATGTTGTGTGTATCTATGCTTTTGTCATTCTCTCAAATTCACAGTATTTAACTCTGTTACTTTCCCTCTAATCTGAGACCCTCCTTTTGTCTCCTCTGGTCTGTCTAGGACAGAGACCTCTTATTTCAGCTCTAAGAGGAGCTTCTCCAAATCCACCGTGTAAACATCATTGAACTTATTCTGGAACTTGATCCTGTCACCAAAAAAGGCACCATAGTTACCGTGTTTATGGAGAACAACAATACAGTTGAAATGTTAAATTTAACTTCCAAGCGTGTCTTTTCAGTACCATCTAGGAACTTCAGCTTGAGTACAGAATCTTAATTGTGAGTCTTGTGGAACAGTAGAAGCTAACTAAAACACAGGCTTCAGGCACTAAGACAGCACACAACTTCTGGTAAATCCCTCCACTGCAGACTTCAAAAGCCATGGCTACCTTTTAGAAGCATTACATTTACAATGTAAATACAGGCATAGAGCATGCACTGTATGTGCAAAGGTGCTACTTCCCAAAGTTAAACATTTGGGGAATGGTTTGTTGGTTTCTCTTTGAGAACTTGCATCATAATTTTGGCATGCTGACTTCTCAGCTATAAATGGAGCATCAAAAAGATCAACCCTATCCATAACCGGTTTTCTTTAATAGCGAGGTCAGGGTGAAACCAGATTCTGAAGAAGCTACAGCTAAGCCTGAAGTGGAAAATAATTTCCCCCCTCAAGTGGTGGGCACTGCATACTTCTGGGGACCTTAATTTCACCAGTAGTGAAAATACTGCTTAGCCACTTAAAACAACTTTTGTTAAAAGAACTGTGTAACAGGTAATTTTTTAACAGTCTTATGTACTACTTCTGGATTTACCAACAGCAGACCCGAACGCTACCAGAGTGCCAAATGGAGCAGAGGTGGGTCCAAGGAGCACACGCTGGCAGCCTAAGAGCTGTGTAACAATTCCATGCTGACTGTTCTCACCTCTTTCTGTATTCCCACTAAACTCTTAAGGCAGCTAAAAACACCTTGTTGTATTTTTTTTCCTGTGTAAGCATTTCTGGTCATTGGCAAAAAAGTGTATTAAGTGGGAAACCAGGTTTACTTCTGAACAGAGGAAGAAAGTGAGGCAAGACACACAAAAAGCAAGCTTGGAAAGGTACAACCCACAACACTAAATGACCAGTAAAACAGTCTTTGAATCTGCCTTACACAGCATGTATTCAGATTTTCTTTCTGCTTGACAAAGCAACAAACAAGAAACTTGGATTTAGCATCTATGTGAAGACTTCATTTCTATACTAAGAGTAATTGCCAGTCTTAAAAAAAGATCTGAAGCTGCTTTATCACCTGCAGAACACATGCAGTTGGCTACAGGCTTCAATTACAGCTGCTTCTTCATACCACCACCTACTCCAGTAGCTGCGCAGGAAATACCCAAAGCCCTTCTTGCACCTTCTACCAGAAGGATTTGTATTATTGTAGAACTACGTGTGAGAAGGGTAAGAAATCATACCACAAGTAAGCATTAGTGTGACTGATCACTGCTGTATTTAATTTCAGAAGTAGCAGCTGTTCTGGTTACAATTGTTTTTTTCAGGGTTTGATGATGTTCCACTGACAGTAATTGCTTATTAACCAGCTGCTGCAATAGCAAATTCTATGTTATTTTTAAGCAGGGAACTTCAAAATGACACTGCTTTTCATAGGCTCAGGCAGTCAGGCTCCCCTGCAAAGACTCCTATGACTACCCATGACTCACTCTTAGACAACAGCAACATGTTTGGCTGAAACAGGCCAGTGGGACCCCACAGAGCAGCCAAAGAGAATAAGGAGCTTTTGCCATATAATTCCACTGAATATAAACCCAACGTTGATACTAGAAGTATGGCCAATAGTGTGAGTCCTTATATAGCATGATATGCACATTATAGAAATGTCCTGGCATTACACTGCATTAACACTTAGTACTGTTCTGACCCTGTTGACTAACACAAGACTACTTCAGACTATTTAGAGAGCACCCCTCCCAGTATGCACAGCATGCCTCATGCCTCGGGCCCTGGGTAGGGAGTCGGGCAGGGATTTGTTTCATTTACAGCTGACTTCAAAGCAAAGAAAGGAATATGCTTTACAAGTATAACTTGAAGTCTACAGAAGCAGCAGGAACTTCAGGAAACATCATCTGGTTAATACTGGTGTCATGCCCCTTACCAGCATTTCACTTGTTGCTAGGAAATACATTTATGAGCCGATGAGCAGAGTAGGAGCAGCTGGAGCTGTTCTGGTAGCAATGCACTCCCCTAGGAGTGACAGCTATTTGACCATGCTAGCTTCCCTGCTATCCTGTTTCTGAGCATCTGTCTGATGCATCATCAGTAATATCATTCAGCTACGATGTATTTCTTTTCACTCCTCCATCCTGCTGTTTCTCATGTTTATGTTCTTTCTTTTTAAAGTGCACAGATGAGTTTCTATGAAGCTTTATTGTAATGGGATTAAATAATCTCTCAGCTTTTTTCCCTTCCTAGCTAATGTCTGTAATGAAAATATGTTCTCTACACCACACACATCCTGAACAAAAATTTCTTCTTAATCTATGGTCTAGTACTTTATTTCTAAAAATAAACACAGGAATGAAGAGAAACTCACAGCCATTTTGTGGCTTCTTGCAAGAAGCCACAGACATGAATGGAAGGGTCTCTGCAACTGGAAAATTATTTCCTGCTCATAATGTTTCTAGCATAGCTTTCAAGTATTTGCTCTTCCACAAAAGCAGTATTAGTATACACACACATACGCCTGCCTACCTAATTTTAAAGTACAGCGACATTATTTCCTAGATGGACTTTTGGAGGTGTAACCATGCAACTTCACAAGAAAATTTCCTTTCTTGCGAACATCTCACATCCCCACCTTAAGGGCACAAAGTTTACCAAAACCTGCTGACTCCACAAACCAAGGCCATATTTCAGATACTTAGTTTCAATACTTAAAACTCCTCTGGCATATTTTCTTCAATATCTTCCTGGATTTCCTCCAAAAATCACAAAATGTTTTACCTGTTGAAGTATGGGAAATCCTCCTGCACTTTTAGTCCTCCTTCAAGAATGGAAGTCAAAAAGAAGATAGTTCTGGTATAAGTTTTACTTGCACCAATTGATTTGTTCTGTCAGTTTGAAAATTTATTTTCTTCAATAGAATTTTGTGTTTCCCGATACCAAAAGGCCCTAGTAAGTGCATTTCCTACAGGTGTCCTGTTCTGTCCCAAGGAACAGAAGCACACTTTTTCTTTTGGAAATGTACCTATTTTCCCTCTTGTTTTTGTCTTCTCAATCCTAATACACCCACAGCATCGCACAGGTTTTCGTGGAGAGTGCTCCCCCATGACACGGGGAACTGCAAACGCTTCTCAGTTTGTCTAAGTAGTAAGAGTCTGGAGGAGAAACAAAAGGTGCAGAAATTCTGTTTTCTTACAAAATCAGCTCTACCTTAGGAGACCACAGCAGTCTATACAAGTTTTGAGAGAGAGCGCAAGTAAATGGCATTTTACTTAACATTTACCATCAGTCATGTCTAACTTGGGTTTCATGGCATCTGCCCGAGCATTAAGAAAATCCCTATGGCATTACTGTCTTGCTCGTAAGAGGCACAAGATCCTACTAAAGTTATAATTAGTATTTGGATCCAGTATTGACTACAGTTAGAAAAGCTCATACTTCGACACAAGTCCGCTGGCCCAAAAAGACCCCCAGGAGCCACAAACAGTAATGAGCTCTGTGGAAATCCACCATAAGGATTCATCCCAAACCAAGAACCTCTGAAACAGGAATGTATCAGCCACCTCAAGTGTGTGTACACATGTACGTGGTTGGCTTTGGGATTTCTGTGGTGGAGGGAGGGGATGTGGAGGTACTGTGTTTTGGTGGTTTTGTTAATGAGGCAGGGGTGGAAGGAAGCAGAGAAACACAGGAAGCACCAGTGCTTGAAAGTATTCAGAAAAAGCAGCCTCAGAGTAACTAGTATGATAGAAGATGAGGCAAAATTCTCCAGGAGACCTAGCGTTAGGGACAAAGGCTGAGAATCCAGCCACATTTGTAGAAATGGAATTTTCCTATCCTATGGGTATTCCAAGGTCATCCTTACCAGACACAATCCCCCGCAATCCTAAGATTGTGAAGTCTTCCATGAGGAAGATGAATAGATGCACACAGCACCGACGTAACTATCCACCCTCCATCAGTAAATGAGTATCATTGTCTTTCGGTGAGGAGAGGGGACCTCCAGTAACCACAGTGCTACACACTGCTACAAGACACAGTGTGCACCTGAGTATCTTTGATATGAGCAGTTATTCAAACAATACCCTCCAAGATAATCAAAGAGTAGAGACACCCTGAATTCTTGCACAGTATTATGATACAACAGAAAATGAATTTTAGACAGATGGGATGATCTGCCATCTCCCCGTTCCAGTCCTGCTCAACAATCCAGCAGTACAGAACAAGACACCTCTGCCCTGCTCAGACTAGGCAACAGGAGAAAAAAGTCCTTCAGAGATCTTCCAAGATTTCTACTTCTTCTGGGAGGGTTTGCAGAATAGCTCTTCCCTTTCTGCATGTTCTAGGAAGCCTTAGAGATTCCTTTGTATAAAAGCTAGTTTGAACAAAAGTTGTTAAACATGTATCAGCTAGCACAAGCTCTGGAATTCAAGGTAAATGTAAGAAATCCAGGAAGGAGTTTTTTTTTTTAAAAAAAAAAAAAACCACAACAAAATCGCACTGCTGAGCACAAAACAATGGCCAAGAACCACAAGATGTGCTGAGAAATAACCAGTCATATACAATCTTGCGTTTATGCAAATATTACATAGAAATGCAACAGCTTGTTCCATATCTGTAAGCACTGTATCTATGAATAAGCACAGAACTCTTACACATCAACCAACAAGACACTGCCTGCAAACTAGAAATCAACATGCAGTTTGTTTCACATGGAGTTTGATGTTAATATGGATAATGTCTTGCCCATGCGATTTTAAACACAACAGGCTCACTTCCAAGCAGAAAACTATTACAAGAGCACTCCAGAGATGTAGCAAAATTCAGTAGTCACTCATGAGCTTTGGTTCTTAGAAGAACCCAAAATATCAAAAGCTTATTCTGCCTTTTTAATGAAATCTTTTCCTAACAAAACCTTTCTTGGTATATCTGCAATGTTATCTATTTGTCAGTTGCATTTTGATTGGGCAGAAAACAAAGGAAAATAACATTTCAGAATTAATTTTTCCCCTTATGGCTGAAGGTTTGCAGTTACTTCAGGATGGAGGTATATCCAGGCTGCTGTTCAGAGGAATGGTCTATCCCTTATACTGTTAACCAATTATTCCTGCTGACTCCCCTGTGCCAGCTCCAATGCAAGCTGTATTAAGTGGAAAAAAATGACCAGACTCGGGAGAAAAGGCAGAATATGTATAGTCTGGCCTCTTAGATAGCTGCATGCTGCTGCCACAAGGCAATTGATGTGCAAAAGCTGCCTCCTGTGCATTGGGGAAAAGTCCTGTTGGTTAGAAGGAACAGCTCAACTCTCAATTCAATATCAGAAGTACAATCAATCTACTCTGTACAGACATTTCCCACTGGGCAAGTAATGCTTTCGGGTTTTTTAATTCTCCAGCTTCAACTTAGCTGTATATTGCAGAAATAATTGTTTATTGACATCATTTTGGCATACAGCAGGACAAACAGTAACATGTTACTCCACTGCAAATGCTAACACTTGGCTCTTTTCTGATGAGAAGAGATCTAAATGCATTGCTGCTACTTTAAATATATTTCTGTTGTCTATCCAGCTATAGAAACCTTAGCTACAAGAATGTAAGCACTGCAAGGTATTGCTCTCAGCTCAGTCCTACACAAGCCAATTCACAATAATCTCATCACTACTGACAGCTGTAACCCCCAAGCAAACTATGAGAAATCTTTTTGCTTTGCTCACTTACTATTGCAAAGTCTAAACACCAGTATTAAGAATACTAGGAGCATATAAAAGTAAAAGCACAAGCATCTCCATGCCTGAGCCTCACAGCATGACCAGTTACCCTTTATTTTTTCATCTCTGCTTCAAGTGAGATGCTTGGTACTACTCAGAGCTACAGCCAAATGAAACATTGATCTGTAACAAACATCTTTTCATTAGGTTTTGAAGACTAGGTAGTCCTCAGCTTTCCTTAGAGTGTTCTGCCCACCTAACCATTCCTAAATGATACTGACTAGAGCTACAGAAAATAAATACTGCCATGCAAACAGACACACCTAAAATACTGTGTTAATGGCTCCCAGGCTCTTACTTGGGTAGTTTCACTCAACCTCCAATCCCAACATAAACAACTAAAGAGACTTCAAGAGCGAAGTACAAAAAGCAGCTTAAAACCCACTTTCACTTGTGTCTGACCTATGATCTCTGCAAAAGAAGGTTGTCAGCCCAGGTCACCAAAATATCAGTCACCCTCACATTGTCACATAATTCCCTACGTCCTTGAACACACAAGGTGTTATTACCTCATGAACTTTGGGAAAGCTGGAGAGCTACTCAAGTTACATTGTGCAAGGATGCATCACCCCATTTCATCCCAAGTCTAAGCAACACAAACACGTTGCCACCCCCAGAATAGCACGGCAGCTTGGCTGGGTCTCTGCAGCCCTGTTCTTCATCCCGGGTTGGGTGCAGGCAGGGAGGTGCCTGGGCCAGCTACAGCCAAGATTTACTCCATGACAGCAACCCAATCCTCAGGGCCACGCTCATTTCTGCCTGCTGCAACAGCTGCAGTGGGGTCAGTCTTGCCACTGAATACAGCATGCATTTAGCATTTTAATTTACAATAGCTTTCAGACATTAATTTTTTTTAAAAAAAAAGCTGAAACAAACCCTTATGATTAAGTGCAGCACCCCCCTCTAGGGGAAGGGCACTAGTTTGGTCGCACAGACATTGCTAGCAAAGGTAGCTACGCCTGCCCTCCCATTCTCCAAGCCAAGATAAAACGGCTGTGTTGACACATGAGAGATTGTGCCAGCTCTTTAACTATGAAAGGAAAGGAGCAGCAGAGGGAAGGAATTGACAGAGACAATTTGGGATCCAGCACGTGTTATTAGGTCACTGGGTTCCCATGTAGTGCTGCAGCTCAAACTCCCTCTCATTTCCACATGAAGTTGTTGGCAAAAGCATCCCAGAGATAACAGCTCTGTCTGGACCCAAACCAACCCACCTAGCTCTGCCAAATGAATCTCAAAATACATTCTCCACCACAATGTCCTGGCCTGACAGTCTGCAAGCAGACTTTTTTCTTTTTCACTCCCTTTGTTTAAATAACTTTTAAAAGCTTGACTGCCACACACATGGAAAGTGAACACTGCTCCTGCAGGAAACTTAAGAAAGACAGTATTAACTGTAAATGCTGAGGAACACAGGCTATTCGTATCCCCCTAGAAAGACATGAGCCCAAATTACATACCAGCTATTTCCTTTCCTGAAGTTAAAAAGTCCTGCTCTCCAATGCTGTTGCACAAACCAAAAGGCAAACTAGGGAGAAATGCTTCAAATTCCCAGATATGTGCTTGCTTAGACTATTCATTTTGAACAGTTCACATGGCATCATATTCTTTCATGTTTCTTCAGCTCTTTTAAATTCAAGTTACACAATTTCCATTTGTAACTTTAAGCTTTTCAACTTCTATCCTTCCTTCAGAAATATGTATATAGCTCCTGAAGCAAGAAAATGGAAATACAAAATCCCTGCTTCCACAGTAATGAAGCCTCCAAAATACGAAGGCATTAAAGCCACAACATCCTGAAGAGCTGAACTTTTGAAAAAAAAGCCCACCCATACAGCCACACCCATAAGTTTTTGTCAACTACTTTACACATTAAACATAAAGCCTCAGCTGTCAGGTGTTTCCATGTACCACCCTCACTATAAGCTGGGACACGCAGCACAGGATTAACTTCAAAATTAGTCTTCTTCTGCCAATACCTGTGAAGTCATGCAGCAAGGACTGATACACAGTTCCCACTCAGACTTAAGGAATTCCTCAAGTCAAAGTTTTAAAGCAACTAAAAAATTTGAAGATGCCGATGAACCACTTCACATTAATTTTTAATCCATCATGTGCAAAAGCACAGAACAGAAGAAAGCTGCAATTTAACTTGCCTATAATTCAGAAATTCTCCTTTGAGGAGCTGAAGCTGCAGAAAATTTCACTACTTTGCCTTGTATTTTGCAAGGAGGCTTTATTTAAGCTATACTCTTGCATCTCCCATTTCCCAGTTGCAGTGTTTGCGCCATCTGTGGCAGAGGTCATTTACCCTTCGACTCCCCCAAAGTATTTCCACATTTTTTTAAATGTATAAGCTTTACAGAATTGGAGACTCAATCATAAATTATTTAGGTTGCAAAAGACCCTTAACAGAGTCCAACTATTAACCTAACACTGCCAAGTCCAACAGTAAACCATGCCCCTAAGTACCACATCTACACTGTCTTTAAAAAATCTCCAGGGATGGTGACTCCACCACCTCTCTGGGCAGCCTGTCCCAGTGCTTGACCACCCTTTCATTGAAAGGAATGTTTCCTAATGCCCAGTCTAACACTCCCCTGGTGCAACTTGAGGCTTGAAACTTGAGGTTTCATCCTGTCCTGTCACTGGTTACTTGGGAGAAGAGTCCAACACCCACCTCGCTACAGCCTCCTGTCAGGTAGCTGTAGAGAGCAGTAAGGTCCTCCCTGAGCCTCCTCCAGGCTAAACAATCCTAGTTCCCTCAGTTGCTCCTCCTAAGACTTGTGCTCTACAGAATCATGGCTTCTCCTGGCAGTACATGTTTTCAGCAAATAACATTTAAGACTGTGCTTTCTGCAGTATGTATGCATGGCAGAGTCCTCCAGTTCCTCCAGAAGCCAGCACACTAGTACCTGGTTATAATTAATACTGCTTATGAGTTAATACCACACATTAACAATTCTGTCTGTTTTATGACTCAGTCCACAGCTGGAGTAAGTCTGCAAAGAGCAGATAAAGTCAGCACCAGAGTTCAGTTAAACAGCTTATCAAGTGCTGCAGGTTTGGTTTAGCCAGTGGCAGCACTCTGCCTTGCCATGTGGGCAAGGGGGAGGGTTAGAAAGCAGTTTTTCCTCACTTTCCTGCAGCAGTCTGTTTTGGTTTTAGTGCTTTTTGGTTTTGGTTTGTTTGTTTCTTTTCAATAAAAGGACCACTTTCATTGCGAAGGTTGGTATGCAGCAATGCTGTGTTAACCAGCAAGGCAAAAACATCCTGCACAGGAGCCATTAACCTTCTTCAGGTGTCCCTGTGAAGGTCTCCCAGCAGTTTCTGGATGAATAATCTTATTACAGGGCAGAAGAAAGTAGAAGTCTAATCTCCACAAAGCCTCTTACTTGTTTGTACTGGGCAACAGCTCAGCCAGAGACGAGACAAGAAATTAGGGTGCAGGAATAGATGAAGAAAGCCGCCTCCTCCAGTAAGGGTTCTAAGCTGCTCCTTGACAAGTTTACTGAATAACAAACTGATCTCCAATAAAACACTTGGTGTTAAACATTAGAATTTGTTAAAGACATTCATACCCTCTGGTTTAAGTGAGCAAAGTGAAGCCATGTTGTCTCAGTTTCTACAGGAATCCGTGTCAATATGACACAAATATGAGACAAGAACATGTGTCTCAAGCAGCCTGCTGAGCCACAGCAAATTTTACTTCATTGCTGAACCAGGACTGACACAAGCTCTGGATTTACAGCATTTCAAAGCGGCACACAGAAGATGGATTTGGCTTCCACTGTCCCAGTTCTCCTACAAGCACAAGCTGCTAAGGGTGAAGCTCACATACACAAAGCCCCAGGAGAGGTAAGGTTCATAGCTGCCTGTCCAAGAACTCTCCACACAAGCTCCTTTGCATAGACTAAATAAATTAATAAAAATAAAAGAAGCCACAGGCAACTAAAGAAAGTAGCTTCATGTGGGTTGAATAATGCTGTCTTCAAGACAGAATTCTTGACTTTCTTGCCAAAGGCTGCATTTTTTCCTAGTAGGTTAAACAAGGTCTGAAATCCAAACTGTTCAGCACATCTATTATATTGTATTCTGCTAAAGGTGGTCTCAGTATCACAGCAAGCAGGGGTGGGGGTTGGGGGGAGGACAGGACAGGCAGCCAGGGCACACACAGGTTTTAATTAACAGATGCAAGGTTTGAAAATAGCAACTCCCTTCTCCCAGTCTGTACCAGCTGGCAAGTTCCCCTGACCACCACCATTTCCCCAGGCAGCATCAAGCAGAGCTCTCCATACACGTATACATGACAGAGGTAAAAGTTCAGACAGATTCAGAGCCCTGCCAAATGACTGTAATCCAGTCAGTATAGATTATAAACCATACACATTGCTACACACCTAGAGATATAAAGAAATCTGGCTAAGTCGGTGCTTCCAAGAGATGGCAGTTAAAACATTCTCACATAGCTCAACAAAACCATGCTCAGAGAAGGTTTGGCTGAACCCAAAGGAACAAATCAGTATTAGGTTGCTATACAGCAGTATTTGCTCCACTGTACTATGGAAATGGTGGTTTCATTTTTGAAATCACATGAAAAGTGGATCTATGTATTTTGGAGACTGCCAGTCACAGTGAGCAAGTAAAGACACTATTTAAGAAAAAAAAAGGCTGAAGTTGGCACTATATTCTAGTCAAAACCAGGACATAATATTAGTATTTACATCAGAGAGACAGATAAGAGAGGGAGGAGGAACTAAAGAGGTTTAGCCATAAACAAACTGCAATAATGGATCCAAACTTAACACCAGGCTTCAGAAAAAGCTTTATTTTGAAATGAGACACACGATACTGAAAAGCCACTCCATTCTGTATGTGGTTGGAGGGTTTTTCAGTTTAGTTTGTATAATCCGTCTGCTCACTGTGGATGCTATACTATTGCCAAGAGACAGAGCAAAATAAATTAGAAATGCAATCAAAATGAGAACGCAAGTTGAATCTGAGCTCTGTGAAGATCCTGGTACGTATGTATTATGTTAGCAATTTATATCCAGGATTAGAGCTTAGTTTTACAACTACATTAACAAATGTACAGAGTTGTTTAATACCTTCTATGTTACAAACTGGCAGAGGGAGAACAACCAGATCAATGTTTCAGTGTTACAAAGGTTATTGTAGGAATGAAGAAAATTTGCCCGAGCTGTCTTGGAACAATTTGAACTGAAATATATTATGCTCCAATTGAAACATTAGTTGATTGATCTTATAATTAGTATTTACTTCCACAGACAGACGTCTCCTTGCTTCCCTCAATCTGCTTCCTTGCCCCAACAAGTTAGGAAGAAATTAAAAGACTTGAAATTCAAGTTGATCTGCTGTTTTGTGCTTATGGGCCCACCTACTTTTGATCAGAGTTTAATTTTTTTGGGTTTAAGTAGGCTTTACATGTTTCATTGTCAGACATCTTATTATATATATTTTTATATGGCTTACAGTACTTCCAATATAACCAAATATAAGTAGCAGCATGTTATTCCAAACCCACGGTTCACCAGAGTCATTTTAGACATGACACACAAGTCAGCTACCATATTAAGTGTTTTTAAGCATACTGAACAGTTCTACTTCTTGTCCCAGTATCAGTGTTGCTCCCTATTAACTCCTACTTAGAGATCTTCATTTATCTCAGAGAAGCATCCTACAAAAATAGTATTCGTTATACAAAGTGGCCAAGGAAATATGTCAAATTTTGTACTAGTTAACTAACAGACTTTTTGTTGCCATTTAGATGGGAAGAGCATACTTACTGCTAGGAAGAGCATGCAGTACATTGAGAACGAAGAATGGCCAGAGTAAAATGATAGTCTGGAAGAGAAGAGAGCAGAATACCCATTACTTTTCTTTTGCAGCACTCAGTGTACAGTGATGCTGATTTATCTCACACAAGGAAACTGGTAAAATGCAAACATCTCCATTCTTTTTCTTCAAGGAGGCTATCTAGGCACAACAGTCATCACAAATATCCAGCAATAGGTTTTGACAAACAGCACAGGCTTCACTTCTCAGCAGCTATCCTATTCCAGCATTATGCTGATCTCCACATCAGGTAGTAACTACTAGCCCTTTGGCTCAAGTTTGAACAGCAAGTGAACACATCCTCAAAGCTAGATTCAAGTATCCTTTAAAGCAGTGCATTTGTTTCACCTTCTTGATAAAAAACCAGAATACTGAACATCAGTTTTAAAAATCGCTTATCTGATAGTCACAGTATGTGCATGGGAACAAATGACACATTAATCACCCCAAATCAGTTGCACTTGGTCACCATCAAGAGGCAGAGTTACAAACCCGTATCTAGATGTTTATACCATGTATACCTGTATACCTCTGTTAAATGTACTGATAGTCACACGGACCACTATCTTTGAGGGGCAGGGGGAACAGCAGGAAGGCAGCTCGCTAACCAGCCAACTGGAGAAGATTACACCTCATCTAACATTCACAGAAATAGGTTCCTACTTGGCACTCTCATTTAGAGGGTATCAACACTGCCTTCAACTCTTAAAGGCTTCTTCTACATAGCAGGTCCAGAGCGAAGGGACTCAACAGCTGATGCTGTGCTGACAGCCCAGGGTGCCTTTAGCAAGGTCCTCCCCTGCACAGCGGTTTCTGTGAGGAGCAGAGTATCACAGCTGTAAAAAAAAAAGCCCACTCACCTCTTGGTCAAAAGAAAGCAAAATGGGAAGACATTTCTAATTCAGTCTTAGGCAAAGAAGAAAAAAAACCTGTACTTAAAACTGTAAGTTCCATAGCTCCCCAGACTGCACTCCATACCTAGCAGGTCCCTATTTTGGTGCCTCAGCCAGGTAGAGAACCCGAGGCCTTGGTTTATAAAGTACATTCAAAGTACTGCCAACAGCTTTCAGTTTCAGAGACAGAAATAAGGAATCGGGGGGGGGGGGGGGGCTGAAGAAAGAGGAAGAAAGAAAAAAAAAAGAGTAAGATGACTTTTGTATGTGTGTGAATATATATACATGCATATACATTCACACACATCCCACAGATTTTTCAATTCCGTTCTTCTATAGAAAATCTGTATTGACAATGTGTTATCTTCAGATGTTCAAACTTCAAGCACCTTAATTAAGACTACATTTCAACCAGACATCCCTTCTTCACTTCAGTACTTAATTCCTCATCAGTTGAGGTCTCTGGGTAGGAGTCTGCTATGAAAGTCAATAGAAAAAACATTTTGAAGAGCTCTGTCTTTCAGACAAGTCATCTCAGCCAAGAAAGCAAAGCATGCTGTTCTACAGAAGATACAGAACACTGAAATCCTGGCTCCTGTGCTTTTATCCACTGACTTCAGGGCAATTCCTGTTGTCCATAAGAAAACTCCTACAATTCCTGAAGGCAACCTGTTGCCAACTGGAAGACTTCAGAATGCTAATGTAAGAGAAGGAATCAATACAATTCTAAGTTTATTTTGGAATTCCTATACCATTTTAAAGGTGGTGCTGACTACTGGTATTCTTGGACTTAGGAATCTATTAGCCGAATGCAACATTAAGAATGCCTTGTTCCAAGTGGAAGATTACAAAATTCAAATGCATTCTTACCAAGCATAGATAAGTATGCTGTATACGACTGGAAATGCTGTGTTTTGCACAGGAATTATTGCCAGAAATACAACTGGGACAAAGTATTGATCCAACTTGCACATTGTGCAATCCCAGTGAAGTTTCTTTGGCAATACTGCTGTCTCTAGACGTCTTTAAGAACAGAAATTTAAAAATAAAGAAAATAAAATTATCTTGAAGCCCTTTTGAACACGAAGTTTGACAATGGAAAAAGTTTCCCAACAATTCCTCAGCACACAAACAATGTCTTCCCAAAGGCAGGAGAACGTCCTGTCTATCCAACCAGCCAAGTGCTGCACAGCTCAGGCTTCTTTGTGATCGTACTGGTCATCAGCCAGCATTTGAGAACTAAGTATCTTTTTAATTAAAAACCCAACCAGTATTTACCAGTTTCAAGAAAGCATAAGTATTAGAAGAAAATACATTTATAAGTAAAATGATACAGACAACTCAAAACCCTTACCTTTCAGTAATGAAGGAAAAACTAAATTATGCCATTAGGAGTTCACACATTAGATCTCGGGACACTTTTTCAAATGAGTATTAGAACAGTATCCAGTGGAACTGCAGAGCCATGAAATAGAGTTGGTGAGTGTAAAGTCTTTTTTTTTTTTATTCTTTCCAAAATGCCACAGTGACATGAAAACAGCTTTGCAGAGGTCCATGCCTTTTACTCCATCAATACCTACCTCACTGATCACTTCTCATGTGAGGAACAAGGCTTCATTTTAACAGGAAAGAGCATAAGCTTTAATTATTTCCACCTGGGCTATATGTTACTATCAAGTTAGAAGAATGCCTTAAGTAGCAATAAAACTAGTTTCAGGTCTCAGTTGAGGTCTAAAGTATACTGTCAGTTTCTAATGTGTGCGGTACTGCTGGACATCAAGAAGGTCTTATAACAAGGTAATTTAAAGTGTGCTTATCTTTCCTAAAATTAAGTTTTGGCACAGATTTCATATAGTTTATGATAAAGACAAAGAGGCTAGCTACACTTTCTTAAAGAAGTTGCCATAAGACTGATTACAATTAATCACTACAGTTTGTTACTGTAAATCTACATTTTTACAGATTACCTGGAAAAATAATTCAAGTACAAACAATACCTACAAGAAATAATTAAACTGAACTACTCAGTACTTTTAGCCAGGATTTCTAATCCCAGATAAGCAAGTCTAAGAGATTGCTTTGCAGGACTAGGCACTGACAACCGTTTCATTCTGTTCTGTTCCTTTCCATGCACAAAGGCACCTCAGCCTATGAAGCAGAGCCCAACTGAGAGAAGGTATATCGTATCGGTTTCTTCAGTTAGTATAAATATGGAACATAACACACCAAGCAAATAAAAGGACCACTTGTCTTATAGCATCACTTACAAAAGCAGGAAGTTCTGCTTGGCGGTATTTTGTAAAGTACATTGTTTCATAAGTGAATTGCTGCACACTGGAGCTCAGTAAACAAGCTTAGTATCTTGTGTTCATAAAATGTATTTGTAAGGACACCCAAATGTGCAGAAACATTTAAGCCAAGTGCAGGAGGCTGACAAGGAAACAAATAACCCTAGTGAAAGGCAACGCTAGGAAATAGCTAAATACACATATGGCACAATGGAGCATTAAATTAAAGTGTTAGAAATGATGGTAAAGGACAAACCAGAAGATAGTACATTTTCTGGTGCCACAATAAACCTGGCAGAGGCTGAATGATAAGGGAATCTTCCCCACAATGATAAGGGAATAATTCCCCACTACGGAATTATAAAATGATTGCTCAGAGAAAAACAGGAGGCCCAGCAAAACACAATGCACACTCCCACATCAAAGCCCAAAAACCACCCACTGGATTAGCCAGCAAGTCCTTTCTATCCTCATGTTCTCCAGATTCTCCAAGTCTGACTCAAAGCTCCCACTAACATTTGTTACCCATTCCATTGATCTGGAGGGGAACAAGTGCCAGACAGAGCTGCAGCTCAGGACATCTGTGTTAAGAGATACACATGCTTGTCACGGAAATATTCCTAGAATTTCAGTGCCATGAGGGCACAGTTTAATGAAGTGCTAGTCCTATGCTTAAACTGAAGCACTATATTCTTTAAAGTCAATTTTCTCTGCATTTAGCACTCAACATGCTTTCACAGCACCCAAATCTCTTCAAGTGCTAGACAAATGTCAAGGATCAGTGGGGGCTAGAAGGTTTAAGAACCCTGCAACACTCACAGAAGTGCTTAATTTCAAAGAAATGTTTAACTAAGTGCACAAAAGTTGCTCTAACAATAACAGCAATTACTCAAAATAATTTTCAAAAAGGCAGCATTCCAAATTTCTCCCTTCTCTGCCAGTTGTTAAACCCACACTTAAGTACAAAGCCTTACGCTTACAGAAAGGAAAAAGCCGCAGAGCCTTTTGCAATTCAGTAATCCTCATCTGGACAGTTTTATTGGCAGGTGCATTGACATGAGACTAATAGTAAGTGTCTGGCACAATTCTCTGATCATGTTTGGGGTGAGGGGTAGATCCGCTCCGCTCTACTTTTAAGTAGTGGCAGAGAGTGAGAAAAAGTTGCCAACGCTGACACTATGCACAAGACCATGCCCGTTCTGCAGACACTTACACATTTTTCCCATTATAGGCTATCTTACCTCATGCTTGTTTTACACAAATGAAAGCTCCCTGCTTGTCCTACAGACATAACACAGATCTAGCAGGTTCTAGGAAGAAATAAGCAGTCTTTTTCTGTTACCCAATCACCTTCCCCCACCACCACTCCTCTGAAACAAGCCCTGCAGACAGTGCAAGAAACAGGTATATAGTAACCTTTTTTCCTGAGCTCAGGATCCATACGAAGTGGTTTTACTCAGGCTTAGTTAGGTTGACCGCATTTTGAATATTGTTAAAAACTGCTGGCATAATTTGTTGGTTGGGTTCATTTCCCCCCCACCCTTCCCCCAATACATCCAAGATTGTTTAAATGAAATTTACATGCTATCTACACAGTTATTACACACCAATGGAATAATCTAATTTGGGCACCGACTAATTAGCTAGATATTCTGCATCTATCAGCAGAAGTTTGTACCAGCAGCTACTAGAGGAATAAACTCCTCTGTAAGATAACCAGTAAGGAAAAAACTCATCCCCCTATACTCTCTTTCATTTTCAAATGAGCAGCTGTCAACCTCCATCTTGAACTTTGAAATATTCCAGTAGGGAGCAAGCAGTTACCAGCTCCTGTCATTCATACCACACACAAACATGTATGTTCTGAGCTCTGGATATTATGAAGTCCAACCAACTGGCAAGCTGCAATGGCATTCCACATGCACACTGCAAAACACTACAGAGCAAATTGAGTGAAAAAGTCAAGAACTGGCAAAAGAGAACTTAACTCAGCACACAAAAGGGAAGTTTAACTTTCCACTACATTTCTAGTTGGCCTTCTCCAATAGGGGAAAAAAACCAACCAACCTCAGGACTTCGCTTACCTCTTTCCTAGCAATCCCCTTTCAGGAAAAGAGTAAAAATGAGGACAGCAGCAAAGGGGGCTCAAACAAACATTTCTAGACTAACAGTTTGCTCTCACATGCATCAGATTACACGCTTCTGTTCCATTACCCATGTTTGCCCAAGCTATCTACATAATACTGTTATGACTCACAGGAGTGTTATCATTTTACAAAAAGGGAATGAGGAAAAAATAATCTCTTAAATCAGGGATTTGATTGTTGTTCCCTCTTTAGGAAATCGCTTTGGGCATGAAGCACTTACCAAGTGTGCAGAACCCTTCCCCCAACAGATTTTTGTAATCATTGAAAGGGAAAAGGGAAGGGAGGCAGCAGGAGAACCATGAGCATTAAAGGGATTTCAGTTCCTATGGAACTCTTCAAGCAATACAGTTACACACGTGTCCAAAGTGTCTATCTTAAGAGACTTCTCCCTCCTATTAACTTGGACATAAGATTTGCAAATCAGTGAAATTCAGCCAAGAATGAGAAGATATTTATCTGCTTGATTATCCATAGCTAGCTTCCAAGTAATTTTCAGGGTGTGCCAAACAAGTTACAAATTTTGATTTCTAATGAACTTATGCATGATAAGCTATTGCAACACCAAACAGACTGCAAGCACAGCTTTTTCTGAAAACCATTAAAGGGGGTGAAGAGTTTTATTTTCAGTTACTAAAACGAATGCTATGCATCACCACTGAGAAGGGCCAATTCACATTAGGGCAAAGGAGATTTAAGGTCAGAGACATGGTGCAGACTGCAGAACTGCATCTCAATTGGTTAGGGCATGCTCACCTTTCAGATTTGATTCTCCCTACTGCCAGTTAATTTCTGTGCAAAGGCAGCTCTTTTTGCTTCTAGATCAAGTATAGCCCTGTCACTGTCTGTTGTAGCTCACAAGCTTCTAAAGTTTAAATATTTAAAGACTCTTACATAATTTCATTAGGACTGGAAGTGTTCCCAAGTCAGCCATGTTACATCTTCAATAACTAATGACAGACAGAAGCAGTGTTTAAGGAAAAAGCTGCACCATCTGAATAACAGTACACATGTGACCTTCTATTCATCCTTCTAAACTGCTTTGGAATCCAAGCTCAAGATTATTTTGCAAAAACCTTTTCAGAAGTGGTAACTGCTATATAAGCCTCTGATGAAAACTCCTGAGCATATAAATTTCAGTACTACAGAGCACTTCACAGGTTAAAAGCTCTGTAACAGAAATAATCAGAATGCTATAAGCAACATGCCATTATGTCCATAGAAAACATGTTAGTAAGTCTGCAGCAGGTTATGGAGACATTTCTGATTCATGGTGCTGTTAGAAACTGCCAGAAGTAATCCATTTAGTTATGCCTGAATGACTAAGTGCAGTTTGATTTTTGACAAAGCTTCAAGATATTTCAAAACAAAATACTGAAACATTTCATACAAGCTAAGTTATTTTAATGCAAAATAATACATCATATAAGTAATGGGGGGGAGGTGCGCAGGCAGGAGAGAGAGCAGAAGAGGGAAAGACAAGAACAATTACATTTGTTGCATACAGATGAGTTAACTTGAAGCAAACGTCCAGTATCTAATGAAACAGGGGAAAAGGAAGTATTTGTTAAAATGGAGGTAATGTATGAAGTTTGGTTGTGTTGGGTTTTGTTCTTGAACAGTTAGTTTTGAAGGTGAACATAGAACAGACAGTGTAAGAGCTTCAAAAGTTTGGCTGAACTTCAAAACAAAGTAATGCAGGTTAGCCCCATATCAGTGGTCTGGAACGGGTGCTGAGCTACTGGGAACTACTCCGAGTGATTTAACTGCACTTACCGGCATGCATGAATGAGTACAACCAGCAAAAGAGCTCTAAACAAAGCTGAAATAGAATTCCTAGCAAATGATTGGTAAAGGGAACCACCTTGGCAATCGCGCTGAAATAAATTATCAAGGTCAAAAAAGTCAGGCCCAATTTCCTAAAGACTTTGAAGATTACCTTTTGAGTTTGCCATGGCAGGCTACACACAGCTTGTTTTGAGTGCAGTCAGCATGGGAGCAATACATCAACTGAAGTAGGGAACTGTTTTTTGCTTTAGACATCAGAGTTGTAATATGATGTTAGTAATGCAATTATAATGACGAACCTTAACAGCTATGTTATCTGTTACTACAAACAAAACAAGGTGACAAGACTGGAATTAGGTAACTTCAACGACCCAAAGTTAAACTCTACTTCAGAGGAAGTGTTTCACATGCATAACACATCACTGCTAGCTCCACAAACCTGCTTTGGAGCTTTACAGACTTCAGACAGCACAGAGTGCCTCCAAAGTAGCTAGACCTGTACATCATGGCTTAGTATTTACCACTTCAAGTTCAAAGGTTTCACTTTTGTATATGTACTTAGTGAGCTGATGAATAAACCAGGGAGGGCAGCTTCTTGGATCTCCCTAATCACAACGTTTTCAGTGTTCCTCCAAACCCAGAACTGAGCTTTCAGGTCCACCCCAACATCCACACTCATTAAAAAAAACTTAAAAAATGGGGTGCCTAACAAAATCTTGTCAGTGATTGCATTACCATGACAAACCTACACTGCTCAGCTAGAACACAATAAATGCTGCATCCAACAAAAATCTGTAGTAAACTCAGCAAACCTGGAGCAAGTAGAGAGCCTTTCAACACACTCCCAGGACTAACAAGAAAATAAAATATTTACACTGTACAAGAATGTGTGCTGATGGAGATTAGCTTAACTAGTGTAAAAGCAATAGAATAAATAACCAAACTGTGCTGCATACTGTAACCAAATTCAGCATGACTACATGAGGAGGGCATTAGCAGCCCAGCTGCTGGCATTAAGTTCATCCTCTGAATACCCAAACCACTACTCTGTTCCTCCTTTATATTCAACTGTCCTATTAAGGAAGAACATGGATTTTGAGAACAATTACTAAAAAATTGTTTTGTTCTAATTTGATTTAAAAGCTCTGAAAAATAAAAGCATGCCATCTGCAGAACTGATTTACAATATGATTCAAGCTTCAGCTACAGGAAGTTTTAACAGCAATTATTCCTTATGAACTACAGAAGAGAACTGCAGCAACCACTTCAAGTGCATCCACTGTCAGTACTCATTTACAGATTACCTGCACCACCTTCTATCTGCTCAGAAATTGAGGCTATGCAAGACATAGTATGTATGCACATGCATAACACATACACACTCTTAATGGTTAGTTAGAAACCTGTATCATAGCTGAAATGGTTGCTTAAAGGGCTAATCTGTCAAAAGACTGTTTAGACTTACAGTGCCACATCCTCCTCTGGAAAATACCTGAACCCCAACTTTCTACTCACACCTTTGCAGTGTGCTAATCAAGGAAGAACATGTTATGCTTATGCCTTCTCATTTGTAACTGTTCCATGTCTCAAGGCAGTAGCGTGATAACCAAGAACTTTACATCCCTAGAATAAAAAAGTTGCTTTGTTTACCTGAAGATTATAGAACACCACTACATGTGTGCAATACCTTTATTTTCTCCATTTTAAGTATGAAAAAACCTGAGGATGAGATGTTTGCTATGTGCATTTTTTAACTTTAATGAATACTATTTGCTCCACTTTCAGGAGCCCAAACCTGAACTGTTTCCTTGTAAAACACTGAATTGGAACTAGTAGCAGTATTTCACCTTCAAAAATATGAAAAAAGTTTTGAATTGCATTCATGAAGACTTAATTTTTTTAATTTAAAAAAGAAACCAAACAAAAAAAAAAGCAAGAGCTGGACCTAGCAATTACCCAGATCTGAAATTCAATCCAGGTTTTTCTGCTGCAATGCAAAAGGACAATAAAATTCCATCACAAAGGGACACATCTGGCATTTATGAAATCCAGTTTGGCACAGATCTTATACATGAACAAGACAAAAGCTCTCATATCTATGCCTCAATAGAAAAACAGAAACAAGCCAACAATACCTCAATGATAGATGTTTTTAAGAGACAGGAAGACTGAAATGCCTCCAAATCTGTACCTTAAATGCCAGCCCAATAAATAAACTCCAGAGTAAAAGTTAGTGAACTGACGGGTTCAAGGAATTAAACCATATGCTGACCCTTTTCCTTTTAACTCACCATACGGTACAGCTGGAGACACATAAAAAGGAAATGCAAAGTCATTAGAGAAGCTCAGCAAGAAGGAAGCTAACTTAGATGTTTGGATGCCAGGGTTCAAATCTTGCCCAAAGCTGCAGAATTGCCAAGTCCTCCTTTCATGCTTAGTAAGTAATGGTTGTACACGAAAGGGAGGGCAGGGGAGGTGGGGAACACAACCCCAAGATACCCAGTCTTATTAGTGGGTTCTGATGTATCTCGAACACTGACACACACAGATTGAAATTTCTAAAGACTGGAGTCATAGGAACTCTGACATCTCATATCTAGAAAGGCTTCTCCTAGAGAAATTCAGTGGCCTTAAAATCTGCCAGAAGGGCAACGCGGCAGGGTGCACACCATTCAACAGCTTTCTTTGATGCTACTGTTGGGCAGGCACAACAGATAACTGCTCTCCGCTCATTTGTTACTCAGGAGCAAAGATGAACTAATTTGACATGTCATCAACAGCCATGGTTGTGGCAACCACGAGATAGCGGGGTTTCAGAGACAACCTCCTCAGAGCACAGACTTTTCATCCCCTTGTAGGAAAAAAAAAAGCAGAAGGAACAAGAGGCCACCTTCATTCAGTGAGCAAGGTCTGATTGAGTTTAGATACAAAATATCATGAGGCAGAAGTGGACTGCCTACCAAGGACAGGCACTGAAGTATCACCCAAGCATGCAGAGAAGGAATTAAGGTGGCCAAGGCCAAAGCTAGTGTGGGATACAAAGGGTAATGTGAAGGTGTTCCACTGGTAGGTCAGCAGCAAGACAAGGATAACACAGGCCCACCGCTGAACAGAGTAAGGTACTCGATACCTTCTCTAAGATCTGTTAAGCCTCCCTGATATTCATGCCTAGCAGTAAAGCTTAGACGAGTGAGGTGGTATCTAGTCAAGTCAGATCTAACCATGATTAAAGGTGCACTTGCAAGTCCGTGAGACCGGATGGCTTGCATACAGTCTTGCTTAAGAAGGTAGGCGATGCCATGATGAGGCTGTTCAGGTATCTTTAAGAAGCAATGCTAATGAGGCAGGGGGTCAAATGAGGCAAAGACTGAAGGAATAGATTTTCCCAAGAGGCTATGAGATCTACCTCCAGAGATCCTGAATGAACCAGAATGCACAGGGCTCTGTCAAAGCTTGATTCCCTCTGTTTTAAACTGAAGACTGGACCAGATTACCTCCAGCAGCTCCCGCCTGTGTATAGACAAAGGCTTTCCAAGCATCCAGACAGACACCGTAAATATTTAAGCCATCTTGCCAGACACTCTAACAAGGTCTCCAGTCTTCAAGATGCGGACATTAACAGTACTGGGTGGGTGGAAAGAAGTCAGTTCAACAGCAAGAAAAAATCCAGTCAAAATTTCAGAGGCAAAAGATTAAGAATTTTCTCTCTAAGGTATATTCAAAAGTGTAGAAGACATTAGCTTTTAAAAGAAGCCAGCGTGTTCATTTTCTGAAATGTTTTAACACTGTTCCTGGTAACATTTTAGAAAGGTTTTTTTAAAAAAAAAAGTTGTCAACATCATCTGCAGGTAACAATTCTCCTAAAATACAGTATTAAAAATACAGATTTATGTTAATTCAAGGCAAGGATATCTAACTTCATAACCGAGCATTCAGGTATCTGAATTGATTCTTAACCTTTTATCCACTGAACTGATTGGTCCCAATTAGTTTCAGAGACTTACATGACCGTTACACACAACAAGCAAATCAGGTACACTAAACATGTCAGGAAGAGCAACACATTCATTAAAAGCCTTTTGCTTTCAAAGGTTGTAAGGTCAACAAAGCATTAGCAGCAGTTATGTTTCACACTCCTTGTTGAGTACAGATACTACAAACCTACTTTTTTCCTACTGTTACTCCAGGAAGCAATTATAAACCCAGAAAATTTAAGGAAGTATGCTTTAAAGTTTTGAAGTTCTAGGGAGGCATCATTTGCACCAAAAGTAACTACAACCATTTATTTCCACCTCAGTATATTATTGTCCCTGAAATTATTCAGAGGACACTGAGTAATAATACTGCACACTTCATGCTACAATGTTTATTCTTAACATTTTGTGGATAAAGTGTTTAAATAGTGTCAGATTCAATATACCTGACCTTTACACAAGGCTTTAATGTGCTATTTGTGCTGCCAAGTTTATAACATGATTTTATACATATATAAAATCAAAGTGACAGCACAATCCTAAATTAAGTTCTAAAAATACTGTAAGCTGTCTATAGTACCTGCTACATTGTTTGATAATTAAGAGACTCAAGTGTTCTTGCAGTTACGCACAACTCTTCAACACCAGAAGCTTGGTTTGTTGAAGGTTCTTTATTCTTACTTTGGGAAAGGTTTTGTTCTAGCTTGGGTTTTTTCTGTTGAAGGGCTTGGGGGTTCTGTTTTGATTTCTGGTAGGTTTTACCAGCTTGTAGAAAGGATTTTATAAAACTGGAGAGAAAAGCCTACTGTGCCATGACTAAGTTCCCATGCTCCTCAAAAAAACCCAGACAGAACATTTACCTAAGCCACATTTACTGTCTTGGAGATTGGATTTTACAAACACTAAGAAATACTCATTCTTTGCTTAAGATGATACTCCAAGTTTACAGACACAGTTAAGACTGACCTTTTCCAGGTTCAGGCTGGCCTGGTCAAACCTGGAATTCTGGATTCCAGATCCTGCTACCTAGGGATTACCAATGCTTGTCTGCACAAAAGTGATCCAGGTAGAATTAGCAACTCCTGACTGCTCAGTATTAGTTGGGAACAATCAGTTAACATTGCCACACAATACATTAGTACAGTCTAACAATACAGTTAGAAGGCACCCCATCACCATCTTGGAAGTCATGAAGCCTAATACACTTAAGTGTAACTATGCAAAGAGCTTTTAAGTTGCCTTCCTCCCCACTTCCAGAAGCCTAAAAAATTTTTTCCAGACAAATCAAGTGTTTCTGAGTGTTTAAGACTTACTTCACAATTCCCGTACTAGAGAAAAAGAGACACTTTTAAAGTTCTACTTTGTTACTCTAAAGACAGTCAAGCTTCACTGTTTATAAACTCATTTTAGACAGATAAACAAGTACAGCAAAGGATACTCACCAGAGGAACAGTAAAATATTAATTCACAGCTCCTGTTGTTGAACACAGTTGTTTCAATCAAGTCTTTCATATGCAAGAATGCTAACAAATGGAATGCACGGAACACTGTGCCATGGACTGGCTGGAACAGACAGGTTTGCCCTTTAGTTACCAATAAGGAAGTCATCATCTGTCCTCTGGCATCCTCTCTGCCTACCCCTCTTTGAGGGATTTGGGTGTCTTGGCAAGCCACTCAAAGCCAGGCCAAGGTAAGCAGTAGCAAGCCAAAAAAGAAGGATGAATTGAAAAAAGTATGGGAGCTACAAAAGCCAGAGATCAGAGAATAGCAGGGAGCGCTCACTCACACCCCTGCCTGGTCAGGGTTATAGCCTGCCAGCACACCCACCTATTTTACTGAGCCCTACTTTGCTATTTGGAAAAAGAAACAGCCATTTGGCAAATCATTACCTTTATAGGTGCTAAATAAAGTACCTTAGAGACAATCCATAATGGCATACTAACAGTGGCATGCTAATTGCTAGCACCAGATCACATGAAGACCTATTGGCTTTGATTTCATTCATAAGACACTAAAATTTGTGCTTGTTTATCAAACTTTTCTAAAACACTAAATGAAACATGCCACTGTCCCCCAGCAGAGAAACAGCATGACAAGTCCTGTACCCTTCTGCCCAGTGCAATGAAATTTTAAAAAATATGTGTCTTACTCAACTGTGTTACGTGCTTCAAGGAGAACTTTACCATCTTGATACTCAAAACAATAAAATCACCTTCACAGCCCAAGCACCTTTACTGAGTTACTACTCTTCGTATTTATGCAAGCGGAATGTTGCAAAGCTCTACACATAACTAGTTGACATCAAACCTAGCAACACCTTCATAGATGCTTGAGAATGCAGTTCATGTACATCATTCACCCTCAGCAAACTGTCGTGAAGCACCTTGTACCAAGCTTCTGCATCTAGTTTGATTTCAATGCCAAAGACTGCCTGAAGAAAGGGCTGTCTTACAGAGACACACAGAAGTAGTTTCTAATGCTAATACTTAACTAGCAATTTAATATAACTAGTTACTTCCATGCCTATTTTAGAGATCTGCAAGAGCTACATATTTTCAAGTAATATATGCCAGGTCTTATGTGCATCTTTCAACAAATATGAATGAGATTTACTAAGCACACAACTGTGTGTGTGATCCTCAGTTTAGCCACCAGTAGTGCTGAAAGTGCAAACACTATAGAAGTTGTCAAGGAGAACCTAAGCTATTTAAAACTGAAGAGGACTCTGTTTTCAGCATGGTACAGAGTAAACAAGATACTTAAGTCAGCAAGACTAAGCTTATCAAGCTCAGGTGTAGAAAATAAAATCTTACTGAAACTAACCAAAACCAACAGGCACTTTATTAACGTAGACGGCCAAACATAAGAGTCCATTGGTTTGTATTAATGATAAACCATGTATGTATTTTATCATGTACTTTAATACTACTTTAACTGATCAACAATAAAAATAAGGCTAATGATTATCTTTCCCCCAATGCCTGGATGCTGTAACATAGCAGATCTATGCAAAGAGTTACAAGTTATCAGATTTGCATAAAACAGTACTGGGACAAAATATGCAATGATGCTTACCCAAAACACTCTCAACCTCCAACTATAACTTAGGCTTCCAGAAACATTGGTTGTTTTCTTGGTTTTACTTTTCTAGAAGTTTGTTTGGGTTTTTTTGTTTGTGGTTTTGGTTTTTTTGTAGTTGTTTGTTTTGTTGGGTTGGTTGGGGTTTTGTGTGTTTTTTCTTTTGGAACCTACATATACACTTACACATCCTAGCACAGCAAAGAGTTCCACAGTTTACTTTATCTTCATGTGGGGAAAAATAAAAATAAGAAACTACTTCAGATGTTTCACCTTCCAGTTGTACTAGTAGGGTGAAATGGGAACAACTGTTGATTACTTAACTTCTTCTGTACCACTTCCAAAGCACTCTTTAGAGACTTCAACCTCACACCAATCTCTTCAAAACACATCCACTTACTCTAGTTCAGAGCAAGAGCTCTGATCTACTCAGGAATGCTGTGTAGCAAAACTATTTTATACTTTTGATAAGTAAGATATTATGAAAAGGGAGGAAAGAACAAAACAGAAGAGTACAATACGCATAGTGTAAGCACAGTGGCTTTTTACACTGGAAGCATTGTTTTCCTGCTGTGAGTTAAGAAGTAGTAAACAAAGATTTGTCTTTTTGACTGTATAACTGAGCATAAATCTCTAAAAATATTCAAAAAAAAATCTTAAGCTCTACTACTACACAGGAATAACAGGTTCAGTTCAGAACGTGATTTTATATGCAACACTGGTTGTCCTGTCTTTGTTCTTTCTTGGAATTTCTACCTGCATATTTATTGTATGCAAATAAGCATAAATGGTGTTAAGTTTGCCACTAATAATTCTGTCCAGCTGATCCAGAAATTCACCTCTGGGCTACCACTTCAGAGCCTACTGACCTCTTCCAACTTGCTGTAAAACTCACTGCAATCAAATTTCCACTTCTTGGTGGCTTATTAACTGTTAAGGTATGTAGTCACATGACCCAAGATCATTGAAACTACCCTTTCTCATTAGGGACCAGTTTCCATAGGGAACCCAGAATGATTTACTGGATGGGTCACTGCATCCATGACACCCACCTCTACAGGAGGATGGCCCAACTTTGATCCACCCTTCTCTGACCACTCAATTTACAGCTTCCTGGGCATGGAAAAGCCCCAGCTGAGCACAAAAGCACCACAGGTGAGCTCACACTGAAGTCATCACTTCAAGGCAAGATTTGACCAAAAAGGAGAACCCCTCTTGCATCACTTTTGAGAAGCAACAGGGACAACAGAAAGAGGGAACAGAAGAGTAGCTGAGAATAAAAACCTAACAGCTCACCAGTTAAGAGTTGACAGACAAATCTTGCTTCCAATGTGGAAGTCAGATTTCACTGCACTAGTTGCACAGAGACAAACAAAAGCTAAGCAGATCACTATGTTGTTGCTCCTCCCTGTTATTCTCATACAAAAAAAATCTGCTTCCTTGTTTGAGGATAAGAACTCTTTTTCAGCATTCCTAAACAACAGCTTTATTTCAGGACCATTTTAGTCATTACAATGAACTCAAATGCCCTCCTTTTCCCTCTTCGCATTTGAGAAGTATTTTTAGATCGATGCAGAAGTTCACCTGAAGAGTCAGAGATATGCCAAAATCGAATTTTGACCCCACCGTTTCATGTTGAAAGCCATACAATCTGGTTTCAAAGGACCTGAAGATGTGCAACTTTTAGAGACTCATTCCATTTGAAACATAGACAAGTATCTTTTCACGTAGAATAAAAATAAATACCACTTCTAGCAAGTTGAAGCAAAAAAGTCTGAACATTTTACCTCCACCACAATGTAATAAACAAAATCTGTATTTCCCTCCTACCTTGTGTTACAGGTTGCCATTTTTAAACTCTAAAGAGTTAGGGTTTGGCACTTCTGCTAACTCACCACACTAAAATTTGTAAAGCTGACATTACACCAAGACAATTTCTTATCTTGGGGGAGGCTGCATCTCCTTTATTTCAATTAAGGTTCTTCTGCTGAAGTCAAATCTTTGAGAAATCAGTAACATTTAAAAGTCTGGCACACATGCTGTTTAGAAAGTCTTTGTTTTCTATAGTTCATGAAAATCCTCCTTTGTTTATCCTGCCTCTTTCCAGAAACTGAAGTTGACAGCAATATGGAAAGTGACCATTAAATGTCTTCACAAGTACATCAATTTTCCTGGAACAGATTGAAGTTACACCTTGATGAGTGGATATTCTCACTCTACAGGGCTTCACACAGGCAAGGCAAGTCCATCATTGTCTAGAATATCTTCAAGAAAGTACAATATCTTCAACTAAGCATGATTATGGGCATTAGTAATACAAAAAAGCTGCATGTGAAGCACACTCTTCTATGTCAATCTCTCAAAAAAATCCTTCAATTTGTCTGTGTCCTGGTTTCAGCTGGGATAGAGTTAATTGTCTTCTCAGTAGCTGGCACAGTGGTGTGTTTTGGATTTGGTATGAGGATAATGTTGAGAAACTGATCTTTCAGTTGTTGCTAAGTAGTGCTTACTCTAAATCAAGGCATTTTCTGCCAGTGAGCAGGTACACAAGCAGCTGTGAGGAAGCAGAGCCAGGACAGCTGACCAAAGGGATACTCCATACCATAGAACGTCATGCTCACCATATAGAGCTAGGGGAAGAAGAAAGGGGGGGGTATGTTTGGAGTGATGGCATTTGTCTTTCCAAGTAACCATAATGCACAATGGAGCCCTGCTTTCCTGGAGAGGCTGAACACCTGCCTGCTGGTAAGTAGTGGTGAATGAATTCCTTGTTTTGCTTTGCTTCTGTGCGCAGCTTTTGCTTTCCCTGTTAAACTGTCTTATCTCAACCCAAGAGTTTTCTCACTTCTACTCTTCTGATTCTCTCCCCAGTCCCACTGGGGGTGGGGGGAGTGAGCAAGCAGCTGTGTAGGGCTTAGTTGGCAGCCAGGGTTAAACCACAACAGTCTATTTAGTACCTGCATGAAGTTATTCATTTTAGGATTATCTCCTATACTACCTATCTGTACAATTGCTCTTCTGCTACCAACAGCCATACAAAACACAGACTGATCCTGGCACTGCTGGACAGCTGCTGTGTGTGACTCGGAGCTGGACCTGGTCACCCACCAAATTAATATGCAGCATTCCCCTGTGGCTGCTGAGGAATACCATGCATGCTACTGGAAGTTCCATAGGGGACACGTACTAGAACATCATATGAGCACAGAGGACAATGAGCAAAACCTATACACACGTAGTTAAAACCACGGACACAGAGAAAAAAAATCTAACAGGGTATCTAGGTCTTCTGGAAAAAGAATGGCAAGGAGTTTCTCTAAAGCTAAGCTTCCAAAAAAGCTTAAGCAACTCTAAACAGAAATTATTCTGAACATACTTTAACATTGCCAATAGAACTCACTGTTCTTTGTAGGTGACAAAACTCTGATGTGTTTCAGGTGCTTCATTTTGTCTCCCCACTATCTTGCTGCAATTGAACTGGTACATAAGTATTTACCTTAATGAAATGCCTAATAATGAGAAAATGGGGCAGAGATTCTTTTTAACAGTCCTCCATATTTTATATGCATACATCCAGGTTTGTTGGCTTTCATTCTCAACCTGAGCCACTTCCCTTGCTACTCCACATCCAATTTTGAAGGCAGATTTCAAACTCTTCATCAGGATGCACAGACATTTCAGAAACAGAAAGTCAAAACTGAACATGACCCACATATTGTAAAAAAAAAAAAAAACCAACAGAAATTAGTTACTCACCTTCCCTCATTGATTTTTGCTTTGTCTCCTTGACAAGAGAGGTTCTCAATGTAACCTAGAGTGCAGTTGATTCGGGTCCAGTCGGGCTGGCACACGGCAAGGAAGTGAGGGCGCAGTCTACCTATGGAATACTTGGCAATGTCTGTCAATGACTGGCTAGCTGCTGCTCCAAAAATGAAGGTCCCAATGGCTTTGTAAATAGTGGCTATGTAGTTATTTCTGACAAATGAATTGGAGTGCAAATGATTGTAAAAGACAGAAAGAGTCTCTCCTAGGATTATCTGAAAAAGAAATAAGGACAACAGTTAAAGATAATCACTTAAAAAGAAGGATACTACTCATTGTTGCTAGTACTCAGACAGGTAGACTCACAGGTTAATAATCTTTACAAACATTTAACTGGAAATTTAAATTTTCCAAGAGTCAGCAGTAACCATGCCCAAACCTTAAACATTCTAGGTAGAAAAAAACCCCTTGTACCTTACCCTGCTGCATGTTGAACTTGTCTTTGTTTTAAGTATTCTGAAAATCAAAAACTTCTCAGAGTAACATTTATCTGTATTACTTGGCATGGCTCTAGTTCGCAATGTCTTCTCCATTATTATATCTTATTCAGCTAAACTTTTCTATTCTTTTTCTATTTCATTATAAAGTTACTGGGGTTTTTTTTGTGAAGCAAGAGACTGTATTGAAGGGTCTAGACTCCATTTTCCAGTTATTTAAACAAAGAAAAATCCTATTCCTCAGGAAAATTGAGGTCTTTCCAAGGATTTTTTCACCCTGAATCCCCAGAGTACATGTATCAAGTGTTGACAAGAAAGCAAGATTTAATTTTGTTTTCCTGAAACTTTATCTTTTGCAGAAAGTAAGTTTTTCCTTAAGCCAACTTCACCCCAGACTGGTTGGATGTTGAACCAGACAGTCCCATTTTGAACAGAAAGGCTTGACTCATACAGGTTATCAGATGGGTGGGGAGCTATATGCATGTATGTGAAGTGATCTTCAAAAATTCTGTAAAGGTTAAGTGATGGCTCCATCTGTCACTTGAGAGTGACAAGTGCAGAATCCCAGCAAACCAGACCTTTGGTGAATGAAGCCGTTATTAGACACACTGACACGTGGGCAGACAAAATAGCTGTCAGCAGCTTTGCACATCAAAGCAAACAGACAATCCCATCAGATGTGTGAACACTGAAGTTTTACAGCCCGCACCATATTGAAACATGGACTGAAGCACACAATCACCAGAGCATGGACTAAAGCTGAGAAAGTTTTCAGTGAAGTAGATGTTGGTAAGCTTTTATACAGAATCTACCTATCCCAGAGACATGGGGATATAAACTTAAAGATAGCTGATCAGAAATATCACAGCCACAACTGGTAAATAATGAATCCCTTTTAAAGGGACACTGCTGTAAAACGTGCCAGAAGGTCACTTCTCTCAGTTGTGGTGACAAAAAAAATCCGGTGATGTCAATGTTGTCTGCATCCAGATATCCAGTACCTGCAAAATGTATTCATCTTCAATAATCTAAGCATTGAGCAAAGGACATCAACACTTGCTTTCACCATCTGACTTCAAAGCAATCTTGACAGAAAAGCCTGATTTCATAAAAAAGATGATCCCTGGTGTTACGATGTTAACTTTATTAGCTAAATGTTCATACAGGTTCATATGGAAACTGAATAATTTCAAAGGAAATACATCCATTAAAAATTACTGTATTCATTGAAGCCCTTTCTGATTTGAAAGTCCCTGAGCTGCAAATGACTGGTAGCAAAGTACAGAGGGCAAAACATCAACCTTTGCTTGCTGTATTCTTCAGTTCTTCCTCACCCATCTGTTTCAGCCACTACTAGAAAAGAGGTAACAAGCCATATGGACTTCAGTTGTGACTGCTACTCTTAGCTGATACAGTAGTAACATACCATGTTACTATATAACAGTGTGAAAAGAAGTCCTATCTTAAAAGATTGGATTCTTTTAGCATAAACCACTTGCCAGTTAACAGAACACTCAAAAACCAAGTTTTATCTGCTCCATAAGTATTTCTGTAAGTTTTTGAAGCAGTTTTTCCAAGAACAGGAAAACTAGGTAAGTCACAGTTTTGATTCCTAGTCACACATTTCTACAGTTATGCAAAAAAATTCCACCCAAGAACAAACATAAGCTACAAGCTGACCTAGTTGGAACCTAGATAAAAGTCTATGCAGTCCTTACGCAAGAAGCAGCGGAGACTGCCATAATACCCCTCCTGATTTTAACCTGTTTGCCCAGGGAAACAGCTGGCCAATACTGAGGTTTACATTTAGCTGCTCCTTTTCCAGCTTTGATTCCCAAAACACACTTGGATAAATATTTATACACTTAACGATCTTATTTGGCATAGAAAGTTGTAACTCTGCCTAAAGTGTAGCTGTGATGAGCTGGAATGTCACCCAGCACCATGAGTGGTGTCTGATGCTTTTTAGTACTTCTGGACAGACATCTTGAGGCCCCTGTTGAAGGCCCATTGCTGTAACTGAAGTGCAGTCCCATGAGACTTAGGACATTAAATGGTTAACTGATGAGGTTCAGCTCTCCCCTCTGCCCATGCCCCCACCACTTTTTGTACCAGCACTGGTACTCATCTGGTATTCTTCCAGGAGTCTTTCCACTCAACCTAGCTCAAAGATGCTGTTTTCTGCCAGGTTAAGGAGTTTCACTAGTTTATAGTGGTTCAGACAAGCCACCAGAAGAAGAAAAAGACGGGATTAATAGTGGGATCTCACCTTTTGTCCATAGTAAGCTATTAGGTTAGCTCAGCTGACAGCATGTAATTAAATCTTAAGGACACAGAATCACTATACATTTGAGCCAGCTCAGCTGAGCTAGGAGCTGTGGTCAAAGAGGGAGATCTCTTAACTGGAGCTGCAGAGGCAATCTATGCAGATCACTGATCTGAAGAGGAGGGAAGGAGAACATTACCCAGTCTTCAAGCCCGTTAGGTGCAATATGAAAGTGAGCCCTAGCAGTAACTCTAACACAATGGGCTGTTTTATCCTGACTTTCGGGAAAATACCCATTCTTGTTCTTTTTATTCTAGGTATGCTTTTGTTAAGTTCTGATTGGAAGTCATAACATTTTTCTATTTAAAAAATGTTATCTGTTGTTACATTTCCACACAGATAAGTACTTCTGATAACTCTGCAGCAGATAAAACATACTGACTTAACAGGTCATGCAAACTCATATTCTGCAGGTAGTACCTCCCAAAATAGAAAATCTTGACAGTGATTCAAATACATTAGTGTTACTCTTCACTGATACAGTAAAGGAGGAAGGTTTTTATCTTTCAGACCATACAATTAAGCCACCATGGTTCTAAGGTATTCTTTTTCTGTTACATAATTCTAGTTGTTTGACCTCAATTATAGAAAATCTTTTCATTATTCTTGCCAGAACACCATTTCTACTGCTTTAGCACCTGGTCTAATGACATTATTTTGAAGTTGAGAAATCTTACAGAACACAGTTTTTAAAGTCTGTATTAACAGACTGCCCCTCCTCCCTCTCCCCCACCCCCACTGAAATCAAATGCAATGAAGAAAAGTTTAACTTACAACAATTATACTGAAAGGAATAATTATTCCTGCTAACAATTTATAAGAAATGGTGTCCTCTTTGTATGGATATCGGATGGATTCATCACTACAGAAAACTCCTCTCTGGAAGGGGACACGTCTTGAACCGAGAATTGCAAAAGGCAAGCCAGCTAGCAAAAAGGAATAAAAAATACATTACAAATGCAACAAACTCTGGTGATGATTATACCCCCACATGTGCAAAGAGAAGTGCATAAAGAGGAACGGGCATGCAGCAAATTAGGAGGTTATGCACTTCCTTTGGCCAATGAGTACTGCCTTGTCTTCACAGCTCCCAGGAAGGACTGTTGAATGATGGAGAGCAGGACAGGATTCCTCTCACCTTTGCATTTGTAGCACATCAGGTATGGAAGCATGCCAAAACCATGATTCAGTAAACAGTTCAATTGACAACCACCAAGTTGTTCAATCTACTGCTACTGCCACAGTTATGTGGTACCATTCCTTTATATTCCAGTGAGCAATAGTTGCCCCTTTATACCTTCTCTGGACAGCTTTACAAGTCAGAAGAGCATAAACTTCATTTCATGAAAGCAGAAAAGGGGTGCTTCTCAAGGAGTGCAAGTGCAGAAGGAGTTTGGAAAAAAGGAGGAGTTATACATGCATGCAAACCCCTCACTTCCACACACACTGCATAGTTCCCCGGAACAATGTGGTCACTGCACAAGCCATACAACCTCAGGGCATGGAGATTTTATTCCCCTATCTTCAATAGAAAGAGTAAGCCTTTGGCTCACCCTAAATTCAACAGGACGCAAGATTAAGGCACACAACACTTTGTGCTACTGCACTTCAAGAGACCTGCACACTAACCAAAACTAGCCACTTGAACAACAAATTAGAAAAAACCAAACACATTCAGAATGCAATACAAATTACTACAGATTAATAGAATCCCATTTTTAAACCCTGATGCTCCATACCCGACACACACAGTTCTGCACAATCTGTTTGCATACAGGTATGAATGCCCTCAAAAAGAAATAGGTTGCATGGTAAAAATAGTAGAGGGCTACCAAGAATGTTTAACAAAACAATAAATAGTCGTCTTTAACTTAGATATGTACAACACTGTGGCACTGAAGTGCTTAAAAGCCCTTGATTTTGTGCTCTAAAATTCAGTAGTACTGCACATAAAATGCATACCAATCTATAGATTTGGACAACAAAAATTATCTGAGGGGAAATGCTCCTAATCTAGTAAGGGATTGGAAGGATGAGAAACAACCTCCTTCCTTCCTGCCAGAGAAAGATGTTGCTGTAGTCTCAGTTCTCTGGACTTCTGTGTCAAGGCATAGCCCACCTCTTACTTTCCATATATGCAGCTAGCCCCAAGTAAGTGTATACAAAAAAAAAGCAAAAGCAGAAAGAACAGGAGAAAAAGAAAGGATAAAAGAGTTACCAACCAAGCAGTAAAAGAACTCTTAGGGAAGGTAAAAGAAACACCAAGTTACACAGTCAATACTTGCAAGAGGTAAGGTAAAAAAAAAAAAAAAAGACAGACTGACCTAGGGTCCTTTTCAACCCTCCTTCTCCCTTCAATCTCTACCCATGAAGTTCTCCAAACTAAGCCTGACTCCCAGGCCCATCACAAATGATGCAATCAATGATTTGCTATTGATTTTGTTCTTCACACCATAAAGTGACTGCTTAAAGTAATGCTTAAGTTTGAGAACAGACACAGCAGAACAAATAACAAATGAATGGCTCATAAGGTGAAAATTTCCTTGAAGTGACCTCTGGTGAATGACACAGCTTTGTTCCACAACAAAGTAGTTATGGGCCGATCACAACACCCATGTATTCCAGCTAAGCCCATCGCAAAAGAATCAAGTATCTCTGTACTGTTAGTCATAAAAATCAAACCTCCCCTCTGAAAGTGACAGAAGAAAACCACTGCCATTGTGAAGAGGGGTTGTTGCCAGTGCCAGACCAGTGGGACTGCAAGTGACCTAGCTCTGGAAGCTGTCCAAGCACACCAACAAAGCAGAAGGACAACAGCATGGGCTAAGAGCCAAGCCAGAGCCTTGCCAAAACACTGGCCCATTCAGACAGCAGCCAGCACAGAGCCCTGGAGCTGGACTCTGCAGTACAGTGAAAAAACATACCCTTTCCTACCAGGGGAGGGAAAAAAAAAAATTTCCTTCTTCCTTTTTCCTAGTACTAAGGAAGAGTAGCAGGGTTTTGAAAACACTACAGCCCAGACCTCATTTCTGCCCTCCCCTTGTGTTGATATTGTGACAGCATGTCACAATATACCATCAGTTGTTTAATATTTAGCTGACTTGTGCAAGGGAGGAGACAGGAGCAGCATGCACTCATGGTGAGGGACAATCACTTGTCAACATAACGCCATCGTGTGTTTCCAACACCATTTGCCCTATAAAATATGTATGGAAAAAGGTTTCATCCTCTGTCCTGCACACATACTATCAAGACTATTTTTGGAAAGCATTTTACTAGATCTCCAGAATCAGAGAATGACAGGTATACTTCTTCAGAGTAGGTAGTTTTAATCATCATGGTAAGCAACTGCTCACAAAATTTAAGTTCAGCCTAGAAAAACTTATCACAGCTTCACCACACTGCCAAACACTTGTGGTTCACAGATGGTGTCACTGACATCATGTCACCAGCTCTGCACTGTCCTTCTCAAAGATCTGCTCTATGAATAATGGTGCCATGGTGGCTTAGTCCTCATTTTCTCTTCCCCACACCTGAATGTTTCAGCTTCTCAAGGTGGGAGATTTGAAAATTTTCAAGAGTGCTGGGGTGTTTATGGGGGTCTTTTTAAAAATGTAACTGCCTGCTGCTAAATCAGATATGAAAAGCAATGGTATGTGGATCATGGGAATGATGAAGTCCTTCATGCAATGACAACGCATGCTTTTCCATGCAAACAGAAGCTGCTTGAAACATGTGCTTATTCTTCAGCAATATTGAGATTATGATGCAATTAGTCTGTAATTGCTTGCAGCACCTTCCTGTATCATGATCATGCAAACAAAACAAACTGGTTCTGTTTTGCTTTTTAAGTAAGAACCAGTTAAAACAAGTGTCTTCTCTTTCATAATTTGTTTCGCCTCTTTTACTTTGTCTGCAACCAATGCCACTTTGCTAATTAAGAAGCCTTTACATTGTTTCCTGAAGTCATAACCTGCAAAATTTAGGTAAGACAGTATGAGTTGTAAAGTTTAGGTATCTACCCATAACAATTAATTGGAAGAGTTATGCACTGAAATACAATACAGCTAAAAAAAGCTTATGCAGTGAACTTCATGAAGTGTTTCTTCAGTTTCCCCTCAACTGTGTGACAGATCTAAGTAGTAATTCCATTTGTCTTATTGCTGTTCTCAGTATATTTCAGTGCTTAAAGGAGGCTTGCTCCATGAAAGCTTGAGGTAAATTTTAATTTCTACTAACCAGATTACAGTAAAATTGATCAGACTCACTTAACACTGTTAAGCTGAAAAGTCACAAAACTGTAACATTTGTAGTTTACCTTTGGCTCAATCCAAGGCAGTTATTAGCCTGAAAAGATGTGCCCATACTGGATTTTGATTTCTTTTTGGTTAAAGTACTTTCTAATGTCAGCATCTACTCCCTCAGAACACAGCCCATACAGCAGGTTTAATTTACTTTTCAGACACACACAGGCTGGCTTCACTATTAGGAAGGGGGAGAAAAGCAGAAGTCAAACCAGAGGGGCAGTAACTCTTACTGATTCTGGCAGATGATGCCATTAAGAAAAACTCCTCACAATACTTAGGGGGTTTGTTCTATTTTAAATGAACCAGCAAAGTCAAGTTTTGTGGGATTTTAAGGGTTTGGTTTTCTTTTTAGAAACACAAACTTATTTTCCAAAATCAAAGTTATTTCAAATATACAGCTTAAGTACTTTCCGCAGTGCAAGTCTCTTTCCCTTGAAGACAATGCAGAGACTGGGGAAAATACTATGGCTTTTTCATTAGGACAGGTAGGACAAACAAGCAGAAGAACTGGCATAAGTAACAAAAGAGGCACAGACTCTTACTTAGCAAGTACAACAGTAAGGTTTCCCTATAGTTGTGATAGACATGTTACTTTTGCACCCCGAGATACACCATAATTCCAGAAGACATGAATACATTTTTGCATCATGACTGCAATTTCCCAAGTATGAAACCTCCTGGCACAGGTCTGGATGTGACTGAAGATACCAAACGATAAATTTGTCTTCATAATGGTACAGGGTCTTAACTTCCCAGATACAACTGAAGAACAGATTTTAGTAGTAAAGGAAGCTGTGCACATCCTTGCCAGATTTATCCACATACAAGTCTAAAGTAATTTAACAAAAGAAGAAAAGACTCAATGGTGGATCACTAGGAAAAGAAATCCTGCTCATCTGCCACAGCAATGTGCTGCCACAGTAAGTTAAAAGGCATGATCTTCCTACAAATATACAACTATCCATTTTTGCCCTAAACAAGCTACAATTTCTAAGGGCAAAGTCTGGCACATTAAAAAGATCAGTAAAAATTAACTGGGCTCAGTTTTACCTGAGTTAGAAATTGGGGGGTTTAAGTACTTCTTTTAAGTAAGGAGTGGATGTGGCAGAGGGTCATTAAAGGCTCCCTCTACCGAATACTTCCCATGTGACAGTACCAGAAAGCATCCCCCAATGTTTTCCAAGTCAATTGTAACACTGAAGAAACTGCATGAAGGGAAGATGACAACAGTATGTTAAGAGGAATTAAAATGTTGGGAAGAGGTTACCAGTAGGGTAATCACAGGGATAAAGCCAACAAGCTGGTGTTATGCAGTGCATAAGCCAGCATCATTAATGATTAACTAGGAGATGTACTGCTGACAGAGCTGGCGATTCTTTGATACAGTGGAAGATCAAGGTCTGCCAGTTCTGCCTGCAAAACAACTCTAAGACTGAAGCAAGGGAACAGATGGAGATATGTGCAGTAACGAGCTCAGTCACTGGAGGTTCAACAACTCTGATAAACTGGCAACTTGTCAGTTCAAAATACAAGGGAAAAATAATGTCTGCTTCCTGTGGTTGTACTTCAATATAATAGTGTGACCATTAGACAATTCTTTTCCAAAGACATTAACAGTTCAAGCCACCCAACAAGAACTTCTTCTGAAACAGCATTCAATCGGATTTTACAAACACGTTCGGTTTCAATTCATCAGTCTTAAATGCAGACAAGAGAAGGACAGCTGAAGTACATTCCTCATCTCAAAAACTAAGAAAGGTGAGGTTTGCACAGTTCAGCAGAACATAAAGGCTGTAGATCAGCAAATTGCATAGGCAGTCGGTATCAGAATATCAGAGCACAACTGACCCAACAACCACCAAGAAATACGGAGCTACAAATACAGCTGGCAATAAAGATATTCAGTGAGGGAGATACATACAAGCCTCTGAAAACAGTTTTTCAGTCAAAATACAGGAGGTAGAAACACAAGCAGCTTGACTGATAAGACTAAATATTTTAAACCATTGTAGTACACCTGTCCAAGAGTGACTCATACAGTATAATGGATTTAATTTCCTCACAAGTTGAAGTGATTTCTGACTAATAATGCTGGTAGTTTTTTCCATAAATACCCCATATAACACAGATGTATTTCATTCCAAGCTTCTAATCTTTATTAGGTTTCTTCACTGTTACTGGGCACAAAGCTGATCTCTCCACAGAACTTAAAAGCTCATCATTACCACTCTGAAGAGATCACCACTTTATATGCTGCCCTTAGTTGTCCTCTCCAGCCTCCTCATGAAGGACATCCCGTGACACTTCCCCACACTGTATTTCACCAGCCATATTACTACCACCTTTGTATTTACTGCTCCAAGTACCCCGCTTTGCTGCCTCACTGCACATGCCGCCCCCCCCCCCCCCGCCCCGGGCATTTATGACTGCACTGAATAGGGCAGACTCCGGGGAGATGTACTGGTACTTTCCTCCCTTGTGAAAGCCAGGGAGCACTTGCTCCTACAGTCTGCTTCTCACCTTTCAATTACTTATTTCTACATCTAATCCCATGACTAGTTTCTTAAGATTCTGGTGAAGTAATCATTTGAATGCGCAGGTGTAAATAATGAGGGGGGTTTGGTTTGTTTGTTTTTTTTAACACTGCCTTTAGCCTGAGTATTCTGTCCTCCTGATATATTAAGAGAGATTAGGAAGCAAATAGATGTGACTGGCACCAGGAAACATTGGATGCACTTCCAACAAAGCAGCTTTTAACATCTCTGTATAAGCAGTAGGTAGCAGTAGTCTTTCTCCACAGCTTAGAAACAAAACAATTTTAAAAGATTTTTCTCCCAGCACTTCAAGAAGAGCCACCACCACTTTTGTGCTATTATCTAATATGAACTTCATTAGTATAGCTTTACACCAGAAGTGACACCTAGATGTCGGACTAGGAAAAAAGCTTAAGTAGTACGTTGAGGTTTAAGTCTCCTTACACACAAAAATTACCATAGAAAGCACAAGTTAACACTTCTGAGTATGCGATAAATAATTACTAATTTCATCAGCAAAACCATCCATAGTATTCATTTATACACCACTAGAAATCCTGCCTGAAAAAATGTGTTTTGTGAATGCTTGGTTAGAACTTTTGAGGATTACTGTGTGTAACTGCCTACAGTCGGAAGGGAGGGTTGGCTGTGGTATCTCATAGCTCTTTGCAGATGAATTTAAGACTTTGGCTTTTCCTCAGTACCAGAACAACATTACCTTCCATTTCTTAAAAGAAGTTTTACTGTTCAGGAGGGCACCTTGAAAGATATATGCTTATTTCTTAAAAGATGCTTTAATGTTCATGAGGGCACCTAGGAAGAAATACACTTAGACCATCACTCCACAGTTCACCAAGATCAACCCCTGCATTTTGTCATTCAGCTCTCTCCAGAAAAGATGGGCAAACACCGTCTCTCTGCGTGAGCATTTACTGCTCTAGACAGAAGTACAATGGGGTGAGTCAGAGAAAGGGAAATGGATGAAGCAGCACAAAAAGGGACTTTCTCCCTCTTTCACTTACTTTCCCCTTTTCTCACCCCTTGTTTCTTTCTGGTGCAGTCCCTTCCCTTTTTCACCACCTGCTTGAGTCTCTGGTCCAAGTCCTGGATGTCAACAGGAAGTTACTAATAACTAGGTATGAGACTTCAGACAAGGAAACAATGTCAGAGACCTTTTTTGTTTTGTTTAAGTAACAAGACTTCAGATATTTACGTTACAACTCCCTTTCCCTACATTTTTCCCCATCTCAAATCCATTTCACCCTCTTGTATACTCTGCTAAAGAATACCTTCAGAACCAACTCTGAACCATTGTGGCTGCTTGGCCGCCTCATAGTTATGACCAAGCTTCACTTTAGCAGTAAAGGCTCTTGTCTGGGGCTCCTTCCATTGTCAGGCTGCCAACTCTTTTACCCAGTTTCATACACACTGCATGCATTCTCCACCACTGTATCAACAAATGTACCTGAAGGATTGAGAGAAGTACCATATCAAGTCCACAGACCTAACAAGCAGTCGCTGCACTTTGTTCAAGATGAACTGCACCTGGTTAGTGTGATTTGTACAAGTACCAGATAGGAAGTGGTGCTTCTCAGATCTTTCCTCACCTGATTGCAGGCTGAGCCCACCCGAATACCCTTACCATGGTCTGGACAGAAATGGGGCCAAAGCTGGATGCAGCAGCTGCCATTTCTCAGCCTCTGTCCGTCCCCCGCCAGCCAGATCAACCCAGAGTTGATCTCACCCAGCAATTACTTATCAATTCCACCACAGTGCATCACCCTGCACGTTAACCCTTCACATAGTATAAACGTGGGTTGTTATGTTTGCTTTAAACAGACTTTGAACAAACACAGATCAGCAGTTTACTCCTCAGAATAAGCTTGGCTTCAGAGATGATACTGATCTGTAGTAGTACAAGATTAGCAGTCAGTATCAAGTAGAACTCATGCCCGATGACGTTCAGTGCTGCCCAAAAGTATTTCCAGTGTCACGAATATACCCAAAAAATGAAGATAAAATATCAATCTCCTTTTCAAGAGGTTTACCAGATAAGAAGCAAAGTCTTGTTCAGAGCACAATAAAATTATTAGCTTATCAGGTTACATACTAGAAGTCCAACCTAGTGTCAAAACAGCAGGTTTTACTTCAATTAATTGCAAAACTAAGTGGGACAAAGCTTTTGAGACTGCTGCAAAAAAAAATGAACTGCCTATCTACCAATCTAACAGTCTTCAATAGGCTTCATTACAGCCCCCTTATTTATGAGTCTTTACCACAACAGTAGCTATATTTGTCCTTCAAGAAACATGATTAGCCCAGTAAGTGCTTATGTTCTTAAATAGGTCCTTTCAATAAAAGTTCACCTGAAAAATACACCCCTTTCACAAACAAGAGCATAAAAGAAAGTTAGTTTATTTTGCCATAAGAGGAAGCAGTAAATTGCCTCCAAAGCATGACTGAATTAAACTGTAGGAAGGAAAAGTTACAATCAGAACACTGATACATGTGGTATAAGGCCAAGTTTCTGAGAACATTAAGCCTAACACCCAATAGGTTAACGCAGGCTGGCACAGGAGCAGAGCTATGGAGGTCCCTTTAAAGGAAGGCATCATGACATTAGCCTTTGCCAAACCAAACTAAGAATGTTTTGGTTTTATTTTTTGAAGTAGAAGACAATGTGGTCTGACCACCTAAGTATCTTTTGGCTGTGCTGAAGTGGAGAAAGTAAGCCCTACAGGCCTGTAACATTCCCTTCTCTTGAAGTTGACTCAAATAGCAAAGCTCATCCCAGAAGCGACCTACTCAAAACTTTACTACTAAACACTTCCCCTGTACGGAACATCAGTATTTGCAGTAACTGTTTCAGAAGCAACAATTGTGGCAAACTACTTTTGTTTCCCAGAAATTCAGTGCAGCCACGTTTGAAGAACTGAACTCTTAATCCTCTCACACACCGGTCCATCATATAGAAACTTGCCAGTGGGTTGTGTCCCTTCGGCTCCTGAGCAGAGCAGCCAGGCAAAGCTCTGGCAGAGAGCTATAGAAGCCCTGCTCAGAACCTAGCACAGGGAGCAGAGGAAACCCAGCAAATCTTTGAGTTGCTCTGCTCTTCTGCTCCATTGGTGGGAGGATGCTTCAGAGACCTCCTTTGCTCTGTGCTTCTCCTTCCCCCAGTCACACCTACCCTTAGATCTAAAAGAAGCTGTGTGATGAGTGTCACTGAAGGCAGTGGTTGTAAGAACCAAGATGACTGGAGGAAAAGAAAATGGATTTGGAGGTGAAGTTACAGAACCTGAACAGGACACATGAAAATGGGCATGGTTGGACATTGCTGCAAGAGAAAGATGCTGACATTAATTTGTCATTTATAGTTGGAAGAGCTAATCTAATGCAGACAGCTGAAGACAAAAGATACCAGATCAAGTACATCTTTGAGATTAACTTCAAAACATTCCTGGAGTTGTAATCCATAGACACTACACCCTAGTCATGGCTTTTAGGCTATTCAGAATTACTTCCTGAACATCTCTAAAAGGACTTGGGAACACAAAACTATCAGAAGAACAGTCTGGGGTTCTTGGAATGTCAGTCATTATGGATATGCACTGCTCGAGACACTGGCCTAGATGTCTAAGGTGTTCAATTTTTCTAGAGCCCTACCAAGGCTTGTTTAATACCAAGTCTCCAAAAATTCCAATACAAAAATTGTGCTTCCCATCCAGACACAGAAAACGATTTAGAAAATGAAGAAGTATCACACTATGAAATGACACTTGAAAACCATGAGTTTTCCCCAGACATTTTTTCTCCTGATAAAACATGGCAACAGGAATTCGGAGCTGTAAAGTGGAATTAACTATAGAGCATTTTTTAATTTTTAAAGTTTTTTAAAAGAAGATCCCTAAGACCTTCTAACATGTCTTGTAAAACTTCATGAACACTCCTGAAGGTAAATCAATGTTTGGGCAGCCTAGGGTTTTTTTCACAAAGACTTCTTCACAATGAAATATCTATGCTTACTCACTACTGCAGATTTGTCTTATTTTTTCCCTTTTATATTCCACTATGGGCCTACCTCAACAGCTGAACCAGACAAAACCTTTTATTTAATTCTCACATTGCAGGTATGATTCCTTTTGCTTCCCTTAGCCTCCTACCACAAGTTCTTCTTTCTATTTTGTGATGCTACAAAACTGAGGTACAAGTCCTATTTGGGACCAAGTATCCTGTTTGAGCTAGTCTTTGATTAGGGAAGTTTGCACAAAAGTGCATTTATCAACTCTTACTTGCAGTGTTAGACAATTTTTTTTGCCATCAGTTCCTTCACTGAGAAGCCTATTCCTTTCAGGATGTTCTCCTGTCAGCATAATGTTTTTCACTAGATGTGGGATCATTGGTATTACTGCCCAACAAGCTTTCACGAGCCAGCCATGTCCCCTGCTGAGGATATTGACTCTGAAACATACTACTTCCAAAAACTTAAGCTGCCTTGGAGGGAGTCTCAAGCCTCCTCTGAGTCAGTCCAAAACAAAAACCAGTCTGAATGTCAAGACTCTCCTGTTCCCAGACCGATAAGCTTTCCCCATCCATTTTTAATAAACGGCCACCTTGAAGCTAGAAAGCATTCAACTGGAACCCACTTTCAACTCAGAAATGGTAATAACCCAGATCTCATACTCCCTAGCTCTAATCTTTCAGTAGCCATAAAATGATTGTTCACCTCTTGCATGAGGCTAAAGAATTCCCTAAATCTAAAGTTGAGACCAAGAAAGACAGTCAGTCAGGTTAACATGTCAACTACACAGAACAGTAATACGTACACTACAGTGATCACTTTCTCACTAGATTTCAGAAAACCTGTGTTGCTTTAAGGTTTGTAAAATGTTCAGACTGAAGAGGACTGCTCTGGATAGCCTGTGTTGTTGTTACAAAACTACAAGTACTTCACAGTTATTTAAAAAAAATAATCTATCATCATGGATGCCAGAAGTGATTGTTCCAATTATGCACTCTAGTCCCTTGCACAGACACAGGCAATAAAAATTCACTATGTGAATCCTACAGAAGTAGGAGAGACTGGAATCACTGACAAGTCTAATTCTTAAGTTACAGTTTTTAGATACCTTGGCTGTTAAAAGTTACAATAGCTGTCCATACCACTCCTTAGATGTTTATACTTTTAAGTGAATTAGCTGCAAGTCAGATGTTTCTCCACTGCTTTAGAGACAGAAAAAAATGCACTCTTAATTGACTTATTATTACAGGAACAACTTCTTCAAATCAAAAAATGACAAATTAAAACAAATTGAGCAATTCAGATTATCTACTTGCAACTGTATAAGTCCAAAATTGCACAGAGCTGCAACTGCTAGTTCACCTGTGCACATATTAAGGTACACACAAACCCTACCAGAAAAGCAGTTTCCTGAAGTTATGCTGAAGATATGTCAGTACATGTCAAAATGACAAACTTCAGACTATCTTCCTCAAAAGTGAAACTATGCTAGCGGGAACAACCATTCTATTTATTGCATAGGACAAATGCAAGCTTTAATAAATAAGCATTTAAGGGAAAACTACAGTAATACATGTAGAGTTCCACAGATTCCCGATTACCCTTTTTAAATTACTGGTTCCACCCTTAAACCAAGAATACATACTTCTTACTGGTTAATTTAGCATATACATGCATCAGAAGACCAAAGATCACGACGATCTCTAATATGGTTTGGTCAACCACTGCAGGCAGAAACAAGATATGTAGTTTGAGGTTCAAGACTATTCTGAATAGTTAAATCTTGGTACTCTAAACCAGCTCACGCCTTACTGGACTTGCATACAATCAGGCATAAGATATTGTTAGAAAAACCTACTGAAGAGTTAAATTGTTCTTTGTAAAAATCATGTGGCCTTGAAAACACTGAGCTTCTTTTCTACAAGAAACTAGGTTTTCAGCCTTTGTATCCCATGTTGAAGGGTTTAAAAAGCCATCACTTCAAAAATAAAAACCTACGAAAGCCCAGAGTCCAAATTAAGACTTACTGCTGTAGAAAGTATATGGAAGCAATAGTCACTAGCTCTAGGTTTGAGCATTCCACTACAATGGAAGTTTTTTAACATCACAAGTGTTTAAGTTATCATACTAATCCATTCTGAACAAGATGTGTATATATTCCATAGCATTTTTGGAAGCCTGTAGTAATCTTCTCCCCCATGAAAAAAAAAAAAGCCTGGACTAGCTAATACAGTTTACATCCTTTCTCCATTTTTTTCTGCTTCTAAAGCAAATGAGATTAGCAATACTAGCAGTCAGAGATTAGTTCCAGATTTTCTGTGCAAACAAAAAGTAGCAACAGCACCATTCGCATGCATATAACTATACATACATGGGATTTTGCCTTATAAAGACTATCTTCAACTCACAGTCACAGTGCTGAACTCTTGGAAGGCATACATTTTACTCCCATCACCAAAGCTACCTATATATTAGCTACTTACAGAGAAAATTGGCAGGGTGAACCCCACTGTGTAGAGGACAGTGGATGTGATGGTACTGTCATGGAACGGATACTTGATGCTGTCATCATTACAGAAAAAGCCTCTCTGATACGGTTTTATTTTGGCCAAGTTTAGAACACCAAGGGGTAAGCCAGCTGTTGGGGGAAGGAAAACAAAACAAAAACAAAAACAAAAAATACATGTAGTTAAATCAAAAAAAAAAATCATTTTTAAACATGCATGGAGGAAGCTACCAAACATGCAAAACTCAAATTTCCTAAGTATCATGCAATGCACACACTTACCAAATGCTGTTTATAGACATCTATCTCTTTCAGAAGTCTACTTCAGAAGGACTCTGAGGTTACCCACCAGGTACAAAAGTTAAGAAATTACAGAGTTCAGAGTCCTTTCATCAGCAAGGTGTGTTGCCACACACTGAATCAAGATTACATCCAAGGAAAGCACTTGCCACTCACAGACTGAGTAGCTGAGGGCAGGCTGCCTTCTGTGCCCTCTCCTTCACCAGCACCCCATGACATTAGCTTGATTCTGAATTTCCAGCCTTGTCTATACACTATAATCTGATCAATGTTTAAAGAGAACAAGACAAAAATACATACAGGTTTTGTCATAGTTAGGGAGTTAAAGATTTCATGCAAGTAGTTTTCATGCAGATAAGGGGACCAAGAGAACTGCAGACACTAATGGGAAACAAGTGTTCTACTTTAAGAGCTGCGTTTACAGTGTTTGTACAGTTTGGAATATTTCTGCATGAAAATTAACATATTATGTACAATTATATAATATAATAATTATAAAAGTTATTTACTGAGACTTAGGTACTCTGACCTTGCATTGTGTGACATTACCTATTCCCTCTCTTACTAGTTGACTTCCACGCTACTGGCAGTCATGCCAAAGAGGCCATCAAAATCTCTGACACTTACATTCAGATCTAACTTATTTCTGACAAGAATCAGCTAGGGAATAGAATTTGCAGGAGTAGTGACCTCAGGAAACTCAGGTTTGTCATTTTACTCTACTTTCTCATCCCCCCCTCTTTAGTTTGATCCCCTGAATAAGTAATAGATTGACAATAGATAAATTGGGCAATGCTGTAGGAATTGCAAAATTCCTTAAACAAAACACAAAAAGTAGGTTTTGGTTTAAAACAAGGTGAAGGGGAAACTAAACTTTGTATTTTTCCCCCAACATCCATGTAATATGCAATTCTGCATACAGTCATGGTATACCTGATTAGATGCTAAGTGCAATTATTGAAGTAGAAAACTACTCATGATGTAAACTGCTGTATTGAGACCAAAAAACATTTCAGAGATGCTCATGTGATGAGATTGCTTTGATTTCTGGTGACACCTGTTAAAATTACTATCGAACAAATCATTTAAAGTGGTTTTAAATAAGCTTATTCCCACATGCTTCATTAGAAGAAAAGACATCAAGAGTGAAACACTAGCAACAGTGATAAATTCTGGCTCCTTCTTTGGGCTCCTGACTTGCAGTGCAAAAGCTCATGGAGTGCATACCGAAACTGCGTGTGTGCTTGGTAGCACCCCAGCTCCTCTAGAGAAAATTGCTATGGTCACAGAAGGCAGTTTGGCAGGAATTTAAAGCCTTGTATGGAACAGAGGAATTTTTTCCATAAAACATCAGAAATCCAAAAGGACCATCCACACTTTAACAATTGATGCAGATGGGGATGCTGATGCAGCAAAGCACTTTAGCAGATGCTTATAATCCCATATAGCAGATCTGAACAGAAATGCAAATGGTGCTGTGCTGTTTAAGCACAAAGTTTTTCATTAAGTAGGATGGTATACCTTTGAATCAACGGCATCTCAAAGGTCTCTCTGCTCTTAAGAGCTAGACCTTGCAGAATACAGATGGCAGAAGTAGCTGAAACAGAATTGCAGCCCTGCAAATCTGAAGGGGGCCACACTGGAAGAACTAAGAAAGTTCACTTGGATCAAAGGACACTGCTGTATGTTCACATGTCTGGAGCCAATTTTCAGCTCCACTCAAGGCCATGGCAAGATTCCACTAACTTAAGTCAGAGCCCATGTTTCCTGTCTTTTTCCTCTGCTATTGCATACTCAGCATCAGGATGATGGAGTGGCAAATGCATTACCTATTTGATACAATCCTACCTTCTCAAACAGGTCACCAGATTTTCACATGCAGAAATACCACATCCTCATGGTTAATTTAAGCAGCAGCCAATGTTTTGCAAAAGCTGGCTAGTTCAGACAAATACCCATTTTCCAAGAAAAGCTACTACAACTCAATACCAAGAATTTTTCTGTTTTGTTCAATTACATTTTCAACCTTACAGCTCAACCTTTTTTAGACAATACTGCTTGGTTTTTACAGTAATATTTTGAGGTGGTTTGCTTTGGGTTTGTTTCTGGGTTTAACTTCATTAGGATGGGCCATTTCATTTTTACCAGCTGCTGAAATATGTTCTCCAGGTGCTCCAGTTTCAGAAACTAGGAAACAGTCCAGCAGTTCACTTGAAAACCTGACAGAGTTCTTAGTTCAAAAATTCCAGAAGTTTCTTGCCACCAGATTACAGAGGTTTACAGTCATGGGTCATGCATTTTTTTTCAAGGGGAGACCTCTTTAGAAACTGGAAGAGCACTGTTACATGAGTGTACATGAAAAAAGAGAAAGCAACCAGTTTGACAAGCAATGTTTTAAGGCTACCAGCAAAACAATGTTTTTATATGAAGGGCTTTTTTTATTATTATTATTTGTCTAACTGCAGCAGAGGGAATTACTTATTCTGGAACCTAGTTAAGACAGAAGCTTGAGAAATTAGGGAGAATTCCTTGACAGTGTTATGCACTTCAGTTTGCATTAAACAAAGAGGAAAGGAACTCAAGATTTAATTTAAGTTTTGCTTTCTTCTCATTAAAGTCTTCTTTATGCTAAATTTGTTTATAAAAAATAGTTTGTGAGAACTCAAATAACCTGCAGTTATCCAAATTTTTCTGGTGCTATACATTTAAATACTTCATTTTTGTTCCTTTCTGTATCTGTTTCATTGAAAGAAAAGGATGCACCTTTAAATGAGACTGAACTGACCGACTGCATTATGCAGTAGTTAAAGTACCTTAAAACTGTGTGATCTGGAGTTGGAATTAAGAAACATGTTTTTATTTTCAGCTAAGTAATTCTGGGAAGGGGAGGGGGAAGAGGAAAAACAGCAAATAAGGGTCAGACAAGGAGAGTTTCACAAAAGTAACTGCAAAATTAATTTGTATAGCCCGTAGTAAAGAATACAAGAAACTGGAAGTTGGCTACATTTTACACTAAATGCCCACTTCCATTTTTTACATTTCTGTTAGAATTCCTACTGCAATCTAAATGATGCACTGCTTGCCAGCAGCGGAATAGACAACTTGGTGAAGTGGCATTTAGTTGAATGTTAACCCGCCCCAAAACCAAGTAGTAACATTTTCACCATTGCTCATTGTGGAGGGAGTCAATACTTAGTACATGTAAGCAACAGTCCTGAAATTTTCACTATAGAAGAAAGAGCAGGGAAAAAACCACACACCAACAGAAAACACTAAGGTACATAAGCCTGTATCCCCACCACAGGTGCCCAAGCACCCCCACGACCTTCTCAAGCATGTGAACTTCTGAGGAATGCTATCTGTTCAGCTTCATTAGCCTCTACAAACTGGAGGACAGAGCAAGAAAGATCTATGGGAAAGATTACAAGGCTAAAAGGCAATCTCGTAGATCAGCTCTCTTGCTTTGTCCTCTTCACAATGTGCCTCCTCTTCCTTTGTAACCTTGCCAGTAAGTAGCAGCAGTAGGCTCTGAGGGTGCTCTTCTATCTAGGCAATTTTATACCTGAAGGGATCATAAGGGCTCAGCTGTTATTCATATCCTTCTAAAGAATTACCTCCAGTGGTAAAAGACTGTTCCTGCCATGCTTCAGATTCAGAATTGGGGGTTGTTTTCTGTTAAATTAGTCTAACTGATCTTGTCGAGGACTGGCGGCCAACAGGTTCTGGGCTGTTTTACTACATAGTAGCAAGAACCAGGTCTGGTTTCTTTCCCCTTTATACAGGGAAAACAACGTGATCACTTAAGCGCTCTGGAACTGGCCCACCCAAGACTTCATAAAACGCTGGGAGGCACTTCTACAATGCTCACGCAGACAGACTCTGGCTAACCCTGAGAGCTACAGCAACAAAGTTGAACAGGAAGAGAGACTGCAGAGATTTGAAGCCTTTGCCTATGAAGGTAAGGTGAAAAAGCTTCATACACACGCATAAGAATAAAAAGCACACAGGACAGAGGGAAAGGAGAGAGGCGAGACTAGTATTTGAATTACTGAGCAGGGAATAAACAGCTTTAAGTTTTTGGCTAGAACTCGTAAGAAGAGAATGACCCATGGAAGCTAAACTAGCTGAAACCATTACATAGGGCTATGAGTTCACAACAAGTTTCCAACCTCTAATCTGTAGGTTCAAGCCAGTTGTAGCACAGTTTTCATTGAAAACCTATGGATAATTCACAGTAGTATCAATAGTCTTCAGGGAACTTTTATTTAATCACATCTGGCTGGGCAGCACAGCATGACACAAAAACCTGTAAGGAAGGAAGGGAAGTCCAGGCTGGGAGAGAAGGGAGGAAGCCACTGTGAGAATGGGTCTCCACCCACAGAAAGGGAATGCCAAGAAAAAACAATACCCAAAGGAAGGGGGAGGTGAAGTCTTCCTTTGGCAAAAGGAAGGGGAAAAAAAAGGGTGGAGGTAAGGATAAAGACTTAAAAGACAATATAGTTCAATTTTATATATTTAATTATTTTTTTAATATTAAAAATCATTTAAGTTCCACAGCTTACCCTACAAATGGACATGCTGGGTAACAAACCATGTTGTTCTACAAAATGTAGGCACTGCACTGTTCCGATTTGTGCCATTTATCACACCTGGAACTGAAGTTTAGAGACATAAGGAGTTGGATTCTGATATGCAGGTGTCCATTTGGCTTTAACAGCAAGCTGCATGACTTTCCTCCTGTTCAGGAGCAGTATCAGTATTTATAGTTGAATTAGCCCCTTTTACAGCTGGTAGTTACTATACTTAAGACCAGCAGAGAATATTGTTCAGCAGGAGGTAGCTTCCAGAACTGAAAATACTGTCTACGTCCTAGTTAAAATTTGGGAATGTTTTCCTAATTAAGTCTATGGACACAGTTTGTCCTGTCCTACCCTCCTCCCACCTGTGGCCAGCCATGGCTACCCCCCTTCCCTGCCACAGCACTAGCCTTTCATACCACCTGTCCAAAAACAACAAGAGCCCATGCCCACACAACACAGGTTTTTAGGGAGCACTTGCTCACCTAGCCAAATGCGTGTGTGACTGTTAGAGCTGGCTTAAAGGACAGAATAGGAACATGTATCCAAGGGTGTGGAAGAAGGGAAAACAAAGACAGACTAGACTGTCCATAGTCTCAGAACAGCTTAAGCACCTCATAAAATCATTTCCTGGGCAGTGGTGCTTTCTCCTGCACAGTTAAAGGTAGTTCAAAGGAATGCACTGTTGTTGGATAGGTTTGTTTTTTTAAAAACATCCTTTAGTTAAACAAATAGGCCTTCTTATCTGTGGAAGCACGGAATCTTCATTTGAGGCCCTGTGCCATCTTAAAAACTTGTGCTGAACTGGTTTTCCCAAGTTCTCCAAGACACACAAGACTCCTACCTGGTCCTCAATCAGGAAGTTCTCATTTAAACAAGTTAATATCTAGAAACTGGGAGAAAGGCTGTTACCCTTAAGGGCAAATATGGCAAATGAGAATATTCTAGCTTCATCATTAACCAAAACTTCTTCCTCATGCTGTACTGAACTCACAAGTGCTAATTAGGAGAAACTGTACTAGACTAACAAGGGACTGAAAAGAATTTTTCTGTTTCTCCACAGTTATCCTGAAAAATAGGATGAGTATGTTCTGCACTTGCTGTACTGACAGAAAGTAATCTTTGGCTTTTGTGAGGAAATACACAATCTACAGTTAAGCTAGGGGGTGCTGAACAGGAATTGTGGGCTGTATCTGAGAAATAATCTCCATAAAACACAGCAAATCACAGCCTGAAAACAGATCAGTTCTTCAGCTAAAGGCTCCTCATTTAAGGAAAAGGTTCTTTTGATAGTTTACATTCTTATTAGAGAGATGATGCTGTTACATAACCCCACAGACAAGTAAAAGCCATCATTGTGGGCTGAGCCTATACAGCTGGTAGTTACTACTGATGACAAAGGAAAATTGGAATATTTACGTTTTCCCACTCATACACACATATTCGCTTTTACTTTCAGCCAGGACAACCACATTTGCTTTGCTGCTCATTTTGCAGCGTACAATCTGGGGTAAGGAATTACGCGAAAGATTTCAAGAAACTGGAACAGGTCAACCTCATGCTGTTGGAGAGAGTTTGGTAACATCTGTAGAAGAGACCATTCTTTGCAGAACAGCAGATGTGCTTGAAGTTTTTTTCCATGAGCAGTCAAGAGAAACAATCAACACCTCTTAGACAAGAGGTTCTGGGAATACAGAAGACTACCAAGAGGAAGAAGAGATTAAAAAGAAAAAAGCAAGCATGTAGTCTTGGCACCTAGAGGTGAGGTATGTACAAGAGAAAAATCAATACTCTTATTTATTTTCAGTAGCTGAATGAATGGGTAGTCCACAACTCACCTCCTAGCCACTTTGGAAGGACTTCACCTTACTTTCCCCTACCCCAAGGAATACAACATATCCTAATACCAGCACACCGATTGTTCTGATAATGCCAGAAGCTGTTGTTGGCTTCAGTAAACAGGATATATGCGTTTAAAAGCATAAACTGCATTCTAAACTCTGCCACTATTCTACTTGCAACTATACACTACTTGTTTTCAAGTCCCTGATCTGGCTAGCAGAGAAGCCAGCAGAAGCTGGCTCAGCAACCTGGGCCAGCTGACAACAGTATCCCTAAACTGCCCCCCCTCACCACACCTCACACTTCTGGTGGAGCCCAGGGCAAGGGTAGTGGAGGCAAGATGCAAGGAAACAGTCCTTCGAGCTGGACCAGCCTCAACACAGAGGAGTGCATTTCCTACCCTAGTCATTTACTAACAGAACTACATCATACTCTAGTTCCTCTGCTGTCAACAATTTAGTACTACATGGGAGTGCTAGTTCAGTCATCTACATTACCAATCCATTACAACAGGTCACAACTCTTGTTTAAAAACAGAAGTGTATTCTCCCTTATACCTGTACTTCAATCAAAAAAAATGGGCTTTTAGAAGCACTAAGTACCTATTAGTCTAAAAACCATGCAGTTCTTTCCTGTGAACATTTACAGAACTACAAATATAAAATAAAAAACTGCAGCAGAGACAAGACAGTAATAGATCCCAGCCTGCTCTAATACTTGCACTGAAAAACACGCAGCTCAGGCAAGCTGGTTGCAGGTCACAAAGGCTGTGCCCTCAGCTCTGCTCCATTCAGGGGGCAGAGAAAGTTGAAGTTCAACAGCAGATCAGCTGCCTGGCAGTCATTAGCAGCTCACCCAGTGGCACAGAGGCCAGTTGCCCTGATTACTGACAGGAGGATTTTAAGACCCTCAGACTAATAGCTGAAAGACGGGGCCCGGGGGGTTGCAGGTAGGGGAGCACTGAGAGGGAGAGGTCAGTCAGCAGCTCCTGGTGTGCAGTGCTGCTCATAGGGTGGGGGAAGAACCCGGCTGGCTGGTGCCACAGTAAGAGCAAGCTCCCCCACTAGAACCCTCCCTGTTTAGGGGAAATTAAATATTTAATCACTGCTTGCACTCTGTGCTCTGTATTCTGCTCACTGTTAAAGGCTTTGGCTGTGTTGTCCAGAGAATTAAAAAAGCCCACAGATACAAAACCATGTACACGCCCCCAAAGATCAAGATCTTCTACAAACAATCCATCTAAAGCACTGGGCTTACAGACAGGGAAAACAATACAGCAAAAGAAATTGAACTATCAAGGTCAGCTGTTGGGAAGGCAGGGAGGGATTGTTTTGTTTTGTTTTTTTTACCACAGGTGACACCAACTCTGAATGTTGTTTAAGACCCCTGCTTTTTTAAACTCCAGAAGTTGTAAATAGTTTTTCCATTTTAATCTTTGTTTTGTGGGAATGCACAACAAGAGGCTTTCAGAGTATTTCATACATAGCTATACACCCTAACCATATACCATATAGTTATATAACATATACCTAACCTACACCATTCAGTCTTTAGAAATATAATTGGCAATTAGTTGTCAGGAGTGTATGTAAATGCTCTTTTCCCAATGTCTTAGAAGCGTAACAATATTTTTGTTAAAGACTGTTTAAACAAGTCAGGGCTTACAATGGCAGTGCTACAGGAGGGATTCAGTAAGCTTGCCTACTTTGTCATCCACTAGAAAGTCTTTTCATACTGTACACACTGCTGCATGCTATCATGTTTAAGAGTATTTTTAGTTATCAGAATCACTATTTTCATGGCACACTCACGTTTACACTGTAGTGCCCAACAGCACATTTTGGGAACATAAGCTCTGTATTAAGCAGAATTTTAAAAGGAAAAATGAGAATAGCCTGCGTATTTTAGAGCTATTAGAGCAATTGTTTTATACTGATTCAGAATACTCCTGAGTCTTCTTACCAGAATTTGAAAAGAAGTTTATACATGGCTTTTGGTACTCTAGTATAATGAATAATACCACAGCCTAGAAAGTCTTCCAGTACTTGTGTAACAGAACAGGTGTCACTTCCCATTTCAGAAGAAGTTACAAGCATCAGATTTGTGATCTTAGTTTCTATATGTTAACGACTAGAGATTTAATTTTCTAGTGTTGACGACTGGAGTCTTAAGATTCAAGAAGAGTGAATGACAAACAACCAAGCCTGCAAGCTGCAACAGTGACCTTACTTCCATTTGCAGGATCTCCATTAGCATTAAACCCAGCCACCATACTGTCCTGGACTATTTTAACTAAGTACTAGTACTGCAAGTATGGGCTCACTCAAGTAATTTCCCCGAGTCAGCAAAGAGTTACTGACCTCACTCAAGACATACCAAAGGGGGGCACTGGCCAAGATGATGACCTTCGGAATGTAATGGGGAACAGTTCCTGACTGGAGCATTTGTAGGGCTTGATCTCCCTGCCTCCCTTCTGTATCAGCATTAAATGCCCTCTTGACCCCTTAGGGCCATATATGCTCCCCAGTAGCTTGCCTCACATCAGAAGATTCCCTGGTTACAATTTTCTCTCAGGTTTTCCCACCACTAGCTTCCAAACTAGGCCCTTCAGCTTAAGGTAAACATAGCCAATTGCCCTTCAGATGCTTTAAAATAAGGTAGGTAAACTTCAATACATACATGTTTATTATCATCCCAGTACTGCAGTTTCAGTTAATACCACACCTACTGTTACATTTCAGTGAGTCAACCATCCAAGACTCAGAACAGGCTTACAGTGATCTGCAACAACAGAACAAAGTTACAGGAATGAAAATGCACTAAGAATAATCTGAAGAAAAAAATTCCACCTTATTCTAAGAGACTGAAGCTACTAGAGATGCTGAAATTTGATACATAATCCCTTCTACACTTAAAGCAAAAAGTGAGCAAAACCCCCATTTGGTACAGCTTCCTCCTTCCCTAGGAAAAGGATCATGTAACAAAAAACCTATGATCCTTCTTTTATTGCCAGTGATGCCTAGCTAAGATCTCGAAGCTACCTTATGAGATCAAGCAAACCCCATTTGGCCCCTCTGAAAGCTGCACAATTAGCGACCGCAGCTAAAGTACTTTTAGTACTTAAAATGTTAAATCTGCTTAAAATCAAGGCAAATTCTAGCAAGATCCACTGTTTCAGTAGCATCATCATAGGAATAAGGCTGTCTTGATATGGCCTCTGCATACCTTTGGTTTCATTTAGTAGAATCAGGGTTTACAGCCATTCCAAGACAGGTGCCTGGACCCAACATACTTGGGCTTTTTAAATTTAAAATAAAAAGCTTTATTTTCCTATTGGCAGCTATCAAGATGCCACATGAACAGGAGATGCCAAAACTGCGTTGCCGTACGCTACAAATAAATCTGAAGTATCTTAACATGCTTCTGAGTCAAGACTGCTTCTTGGTTACAGAACCTGCAAGTTATTTGAGAGCAAGACCAGTCTACCTACTAATGCTTCTTGCATAGGTTGTTTCAAATCCTGTATGTAACTGAACATGTTAAACAGAAAGAGCGTTTAACTGAATGTGTTAAATACAAAGAAAGTGCACCAGACAGTTTCAACATTACTTTTCTGTATTACATTCTGCTAAAGAAGCTTAGTTGAGTCTATTCTTAGCTTCTGTACAAACAAGCAGTCTTGACTTTAAAAGCTGGACCTGACTGTGCTAGAAGGATTCACGTGCCCAAAAACCCAGCAAAAGCAGTTTGAAAGACACAGTGCACATTTATCAACGGAGTTTTTAGTTCTGTGCCTCTGACATCAGTCTCATAACTTTGAAAGGAAAAATTCTTCCCAGAAAGTGGGTCAACTGATAAGCAGCCCATTGTTAAAACAAGAGATGAGCAGAAGATCCTTGATATAAGTAGCACAGTTTTCTTCCAATTTCTAAAATGCAGGACACCATCACTGGCTGGAAAATTGCATGTGGGTCTACTCACAGGTGGGACTGAGGTCTATTGCTGCAGCAGAACCAGTTAGTATTTCCTGATGTAGTAGCAACTATGTTATTCCAGCAATCAAAGAAAGTACCTTGAGGAAATATTGCTTCTTCAGCATAGCTTTAAATTATTTTAATTCTTGCCACAAAACTGGGCTAGAACTAGTGAGTTGCTAGTCTGACTTTCCAGCATTTGTGGCTTTTTTCAGTTGCCTTCAGTCAACTATTCTACCCGATTCTACCTCCTCCAAGAAGGAGGAGCTTCTCTTGCAGGATAAGGAGAAGAACCAATCTTCAGCCCCACCACCACCACACTGAGTGGATACAGCAATAATCAAACCAACACCAGTGAACCCAAGTTTTTTTTAAAGCCATACTTCTGTGGGTGGTATTATCTTGCCAATAAGGTTCTATGCAGTTCTATTTGGCACTTTCTTTTTTTCCTCCGCATCATCCAAGACGATTCTAAGTCTCCTGGACTAATTCTGGAAAGAGCATTATCAGTTGTTGGGGATAAATCAAAGTCACTTGGGAAGGCTCCAAAGCTCAAGTCATCACTCGTCATCAGGTACCTTCCAGAGTCAGGTCACCTCTTCATGCTACCTGCCTCCAGCACAGTCATGGACAGAGGATTATCACAGCTTTATCCTGTCATCAGCATCTGGTCAATGCTCCTACACAAAACTATGCAGGCAACCAGTAGTCAACTCTTAACTTCCCCTCCCACATGGCAGTGACTGTGTGGGTTTCAAACCAAGCTGCTTTTAGTCAGTACGAGTTCATGTTATCCAACTCTTTAAAACCAGGTCAGCACAGGCTCAACAAGCACCCAAGCAGCTATAAAGTTGAGGCAGGATCTCTTCAACTACAGGAGATGAGCTATTCTATAACTTAGCTGTCGTGTGGTACTTCGTTTTCTACAGAAAACACATCAGAAGCCACTTCCCTCCCATTCCCTTAAGCAAAGGTCACCACTCTCACACATGCTGCAAGCACTCTCCTATCTGTTTAAGGTTAAAAATTCACCAGGACCCAAGCAACTGGTAAGGAACCTCACTGCTGGAAAGCATCTTTCTCTATTATTCCAAAAGAAAAGAATATAGTGCCAAGTTCCAAGATTTGGCTCTTGGGAAGGCACTGGAAGGTGAATTAGGATTCACTCAGTGCTGTAAAAAACAAGGTGCAAGAACTTTTATTTTTGAGACAGGGGTTAGCCAGAGTACAGGATACACTTTAGCAGCAGTACCTAGCAAAGCAAGAACCAGATTACTCATGCTGAACAGCGTTCATTAACTAGTTGTGTTCGAACCTGTAGGTGTCCTTGCAAGACTGAGAGTCTCTGTGTAGAGCACCTTTCTTTATGGTGCAGAGGGTGGGGGGAGCGACTTGCCAAGAACAGTAACAAGGGACAAAGTCACAACTAGAGTATTCCGTCTGATGTATTTGAGAAATCATGGTAGGAGAGGGAAGATTTTCCTTGGTTTAGGTGACAGCCACGTTTCCAATGAACTGAGAGTCAATGGGTATCATCTTGTGGTACCTGGTGGACAGTGCCATTTGAAGACAAGATACTCTTTTCACATGAACCTGTTACAGCTTCACAATGCATTCATACACTAGAAAAAAGATCTATCATCCACATGGTGTGGAAAATAAGGATGGTGACACAGATGTCAGTGTGTCACAAGTAATAGGGGAGGAGGTTTTATTTGAACTAGGGCAATCAAAGTGCTAGCCCACATAGGAGGCCTGCCTCGACCGAACAGCAATACCTTAGTCATCACAGAGACAGCTGCCTTCAGTGACAGAAGCAGTAAACACTCCCAAAAGGGAAGAACAGCACCTAAAGCAACAACCTTGCACAGGCTGTACACAGTGGTCCAGCCATCTCACTCTCCCAGGTCACATACTGCACCAGCGAACTCACCTGTCCTATACACATACATCTGCTGTTCAGCGTATTGCCCTGTATCACACAACATTCCAGCAGGCTGAGTAGTAAGCTTAAAAAAAGTGATGTAAGCATTTAGTATTTCTGTGTTCAGAGTTCACATGTTCTTGTGTTTGAAAGACTAGAAGAACTTCTCCTTCCCCTACACACAAAACTAGTTTCATGACCAAAAAAAGAAAAAAAAAAAGATACCAGCAGCCACCTACCAGCCTCCGTTTTTGCACAACTACTGCTTGCAGGTCAGGGTGCCTCAACACCCAAGCAGCAGACAGCTCCACTGGTAGAGAACAGCTTGGCAGCAGGGAAATTTTTCTTCTTGAACCAGCACAGGGTAGGACATAGTGAGGGGAGGAACCCCTACACATACACAAACTAGCTTCTACAGCAGTTTTAAATCTAACCAAGTAATTATTTACTACTTCCAACACACTGCAGAATAGCAGATCAAATCAACTAATTCTTTACTACTTCCAACACATTGCAGAAGAGCAGTTCAAAACAATGACAGGCCGGCCAACTTCTTTAGAAGACATCCATTCTTCTAATCTTAGGTTGTACATATTCTTGCATTACAACAGCAATCACACATTGACAAGTACACTCCCTAATTACTTAAAATAGCTTGTAGGTGACTGGATAGTCAGGCAAGGGACTAAAAGAAATTCGTTGTACTCCGTCCTTGCACTCAAGTTAGACATGAGCCACAACAAGCATGGCCCAAATATGAGTTGTCCTAGGACAAGTCTAGCATCACAGAGAATGTTTTCCTTATTGCTCCAGTCACCTCCACAGAACTTATTTAACCTGACTTAGTCTTAGTAGGAGCTTCATCTAAAGGTAAATGTATTCAGTAGTTCTTCCACTGATTACAGGAGTATCATCGTGGGTTTCCCAACTTTGTTCTTTAAGTGTTGTTTATCTGCCTTAATGAAGAAGGAGCCTGATCTGCAGTAAACAAAGACCTGTCAGAGTAGCACTGAGTATGTATATATATGATGTCTAATGAAGGCATCAGTCACAAGCTAATTAAGTATAAAATAAACTGTTATTATTCATATGACAAATTGAAAGTGTAATAAACCACAAGAATCAAGTCAGTATCTGTGAAAAATGGTTTTACTATTGTCTAGAAGTGTCACCCCATTTACACATCAGTGCCATCCTACATGAAATGTTTCTCCATCAGAAAAACAATGCAGATCAACTAACAAAGGTATGGTGGAGAAGGAAATCCTGCAGTCCAGGCCATTCTGCTTTCCAGTGATAGAAGAAGCCAACCACTGTCTGCTGGACTGCAGAGTTAAGGGAGCTTTGCCTGCAGCACTGCACAACACACACACCCCCCACCACTGCAGCAGGGCACACACTCAGAGCATGCAAATACACCTCCTCACACTATTTAAGGACAGACACTGCAGGAATCTGCAGCTTCTGCAGCTTCTCCTTTTTTTAAATTACAGATTATTAAATTAGTTTAAAGCAGAAACACTAGTAACATTTAGAGGAATTATCATCCTGATAAGGCTGAGTGGTTTTTTTTCTCAGGGCACCAAAGACTGCTTTCCCAGAACTCTCCATCCCTTACTGGGTAGACAGGTGATTAAAGGAGGGAGCTTCCTTAAGGCTCCTTAGGAGCAACCTTAGACTCAAGTTTCAGGCAACCAAACTGAACTAATAGCTTACTGCTGCATAAAAGGGGGGAGGGATCTTTGCTGCCTGCTCTTTCTTGATCTCTTTCTTAGTCCGTTACCTCTGCTCCATCTTGGGCACTTGTCAGACCTTTCAATAAACCCATTTAAACCACTAAAAATCACAGTAAAGCTCTTTTCCTCTTCCTTCCCTTTTGGAAACTTGTGTTGCAAGAGTTGAACCCGCACAAAGAATAGTTTGACTAAATTGCTTCTGTTTAAATCAGACATACACCATCAGAGTCAGCCACTTCCACTGCAGTGAGCTTACAGATAAGTCAAAGTCAGACCACTGTAACTTGAAGAGGCATCCTTAAAAGTTTTTTTTCTGTCCAACATTGCTGAGACAGTGAAATAAAATTTTCCTCCCCATCTTCACTTGCTATGGGGAAGGTGCAGGCAGGAAAGGTAGGAGAAGAAAAAAAGGCAAGCTCATTATCAAGTGACAGTTAAGAGATACCTTGGGGACTGCTACCAGTAGCCCTTTTGTGGTAGAACAGGCTACCACACCAAGATCAGAGTTCAGTGCTCAAATGAAGCTGGCGTATACAGTTTTAAACTTTCAGTATGACACAGTTAGATGAGTTTTCTCTTTGAGGGTTCATGGTCTCTTTAGGGGAGATACTAGGTTATCAGGTTATCAATACCTGCAAGTCATTTTATCTGGGCAGTCACCTCAGTCATTTGAGCAGGTATCAAAGTGCACATGAGGGGGGAAGGGCAGGGGAAAGTGAGAGTTCAAATAAAAGTCCACAATCAACACAAACTATTCTTGCAGCTAAAAAATTAAAAGATTCCCCCTTTAGACACACAGGCTTAAGACCTATTTTATTCTAAGGGCTGGTCTCAGTCACATGGGAGCAAGGGAGAAAAAGATGAGAATTTGGTCTGATATCCCATACCTTCCCCATTCCTACACTTTGGTATTTATGCCACAGCTAGAGTTTCACTGTGTTGGGTTTGCTTGGCAGTGCTTTGGTAGCAGGGAGGGCTGTAGGGGTGGCTTCTGTGAGATGCTGCTAGAAGCTTCCTCTACATCAAACAGAGCCCACTCTGAGACAGAGCTGCCACTGGCCAAGGCCAAGCCCATCAGCGACTGTGGTAGAGCCTCTGGGGATATGGGGTAACATATTTAAGAAGCAGAAAAAGAAAACGCACACAACAAATTGCAGCGGAAGAGAGAAGTGGAATACAGGAGAGCAACATCTCTGCAGGAACCAAGGTCAGTGCAGGAGGAACAGATTTCTGTGCAGCCTGTGGTGAAGACCATGGTGAGGCAGGCTGTCCCCCTGCAGCCCACGGAGGTTCAAAGGGGAGCAGATATCCACCTGCAGCCCGTGGAGGACCCCACACCAGAGCAGGTGGATGCCCAAAGGAGGCTGTGACCCATGGGAAGCCCATGCTGGAGCAGGCTCCTGGCAGGACCCTTAGAGAGAGAAGCCAACACTGGAGCAGGTTTGCTGGCAGGACTTGCGACCCCACTGGGGACCCACACTGGAGCAGCCTGTTCCTGAAGGACTGCAGCCCGTGGGAGGGACCCACGCTGGGGGGGTTCATGGAGAACCATCTCCCATGAGAGGGACCCCATGCTAAGGCCAGGGAAGAGTGCAAGGAGGATGCAGCAGAGACTTGTGCAAACTGACTGCAAACCCCATTCCCCATCCCCCTGCAGTGCTCAGGGGAGGAGGCAGAGAAACAAGGAGTAAGGCTGAACCCGGGAAGAAGAGAGGGGAGGGGGGAAGGTGTTTTTAAGATGTGGGTTTAGTTCTCATTATTCTACTCCGATTTGATTAGTAATAAATTAAACTCATTTCCCCAAGTAAAGTCTGTTTTGTGCATGATGGCAGTTGGTGAATGATCTCAACCCATGAGCCTTTCACAGTATTTTCTCCCCCCATCCAGCTGAAGAAGGGAGTGACACGAGCAGCTTGGTGGGCACCTGGCCTACAGCCAGGGCCAAACCACCACAAACCTGTAACTCAATGTGTTTAAAGTTGCAGGTGTCAAGCAACTTCATTGCCTGCATTTTTCCCTCTACTAGTAGGAGGTAAACAAGCCCAAGGGTAAATAAAGTCAGTCAACCCTCCAGCACACTGAAGCATCAGATCAGGGCACCAGTGAACCAAATGCTGCACGGGAACAGGGGGAAGGTGTGTAAATTTATATTATACTGGATGGAGGGTAAGGTCAAGAATACCTCTCAGGTAGTAACCCGGGGCAGGAGCATGGAGAAACCCTCATTCTTTTAGCTGGACAAACTCCAAGTCATATGCCTCCTGTAGTCTTAATTTTAATACATTTTGGTTTTCCTTCATTACTCAAGAATACGCCCATAGGCTTCAAACAGACCAAAGTACATGCATAGTGCAAAACTTCTGCCTGATTATATACATTTTTAGCGACAGTGATCAGGACAGACAAAATTGCTTCACTGGCCATAAAGACAGCATGGAAGTTTAAGCCTTGCTACAGCACAGCTTTGTAAAACTTCTGAATAGAAATTGCTCCTACTACATGGATCCGCTATCATTCCCCAAAAGCTCTCCCATACAACATTCATTCAGAGCAATGCATCGGTCACCACAATTTTGTTCTTTAATGCCATTTAGCTAGAGGTACCAATGCCATCTGAGGCATCTAGCAAGGTAACACGTGGCCCATTAGAGAACACGGTCATGCTGATGCTGTGCTGGATACATCTTCAGCCAAGAGGGACTTCACGAGCCAGACCCGTTTGACTGACCACCACCCACTCAACGTGACAAGAAAATTCCTTAAATTTAGTACTGCTCTCACTCGACCAAGAAGCACAACTAACGCTTCCCGAGACTGACCCAGTAAGTACATCTTCAGATCGATCCCGAAGACACTTGCCAGGGTCTCAACACCCAGAAGCCACAGCTCTTTGCAGAGCGAAGCTTCCCCTCCACTGGTGGGTAACTAACACTGTGGGTAACACACACCGGTGTGAAGGTGAAGGTCCTTACGTGACGGGACATATTTACAGCAAGCCGGCAGGCCACCATGCAGCTTCAAGAGAGCCAGAGAGTGAAAGGGCAGGAAGAAGCGCTGGGGAGGTGCCACGGCGCGGGCGGCCCGGGCGAGGGGCGTGCAGCGCTGCGGCCACCGCGCCGGCCCCACGCGTGTCCCTCGCTGCCGCGCCCCCAGCCTCAACCCACGGCACGGGTCCCGTGTCACCGAGACCCCGCACGACCCAAACCGCATCTGTCCGCCAGCGCACAGTGGGACCAGGCCAGCCTCCCTCCTTCCAGGGCAGCCAGCGAAGGCAACCAACGCGCCCCAGGCCGCGGGCACCTGCCCTCCCCTCCCAGCGCAGGCTCCCGCCGCAGCCGGCAGAAGAGGTTGTGGAAGGCACAGCCGGGGCGTCGGGGAGCAAAGGAAGCTCCACACGCCGGCAGGCCAGCGGCAGCAGCTCCCTCCCTCCCCGCCAGACCCTTCCCCTCCCGGCCCGCGGCCCCGGAGAGCGGGCGGGGGCCGGCAGTGACCAGATTCCTCCGGGCGAGGGGCGGGAGCGCGGTGGCGAAGAGAAGGGGGGAGGCGGGAGGGGAGGGGGCGAGGGGCGGCAGGCAGCGGTGGAAGCGGCAGGCAGGCGCAGCCAAGAGCGGGCTGGAGAACGACCCGCGCCGGGGCGATGCCCGGCGCCGCAGGGAGGGCGGCCCAGCATGCGTTGAGCCCGGTGCCGTGCGGGGAGGTGAGCGCGGCGCCTCGGGGACGGCCCCTCGCCCCCTCCCCAGCCCGCCGACCTACCCAGCACCACGCAGACCACGTCCAGCGCCACGAAGGGCAGCCGCGTCCTGTCAAACATGCTGGCAGCGCCGGGCGCCCGGCGTCAGGCGTGGCGGCGCCTCCTGGCGCGGCGCGGTGACAGCCCCGGCCCGAGGAGCGGGAGCGGAGCGGGGGCGGCAGGGAGGGGCTCAGCCGCGGCACAGCCAGGCGCTCCGAGGAGACGGCGCCCGCGAACCCGGCACCGCTGCTGCAGCCCGCCCCGCTGCAACCCGCACTGCGCTACTGCCGCTGCCGCGGCGCCCACCGGGGCTTTAAGGCGCGCGGGGGGCGGGAGCGCAGGGGCGGGGCGGGCCCACGGCGGGGCCTCCACCCGCCCCTCCCGCCACCGCGACGCCCCACCGGCGGCCGCCCTCCGACGCCACGCACGGACCGCCCAACGGCAGCGCGGCCCCGCCCCCAAGGCTGCCCGCCCCGCCCCCACGGTTGCCCGCCCCGCCCCCGGCGAGAGCGGCGCCGCGCCGCGAGCCGACCGTCGGCCCTACAGGGCGCGCCCCGCCCCTCACCCGCCCGCCTGAGGCGGGGGCGGCCTGCGGCGCAGGTGCCCCAGCCCCCCGTGGTCGCGGCGGGGCCAGCGCCGCCTGAGGCAGTGCCTTAGCCCCGGCTCTGCCGCCACCTGCCTGCCCGGCCCCGTCCTGAGGCGCTGCGGACCGCGGAGGTGGCCTGCGCGGCCCCCCGGGGGGCTGCCGCGGTGACGAACACCCGAGAGGGGCGGTGGCGGCCCACCCCGGCGGACACGGAAACCCCAGCCGCCGCAGCGCCCCGGGCTGCCCGCGGCAGAGCTGGGGGCGTCCTCTGCTGCGAACAAGGAGCCCTGTTGATTTTTTTTTTTTTTTTTTTTTTTTCTTAAGCAAAGACCTGTTTCCACCTCTGGAAAGCGCGCTGGGAAACTGCGGGAGAGCTGAGAAGCTGAGCTTCAGCCCGACCCGCCACAATCTGTTTTCTGGCTTGTTAAAGCTCTTATTTGGAAAGGAAATGGTGACTAGCACGCACACGCGCGCACACACACACACAAGATGTTTTACGCATAACCCCGTTTTCGCGTTAACGGCCCCCACCGGGCAGACAGCGCCCCCGGGCACGAACGCATTGCTCGCGCCGCCGCGCGGCCCTGCTGCGGTCTCTCGTGCACCCCGCGCACAGCCCCGCGCACAGCCCCGCGCACAGCCCCGCGCACAGCCCCGCGCACAGCCCCGCGCACAGCCCCGCGCACAGCCCCGCGCACAGCCCCGCGCACAGCCCCGCGCACAGCCCCGCCGAGCACGGCGGCCTGAAGGCCGAGCGACGGGTCTTTGCAGATCGACGGGGAAACAAGTTCCCGAGGTGGCGATGCCCCGCTAAACGCGCGCTGCCTTCAGTTCCGCCGCGCCGCGGGCACGCAGGGGGCCTGCAGCAGTCCCGCCGGTAACCTGCCAACAGCCCTGCACAGCAGCCTAGACGGGGGCTCACGATTTCATCTCAACGCCTAAGCAGCGTCCCAGCTACAAGTCAAAATGGGCAGTTCTAGGGATTAAAACTACCCTTGAACGAGGAAAGTGCAGTGTAATTTACAAGGCGCATTTTCCCGTGCAAGTATTCTGGGATGGTCTTACGGAGGTGGAAACTCCAGCGTTGTCTGAAAATGCAGAAAGTAATGGAACAAGCTGGCGAGGAAGAAAACCGGGCTTATCTTTATGAGAGCTGCTGCTGAAAGAAGTGTGCAATCTGATCTGCTCTTCACAAAGCGGGGGATTGTTCACAAGGTCTTACATCAGGGGTAGATAACATCCCCAAAATTGCAAGATAGTTAGAAAAAAAACCCAGAAGACAAACAATGCAGACATTCCATGCACAATTGCCGTAATTGCTTTCTTCAACCCGAAAGCATCACGTTCATCTTGTTCAGGCTAAGCAGCAAACAGCTCTCCTGATCCACACCCTTACGCAGTAAATTAGAGACCAAAGAGATTGCAGTAATTTAAATTGATCTCTTCCCAGAAGAATGCAAGCAAGATAGTGATTGCACTTAAAAACACCTGGAAATGGGTCTGCAGCAGCACAGCATTCACCAAGGAGAGAAATTAATCACGCTTTATTGTCTTGCAGTTTCTACATCTCTGTTTCACCCTTGAGACATAGCCTGCCTGAGGGCAAGAGGCATCTGCAATCTTCTGCCAGAATTCAGGAAAGCAAGCAATCACCCGGTTGTCTCCAGACCTGTCATTGCACAAGGGACATGAGCCTCCCTGTTGCAACCCTGTTCCCACCACTGGGCTTGCTATGTCTTGGAAACCCCCAGCTGAGCACAGTTTGAGGGATTAAGTTGGCGCTGCTTTGTTCTAAGCTCTCAGAAGGCTTTCCTGGGCCTTCATATGCAGACAAGCGTTAACCACGGAAGCATGCCAACCCAAGCACTTTCAACCTGAAATACTACTCAGATTAGCAAAGCCCTAGGTACTCGAGGGTTGTGTTAGCACAAGTACTACATCTTCAGATACGTTGTTTTGCACAAAAGGATGTTTTGGTGCAAAACTGAAGGGGGGGGGGGGGGGGCGGGAAACCCAACCCTGCATGCTGAAGCACCTTTAACAAATAATTAAGTATCTGTGGCAGCAACAACTTCCAGGGTAGCCTAAATAGCAAACTGATGGTGCTTGACGAGAGAGCCTCTGGAGCTGTACATTCCAAAGGGGATGGAAGGTGTTTGCTTATAAACACAAAGAGAAATCACGTTCAGCATCAGCTAGGGGTTTGGGATTGGTTTTAAGTGTACAACACATATATCAGAGCCTCTGAATTTAATTTTCTCCTTGTACTGTAAGAGTTTTGTAGTATCATCTCACTCTGTGGCATTTTTCCTGTCTAGGTTTTGCTTGGTGTATCTGTCCCTCACAGCAAGGTGCTTAGATGTCCACCATTCTTAACCACCATAGTGATCCAGTGATGTCAAGTCAGATCCACTCGTATGCTTAGCAGGGTCTATGCTAAAGAAATCTTTAAACTGGAACCTGACTACCATAAAGGCAATATAAGCTCCTAGGTTATACTTTAACCCTTCATTAAATTTAAGTTTTTAAATAGTCTAATATTACTCTCTGGAGTTTTGAGGCTCCTAAATATCTTCCCCTCTCACCTACTCTCTCATTTGGTATGGTTATTTGCTTTCTTTTTTTTATTTTATCTGTTTGTTTAATTGAGAGCAGTGAGCAGCAGAGAACACCAACAGGAAGTTAAGGCCTTGTTTGTGTCTTTGTTTTCTTCTGGTTCTTCTAGAAATCGGTTGATCTTCACTGTTTTGCCCATCCTCCTCAGAAGTTTTGTGTGTACTAGGATTAAACTCTCAGGAAGTTCCTCATCAGTGTAAGTGGTAACTTGTACAGTAATTAATTATTACTGACCCAACAGGACTCTTAACTGCAATTAACATTCATATACATCAGCAGCTTCAGTGAATGATGGGAGTTTCCTAGTCTTGTTCCTCTGTAGCTTGACCTGGGCTGGGAGTCGATGGTTCTGAATGAGCCTTTACCGTTCAGGAAAGGGATGAAAGGGTCACAGTGGATAGCTCTGGGAAGCCATCCTCGGGGTGCTCAGTGGAGGGGTCGTCATGCCGACCAGAGCGCTGGGAATGCTATTAGGAAAGACAGGGAGAGTGAGAACGATCCATGATCCATCAATGTCATTACAACACGTTCCTGAACGCTGGCAATCCCTCATCAAAATGGGTAAGTACAAGCAGAGAAACCTCAAAGGCAGGCAAAAACGATTTCAGAACTTGCGTACAACAGCTTCAGTGCAAGAGAAACAGAAGCAGAACAGGATTTTCCAACACGGATAGAAAATCTTGGGAGAGGAAAAGGCACAGTACAGATCTATAAAATCATGAAATGTGTGAAGGTTAAATGTGTAACAAGTATTTACTACTTGTATCAGATAAGAACTAGGGAGAACCTATATAAGGTGTCAGACAACAGGACTCCTTTACATGAGAATATTGTGGAATTTATTGCCTCAGGGTGCTGCTGCAGGGTGGGTGCAAAATTTCAAAGAAGCCAAAAGGCACTAGGTAAATTCATAGAGGATAGGGCCACTTCAACAGTTTTTAACAGTTTTAAATAAATAGCTCAGATAATAGCTCAGCCTCATATCTCTTCTTTTGTTTGGTCTGGCCCTTTAGTTGTTTTCTCTCCTATATCTCATGTTTGTTTTATTTTTAATAAGGGAGCAGTAAGCACTAAGGAATATTTATATTTCTAATAAAAAAAGCATGAGGAGTTTCCTGTCTTCTGTCCTTTAATTCTTTTCCCTTCAAATACAGTTGATACCTGTTTGGGTATTTCACCCCCACATCTCTACTGAACTGTGTTGTCCATTCACCAAAAGCTCTCAGGCTGATTTGAGATTGTCATCTATGATGCTCCACTCCTTCACTCCTGGACAAATTCAGATCCATGAAGGGTTCTGCTCCTCCAGTTTTAGGTCAAAGTTACAAAAGCATTTCCTCAAGTGCAATGAGACCTGTTCCAGTAAAAAAGACAGGCTATTTCTGAAGATTAGCCACAGAAATAAAGGATCAAGCAAACATCACCAGACAACATAGTAACATAAATTTAATATTCATGCTCATGTAATGAACAAAAATGCATTAAAACCCAAGTATATAGCTTTGTTTACATGTATTTAATAGCATGTATCATACAGCCTCAGAAGATTATATGCTATATTATAGAAAAAACACTTAAGGCTATGTCTACACAAGTTAGTTAAAGTGGGGCCAGCACACACGAAACAGGTACTGGCACATGATTGTCCATACTATTTATGTGTTAGCTCATAAATGGTGCTGTTCAGAACTGACTAGCGCAGGCCAGGGAGCATTCCCCATGGCAATTTTGCATGCAGCCATGCTATTTTGACAGGAAGCAAATGCAGCTGTGTGGCCATCAGCTGTGCTCTACCAGTTGGCCTTAAGGCTAAGAAACTGTCCCTGCTTGTTCTTTATTGGATTTTATGATTTGTTTCAATTACAGATATTGCTCTGAAGCAATAATAGATTCTGAAAGAAAGAATGTCTCAAGGGCACTCACAAAATGTTCATGGCTGAGTAAAACCTTTATTAAAAAAAGTCTTATGATTATTGCAAGTTGGAGTGATTTAGAGGTGTCCAGGGGGCTGCAGGATTTGTGTCCTCTGGCTTTGGATTTCCCCTCTTTCTGATTTCTTCCCTTCTTGGTCATGCCTTCCAGTCAAACCAGCTGGGAAAACAGAGGTAACTGGCAGCAGGAGCAATCTCCAGAGATGAACTTCAACAGAGTAAACCAGCTGCACAATGAACAATTTGCCAATGATGTATCGAAGGTACCCAGTTTTGCTCCATCACACACCTAATGCAGTAACTCAGCCTCCTGTGCCTGGTTCCGTGTATGTTTGGAGATCCACATATCCACTTGAACAGATAGAAGATAAGATTGAAGGCAAATCTGTGTTATTGCACTCCTTCCACGTACATCTCCATGTGCCTCACTGGCTGATCAAAGCTGTGCATCCAGAGTGCAGCAGCTAAGGTGTCTACTCCTGCTGCTTGTCCCTGCCTGGCCACAACAGTCCCATCCCTGACACTGCTTCAAACAGGCAGAAATCCAAAGTGAAACCACGGCAAGGCAGCAGCTGCCAGTCAGTCCTGTACCGCTTCAGGATGGCTTGGATACCAGAAGTACCACTAGAAGTACAGCACGGGAGCAGACAGAAGCAGAGAGACCTGGCAAGAAGTAGATCTGAGGTTTTTTTCCCGGCCCAATTCTTATGCTCCTCCTAGGTGGGTGAACCACCTGACTGCTGCCCCTTCCGTTCCACATGTCCTGCTCATTTATGATGAAAACTCTTCAGAAAAGCAATAGTCCCTTACTATGTACATTTCCTAACATGGTGAGTTGAGCTTCCAGATGTTACTGTAATATTCATAAAGTCATATTAATCCAAAAGTACACTCTGAAGCTAAGGCCAAGCTAATATGACTATGGAAATATGTCTGTAGCAGCTTTTTTGCAACATTTTTAGAAATGGTATTATGCTGTTAAAATTGTCAGTGTTTCTTTTCTTTGAGCTCCACAAATTTGTGATTATTCTTTTCCAGTGCCACAGATCCAAAGGAATTTATTCACAAGATTATAGCAGTCATTTGTTGTTTTCGTAAAACATAAATATATTGGATAAAATTCAGTCTTGGACACATCTCCCGGCACTGATATAATGCAGTTAAAATAGCCTAGCAGATAAATAATTGCAACTGCAAAAACAAATTATGAGGGGGCTCTGAAAGTGAGTGTCACCAAACCCTCAAGCTGGCAGAATCAAGTAAGGCAAAAAGAAATCCACTTCAGTATTGATTGCGGAGCACATTTATTTCTTGCATCTCTGAATTATTCTTTGCAGAGCATGATCAGGGTCACTTCCTGCTCAAAACAAAATTAAGGGTACAGGAGAATAAATCAATAGATAATTGCAACATTAATTATTTTGATTTCCTTTCCAAATAATTATGTGATGACTGGGGTCTTAATACAATCATTATCTAATGAAAGCTTTTGCCTCTCTGTCTTCTATAAAATAGTATTTGACTCCTTGATCAGAAGAACCATAGCTGGAGCTGCTCTAATATACAGAATGTTCAGCTACTGAAATCACTTCCTCTGAGTTTGCACCCTACATGCTGAGCAGGAAACATGGGATTTCACTTTGCTGTCTTGTCCCTTTACATGGATTCACCCTGGTGCCAACAGCAGATTCAGTGCCTTGAGACACAAGTCAGTGGCTCCTGTCATCTACTGCCAGAGCACAGAATGTCCAGATTATAATTACACCCTGACCGCTTGGTATTTACTTTTATTACACTAATACTGAAAGGCCCCAGTAAGACTGGAGCCAACTGTGCTATATGCTGTACACACTCACAGCCATTGCTTCAAAGACCTCACAGAGCCGGGCGAAAGAAAAAAATATTTTCCATAGCAGCAAAGAGAACCTTAATTTTGATGCTGTTCTCCTTGAGGCATTAATGCTGATAGAGATGAGGAATAAACCTGTCCCATATGAGTCAACTGTGCAGATGAAAGCATAAAAATATCTTCTTATCTCCTGTTTTATCTTTCCCTTCCACGTTACTGCTTCTTTCCCAACTAGAAAAATAACAATAAAAATAAGAGTGAAGTCAGCACTGGGCAGGGATGTTGTAGTGTCTGGAGCACCATAAGCAGTGAAAGCAGGCAGGAGTCTCGCTTGATGTGCTCTGGCTCCTGTAGTCAGAGCGAGCACTTGGCAAAGGAGAGGAGAAGGATTATATCTGTCAGAGTAACTTTTATGGGACCCAACTCTTCCAGGGATTGTTTAAAATCCACATAATGCTTCTGAGTGTTAATGCTTGCATTGGGATGTTTGCATTAGCAGATAAACGTGCAAAAACACATTTCCAGACATCTGCCTAGTGACTGCATATCTGAGCAGTTTGCTGAAACTTGGTCCAAGGTCCATGAGGTCCTTGGGCTCCTGAAATGACTTCCAAGGTTTGTAATAAATTGTGCTGCTGAAGTGTACCGCAGTTAGGCAATTCTCACATGATAGAAACAATGTGTGGTGCACTGCACTAAAACCACTCCATGTTATTTTAATGTTCCAGCCTTTGAAAGCATTCAGAAGCGAACACAAACATACTGAAGAAATTAATACCTACATATGTTGTGAAAAAAAGAGTAAAATTTGGGATGATGCCTCCAAATTATCACCCTCCCAGCAGAAGACTAGTGGATAACATAATGCTGATCTTTGCTGTGCTTTGTATTAGCCAGAAGTGAGGAAGAAGAACATAGAGGCTATGGTATGAACACTCACTGCCCCAGATTTCCAGGAAGCCCTGGCTGAATTGCTTATGTCCCTCCAGCTAGGTCCATACTTTTTTTAGCCATGTCGGATAGGTGAGGACTTGAATGTGCAATGTCCTAAGGCTAACTGGTGGTGTCTGGGAGGGAGGGGGCTGTTTTCAGGCACAGAAGGCATTGCAGTGTTGTTGAGTTCCCTTCCTGGTGCACACACCGGCTTGTAGGCTTGCGTCACAGTGTGAGCTAACAAACAGGTGGCGTGGGCTTTCAGGAAGCTCGGGCTTGCACGGGAACACACACTGTGTGCCCCGTTCATTCCCTTCTGCCAGGTGGGGAAGATAGCACTGCTGTGCTCCAGGTAGATACTGTGAAGATAAATGTCACAGAAATGACAAGGAACTCAGATACTGCTGTCATGGGTATAGATTCAGGGCACTGATTTAGTTTGTTCCTTTTTCTAATGTTATTACTATTATTATTGCAAAATTGACAAGTAACAATCATTATCAAGCTTAGACAGAGTTCTTGTTTAGCCATACTTGGAATGAGCACAGCTGCTAGCTTTCAGATGCAAACCTGCATTATTTCAGATAAGATCCAGTGAGGTACCAGTTCATCAACATCTGCAATAAAAAGCTGGGATGGTTCCTCCTACAAACAGTGTCTTACAGAACACGCACAAATGATGCAGATCCATGCAAGTATAAAAAGCCAGCATGACAGCTACCTTGTGTACTGTTGGTTTGCAGGAAACAAATACAAGAGCAGAGCACCGTAATCATAGAATCCTTGCACAAATCAATAGGGCAAAATCCGGCCAATGTACTTTGTATGACTGAAGCAATTAAGAGGCATAAAAAGGCCATGTGGTTGCTACAAATAGGCAAATGGGGAGTTTCCCACCCCAGACTAAGCAGTTGGCAGAGGATACGTGCTGCAGCCATTTATCATGAACCTGATCTTTATTTTGCTTAAGAGCCTATGAAGCATGTGATAAATTAACTTATATTACAGCAGCCATAGCAGGCTGGCAGAGGTACCCAGGACTGAACATGTTTTTTGTGGCTAAGTTACCTGCAGTCTTAAAAAAAGTTGTAACTGTGAATCAGTACAGTTAACACATACATTCAGACTGGTGTTTCACCACCATGTTTCTCTGCTTCCAGAATAAAAGCTAAGAGGAAAGCTATAAGCAGAGGTGGGAGGGGACATAGTAGAGGCAGATAAAGGCAGGTCTATAAAACATGTCAGACCCTGTTAAAAAATGACATGTGCATGATGCAATGCAATTTTAATATTTTATCTTGCTATGTTCACAGTATGGTTTGTTTTCTATCAAGTAATTTGTACTACCCTTGTTTAAAACAAATTAAGTACTTTTATAAAATGAAAAAAACCCCAAACCAACCAAAACCCCAAACCAGACCTGTTTAAAAATCAGGCATCAACTCTATATAGTAAAGAATCCACTTTATCACATTTAAAGACAACAGAGAGAAATGGTTTTGTAAGGCTGGTGATGAGGAAGGCCTCTGAGAGAGACTAGCTTTTGCTTTAAGTCTGCTCTGTGTGTGTTAGGCAAAAAAAGGGGGAACTCAGCTTCCCAAATCTCCCATCTCCCAGCTGACTGCTTTTACTGCTGGACAGTACATACGGCAGGACATAACCCGTCTGCTTCCTGACTGTGTTTCAAGGGACAGTTAGGTGTGCTCTGGCTATTCTTGCTCGACCAGGATCAGCAGGTGACAAAGACAGTGGAAACCCGTTTTTTTGCATCCCCCTTACTCTTGCCTGTGAGGAAGGCTCTGAGCACTCCTGACTCCAAGGATGACTGTACATGCCTGCAGGGTTGGGTCACAAGCATTGTGAGTACTTCTAAGCACTGATATCTAAAACGCCTGTTAGGCATCAAAGACTTCGTTAATCAGACTCAGGATGGACACTGTCACAGAGCCATCAGTTTTCAGCCCCAGCCTTTCCTAAGTGCGTTTCTTTAATCTTACTCATTTTTGCTGAGACTTGTTTGCTAAAATGCTCAATCCAACACATCTAATTGTTTGCAGGATGGGAAGTTTCCCTTTCCTCTGCAGCCTGCTTCTAGCACAACAATGCTGTTGATTTTTCTTGCACTTTGATATTACAGACTACACCTGTATTTAAATGCGTCATAAAAAAGTGTGTGTGCATACTTGTATTTATCAGATTAAATAAAACTATTTTAATTGTAATTCAGTTCAGCGCTAGATTTTAGTGTAAGAAGTAGAAGAAAAGCCAAGGTGTTGTAGACAAACCATAACATTTGTTCGAGGGAGGGAGGTTCTGCCATCAGTGCTGCTCAGAGCAGTACCTGGATCCTAGGCCTGCAGAGACAAGGTGCAGCGCTGGAGACAGAGACAACTGTCAGCAGGAGGAGAATGGAAGCAAAGGAAATGCAGAGGCATCCCCTGGCATGTTTAGTTACTGCAGAGTGCAGGTGTGATTTTATCAGCATTAGTCATTTTGAAATAGAATGGGGAAGGAATACCGTGTGCAGGTGGTGTGAAAGAGTAAGAAGCAGGGGAGCCTCATCTAAAACATCAGAGAAGTCAGTGCGGGCAACAGCTGGGGTGAAAGACTGAGTGGCTTTAACAAAGGAGGAAATTGGTGTCAGTTACAAAAGTGTTTAAATAATATTTCACAATGGAATAAAAGTGGATTGCATTCTGGGTTTTTTGGAAGCAGGATGAAAGATGACAGAGATGGATTACAGTATTCCAATATGAAGATCCTGGATAAACTAACTCAGCATTGGTCCTTCAGGCTTTCTCAAACAACGTGACAGGCATAAAAACATGCTGAGAAATGTTCAAATTCCAGAAACACAGTGACTCATGAATTTCCAAAACAGTGTTATAACAAGTTGCTGTCCAAATTTCCTGCTGTACTGTATGTAATGCATATTCAGTGGTGCTGCTGGCACACTTCCCTCTGACTCAGTATAGAACCACTGCCCCAATTCAGAGTTAGGTGACCACTGTGCTGCTGGAGCTTCTGTTGTTACAAACAGATGTAAAACAAATGTCCCAGTTCCTTAGTCATCAGTATCCTCTTACAGATGGCAGAATCTAATTCATCTCTGACCTGATGACCATGTATAAAGATGGGCAACTACCTTCTACAGTTCTGTGCCCTTCCAGTTACAAACAATTTTCAGCTGGATTAACATTTAGCTCTGGGGAGCTGGCCTCCCCAGCTAAAGGGAGAGAACAGGAGGCTGGAAGAAAGCATTACTCTATACATGTTTTCTCTTTCTTTCAGTGCCTAATGCAATGATAGTACATCTTAATGCTACATGACCCTTCCTGTGGATCCTCCTTGCACTGTGTGTTTGATGACCTCTTAGAGGCACGGGAAACCAGGGGGGGAGGTGAGGAGGAAGGTAAAGTGGAGAGAATTACAAGTACCAGCCTTAGCTATACAGACATGAAGGGATTCACTGATGCCAGGGAGCAAGATAACTTGCCTACTCCACCAGCCCTGGAGTAATGCTCCAGGGGGATTTCTCTCAGTTCTCCTCTTTTTCCTGTCCAGGGTCTAACTGCTAAAGAGAGGCATTTCAGCCTTCAGGAAATCTTGACCTGCCTATGTACATGTTCACTGCAGCTTGTAAATAAACCAGATTAAAGGGTAATAATAAAGAATTAGCATCATTGAGCATAGACTGAAATGATCACATCCAAATCCGCTGAAATTGCAAAAAGTAAGAAATCAGATTGCAATAAAAAATTTGGGGCCTTCTCTACTCATTAGATGCCTCACAAATATAAAGAAAGAATAGCAAAGCCTCTTTTCTTTCTGTTTGTTTGGTGGGTTTTTTTTCCTTTCCTTTTAGTACTCTGGTGGTTTCCTTGAACAAAAGACATCACATGGCTTTACATGCCTTCCTAGTAAAACTTCTGCCCTCGGTACATATGACTGTTTCATACCATGTGGAAATCTGGAAATAAGAAATCGTATCCTAAAGGCAATTTAATTGAATTGATAGTCTGGCTTGAAGGAGTCAAGCTCGAATTTTTCCCAGAGCACATTACTTGTCTGCTGAACTAGAATGAATTTTTCAAAGGTTAGGTGTTGCCTAATGTGTGCTGGAAAACCACCTTTGTAGGTTTGCAGTGGGGCAAGATGGTATTTGAATCTGCTGGAATGCTTTACATATTCATATCGCCTGAAGGTTGGAAACTCTTTATCACCAGCAGAGTAGCACAGATGACAGTAAAGATACAGTTCAGGCAAAGGAAAATGAGATGAAAGCAGTTCTTGAGACTCACATTTTCTTCAAAACACTGTTTTTGAATGCCAAGTCCAGATGTCTTTTGTGGAGATGTACTAATTTGCAGAGTATGTTGTACTGGATCGCAGGGACAGCTCAGTTAAGTACAGCTTGATCCCTGAATGGACTTTAGCAGTAAATATGGAAAACACAACAGCTTTTCTTGGCTATAATGAGAGGAGTGACATGCCATGTCCCTGCAGCTCAGACTGAGGTGAATTTACTCCCTACAGCATTTCATTCTCTACAGCACTCTTGCTGGCTAGATTGCAATTAATTTTTTAGCAGTTATAGTTTCTACAAATTTTACTCTTGGGGCTATAATTCGCCCTCCAAGAACCTATCCTGAATGGCAGGGTAGCAAAAATTAGACACAGTAAAGGAGAGCAACCTAAAGCTGGTATCTTTTTTTAACTCACTGCTAAGAAGTCCAGGTGAACCGTATTATAACATGTTTTACTCCCATCTCAAATAATCCACACAGACCTCTTGTAATTGTCTGGTTTTTGCAATGACCTTTCTACCACACCACTCTTAAAATTTTGTTGCAAAATTGGACAAGGCTAAGTCAAGAACAGAGGTACCCAAAGATGACAGAAGGACATGGGTGGATTTTATACTAATCCTGAATTTCTGGTTCTGCAGCTGACGGGATTCATAAACTTTACTGATGTCCGGAGATCTCCAAGTGTGTGCAGCCACATACCTGAAAACACAATAGCTAGAAAAATTGTTGTTACATCCTTGGAAAACATGGCTTTTCTTCACCATTACAATTAATTTCTGTAACTGCAAGATGCAAGCCTAAGATTGCAGTTGGCAACACAGCAAATAATTAGGGATGCTCTACCTTGTGGGGTATATTAATGAGTCATATTAAATAAGAATATTCGTGTACTCCATTACATATTAAAAAAACCCCAAACAACCAAACAGCAAAACAGAGAACAATGCAACATGCACACACCTGGGGAAGGAAGAGAAAGAAAACCTGTTGAATAACTAATGCTATGAAAAGCAGTAAAACCTTTGCCAGAGACCTTGTAGATTTTCACACAGGTTTACAATTGTGTTTGATCCTCCTTCTTCAGCTTCTCATGGGACCATTGTCTAGCTTTGTCATTCTTTATTATGAGACTGACATCAGTCAGCTGGTTTGTAGCCAGCTGCACTAATAACAAACTGGCAGGGAGATCAGAAATTACTGGAACTATTTGGTCATCGTGAAACTGAAAAAGGAGGGCTACTCCAAAACTCTTGAAGGCAGAAAGACACACTCTTAAACACCATTTCCATGATAGTTGTTTCAAAGCAGAAAAAGTCTACAAAGTTCAGATTGTTTCAGTTTATTTGATGCTATGTTGGCATTAAGAGATGTGAGGAGGGCCAGGCCAGAAATCTATCTCCTCCAAGAGGGATTAATTTAATATTAGAAAACAAAAATGTATATTGTCAAGGACCCAAACCTTTAAAAGCAAAGAAGTAATTTATTAAGGAGAATGACTTACTCTATCGCATTGCCTACAGCTTTGTAAGTAACATGCTCAATTTGTTTCTAATACAGAATATTACAAGACTGCATAGGCTTTTGCATCAGCTACACAAGCACAGTGTGCAATGGATTTGCATGTTTGGCTGTCCCACTTGCACAGTTTTTTTAGAGAAATTCAGCTCTCCTGTGCCAAGGTCACACAGCTTTATAGTTCTCACCTGGCTCCACAGGAGTGTATAGTGACTGGCTGACTGCTTTTGAATATCTGGCTGAAGTGAGAGCTTGACAAAGCTTGGGATTATCCATCCTATTAATACCCTTGTGAGTGGTAAGAAGATGGAAACAATGACACAGTGCTTTCCTCTGTGCACCTCTAGGTTTCTGGGTGGAACTGCACATGTCCTAAGGTAGCTTTTGCCATTGCCTGCCATTTTTCTGTTAATTTCCTATTATTTCTTCTACAGCTTTGGTGTGATCAGTAAGGCATAATTTTACCCCCTTTAAAAGTTCCTGAAGTAAGAACAGCACAGCAGTCCGCAGAGGTACACCGAGTTTAGCAACCATGGTGTATTTGCCAGCTGGAGGGCACCCCTCTCAGGTGTGAATGGCTGGAAGCTGGGTATAGCCTGGAGCAGCTGTGGCTATGTGTACCTGTGTCATACCAGCGCATCTGCCACTCACTGCTCCCTCACCTTTACAGCCAGCGGGAAGTACACCTCTTGAATTCACTTGGGCCTTCATGGCCAACATGTGACATGAGATCAGAATCCTTAGAGCTAGAACCGTTACGTTTTATTGATCACTGAGAGCCAGGCTGTCAAGCTGAGTGCCATCACACACTCATCCTCTTGGTGGACTGGATATCAAGGTGGCTGCTCTGCTCACAACCCAGCATGGGCAAACTTAATGACAAAGGGTTGTAATGCGTATTTCAGGGGTTCAAGCAATGACCGATAGATGCACATTATTTGTGTGTCAGGCATACCCACTGGTGCCTTCTCTAAACAGGTCAGCAACAGAATGTGAGTGCTTAGGCCTCTACATGCCCAAAAGAGATTCCTTCTACTTGAGTTGCACAGGTCAATGGCTCCTTTGAAGGGATAGCTGATGGGCCACACAACTATTTATTTAACTGCTGAAGAAGAAATGCCATTAGGAGTGGCAGAACAGGGACAGTTGGTAGTTCGGTTAAGCAAAACTGGGTTAGTTGCTCTAAAAAGCAGTGCAATACAACCTACGAGTGGTGGGGACGATGGAGAAGCACATGGCAGAAAACTGGAGCTCTGAGGCTTCCGTGACTTTATATATACCCTGGCGTAACATTTTAAAATCAATGTGGTCAAAAAAGTTCACAGCTCCTCTCCAGCTGTCTGCTGGCTTGAGGTTTGTGGCTGTAGTGAGTAAGGAGGGCAGTGAACTGCATGGAAATTCATACAGCACTTAGAAATACTCCACAGAGAAATGCTGCTGACAAATAACAGGCAAAGAACAAGTACACAGGGGACCAACAATGCAACTACACACAAATCCCAGAGTGCTTGGAAATTTTTGCCCAAGGAGTCAAAAGAAAGCAAGATCCACCCTGGGATGAAACAGCCAGCTAAGGGTACTTCAAAGGTATTCGGTTTTTTCCTGTGTGAGTTATCACTGCACATACACACACACACACACAAAAAAAAAGATTGTGCTTCCTAGCTATAGTCTGTGTTTTACTTTGGTACTCACCATTTCAGTGAGTTTTTTTAAAGGTAAATCTGTAATATCACACTCAGCAATATAGCATGCAAACTGTGATGCAGATCTGACCGACGCATCTGAGTAACAGCTGCTGAAGTATACCCAGTTTCTTGCGTGGAAAGCTGAGTCCCACTGTTTCTGATGGAATCTTCCCCAACTGCCAAAGTCTTTTCACAAGTAATCTCTCCAAGACCTGAATCAGTGCCCACTGAAAGCAAAGGGAAAGATTCCTTATTGATGGCAACTGTCCCAAGTAAGCCAGAGGTCTAGGCTACCCTTGCCAGAAAATTTTGTTTATGTGCATTTTCATGACTTTTAAAGCTTCTCTTTTTGTAGTTGTCTTTCTTATAGATCGTACTTTTCGGTGAACTTTTTCCCAGACACTTCACATACTGGATAAAGCAGGGTTGATGTGTTTCTGTCCCTGATTCAACATAGAAGATCATGTTATCAGATTAAGAGACCTGCTTTAGGCAGGGTGCACTGGGAAGCATATGCAATGCTAAAACATTCTGCTGTCCGATGGCCCGATTTTCCCTGTATAAACACATGGGATGAAGATAAAGGACTCAGTCATGTGCTAAAGAAAACGGTGTGGTGCTCTCACAATAAAACCATAGAAGCCAAGTTTTTAACAAGTTTACCCAATGGTTGAAGTTTATGTGCAGTTTGGCCTCCGAGGTACGTATAGACATTCCAGTGCAGATGGGAATTGAGGGCAGATTTCACTGTGGAAATAACTGGGACAGTCTTGCAAGCTCTCAGGGAAAGCATGGGAGCCTGTGATCACATACATACTCCTCTGATGCCACTAAATGGAAATTTATTACCAAGGTGTAAATCAGGTGAACAAACCTGTCCGAAAGGGGCTCACTGGGGACTCAGCTATCTATGAAAACAGGGAAGGAAAGAAAAAACATGCGCCTTTAGGTAAGAGTATATTTCTGGAGGAGCTCTAGCCCATCACTTATTGCACTTGTTATGACGGGGTAGCTGTCTGCCTGCAGAAAGTAAGTGCTGTCTGTGGTATAAACAAGTGCACTCAGAGTGCAAAGGCTGTCATATTTTGTTTAACTAAACTTGTTTTCTGCTGTTGGAGTAGGAACAGGAACTGTGTATGCAGTTGCAACTCACTGTTTTCACAGACTAATATTGTTTTAGGCCAGACTTCAGTTAGTTTAAAAAAATCCATCCCTACCCCTACCCAGCATTAAGAACAGCAAATTTTGTTACGCTTTCAATACCCCAACTAATTATTCACAGAACAAATCACAGCTAGCTGGGCTTTGGCTGTCAGAGGTTAACCCTAACTTCTGACTCCTTTGACATACACAAACATATCAAGAGGAGAGACAAGGTGACACTTGAACTTGAACTGCCGCTACAAAAACTGCTAGGGAGTTGGTGGCACCATAAAGAAATGTGATTTCAAGGGCTTAATAAATCTAGTCTCAGGAAGAAGGCAGCAGTTTCCCAGGCAAGAGTAAACTGCTCACAGTAACTTTCACAGAGGCAGGATATAATCTTTTGTGCATTGTCAGCCTGGCTGCGTCCTAAACAGCAGCTGTATTTCCATAACAAAGGACTTTAGTTATGCAAATCATCCCTTTCAAGCCAAAGGACTGCAGACAGGATAGGTGAGATCTAGCCTTCCCTTAGTAAAGAGCGTTGCACTTCTACAGAAGAAAAGATGCCAAGTGAACGTGACCACCTCCAAATCCCAAACCCACAGAGCCAGCACAAAGTATCGGTGGGAATCATCTCCGCTGCCTCTACCACCCTGTACCAGCCCAGATCCCTTGAACTCCTACACTGGAAAGTGAAGGGATGTCCCCGAGTTTGCTTGCAGTAACTCAGTATCCCGACCTGGGCTCTTATTACACACCCGGATGCAAAAAAATCGGTATTTACTGAGGAGATAAGTAAAAAAAAAAGCAGCTTCGATGCAAAACAGCCTCCCCTCTCCTCCCACAACTGGCCTGTAATTTGAAAGCCCCGCGGTAACTTTGGAATTCAATCTCCTTTTGCTCTAAGAGATTAAGCCAGCTGGGCAGTGGGGACAATGTCTCTGTTCGGTGTGGCATTTAATATCTAGCCTGGAACTCAATGTGTAGGCATTTCTCCTCCCCACATACTGCAGCTGAATGACTTTGCTGTGTTGATTTGAAATGACCTGACTAATCTCAACTTCCTCTAGCAGTTTAATGAAATGTCAGAAGTTAACAAGGTCCACAGAACTGAAGAAAGACCATTCAAACAATGATGAAAAGAAACACATGGACAGCAGTTTTTAAACAGTCTGTGGGCTATTGGAGATAATTCAATGAGCTTTAGCCAAGCCGCAACATAAACATACTCAGAAAGGACCAAAAAATGTTTAACATAAAGCCGCGGTTTTTACCTGGGATGTTTAATCTACTTCAGGATTACAAAAAGAAGGTATACAGGAAAAGCCAAAATGAGGTAAAATGGGGGGTGGAGGTGGTGTGGGTGGAAAGAAACCCTTTCTGCCCCACTCAGATCAGTTGGTGTTTGGAAATGCAAAGTTCAGTAGCACCGGTTCCACCATCTGAAATTACAAGAGAGAGAGGTAGAGAGGGTCTGGCAAATTGAGTCCTGTTCCTTTCCAAGAAAAGTTCAATGGTGTTCTAGCTGCGGAATAAAATAAATATGCTGATCGTGACTTCAACCTCACAGAACACCAACTCAGAGGGAAAAGCTTACACTGTACTCCCCCATCAAGCATGGTACAATGAGCTAAAACAAACATATCAGTGCTTTCCATATTATTAATATTTTACTTCCTAATAGGGAGTTACTGAGAGCTCTGCTACAATAGCATTTTCATTACTGAAGACAGCCCCCAGATTTCATGAGCTGCCCATGGAAATGAATTTCTGCTTCCCGTCAAAGACAAGAGGGACACTTTTGCTGGTACAGCCTCTCCCAGCTATTACCAAACACTAATCCTTTTCACATTATTTTTTTTCCTCAGGTGCCTTCATATCCATTATAATCATGTCAGATGTTTAAGTGCAGTTGTCCTCTGGAGTAAAACATCTTGAAAGGCAAAAATACGCCTTCTGGAGGCTACCATATCTCTCACCTTCCTTATCACTGTTTTGCTGCAGAGCACAGCCATTGCAGCATCAGCCTGGAGGCATGTATGCAGGAGTCTCTGGGACTTCCCAGAACGCAGACTATCTAGCAAAGATGCAAGAGTCTCAGTTACTCTGGGAAGTCTCTCCTTCCCACAGCAGCTCCAGCATTCAGTTACACTGTTGCGTTGCTGCCTCTCAGCTTTCCATTGCACCACGCTGGAAAGACATCCACCCTCAACGTGGGGGCACAACGGAGTTTTAAGCAACATTAGGGCTGACTGCACATTCTTGCATGCTAATTTTGCCCTAAGGTCAGCGCCCAAAGGTACGAGATGCCAGCTCGGAGCAATGATAGGGAACCAACTGCTTCTTGCCACCTTCACACCCTCAAGATCCCTAAGGAAAAGAAGTTGCATGATCATGTAATCAAAGGCCAAGGGTTGTGTAGAAACCTGGTGGAAAAGGGGGCAGTTTGGAGGCTGAGCAGGCAAACTGTCAATCTAACACCCATTCAGACATTTTTTGTACATGGAGCTTGAAAGGATGAACTTTTAAGAAAAAAGTAAATGTTACATAAAATGTCCTCCCTGAGCCTGTTGGTTTTTAATGCAGCATTTGAATCCTGAATGCTCATTTTTGCTGTGCAGATAATCTGAGCTGCAGGATTTAATACATTATGTTATTAATCCAGACAGAACAAGAAAAATGTATTTGTAGGAACAAATGCAGCTGTGAGTGACTGGAAGAGCAAGGGGAAACAGAGCTAATACGCACAGGACAGATTATGAAGACAGCTAGAACCTGAAAGGAAGAATCTAGGTCATGATAATATTAAGAAACTGGAACAGATGAGGCTAGGCCATTACACAGAAGGCAATGAGGTTAGTACAAGCATGGATATGGAGATCATTCTTTCTCTTGTCACGGCTGAAGGCAGACATAAAAGCCCCTTCATCCGTCCTTGCCCTTAGAAACTACAACTACTTCTGTTCATCACAAAGCCTCCACTGAAAAAACTACTGCATTGGTCTCCCTGCTCAGACTGTCTGTGATCACCCACAGACATGTCCACAGCTTCACCACACAGGCATCTCCACAACTGCTCATGGAGCTTCCTGGGAATTTCCTTGGCTACTGATTGCTTTGGCAATTTTTAAAGGTCATGCTGGGTTAATGCCTTATAGATCTTGAGATCTGGATTTTGGCTTGATGGTATTAGCAGATATGATTACAGCTGCTTGAGCCTCATGCAATGAAAACTTCAGCTTGCATCACTGAGTTACTTCATAATATGGAGGGCTGGATTTTCAGAGTGCAATGAGGTAGGGATGGTGCCAAACAAAGCCTGGTACTATTATGAAGAAAACCTTAGATTCCTACTCAATGCCCAGAGCTAACAGTATTTCACCTCACAGCTTACTTCAGAAAAGCTCAAATGTCAGAATTCAGTATTTCCAGCAGAAATTACTTTTCTTCTATGAGAAGGTAATAAATTACATTTCAAAATACACCATTGGGTCCATATATTACTTTTTCTGCTCCACTAAATCACATGATGATTTGCTGGAACAGAGGACATAAGGAATTGGAATTAGCTGGCCATCACTGCAGGGTCACATGAGCAAGTAAGATGAAGTGTGCATTTGTGGAGAACTGCATTATGTGCTTGCATGAAAAGAGACACTGCAATCTACTTCTGGTCTTTTAGCCCACTTAAGTTGCCATTAAATTTTAAAACATTACTTAACTTAGGATGTTGACAAAGAAAAGAAACCCTAAAAATGCCATTCTACTTACACAGTCCTAACTTGCTTCTAACACTTGCGAATATCTCAACTGCATATAGTAAAATAAAATAAATACTTTCTCATAAGAAAATGTACTCCAGGTGATGAGTATAATGAAATATTTGTTATCACTTTAATGCTACTTATCAATTTGTAATTCAAATCAAAGTTGTTAAAGGCCTGTATAAATAAACAGTGCAGCAAGAACCTATCTCTGCAACCTGGAGCTAAAACAGGCTTTTAGAAAGGTACTGAATAATTTCCTTCTAAATATTGTCAAATCATTGTACACTGCACAACTGGAAAACAGACAAGCGGACAGAAGATGCAATTAACTTCACCATTAACTCTGTCTTACTTGGGAATTGCTGCTGAATTACTAGATCCTAACAGGATTTAATTCTGCTGAAATCAATGGGCCTTCTACTATCTGCTTCAATGGCAAAGATTTAACTTATGAAGTCACTCAGATGGAACATGGAGGGACATAACCAAATTGAAGTACCTGTGCTCATCAGGGTTTGGACCTAAATTAAGCACTGAAATTATAGCAAATAAGCACAAGAGCTTAACGTGAATTAGCCAATGATGCTTGAAATCCTGCATCTTTCATTCTTCCTTTTTGGTGTTTAAGCACTTCTCATCTGTACCAAATAACTGTGGAGAGTTTAGCAACATGCTACAGCTGTGGAACTGTAAATATGTAAATTTGTTGGAAAGATGAGGAAGTTTGTTGGAAAGTAAAAAAAACCCAACCTCTTTTAAGTGGTGACATGCACTGCTGAGAATGTTGAGGGAATGCTGCCATGAAGTTACATGCAGTGATGACTACCTAGACATGCAAGGAAGTATTTTATGGGAGAGGTCAGACCCAGTCCCTAAAAAGCAGATGCGTTGGCCACTGCTAATGTCAGCACCACAAGACAGGCTCACTGTCAGGCAGTGGAAAGGGTGGGCAGATACACCCTAGGGAGTAAGGAAACCAAGCAGTGGAAGACAAGAGCATACACAGGGAAAATGACCAGGATGGGGAAAACACTTCTCTCTAATACAGAACAGATGATGGATGTATTCTCCAATTATGATTTAAAGGCACAAAAAGTTTCACAAGAAAAAAGATATATCTGAAATAATTGTCCTATTCTGCAGATAATATTGCAAATCCATATGATCTTGTAATTCATACAAATCAAAGGACATTTATGCAGTTTAAGAAGCCTAACTCAAACAAACAGATCTACACCATTACTACAAAAAAATCACATAATTTCCCAGAGAAGCATGGTAACAATCTAGGTTATGTTTTTCATTGCCTTTCTGATGACAAAATGAACTCTTACCCTGCAATGTAATTATCTTTCCCACTCAACTCCTACTTCACAAATATTGCATCACTCCAACTATTTTCCTCTTTTACTGTGGAATTCAGCATTGCTCAGAATCCTCTTTCTATTATTCTACAGATGTTGATTATGTTAATACACTGAAATTCTGTACGAAGAGGAGTTTTTACTCTCTCCAACCACAAAAGATGACATTCCACTAGTGTCTGGCAACTTAATTATTGCATGTTTTGGGTTAAGGCTCAGACTCAGAGATGGTAGGTCAAGGAAGGTGTCTGTGTGCTTACACATGTACACCCTCTTAGCTAGTAAACAAGAAGTTAAAAAAACCAAACCAAAACAAAACCACAACTCAACCCTTCCCAGATTTTTCCAGCTTCTGTTAGGAATTACTTAAATTATTTGATTTAGTCAACAATTCTGAAGAGTGCTAGCTTTGTCTCTCTGCTCACAGCCAAAATGGCTAGAGTAATATAGTGGAAAAGCACACTGAGAGACCACTAGAGTAAGACCCTAACAGGGAGGGAGCAAGCCTGTGATGAACATTGTGTTCAACGTGAATCTATAAAACCACATGCAACCCCTGACAAGACAACTTCATAGCACATAATAGCTCAGTTAACAGAGTTGAAGTGAGGTCAAGCCTGGATTTTCAATGTTAATTGTCTTGCTCTAATTTTTTTTATCCTTCTGACGTTTTTCATTGTAAGATCACAACTTGTGTACATATTGGTTCTCAATAGAACACTGCAATATGAGTTTATTGTTTCTTTTAGTTGGGATTTTGTAGAGGAAAACCACTGCCAAAACAATTTCATAGTATATTCAAAATTAAAAATGCATTTTACCCCAAATGACTATAAATTAACCTAAACAGCAAAAAAAGACAATAATTTCTTAATTTTCCAAACAAAACAGAAAAATAACTGCAACAAAGTCAAACAAACTGAACAATTCTGTGAAAGCATATTTGTTAATAAAGGTAAGGACAGTTCCTTTGGAGGAAAGAGGAGTTCTACGGCCTGAGGCTGAAAGTTGTGTGTTTTGAGAAGTGTGCTGTAAAAAATGAGAATACGTGAGTTTCATTAATTTTTGATATACATTCAACAAAACCAGGAGAACTACCTCACTCAAATCTGAACCATTTCACTTTGCATAATCTTTTTTTTAGAGGAGCAAGACAGGTTTTCTGTCAAGCACCTGAAAGATGTGTTTTAAATTTGTTTCAAAGGTGCATCTTTTCTCAAGATCACATGTAGGACTGTTCATTCTCATGCATGACGGTGTTGCTCAAGGCTGTGGCCAAATGTCACAGTACCATTTGTCACAGCCACAGGGAGAAGGGGGAGTTTTCACAATAGAAATTGTGCAATCAGATTCGCCAGTCCAAGGAGGATTATAAAGATGTGAATGATCAATGCTGGCCACGTCAGCCGCCCAGCACGATGCAGGGAGATCATGTAGATGAGGGACGGATACACGAATACAAAGGCCAGACCACATGTTGCTCCAGAGTATCTGAGGAAAGGCAGGGAGAGGGGAAGAAGAAAAGAAAAAAACAGAATGCTTTGCATTAACTCTTATTTCTGGTTATCATTTCCCCCCCTCAAACCAATGAACTGTCAGTCTGGCTGAACAATGTCTATCTGCAGTCACTAAACATCAGTTTCTGTTCCTTGCTGTCCTTTACCTCCTTCAATGGCATTTAGCTATCTCCACTCTGTGCTGCTCAGCCCCCTGCTCCCCTGCACCTGCCCTCTGACATGCCTCTGAAGTTTCAGCCCCATCCCCACATGCTTCTGGGACTAACTGCCTATCTTTGACTTGATGTTTGTACTTTCTTTGGGGAAATTTGTCAACACGCAACAGAAAGTGACTGGACAGTGCATCCTTTATTAGGCATCCTTTACTGTCAGAACTACAAACCTCACTGCACACCAGCCATCTGAGGACACCTGTTAAAACGTGAGCACAGAAACACTCCTGAATGTTCAACTTTTGTTTTAATTTATTTAATGAGCTTCTAGCAAATCATTCTCCAGACCTGGAAAGACCAACATGACCTCCTGGAACATGATCAACCACAGCAAATGAAACATTTAACTGTCCTTTTTGTAACCACCCCCTTGCTTATCAAAACCTCTTTATTTTCCCCTATTGTGAGTTTCCACCAACTAAGTTATACTGCAGCCAAATATGCATTATTAACTAACAACAACTTATTTTATTTCAAATATATGAACATCCCTTTTAGACAGATGAAACATCATAATACAGAGTAACCATGTGCAACACAAAATGAGCGAATACCTAAGTTAAGATCGTACATGGACAATTTATCACCTGGAAATTCACTATTCAAAATATCTGCTTACAGTATGAACATATCAGCAGAGACCAGGATCAGTTTGCAAACAGAGAAATGTGTTGCATGATATTTATTTGGAATTAATAACCAGACCACCTCTATTACTGGAATACAAACATTTTCACTAAAAGGACAAGTAAAAAAAAAATGAAACGAAAAAACCCTCAAGAATCAGCTACTGAGCAAAAGTAAGTTATTTTCCTACTCTGGTCAGACTCAAGCCTGTCATTCTGGTTTTACAATTGCAGATTCCTATATTTTTAAACACCTCCCTCTCCTGGTTGCTGTAGGAAAGATGCAAACTAGGCAAGAATGGTGGTGTTATTACAAATATGTAGAAAATAAACCTCATTAGATTGCTTCCTCTAATCTTTCTCAATTATAGAAATCCTAGGTGTTTCGTAACATGGTAAATTTAAGATATCACGTAGAAGTATAATTTTTATGTCACTCTTCCCTTTGAAGTTACTTGTTTTCTTGGATTTTAATTACAGACTTTCAAAATAGCTTCAAATGGTCTTAACACAAAATAAAAACTTGAGAGAGGCCACACAAAAAACAAGCAGCTTTTCTATGGACACCATATTCTTTCAAGGGTATAGTTACAAGGTCCTCAAATACAGATCCAATGAAATCTTGGGAATCATCCAAATCACCTCAGATACAGAGGCACAATTACAGATAGGTGCTTCTCAGAACTTCAAGAGAGATGATTGTCTATGCTGCTATATCATTATTTACAACTTAAAAGGTATAAGCCTCACAAAATACAATGACACAATTACCTGCACTCATACTATTCCTTTTCAGCATCAAGAGACAAACATGGAGCAACAACACAGGTAAGTTCATTGTGCAAGCAACACTCACCTTATGATACCTCCTATATTTGGGTAAAATCTTGCCATTGCTACTCCAGCTCCTACGATTGCTACATTCAGGATGAGCACATGGAAAATGCTACATGGAAGTGAAGAAACAGTGTTAAAATCTGTGCTTCATTTATTACAAAATACCACCATTATCCTTCATTTACATTAACATTTAACTGGAACATGGATGGTGTTTCCATTTGCACGACTCACTCTATTAAAGCTAATTAATTTCACAGCAAACATAACATCTACTGAATATTCAAGAGTGCCAAGCTAAATATCTAGTGTTTTGACTCAACATATTCTTAAGGAGTAAGTATGTGTAATTTGGCAGTTCTTCTGAAAAACACCATACGTGGTACTTAGCACTCAAATATTTCAGATGGATGTACAAATACCAAAGAAACAATACGGTATAACTTAATTCCCCCACGAAAGAAATAGCTTGTTCAGAGAATGATCTGTATTGTTCAAAGTGAAGTAATAGAAACCAGAAGAAAGGAAAAGATGTACCAAGTAGAAAACATCACACAGAATACTAGGAGGGCAATGACACCTTAAAATTTGACCTCTAATGCATTTTGATAGAGGACAAACATTTAGAATGTTGGATGTCATTTAATATATGACCTGTGTATTATTTATGTTGGAATTTTTCTGTTGAATTAAATTTTACAGATGTTTTACTTTTGCTTTCCTTTTTGCATTAAGGATGAAAACAATGGATATTTTCTGTTCTGCAAAACTTAGGGTAGTTACGAACAGAGCTGAGACTCAGGAAACTATCAATTTTCTCTAGAGAATATGAAATGTTGGTATATTGTAACATAAGGTAAAGTCAGGAAACATAGTAAAAAACTGTGATATTTTGGTCACACAGCTGTCTCTATGAAGGGAAAAAAGAACTGACACAGAGGAAACATACATACACTTACAGGTTTTGTTTATTCTTCTGGAGGATTTGATTTCTTAAAATAAACAAAAACTGTAAGCCAATGCTAATTTTTTCTTAACTGCAGAAAGTATCTGTATCATGGAGGATGTCACTAACAAGCTTTTTTAAAAGTGACAACTTCTATGGCTGAAAGACTGGTTGCCAGTTGCCAAGTTAGGAAGAAAGATTAGAGCCACAGTCTCATTAAGGTTTAGGAGAGTGGAGGTAATTTAAACACAAAGGAATAATTTAAGTTATGGACAATTTCTAACGTTTGCTCTTGAAAATTGATTTAATAAAGACAGAAATAGTATCTTTTTGTACACGACATTTTAACAATGGTACAAGAGGTGTACCTCCAAGACTGAAGATAGTAGCGGGAATACAGCAGCTCAAACTTTAACAAAAACATAATTGGATATAAACCTGGTAAAACCCCAAGAATAAAAAATAAAATCCCCAGAATCAGACTTGTTAGGTGAAAAAGGACCAAATGTTTACTGCTTCTCTAATACTGCTATGGAAAGCCAATTAACTACATTGCTCACAAAAAAGCATTTGCCATTAAAAATTACTTCCTCTCTCCCCACACACACAGCAGATTGCAAATCTTACTGTCAGCACAACTGAAGCCAAAAGTTTATGAACACAGAAAATGATGGCACTCCTTCCATTCTTTTTTCCCCTGAGATTTATTTTTTAGCAAGAGGGATTAAAAAGAGTACAGGCTTAGTAATTAGAAAATGTTTTTGCAAATCTGGGTCAGTTCAGAATATTTTAGCAGAAAACATGAAAAAAGTCTGAAGCATTTCATTCTGGCATGCTTTAAAACAGAAGATGTGATTTCATAGTTCAAAGTTGTTGCTTTTAAAAAAATTAATTCTAGTGTCCTGTAACTTGAAAAGCAAAGTGGTACATGCGTATGTCTGGTGTGAAATGAAACATTTTTCAGCTTCTTGATCTGGGAAAAAATAATTGGGGTGGAGGGAAATGTGTTTTGGCTCAACTGGAAACAATTGCCTCAAAGTGCTGGACTCCAAAACAATTCAGTATTTGCAGAGTACCGCTTTGCAGTTTTATTTGTAACAATTAAGCAGCATCCTCAAGAACAGTAACAAAATCAGAAAGTCTGAAAAGGATTTAAATCTGTCTGTTTCAGGGCAAAAAGGTTACACTGTATTTCTCCTCTGGAATATCCTTGCTCCTTTTGAAACAGCCCAAGCTATAACCACGTTATGGGACAACAAGTGTTGAACCTGCAACCCCCTTCTTTTACCTAGGCATAGACATTCACAGTTCATCTCAGGTTCAAGACAGGAGAAAGACTCATTCTTAATGCAGAAAAGGGCATTATCATTTAGGAAAAAAATATCCTTCTGAATAAAGAAGAATCTGATAATCTAGGTTACTAGTAACACTAGGTTACTAGTAGCTGTATCATTTGACATAGTATTATGCAAAGGACTAAGTTTCATGCAGGTGTACTACAGAAGGGACAAGCACTTCTCATAGCCTGTGACATTTTAACAAGTTCTATATTGCTCAGTTTTAGCCTGACAATGGTTTATGGTACAATTAATGTCCACCACACATTGCAAAAGGGCAGTCAAAACACCAGTATTTTGTGGGGGGCATAACCATACCACCTCTGCTTATTATGACTATACGAAGAAAAGTATTTAGGTGATGTTAGAGATCAGAAAAGATGTGGCCCCTCTTTACCTAACCACCCTGCTGGCACACAGCTGTTTTCTAAGCAGCATAACCTTCTTCATCACGATCAATGGCAACAGGATGGGCTCACCCATGTCAGGGTGGACAATCTGCCTGGGCAGCCTGATTAGGGCTGCTGCTCTGAGGCACATGCTGGAAGGCCACAAGGAGGTGGTAATTCACAAAAGAGGCACATCCATGGCAATCCAAGAGCAGCATGTGGTGCTTCATCTTTTATATTCTGTCCTCAGTCTCAATATCCTCAGTTGAGCAGACGAAGACTCTAGCTCTTTTGTATAAAGAGAATCACTGCTTACATGCAAAAATCCTGCAATCCCACAAAAAATAATATTAAAGAGGCAGAAAAAAATAAAATCAAGCTTTCCCCTTAGTCTTGCTTTTTTCCCCCCATTGCAAGGTTAACCTCTCAGGCTGACAGAGTCGAGAAACAACCTGGTATGCCACAAGATCATTAGAGGGCTTGCTCTATCAAGTTCTGTCCTGCAGAAGGGGTGGTTACACTTAAACCACTGAACAACAGTGACCACATATATCTAATTAACTTCAGCACCCGCAAAGTAAGAATCATACTGAAAACTGAAACCAAACCCTAGGGCAGGGGACATTTTTAAATCCCCTGAGGTCAGATGCAAAGACATGAGAAGAGCTGGACTCAGACTGGAGTCACAGGGTGAACATGCATATTAAGGGAAACAGGAAAGCAAGGAAAAAAGCAAAACAGGATCATTTAAATAAGAATTTGGGGAAGATTACTGCATCTAAAAATGTTTTTTCTTCCTGGAAATCTCACTCAAGTGACATCAATCAAAAGACTATGAATCTACAGAACAGCAGTTACAAGCAAGACAGAGGCTAGGTGAAAGGCAGATAACACACATGCAAACAGCAGAAATTAATTCACTGCATTAGAAGACACATCTGTGGGAGAACTGGCAGGTCTGCTGGGATACCATGGAGTAAGGGGAGGACAATCTTTAAGGAAAGCCAAGTGATTTCTTTCCATCAGCTTATTTAATCTCTCAGAACAGGGAAGATGTTAGGTTTTAAAAACTGATCAGATGACTGTACACAGCATTTCAAGTGCAGCATATAATTAATCAAGAGAATCTCTGTCACCAGTATCACTGTAGCCAAGAGCCAATAACAATAATAAAAAAGTGAGCTTTCTGTACATGTAAGAAGATCCAGAGTCACGTAAGAAACAGCATATAAACCACATGCCTCTAGCCCTAAGTCACCCTAAATGATGCCATTGCAAACATACCTCACTAGGAAAGAAATAATTTCCCAGTACATGACATCTTGGACTTGCTTTACCCCACCAGGGAGGGAAGAAGAGAATGAACAGTTCCTTGGTTTTTATCCCAGTACATGACTTTCTGTGTTGTAGCCTGTACACTAGCATACATTTTGCAAAATGAAAGAAGGAATTAGGACTCCTTTGCTTGTGCCTAAACCTTTTGTAGGAAGCACAGAAAGGCTGAATGCTTTGTGATGACACTTTTGGGCGACTGGGCCCAGCATGCCTACACACTTGCTTGTTTTTAAAATAGACAGAGACATGGGTGACTGATACTGGTATTGTAAGAGGAAGGAGAATTGTCTTTATGCTCTCCTCCTGATCGCTGCAGGATGGAGGATGCTACTCATTTCCTGTATGCTTCACACAAGTAAGCTGTCACTGTTCAGATTATCCATGAAGTGAAACCAGGGAGAAGAAACAGTTAGTATCATCTGCTTAAACTTTTAAACTTGGAAAGGGTGAGCTAACCTAGAGGTTAGTAGGATACACTATGGATAAGCACAGCAAAGCACTTAGTAGAAAACAGCACTGCAAAGTATCTAACAAGTGTGGGACAAAGGACATGGGGATCAGTCTTCAGACAAGAAAAGCTCTCCTGAAGTTGAGGAAAGGATTCCTCGTTATAATCCAGTTATAATCCCTGGCCCACCAGCAAAAGCCAGGATGTGGAACAAGATGATGCTTGATGATGCTTTTGGTAGAAACTGCATTGGATTAGACTAATTGTCAAGACTAAGAACTATAAAACAGCAAATACCTTGGTGCTTCATCATATCCAGTGACAGAGAAACAGTAACGAAAAAGGAGTTAAAGCAAAGAATCAAATTGATCTAGCAATACAGTAACTGCTAGGAAATAAGAATTATCTGGAGCCCTGTAGGCATGTATGTAATTAAGCTATTCAGTCATCAGCCAGCTTTAACATGCAACCAGGACTCCAAGTGCACCAGCTAATAACTTAATGGTTATCCATTAACTCCATCAATAGCAGCAGCAGCAGGTATCCACATGGATACCTGGAGAGGGACTTTTTACAAGGGCAAGCAGTGATAGGACACAGGGTAATGGCTTTAAACTGAAGGAGAACAGAATTACATTACACAGCAGGAGGAAATTCCTTACTGTGAGGATGGTGAGACACTGGCACAGGTTGCCCAGAGCAGCTGTGGACACCCCTTCCCTGGAAGTGTCCAAGGCCAGGCTGGATGGGGCTTTGAGCAACCTGGTCTAGCGGAAGGTGTCCCTGCCCATGGCAGGGGGTTGGAACTAGGTGATCTTTAAGTTCCCTTCCAACCCAAACCATTCTATAACTCACACCTGCAAACAACTGTTCATATGAAGAAGCTTGGCTTTTAGTATCAGGAAGCTTCCAGTTCATGCAAAACCTGCAGCACCTCCATACGGAACAACCCAGGGCTTAAAAAAGATTTACAATGGGGACCTGGACCAAAGGAGGTATTTTTTTAAAAAAATATATAATTGGACATTTGTAACATTCTCTCAGCTGCAAAGGAAACTTAATATAGGAAGGATGCCCCTATGGAAATACATGTGATTTAGCACATTGTATAACAGGGTTAAACAAGGCTAGGTTGCCAACAGAGACCATCAAACGCACAATCAATATGAATTCAGCATACTATACTACCCAATGTGCTGCATAAATGGATGGATATACCATCAGTGCACACCCCTAAACCTCACTTCCACAACCTGAAAATAAAAATGGGAAAAGGTAGAAAAATAATGTAATCATACAAATCAATCACAAAAATATAAGACTTGAAACTGCTGGGTTTTTTTTCCAAAATTCTTCTAGAAGAACTGCACAGAACTCCACTTTCTGTTCTGCTCTTTTTCTCCTACTTTATCCTTTTGGTTCATTACTTACATAGACATTTTCTCCAGTCAAGTGACTGGGAATATCCCCCTCCATATATACACCTTATGCACAAATCTGAGAGCTAAAGCTTGAGTCTCTGCAGGTCAGTCTTACTGCCTGAGAATTGTTAGCCCCAGACATTGAAGATTTCAATAAAAGAATTCAAGTATAAACAACTACTAGTAGAGTGCTCATTTTCCTACGCAAAGGCCATGGTATTTCCAGGTAGGTTCTTTGGAATGGATCAACAGGCTCTCCAGTGAGACATCAGTTTATGTCAGTAAGAACTACTTCTTTGTACTTGCAAAATGCTTCCCCACAAAAGCAGCTCTGGGAAAAACTCAGAATACTGAAATTTTTCCTAGGAAGGGGATATAGCTCCAGTGCTACTGAAGGACCTTCATCAGTGAGAACTAGTCACCAAAAGACAGATTTCACAATCAGGTAGTACATCTTTACTATCCACCCAGAGACAGATCCTGTGCTTGCTAACAGTCTTCAGTTAGTCCCCACTGCATAAAAAAAATTAAGGGCTGAGCTTAGTTATAATATGGTTAATGCACAGAAGCCACAGCCTGGAGGTTAACTGAGCGATTTTTGTGAGGTATTTGAGATACCTGGGGGTACTACAGAGGGAGGAGACACAGCCAGCCAGAACGTGCTACCTTATCACTATAGGTTGGAGCAATTTAAGACGCTTCCTAGAAACCATTTTTGACTTCTCAGAAACTTTAAATACCTCTCTATAAGGAGAAATAAATAAAAAAAAAAAATGAGTGAAGCTACCCACAGGACATCCTGGAGACAAGAACCAAGCAAGTACTTGCATCATCACATTTGTCATACCACAAAGGCTTAAAACAGCAAGCTGGAATTAACCTGAGAAGAGACTGGTATGAAGCTGTAGGTTCTAGGAGAGGGCATGAGGGAAATGAAAACCATTCTGGTCAGGGAGTAACTGGAGGGAGGAGATAGGAAGAGGCACATCCACATAATATAAAGGACATGGCTGTTTCCCAGTGACTGTGAAATCCATGTTTAGCACTTAAATCAATGGCCTTGCTTCCAACAGCAAGTTGCAGCAGTTCCTAAAAATCTCCTCAGAGCTGAACTGCATACAATTTAGCATTAAAAAAAGCAGGCGCTTATTTCACTGCCTAATTTTAGGCATCCAATTTCTAGACCTCCTCATAGCTATTTTAGGACCCAGAAGAAACCTGAAACTTGCAAAAATGTCTTCCCAGACCTGTACGCTACTGCTGATGCCACAGAGGAAATACACATTTCTTCTGGGGATATTTTTTTCCTTTCCTCCATCAACAGTAATTCACAACATAAAATAAGAAACTCGGACATCAATGCCAACTTCTCAGCTGTGACAAATTCAGACAATACTCTAAAAATAAATGTCCTAGGTTTTATGTAAAAAAAACCCAACACCTAAAATGGAAATCTAGATTAGCTCTTCCCTGGAGTACAGAGAGTGTACAAATGCAGGGGTGTGGCTCATCTCTGAAATTAGCATGTGAAAAACTATTTTTGTAAGCATAGCAGCAGCCTAGATAACACAGCTAACAACTCACTTAGCTATCAGCTCTGTTTAAAAACAGATGGATGATTACTAATTATGCACGAACAAAACACATATGGCACCCTGGAAGACTAATATCCAGAGTGGGTGTCCTTTACAGCTTAAAGAGTACTTGATGAAATGCTGCTGAACAAAATTTTTTTCCTGTACAACTTATTTCCCCCCCCATATAAATGCGTAACACAAAAAGAACTGTGTTGACAAAATTCCTGTTTATTGACAAAATGAAGAGCTAAACCAAAAGACTACCCTGATTCTGCTCTGCCAAGCTGTAGCAGTCCTCATCTGCAGGCAAGTTTATTTTGCATGCCTATTCACTCCCTGACTTCACAAACATCATGAAATTAGCTTTTGAAATGTACCGCAACGGTAATTAAAAATAAAAAAAATAATAAAAACAAAAGAAATGCAGCAAAGGAAATCCCCAAAAGCTCAGCCAGATTTCTGACAATGGAAGGCCACTTAAGCAAGGTCCACCAAGCTCTTGTCAAGGAGTAGCCTTCTTACCTTGGGTAAGCATTTCCAAAAAATTGTCTTAACAGCTGAACTCGTGCCAGATAGCCTAACAGTGGGTATACAGTCATCATCTGGAACAGCAGGAATATTCTTGCAACGAATGACATGATGTCATCACTGGGAAAGTTATCTAGAAAATTCTAAACACAGGAATAACATTACACTTAGCAATGGTGGCTTGATTACATGTATCTGCTGATTTTTAATAGCTGTGTGGAAGACAGGGATAAATACCAAGCACCTGCAAATGCTAATTGAACTCCATAACAAGAAATACCCTCTCTCTTTTACAATTGCCTTCCTATAAAATACCAACTGATTTTTTAATACGACAGGGCTGATGTCAGCTTTCATGTTAGCATTAAAGATGAAGTTATTTTCTAATCTTCTGAACATCCTCAAATAATAAAGGCTGTGGAAGCACCACTTGATTTTCTAGGCAGATGGATACATATGCTCCCATTATCTGTCATATCACATTTAGATATTAAAACCAATTATTTAATCAGTAAAACTGGATCATATATAAATGAGGAAGGGATCATATAATACAAGTGGGAACATCTGAAAAAGAAGTATAAGAATTAAGTATCATGGAAATACACAAATGACTCTGTAAGTACCTAGGATACCCACAGAAAATAAATGGGAAAAAAATCACTTGTCACCTACTCTTAAACTGTGGCTTTCATCCCATGAGGTTATTTCAAATGGTTAAAAAAATCATTTAATGGTTCAACAGTGGTACTCATTTTAACTAACATACAGTCAGAGTTAGTCTTTAAATGCTGATTTGTTGCTAAATATTATGCAAGAGACACGGACCATCTGGTGTAAAATGGATCACTAGTTGATAACTCCTATCTTTGAAGTAATTTAGAATGTGGGAATCGGCCTTGCCTATAAGCAAACAGTTTAATAGCCTTCACAGGGTGTTTCATGTGGTGTTATTATCTGAAGAACTCTGCTGGCAAGGCTCACCATACAGTTAGCCTCCAAGCCTACCCATAGCGAGGACTCCTATCTAAACAAGCTTGCATTTGCATGGTATTTCTTTTTCTGAAGAACCTGAAACCATTCCAATGAGTAGCGTTGGTCACTGCACACACAACTAAACAAACTTTTCAGGATTAAAGAAGCTAAAGACATTAAAACCTCAACTGTTCACTTGTTCATTTTGGTCCCTTCATCACTTTCACAGAGTATTTATTAACTGTTTTTTACAGAACTGCTGGCAACCAGACATGACTATAAGTAAGATAACACAAGCATTACTCATCTGCTTGTGGTAGTGCCCATGAGGCTTTAGCCACCTGACCAGAGTCAAGGACAGATGTGTCTCCCAGGGTGAGTCATGAAGCAAAGAATCAGTAGCAGTTCTTTTTTTAATACATATTTAATAAAGGATTAAATTTACTGCAGTAAAATATCTCACCTGTTCAATGCATTCTTTGGATAGTGGTGGAGAAGGAAAAGATGCAAAAATTATCATTCCCACATACAGATACGTTAACCCCACCAGGAAGTACGCAATAGAGAGGTCTCTCACCTGAGGAAAAATAAAATCTTATTTTGGCCAACACTGACACACCAGAACAGGCAAAAAGCAAAACCTCATGAGAATTCTATTCCATTTATTACTGATACTTTTATATTTATTAATATTAATTTTATACTTATTACAATAATTGAGTCGGGACTGGTCCTGGATCAGATCAGAAAGCTGCAAGAACATACCCCAAAGTGGAGCTAAACAAGTGTTATATATCTTCCCTACATACAGAAAAGGCACAAAGAAACAGATATGCCAATAGATGTAGCATGTTATTGCTGTATGCACAAACCTACATTAGCTTCTAAAACTAACAAACAAGCAAATCCCTCTACTTTCCTACATTCACAAATCCTGCTAAGAGCCTTGGGACACGGAGACAGCTGTTAAAAGACATAAAGCCCATCAATCCCATATTTCTTGTCAGGACTAAAAGCATACAATTACAGACATCAGCCTACTCAACTGCAGATATAATGCAAAGGACATTTTTAAAGATGCTGCTTTGAAACCTAAGAGGATGATCCACACAAACTGGCTCCAAACCAGAAACTAGCATGTCAGGCTTTTATATGGATGGCATGATAATGGAAGACATAGCCAATAGACCACTACATCAAACAAAAAATAAAAATAAAACTCAAACAAAACACAAAGGCAGAGGTATATATGTCGTTTAGCTTTAGCATTGTATTTTATAATAACTCTTTCATTTAAAATTGCCTATCTGCTTTATGACTGAATTTCTAAAACCACCTCAGGCAGATGCACTAAATAATAGTCACAGATTTCCAGGAGAAAATGCTAAAGCTAGGGTCATAAATCCATATTTAACTATATTACATATACCTAAATATGGATTTAAATCTTAACTTCAGAGTTCACTTCTGAAATTTTTTACTAAATTTATAAAGTAACTAATATATAAAGAGATTTTCAACTACATAAAAATAATTAAAAGCTTTTAGCAATATTTATATTGGGAAATAAGCAGCAAATTTACTCAAGTACTTTATGAAACTGTGGAACCCACATATACATCAGAGTAACCTCATAGCAATAAACTTAGTGGGTTGTTCTTTTACATTAATTCTTTTTTATTTTTAATAAAGTGGGAAACCATTTGTTTCTTGTTATTAACTAACTATATTCTGTAAAAGCTTATGTTACTCTACAAAACACTCATTACCTTACAGCAAACCATTTGTTCAGCTGTTGCTAATAATCAGGCTTCTTAAAGGATTACTAGTAAAGCTTCAATACATGACGCTATTTTTGTATGACTGAGAAGTGAGTTTTATTAGCTCAGGCACAGCACCAAATTATTAGGACCATATGGCTTCCAGACCAGTATCATAATTATGGCCTTGAGCTAGCTCACTGCGTGGGCAAAACTTGCTCACATCTGTGTATGGAAATATTTCCCTATCTCCTTGACAAAAGAAGCACATCCTATACATTTCTGGGGTCTTCCGAGAGCAAGGCGGTCCCTGAAGAAAGTGTATAATGCTAGATTACCATTTTCAAGCAAAGTTCAGAAGGCAGACAGTTTTTAGTGAAGGAACTGGAATCTCCTGTTCATGTTGCTAGTGCTTTTGGGGTAGAAGATTGATGCCTTTTCCCCATCAGCCTGCAAAAGGCCAATGATACATCTCATCAGACAACAATGCACTGTTGAAGCTTAACCCAGTGTGGCCCTCGTGCCCCTAGACAGCTGCACGCTTCCAGCTGCAAACTTCCTCCTGCTGTCCAGTTACATGCAGCTGGAAGATGCTTCTCTGGTCCTCACCCCCCTTGCACTGGTCACTGAGTAAGGACTATCAACTTCTGTAAGATGTTGAGCAATAGCGTTTTCTTTAAATGATGCCCAGAATCTCTCCTCAGTGACATGAGAAGCTGTACAGGTTTTTATATAACAGCTACATCTTCAAATTTTTCAAAATGCACACAAGACCCTCTTGAGGCACATCATCTGTAAAAACCTGTTTTCACTTGCTTGAAATTTGGTATTTTAGGTGTATTCCTCATGCATAAATCCCAGTTGTTATTTACACTCAGCCCTCACATAAGCTCTAGAAGCAACTGTAAAACTATTTTTGCTGTGACAAGTTCTTGCAGTTGTGAGGACAAGCAATTGGAAACAAAATTCTTACTGTTTCCTTTGGACTAGACTTAATTAAGGATAGATAACTGTTGTGCTATTACCTCCGACTATACTAACCTGTCCATGTTCCGACAATTCCTGAGGGTGCACACTTTAATCTGTACTGAAACTAAGTGCTGAGATAATTCTGATAATGTATTTTCATAGAACATAACACAATAGACCTTTTTCTTCAGGTGCTCTCACCATACAAAGAACACCCAGATTTTGATTTCCATAAGCAACAAGACATAAAGACAACCTGAAAACCTGAATTTATTTTCTGAAACATGTCATCTCCCTTGCAAACATCTGCTTCTGTATATAAGATGGTTATCTTTGTACAAGAGTGTATGTTTGTGTATGTAACAGGAACATCTTTTGATTAATGTTCATTACTCTTCAGGAGACCTGGGTTCACTCCCTAAAGACCTTGACTATAAATGCTGCTTAGACAACACAATACCAGATAAAACCAAAGAACACATGGAGAGAGATAAAAGGATTAATGTTAATAATCGCATTTGTCTATTTTAATTTTTATATTAAGAAGTTTCTACTCAAATTGGACATGACTGTGGTGGAAACTGCCTAAGCATAAAGAATGGGGCAGTCCTCCCACCGAGAGTTTATAATCTAAGAATCAAATGTAGAAAAAAATGGTTGAAAGAAGGAAGTATTTAGGGGATCAGAATGCAAGGGAAGCATCAAAGATAACACGCAGGTCACAGTCTGTAAGGACCAAAGCTTGCCACCTGCCAAGCCCTTGTCAAGTACACCTGAAACAACTGGCAGATTTTGGGATGGAACTTGGAGAACAAGTGTTAGCTGCAGTTATTGCTGACCAGGGGCTTTTCTGGTCAGATGCACACAACAAAGTGTTAAAAGTGCCTCTGGAAGAAGAATATCGGCTGACTGAGGCTGCCAGCAGCAGCAGCAGAATGAAAGGAGAAATCTGCCTCCTAGCAAAAGAATGAGTCTGGTAAATTGGATGAAGCTAACAACAAAAACTCTGAAAGTGCAAGATGCTATATCGCATCTATAGTTTACTATCCAGATGCTGGCTGGACCTGTGGCACAGAACTGGATGCAGCACAGTGAAGTGTCTGTGCTCTACAGATACTTCCAATGTAATGCTGAAAAGAACAGGCAACTTCCAGGTCATGTTTTCACTTTTGCATGCCATAGGGAAAATAGTTCTTTTTTAACTCAGTATCACAGTGAAAGCTAGTTTGTAGAGTTGTTTCTTGGATGGATAAGCCTGTATCAGTGCTTAGTAATTATTACCACATTAGAAATAGTACCTTTTGATCATCCCATTTCAGATTGGTCACTTCTCAAAAGAGAGATGCTGCCTCTACAATATGTAACAGGACTCTGATCCCTATCATAAACAGACTTCACCTGTTCAAGTTGTGTGCATTAAGGGCAAGTGATAACATTCAACTGGGTGACAAAAAAGTACTTCACCAAGATGCGTGACACTGTACATAATTTTGGCTGGAAAAAGAAACCAGTGGCAGGGCAGCATCAACAGAAACTGTTTCAGTATTGCAGAAAATAAGAACCATCCACAGCTCTATGCCTTCTGCAGTTACCACCTGGGCAAAAACCATCTCTCCACTCTCAGCCTTTCCTCCAGGTAGGTCCACAAACGATTGTTAGGAGACAGCACTACCATATTCATGCCTGTAGATCATGCTCTGGGCTTGTGTAGCATCCGTACAGCTGCTCAGGGAACCAGATCACAGATGTGAATCACAAAAAAAGAAACCCAAACAAAAACTCCAACTAATCACATTTTGTGGCCAGGTCAGTTTTCTGTGCAATCCGTTTCCAAACCAGTTGATTGTGCAGTACACAAAACCACTGATAAAATACCAGGGCGCAGCAGTGGGAGATGGGAACAGGGAGCTCAAGTTTTAACACTGCTCTTAGGGCTTGGCTGTGCTGCTGACATTTGGTGTACTCTAGTGCACTGCTCTTCTCACATCATCCACCCCATACTGGAATATCAGCCAGAGGAATCCTCCCCCCATGTGTGTTTTAACTTTGGGCAGTGATACACGCCTGTGACCAGAATGGAAACTGCTATGGGTTTGGATTTCTGACTCCATAAAAGGAATGTTACTGTTTCTCTTTCTTTTTTACACCTCCCCAAAGAGTTGTTCTTGTGACCACTAGTTTCAGCAAGTTTTGTTCATAACTAAAATAGTACTTTTCCAGCTTGCCAAGTTCTGTAGGCTTTTCACAGAACTCTGATTGAAGTGACATGTTAACAGGTTGATCCATGAAATACTGATGTAAGAAAGCATCTTCTTGATATAAATACATAGGAAAAAATACTCTTAACACCCTGACTTAAGACAGAGACCTATATACATATGTAAACCTCCCACTTAGTCCAGCAGCTTAGTGAATTAATCACAAAACTGTTAGCTCTTCAAGAGCATCAGTGCTTCATTAACATTTGCAAAGCACTTTGAGACTTAGGTGAAAGGCTGCTGTACAGCTACAAACAGGGAAGGAAATCTCTAGCCAAACAAAACTCCTAGAAGAAGAACTATGCACAGATTTGGTTTCCCATTACAAACTTTTCCATGCAATCTGAACACCCTTCTGGAATGTGACAGTCTTGCCCAGGGCTTGGGATCCACACTAGGGTTGACTTGGAAATTCAACATAAGCTCCAGGGAGGACATTCAGAAAAGCTGATTCAAATGCAGGCAGTGGTTTCTGCCTCCTTAACACAAGAAAATCAAGCCGAGAAGATTTCAGGTGCTACTGATGGCTTGCTCTCATGTAAATGAAGCGGGGAAAGCCACAGGAAATATCTTAAAGGTGGCATGGAAGTATTAGGCCTCCCATGCATACAGAGCTGATTGTGGAGTGATCCTGCCTTTAGAATTTGAAAGCCACAGCTAAAGAGAAAGAAAAATCTTGCCCTTTTCCATATCATAAAATTTTCTTAAGAAAACTGAGAAGAAACTTTGTTTTCTTTCTCCAGAGATTTACTAACACTCTCTTTAGTTTTTAAACTATTTTCAGAGATGACCATAAACCCCAAGAATCTTTCCTGGAGGAGGATTAATGACTCCTTTGCAGAGGTGGTCACTCACAAGCTGGCCTGGGTTCACAGGGACAAAAAACTAACTGTGCAGATTACTAAAGTAAAAGGTCATTTCACTGCATTGGTGCATGACCACCTCTGAATAATCAAATATATTCTACCTGATGTGTTGTGTAGGTAACTGGGTGGAGCCAGCTGGACAAGATGACAGCTGAGGTCCCTTCCAACCTCAACCATTCTTGGATTCTGTGATTCTGTATCATTTTTTCATACAGCTATTATTGTAAAATCTTTGTATGTTATTGTAGTTACCTTTATAGCTAAGATTATTTACAGATAAAGGCCATGATCTCATTGCAATTACAGAGACACGGTGGGATAGCTCACATGACTGAGAAGCCACCATGGATGGCTATGTACTTTTTAGGAAAGACAGGGCAGCACGGAGAGGTTGTGGAGTTGCTCTTTCTGTGAGGAGCAACCACAATGTATCGAGCTGTCCCCAGGGGCGGATGCAGAATGAGTCCAGAGCTTACCAGTAGAAACTAAGGGGCAGGGCAACATGGGTGACACTGTTGTGGGTGTTTGCTACAGGCCACCTGATCAGGAAGAGGAAGTCAATGAGGCCTTCTACAGACAATTGGAGACAGCCTCACAATCACAGTCCCTGGTTCTCATGGGGGACTTCCACCTCCCTGATATCTGCTGAAAAGACAACACAGCTAGGCTCACACAGTCCAGGAGGCTCCTGCAGAGCATTAGCGGTAACTTTTTGACACAGGTGACAGAGGAGCCAACAAGCAAGATAAGCTCCTGGACCTTGTATTCACAAAAGAGGATTGGTTGAGGATACGAAGGCTGGGGGCAGCCTTCGCTGCAGGGACCATGAGACAGTGGCGTTCAGGATCCTGTGTGAAGGAAGCAGGGCGATAAGTAGGACTACAATCCTGGACTTCAGGAGAGCTAACTTTGGCCTCTTCAAGGACCTGCTTAGAGGATTCCCATGGGTTAGGGCCCTAGAAGGTAGGGGTGTACAAGAGCACTGGCTAATATTCAAGCATCACTTCCTCCAAACCCAAGATCAGTGCATCCCTATGAATAAGAAATCATGCAAAGGGGCAGGAGGCCTGCATGGATGAGCAAGGAGCTTCTGGCAAAACTCAGACAGAAGAAGGAAGTTTATGGGATGTGGAAAAGGGACAGGCCACTTGGGAGGAATATAGGGATATGGTGAGAACATACAGGGAGGTGACAAGGAAGGATAAGGTCCACTTGGAATTAAATCTGGTGAGGGAGGTCAAGGACAACAAGAAGGGCTTCTTCACGTACATCAGCAGGAAAAGCATGACTGGGGAAAATGTTGGCCTGCTGCTGAATGAGGTGGGAGCACCGGTGATGAAGGACACAGAGAAGGTGGAGTTACTGAATGCCTTCTTTGCTTCAGTCTCCACTGCCAAGGCCAGCCCTCAGGAATCCCAGACCCTGGCGGCAAGAGAGGAAATCTGGGAAAAGGAAGACATTCCCTTAGTCAAGAAGGATCATGTTAGAGATCACTTAAGAAAATTTAACACCCACAAATCCATGGGCCCCGATGGGATTCACTCTGGAGTGCTGAGGGAGCTGGCAGATGTTATTGCTAAGCCACTCTCCATCACCTTTGAAAGGTCATGGAGGACAGGAGACATGTCTGAGGACTAGAGGAAAGCCAATGTCACTCCAGCCTTCAAGAAGGTCAATGAGAAGAACCCAGGAAACTACAGGCCAGTCAGCCTCACCTCCATCCCTGGAAAGCTGATCGAATAGCTCATCCTGGAGGTCATATCAAAGCATGTGGAGGAAAAGGTCATCAGGAACAGCCAGCATGGATTCACCAAGGGCAAATCATGCCTGACCAACCTGACAGCCATCTATGATGGAATGACTGGCTGGGTAGAGAAGGGGAGAGCAGCAAATGTTGTCTACCTTGACTTCAGCAAGGCTTTTGGCACTGTGTACCATAACATCCTCATAGGTAAGCTCAGAAAGTGTGGCCCGGATGAGTGGACAGAAGGGATCTTACCAATGCACACAAATATCGTAAGGATGGGTGTCAAGAGGATGGAGCCAGGCTCTTCTCAGTAGTGCCCAGCAACACGACAAGGGGCAATGGGCACAAACTGCAAGACAAGAAGTTCCAACAACTTTACTTTGAGGGTGACCAAGCACTGGAACAGGCTGCCCAGATAGGTTGTGGAGTCTCGCTCTCTGGAGACATTCAAAACCCACTCGGATGCAATTCTGTCATTTTAATGAAGTGGGACAAGAATCCTGGAAAGTGGGGAGGCAAAAGTTAAATAATCAAAATAATTACAGTAAAAATGTACTCTAGGGCTCTAACTCTGTATTATGTTCACTCCATTTTGTATTTTATAATGGGAAGATATTAAGAAAGAATGCAGTTCTATCTGGATGAGCAGCGCATAATTTTTTCAAGGGCAAAGGACCAGTCCAAGGGCTACATATCACAAAGGTTCCAGATCCAGGCTTCAACTCTTGAGGATTCTCTAAATAGGGTCAGGTTTCTCTATGAACCTTGGCTTGGATTGTGACACAAAACTACTGAAGCAACTGAGAAAAAGTATTATCTAGACCCCAGCACTATTTTTCAGAACTCTGCTAAAATCAGTCCTATGCCCAATATTTTCCAGCATTTTTCATTCTAAAATTGGTCAGGTTTTCTAGTCATACAACACTGCCAAGCCTTCTGCCTCTTGTGTGTAATTTGGCCATTTAATACCAGCCTGACCACAAATAAGCTTTCATTTGAATAAATTTGAAATGCATCTGTTATAAGTATGTGTAACTGGTTTCTTATCAGATCACAAGAGCAAGTTACATTTTCTGAAGCTACTACAGTCCCTGGATTGACTTCAAAAGAAGCAAGCAATCTAGATAAAAATCAGCACAGTTTTGTGAAATTACTTACATTATTTTCCTGATTCTTGTTATTTTGAAGAAGTGTGATGACACAATTGTGGATGAAGAAGGCAAGTGTCAGAACTCCTGTAAGCTGAGGGAACAGAATTCTAAACTCTAAGGGAGGAAAAAAAGTGTTAATAACTTCTTTGAAACAAACAGTGCCAAAAGGCAGAGGGCATACAGTACTGTGGAGTCAACTGCAGAAACACGAACCTCCACGTCGAAATGGGACAATCTGTTTTATCTTTGACCATAGGCAATGCAGATATTTAATCACAAAGTACAAAATGCAAGATGACAGTGATTACTATACAACACATGCCCAGCAAAATTTCTTGAGAGACCCCAACCATCAAAGATTATTAGGTTAATTTAGGATCTACACATACAAGCTTTTCTGCTTCTTAACAGTTTAGCTGGAAAGCATTTTTAAGGCAGTAATTGATTGTCCCTGAACAGGGAGATGGGGGGAAGGAATCATTTGCTTTATCAGAATCTTTCGTTGTTAAAATGTTACTCATGCTACCAGAGGAAAAATGACATCTGTAGATGTTTAAAAGATTCTGCTTATAAACCAGGGCATAAAGAAAGGCAGAGCAACTTCTTGTGTTATCATACACATTACTGCATCTATGAAAAAGGGGGTTTTATTGTCTCCATGGGAATAGCATTGCTCTGCTTCTTCTACTTTTAATACCCGAATTCACCAATGTGTAACATCATTACAGCACCATCTTTGTTGGTATCATACAATGATGTATGTACTCTTCAGCATGCTAACAGCAATTAGAGATCCCTGAGCTAGCTCAGCTTCTGGAAAGCATCCAGCCATATAGCAAAACACTCATCAGAGGCTCACAAACACTTACAGATCAAACCACAGAGAGCTTCATGCAAACATATTTAAACCAGACTTTTTTAAAGTGCTATAAAGTCAGCAAGGTGAACACACCCCAGGCAATCAATGAAAGGTTCATCCAGGCTGAGAGAATACGCCACCCCTAGGGCTGACTTCATTGCATCTTCAATACCTAATTAGCGTGATGCACTACTGATAAGAATTGGGAGTGCAAGAGACTTTTGGGCTTGTTTTCCATCTACTACTTCAATCTCACTAATAAAGCAAACCAACAGATTCAGAATCTCTTTCCGAACTGTCTCCCTCATCACTGCAACTATCAGTAGTAGCTGAATTTGTATGCATTAGCTGCAAGCTTTGCCTATCTCCTAGCAGAACCAGTGACACTGCCAAAATAATCAGACTACCAGGTGCTCCACTTAGTGACCTGTGGCACACGTGTCAAGCTATAATTCATTTTACACAAGGACTGCTTAATAGATCTTGGACTTGAACTTCAAGGTGTTTAAAACCTGATTTTGTAGACATAGGCTGGTTTCCACTTTATGTGGGTTTGTTAGTGAACCGTAGTTTGGGCAAATTTCGTCCTGCATTCTCAGGAAGACAGCGCAGATATGAGGCCATGTGAGCGCAGATATGAGGCCATGTGAACATTAAAGACTGTCTTCTGGGGCAATTCAGGTTAAAACCATGTTTCCATGCTTGCAACAGAGCAAGACCAAACATTGTGGTCTATCTACTGACTGAGCAGCACATGCTTGAGTATCACTTGTACTTACAGACAGCATTAAGCATAATGCTGTACAAAATAAATTAGGTCATTAATGCAGCTGCTAATCATCCAGTGCTTTGAAATCCAAATTTTTACACTGGAGACAAAAGCAGTTTGTTAGTCAAAAAAATGTGCCTAAAAGTAAATGCAATGATGGAGGAAAATAAATAGTATGGATAGCACTGTTTCAGAACTACTTACATCTATCTTTAAGTTTGTACTTACGCTGCAGTAGTCAGGATTGTTAGGGAATTACAGAGATAATCCAGTTCATTCTCAAAGCATCTGCTTTGGTCTTGCACGCAGTCATACTCAGCAAAAACTGCCTGGATTTGAAGACTCAGCCAGAAAGGACAAATACTTTTTCTTGGTGACACTACCAAGCTGCAGAAACTGTTTTATACAGCCTTTCACTTGTTTCTTGGCATTCAGATCTTGAAATAGGGTTCTGAATGCGTGACTGAGATTAGGAAGGAATGACCTTCAGCAGTTATGGGAAAATGAACGAACAGATTTGATGATTAGCTATGGGCTTGGGGGTGGAGAAGGGGAATACTGGATTTTGAGCATACCTCTGCCAAACATACACAGAATACACTAGCCTAGCTGTTTATTCTGCTTATTATTGTGTGAGATTAATTTCAGTTCAGCTAGACAGCTGAATCAACTCAAAGGCAGTGGTAGAAGATGACAAAGAATAAGTAACTGTGAGACCACTGCAATCGTGATGTGAACACACAAATCAGTTGAATTTCACATCAGTAACTTTACTCAACTAATCTGTAGTTTACTAACTGAGTTGTTACTCTTGTTGCCGCAATGCATTACCATGATGCCACAAACTGTATCAGGTTCTATTAGAAACACGGAACAACTCTAGTGTTCCTTTTTAAAAAATCTCTATTCAAAAACCCGTCCTAGTGTTTTAAGGTATCCTTGTTTCCTTCTCCAATTCTACATTTTTGGACCTAACAACAGTCTGCAGCCCATGTGTAAAACTGTTAGTGCAGTGCTTATTGTAAATAGGAAACTAAAAATGCACAAACCTGCTAAAGAAACCCTAAGAAGGTATGTATCTCCGAGTGGCCTTAACTAAAGAAGTAAACTCTACAGAATCATAGAATCACAGAATCATAGAATAGTTTAGGTTGGAAGGGACCTTAAAGGTCAACCTAGTTCCAGTCCCCTTGCCAGGGGCAGGGACACCTTCCCACCAGACCAGGTTGCTCAAAGCCCCATCCAGCCTGGCCTTGAACACTCCCAGGGACGGGGCAACCACAGCTTCTCTGGCCAGCCTGTTCAAGTGCCCCACTATCTTCACAGTGAAGAATTTATTCCTAATATCTAATTTAAATCAATCGTCCTTCAGTTTAAAGCCTTTGTCCATCACTACATGTCCTTGTAAAAATGTCCCTCTCCAGCTTTCTTGCAGGCCCCCTTTAGGTACTGGAAGGCTGCTATAAGGTCACCACAGAGCCTTCTCTTCTCCAAGCTGAACAAACCCAACTCTCTCAGCCTACTCCAGCCCTCTGATCATCTTTGTCCCCCTCCTCTGGACTCACTCCATGTCCTTCTTACGTTGAGGGCCCCAGAGCTGAATGCAGTACTCCAGGTGGAGTCTCACAAAATCAGAGTAGAGGGGGAGAATCACCTCCCTTGACCTGCTGGTCACACTTCTTTTGATGCAGACCAGGATTTGGCTGGCTTTCTGGGCTGCAAGTTGTTCCTGGGCCATGCTGAGCTTCCTGTGCACCAGCACCCCTGAGCCCTTCTCCTCAGGGCTGCTCTCAATCCATTCTCCACCCAGCCTGTGTATCGTGTACCCTGACCCAGGTGCACGACCTTGCACTTGGCCTTCCTGAACTTCATGAAGTTCACACAGGCCCACCTCTCCAGCCTGCCAAGGTCCCTCTGGATGGCATCCCTTCCTTCCAGCATGTCAACGGCACCACACAGCTTGGTGTCATCAGTGAATTGCTGAGGGTGCACTCAGTCCTGCTGGCCATGTTGCCAACAAATGTGTTGATGAGCACCGGTATCAATACTGATCTCTGAGGAGTGCCAGTCCTCACTGGTCTCCACTTGGACGTTGAGCCATTGACTGCAACTCAATTTTGAGTGTGATCATCCAGCCAATTCCTTTTCCATCGAGTGGTCCATCCGTCAAATCCATGTCTCCAGTTTACAGACAAGAATGTTGTACAGGACAGTGTCAGATGCTTTGCATAAGTCCAGGCAGATGACATCAGTTGCTCTTCCCTCACCCACCAATGCTGTAACCCCATCACAGAAGGCCACCAAATCTGTCAGGCATGATTCGTCCTTAGTGAAGCCATGCTGACTGTCAACAATCACCTCCTTATTTTCCATGTGCCTTAGCACAGTTGCCAGGAGGATCCACTGCATGATCTTGCCAGGCACAGGGGTGAGACTGATGACTGTAGTTCCCCAGGTTCTCCTTATTTCCCCTTTTAAAAATGGGGTTTATGTTTCCCCTTTTCCAGTCCATGGGAAACTCACCAGACTGCCACGACTTCTCAAACATGATGGACAGTGGCTTAGCCACCTCATCTGCCCATTCCCTCAGGACCTACGGATGCACCTCATCAGGTCCCATGGACTTGTGCGCCTCCAGGTTCCTTAGGTGGTCTCGAACCAGATCTTCTCCTACAATGGGTGGTTCTTCATTCTCCTAGTCTCTGCCTTTGCCTTCTGTGACTTAGGCAGTATGGCTAGACCACTTGCTGGCAAAGACTGAGGAAAAAAAGTCATTGAGTACCTCAGCCTTCTCCATGTCCTGGGTAACCAGGTCTCTCATTTCCTTCTGGAGAGGCCTCACATCTTCCCTCACCTTCCTTTTATCACCGAGATACTTATAGAAGCTTTTCTTGTTGCCCTTAGATATATATATTTTTTTTGGTTTGGTTTGGTTTTTGTTTATGTATGTATTTTTATATATATATAAAGCACCTAACACCATATTGATAAACATACTTTGGAACCACTCTTGATGGCAGAGGCAAGAACAGGAGTCAGTCTGTTAGTACCTCAGCACTTCTGTTTCCAAGCAATTAAAAAAAAAAAAAAAAAAGCCCCAAGACTGCTGCCAGACTGCTTGGCTGGTGTTTAATTCTATCAGGGCTTTAGCTTTTCTAACGTGGTTTCTGGCTGCTCAGTTTCTCTGTATTCCTCACAGGCTACCTGTCCTTGTTTCCACCCCCTATAGGCTTCCTTTTTGTGTTTGACTAGTCCAGGAGCTCCTTGTTCATCCATGCAGGCCTCCTGGCATTTTTGCCCAATTTCCTCTTTGTTGATATGCGCAGCACCTGAGCTTGGAGGAGGTGATCCTTGAATATTAACCAGCTTTTCTTGGGCTGGAGAATCTAAGGCTGCTCCTATCTTTCTATAGAGGGTCTCATCTGCTCAGTCTTCCTGGTTGGGTGGCCTGTAGCAGACCCTCACTATAATGTCATTTGTCCCTGTCCTCCCTTTAATCATGACCCATAGCTCTTGGTTGGCTCCTCTTCCATCCCTAGGCAGAGATCCACGCCTCTCCTTGTCTCCCCTGCCTGTCCTTCCCAAAAGGCCTGTATCCTTCCATTCCAACATTCCAGTCACAGCAGCCATCCCAATATGTCTCTGTGATGCCAATAAGATCATAAGATCATCAAGAAGGACAAAATACTCTTTGTTTCTAAGAACAGAAGGAGTGATACAATTCAATAGCACAGAACACAGCTCCTTGGAGCTAAATGATTATATGAATCCTGGCTGTTGTAAAGCATGGGGAAAAAACTCGTTACACGCCTCCTAAAATAAGAAACTGATCTCTTTAAATTATCTATTCATGCAATACCAGTTTATGACTGTGACATCTCACAAAGTAATCTGTAACAGTAATTTGGAAAGAACAGCCACCAAAACAACATTCAAGAAAAGAAACATACTGGAGGGCTAATGGGTGTTTAAAGAAGAGCTATAATTATGGACTAAAACCTGAGATAGATTGGGGAAGCACAGGAAAATCGGTAGTTGTAAATTATGGTGAATGAGCCATTTAATTTAAGCCTGACATCCTTGTCACTTTGTCACAAGGTACCCTTCCTGAGCCTCTACATGCAACATCAGGCAGCATTTTCTCGTTTTATTTATGTCACAGAGATGTTAAAAGGTGAGAAAGTCATTCATTAATTGATTAAAAAAAAATAATCTTAAACCCATCGGTATAGGCTTCATTACTGCATTTTAATTACCTTACCTGGTACAAAAAAATCATTCTCTGCAAACCAGTTGTATTCTAAATGGATTCCCAGATAAGCAGCCTTTACAGTAACCAGAAAAACTAAGTAGATAACGGAAATTGTACCTGGAAAAGACAAGAGACAAACAAACACCATGAGGTAGTAGAAAGTATTTGTGCTGTGTTTTATTCCTGCTCCATCCAACTAGTTACCAGCAGCCCAAATACTTCGGGTTGGTATTCCTTCTTAAAAACACAAGCTAGGTCTAAATTTTCCTTTTCTTTATGTTATAGGTCAGACAGAAAGAATAATGTACTTGCACCCAGTGCAAGCTTTCGGCATATTTAATGTTCTCCAGATGCTGCAGTAGTGACAGTGGAAGAATTACGCTGTAAATCCTGCTGCTGTACAGGAAAGGATGTCTCTCAGCAGTAACAGATGAGTTCAAGCTTTAGCTGTCAAGATTTTGATCTAAACATGAGACAAGCACTGCATGAACTGCAGTACTGCAGCTATTACAACATCCATGCAGTCACTGACTTTTTGAACCAAATGGCCCAATGAGATATGAATGTTTACTGCAATTGTGAACTTCAAACTGGGAGCTGGAAGCTGATAATGACATTTGATCACTACTGATTTAAACCTTGTATAGATGATAACCTTGGATAACCTTGATCAAATAACACTGGATTTGCATTCCATCTCAATGATTCAGAGGTATCCAGCAATACTCTACACAGCTAGAGGACTACAGGTAAGATCACAGATGGGTATAAATGCCTTGCTGTGTCTGCACATGGGATGGACAGTGTATGATCTTGGCTCCTGTCATTTCAAACAGACAAGGCCAGAACAGTAACTACCTAAAAATTGAAGGAAACTGTGCAACAGTAATTAAGGCTACTATATGCAACCTTCCAGCCAACAATGCTGCTTGTCACCAGAGAACAGGCTGTAAGCAAAGACAAAGAAACAGCATTTTTGCAGTTTAGAATACAGATTCAGATAAGACATCATTTAATTGTAGCAGTATCTCCAAGATTAAAAAATTAACTGCAGAAATTACCATTTGATTATACAGAGCGTAGTCAAAGGCTTAGGAAGATGAAAGGTTCCGTGCTTAAGGATCAGCTTAACAGCTAAAATATTCTGTAGTCTCCTAATGATTTAGGTTTCTGTAGGTGTAAAGGTAGGTACAAGTTCTCTATTAAGATTTATTTCAGCACCTCAAAAATTGCCTTCCATTTTTTCTTGTCCTATTAACTTCAAGGTTTAAAAAAAATTAAACCAACTTTGCACAGCTTCTGAGTTACATTATAATCTGCTAAGTTATGAGAAATTTTGTATTTTAATATTCACGTTCTCTAAAAAAAAGTTGTCTACAATAATGTGCTTATTTCAAAAACACATACAGTTGTGGCTAGATCTCACTTGATGAAATATTTTCATATACCTAATTTATATGTAGGCTACATAAAAACTTTCCTTTTTACACAGGAGCACCATCACATGTGCTGTATTTTCATTTACTGGTTCCAGAAACAGCAGATCCAAGCCCTAATTAAGCATCACACTGGAACAAACAGGACAAACTACACCCTCAATTTCCTGTCCTCTACCTCCTTTACAATATTTCTCCATCTTTTTCAACCCATTCTGTGATCCCATCTCCTTTTTCCTTTCTCTCCATCATATGCTTCAATGCTATGCCCTCAGATACCCTTTGTGAATAACCCCACCCATCATCCATGTGCTTTATCCCCTTCACCAATCCCACCTGTATTGGTTTTCCATCTCAAGACATGGAAGCAAGGAGAAGTCACAACTTTTGTCTTTGTAGCACAGAATAGGCAAGGGTATTGGGAGCTGCGCAAAGCACAGCAGCAGATTACACTGACTGACTGATGCTGTAATTAATTAATCAATTGATTGGTAACAAATTACTTCAGGTCAGAAGCAACTAATTTTTGGAAGTAACTGCCTGTGTTGAAATGTCTACCAGATGAGGAAGGGTATGACTGACTGCTTGTGCCAAAGTACTATGCATCAAATACTGCACCATCTGGGAAAACCCGTTGTAAATATAGTGGAACTTGTTTTACAGGATTATCAAGGGAGAGAAGGAAAAAAAATAATTATCAGCCTGTTATCTGAAAGACTCGAGCAAAGCAGAGTAGAAAGCCTGTGGTGGTTAACAAACCAACCAACAAACCATTCCAAGGCACAATATGGGCTGCCAGCAAACTACTGAAGAGTGGCTGGAAGGCTGTCCCCCAGAAAAAGACGTGGGGGTGCTGGTTGACATCCAGCAGTGTGCCCATGAAGGCCAACAGCATCCTGGCTTGTATGGGAAACAGTGTGGCCAGCAGGACCAGGGCAGTGACCGTCCCCCTGCACTGGGCACTGGTGAGGCCACACCTCGAATCCTGTGTTCAGTGTTGGGCCCCTCACTTCAGCAGGGGCATCGAGGTGCTGGAGTGTGCACAGAGAAGGAAAATGAAGCTGGTGGAGGGTCTGCAGCACAGGTGTTATGAGAAGCAGCTGAGGGAACGGCTTGTTTAGCCTGCAGAAAGGGAAGCTGAGGAGAGACCTTATCACTCTGTACAATTACTGGAAAGGAGGTTTTAGCAAGGTGAGTGTTGCTCTCTTCTCCCATGTAACAAGCAACAGGACAAGAGGAAATGGCCTCAAGTTGCATCAGGGGAGGTTTAGATTTGGTATTAGGAATCCTAAGTTTCTTCACTGAAAGGGTGGTCAAGCATTGGAACAGGCTGCCCAGGGAAGTGGTTGAGTCCCCATCCCTGGAAGTACTTAAAAGACACGTAGATGTGGCACCTGGGGACATGGCTTAGTGGTGGACTTGACAGTCCTGGGTTAACAGTTGGGCTTGATGATCTTAAAGTTCTTTTCCAACTTAAATGATTCTACAATTCTACTCACTGAAGTAGCTTTCGCTGTTTTCTGTACATTTTAGCCACAATGAACCAATGCTTCAATAGTATTTCTTACCTACCTAGGACATTAAACTTTGCAAAGAAGGATGGAGACTTCAGATTTAGCAGAGGCAGAAGAACAGCAATCAGGTAAAATGGTACTGTTTGTGATTTGTTCCACCACTCCTCGAAGAGTTCAAAACCTGTATCATTGCCAGAAGAGAACATCACACTCCTGTTCTGTGGTGTGTGACCACTAGTAGCACTTGGACAAATGACTGGAAGAAAGGAAAAGAAAAATATCCCCAGATGAAAAGTGTTTTACTCGCACAGAATCTTCACAGCCAAGATCGTATAATTTCTGGAGAGTGTTTTACCTATGGGGAACAGGACCACTCAACAGCATTGTCTGACAACTCATTTCCTAACTCCTGTTTGTTTATTTATCAGGAGTTCAGTGTGGTTTTTTATCAGGAGTTCAGTGCTAAGATTTCACTGCTAGGCACCTTACAATCTAAGCTGACAAGCACTATGGCTCTTTCAGAAGAGCACAGCAAAGATGCCAATTCATCTGAAGCCTGAGCTGTGGCACAGGATCAGCCTTCAAGGTCACATACCTATAACTGTGTTCAGTGCCTAAATGCACCTGCTGGAATCAAGTCATAGCAATGCATCCCTGCATCTGGCTGAGTATTTAGCATTGTAATCTGTCTCTGTGCACTTCAGTAAGATCATATGAATCGAGATGTAATCTGTGTACAGAAGAGCCTGCATTACTGTACATTGTTAAGGGAACACACAAACTAAGATTACAAGAAAGCTGCTATAACAACTGGCAGGTCTAAAACCCATGCACCGAATAAAAAACCCTGCCATCTTGGTGCCACGCCAGGTGCAAGTACATCACTGCTATATAACTCAACAGAAGCAATTTAAGATATACACCCATAACATTGCCAAAAGGGAACATCGCACTCCTGTTAAATGGTGGCTGATCAATGGCAGCACCTGAACAAGTGACTGGAACAAAATTAACTGAACAAAAAGATCCCTTGACAAAAACATGTTTATTTTATTTTTGTTAATATCAACATTCCTTTCTCACACATACCTAAAAAGTTACGTGTTGAAATATAAACCATCTTACTGTTCTCATAACATCTTGTTTTAAATTTTGGCATCCCAAGATACTTGATAGCCTCCCTCCCACACTGGCTGCATGCCTGTTCTGTACAAAGATGTAAAAAGTGTCTGTCAAATGTCTTGAGGGACCATTATGTTACTTCCAGTTTTCTCATTTGCTTTCTCTCCATTGCTTATAACAGGATTGTTTCACAGACCCTGAAAAATGTTTTTGTTCTTACTGATCTCCTTGGTAGCCCTGAATGCTCTGCCAAGAGTCATCTGACCATGTGGCATCCCTTAATTTTGTGAAGCAGATGCTTTAAATCTTCCAGTTGTTGGAGGATACCGTGGAATACTGTTGTCTGCTTTGTTTCCAAGTTACACCCCCTGCTGCATAACTATGGGACAGAACAGCAGAAGCAGGAGAGAGCACATGAGAAAGAGCACTGCAGCAGCTACTGGTCCTTTCTGGTAAGGACTGTAGAAGAAACAGGATTCAACACTAGCTCAAATGCAAATCAACTGGTTTTCAGAATTATTTCTCAACTCCTTCACCTGACTCCCAACAGCTGCTCTCCAGAAACACGGCTGCAGTGAGTGTGACACACAGCTATCCAGCTGGTACTGAAATGTTTCCCCATTCCCATAAGGACCCAGGATAAGAGAAAATTTTCCGCTTCATAACAAAGCACTACATGTTCATTTACTGTATATAGGCAGAAAGATCAGAGGCTGAATGCCTAGCTCCTGCCTTAATTCTACATTATTCTGCCTACTCAACTCCCAACAGACCTACCTTCATACTTGAGTGCAGTTACTTCACTTAGTTGTGCAAATGCCAGACTCTCCACAAAGCCCAACCCGATGCTCATGTAGCCTGACACATTTCTTTTTGCACTTAGCATCATTAAAGCTGTTCTTACAGGATTTTTTTAAAATAAGAATGTTGCTGCAGAGTGGTGAGGAGCAAAAATGCCCCAGCCAAGATTTTAAACAGTAAACAGATCTGATGTGCCTCAATTTCAAGGTGCAAAAGTTAGAATTCCTTAAGCCAGTTCCCCATTGTCCAAAAGCCATTAAGAAGTCTACCATTCATGGTTTCACGGGGACTGTATCTGGGTATACAGAAACCTGAAATTTGCCTTTAAATCCTTATCTTCACCCCCACTTTCTTTCTTTTTCCAATTATTAAGCTTTCCAAGTGTGTGGTTATTTGTGGAAGTACAAATCCCAGACAGATGACAGTTTTTTAAAAACAGGTAGTTAGAATTTACAAGACACACTTTATAACTGCAATGTGGTTTGGCATGGAAACATGATGATTTTCCTTTAAATCCCCACCCCCACCCAGGAAACACAATACTAGTAAGTGCTTCTTACCTCTGTTACTTCCATTGGTGCCAGGAACAATATCTGTTACGTTAATGTCATGAATGAAGTCTAAAAAGAAGAAAACCTTACTATCAATGTCCCAAACCTGCTACTAGGCTTTTATCTGCTGACTTGATAAATATTAATTACAGAAATATTTTGGAAAATTACATCAGAGGGGTAATACAGCAGCTTGCACTCCCCCCAACTCGAAGTATTTTAAAACTTTATTTTAGAAGTGTCTTAAAGTAGCCCCCCACAGCACTGCTTTCTTCCCAGCAGTCTTGTCCATTTATCAAGTTCCCAAGCCAGCCCCCTCCCAGCTGCTCGTCCCTGTTCCCCCAGAACATCTTTGCTTGTCCCAGCTTCTCAGTCTGCCATGCCATACAGGAGGTTAATGAAGAGATGCTTCTTAAAACCAGCTTCTCTTGGGACAGAAAAAAGAGTGCATGCAACCATATCCTCAGTCCAGATGGTACTATATGGAAAAAGCTTCCCCTACTCATTTTTCTAATCTTTCTTTCAAAGGAGGCTCTAGGGGGATGCTTTTTCCATGTTTATTTTAAAGAAGGGAATCTCCAGAGAAAGGTTTAAGTCTCACTGTCTACTGTCAACTCTAGAAGTGTTTTGTTTCAATACACTCCTGTGCTACTTTACTGCTGTGCCACACCAGGTATTCTCAAGTTCCTGCAGCTTCACCAGCATGAGTGTACTGGATAGCAATTTCCATATATTTACATGTATATATACACACACACAGAGAGAAAATGCCCATCAGCTTGGAGATTTCATTAGCGTGTCTGGTTAAAATTTGCTTCTGCTGCATGTGGGTGTATTATGCACACAGAAAATGAACTGGGACAGCAGCCCTCAGATTTTTTACATGCAGTTAACAGCAGCTTGTTTCTCATAAAGAAAGCAAAAAGTCTTGTGGGAAGCCAACTATTTTTTGTTTCTTCACTTTGATTTATAATGCCCTGAATCAAAACTGGGTTTCTCATATTGGTATCAGTGTATACAACAACCAAAAGATTTAAATAAAATCACTCATCACCTCCCCTCTTCATCACTGTTTTGTGTTGCTTGCTACTTAAAAAGAAGTACCTACTGTGAAGCCATCAAAAGAACTGATAGCTTTTACAGAATTAGAGCATTTTAAAATTAGTTATAGGTGGATAGACAATTTATGCTTGCTCTGTACTTAAAAAGTGGTTTAGAACTAGCAATTGCATTTGTGGATTTATGTCTGTTTCATAGAACAAAAACAGAACGAAAGCATGGGACACGATCTTACCAAAAAAACCCCAAAAAACCCCACAGGATATCATACTTGGATTACAATTCTTGCCTTCTTTTCATATTGATTTCTAGACCATCCTCCTTTAGGAAATCAGTTTGTTGCCACTTAAATTCTGTGTGCAGATTTTTTAAAAAGTCATCTGAGTGTACTGGCATTAAATGTAGTAGCCTGCTTAGAATAACTTAGAAATGCATGGCTGGAAAATGGCAGTGTGTCAAACCAACATCCTATCACCCATTTCACAACCTAGCAAGTAAGTGACCACAATGAAAGTTAGGACAAGAATCCAATGACTAAAGTTATCAAAGAGCAAACAAGTAAGGACCCCAAACAAATATAGGTTAGTGATAAAATAACATGCCAATCTCAGGGAAAAGCAACTTTTTTTCCTAGAAAAGGAACGGTTTTGACCATTCTGAAGTTTACTTACTAAAATTGGAGTTCCTTGGTTTAGAATAATATAGGATTAAAGGGTTAACCTTATTAAAAAACAACAGAGTCTAAAGTAAAATGGCTTTAATAACATATGAATTAGGTCAAGTGTAAAATATACCAGTCATTAACCAATAAAGTAAAGTAGGTCCTTCAGGGATGGTGGGAATTCTAATTAAATATTGTTTAAGAGGTGTAAGTGTCTATAATGCTATTTGCCTCAGAGATTTTTTAATTACCTTCAAAACAGAAACTCTTAAATCTGTCATGCTATTCAATGCTATGAGTCAGATTTTCAAAGCTCTCAATTCCATCGTTTATTCCCACAACTCTACATACTTAAGTGATTGTATCCACAAAAGTCTGTGTGCCTGTGCATGTACAAGGCTGTAAGTAACCAATATGTTTTATTCTGTAGCAATGCCAGACTAAGAATCGTTCTTTCACTGTGCTACAGGTCATCGTTCCTTCAAGGACACTTGCAAAAACTTTCTACATGGCAGCACTCTTAAGTGTGTGTGTTGAAAACTAGAATGAAACTAGATTTTTTTCATTAACCTGGATCATTTCAACAGCCTAGCCTGTTACATGGCTGTTCAAATAGTTACACCACTGCAAAGGAGGTGGGAGTGAAAATATAAAGTGGAAGCAAGCAAGAGGTTTGGGTTGTTTAAGCTACACCAAGAAGGCTCATTACTGACATGCAAATCAGATAATTGGTACTATGTCTTTCATTAAAACCACAGTTTAAGAGACAGACTGAGAAACCGGCTTTGAAAACATACATGACTGTGCACAGAACTCCACACAGTTACTTATTCTCAACTGACTTTTCATACAAAGCAACAGAAAAACCAAGATTAAGTAAAACGAACAATTCTTTTTTCAGTATAAAGCAACATCTTAATCTTTCCACAAGATAGCTGTAAAAGTTAACCGAAAATGTATACTTACTGTATATAAACTTCCCTGTGTTGAACAGAAAGTTGGACATAAGCACCCAATAAACAACCATGGCTCCAACAAGCGATACCATCGAAAATAAAAGACTTGACCATTGACCAAAGGATCCAAAGTAATACTTGCAAACATCTGGGAATTCCCAGTTTGAGGTATCTACTAAAGCTGAAGAAGATACAAAAGTAAGAAACATATCTAAACAAAATGTTAGGTCAGTAGAACTCTTCATGACAGGATGTGTTCTTGTTTCAGAATATTCTGACACAAAATCACAGTGCTTCCAAGGGCTAAGAAGATTTCTGTTAACTTTAAAGTATAACACTCACTAGGCATTTGACTGAAGGAGCCTGAAGAAGTAGAGGCTTTTATTGTGGCCATACTACCACTCAGAATACTTCCAGAAGCACTGGAATAAGGCATGGGTGCAAAAATGCAGCCATGCATTTGCAGCTAAAGCCTTTTGCAAGAGTTATGGCAAAGCAGGCCAGACCATGAACTAGTCCTCAACAATGCCCTGAGATGAGCTGTCACAAACTGGAGGTCTTAAGTGCCTTTATTTGAGCAAGTGGGGGGTTAGTTTATGCATACAAGCACCAATTACAAGAGCTGCAAGATTAATTCTGAACAATAAAAGTACACTGTAAGTAAAACCACTGTCCACAGATTGCTTCCAACACAGAATATATAAAAAAGTTAGGTTAGTACCGGCATACTACACAAGTGGAGGCAGCTACTGCCCATACTGTTCCACTGCGCAACATGATCAGAAATACATGTAGGGAACTGGACAGTGCTTATGGAGAAGAAGGGAACCCTCTAACTCTGTAAGCCCCCAAACGCTTGGTAAGTGAACATCTGTGAAACCTTGCTTGCTAAGAGTTTGGGGTTTGCTATAATACTTAGGCCCCAAGGACCCGAAGCATAATCTAATAGTGAAGACAGAAATTTAGCTTACAGATCCAGACTACAAAAATAGGGAGACTTTCAAAGAAATAGCTTTTATTTGCAGGTCAGGTCTAACATAGTAAAGATACAGACAAACTAAGAATCTATTAGGTCTCTCTGTTTCACACACAAATAATAGAAATATTTGCATTATGAAGCTTTGCGTTTCTTACGTATCATTTTCCGTGACTCTACAACTCTGTAGCAGCAATAAAGAGTCAAAATGCCCATCAGTAAAATGAGAATGATTCCAGAAGTAAAGCCTGCCTGTTAAGAGGGAGAAATACAGTTTATTTATCAGTAACTACAGAAAAATGAAGAGTAAGCCATGTTGCAAAAAACATTTTCCTACACATACATTTTTCATAGTTTTACCTGTTTTATTCCCCATGGGATACTTAATATAGATGTACCCATCATTGTATTCCATATCATAAATCTAGGATGAAAAGAAAAAGCCAGTAAGCAATTTGAGGAGCATTCTTAATTCACACTATCCTCTTAGCTACAATAGTTATGCATACAATATAGAACATTTAATAATAATGCATTTTCTGGTTAATATATGGCAAGGTGCTTAACATACATTGTCACTATACTGGAGTTTTTACCATAGCCATCTGTGCAACTGTCAACTTTAAAAGCAGTTCCCAATGGACTGTATACGTAGATTTCATCAGGAGCTGGAAGTACATGATCAGGAGCAATCTAACAAATGGATAAAAACCAAGATTTGTTAGTAACACCAAAGTTAACTATTGTCCCAAATACAGGAAGTCAGCTGTTGTAAATCACAAAATCTTCCCATGAAAAGTGCATTTAGGAAAAAAACCAAAAAGGTTGGACTACATTAATTTTCTCCCCATGAAAAAACCCCATTGCCCAGAATTTTAGCTAGATAGCACAAAACCAGGCTTTTCTTCTACAAAATGCCTGTAACGTATACTACGCACAGATCATGCTAGTTTAACCACCGCAGTTGACCACTGCTTAAATCCTCTTAAGATGGTAGAAATGTGTACACACATCCAGGCAGCCTTTACCACTGTTAACAAAATTCAAGCTGTTTGTATGTTTTCTTTGGATGGTGAAGGCATTGAACAAGAAGTCAATCACAGCTTGTGATAACACAAGACCTTGTTAAGGTACTCAGCTACTAAATATTTACTTCAAAGCAAGCTGCAGAGCAATTCTCCCCCTGCCTTTACTTGTGTGTCTTTTATGAACCTAGGCTGTGGAAGACCTAACATACCAGAGACCACTCAGTTAATCTGGCCTATCTTTGCCTTACCAGCGCCCTGTCTGCAGGAGATGTGAGCCTGCTGTAGTAGTGAATCCGCTTATTCATTGCTGAAGCTTCATCAGTGACTCTTTGCATATCATCGTTCACGCTGACTATGTTTGTAGGCTCCACATGAAATGGTCTAAAGCAGGAGGGGGGGAAGAAAAAAAACACACACCCTTAAAACCCTTAAAAAAAAAAAGGTATCATAAAACTTAGAGAACAGCTCAGCATCACTTAGGATGCGTCTGACATTCACTGACAAAAAGCAAATGCAAAAAAGATCACTGCCATGACAGAAGCTGCCGTCCATGAAAGAACCATGTGTTTCTATCACCCATATTAAAACAGTCTCTTGCCCAGATTCTGCAGAGCAGCCTAATAGTAAAATTCAGACCTAGTATGCAGTCTGTTAGTTCTCAACAATGAGTCACACCAGAACTACATGTTAATATGCTTGGCCAAGCTTATTAGTGCTTATAACTGGTGTTGCCAGAACTAGTGATGAGGAGCAGAGGTAGAAACAGAAAGCGTGAGAATGCAGAAACAAAAAGACAAAAAGAGAGGAATAAGTGGTGGTAATGAGGACCACCTATGAAAAGGCTAGGAACTACTAATCTAGCCAAAAACACTGTAGGAAATGGTGCTTAATGGGGAGGGAACCAAGCCCAAATAAGTCCATGTGGTCATACTATTTTTAAGACAACACAACTGGGAATGGAATTTCTCACAGGACATGGAACAGATGTCCATCTGCAGTTCTGAAGTACTTCACCACTTCCCTTGAGATTTAATCAGGGTAATCACAGAGAACAGGACTATCAGCAACAGAAAAGTCCTACATCTCTCATACACAGGTGGACAGCATGCAGGTGGTCTCCCCTCCCTCCTCCCCAGATGAGTTAGGCTGCAGGCATGGTCACAGTCACTCAAGGAGAAAGCAGCCACACCAAACGCTGCTTGTATTCACTGTACACACCTAGGTACAGAGCAAGCAGAGTGAAAGCCGCTCCAAAAGTTACAACACAACATAAATCCAGCTTCATGCAAGGGGCGCTACCAGAGATATGTGACCTAATTAACATATTGCAGAGGTGTTTTTTTCTAATCAAGTATAATTTACTTCCATACAGTCATACTGTGCTTTTGCCTAAATACAACATTCACTCCTAACACTGATGGGCTACAAACAAGAGAGGAGATATTGGTGACCTGTAAGCCTTGATAAAGGGTTTTGGGTTTTTTTCTCTTTCACTAGTGCTTTTAATTTCTACAGCAATCTCAACAGCTTTCTGATCTTCTTCTTCCAAGTTGAGGTTTAAATCTCTCAGAAACAAGAAGCACCCCAAAACCAGAACCCACAGAAGTACAGATCACAAGTTTCAGGCTACCAAGAGCAGAAATCAGGTCAGCAATAAATCCATGCCATTTTTCCGGTAATATGAGTAAAGTCTATTTGAACTGTTTTCCAATACCCATTCCTGGCTCAGACTACAAAAGGACTTGGTCAACCCTTCCTGCCCCAGCTCTCAATACCATGACAAAGGTCCTATTCTCTTTCCCAGTGAATCATTAAGCATTTGCACCATGGCATCACCTTTTATCTGGAAGGAAGAAAAGGAATACAGCTCTGAAGCTGGTTGTTACATCTTTGGAAGGGATGAAGGTAGGTCCTTATTCCTGTGTGCTTAAGGGGACACAGGAGCTGAGTATTTGTGGGACTAATGAAAACTGAATTACAAAAACAGAGAAAAATAAACAACTTATCCACAAATTATTTCTTTCCTTCATCCTAGACATTACTAATTCTTACATCTTCCTTCATAATGGAAAATTGGCTTAGATTTGCTTATATTTCCCACTTACTGCAATAAAATCGAACACAGTTTCAATTTTTAAAAGATTCTTAATTGAATTGTTTTTTTTTTTTCCATGTCTGTGAAGTGAAAGGGGAAATCCCCATTTTGTATATGGACTTCTGTGGCATTTGTATAAACAATTAGGGAAGATATTGCAACTGAACAGGAATAAATTTTAAGCAATAGCTTTATTACTCAAGTCAGAGGTACACAGGACTAACCAATTCCATAGGTATGTAACACAAAAATGGACTGTCAGCCCTAAAGAACTTCCCTTGTTTTAGCTTAAAATTTATTGGGCTGATCCAATCACTGGACACTGCTAAAAATATTTCATTAGAAGATTGGTAAAATAAAGACTGTAGTTATGAAAACTGGAAATGTAATATGTTTAAATGCCTCCCTACCCCACTCAACTCTCTGTTCTTTTATTTTTGGATCACTGACACGTATTTAGAACACCTAAAGTGTGTATTTTGCTAATTATGTGGCAGCTGCATATTGAGAAGAGCTTCATGAAGACTGCCCCCTCACCAACTCCAGTTATTATTCTTAGTACCTCCCCATAAACTTCCATTGCTACTGTGGAAAAATAACACTGAGACGAAGTCTACATTTTGCTTCATAGTGAGTAGCAGATCTGTGGCAAAGACTTCCTTCAAATGATGTTTAACAACTGCTGAAATGGATCTCAAAGAAAATTCTTCCAGACTGAAACAAAGCAGATTATTTTTTAAAGCAATTCCAGCTAAAGCCATGGATGATTTTAAAATTAAAATAACAGAAGACATAAATACAACATCCTATTTTATGGGGAAAGCAGAGTTGTACGTCAACAGCCAATCTATAAGAAAGAAATTCTTCAGAGAAAGATATTTCATTTTCTTCAGTATTATGAACAGAGTCTGGATTGAACAAACAATTTATAGTGTAGCACAAAACAGAAGGGTATGATCCAGAATCTATCTATGGGTGAGGAAAAAAAAATCATAAACAGCCCCAAAGAAATTCCATAGATCTACTGCTGCTGCTTCCTGCCTGTAAGAGTGCACATGTTTAATGCTGCCAGTACTTGGGCTAGTTCCCCTCTTGATCCCTTCTGGTGCACCTGTTGAGAATGCAAATGATCTGAAACAGTACTTAATTTTCTCTTTCTCAAGGTACCACTGCACCTCTACTTTTACTGAGCAAGCAACTTTGCTAAAATACACTCTCGACCCATCAGTTTAAAGGTTGTTAGAGAGCTCTTTGAAAACATCAGTCTGATTTGCATGCTATGCAGAAGCTACGCAGGCATGCTGGGATGCAATCTTCCTCTGTGATCTCCACTAGCAGAGGGTAGCATTCTGTCCAGGATCAAGGTGATTTCCCAGACCCCAGACACAACCAGATCAAAGACTAGTTGTAAGGCATACTCAGGCAGAAGTCTGAGAAGCTCTCAGAGACTCAAATTCTCAAAGGCTGAGATTTTCAAAGCAGATAGAATATAATCTGGGATGTATTTTGGAAAACTCTAAAACTTTCTGATTTATACAGGCAATCACATTGATCTCTCATGTGGCAAAATGATTATGAAAAGTATGTGGGATAACGTGATTCTGGGGGAAGGAGAGAGGTTGCACGACTGGAGGGTGTGACTATTAATGCAAAACAGTGCAGGCAATTTCCATGCATTGAGATAGAGTATAGTATCCAATGGATTATTATATCCATACTAAAAAACACAATTACTGATTGTATTTCAATAACTAGCCTGAAAAACAATGCTCTTTTTATCACAGGGCATACACACCAATAAAACACAGCTGTTTTCCAGAGCATAATGAGCATGGACAAGACACAGGGTCTCATGCAGGAGGTCCACACCTCGTATACACTACACCCTGTATATGTATTTCAGAAACCATTCCCAGAAAACCTGCAGACACTCATCAGCTAGTTATCTCTCACACAAAGGGACAGTTAAGAATTCTAGTCCTGATCTAGGAAAGCAAGAAGAGAGTTTCTGTCCAAACTGTGGCAGCAATTTTTGCATACAAAAAAACCCAAAGAGAGATGCTTGTGATTAAAGTTGTTTCCAAATATTGTTCTAGGCAAAGTTCAAGTGTTAGATTTGGAGGGTTAGAGGGAACAGCACAATAGGAAAATGTCTGGCAAACTACACAAAAACTTGCAACTGAGGGTGCTACATCTTTTCTCTGAATATTTTCAGCAATGTACTACACCTTACAGAGCAATGAGGCAGTATGACAAATACCTACTTCAAGAAGCTTTGAACTAAATAACACTGTTTTCTAAGTCTCTTTGCTGAAACTTTTAAACAGCGAACAACTGGTTCTGGACATCTGATCAAAAAGCAGTGCTCTCAGCATCGAGCTGTTACAATATAATACAATTTTTTTGTGTCAGTGTGTCTTTTGGCTTTACATGATGGCATTAGTGACTTTACATTATACAAGCCTTTAATATTTAGATAAAAATGAAAAAAAACTTCTTTACAGTGCTCAGTAATTTTATTCCTCTCTTCCAAAATGACCACAAGGAGCCACTTTAGCTTACTGCACAGATGTCTTTGACTTCCCACATCAACTTTTCAGGGATGCCATAGGATTATTACACAGAAATAAAGCTAGTAAATTCCTAGGGCTGTTTTACTGAGTCATCAAACTATTATAGGAATGCTGTATATGGCACAGGAGAAACTAAGGAGTAAAATTGCTTCCCTATCACGGAAATTAAAGTAAGGAGAAAAAGCAGTAAGAGGACAACTCATAGGTTGCTATTTCTTAATCAGGAACTGCCTGTCTGCATAGGAACATTACAGATTTCAGTGTGTTTCTTTTAATGAAAACTGTTCTGAAGAGTTCCACGACTGACTCTGCTTTTTTACTGTCTAAGCTGTCTGAATTTACTTAAGCATTGTAAACAGTATACTTACAGTTTATCCTGTAAGATCTTTATTCTCTTCACAATACAATTTACTTAATTTTTTTCCCCACAACCCTAACACTATTGTCATTACAATTACTGCATGACCACTCAAGTATCTTAAAATGCTGGATGCAGAAGCAAAATAACCTTTCAGAGCACACTACTACATCACATCCGTTGCTCCCAGGACACACATTTCAACAAAGTGAAGCTCTACCACACCATACTTCAAGCACTGTTCCCTTTTTTGTGTCAAAGGCAAAGCTATTCCACTCTTCTCTTACAAAGAAAAACCCAAAGGTTCTTAATTAAGGAGGTTCTAAGTCTCCCCAGTTAGGGAGTAGTAATATTAGAAATCAGTAAACATGTTAGCAACACAGAAAACTGAAAAGCAGGCAACTGAATAAGAAGACCACATGGGTGTGGAGCAGTAAATGCACAATGAATGCAGAGATAGTAGTTTTGCACAGGTTAGTTCTGACCATTGTCTATCTTTCTGTGAGTTAAAAGAACTTTGAAAATAAAAGGGAACAAACCACTTTTGCATGAAAAAGGTTTCTCTGACTGCCATCTACAGAGACTGTTTAATTTATAACTGTTAAAGCTCACCTACTGATCTCTCCTACATTTTGTGAGCACACTACATGACTCCAAAAAGAATAAAGAAAGGGTCGATCTCCCTTTAGAAGGGGGCATTGTCAAGTTTCTTCATATGCAAAACAACCAACACAAAACATCATTTGTTTTTCTTTGAAGGTTCAAGTATTCCTGAAGAAAACTGCAGTATCTGTTGACAATAAATTGATTTAAAGAGTAGTCAGAAGTAAAAAAGAAACCCTCTCTTGCATACAATAATCACCAATAAGCCATTGCAGCAATGACATTCTAGTTTTTAAAGGCACCTACAAAATGGGCAAAACACACCTAATACTGTGTGAGTAATTCGGGTCACTGTGAAGAACAATAACATCCTTTTTAAAAGGATTAAAAGTGGTTTTATATTTCCCCTAAACTAGCAAAAGAACACTAGACAAAATAATTTACAACTCTGGAAAAACAATTAACTTATTGTTCTTATGTAAACACTGAAAAGCATGCCTTTGAAATATCCTAAATCCACCAAGCTGTTAAGAAAACCAAGTAACTATGTAAATGCTGTCCAATCTCAAACAATCCAAACAAAAGAACAGCACTAAGACAGACAAACAGTGATTATAAGCAAAACACACAAAACACTTCAAGAACTATCTCAATGAAAGCAAAATGACCACCCACCAACATCTGATCGGGTTTCTGAATAGCAAGTTAAAAAAAGAGGAGCAAGCTAAACAGAGCAAATCACATACTGTTTGATACCTTTATGCATGATAAACCCGTCTCCCTGGAGCTGCTACTCCCTAAAGCTCTAATGAAGAAGCCCTTCAAACCACCCACTGCTCTCACCACAACTGACATAGACCCTGATGGCCTGTTCTTCCTTGTTTCTTCTTCTGAAGATGGAGTTCGACCTTGTTTGGCACCACTATGACTTCCAGGCCTTCCTGATATCCAGGGCTCCTGCCTTTAATCCTTCTGCCTCTGCATGCTTGGAAGGCAAAAGATTAGGCTGCAGAAAATGAGAGAATGAACTCAAGGGAAGAGCAGTAAGGACAAACTGGACAGATGTGCAGAACTGGAGGTTGTGGATGCAGGCAGACAACCAAGTACACACTTCTGCTTTTGGGGAGGGAACCAATGCCACATACTATGACCTTTTATGAAGCTAAGCATCCAAACTTAAGAAATCACAAGAAAAAAAAACACACAATGAGGAAACAATACCTAACCTCACTTTTGAAAAGCAGATCTTGGCATTTTGATGTATCAGAGAGGCGTAAACTTCTCTTGTTGCTACTGCATCACCACACTACCTGAAACCCACTGCTACTCAGACAGAACACATACTTCCTCCAACACAAGGAGCTCCCAAAAGCCATATAAATTAGCACTCTTCTTATGCTACGAGGGCAACGAGGGGCTCAGACACTCCTCAAAAAGAAGATGAAGCCAGAATTAATTTTGCACATTTCTTTTCTCCACTTGAAAGTACTCTACTACTTCCTAGTCTTCACATCCACAGTTCTGCATGCTACTACACCTGTGCTCTGTTCCCCTAGGCTCACTCAGACCCTTACCCTCCTTCCTTTGCTTGTAGAGAAAAGAGAGATTGTTTAGCCCCTGGCTAACGTGTAAGTAGGCTCATCACGGCATTCCAAAGCTGCAGGCTGAGACAGCAGCAAAACACTGTAACCAAGAACTTTTTTTTTTGCTGAAGTGGGCCCCAGCAAGACGATTTTGTATACAACAGTGCCATCTTCAGCTCCTTCAGAAAAACTGCTCTACTGAAATACAATGCTGGATGCAAAGGCCGGGGGCGGGGGGGAAGCCATAAACAGGGTCCAAGAGGTATTACACAGTTATTCCTCCGTCTAAAAAAGCAGAGCTGGTGCCTCCAGCTAGTATCAGAAGGGCAGTTCCCACTCCAATATAATTTTTGGTTCCAGGACCAACTCACAGAAATCTTAACTGTAACAGCAGAGAAAGTCTCCCACTCAGATCCTCCTTTGGGGAACAATGCTGTTGAACTCTAGGAAAACATGTAAAATAAACATATATGTATATGTATATATAATTTTTGCAGACATGGCAAAAAGGCCGAATTTTTCATATTTGCTGAAACTAAAAAAGTACATTTTTTGGTAAAGGTCATTCAGTTCCTTCAGTACCAGCAAATAATCTATTTTTCCAGCATCACCTGCAGAATGCATACAGAGCCATTTATTTACACATACTGACATCCATTTATCTACACCATCTGGCCAGGTTTCTTGCATAGCCTCAACATTTCCATTTGTTGTGCTAAATAAAATCCATCATGCTTCAGTATACACACATGATACTCAGTGTTTGAGGAGCACTTTAAAAGCCAGATGCCAAGTTCTTACTGAAGCACTCTCTCTGAAATCATGTCAACAGAAAAGTCTTATAAACAAAACACAATATGAACATCTGTTCATCTGGTGCTTGGAAATAATACCATATAGAGAAAAGCAGGAATGGTTTGTACTGAGATCCTGATTTCTAAATGTTAGTCTTCTGTCTTTGTAGGATTCTATTGCTAAAAGCAAAGATTAAACAACTCATTGCTATACAATCATTCTGTAAGTTCAGCATTCCTTATACCTTTTGCACTTGAAGTCTTCTGGATTAAACTGTATATTCATGATTCCATAATTACTTTCGTCACCTCCCACAGGAACCAAGAGAGGTTTGGTATCCTCTTCCATATTTGTGAATATGCCACCTTCTTCTAGGTCCTGTCAGTTATTCTGCCCTAAAAAAAAATAAAAGTCAACTACAGTTAAGCAGAACTGTGTCCCTGCTACTTAACATTGGCAGAGTCCCATAGCTTCAGAAGCTCCTGGGGAGAATTGCACCAGAAAATCCCCCCAGCTTGGCACTTAAGAATTCTCACTCCACAATGCAAACGTCACCAGGCAAGTACAGTGGGGGATGGTATTTTTTATAACACATTATACATTTATGTAAAGTGGTCAACGTACAATTACACTCTGAATCTCTTTTAGCAGCACAAGAGGCAATATAAAGGAATATGATGGATGCCGTTGCTTATATCGGGACTCAAACAGGTTTGCAAAAAACGAGGCTGGGAATCTGAATCTTCTTTGACCTACCACAGCTAAGATTCAAGTCCACTGCATGCAAGTTAACATCAAATATATTCATACGCAGGTTTTATCTTCCTGCTTTCAAAGCATGGGACTCCTTTTCTTATGGCTCCATCGTAAGACCAGCGTCATTTTTAAAGGAGCTGTATTTCCAATTTGTATCAGTACAGCTCAGAACAATGTATCAGTTATTAGAGACTATTGTTTCACTAAATTACTTCAAACTTTGCAGCAGACACATATGCCATTTTCCAGTGTACTTCCCAGAATAAAGATCACATTATTGCAGTCTAGGCTCTTTGAATTAAAGGCAATAAATGTTTTAATAATGCATTGATAATAACATATTATATGCATTCAGAGCACTCCTGGCCAAACAATAGGAAGCAGATAGCTTTTAAGCTAATGGAATTCTACTTATACTGAATTACAGTCCTCACATGGCACTTCCTGTGGTCTCATGTGCAGCTGAACAAACATAATGGCTTTAACAGCTGTCATCCCTGCTACCTCCTGAAAATTCCTCCTCCAGGACTCCTCCAAACAAATATGGTAGAAGTATCTGCTTTTTCAGTGGGACAGTTTTAGAATGTTAGACAGGTTGACGGAAAGATAGATGAGAACCAGAGCTGGCACAAGGTAAGTAAAGATGGCACTGGATTTTTGAAACCTGGGGTGGTGATGGAAGAAGATAAAATAGAAAGATCAAGGTATTTATTATCCTTCTGCATCCTCATGGAAATACACTGTAAAGGCCCAATACCAGAAACTACATCAAGTTAAGTTAAGCACTGACATGATTCTATCCCTTCCTAGCTGCATGTTGTCAATCCTCTTGCATTAGCTCATCCTGCTAACGCCTCCTGCAAAAAAACCCAAAAAATGTGAAGGAGGGGATGAAAAAGGAAGGAAAGTTAGAAAGTTTTCAACCACATTCAACCTACTTTCTATGGCTCAAACAATTGCTAGAGGAGGAGTGGAAAAAAACTGAATGAAGTTGCAGTGAGGACTGCAGAAGCACTGATTTAAGACTGGCTCAACTTGCTGAGGAAGTGCATTTTAGAAGACAGGCACCTGCTCCCCCTCTCCCTCCCTGCCCCCAGTGTGCTGAGCACAGGTAAGGGCTCTCAGATCTCAAGAGGAGGGGACCACTAGAGGCACCAGTTCATGCAAATTATACTGGAAACACTAGTCCTGCCCTTGACAGCTCATAGGCATTTGTGATCTCACACTAAACTCGACTTGGAAGACTGATCCAGATGAAAATTAAACATTCTTTCACTTGCTTTAAATTCAAATCAGTGTTGAGCTTGGGGCTTGCTGTCTGGCTGCACACACTTGCATGCTTGTGCAAAAGAGGGGATAGTGCATAGGTGAAGCCATTTCATCTGGCAGTGCTGCCAGTTTCCTCCTAGTTTCAGCATCCATACCAAAATATTTGAACAAAGTTACTAAGTTTAAAGGGATGATTTTCTCTTGTTGATTTTAGCTCTTTTGAGAGGACAAAGTTAAGTGATCAGTGATAACAATCCAGGCAATCTTAAGAGCCCTATATGTACTCCCTAGCATCCTCTTTCTCTTGCACTTAATTTTTGCTTTTTTTCTCTCTAAAGCTTTTTTTCCTCCTTCCAGAACCTCTCCAAGATGGAGCTTCTGCCTAACAACCCTCTTCTCCCACTCCAGCCCTTCTATAAACCATCAGTTCAGATTTTTTATCTTAAAGTCCTTCTCCTACACATCATTGCTGCTGGTTCTTTGGCCTCAACTGAACATCTTACATTCTCTCATCCTTCTTAGCTCTTCTGTGATGCTCAGCTTATGAATTCCTGCTCATTTCCCCTCTATATTCTCTCTCCTACACACTGTCAAAATTGCTTTCCAAACCTGCCTTTACTAAGCACTGCTTATAAAGAGATTTCTTAGTTCACAGCAATATTCTGATTTCATTCCACGTGGCACTCTGTTCCTTTTGAAACCCTGTTCACAGCTCCCCTCTCATTCATTTTTTTCCTATTGATTTCCCTTATTGTTCTATAGCTCTAGGTCACCTCCTTCCCACCTATTGACTCCCCACACCGCCCCACCATTAAATTTACCACAGTGCACATCAACTTCTGCAACAAAACCATGGGCCCCTAAGATTTCACACACTGCTGCAGCTATCAACCTACTCCCCTGCCATTCCCATTATGAAGAACTTTTTGCATCCCTCCAACCACACCTGAAGACAGCAGCCTTCATAGATTTTCTACAGCCTCTTTCTTTCTAAAACCTCACCAGTGGTCTCAGGTAGAAGACTGGTAATGTGGTATTATCTTCTTTTATTCCATTTCTTCCTCTTTTTCACCTTAACATCCTGCATGCTTTTTCTGAACAGGATACACCTAGGTCTCTAAAACAAATTCCTCACATTCTGCATTATGCAACTTTATCAGCATTTAAATCACACTTTGAATTTAGCCATGAAAATGCAGATGAAAATTTACATTCCTAATGGCTAAAAAATGACATTTGAAATAAATTGAAATCACAAATACTCCAAAGTGGTTTCAGCCACAATTTCCAGAAGACTGTATATATATCCCTTTGTTCCACAGGCCCTGGTTTATGGTGCAGATTAAGCAGACACTGATGCTATTTTAAGATACTGCTTTAAACACATCCCTTCCTTAAAACCCTGTTTTAAATAACATTATTTGTGTTTTACAGTTCAATCTGATGAATGCAGACAACATTGATCACCAGCTTGATTTCCTCTGCACTATGGCTACAAATAAAGAACTCAGAAGATTTTATAGCATTGCATAAAGAAAATAATCCTTCCAAAACACAGCATACACTGATTAGCTTGATGGCATGATTTGGGGCTTACGGAGTTGTTGCTTACTGACTTCTCTAGGGTCTACTTAGAAGTGGGATTGGTGCAGACAGTTTATTTCTTAAGTGCTTATTGTTGAGAACACATAGGTGAAGCTTATGAGGAGCAATTTGATTACTTTACAAATAGATGCAGCTATCACATACATAAAGACTGCACCTGGAGCCAGTACAGCTTAAAGACAACTGTAAGCAGAAGAGCAAAATGAGGAAGAATGAGCCTGATTAACCTCTCTCTTATCTAATTTCTACCCCATCTGGCTGGACTTCACTCTCAATATTAACATTTTTAATACATAGGATGGAGCCAGTCGTGCTACCTGAACTTATTGCCCAACAGTTTCCATTACAATAACCTCTTCTCAACTGCTTACTTGCCTAGTGTCCTAGTTGTACGACAATTTTTTTATACTGGGTATCTGATCAACGTTCACCTCATAAAATTAAAGTTTCTTTTAAAAACCTGTGATATGACATGCAGTATTCTCTCTTTGGTCTTAAAAGCCTACAATCAGGACTAGGATGTAAAACACAAAGAATTCATGTCAATAATCAAAGTTGCTGGACCAACATAATTCTGTTTGTGTATTTTACGACACAGTTCCCATGAGGCCACTGTTGCATTTGGAGAATTAGTACAGATCTCTGGGAATTAACATACGGCTTCTTGGAAAAAAAGGCAGCTGTTCTAAGGAAACCTAACTCATTTGTTGTCAAACTGGACTTTCCTGCAAATTGGAAAGAGTTTACTGCTAGCTATAGCGTACCTAGAGTTGGTGATACAAATTCATGGTACTTTGTCTTCAGCAATGCTATGAATTAAAAAAAAGCACTGCTGTTCCCAACTGCTCATTCTTACAGTCTTATCTCCTATTTGTGATGGCACAGCTATTTGTTTTCTTTCTTCTCTTGGTGGAATGAACAGGACTGAAGAATAGATCTGGCTAAAAATATAATATCTGAACAGGAAGAGAATTGTTTAGGGTCTTGTTTGGGGTTTGTCTGGCTTGTAGTGCTACAGAACCAGCAGTTTCACTGTCCAGTTGAAGAGACATTGGTATGGTTTGTGGTAGAAGGCAATATTGCTAGAAGTGTAACTAAAAGCACAGTCTGAGGGACAACCTACCTGACAGTATGTTCCCTCTTTTTTCCCTTCTGCTTAGAACCTTGTGTAATGCTGCAAAACAGAAGAGCACTTGTGTTACACGCCGCTGAATGATGTTGAATATTTTGAACACAACCAAGCAACTTTCAAACTCAGCATTCAAAATTAGTGTATTTTTCCCTGCGCTTTATTCCCTATCCTTAGAATAAGGATAAAGCCAACACTTGCCTTATCTCATAGACATGCTGTGAGGAGAAACTAACTTTCACATAAAACTTAGCTGTGATTTATATTACTCCCTGCAAAAAACATCCAAGAGGAACAGTTACGGTTTGTTGAGCAGCAAATAAGGCAGATCAGGTCTCAGGCAAAAGTGAACTGAATACTATCACTTTGTTCTCTAACAACAAGTCCTCTATTCTGAGAACTGTTCAGCTTGAGAAAAATAATGATCCAATATAGAAATGTTCCCAATCTATATCATACGTACCAAGATGACTAAGATTGCCTAGGCAATTTTAATTTTCATGAAACTTAGCTAAGTTTAATACTCCAACCTTTGAATACTTCAGCTTTGCAAATTCTGCCCTTTTAAACACAGGTTTGTATGTTTAATTACCCTTGCACAGATCCTGGCTTTGCTTTGTAACATATTTCCTAACAAATGAGAAATGGGGATTCTCTCAACATACTGCACCCTATATTCTTCTCTAAAAATCTTTCTCTCCTGGTCCTCTTGCCATTTGCTTTTCACCATTCTACTCTTCTGCAAGTTCCCTTTTTTCACCTGCACAGACCTGCTTTCCGTCCTCTGCCACAGGCACCATGTGTCTCCTCTCTTCACTTCTAGTGACAGCAGAGATGAAGGATCAGACAGAGTGCTAACTGCAGTCTCCCACAACCAAAATCTTATTGATGATAGAAACAAAGGAAGAAATCGTATGTTTTCCCCTGCAGCATGCTGTATTGATGCTGGAGGGAACAGGCTATGAGAATGTTTTCTCTGCACTCGTATTTCTTTTACTTTCCAGCTCAGTTTTCACGAGGAAAGTGTTTAGTTCTGCTTGTGAAACTCCTACCCTATCATGTAGCAGATATCTGCTACTTAGCCCTCCAACATTTGACTCCAGAAGGAAATACTCTGGCTTTGCTACTCCCCCCAGAGTTAAGTGCTGTTGAAAATGCCTCCCTAAACTTTCATGGCTGTATCTAGCACGGTTAAGATAAAATGTAGATCTTCCACAACAAGTATTATAAAAGAAATACATTCTTGACATAGCTTTGTAGTACCAAAACCCTCACAAATTTGGAGCAACGTTGACACTAGCTTCTTCTAAGAACTGCTGTACAGTGCCTGAAACCATGCTCAGCTGTCCTCTATTCACTTAGAAAGGAATGGCTATATCTAGAAGGAAAATTTGAAATACTCTTGCAGATATATACCAATCTGTCCAAACTGTCAGCAGGCTAAAACAAGTTTGGGATTCACTTCTGGTTAAAGACTTAAAGCAGCAATTACTTTTTTCCAATCATAAGCTATCAACACAGTCCTAACTATCGTTAATATCTAATCACTGGTATTCAGACACCATTAACGGCAGGGTATCCTTCAACGGTCAAAAGTCTGCATAGACTTTGAATTCTGTCATCCAAAAAGGATGATCTTTTCAGGAGATAATTTCACTGTTGTGAAGCTTAGTATGCCTTCTTGTCTTATTTACAATTCTCCTGCAAACATTTGAAGCACTATCTCTGAAGGGCAGCCAAAGGGAGTAAGTGGATGAGTATTTAATAATGCAGCTTTTCTGCTGCTGGTCATAAATTGTGAAGCAACACCCAGGGATATGCACGGTACAATCCCAGTCCCACTCCACATCACTTTCAGATGGTAATCTAAACAGAGTTAGACCTTCATTAATCCTCACTGGCTTGCCCCCGTGACTTTTTGCTTTCACTGCCTTCAGGTTCTCTGTCTCTCTCCCCTAGTTACAAAGTCTGAATAGCTTCAAGGAGTAAACACAAGAACCCAGCAAATTTAGACACTTCATTCTAGCCTGGTGGCTGTGCTGTAATGGTCTTTGCACTGGATGATAAAACCGTATTACAGCTTGCTCATTCTGTCAGTCTCACAGTTGTAGTTATGGCTTGGCTATAGGTGTGTGTGCCTGTGCTTTAAGATGAGACACCCATGTTGACAGATCATTCACTGCTACAGCTCAGACTATGCAAGAAGGTTACCAAACCAGTTCACCTGACAGCAGGAACAAAACTGTATTAAGTCAGTCAGTCAGTCATCCTAGTCACCTCATGAGCACAATCTGTGCTTAGCTGGTTTGCAGGACTGCTGTTTATCAGAGAACCTTCCATAGAGGGCAGGAGGAGGAAGGCAGAGAAGGGCACTACCACCACAGCCTCCACCATGCCATCATAGCTACCAGTGCAGTTGGACAAGGTGGCGGAAAAAACAGCAGCTGGAGCTGTGAGAGCTATTTATGCTCCATGTTACTAAAGCTAAATGTGCTACACAGATGTTAGCAGTGGTTCTGTAAAAACTGTCCGGTATAGGAGACCCCGTGGACCAGCCATCACGGACAAAGCCAGAACTCTTTAATTTGGAAGTCATACACCTTAAAATTAATGATCACAAAATCTAATTACCTGTAACTTGTTACTTTTCAATATGGTTAGTGACGACTGTGGCCTTAAATTATTTTGGTAGGAATTCTGCCACCAAAAACTGTTCTTGTGCTTGCGTGCAGCAGAAGTTTTCTTTATTTCGACATTCCTAGTGCTTCTTAAAAAGGATAGCTCCCAGTCAATTAACACAAAATTGTGACAATTTCAACTACACACACATTTTGTTTCATTTCTTCTTTAAAGTCACGAGTCCTAAAGCCCCACTTCATACTCATGGTTTAAACACAAGGATCCACTAATGAAAGTATGTAGTTCAAATAAGGATTTTTTTTTAAAGGCATACTTGGTGTGACCCAATCTTCTTTTAAATTTTGAGCAGGTGAATGGATGAATAAAGCTCAAGGCATAAATCTCAAGTAAACTGCAGGCAGTGCTTGTATAAATTGTGAAAAATAAGCACAGCCTACACTGAAAGACATGAACTTCAAAGCAGGGCAGCAGAGTTCTTCAGTTCCTCTTTTGGGACAGTGAATCACCCATCAGAAGGGACTGAAAAACACTATACTGGTCCTAAGAGCAGGAGCGTACATTCAGAGCTCCTCAGGAGTGGGACAGCTTGCTGCCAGTTAGCTTGTTCATGCTCTCCTACAACCTGTTGGTCGAAGACAATTAAAACTGTATAAGCAATGTAAGCTAGTAACCTTTGGGGAAAAAAACTCTTGACTACAATAAGCTGAAACACCACTGGGCTTCTGCGTAGCTCAGACTGACCCAATGGGTATGTGATTACTACCTGATGGCAAACCTAAGAAAAATTAAGAAGAAATTAAGTATTAGTTTTATTTGTCTTTAACAGATAAAAGCATCTATTATTTGTATACAGGGTGGGGTTTTTTGTGGAGCCTGTAAAAAAATACTTCTAAGAACATGAAATTATGACCTTGGGGATTAACTTACATTTTTAACATCATTTTGGTTTTATGTCACAGGGCCCCCAGGCCTGTTAAAGCCGATGTAAGCTTCTCCCAGATTCATGGATCGCCCGAGAAAGGTTTAATACCGTTTCTACGCATCAGACAACGCTCTGGCGTTTCCTTCGTGTTCGGCGTTAACACACCACACCCGCGCCCGGCACGGTCCCGCCGGGCTGCCCGTGCGGCCCTGCCCGGCGCCCTCCCTCAGGCCCGGCGCGCCGGCGGCAGGCAGGGCGCCCCGCAGCCCCACAGCGCGGCGCGGCGCAGGCCCCGGCTCGGCCCGGCCCGGCCGTCCCGCCGTCCCCCTCAGGGGGCCGAGCGAGCCGGGCCGCGAGCGGCGCTCCGGGCAGCGCGGGGCAGGCAGCGGCAGCCACCGCACCGCACCGCGCCGCGCCCGCCGAGCCCTCCCGCCCCGAGGGCCCCTCCCGCCCCGACCGGCCCCAGAGCTCTGCCAGCTGGCGCCGCACGGACTCTACCTGCGGCGGCGGCGGCAGCACCGCCTCGCTCTGCTCCGGCAGCCCCGCGGTCCCGCGGCAGCGACAGGAAGCAGCGCGGGCCGGGGGCGGGTGCTGGGCGGGCCCCGCGGTGGCGTGGCGGGACGCGTAGTCCCCGAGCACGGCCCCGCTGAGGGAGTCGCCCGGGCGCCGCCGCGCGTCGGACTACGCGTCCCAGGCAGCCGCGGCGGGGCGGGGAGCGGCGGGGCGGGGCCGGCGGGGCCGGGCGGGAGCTGCGGGGCGGGGCCGGCGGGGCGCGGGGGGGGGAGGGGTACCGGCGGGGGGCGAGCCGGCGCGGTAGCGGCAGCTGTGCGGAGGCTGCCGGTGCGGTTCGGGCCGGCGGTGCTGCGGTTGTTGGCGGGGGAGCACGCGCTTCCCGCTTGCTTCTTGGCAAACGGCACCTCCGGCGGGGCAGCGGAGCGCATCGCTCTGCGGGGGCGGCAGCAAGGCGTGCGCGGTGCCTGCGCGAGTTCCCGGGTCGTTACGGTACGGGCAAGCACGCACCGAGGAGCCCGCGAAGGAAAGACTTGCATTTGCCAGTGATGGTTGACGAGGTGCCTCTATTAAAAAAACAAACAAACAACACACACCCCAAAAACAAGGAAACAACCAACACCCACCCACCCCCCTAAAAAAACCCAAACCAAAACCAGCAAAACCCAACAGCTCACCCATCTGCTTCCGGGCTTTAGCAGCCGGCATGCTGACAAGTGTGGGCATAATCCCTGCTACAACTAACGATGCTGGCCTTCCCAGACTGGGTGGCTGCCTCCGTGGGGGATGATGTACTGCGGGTCTCCTGACCTGCTCAGGGAGGTACAGAACACTTGCTGAGCAAAGGATCCATAGGCAGGCTAGTCAATCAGCCAGTCAATGCATCTTAAAAAGTCACCAATTTTAACCGTACGCTTTGGGTTTTTTTGGTCCTAGTTAAATGATCTTGGGAACATGTCCTTTTCGTAGCTGAAACACTGGTTAAAGTCAAATTCTAGGGGTATTTATAGCTCATGCCTGAGGAAAACTGCTGAATTGCACCAAAGGAAGGCAGAAGAGACCACTTCCCCATGTGAAAAAACAAGCTAGACATAAATCCCAGTCTGTACTTTCTGTTCAAGTGCAGCCCAAATCAGATTGTGTGGCTAGTGGTGGGACTGTTCCAGCAATAAAACTGCTGTGTAAGTGAACTTCAGACTGGGAGTGGAAATGAGGCAGCAGAGACCAACAACACCCATCACCCTGAAATTCAGCTGCGCACAAGCTCAGCTGGACCAAAACTCTGTGCAGGCCCGAAAATTCACTATCATCTGTTGCCTCTGAGCCACCCTTGGACTCCAAGACTATGCAGTTGCTTTTTGGACATGGGAAGATATTTGTCGATGAGTCAGGAAGTCTGTCCACCTGCTACCATATGCATTTGAAATGCAATGCTAACACCACATGCTGGTGCTGTGAAAGTGAATGAAACGAAAACCTGCCAAAGTAGTGATGTGTGAATAACTGGGGTTTTTCAGCATGCAAGCATCTGTCTTGCCCTTGTAAGCCTGTCTTCTTGTGTCCTGTGCTATGAAAGACTTACATAGTTACTGCTATAGCAGATAGGTGACCTACATTTTGTTGTGTTCTTGGTCACTAACTAGAGTCCTTGAGTGACACTTAGGAAAAATGTTTTCTGGTAAGGACTGTAAGCAAGCCAAAGAAGTGGAGATTTCTCCTGCTCCCTCATGAAAACTGCTGCCCACAGCTGACTCCTCAAAAGGGTATTCAGTTCACTGTTCTGCAGTGTTTTCTGTTGTGGCTTTCTGTTCTGATGACGCATTACCTTCTGGGCAAAGAGTGTCTCTTCCTACATGCCTGGGCAGTGCCTCGAAAAATGGGAGCCTAAATTTATTTTGGACCTCTTGGTAAATCTGTAAGACAAAGACAGCATTAAATCCAGGTCTTTAATAAATTTCCACCTGATGTGTTGAATGTTCCTCTGATTTAGCCTTAAGTCATACTTTGCTCTCTACTTCAGGTATAAGATAATTGTAATATGCACAAATTCATACATTATATAAAACATTATAGTGGAAGAATAAATAACTTGCCCCATCATTGCAAACAGAGGTATGGTCGCATGGCTAACAAACTTAGTGTGTTTTGCATTTTGGCAGAGATTACTCCAGATTTCTTTCTGAAAAATACTGATAATATATGAGGATATAATTTAAGATGTAGAAACTGTGTTACACCCAAAATCTTGTTTGTGGGAAAAGATAAAGCACACCTTATATAAAAGTAAAGCCAAGAAGAAATTAATAGTAATTGAAATCCTAAGTTTGATCATCATTAGTCCAGCTCTAATTGTTAGGCAAAATGAAAGAGGAAATTTTTTTGTGGACGCTGTTACTTTCTACCCCTTTTCCTTGTGTTATGTTCACTGTTCTGCTGCTGCTCCGGGTCCTGAGGCTTATGGTTTCATTCCTGGGTGGCACTGAGAAGAAGGGACATTATGGCAAGCTGTCAGCATCTGCAGTCCTTCTCTGGGAGGCGTATGATGTAGACATTGCTGGTTTCTTCTTCCTCACTCTAGTGGGTTACAGTCACACTTGGGGTTATTTTTATAAGGTTTTGTAATATACTTTTATATGTGTTTCCGGTGATTTGGAGCTCCATGTTACATTTGAACATACTGTATAAGATAATGCTTATGTATGTTGGATACTACTTTGTTCTCTTTTGGCTTTAGGTGACTCTGCTGGAGCAGGACTGGTGGGAGAAAACAACCTCAAGGGTAGTCAGCAAACATCTTGTGCAGCTTGTGCCCAGCCATCATGGTTTGCATCAAATTGTTAGCAGCCTTTGGAAAAAGAAACAAAAAACAGAAGTTGTAGCTCCCTGAAGAATCTTCTGAGCTGAACAAAATGGTTACATTTACCATGTAATTTCTTGGCATTCACAACATTTCATCATTTGGCTACTCCTTCTGAAGTACTGGGGAGTAATTTGGAGGCAGTAGAGAGTGTCCTGCAATGAGCAGAATTAAGGGAACAGGGGAAGAAAATAAGAACTCTCCATCTACTGGTTAGAGACTGTGACATCTCACTGTATCTAAAATAAACTAAGATCACTCACCAGTGACTACAGAGCCACCACGTGACTGCATTTGTAGTTGCTCCCTATGTCTACCATCGAAAGTGTTAACCAAACCGCGTGTCTCCTTGAGTGAGTTAGGGAGTGCTAAATATGAAGTTACGCTGGCAAAGCCAAGAGAATGAGCACCTGTTGATGGAAAGGAAGATGAACAATTTGCAAGTTCTTGGTTTGGCTTACATGTACCAGAGTAGCACATCTGCCATCAAACATAAGTTTCTCAGGAGAACAGACATACTGCTCTTTCTTCTTTATGGACATCCAAAACGGAGCTCCAGTGCAATGAAACCAGAAGCCATTTTGGCTCATGAACCTACTCTGTTTTCTTGTTTAGGCAGAAAGTAAAATGGTGTGTTATGGAGTTAGCACAGTGGGTAAAATTTAGCTTCCTGCTATTTCCGCATGCTGCTTCAGGAACCTGTATGTAGCCTTACACACTTCCTGTGGAAATGCTCCCTCTGTGAGCTCTTAATCCTTGGACATTGTGTAACTTACTGATTACCTACTGAAAGCTAGTAACTCCAAGCAGCCATCTTTGCTACCTGCACTAAGCACAGCCTCATATATACCACCTAAGGGTGCAATTTTAAGCTCAGTATGAGACAGAGAAGCTAGTTCTTGAGTTTCTTAGCTGCTTTGCATTCTAAGTTGAGTACAACCTGTGTCCTGTCCTGAGGTTCCTGAAAAATTAGCAGCTATAGAGGGGAGGGCTTAACTGACAATGTGTAAGGTGAAAATAACCAGAGCATGAGTTCAGAAACCACTCTCTGATAACTGCCACCTGCTGCACAGGTTTGCTTTATCCTCTCCCAAAGCCCCTATTACACATTCAGATGTTCACTGCAAAACTACAGATCTGGTGTCGCTTCTCTGCAACCTAAGACACCAAAGTTCTCAAACAGACACACAGGTTTTCAAATAGTTTTTCCAGTGAAGAAAATCTGTTGGACATGGTAGAGCAGGTTAATGAGTACTTATGACATGTATGGAATGATACATACTTCCTTTACGATTTTCAGAGTAAACATTGCTGTATTATTTCAAACAAATTAAATATTTTGCATGAAAAGGGGTAGAAAGAAGACATACACCGTGCCAGCTGCTCAGAAACATGTGCCAAAGCATTGGAGTACTTGCCACAATTTTTAATAGATGTGTTGAACTGATTGATTTAAAGAACAAAGTCAACATTTCTTAGTGACTAAGTATCCTTTATTGGCAGCGCTGGGTGCATGGGGGATCCTTCCGCCTAACGTGCATGCTTAAAGTAACTAATTATCTTATATTTATACAATAAAACAATGAATATTCAATTAACGCCTATACATATTCATTACCTAATCCCGCCTACCCTCGCTTCGTATGTTAATTAGCTTATCAGTCCTTTGCTCTTGTGCATATTCCTCCAAGAATTGTGGGCAGGGGTCTTCAGGATGTGGGCAGGGGTCTTTGGGAGGAAGGCCATAGGTCTTCCTCATGGTGTACTTTTCACCTTTTGCCTGGTATGTGATGATCTTGCCAGTTTGCAATGTTCTTATAAGTCTGAGCTAATTTATGTCCTTGTCGACCATCTGTTTCTTCTGCTTGTTTCTTTTAATTGCTTCCTCTAGATAACTTATAAGCAGGCCCCTTGTTAGAGAAAGCTAAAGAGAAACAGACTCCTTCTTTGGTCAGTTATTTCATTAATTATTTCTTTCGGGCTATGGTTACATGACCTAATTACTATACCTACATTCTTTGAGTAAATGTAAGTTCTTTGCCTTGGTACAGGGTTGTACAGAGGATTTCATAGCAGCTTTTGTTGTGCAACTATTAATTTCATCAGAATATATTTCTTATATTCATTATACTTTAACTACAAGGCTTATTCTATCCTAAAGTGGATTCATTCAATATGTCTTCCTGCACTTCAACACAAATACAAGTCCCAAGCCAGAAATGAAGCCTTCTCTTCTCTACCAAGTCTAGTATAACAAAAAACTGTGGGAAGGGGATATTGTTCATGTGCATTCTTGTTTTTCTAATATATATATATAGCCTGTTTAACCTAATTGATTTTTTTTTTTTTTTTTACTTTCAGCAAAAGTGCATATTCTGTTAGCAGTTCTGCTAATGCTTGACAACGCTGCGTGCAGCAGAACACTTGGTCGCGGTTCTGCCCCACAGTGGGTTTCACGTTTGTCAGGCATCTGTCAGACGGGACACACTCTGGCGCCCCGCACAAAGTCAAAGGGATCACGTCGCGCGCGGCGGGCCCCCGCCGGGCACGTGACGCCGCCCGCCCCGCGCTCCCCAGGCAAGTGACCCCGCCCGCCCCGCGCTTCCCGCGCATTTCACGTGCACCTCCGCCGCCCCGGCCGCAGAGCCCCGGCGCCCCCGCCCCGCCCCGCCCCTGAGAGCCTCCCGCCCCCCCTGCCCCCCGCCCCCCACCCCCCCCCGCGGGCACCTGCACTCGCGCGCTGCGGGAAAGTCGCGCTCCTATTGGCTGGCGGGAGAGGCACGTGACGGCCCAGCGGCTGCACGTGGCGGTGGCGCTATAAAGGCCTCAGTGAGGGGCGCCATTTTATTTTAACAGGAGAGCTTAGGTAGTGGGAGGGAGGGTTACATGTGGGTTATTACCTCATGGACTCGAGAGGTTTGTACCCCAGGAGGACCCTCAGCCAGCTGAGAGGGAGTGGCAGCAAAGACAGTGAGTACTGGGATAGGCAGGCTTAATGGTGTCCTCTGTGCAGGCACCACAGGACTTGATGGGGATAGGCAGGGGGCTGCTGCTGATGTGTTTTGTCTCCTGCAAGCAGATCACAGCATGATCCAAGAGGACTGGAGTAGAAAGGACAACAAGTTATGCCAAATCTTCCCACCCACTGAGCAGGTACAGGATGGCTACTGTTGGGCTGTTGTGTGTTTTTATCTCTTCCTCCTACTGTTATCCCAAGTCTGGGTTCTTTAGCTGGTGTGCAAGAGCTGATGCACACACAGAATTGAGATACACATTTATTGCATGTCTGTGCAGAGATGGGTGCTAGGCAGGACAACAGCTACAGTTAGGTCAGGATGTAGTGGTACATTTAAATTGTTAAGCTGCAGACAGTTTAATGGTCTAGAGTTTGGCAGCAGATGAGAAGAATTCTTAAAAATACAGTTCTGGAATTTATAGCTGAACTTGAGTGATGTGAGGTATCTACTGTCAGGCCTAGTTCTGAGCTAAACCTTGTGTAGAAGTTGCTCCTATTTGAGTTTTGCTATTTTTTTTACATAGCAGTAAAATGCTTTGGTGTGAAATGAAGGATAAGATACAGGAGTGTAATGAGAGATAGCCAAAGAGTAATGTTTTGCTGCTTTTGATGTTGACTTAATATTGCTATCACAAGAAACTGCAGGAAGCTTGAGAATTTATAATGATTCTTTGTTGGCATTGGTCTTGATGGGCATTTAAATTCAGCCTTGAGGAACAAGGAGGAAGAGGAGATGCAAATGGCTTGTGCAGGTGGATAAGGGTAAAAGTGAGGTTGCAAAAAGAAGAAATTACAGCATATACTTGCAGAATAGTAGTTTTAAGAGTTGGGGCTTAATTTCCTGTAGTGTTGCTACCACATGGAGAAGTGTAAAAGCTGTAGTAGTAATTAAAAAAGCACAGTCTTGAAGTAAAAGGTTTGGTAGTCCTCTGATGCTCCTCAGTCATCTGCTGTTCTGGTGTACTAGCACACAGCAGGCTTGCATTAAACAGGAGAAAGCTAAACATGGCATTTGCTGGAAATAAAGCTAACTGTAAAATGTGCAAATCAGGTGCTGTTCTGACTTGTTTCAAATGAAGTATCTGAATTCTTGAACAAATGAACATGTACTGACATATTCTGGGTATTTCGTCTTAAGATGATCTGTAAGCATCCTTTAGTCAAACCCTAGAAATGCAGTTACGAAGCTGATGAAAACAGGCTTTTGTTCACTATACAGTCTGAAAGATTGGAAAAGAGAAATAATTCAAAAGACTGGTATAGTTTTGAATGGTTAATGTTTCTTGTATTCAGGGCTTAAAATGTTTGTTGGCTAGGTGACAAAGCTGATGCATCTCTAAATCAGTGACAGCATGCAAGATAAACTTACACAGTTGACGCGTGGAGTTAAGTATAATGTGGTTTCAGTGATGTTCAGATGCGAATGGTATGCCATTTGGTATGCTGAAGCATCTGAAAGACTGCCTTTCAGGAGGTGGAGAAGGCAATTTCTTCGAAGTGCAAGATTTAACAATGACATTTGTATTTTGCTCAGCCTGGGATTAACATGATGTTGTGCCTTTTTTGTTTTTGTAGGATTGGTTCTGTGAAAAGCCAGATGGCCCTTTGTCTGACTTCAGTCTAAGGATAAGCTCATTTGGTATGTGAAAAGCACTTTTGATTTTACTGACATTTGGGGGAGTTGATCTCTTGAACAGGTTAGTAGATTTAAGAAAACTGTAGTATTATCACTATGATGTTTTCATGTATCCCCTGTGGAGTAAGCAATATCAAATTATAAGGGTGACATGATGAGTAGACTTACCTTTTGACCCTCAGTGTTTCATTTACGGCAGTTAGGTATTCATACAACTTCTGATGAGTCAGTAGGTATTACCTCATAAGCATTTCTAAAACAGGCTGTGCTAAACATGAACAGCATTGAAAATAAATGTTATACGTGATATTGAGAGGTTTTAGCAAGGTCCTGTCTGACAGTTGTGTTGAAAATAAAAAAAGGTCATATGAACAGAAACTTCAATCCATTTAAAAATAAACAAAGAAAAAACAAGACAAAACATTGATATTTGGTATCATGTTACTGTAAGGCTCTCTTGGTTTAATGAAGATGATGCCTTTATAGACTGGAACAGAAATTTTTAGATACAGAACTTTCAAGCAGTTTAGATATAGAAGTTTTACATATGCCAAGTCAGGGTTGCTGCTGAAGGCAGTTTGCCCCAGGCTTTGCTTTGTGTGACTCTGCAATAGTCAGATCAGGAAACAGATTTTTCTGAGTACTGACTGTGGCATGAGGCAGTCAGGTGTTCTCAGTAGTCTCTGAAATCAGGAATGGTCTTTAAGACTGCTTGAGGATATTGTAACTTTAAGTTCAGTGTGAGGTAGAAATTTTGAGCTTGTGTCATTTAGTTGATCAGACTGTGGAAGAACAACGTGAACTTTATTTTAACATATTGTGGTTAGTTCAAATTGTTGCTGTCATATAATCCTAGAACAGCCTGGTCTGGAAGGGGGCTTGAAAGATCATCTGGCCCAACCTTTTGTAGTAAAGGAGTCCTAGATGAGATTATCTAGCACCTGCTCCAGTGCCATCTTGAAAATCTCCAGTGATGGCAACTCCACCATATTCCTGGGGAGGCTGTTACAGTGAATGATTGTACTCGCTGTGAAAAAATTGTCCTTCTATTGAGATGAAACCTCTGCCAAGTGCAACTTGTACCTGCTGCCCTTTGTCTTCTCCATGTGGTTCTGTGAAAAGAGAGGGTGTGTCCTCTTTGTAGCTACCTTTCAAGTACTGGACTACTGTGATGAGGTCATCCCTGAGTCTTCACTTCTCAGGAGAAAAGACCTAACTCCCTCCACCTTTCCTTATAGGGCAGATTCTCTGTACATTTGTAACTGCTTGCGTGTTTATGAGTGATTAGAATATGGCAGTATGTTAATTGCTGGTGTATCTCTCAGCTGCCTTTTAATGTACAGCTGAAAGGCAGACTTCTCCAATTTCTTGTCCCCAAGATGCTGGGAAATTAGTAAGGGTGAAAACGAGACACCACTTGTGCCGCTTGAATTCAGCAGAATTTGGACAGTTAAAGAAAGTAGAGCGTTCAGAGATTAGGCTTTACATTTGTGTTGGAAGAGCAGAAATGTTTTATGAGGTCTCCAGGTTGCTAAGTTCAGTAATGGTTTGACACAGAACAAAGAGGAAGAGCAGCGCTTGTGAAGAGAGCTTGAATTGCAAGTCAGGTGGAAGTGAGTCTTGGTACTTCATGTGTTGTTTGTGCCAGCTCTTTCTGAATAGGTGTCAGCTTTGGTTGCTAACTTTTCTGTTACATATTGCAAGTAAAGGAAATAGTCCTCACCCCTGTAAAGTCCATCTGTTGTGGCAAACAGTAAAAATAGTACTTTAAATAGTTGGTAAGGTGTTTGTATTTGCTGCTTGTTACGTTGAACATAAATATCAGTATATTTTATACTGACTTCAGTCTTCCAGGTGAGCAGGAGCTCTGGGCATTGTTCAGACTATGAAAGCAGCAGTTTAACATTTTTGTTTAGCATTGAATGAGCAAAGTTTCCTAACTGACTTGCTGATATACCTAATGTTGTCTGTCATTTCCCCCCCCCCCCCCCCTCTTTGAGAAGCTCTTGTGTACAGATGAGCTCTTTAACTAATGTGTTTGTCTTGTTGTGGAATGCGCTGGTCCCTGGTGTTTGGTTTTTTAGGGGATAGCCATGCCATTAGGTTAAGCAGCTTTAACTTGGAAGGAAGGCACTTGAAAGTCAGTTTCTGTGATGTACCATATACTTGAATGTCCTGAAATTTTGTGGGTCTCATGTTTTTTTTCAGTTTTTGTATCTTTATGATGGTTCCTGATGTATTGTGATCTTGACACTGATACTGCAGAGTAGGGAGTTTTGGTTTTGTATAATCACTCGGGTAGGAAGACAGCTCTGAAGATTGGCTGGTCCAAATCCTTGCTAGAGTAGGGTTAACTATAACATGCTGCTCAGGACCTTGTCCAGCTGAGTTTCTAATTTCTCCAGGGTTGGAGACTATACAAGCTCTCTGGGCCACTTGCCTGTTATTTAACCACCCTCAGAATAAGATTTTCCTTATGGCAGAACAGGATTTCCTGTATTTCAATTTGTACCCATTGCCTCTTGTCCTCTTGTTGTATATCAGTGGAAAGAATCTGACTCTGTTGCCTTTGGTCACTTCTGTTAAGAGGTAAGATCCTTTTTGTAGGGGGACAAAGACAGTGAGTTGTTTCACATTGATAATGTGCAGCTGTGGCCTTTGATGTGCAGCTGTGGTCCTGCAGCAAAGTAGTTAAATAGCTTTGAGGAAGTGTGGGGGAAAATCTAGATAAAGCAGAGACAAGGATGAGGAGAGGCTGGCTGGAAGAAGAGCACCGGATGAAGAGAGAACCCAGATGCAGCAGAGTAGCCTGTGGTGGGCAGCAGCTGGTTGCATGGACAGTAGAGTTTGACCAATGGTAAAGCTTTTGACAGTGTGTGTACAGAGTGTAAACTTACGGAAGCTGTGGCTAGCTAATAGTAAAGGTCCTTGCTTCACCGTCCTTGCAAAGTAGTGCTATTGTACGCCACACCTTTTAACTTTCTTGTCTCCAGGCACAGCAGTTCCAGCTCTCAGCCTCTTTATGTATGACAGATGTGCCAGTCTTTTCATTATCTTTATAGTCCTTGGCTGAATTCACTCCAGTATGTCAGTGTCTGTTTTGTACTGGACAGCCTAGAACTGGATGGAGCACTCTAGATAGGGTGTTATTGGTGGGGAAGGACCACTTGCCCCCAGCTGCTGGCAACAGTCTTCCTAAGGTACCCTAGAAGGCTGTTGGCTTTTACTGCAAGGTCACATGGCTGGCTTACGTTCAGTTTGCTGTCTACCACAGACTTTGGGTTTTTCTTTGCAAAGATGCTTTCCACCTAGTTTGCCCCAGTGTGTACTGGGGCCTGGGGCTACTTCTCTGCAGGTACAGGGTTTTTGCATTTCTCTTTGTTGAACTTAAAGGTTGTTGCCCACCTGTGTCTTTAGCATGTTCTGAGTTCTCAGAGTGAAACAGCCCTGTGTTATGTCCTGTTTTTGTATGTCTGCAAGCTTGCTGAAGGTGCGTTCTGTCCCATCATCTGGATCATGAAGGAAGGTGATAAACTGTGTTGGACCCAGTATTGATCAGTGGGGTACTCTACAAGTGATCAGTCTCCAGCTGGAGTTTGTGTTGCTGCTGCTGACCCTTGGAGCCCAGTGGTTCAGCCTACTTTAAGTCCTCCTTCCTGAACAGTTATGTAGGCTGTACTTTATTGGTTTCTATGTGAAGATGTTACTTTTCCAGGTACTGTTGGAAGAGCTAACAGAGGTCAGCGTATGCAGGATCATCTTGAACAGTATTCTAGGAGTAGAGGTAGGATTGCATGGCTAAACCTTCTAGGTTTTGGGGTGGCTAAGCCTTCCTTTTGAACAAAACATTTAGAGTTTCTTGCAGCTGGTGTCCTGGTAGATTCTGGAAACTAATTTTACTATGTTGGTAGTAGTACTGTTGCAGAGTGGTGCTGTTGCTTACGGAAAACATTTGTTAGACCTGTCTTAAGCTTTATAATTCTAATTAATTTTCTTTGTCTTAGAAAAGGGACACTTTCGTCATGTGGTATTTTTTCATTGGGTGGGAAGTAGGCTACAGACCAGAGGTCCATTTCAGCCTGAATTAATCTGTAATTTTACTGATGAGTTAAAAAAAATAAATCCAAACTGAAACAACAGGAAAATTCCAAACTGGAGAACCTACTCTGAAGTCAAAGATAGCTTTGAATGTTAGGTTTATTCTTTTTTCTAGTTACAGATCCTGGTGAATGGCTGAACCGACAGTGTCAACCAGTGAGTAGACCTGGTAGCAGAAGGAATTTTGCAGACAGAGGTAACTTTCTGGAATGTCTCTAATTCTAGTGGCTAGTTGTATTTGATAAATTTTCCCTGTTCAGGTACTAAATTTTGTTGTGTCAGAGCCAAATGAGTGTTTGACTTGGAAGGTAATACTTGTCCTTATTGCTGCATGAGGTAGGCACTCAGTATCACCCCTTGGTTTTTACTGCACAGCATAACGTACCCCACCATATTTGCCAGAAAGCAGGACTCTACACTTAAAAATCAATGTTTTGTTTACCTCTTGCTTTGATTCCATTCTCCCTGGAAAGGGGTATTTTTTCTGGTAATTTTTTTGAGTCATAATGTAGTATAAAAGGCAGCTGAACATTAGTATTCACATACATACCATGTGAGGGAGTATACTAGTGCTCTTCTGTGGAAGCCCTGAAAGCTTTTTTTAGTGTCTGTAAAGCAATACTTAATTCCTGTCCTCTTACTGCTTACAATGGCAAGTGCCGCTTCTGTATGCAGTGCACATTGAAGAGGTTAGTAGTTGGCAGTTTGGCAGTACTGCAGTATATTCTTCCACCAAGTGCTATTGGAAGCACATCGGGCAATGGAAGCTACTATCATGTAGCATCTAAGATAATTTTGTGGCTGTAAGTGGGGCAGGTTATGAAGCGAGGAAGATGGTAACTCTAGTCACTGGGGCGGATTTAGAAACAGCTCTGACCTGCAGAACAGCTTGGAGCCACTTGAAGTTGGTAAAGTCAACACTATTTCTGCATCTCTTGGATTAAATCCCATTATGGTAGGGGAAAGCTAGACTTGTTTGACTAAGCAGACAGCAACACTTTTTGTGGTGCTGTGGAATGATGATGAACAGGTCTGCTGGAGACTTTCCAGCAATTGCAAAGTAATTCACAAGCTGTATTTAAGGTCTGTAGTATATATAGTTGTTTATATCTAGACTGTCTCTTACATGTGAGCCTTTAAGATGGGATTTTTATTTATTTTTTTTAATTTGGAAAATCTCAAATGACATACCAATTGGTATCCATCAAGTATGGGTGGAGAAGGAGCTACAGATGCTGTGATAGGAGAACTCCTTGGTCTCATTTAGCAGAAGATGTTCTTTGTCATTAAAAGACGACAGAACAGCTGCTCAGTTGAAGAATAAAGACTGATGAGTAAATGACAATATAAGTTGACTGCTTGCATCTTAGGCAATACCTTAAACTGTCCAATCTAAAATTAGAAGTACCTTGTTTATGTATGTGGCTGCTTACTTCCTTTCCCTCCGCATCAGGAGTGGCTAGGGAAAGCATTTAGAAATACAAATACACTAAATACTTGCCATGACCTGTCCCAAACAACTGAATAAGCAGTTTTAAGTAACAAAAAACATAGAAACTGGTAGATCTGAAAGGCATGTTTTCAAATCCTAACGCATTGTAGGAGGCATGATAGCAATACTACCTTAGCCCACAGTATTGGTTATGAAAACTGAGAAGGTACAAATACTGAATTTGTCCTGTGACTATAGTAGAGGACTGAACTGATATGCATCGTAACCAGAGAGTTGAAAGTTAGTAGCTTATATGCATGTGAAGTCAAATACTTCAGGACTTAATATTGGATTTGCTTTTTGCAGGAAACGGTGCTACAGGAGGGCATAAATGCTTCTTATATTTTTAGCCAAAAAAATATTTTTTCACTGTTTAAGCAAATTAGTTTTACTGTGCTTTTACCTGAATTCACAAAAAAAGGACCTCATAGAATAATTGCCAAATAAAACACACTTGATCTGCATAAGCAAAGTTGGGCAAACTGAGTTGTTGTGTGCTATGCTGTACTGCAGGTTCTCAAGAATGGAACACCGTAGAAAGTTGCCGTACACAAATCAGAGGTTTTAGAGGATTTCCTCGTGGCATTGGACAGAGTGAGAGTAAGTTTTTGATATTGACTGGTTTGTGAGGGAGCAATATACATTTGGTCATTCTTGCTGGGTTTTCTTGTTCCTCGAGAACTACAGGTATAAAAAGGTGAAAGCCATGAGATAGCCTCTATTCTTCAGCTGTGTTGTGGAATGTGGATGGTGTGGTGTCTTTGGAAAATAGTATCGCTGGCAATAATACAGCACAGGTTGGAATTAGAAAGAATCTGTTGAGGCTTTTGCACTGTAAAGTTTTTGGAATAAACAGTGTTTGTTTTAAGCATACTATTTCATTATGTTTATTTTTTGACACTATATCCACTGCACTGTGTATTACTTACAGGTATTCAAGATGAGCAAAGAGACAGACCTCAGCCTGACTTCCTTGTTGGCTCTAGAGGAAGAGCAGTGTTCAGAGGTTGTGCAGGTGAGAGACTTCAGTACGGTGGTGAACCTTTCAGACTTCTTCATTGTTTATTTCTGGCAGTGCACACCTTATTAGGTTTTCTAAATGCTGTCTCTGTGATTGTTCTCCCTGTCTGAATTAACCTACTGCAAATGTTAGACGGCTTGCTTGCATGGTCACACAAGACATGTTTGTAGCTTGGATAAATTATAGTAATTGGATATGCAAAGCTGTTGTCTTCCATCATGGTTTTTCTTTGTGGCCCTACTGCGTCAGTTAATACACAGTGAAGCAGAGTTGCTGACCTGGAATTCAAAGCAAGACTTCAAGAACTTGTTCAATTTTGAAGTAGTCTCTCTAGACTTTTCCCCACCACCACCCCTTCCCCCCACAAAGGGAAGTATTGTCCTATGTTTGTCCAGGCTGACAGATAAGGTTTGTAGCTCTGAGAGGCCAGCTCTTCCTTCTGATGACTTTATGCTAAGGTGTTTTTTTGGGTTTTTTTCTGTCTTTAAAGGATTTTCCCCTCATGGTGCTATCTTCCTTAGCATCAGTGCCAATTGTGACTTGTAACCCGTGTGTTGTGCTGCCTAGAGCATAGTAATCTATCACTCAAAGCCCCATAATTCAAACTAGAAATAACATTAAGCAGTGTAATGGGTAGGAAATGGCTGACATTCTCAATGTGAGAACACTGTGTGATACCAGTAAAAGAATTTTTCACTGTAGGAAAAGGCAAAACTATTGTACACGTTTTCAAAAGTGGTCCTAGATACCCAAAGAACAATCGATTTGCATCTATTTGACTTGGTGCAAATTCAATTTTTTAGATTTTTTGGTTCAAATTGTTATTTTTAGAAATTTAAAACTTCTTAAAGTTTATTTTTATAAACTTAAAAATGTTTATAGAGGCAACATGCTAATACTCATAGTGGACATAACTGTATCCTTAATGCAGGATAGTCATTCCTTTTTCATGGTGGTTGTAAGAAGTATTAGTATGTAAAGACTGTCACAGATCCTAGTAGGAAGTGGTTGCACTGGTCTGTGTAGAGGTACACATGAAAAGCACCTGGAAAGTTTGCTCTTCATAAGTAAGTGTTGCAAGAAGATGTGCCTGGATCTAGTGAAGGAGCAGAGCAAGTGCTGTTGTACTGCCTCCATCTCTGAATAGCGGTCACATTGCTAATAAGAGTTTGTAGAGGTAATGGAGATAGGGCTGTGCTGACTTTTCTTAAAATAGTTGTACTTCATGCAATTAGAAATTTCGTGTAAGCATATTTTCTGATCGAAAAAGAAGTATTTAAAAGTGATTACACACACTGTATGTTGCAACTTTGCTTGCATTCTCTGTCACCATCTTGACGAAGCTATAGTTTTACGGATTGCTTAAAGAGTATTGCTGCTGAACAGAGCACTCCTGATCCAAGTCACAGTATTGTCTGCCTCTTCAGAACTATGTTGTGATTTAATCCCAGCTGGCAACTAAGCACCATACAGTGGTTTGCTCACTCTTCTGATTGTCCCCCCCATCCCAGTGCAGGGAGAGTAAAAGTGAGAAAACTCATGGGTTGAGATAAAGACAGTTTAAATAAAGCAAAAGCTGTGCACACAAGCAAAGCAAAATGAGGAATTGGTTCACCACTTCCCATTGGCAGGCCAGTGTTTAGCCATTTCCAGGAAAGCAGGGCTCTATCATGTGTCAGGGTTACCTGGGAAGAGAAACGCGATCACTCCCAGTGTATCCCCCCCTTTCCTTCTTTCCCCAAGTTATATACTCGGCGTGATGTTCTGTGGTATGGAATATCCCTATGTTAGTTCAGGTCAGCTGTCCTGGCTGAGTGACAAGTGGCTGCGATGGGGGGTGGCAAAACAGCCCTCCTGTCGAGTCACAAGGTTCAGAAGGGATCCCCTTGCTTTCTAAACCCCTTTTCAGAGAGGAGTCTAGATGCAGCTTCCAGTCCTAGTCCCAGACTTTGTCAGTCATTTTGAGTCTAAAGGATTACATGTACAGCCACTCAGACTCAGTGTTTAAATTGAGCAACGCCCTGCATGGGTGGTATTGGGAGCATTGTTGCCCTGGTTTTTATTATATTCTGCATTTCTTATAACAAGGGTCCTCAAACTTTAAACAGGGGGCTGGCGTGCGGATGAAGTGGCAGGAAGTCATCTGCGGCTGCTTGGTTCCCCCCAGTGTGTGTGGGGTTTCTCTAAATACTGGGGGTGGATTGAGGACCCTGGGGGGCTGTATCTGGTTTGCAGGCTGTAGTTTGCGGACCCCTGTCTCATAAAGTCACTCTGTTTTGTAACTAGATACGGTTGAAGAACTGTAGGTGCTCCTTTAATTGATGGTTTTAATACTGTGAAATCCATAAATCAGTTAACATTCTAATGCAGGGCTGAGGGCATGGGTCTATCAGGAATGTATTTACTTCCTGCCAATTGACCTCTCTCCCTGCTGAATCAGTTCTCTGGCTTAAGCTTAGTGGTGTGGACCTGGTGAACCCATAGTGGGGTGGTAGTGGGTGGTTTGGGCAGTTTTCCAGTGGTTGGAATGACCCAGCCCGTGTGGCACCCGTAATTAGCTATCTCTTGCTCAGACTTGCTCAAGGTGTTTAGGTGCACCTGTTTGTGTTGGAGCTGTGTGGCAGTTGCGGAAGCATTTGTAACACAGCTGTTTTGTATATAGTCCTGAGCATTGGCTGTGTAAGTTTTCAAGCTATCCAGGAAACTGTGAGAAAAGGGAGTTGGTCTTGCTGGATCAACAGCTTGATACGTTTCTCTCATACATAGTTTGTAGGCAGGCTGCCTTTTGCATAGACACAGCCACATCTGAGAACCCTGAGGTTTTGACAGCAAGAGGGTAACCTTACTCTTGTGGGTCTATACCATCAGCCCAATAGGTGGCTTGTGTGGTTAATGAATAGTTGAGGTCACCTGGTGTGACAGTTAAAAATATTCCAGGGCCTCAATAGCCTCCTGTTTCTTCCTTAATAAGATTTGTTGTCCCCCCATTAAGGGAGACTTGCTGCACATACCCTATTCCAGGCGTTGGGAGGAATCCGAAATACTTTTAATGTAGCTTCACCAATTCAGCCAGAGACCACAGGACAGTATGTACAGTGGTACAGACATCCTCATCTCATTTGCAGTTTCAGTTGTGCTCAGTGGTCGTACAGACATAGGTTCTGGGGTAGGATCATAATCAGAACCTTCCAGTGGTTCATGATTTATTTTCATTATCACACCGTATGTCTCCATCCCCCCCATGTCTTGGTATCTGCACTGTGTATTGATTTGCGGATTTGCTTAGCCGAGACTGAGGACAATATTTGATGTCACAGTAGATTTAAGCTTTCCTGCAGTTTTTTTCTTGCTGTTCAGCTAAGGCTAATGGTATTTTAAGTTCCCTAGTTTCAGTTGTGAAGCTTTGGTTTTTACTCATGAGGGTAGGTACTCATGTCCGCTATTTTTGTGCCCATTCTTTTCTTGCTTGGGATGGGGCATGCTTACATTCTTGAAGCAATTTATCTATAGCAATCCTCTTCATGATGCGATTTTTTGTCATGTTGAAGAGTCTTGGTAAGTGGCCAGGGGGTGGGGAGACCACCCTCCTGTTGAGTCACAAGGTTCAGAAGGGATCCCCTTGCTTTCTAAACTTCTCAGAGATGAGTCCAGGTGTGGCTAGATCCAGCCCCAGTCTCAGCCTTCATCAATGGTTTTGAGTCTAAAGGGTTATCTATAGAGCTGTTGTCCTGTAGGTGGGTTTGTTACCTGGTGTGCAGCATCAGTTCACACACCAAGTCAAGGTATGTCTATTCCTTTATTCTACTTTGTGTTAAGTAGGGAGCTAGGTGGTGACCCACAAATGCCTAGCTCGCTGATTGTCAAAACTGCGCACTATTTATACAGTCCAGTAAGCAAAGACATCAGCCTTCATCGGTTACAAGTTAGATAATTCCTTCACTGCTTCATGAAGTAGCTAGTACTCAGTTTCCTATCTGTAAAGGAATTCTCTTGCTTCTCATGGTAGTTAGTTTGCACACTCAGTCTCAACTTTTTTGGGGTCTGGGGGGGTTTCCTGAGTTGGTGATCAGTGAGTCAGTGGTTTTGACCTCCCCCTGCCAGAATTACCTTTCCCATAGTTAGAGAAATTTCCAGTCAGGTCTTTCATGTTGTGGTGGTACTTCATTAATCACCAGCAAGTTCTTTGTTTAAAGGATGAAGTGATTAGCAGGACATAAAAACCCGCTTATCTTTGTCTTAAAGTCAAGCTACTAATGATACATTCAATTTTATTAGTAATTTGGTACCATGGCGACTCAGAGTCAATATTTGCTTGTCAGAGTCCAGCTTAAGGACTTCCACTGAAACAGTTTTGCCAAGTTGAAAAAATAGATGATTTATTAAGGTGACATAGCAGATTCAGAATTGCTATTGGTAAGTATGCTTACTGCAGAAAAAATTGGGCTAGCATTGAAAGTTCAGTGCTTTGTTAGCAATATTATCCCAGATAACATCTGATGGTAGTTGAGGAGGTGCAAATCTTACTGAGGGTTGCCCCTGCTTGGGGAGGTGAGAACTCCAGGCCCATTAACGCATCTGGTAGTTAGTCTTTTGTCCTCAAAAAAAAAAGTAATTTGTACTCAGAGTGCAGTGGGACTAAGTCAGTTATTGTGTGCCACTTGGCCCTTGACAAGGTATCAATTTTGGAAGGTTATTTGGGCCCAATGGTTCAGCATGGAGCAGGAAGGATTCATTACAACCGAATTCACAGTTACAGCCTGGGCTGCACTGAAGCAACACCGGGCTGTTAAAGCCCCTGCCTCAGCCTGGGCATCAGTCAGTTGGTTGGCTTGTTAGACCACATCTGTTACCTGTTTTGTGAGATAGGCATGCTGCTCAAGTCAAACTCCTGAATTTGCTTTGAGCCACAGTCATTTGTTAGATCAGGATGGGGTCCGGGGGGAGTGCCTTACCACAGTGCCATCCTAGTTTCTTGTGCCCCTCCAGCCTTCTTGCTGGCAGGGTCTAAGAAACTGAAAAGTCCTTGATTTTTTTGTGTAAACATTCCTCAGCAAGAACTAAAAACATCAGTATATCAGTATATTATCAGCCTTATTCTCAGACCAAATCCAAAACACAGCACTGCAGCGGTTACTACAAATAAAATTAACTCTTACCTCAGCTGAAACAAGAACAAACTGTTAGTTATGTTTGGAGTTAATAATTCAATGTTGTGGAGAATGAGCAATTGGATTAATATGCTGTCCTAATGCTATTTTGTGCTTGTACTGCTGCAGTGAGGAAGAGTGCTGCAGATGAGGGAGGGCAAAGGAGGCATTGCAGAGTCACTTTTGTGGTACTGGTCTTAAAACTGTCAGTCTTACAGTATGATTTATAAGAATGGCTTGAGCTGTGCATTTGAGTAGAGAACATGTTAACAGCTTTTGTTGTTTTTTCCCCTCTTCACTCAGTGTCCCTTTCCTACATTTTTAGCATTTTTAGCCTTTTTTCTTTTCTGGGGGGCCTTATGTTAAACGATTTTTTTTACCCTTCTTTGAAATCAGTGACACAACATCCTATACAGAGTAGCTAGAAGCTACCAGTTAGGTTTAAGGCTTTTTCTGGTTTGTGTATAGCAAGAGTAAGGACTTTAAAACTGAATCTGGAAATGCTGCTGTTAATAGCTCAGTCTTCATACAGATTTTACTGTAAAAACATGCTGCTTCCTGACTCTTAAGCATAAATGTCTTTGGCTTTCAAGTGGTAATAAATGCAACACACACACAGTATGTGGATGTCAAGGTCAGAATTTTCATGGAATGGGTGTTACAAATGTGTGACTATTCAAGTAACAGGATAGTTTCCTGATGCAAGTTGTCTCCTAACAGTTGAAAAATTATTGTGATGACACTGGAGTTTATGGCTATAGCTCTTTAGTTATTTGGAAGCTGGTTATATAGCATAAAACAAGCATCTTCCTGATTTTGTGGAAAAGTTGAATGGCTCTTAAAACCAGGATGCTTTAACCTAAGCACATGTGAATTTCTTGTTACTTACAGTATTTTTATGTCACCATTTTTAGGGGGAAAAAAAAACAAACCTCAAGAGGTAACAAAACAAGGTTATAAAACACATTTCTGTGACACTTCAGTTTCTTGTTATAGATGCTTTTTATATTCGCTCATGATTAATATCAAGTGAATATAGACAACTGTATCTGCCCTTGCAAAGTATATGCTGGATTTGGGCAGGATGGTTCTTCTTGGTTGTCTTTAAATACAGCTTGTTTTGTTGTCGAGACCTCTTGTGATGGCAGTCTCATAATCTGGGATGATTGCATTTGATTTTGATAAGGGACTTGCTGTAAGTCAAATAAGGAGCAGATGTGGTTTGTGAAGTCCCTCAGTAAGAAGCTGGGTTTAATTCCTTCATGTTGTTACAGAGAGGTCCTGCTAAGTGCATCCTCTCGTTCTGCTCTTAAAAACAGAAATATGGGCCCTTTGTCTTCTGGCTTTCCATAACTAAGCTGTCATTGCTCACCTTTTGTTGCTTATTTCCGCTCATTCTGTGAACTATATCAGGACCCATTGAGTTTTCTGAGTGCCTCTAGGAATTTTTCATGAAGTTTTTCCTTAGGTTTTTTTTAATCAAGAAGCTGTTTCCTAAAAGCAGTTAACTTTGAAAGGCTTTCTTTAACAGTAGCTTTCAAAGAATGCAGTGGAGAAAGAGGTTCTAAAAGAGGTACGAAGCTTCTTCACAAGTACCATGCTGGTTTTAATTTGTTCTAAACTCAAGGAATATTCTGTTATTTAAAGCTGCAGGAAGTGATAGGGTAAAAAAGATGGCGAGATGGGTAAACAAATGACCATCTCAGAACTGTTAATGTAATGTGTGTTGCCAGTATGTTTAAATTTTATTAATCTTTAAATTATTGGGTGGCACATGGTTGTTCTTGCCTAAATAAAGACTTAACTTGTTGGAATGGGGTGCTGAAGAATTCCTCCGTTGCTGGCTGTTTCTTCTCTCTAATAGTAAAGCTTATCTACTTGAGACACAAGTGTTAAAGAACTTAATTGGCAATAATGTAGGCATGTAAGTGATGATTGTAATTAAACCATGAAGGAATGATAGGATCTCTGCTTCAGGTGCTGTAGCATCTGGGATGCTATTTCTGGAGAACAGGCTTGCTGTGTTTTATGGAGTGCAAGTTAGTAAATGAATCTTTATATGCAGGAGATCAGGTTGAAATGTATGATGTATAATGACTTTCTGATGTGTATTGAAAATGTCAGTTGGGACAGTCTACTAGAATGACTACTTAACTACAGTGTTTGTGCAGTAACTTTAGCCTCACTTTGCCTTTCTTACTCTTGAAATGCAAAATAACAAATGGTGAACTGATTTCTGTATGAGTAGTTAGGATTCCTGATCCTTCTCATTTGAGGTCCCTGTGAACTGGCTTCTATTGCTAACCTTTCAGTGAGCATCAGGTAATTAATTTTATACCTCTGAGTTTATTAGCTTGAGAAATACCTTAAGGCATACAAAACTCTAAATGTACTGCCATGAACAGATTAATTTTATCCTTGTGTTTTAATAAATGCATTGTTACTGAATAGGATAATTTCTAGTGTAATAAGTTTTTTGTGGTAAATTGGTTTTTGCATGGTGGTAAAGTACAGCCTAATTTAATTTTTGTGAGTAGCTCTTTAAAGTAAGGTCCTTAAGCAAATGTAAGACAAGAATGCTTTACAAAAAGTCTGATTTAACTAGTAAGTGAGATTTAGGTCTAGTAGTATAAAACAAAGTCCTAATAAAACTCACTTAGGAACTTTCTTGCATTCCTGGAAAGTGGAGAGAAGTCTAAATGATATCCCACTGAACCTAACTTAAAAAGCTCCATACTTTAAATAGCTTTCTTTATATTCTGTTCATATAAGTTTTCTTTATATTGTTTATGAACTTGAGTGGTTGTGTTCCTAAGGTCCAAAGGTGACTTACGTGCCTCCTCCTCCACCTGATGATGAACAAGCCATCTTTGCACATTATCAGACAGGAATTAATTTTGACAAGTATGATGAAAATCTTGTTGAAGTGTCAGGACTTCACCCTCCAGCACCATTACTGGTTAGTGAGCTCCTTTATCTCAGGGTTTGTTGAATGTGATTCTGCAAGGATATATATGGAGTCTGATATTCACTGTTAATGGAAATATTTGAATCTTAGACAGTACTGTGTTGGAAGGAGATGCTGCCCATTTGAAAGGTAAAAATTGGAATTCAAAGTGACATTGAGAAACTACAGAAATGGCCCAGATAAGTAATACTGGATTTAAATTGCAGGAAAATACTGGTTTAGATCTTGAAAGAAAGAGTCTTTGGCAGCAGTTTCTGGGAAGGCTGGTGGAGTCATCTTTTTGAAGTCTGGTATTGGGGTATCTTTAACAATGTAAATGAATACTCGTCAGAGTAATTGTCATCTGGACTGGACATGTGGTTTTGAAGTAATTTGTGTTTTCAGTGGCTTCTTATTGTTTAAAAGTAATATATGTTAACTACCTCGTATGGAGTAGAGGCAAGTGTTTAAAAAAACAAAAGGCCCTTTTTGGGTAAAAAAGTGAGGAAGAGGGGCAGAGGGGGTAGTAGCACCTGTGTTGAAAGAGAAGATGTAGAATGTTTTTTGGCCATCCATCTTCTGAAAGGTTTTCTCACTGAAGTTTTAACTGGTTTTGTCATGTGTGATGCTTTTTGGTCCTGGATGGGATGTTGCTTTAGCTCCCCTTACTACTTTCAATGCAGAGACTAGTTATGTATGTCCTATGTGAAATGAGAAAAAGTTTTAGTTTGTTTTCATAGCATGCCATGGTGTGAGTTTACCTCCTGGAGTTCAGATATATGGCTTCTGAGCAGTTTTCTCTCAAAGCTGGTAAGACCAACTGGAGGCCTTCACTGTCCTACAAACAGCTTTACTTCAATGCCATGTGCTAGTTGAAGAAACCTTTGGGGCTTTTACCTGTAGGAATCTTGGCAATCTAGATGACTGGTGAAACCCCCTCAAAAGTTAATACTTTCTAGCGTTTGGATGTCTGTATCCTATGGTAAGCATCTTGGGTTTTAAACTTTTAGCTTCTGTGGTTGTGTACTGTTAATTTTTTCTCTTACAGACTTTTGAAGAGGCTAACCTCTGTCAGACATTAAACCAGAACATCGCTAAAGCTGGATACTCTAAACTTATGCCAGTACAGAAGTACAGCATTCCTATTATACTGGCAGGACGGGATTTAATGGCATGTGCCCAGACAGGATCGGGAAAAACAGTAAGCATTTTGTGTAGTAGTCATACTCCTGGAAGTGTGTGACCTTGAACTTTTAGGTAGATGCCTCAGTCTTCCATGTGCCAGATGCTTCACAGCTTGCTTGTCTAATTATTTGACTTGCACTGCAGTGGCAGGTGTGGTATTAAGCACAGGTGTGAATGATGGATGGGTTGTTGCATTTTTGGGCTGAATTTCTTTCTGATTGTAGTGAACTAGTGTCTTGATACAGTAGAGCAGTCTTTAGGGCTAAAGATACATATTCACAAGTGTAGGCAGTCATAGAAACTGCTGATGAAAAAAATCTCAGCATTTGAAAGTTGGGGTCTATGTTGTGTGGGGTTTTGGTTTAGGTTTGGTGGCTTTTTTTGGTGAGTTTGTGTTTCTTGTGTCTTTTAGAAAAAAACAACTTAGGCCACATTTTACAGTGCTGTGCTGGTTTGTCATCCTTTGTTTGATCTGCACCGGGCTTAGTTTTAGGGGATTCAGTATTAATCATGGAATGGTTTTGGGAGTAGACAGTTGTCTCAACTTCTTAAACTGTCTAATGTACCCAAATCTAACCACTGACAGCTCAGTATGAGAACATTTAGATATTAAATATAGGTCTTTCCCATTCAGTGTAGTGTTGAATTCTAGCTTTATGTAGCTTACTAGTTATTTGGAATGCTTTTGGTACTGCTATGCAGCTTCTATTTGGGGGTAACTAGTCTTACACGGAAGTAGGGATGCTGGCACAGCTGTATTGCAAACTAATCTACTGTAGTAGCCTGGAGAATGGTGATAGATGGTTATATTACAAATCTACTGATGATAATGTAAAGCTTGTAAGTAAATGCTAAGAAGGATTTTTGATCCTGGGGTACATAATTATCAAAATATGTCAGCATGATGTTTGGAACTACCTGAAGAACCCAGAAGTTACCTAGTACATGACTGTGTTCCTACATTATTAGGAATGTAGGAACCACCAGAGATGGAAGATACACGTTTTCATGCTTCTTAATCAAGGAGAAATAAGCATAACTGTTATACAGTGCATTCAGGTCAATCCTTCTGCAGTCTTGATTTACTTGAAATTGATATTGTGCTCTGTCATTCTAGCTTTAAGATTGATATACAGCTTCTAGTGTGTGTCTCTGATTAAAGCTTTAAAACTAAACAGCATAAATACTGCTGCTTTTTCCTAGGTAGCTTTTCTTCTACCAGTTGTGGCCAACATGATGAAGGATGGTGTAACTGGCAGCAGCTATAAAGAGCAGCAAGAACCGGAATGTATTATTGTTGCCCCTACTAGAGAACTGGTAAATCAGATCTTCATGGAAGCAAGGAAATTTTTGTATGGGTAAGCTTTTGCACTGCTGCCTGGTATTACTACATTTTCTGAAGCAACAGTGCTTTATTTTTTTCATGAATGTTTTCAAAATTTTTTCTGTGCCAGTTGAGTGACTACTAACACTTGAATTTATATGACAATACTGGATAGCAGGTTTCTTACTGTATGGCTAAGGATTTAAACTCCTTTCTTATATTTGGAGTGGTGGGGGGGTGGAGACTGTTCCAGCTTCAAGAGGAGATAAGTACTAAACTTCTGTCACAATATTTGCTGATGAGAAAAATGGAATTTCTTAGATGAAGTAACTTAAATTTAGCTTGCCTTATGTAATTTATACTTGCTTTTATTTTTGTCGTGACAAAAATACAGGTGTGTGTTAGGGTGTTTAGTTAACTTTCATTGATAGTTTCTAGTAAGTGTACTAGTCTTGGACAGAAATTTCACAGCTCAAGCAAGCTTTTTCAGCTCTGCTTCAAACCAGAACAAAAGGTGTAAACTTGTCATTGAGCCCTTGGGTGTTGTGTGAGAGTACATTTGTACTAGTTTGCCAGCAGTTTTTGTGCAGCTGAGTGATTGGTTTCACCAGTGCACAGGAAGAGAATCTATTGTCTCCTAATGGCTTGTTACTGTTAGGAGGTGGAATGGAGAACATAGTACAAAATCTGGTGGGCTAAATTATATTTGCTTTTGCTTGTTCAGTCTTACACTCGGAGGCTGTCTGCCTTTTGCAAGTGTCGTCATGTTAGTCTATCTACTTACTAAGCATGTTACTAGGAACAGCTTCCTAACCTCTAAAACTGTTCTATGTAGCTAGTTCAAAATACATGTAAGTTATTTCACAATAAAATACCTTTTGAATTTAGAAAGTTTCGGCTACAGCTGCCCTGCAGTAAAAGCAAGATAACCTACATTTAGGGGGCAGTTAATATCAGAGTGTGAATCTGTTGCCTCAGACGAATTGCATGTGTATTGCTTAATTCAGATTCATGACATTTTAAAGCTCTTTCACTTGGTTCAGAAATAGGAATATGAATATATAATAATTGATACTGGGTAAATGTTGAAATGTTATGAGTCCAAGCTGTTTCTGTTCTTGACTAAAGCTTTCTGAAAAGTTCCCAGATTTATCCGATTCACTGTTGTTATGAAGCTGAATTAGTCTCTTCAAGAACAGACAGTTTGAGTATGAAAACACTCATTGCATGTGTGTGAAAGCCTTAGCAGGAGGTGATAAAGATAAACTTGAAAACTTGCTCTTCAGCTGTGTAAGATTGTTCTTGCTTATGGATGTGGTTTACTACAGAAGAATATCTGATGTAGCTGTACTGCAGGGGTCCTCAGACTTTTTAACCAGGGGGCTGGCGCGCGGATGAAGTGGCAGGCAGTCATCTGTGGCTGCTTGGTTCCCCCCCCAACCCCCGGTGGGGTGGGGTGGTTCTGTAAATACCGGGGGTGGATTGAGGACCCCGGGGGGCCGTATCCAGCCTGCGGGCCGTAGTTTGAGGACCCCTGCTCTACTGGGTAAATCTAATAATAAACCTTAGTAGGAAGAACTCTAGTTTAGCATTTGAATGGGTTCGAAGTCTAATGCTTGAGTGGCACACTGCATGCCAGTGTGACTGGTTGGTTTAAAAAGATCCACCCGTATGTTTTCAAAATGTGGAAGGATTATTTTCTGAAGCTATAAAGGCATATATTTGGTTCTGCTTTTTCTTCAGTATACTATATAAAAAGGGACAATGTCTAACACCATTTGGTCCTTACTGCCAGTAATGCTCTGTTGAAAGGAGAGAGAAGGATGCAGGTGAAATGAAGTGTTCTTTCTAGGCAAGCTACCTGTGCGGCCTCTATTATGTAGTATGAATGGAAACTTTGAGCTTATTGTGAGTTTCTGGTCTTGGGTCCTGCTTTTGATTATAAGCTGTGCTGTATGGTAAAGGAATTGAACCACTCTAAGCTGGTTTATGGTAGATGTGGTGATTTTTTTACGTATTTTCATGAAACAATATTGTTTGCATACTTACATAATTAACCCAACTTTTCTTCTATATAATAGAACTTGTATAAGGCCTGTTGTGATCTATGGAGGTACACAAACAGACCATTCAATTTATCAAGTAATGCAAGGCTGTAATATACTATGTGCAACTCCAGGAAGGCTTCTAGACATCATTAGAAGAGAAAAGGTAAACTTAATCTGAAAATCTGAATTGCCTAAATGCTTAACTTTTTACATGCCGGTTTTCATTCTTCAGATTTGATAGAAGCAAAGATAGAGCTATGAAAACCAGTCAGTATGCTGCCTTTGTACAGGCACTTAACTTTGAGGTGAGCTTTTCTGGAATATCTAAATACTGTGAGGTTTCGGAAGAACAGTGTGAGTCCAGATACCTTCAGACCCTTTCAGGGTTCACTAGAAAATACCAGTGTAAATCAAACTGGCTGTAGTGTTCTTGACAATTAAGTTTTACGGTTTAAATAAGTGTGACACCTTCTGTTGGTTCTTGTGGAAAAATTTCGTAGTGGATTTTCACTTGATGTCTGCAGACAATAGCTTTTATCTGCCTGGTACTATGCTAATATTAATTCTCTGATTGTTTTAATACTGATTTTTCTTAAAAATATTCAAAAACTCCAGGTGTAATACTGTACTGGAATTTTTATTTTTCCAGCCATTGTAAGTTCAAATTGAAATTGCTACACATTACAGTGGTGGGTCAGTGGTGTTACACTGGACCAGTGAAGTTTGGAAAAACTCTTTTTGGTAATAAACTGGAGATTAGCTTTCTGTGGTTGTCGGACTTTTAGTCAAAATTAGTCTTGGTCAGCAACAGTGAAATTGTAATGTCCTTCATACTTTCTGACATAAATTTTTCAGAACAAGGAGAATATGTGAGGGTTATATGAGAGAACCTTTCTAAAACTCAGATGTGCTAAATAGTAGTTGATCTATAGACTATCTTAGTTTACACTGCTGAATCAAGTTCTGAAGCACTTCAGTATACACATACTGTATACTCTATACACATTATAGTATTAGTGCAGGTTTAAAAGTTAAGTAGATGTTGAGATGGAAATAAAACATAACACACATAGGCTTTTATTTGTGAATAATTGATTTTACTAGTAAGAGATAAGTAAAAGGTGGATTTTGGCAACTAGGACATTCTATAAGTGTATACTGTCAGTGGACCAATACAGTTTTTCTTTCACTGAAATACTTGCAGATTGGCTTGTGTAAAGTGAAGTACTTGGTGCTGGATGAAGCAGACCGCATGCTTGATATGGGTTTTGGGTTAGACATGAGGAAGCTGGTTTCTTACCCAACCATGCCACCAAAAGACAAACGTCAAACACTGATGTTTAGTGCTACTTTCCCTGAAGAAGTTCAGAGGTGAGTAAATTAAAAATGGAAATGTATGTATGGATCTAAATGTCTGAAGAGTTAAGAGCACTCGTTGTATTGAAAAGCTTATAATCTTGCTAGAAGGTACTGAAAAGCTATGATGTTAAGATTCCTTGCTGAAGACTGCCCTTTTCTTAGGTAACAGAATTGGTAACTTGCATAGATTAACTGCTTAATTTAGGTGGGGTGTCTAAAGCAACTTAAGAAATTTGGCTGGAGACTTTTAAATTCCACCACTGCAGAAGTCCTTATACTGCCCCTGTTTGCTTCTTGTCCCTCCTGCATCACATCGGTGTAAACTCAAAAGTGTTAATCTTGCTGTTTCACAAGGAAGCACTGCTAGCAGAGTCTTTGGCACCAGCACTTAATATAACCAGACATCCCAAATACTGCTCAGCTCTAGCCTTCCTGATACACAATTCTTACTTACATGCATAAATGCTATTTGTTTTCAGTAGTTTTAAAGCTTCCACAAGTGGATTTATGATATATCTTACAGCTCTACTACTCACTACCCTTGAAGTTCCACTGCCCAGACTCTTGAGAGAACAGTCTCCCAACAGATGGCAGAGGTATTGCTGAGCCTGGGAGTAACAGAACAGAACACGTCATTCCCTGTAGATGGATGGAAAGTACTCAGTATTTCCACTTTCAAAGAGACAGGCATCTGAATACTCATTCTTAAATCAGAATACTCTGAAGTGCAGTTTGAGCAGTTGATTTAATTTTGGTGGCTTTTGTGGTGGGGATACTGTTGTGACGGTACCACTAAAAAATACCAGTAAGCATAGTACGGTTTGAGAATGTGTAAACTGATCAGACTGTTTCAGTGAAGAATGTTGGTACTTCAGGGAGTCAAATCCTGACAGCTTTCTTCTGGCCTTCAAGAAGCCTGATGGACCTCGACCTCTTTTGAGGTGGGGAGAAAACATCTTCAGTGGTTGTCTGTCCTGAATGAAAGAGGGGCCAGGGTGCTTTATCCCATGCAATCAGTTAATACTGATAGCTGTTGGGGAGATAAATCGCCTTTAAGTAGAATTGAATTGGCTTTAAACTTCATCTTAAGTTGCCTGTTCAGTTCCTCAGTCCAGACGTTTTCATAGTTTTTTGTATTGAAAGAATATCTTGTAGGGAACTGGTAAGAGCCTTGTTTCTGCAGCTGGGAGTTGAGCATTCAGGTTATACATGTCTGTGGTTCATGTTCATTCCATATGTTTACTGTTTGTGTGGGTGTCACTTTGCACTGCTTTCTGGGAAAAGATCAGATCTGTCTCCCTTTAAGATGCACAGTGTGCTCTGATTTGTGCTGGTTTTGGGGTTAGAGGGCTCTTGATCCCTTGATCTCTAGATCTGTTGTCTTTCTTTATCAGTGTGTTTTCGCTAATGCTGTGGTTTTTTGCTGCATGCTGAGGGGCTGAGTACTGGATCAGTATCTGAAAGGAGGAGACTCCTTGAAGTATTCAAGACACTTACTGTACGCTTCCGTTTAATGAAAAGAAAAAAAAATATCCCAGACCTACCTTTCTACTGTCAGTCTTGCAGGATTTAAAAGTGCTGGTAGAAGACTTCAGAAACCTGAGTGTTTGTATCGTGGTAGAAGTGCATAATAACATTCTTACAGCCTTTTGAAACTGGAATGCCTAAAGGTGATGCTGTCATCTTAAGAGTGAGAACTCTTCTTGTCTGGCGTCAACTTCTTCCTGGATTTTACTGCCTTTCTGATTCTGGAGTCAGGAAAGCTAATGTTTTCCCATGCTGTTATCAAAATTACTTTGGACAGTGTACTGTTATGGTAGTATAGGGCAAGGTGCTTGCTTTGGCCCTGCTGGGTTCAGGCTCTCCTGTACTTCTGTTCAGTGAACGTATCAGATGTAGTTTTCGCATAACATTTGGTTTTGTACCTGAATTTGGGTCTCTGCTGTTACATGAACATCTGGTCTGATCATCAAGGCTCTTCCAGTATGTGTGTGTTGAGAGAACGAGGGACCTCCTAGCTGACAGGTGAACTTAGCTTAGTACTGCGATTTTTGTATGTCCCATTAAAAGGTTTTGTCTTTCTTTTTTCTCCCTTCCTTTTTTTAGCTTTCTGTTTTCAGAGTGTTTAAACTTGCCCTTAATTTTTAATTTAGAACTCTGAGATCTTAAACTGGTCAGATCTTAAGACCAAGCATATGTAAATCTCTAACTTTTTTATTTGCTATGGAAAACACCTTTTCAGTGGCAACTACACCTATAAATCAGGTGGGAGATTCAAGTCCTTAACATTTTTAAGCCTTTCCTCTTTTTTAGGCATTTGTTCTAAAGCTTGAGGTTACCTGTTTTCAGCTAAAGGTTGGTATGTTTACCATCCAGATTCTACTGCAGAGGAAGCTGCTTTGCGTACACTGGACATGAAGCACACTTGTATATTGATAAGTTAATACAGTTCAGTAAAACTCTTGAGTCTTATGGGGCATTCCAAGGAATTACTTGTTTGGGTGAGTTTGATCTGTTCGGATGGTCACCTCTGTGAGAGATAACTGAAGAGGAACACTGAACAAGACTTAATTTTTTGCCTATGGCAGCTGGTAAATAAAAATACAGTTGATCACATGGCATTTAAGCAGTGCTTTTTTTGAACAGTCAAAAAGGACGGTAGTGTCTCTTGGAGGCCTGTTTTGAATTCTGGCCTGTGTAGAATTCTCCCTTGTCACTCCAACTAGTGATGTAATAGTGCCCCAAGAACAGTTCTCTAAGCATGTATGTATATAATCCATTTTATTACAAGCACATATGTAGAACTCTTTCAGAGATGGCTAAAAAATGCAGTGTTTGTTTTATGAATAGCTGCAGAGGTGTAACCAGTCTGCACACACTGTTACTGGTCAGGTTTATTTGTACAGCTGTCTAGAAAATAAAGCAGACTCTTAGCTTTTTAAGAAGTGCACATGACTACTTAGATCCTCTGCCTTGTAAGGAATGATACAAGTATTTGTTGTGAGGGTTGCTTAAACATAAGTGAAGTTACATGATCTTAAAGCAAAAATAAGCTACATAATAGACTTCATGTTGCTTAATTTGGTTTCTTTTCAAGGCTGGCCAGTCAATTTTTGAAACCTGATTATTTATTTGTTGTTGTTGGACACGTGGGTGGAGCTTGCAGTGATGTTGAGCAACATATTCTTCAGGTTGCTCGGTGTTCCAAGAGGGATAAACTGATTGAAATTCTGCAGAGCACAGGTAATCTTTCCTTACTGCTAGTTGTCTTCCAAGGAAGACAGAATTTCTTGTTTTTGACCAGGTCATGATTCTAGGCTATTATGTGTATCATGCACTTTACAAGACTATTGATTGAAGCTTGAAGCAGACCTTGGAGTTCTAGCTTTTTAGGCATATTTATGTTACGGGTATTTGTCAAGGCCTCACCTCAGACAGGCTTCCCAGATGGTTAGTTTCTTTATACGGTCAATTACAATACTTTTGCATCTGGGGGAGTTATCTCTAGATTATAGGCGTATTAAACTACTTACGTGAAGGTTTGGGCTTGTATTTTGTTAATGGTGGGTATTTTTTCTATTTTTGCTCTGAATGTACCTTAAGTTTTAGTGCTGAAAACTGGAAGGGAGTTTGGAATTAAAAACCTGCTTGTATACCTTGCCAGCCACATGCTATAGAAAGAGCGCAGGCTTATCACAGGGAAAAACATTAATTCCTTCCTTTTGAGGATAAAAATATGATGCACTTGTCTTCAACTAGGTTTCAGTTGATCTAGAAATTGTTGGATTGAATTGAATTAGTTCAACACAAGTAAGAAATTATCATACCTTAAAGGCTTTATTCAAAATATGTTCTGGTATTAGGTGTTCATCTAAATAACTGCAACTGTGAATAATGAAAATGCATCGGGTCTAAAACTGCAGCGCATCTGAACTCTTGTTTAACACAGGTTGTGAACGAACCCTGGTGTTTGTGGACAAAAAGAGGAAGGCAGACTACATTGCAGCTTTTCTTTGTCAAGAAAAAATACCAGCCACTAGCATCCATGCGTAAGTATCTTTAAAGTGAAAGTCAGGTAATAGTATTAAGTGACTTCTACTTAATAAAAGCTTCTCATAACATAGTATTGAGTTTTCATGTTTGGCCATATCTGTGTGACTTAGCTTGCCCTGTTTCAAATAGCTTTGTAATTGTCAACAGCTTTGGCCAATCAAGAATTTAGTTTTTCTGAAGGCAAGTTCTCACAGCGTTTGCTGCACAAATATCTTTCTGGTTGACCACACTTCAGATGCTGTGTAGGAACTGGGAAATCTTCCACCTATTGCCAAAAAAACCCCCTAGTATATAATAAACTCAGAATCAGCTGTTGTTTATATATAGTTTTTTGTGACCATTTGTGTGACCAAAACCAGATCTGTTGGTGTTACTGGTGAGGTGATACTTAAAAATTCAAGTGACAGTTGTGGACCTTCCACTGTCTTACAGGCTTCCTCAGGTGATGAGGTAAGTAGTTACGTACTGTACAGATTTCTGATGCTGTTGTTTCTGCCTCCTTGATGTGTTCGTGGACACAGCACTTGTATGAAGAACTATCTAAAGAGAAGATGCTCCTAACTCTGTATTTGTAGCCCACTCACTAGTGTTGCATGCTTGAACAGATGCTGAGAAATAAGGTGAAGTGGTTGCTAACTTCAGGTGTAAATGCATCTAAAAAGATGGTCCATAATGAGCTGGAATGTAGTTCTGTGGTGCTTGTTTATATGTCAAAATGTAGGACAACAAACTGAATTTTAAGATTGCCAGTTAACTGTAGGACATGTTGCAAAATCTTTTTTTTTACTTTTGATTCTCTAATGGGAGGAAGGAACTTGAATTCTTGCCAGTAAAATGTTGGTTTGTGCAGTGTTCTGACAGATGCCAGTGTCAAGGTTGCAGATGGTTTAAAATTATCTTAGTACACAGATACAAGACAATTGTGTATATTCTGTGCCCTGTCGGTTTTACAGGTGTTTGAAGGGTCATTTTGAGAAGATCTGGCCTTCTTTTCTTGACTACCTTAAATTGGTGTCCCACAATCTGTCTCGTGTAGGAGGAGGTTCTTAATGCACTTCTGTAGAATAAGTAGTTTCATGGAAGCTGCTAAACTGTCATGAATGATACTGATCTCTGATTAACTTGAGATTTTTGGGTTGAAATTAGGATAGTTGCTCTTCTCTAGAAAGTGTTCATACCAGACTTTACTAAAAAAGAGCACTTTTTTAGCTTTCAAATTTATTCTCTCATTTGGAAACTAAAGAACATGAGTTACTCTGATCTACTGTATTTAAGTACTGGATAATCTGTAAACACTTCTTAAAAGTGCCAACCCCAGAGCAAATCCAGTTTTCTTCTCAAGATGACAAACAAAAGGCAAGTTCTATACCGTTGGCCACACTTTCTAGTATATCTGAAGAATGGCCTATGCAGGAGTCTAGGTAGGCTTCATCTCTCCTGTTGTGGCTCCCTGCCAGGAAGCAGTAGGAAAAACATGTTTAACTATGGTATGATGGAATGAATCAGTTAAAACAAGTGGATTTGTCAGAGAAGCAGTGAGTTTGATACATGACTATTTCTGGTTTTTCAAAAAAACTAGTTTCTCTAGAGACTTCAGTTAAAAAAATTGCTGTGTCTTACTGCTAATATAAAAATTCAGAAAACCTAGACTGGTAATGTGTGTGGTGTTCTTGTGTTGTGTTTTTTTTTCCCTTCCCCCAAGAACTACTTCTGTCCATAATTCATGATCTCTTAACTTCTATCTTAAATAATACTGCAGACTTTGAGGCACCCATTCTAACCATTATTTATTTGTAGAGACAGAGAACAGAGAGAGAGAGAAATAGCTCTTCAGGATTTTCGTTCTGGAAAATGTCCAGTTCTCGTGGCAACCTCAGTGGCAGCAAGAGGTCTGGATATTGAAAAGGTTCAACATGTTGTTAATTTTGATCTTCCTTCCACCATTGAAGAGTATGTACACAGAATTGGACGAACTGGTCGTTGTGGAAACACAGGCAAAGCAGTCTCCTTCTTTGATAGCAATTCAGATGGCCATCTTGTACAATCTCTAGTTAAAGTGTTTTCAGATGTAAGTTGCAAATCTTAGTGCTTAACTTTTTCTGTTATGTAGGATTTCACTTTAATGTACTGGGCAACTGTTGTTTCTTTGATACAGTTGTAGAGCTCTTCATATGAAATGGTAAAGAGTCAAAGTCTGTAAATTCACTTTTCTAATTATATAGGCCCAGCAGGAAGTTCCTGTTTGGTTGGAAGAAATTGCTTTTGGTTTTCGAGGAGATGGAGTCTTAACATCATTTAATACCCAGAAGGTAAGTCTGGAAATGAACCGTAAGTCTTGGCTCTTAGAACTTTGTCTCAATATAAAAGTGTCTTTTGCAGTATATATCCAAAGTAATGCCACTGAAACTTGTTTAAACTATAAATGTGTCCCTTATCTTAGTCATGCATCTTCAAAGTGCTCAGTATTTCTGAAACTGATTTTGGTCTTGCTTGGTTTGGACTCTTACACAGTGTCCTTACGAGCTGTGTTAGTCTTGATCTGTAGTGTCAAGAATTACTCTGAAAGAAAAGATGTGTGTGAATGTACACAAAGGATATAGTTTCAGAAGCTTGTCTACTGCACGTGTAGGGTAGGAGTGAATAGTTCTAGTTAACAAGTCATTGCTTGTTATAAATCAGTTGAATGAGTTAATTGAGTAAAAATTTCAGCTAGTTCCAGTTAGATAAATGCCCAAATCTGGTCCATGTCAAAATTGTTCTTAACGTCTGTGGTGAGGAGGAGCCTTTTGGTCTCTTAGTGTTGCTGATACAAGATGCTATAATACAGATTGAGTAAATGAGACAGCCTTTGTGGCATAGCTCTCAAATGACCGTGTGGTTATAGTTGAGGATTTAAATTCTATGCCTGTTCATAGTTTCAGTGATTGGGCTTTTTTGAAGCTGATGTTTGATGCTTCTTGCTTCTGTCTACTTAGATTTTAATGACTTCATCAAAAGCCTTTCCTTGATCTGTTGCTTCCATAAGAACTTTATCACATTTCAGTTGCATTCCAAATGTTATCTTAGAGACCACAAGAGAAATAAAATAACTATTTTCACTGCTTACAAGATGTCTGAAGCTTGAGTTCAAGCTCAGACCGTACTTTCATTAATTATCTTTTTCCATACCATAATTATTGAAATTTTTTGGGGGTGTTTACCTGCTTTACTAGTTCTCTAATCAGATCTGAATCTTTCTTTTTTGGGTCTTTGTGGGTCACTTCATTAGACACTTAAACTTTAGCTTCCTTCTCATGCTTGTAGCCTCAATGGATCTTTCTTCTATATTCCTGTTCAAGGACCACTTTTAATTTGTATAGATTGCTTTCAAAGGTGGTTCTTACCAAGCTTTGAGTCTGGATTGCTTCTAAATGCACATCTCCAGCTGCTGTGGGGTGTTTCCCAGCACTGAATGAAGTTCATCATTTCTAGGTTCATGTCTATCCTTTATGACCTCTGAGTAACCAAATCTGACTTGCTTTTTGTTCACATACTTGTGAATAGAATAGTTTCAGGGAAAATCTGTGTGTGTTCTTTGAGAATACTGCCCTCTTAACCACATACAGGCAGTGCACCAGCTCTTTGAGTTGGAGATCATCACGTTCTAATTCCTTTCCCATGAGACCTTCTGATGTCAGTGATTCTGACAGAAACCGTGCATTTGTAATCGGCCCTCTTTTTTTCGTTGCTGTTAACTATTAAATCTGGGTTTTGCTGTTGTACTATTATTGAAAGAGAGGTTTGTATCATCTAGTGTTCAATAAGGATCCTGATGCCCTTTCTCCTGGGAAGAAAGGTGACACTTCTGTTTTGACAATAACTTATTTCTTTCAAACGAAATGGATAAAAGGGGCCATTTGATAATAAAATTATGAATTTAAAAGAGAAATCTGTTGGAGGTTCCTATCTGATTATTTCAAACAATCACATAGATGACTGGGCTTCGTCTTGTTTCCGAAGGAAAAGGCTTTTGCTGAGAAAGTAATGCAAACAGTTGTTCTTAAATAAGAAATGGGGAAGGATGTTTTTCCCCAAAGTTATGTGACCTGATTTGTGTTGGGTAAGAGAAGTTGGGATTTGAACTTGGGGAAGGATTATTGACACAGATGACTCAATCTCAGATTTTAAGTGCATTAATTTCACACTGGGGTGTAAAAACCTTATGTATAAAAGTTCAGTGATGGAAGAGCTTCTGTATTTATTTAAAAATAGTGTTCAGGTTACATTGAAACATGGATGCAGAAAGCTAAAATTGTTTTGTAGTGACTTTTACTGTTAAGTGATTGAAAGTATTAGTGATTCTAAACTAGTACCTGTTGTGTTTTCTAGAATTACAGAAGGAGCTGCAACATGAACCAAGAACAAATGAAGATGTCTTATTCTGAAAGGACACTTGAGTCATGGGATTGAAACTACTTTACTACCAAACTAGATTGTATCCTGTTGTGCTTTAGGTGGACTGTTGTATTTCATGTTCTTTAAGCTTGTGGAATGCTTGGTGTTTAAATAGAGAGCTGGTATCATTTACTAAAGCTTTCAACCATGTATACGTACTCTTGTTATGATGAACCTAGTGATGATAATCACTTAATGTAGGAAGTCAAAAACAAATCTTTTAGGAAATACTTCAGGTATTAAGCTTCTAAACTTTCAGTAAATGTTTGATGTTTCATAGCTGGTATGCTGTTCTGAAAAGGTGGAGGTGTTGCAGGTAGAAGAGAGGAGATCGCTCAAACTTATTACTTGGTTATCAGAATTTTTTCATGGGAAGATAGCCTTCACAAGACTAAAGGGCTAATATAAATTTAATGTTTTTTGTAACAGTTCAGTTAAAATTTGAGTCTAGTGTTGTGGTTGCTTTAGGTTAAGACTTTGTTAAACATCTTGTAAACAGTTACTTAATAAAAGCTTGCGTGCATATTGGTGCTTGCTTATACATCAGACACAAAAGCGTACATCATTGCTGTTACATGAATGGTATTATTTTGACATATATGGAACATGCACATCTCCATAGGGAACTAAAGGTCAGTGGCTACATCCACAACTTCATTGAAAACCATGTTTTTCAGAGCCATCTTCAGAGAAGGATGGAGCCCTGTGTTCCTTCTAGTGTGTTTTTGTCTTTGACAGCCATAAGTATTCTTCTGTTACCTCTTGTGGAGAAGTTTGCTTTAGAACAAGCTTGGTGGCTCATGTCCAAAAGAGTTTCCCAGACTTGTAGAAGCTATAGATGGTAGGCAGCCGTTAAAAGTTCGAGGAGATTCCTTAAAATTTTTTCTTGGAATTTTTGTTTTTATTTGCCAGTGCAGCATATTACAAAAATGCATATTGTTGTGTCCCAAAGGAAAATGGCAGAGTAATTAAAATCATAACTTGTAATTTTGCACAACTGAACAAGATTACAAGCTTGTCATGTTCTCTGATATTTAGCATGTAGTGGTGAACACTATTTCTTGTGCAGTTATACAGTCTTCGTACTTAATGCAGGGAAACAGTAATTTTTAGCTCTGCTTGCAAGACCAAAGTTTAATGCCCAGATTTGTGAGAATCAGAACTGACTTGGACAATACTATGGAATCTGTTACTGTGGAAAAGTGGGCTGTTCTTACTTCTTGTATGACTATCTTTTCAAAAGTATTTACTCAAATATCTATTTACAGAAATACTGCTATTCTAGACTGTAGTTCTACTGCTACATAACATGTAAAAAAGTAAAATCAGTCTTAATTTTATACTTAGAAGTGAGCTTAAAGGGACGGTATACCTAAATTACAACTTACAAGCAGTGGATGTATTTAAAGTTGAAGTCTGTGATACAGAGTACAATACTCTGGGCAGCATGACTCCTTTTTCTGGCAAGTGTCTGAGAATTTTTGCATCCATTCTGAATTTTGGGTAAGAAATTGAGAGTGCTTTTGGTTGCTGGCTGCAACAAATGTGAATTAACCATAATTTTTGGAGGAAGCTGTACAGCTGATAAAGCCTTCCATTTGTGTGAGAAGAATCCAAAGAAAATATGGTCATGGGCCACTTGTAACCTAGAATTAACCTATGAAGGGAATGTGGCTAGCCTTGTTTAAAGGACCACTTAAATCAGTGCGTGGTTTTTGGCTTTGCTTCCCATCTTATGCCTTCTGAGTTGTGGGGGCAGCAGAGGGAGTTCTGTAACTGTCTAAAGAGCTGTTCTGACCCTGTTGTGCTTAATCACTTGCACCGAAAGCTAGATAAGAAAGTGGTGCTGTTCCAGCTTAGAGCTACTGTTACCATAGTGCTATGTCACATTTTGCTGCTGGGAACCGCTAAGTGCTGATATTGCTCAACAACTTCCATGAGAAGTGCTGTGTGAAAAACAAAACATGGTGGAATTAAATCTGCTTTAGAGGAGTTGTACATTCAACTTGTCATACCTGGCACAGCCTAAGATGTGGTGGGTGGAAGTTAAAGCTGCAGCAGTCCAAGGCTTGATTTTTTTTGTAGCTGGAAAGTAATTATTAGAATAGGTTTTTTAGTACCTACTACAGTTCATGGGATACAGCATCTCAAATTACTCCCACAAGGGTTAAGAGTGTTTGTGTACAGGATGTTTATCAGGACACATGGGCTTTCCTTAAGTATTTTGAAGGAAGACTATTCATCTCTGTGTGATTGGGAATGGATGGGCACAAAGTTGATGATGGCTCTGGTTTTCTCAGTAAACCTGTATCTTGTTAAAGGGAAAACTGAAAAGTGAGTATGTGTACACACTTGCAGTATCTTTTCCATGCACACGTTTGCTGATTTTACTGTTTCATTACTTCTTTAAAGATACTCACATCTTGTTGTTCTGTGCAGGGACTTGCTTTATTTCCTCTTGTTTCTACATAAAAAAATGTTGGGCAAACTTGAATCTGAACATGCCTGCATGCAGTCTGGAAGCATGGTATCTCTTCGTTTTGGAGATAGTGGCGTTATACACAGAACTACGTATTTTTTCTGCTTCAGCTAAGTGTAGACATGCCTGTTGTAGGTTATAAAATTTATCAAAAATATTAACTAAGATTCATTTAATAAAAAAAAACAACCAGCTGCCATTACCACTGTGATAATTGGTAGTGCATTAAATAGTGCATATGTAAATCTGGAACCTATGGTAAAGTCTCTCTGCAATGTTTGGTGTCACAATGTTTGCAAGTATCTGTGCTTGAAGTTCACTTTTACAACACTTCAGAAATAAACTTCAGACATTAAAACATAGTAATATGGTGTTAGTTGAACAGTACTCTAGTCAAGGCAGACCGTTTTTCATTTCCTTTGTGTGGAAATGCTTATTTCTTACTTGCGCATTCTACAACTTAAAGTCTTTTTCTGTATGTTCAGAAGTGGCCCTTTCCTAAGGGAGTAAACCAGCCATTTCTGAAGGCGGTAGGAATTGCCACAAGTAAGTGTTCATATTGTTGATTTTTCCTTGCTATGTTGTTAAAGAAAAAAAAACAAAAAAAACCCACCAACAAAACCCAGGGAAAAAACCCCCAATGAACAAACCCCATCTCTAGAATGGTAATAAAATTATTTCAAGAGGAAAATGAGTCAGATTCACTACTCTTTATGAGAGGGTGAGAAACTGAAGAACCAAGGCTGATGTCAGATCACTTTGTCTGATCAGAAGTGTAGAATGAAAAGGGAGGTGAGGGAGAATCAGGATCAAGGAAAATGGAAAACTTAACATTTGCAGAAAACCTACAGTTCCTTCTTGAATATTCAGGTTTTGTTTTAAGCCTATTATGACTCTAAGCCCATGTTTAATCTGCAGGGAAATATTTCGGTCTTTGCTGGAGGAAAACACTGTCGGGAAGTTGGGGTGGGAATGAACCGCACTGTCAGCTACCTACTTCTATTGGTTTTATTCCTGCCTTTTTTCCCTTTGTATTTATATGGAGAACGTGTTGAAAGTCTTGCTGGGAAATGCCGTGTTAATACCTTCTTCACTCGGGAGAGTCCAGTTGTCCTTCAGGTGGCATTAAAAGATTTCACTGAATGGATTGGAACTTGAGAACTATGTATCCAAAATTCCTTTCAGATGCTTCTACTGCAGTTACACTAATGTCAGGTCCTTGAATGCTTTTTCCTATATTTACCTCCTATATATATTAATATACCTTATATAAAAAATACTGCTTGCATTGGAGTGTAGTTAAAGCTGGAGGTTCTTGACAAGCTAATGTTGCAAAATGCCATCAACCTTCTTTCCTTCAACAATACTTCAATATCTACAATACTGGCTCTTATTTCTGTCACGTTGCAACAGTAACACACTGAATGCAGTGCCTGAGCTTGTTTCCTCATGCGCAGAGTTTCTCATCACTCTGAGAGGACTGCCTGAGGGTGAAAAAGGGAAGTGTGTAGAGGTGACTTGCGACAGCCGCGTTTTTTGAATGTGGACCCTGGTCAGAACAGCAGTTCTAAGAGTGGCGAAGAGTAAGCGAAGTCAAGGATTTCTTTATGTAGCTGAGAAATTGAAGGAGAAATAGCAGAGAGAACCTTGTACAAGTGCTAGTTCTGGTAGCCTTTTTCTGAAACCAGCTCTGCCTCCATTACTCCCTGTACACGGTAATTTTTTTTTTTTTAAAAAGAAAGCACTTGGAGCTGCTAGGCAGTTGAGACTGGGGAGGTTGGATATTCTGTGAACCAGTCTGTGAGCTCCTGGAATGGAAATGTGCTGGAACAGATAACAGCTGTGATCCTGTAAACCCAGTAAGGATGGTATGTATGGCTGTCCTTTTGTTACTGGTTGGTTTGTGATTATTGGTGTGGTTACATGGTTTTCTGAACATGTGGTAGAATTAATCCAGCACTTGGGTTTTCATTCCTTGTTTCTGAGATGCATGGAATAATCATCCATATTGTTTTGATACATTTGAATGTATATAAAAAAGAAAAAACAACAGCATGAGACAGATGACCCTGTATACCACAGTTGTCCTAGTGCATCCTGTTGCACTGCTACAGTAGGAACACACAAGTTGTTTTCAATATCCTTTATTTTCAGGTACTTACATCAAATGATGAAAATGCAAAAATGGAGAAGAGGCTGGGGGTTCTGGTACATCTCAAAGATTACTTTGAACTGCTAGTTTTAAGCAGCTAGGAAAAAAATATTCTATATCCATTAGGGTCAGGATGAGGTGAGGGAGCACTTGCTTCTCAGACTGGCAGGTAATAAATACCATGCTGGGGTAGACTAGCAGGTGTGCTCAAGAAGAGGGGAGCCATCCAGAGTGACCTGGGCAGGCTGGAGAAACAGGTCCTGTGCAGTTCAGCTTGGACAAATGCTGAGCTCTCATTTAAAAGGAGACCATAGAGCCGGGGTCCTCAAACTACGGCCCGTGGGCTGGATACAGTCCCCCAGGGCCCTCAATCCGCCCCCGGTATTTACAGAACCCCCTTGTCCGTGCCCATCCCCCCGCCGGGGGTTGGGGGGGGAACCAAGCAGCCGCAGATGACTGCCTGCCACTTCATCCCCGTGCTGGCCCCTTGTTTAAAAAGTTTGAGGACCCCTGTCTTAGAGAGTCTGAGTGCCTGTCTTACTGCAAATGTAGTGGGCCCGAACCTCCTGGTACAGAACACCATCCTTGGTAGTTTTCTAGACCAGACAGGATAAAGCCTTGAGCTACATACTCCAGTCTCCTCGCTGATGCTTTGAGCAAGAGGGTTGTTCTGGGGACCTCCTATGACCCTACTATTTCAGGTAGCAATATAAGTGAAGGTGGCAGGGGATGGTCTCTGCTGAATTTAGGGTGTGCTTGTAGTTACCAGTCTTCAAGATGAATTGAAATAGTAGTGTATCCAGCAAATGATTCCTAGGGTATTCGGAGCAATAGAGCTGACAACAGTAGTCCAGAAGAAGTATAGGTGGGATTTTAAGTTAGTGAGATTGTATTTTTATGGGATATATATAAAACATTGTCAACAAGTGTTCTGCTTTTGATACTACTGGGATGCCAGTTTGAGTACAAATGCTGTGCAGTTCTTGTCACTCAAGGAAAATGTAAACTAGTGGTTTACAGCCTTTGATCTGCAGCTGTGCGTAGGTGATACAGGCATCAGCTGAGAAAAGCTAGTGCCCTGACATTACATTTGAATTTGCTGATTGAGGGCTGCATCTCCATTCAGAAATTAAAGGCGTAGGCATTGAAGGACTGTAGAGTTCAGACCAAAGAAAGATAAAATTGTGTGTCCTTAAAACAAATGTCAGATTGATTTAATTCCGTAACAATGTTCTGCCAGATAGGAAGGCAAAGTACAGTGAGGACTTAGAAGTAGTGTGTGTTGTGGTTTAACCCCAGCTGGTAATTAAGCTTAATTAATTACTTAACACAGCTGCTTGCTCCCCCCTCACCTAGAAGGATGGGGAAGGGAGCTGGAAAGGAGTATAAAACTCAAGGGTTGAGATAAGAACAATTTAATAATTGACAAAAAATAAAACAATAACAATAAAAATTCTAATGAAAAGGGGAGAGAAGGGGAGAGGAATGAAATCCAAAGGGAAGGGAGAAAAGGAAACAAGTGATGCACAATACAACTGCTCCCCCCCTGCTGACCGATACCCAGCCAGTCCCTGAGCAGTGATCCCCCTTGGCCAGCTCCCCCCCCAGTTTATATACTCAGCATGATGTCGTATGCTATGTAATACCCCTTTGGGTAGTTCGGGTCCCCTCTTCTGGCTGTGTCCCCTCCCAGTGTCCCGTGCCCCTCCACCCCTCTCCCTGGCCAGGCCTGAGAAACTGAAAAGTCTTTGACTGAGTATAAACATCACCCAGCAATACCTAGAAACATCAGTGTGTTATCAACATTATCCTCACACCAAACACAGCACTGCACCAGCTACTAAGAAGAAAATTATCCCAGCAGTAACCAGGACAGCCTGTTCTGAAAAAGTCTTTTAAATGGTTGATAATATTTGTTGGCATTTGCATTTCTCTGAACATTTACTTAGAAAACACCAGAGAATGGTGTCCTTACTGAGCTCAGTTGGGGCAGTGAGTAGAAAGCAAGCTCTCTGAACGCTGCCAGTGTGTCAGCTGACAATTTCTACGTTCCTCTTGCATTTAAGATGAACTGTAAAACTTTAATGCCAGGTTAAACTGTTTGTTTTTTTTTCTGTTAGACTGTTCAGTAATTTGAGTGTACTGTTTAGCCTTTCCAGGGAATTTCCTGGTGATGCAAGAGGGGAATATTGTGACATCTATTACAACTTTGTCTTCAGCAGCACCATAAATGGATGGGTCATGGTCAGCTGTGGATGTCTGTGCATGGTCCTGTACATTAGGAGTTGTCAAAGATGAGTATACTGTTTAGTTCTGTTGCTGCAGGTTTTCCTTTCTGTGACTAGTATTGTGTGTGTTTAGCTTCGGTCTTTGGCAAGTCTTTGGTTTCTCTTAAGTCCTCTGTTACTTGAGATTTTTATGGTGTGATTGTTCCTATTTCTTAACTGCAGAAGCCAGTAAGCAGCAGTAGAAGAACCATATACTTGCGTGATGTTGACCAAGAACATAATGCACTTAAATGTTAAGTTCTCTATCTTCAGATTTCTTTGATCTTTTTTTTTTTTTCTGATTAAGGAAGACATTGGGAACCAGTTGGGACAGTAAATTAAGCTATAGTTCAGTAGTTCTTGAGGTCTAAATATTAAATGTTTTTCATTTTATGCTCTTTATTTTCTTCAAAATAGCTGTACAATACATGTAGTCTTGGTCACTCTGAGTGTAATGAATTTGGCTTTTATTATGGTGAGGAAGGATACTTAGAGGATCTACTTTGTGTTCAAGGCTAGGGAGTCAGCTCTTCATTCAGAGCTGAATAGGCAAATTATTCAGGACCCAAACACTACTGAAAATACCTGTATTCCTCTTTACGCTTCTAAACAGTTGTAGAAAATCTGACTCATCTGTCAGAGCCTGTTTTCAATATATAAAGAATGCTATTTTCTTTAGAACTTACCCTAATTGTGCCTGTTGCCTGCTGGTATTGTCTGAGAAAACTGTGGACAGTGGCTGTCGTTAACTGATTTTAGTGTACTAGCTTGTCATCACTACTGCAGTGTAATACTATCAAACAGGATTTCCTTGCACTGTTGTCTTCTTCGTGACACAGCTGGTCAGTGAGCCAACAAGGTGAGATGGCCCACTGGACTCGCTGTTTACGAACAGAGAAGGACTGATAGGTGGTCAGAGGCCATCTTGGCCGATTCTCAGAGAAGGAAGGAGGAGGGTTCAGCAAAAAAGCCACCTTGGACTTCCAGAGGGCAGACTTTGGTCTGTTTAGGAGACTGGTTGACAGAGTCCCTTGGGAGGCAGTGCTGAAAGGCCAAGGGGTCCGGGAAGGCTGGGCATCCTTCAAGAAGGAAGGCTTAAGGGGCAGGAGCAGGCCGTCCCCATGTGCTGAAAGATGAGCCAGCAGGGAAGAAGACAGGCCTGGCTGAGCAGAGAGCTTTGGCTGGAACTCGGGGGGGGGAAAGGAGAGTTTACCGCCTTTGGAAGAAGGGGCAGGCAACTCGGAAGGACTGTAAGGATGTTGTGAGGTTATGCAGGGAGATCAAAAGGTGAAAGCCCGGCTGGAGCTCAGGCTGGCCGCTGCTGTAAAAGATAATACAAAATGTTTTTACAAATAAATTAGAAACAAAAGGAGGGCCAAGGAGAATCTCCATCCTTTAGTGGATGCTGGGGGGAACGTTGCCACAACGGGTGAGGAAAAGCCTGGGGTACTTAATGCTTTCTGTGCCTCAGTCTTTAATACTAAGACCAGTTACCTTCAGGGTATGTAGCTCCCTGAGCTGGGAGACAGGGATAAGGAGCAGCATGAAGTCCCCACAGTCCAGAAGGAAACAGTCAGTGACCTGCTGCTCCGCTTGGACACACACAAATCTATGGAGCTGGATGGGATCCATCCAAGGGTCCTGAGGGAGCTGGCAGAAGAGCTCGCCAGGCCACTTTCCATCATTTATCAGCAGTTCTGGCCAACCAGGAGACTAGAGGTCAGCCAGTGTGACGCCCACCTACAAGAAGGGCAGGAAGGAGGATCTGGGGAACTACAGGCCTGTCAGCCTGACCTCGGTGCTGGGGAAGGTCATGGAGCAGATCATCCTGAGTGCCATCACGTGGCATGTGTGGGACAGCCAGGGGATCAGGCCCAGCCAGCACGGGTTTGTGAAAGGCAGGTCCTGCCAAACCAGCCTCATCTCCTTCTATGACAAGGTGACCCACTTGGTAGATGAGGGAAAGGCTGTGAATGTTGTTTACTTGGACCTTAGTAAAGCTTTTGACATTGTTCCCTGCAGCATTCTCCTGGAGAAACGCTGCTCATGGCCTGGATGGGTGTGCTCTGTGCTGGGTGAAAAGAAAGTGGCTGGACGGCTGAGCCCAAAGAGTGGTGGTGAGTGGAGTTAAAACCGATTGGTGACTGGTCACAAGTGGTGTTCCCCAGGGCTCAGTATGGGGCCAGTTCTGTTTCATATCTTCATCAATGATTTGGATGAGCGGTTCGATGAGCCCCCTCAGTAAGTTTGCAGGCGACACCCAGCTGTGGGGGAGCGTTGATCTGCGGGAGGGCAAGAGGCTCTGCAGAGGGGTCTGGGCAGGCTGGAGCGATGGGCCCAGGCCAGTTGTGTGAGGTTCAACCGGGCTCAGTGCCGGGTCCTGCCCGTGGGTCACACCAGCCCCCGCAGCGCTGCGGGCTGGGGGCTGGGGGCTGGGAAGTGCCTGGGGGGAAAGGGCCTGGGGGGGCTGGTCGGCAGCCAGCTGGGCATGAGCCCTCCGTGTGCCCAGGTGGCCAAGGAGGCCAGCAGCATCCTGGCTGGTGCCTGGAACAGCGTGGCCAGCAGGGCCAGGGCAGTGCTGTCCCCCTGCACTGGGCACTGGCGAGGCCGCCCCTCGACTCCTGTGTTCAGCCTCGGGCCCTCACTGCCAGGGGGACACAGAGGGGCTGCAGCGTGTCCAGAGACAGGTAGTGGGGCTGGTGAAGGGTCTGGAGCACAGGTCTTAGGAGGAGTGGCTGAGGGAACTGGGGTTGTTAAGTCTGGAGAGGAAGAAACTCAGTTGGGACCTAATTGCTCTCTACAGCTGCCTGGAAGGAGGTTGTAGACAGGTGAGTAACAAGCAATAGGACAAGAGAAAATGGCCTCAAGTTGCACCAGGGTTGGTTTAGATTGGGTATTAGGAAAAATTTCTTCACTGAAAGGGTGGTCAAGCATCGGAACAGGCTGCCCAGGGAAGCAGTTGAGTCACCATCCCTGGAGATGTTTAAAAGACGTGTAGATGTGGCACTTGGGGACATGGTTTAGTGTTGTACTTGGCAGTCCTGGGTTGATGGTTAGACACTATCTTAAAGGTTTCTTGCAGTCTAAGTGATTCTATGATTCTTTTTTAACCGAGTCAGCTGATATGGCTTTCAATTATCTAATCCTTATTAAATAGCTCTGAACTTTAAAGTATATGATGTTTTGCTTTTTGTCTGCTGTTCAAAGGACATAGTCACAGGAAGTGGGGTGTTTGCTTTCAGAGATTTTCTTTTTCCTGGACGGATGAATGAGGTTGGAACTGAAAGACGTTAACTTTAATTTTGGCCTTTTGGTGCACTTCCCTTTTACCACTAGTAGCAGGTAGGTGAAAACAGGCAAGTGACTTACCAGTAATTCTTTGTCTTGGAAAACTCAAAAAACTCCAACCAGTCAACAATGCAACTCTACTCCTTCCTCTTCGAGGTGCTGGTTTTCTCCCTTTAAGACCACTATTGTGTATCAGTTGAAATTGTGGGACTACCCCTGGCAGTTCTGTTCTGTGGGCTTCTCAGTCCAAACATGCTAGTCTTATAATAAAAGTAAATCATATTAAAGCAAAGATGTGTGTTTTTCCTTAGGGGATTCTGTATTTTAAGGTCATGTGCAGCATACTTAAATGTAGGAAGTGCAAGGTGTTGTTCTTCACCACCAGAATGAAGAAATTGCTGAGCATGCGCTATAAGCTTTTTCTGTAGCAGCTGTTCCGCTCAAATTTGAGATCACTTCTGGAACTGAACATACTTGCTTTATTTACATCTACTGTCTTGACTGGTGAATATGTAACCCGCCCTGACTGAACCACTTTTGGGAATTTTTTTGTGCAGAAAGACTGCAAGTACAATATATACAATTTCAGAGTAGAAAGCAGCGATTAATTGGAAGGTGCAGATAACTGGTAGATCATGGAGCAGATTCTCCGGAAAACTACGCTAAGGCACATGGAAAATAAGGAGGTGATTGTTGACAGTCAGCATGGCTTCACTAAGGGCAAATCATGCCTGACAGATTTGGTGGCCTTCTGTGATGGGGTTACAGCATTGGTGGGTGAGGGAAGAGCAACTGATGTCATCTGCCTGGACTTATGCAAAGCATCTGACACTGTCCTGTACAACATTCTTGTCTGTAAACTGGAGACATGGATTTGACGGATGGACCACTCGATGGAAAAGGAATTGGTCAGATGGTCACACTCAAGAGCTGTGGTCAACAGCTTGATGTCCAAGTGGAGACCAGTGAGGAGCGGTGTTCCTGAAGGGTTTGTACTGGGACTAGCACTGTTTAGCATCTTTGTCAGCAACATGGCCAGCAGGGTTGAGTGTACCCTCAGCAAGTTTGCTGATAACACCAAGCTGTGTGGTGCCGTTGACATGCTGGAGGGAAGGGATGCCATCCACAGGGACCTTGGCAGGCTGGAGAGGTGGACCTGTGTAAGTGCAAGGTCATGCACTTGGGTCAGGGTAATCCCAAGCCCAAATACAGGCTGGGTGGGGAATGGATTTTGAGAGCAGCCCTGAGGAGAAGGGCTTGTGGTGCTGGTGGACAAGTTCAACATGGCCTGGCAATGTGCACTGGCAGCCCAGAAAGCCAGCCAAATCCTGGTCTGCATCAAAAGAAATGTGGCCAACAGATCAAGGGAGGTGATTCTCCCTCTCTGCTCTGCCCTTGTGAGTCTGTACCTAGACTATTGCATTCAGCTCTGGAGCCCCCAACGTAAGGACATGGACTTGTTGGGGTGGGGTCAGAGGAGGGCCACAAAGATGATGGGAGTGATTGACCACCTCTCTTGTGAGGACAGGCTGAGAGAGTTGGGGGTTGCTCAGCCTGGAGAAGAGAAGGCTCCAGGGAGACCTTATAGCAGCCCTCCAGGACTGTTGTGGTTTAACCCCAGCCAGCAACTAGGACAAGTACCTAAAGGGGGACTTGGTTCTATCATGTGGTCATAGAACAAGGGGTAAAGGCTTTAAACTGAAATGAGATAGATTTAGATGAGATATTGGGAAGAAATTCTTTACTGTGAGGGTGGCGAGACACTGGAACAGGCTGCCCAGAGAAGCTGTGGATGCCCCATCCCTGGGAGTGTTGCATGGAGCTTTGAGCAACCTGGTCTAGTGGGAGTGTCCCTGCCTGTGGCAGGGGGGTTGGAACTAGTTTGACCTTTAAGGTCGCTTCTAACCCAAACCATTCTGTGACATGGTATGACAGGAACCAAAAAGAAAACATTGAAACAGAGGGAAAATACCTCTTGTCCAATTTTTCCAAGCTCAGCTTTACTCCAGGGACTTCTCCTCCCTGCCTTATCACCGCAGTTTACACTCACTCACTTACAGTGGCATTGAGGGGTGTGGGGAAGGTTGAGGAGGGCAGGTGTTCTCGTCAGTATGGAGGGGTTTTGCTCTGCTTCTTCCTTCTCCCACATTTCATTCGCTGTGGCCCAGGTCCTCCACAGGCTGCTGAGACTTACCTGCTCTGGTGTGGGTCCTCTGTGGGCTGCAGGAAAACCCTGCTTTTCCGTGGAGCTCCTCCTCCTCTGGCCCTGCTCTTCTCTCTGCTGATTCTTGCTCCTTTTTGTTCACTCTTCCTCTGTCTGATGTTTTAGCCCTTTCTCAAACATACTTTCCCTGGGGCACCACCAGCTTGGCTGAGGGGCTCAACTGTGCCCTGCAGTGGGCCCACTGGGCTACCTGGAACCAGCTGTGTCTGCCACAGGGCACTCCTGCAGCCTCCCACTGATACCCAAACCCTGCCACTGCAGAGTATGCCAAGCGTGGGGTGGCATATGGTGGGGCAGGAGCCACATCGCTATAAGGTAAGAAAGCTGAGAAGTAATGGCCTTGCTGTCTTTTGAGGGCCAGCTCAACAAGGGACTTTGCTTAGCAGAGATTCAAGAATTTGGAAATCCGTTAGCACAATTTGCCTTGAAGAGAGATCCAGTTACTCCTCTGGGTTTGTGCTGGAGGGTTCTTTGGTTTGGTGTTTGGCCATGGCTTGGTTTAATGGCAAAAAAGGGTATTTTAGCAGCTTTGAGGAATACTTTTTTCTTGAACTGTTTTGATCTGCAAATCAAGAAAGTAAACCGCACTCCAAGAATGTCTAAAGTGGACAAGCCAACCTATGGTCAGCAAAATGGAACCTGATAAGATGCATCCCAGAGTCTGAGGAAATTGGCTGATGTAGTTGGCAAGCCACTATCGGTGATATTTGACAAGTTGTGGCAGTCAGCTAAAGTCCCCAGACCCTGGGAACTACTGACCTGTCAGCCTCACCTCTGTGCCTGGGAAGATCATGGAACAGACCCTCCTTAGCAGCTGTGCTAAGGTACATGGAGGACAGAGAGGTGATTCAAGGCAGCCAGCATGGCTTCACCAAGGGCACGTCCTGCCTGCCCAACCTGCTGCCCACCTATGATTGAGCGATGACATCAGTGGGCAAGGGAAGAGCTGCGGATGTCATCTACCTGGACTTCTGTAAGTAAGGCCTTTGACACGGTCCCCCACAACATCTTTCTCCCTAAACTGGAGAGCTATGGATTTGATGGATGGACTGTTTGGTAGATAAGGAATTGGTTGGGTGGTCATATCCAGAGGGTAGTGGTCACTGATCTCCATTGATCCACTGATCTCCATCATCAGTGGACAATGAGCCATATGTGGTGTCCCTCAGGGGTCTGCACTGGGGTCAGTACTGTTTCATATCTTCACCAGTGACCCAGTGGAATTGAGTGCACCCTCAGCAAATTTGCAGACGACACCAAGCTGAGTGGTGCAGCTGACATGCCTGAGGGATGGGATGCCATTCAGAGGCACCTGGACAAGCTTAAGAAGTGAGCCTGTGTGAACCTCCTGAGATTCAGCAAGGCCAAGTGCAAGATCCTGCACATGGGTCAGGGCGATTCCTGGTATCAATACAGGCTGGGGTACAATAAAGGGATTGGAACAGCCCAGCGGAGGACTTGGGGGTACTGGTGGGTGAAAAACTGGATGTGAGCTGGCAACGTGGGCTCCCAGCCCAGAAAGACAGCTGCACCCTGGACGCATAGAAGTGTGGCCAGTGGCTTGAGGGAGGTGGTTCTGTCCCTCTACTCTGCTCTGGTGAGACCCCACCTGGAGCACTGCATCCAGCTCTGGAGCCCTCAGCGCAGGGAAGACATGGACCTGTTGGAGTGGGTCCAGAGGAACGCCATGAAAATGATGAGAGGGCTGGAGCAGCTCTCCTATGAAGGTGGGTTGGGAGAGTTGGGAGCTGTTCGTCCTGGAGAAAGAGGGTTCTGGGGAGACCTTATCATGGCCTTCCAGTACTTACAGGGGGCTCACAGGAAGATGGGGACAGACTTTTTTGTAGGGCCTGTAGCAATCAGACAAGGGCTCATGTTTTTTAAACTAAAGAAGAGTAGCTTCAGACTAGATACAAGGAAGAGATTTTTTTATGGTGAGTGTGGTGAAACAGTGAAAGATTCTCCAGAGAGGTGGCAGATGCCCCATCACTGGAAATATTCAAGGTCAGGTTGGACCGGGCTCTGAGCAACCTGATCAAGTTGAAGATGTCCCTGTTCACTGCAGGGAGGAGTTGAATTAGATGATGTTTAAAGGCCCCTTCCAACCAAAACAATTGATTCTCTGATTCTCTTTCGGCTCTTGGAAGTTTTGTATACATCACTTCTGTGGCATTGCGCTTCCTATCCCTTAGTTTGGAGACGTGCAGGCTGTTAGGCATATTGCCTTCGAAAGATGCCAGCTCCAGAAATCACATGAATTTTTTCAAAGCTGAATGTGGTGTGTGTGGAAGGAGAGGAATATCTGTATGATAAGTTATTCTCAGCTACACAGCCTCTTTTTTTGGCCTGCATTGAAATGTGTGTTTGTGAGAAACTACCTTTCAACGTGAGTGGCTGTTAGGACAGGCTGCTGTGACTGTGCCCAGTGGCTCTCTGTCAGGAGTAACTCATGCTGGTTGTGGTTGTCACTGGGAGTCTTCGCTCACTGTGGTCTTGCGAGGGAAAATTAGAGGAAGAGGCATCTTATAGTCCTGCTGTTAAAGCCAGATGGGGTTTTCAGTAATTCACTTAGTCTGTTTGTACAAATGTGTTTAATTATGTTTCTCTGCCTCTGTAATTGCAGTAAAAGGTTTGGGAAGCTTGAATTATCATAGGATGAAAACATTTTAAAAATTTCTGTAGCAAACCTTCCAAGGCAGGACTCTGGGGATAAAGCATCCCTTCTTTGCCAACATTTTAACACATTGCCATTACATTTGATGTTATGGTGTTGCAATACTGTGGAGGAAGATGTGACGGGAAGGAAATATTGCATAGTTCTCTGTTCTGAAATGGATAACGGCTTTGTGGCTGCCTTAGGAAAACACCTGATTCTTTTCTTGAGGTGTAAATCCTCTCCAGAATGAAGATTAAGAAGTCACAAATGATTACACTTCACTGTTAAAACCTTTCTGTGTATATTAGATTTGGGCAGTTGCTCACTGCGCAGCATAGCAATTGGCATATTTTTTATCCCTTCTGTTAGGTTTGGATGATTTGTAGGTCTGTCTCTAAAACTATGACAAAGTGATATAGTTGTTCCACTTTATTGTTGCATATTCAGTGATAAGGTAGTCGTAAGCTTGGTCAGTGTATTGCATTGAAACTAAGGCTATAGCCATAAATCAGTAATTGAAAAACATGGTTTTGAGGGTGCTGTAGGATTTTTGTGTTATCCTAAATGAAATTTAAATTTCTGGTGACAGGGTATTTACTGAAAAAGAGCTGTGTATACTTAGAAACTAGTAACAGAATCTGACTTTTTTTTCCACTGGATTTTTTTCCCCTCGACACAGGCTAAATCATTGGGGGATAGAAGGACACTTGTGGTTTTTATTTGTGTGTGGTTCTACAACGGCGTAAGTCAATGAAAGTCAGTACCCAGCCCCCTCCTCTTTACATTTAGGGGAATTAGGTGGTTCAGGTCATTGGCCCTGGGAAAAATCTACCTTACAAGTGATGTAGGGTCAAGTTAGCTTATACAGGGTCTTGTGAGCATGAGTGCTGGCCTAAGAGACAAGTCAGGAATGTTGATCAGGTGAGGGAGTGACTGGGGCAGCGCCAGCTTTTATTGGCTTGCATTGCTGTGGAATTGTACCTTTTATAAACTGATAACAATACATCTTCATATGCAGAATTTTTTTTTCTTGCTGCTGACAGGAAAAGAATGTTATATACAGTGACAGTTCCCATTATATCCTATAGCTACACAACTGTGTGTATTTGGTGATCTTGTAAAGCTGTCAGAACATGGCTTTGTTTGCAATGTAATTTCGAAACCATGCTACTCATCTCATATAACATCAACCTGCCAGATCTGAAGTCATAGCAATTTTAATGTTACTGTGCAAGGAAGCTGTAAGTTCTGAAGCAGTTAGAATTTACAAATGTGAACACAAACTTAATGTTACTTGCTGTTGTGTATATCAGGAAAGCCTTTTTTCAAAGACGTGCTGCTGTCCTTTCAGTAGTTAGAAATATAGAAAATATTTAAGAACCATGTTTCTATACAAATACTTAAAGTAGTCAAAAATGAAATATGAAGTTACAGACTGCTTTTATGTTAATTATTCTTTTAGCTACAAAACCTGTCCGCAAAAAATATGGCATGGAAATCTTTGAACTTCTGTTAAAATAAATTGAAGTCTCAATCAGATGGTCTTTTGCAGACTCTATTAACATCAGCATTGAAGTTGACTTAAGAATGTTAACAAAAGAGACTCAGTATAGGAGTCTTCTGGTTTAGAAACCAAAGATTTAATGTTTTTCTGCTTCCTTTCACAATCGTTATGATTAGAAATTTATAGGAAAATAAGGTTATGGCTTTGGTATTTGAATTAGTCACTATTATGTGTCCTGTATGGGGAAAGTGCCTGGTGTTCAAGAATGGGTCAGCAAGGTCTGACTAAAGCCTTTGTAGCAGCACAGGGAAAGAAAGAATGATTGCTGTAAGTACTGGGGAACCTGTGTGGCTTGGAGAGCAGTAGGCAAAGTGGGAATAGATGGAAAGAGTTAAGGGGAAAGTTATGTTTGATACTACTTTGGCTAGGCATTTGTGAGGCAAGGTCGCAAATTTGTCAGAGTAGTTCAGGCAATGCTACCTTCTCAACATATGTAACTGCCACATGCATCTTGACTTCTTCCTTGCCAGCAGCAAGGAGCAGTGGCTTTTCAGGGTGCTGATGAAATGGTTAACATGGACGTGGCCAGTTTGCTGCTCCTGGTCATTACTGTTTTGCCCATTCACATAGATCTCCCTGATTCACTCATTTCTACCTTCAGTTCACTGATGAGTGGGCTTGTAAGGATGTTTAGCCTGGAACTGCTGTCAGTACATAACTTTAAAATTATTTAAAATCATGGGAAATGGCTTAACAAGTGAACCTTACTTTTTTTTTTTCCTCCCCTTGAATGAGAACCTGACCAAGTTGTCCCTGAAGTTTTGAAATGTTTTGGTGCTTTTCTTGAGCAACTCTGGCACTTGGGTATCTTTGATTTTACAAGTTGCATCTCGGATGGAACAAAAGAAAATGTACATGCAGCTCAAAATGTTGCAGTTTTAAAGTGCTTCTTGAAATTACAGTTCTGAATGCTTGAGGGTTTCCTGTGTGTGTATGACTTTTAAAAAATGTTATTGTCTTACGTTTTAGTAGTTGTTGGCGTGTGTGTGTCTGTTCACACTTTCCTTGAGATATCACTGGGTCTTCAAGTATTTCAATGGTCAAAACCAACTTTGTCACTTCCTGAAGTAAAATTCTGTACATGTTCTCCATGAAACCTGCTTTCATCAAGACTGCACGATTAAATTGAGGACTGCTCGCTGAAAATGCATCTCATTTTTTCACTGTAGCTACACAATTCTGTGTTTTTTACCAAAGTGTAATTTGTACAAATGTACTGTAATTGTACAGCAATTAGTAACTTTACAGGGTGTGGTCATACATATTGCAGAAGATAAATGCTTTTCAAAACTGAGCTACTGTAAGGTAAAAAATTAATACACAATGAAGGTCAGATTTTTAGCAGTATTTCTGGAGTGTCCTTTCACATCCTGCCAACAGGGACAGTGCAAATGCCTCCTTTCAAGAAGGGGTAGCGTCTGGGATCAGCTAGTCCCTGAAACAGCCATCTCTGAATCACCAGCCAAAGGAACATAGAGAGGAGTGGGCGATGAAAACAGTGAGTCTTCCTTTTGAGGGTACTTTCTTCCTCTCTTTCAGGAATAGCAATTTCATTTTCCTCCCACCCTCAGGACAGAAGAGTTTGTCCTTTTAGAGCATTCATGTGCAAACTGGATAAAAGTGTCTGTGAGTGTGGATATGAAAACACATTTTTGTGATTCCTGTTATGCTTTAAAGCTTTCCTGTCCTCTGTGGCAAATCACATTTGGTAAATCACATCAGCTTTTTTTTGTAAAAGGTTTTTCCCTTTACTATGAAATCATTAGAAGTGGTGGTAGCTGGAGCAGTTACTGCCGCTTTCATTAAGTGCCCTCTGCATCCTGGAATCTCTTCAGTGCTAAGGCCCAGTTCATACCAAAATGTTTAAGACTATGGGAGCTTTAATTTAAACATGTAAGTAGTCCTGAGGCAGTCTGAAGGATGACTCAAGGTTTGTAAAAAGTCAAGTACCTGCTTAACTATTTTGTTAGGTCTGGTGCAACTTTTCATCATTTTGAAAGATTGAACAGCTGTCGTTCAGTAAGTCAGTAAAACCAGTGTATTAATATGTTAGCACAGGCAACTATTAGACCAAATCCAGAATAAAGGTCCAAATAATTTATTCAAAAAAAGAAGAATAATCTAGTCCTGCCCTTTCTTTCATGCTTGGTAAAGAAAAAAAAAATCTGGTATGTCAGGAAGAGTTTAGGTTTACAGTTTGGGTCTCTTTCTGTTGAATTGTAGTAGAAATCATGTAGAAAATAAATGGAAGCTTTCAAAATACTGATATATGTGCTAATGCATTACAATACTTCTAAAAAGCTGAGGGAATTTAGAAACATTAAAGCAGGTCACAGTGCAGCCTTGTGCTGAGGTCATGGATGATGGGAAGATGGCAAAATCGTTCAAAAACTAAAAAGGGAATCAAAAGGCTATCTGGCTGAGTCTGATGATTAGCTAAAGAGGGTGAAGGCTCTGAAAGTTGGAGTGGATGATGATCTTGTGTGTTCAAAAGGCTGCTGTGAGGGAGAGAGGTGTACAAAAACAAGAGCTTCCCGAGTCATGGCAGCAGCAGTGAGTCAATGAAGTGGGCACCAGCCCACTACCAGCTTGGGGGGCTTTGCTCTCAGCCAGCCTGTACATTTAGAGTGGGATCAGCAGGGAGACCTTGGATTGTGTGGTTGTGGTAGGCAAAAAAAAAAAAAAAGCGTAAATTGTGAATACTGATAGGTAAATAACATAAGCAATTGTGGTGCATGTGCAGGGTGGGGGTCTGAAACTGAATTACGAATGCTGGAGTAGAAACCTGCTGCTGTGTGGGCTGCTTGTGACTTCTTGTAACACCTGAGCAAAGGGGGCATTTCCTCAGTCCTCCCATTAGTGAACAGGCATGAACTGGTGAGTAGGGCAGTCGTGCTTTGGTTTTTGCATGTAGACCATCACATGGGAAGGCCCAGGGCTTGGGGAGTGAGTGGCGAGAAGGTGAACATCCTGCAGGGAGAAAGAGATCCTGGAGCTGGGAGAGATAACATGGAGACAAATGCTGGGGGAGCCTGGGGAGATGGTAAGGCTTGAAGCTAGTAACGCTGAGCAGCTGTGGAGCAGGGAGCAGCACAACCTTCCCAAAACAGCGGCCATCTCCTAGTGGGCCTAAGTGAGTAGGTGAGATAACCTATTAGGGTGACAGCTCAAGCATCACTGGTTTTAAAGTAAACATCTGTATCCAGATCTACAGTTTGTCTTGCCGGTGACACTGGTGTAGAATAAACACAGTCATTGTCTTGTCAATGACAGTGATTGTCAAGTCATCTATGGATGCCTTCCAGAGTTGGGGCCGAGACCTCTGGGGGACATCTGTATCAATTAAGGTATTAAAATGCAGTATGTGCTCTTGGAGGGTGTCTGCTTAGAAAGGACAGGCGGTGTTTAGTAAGGGATTCGCGACTGGGGACTCTGGGTTTCTGTTTACTCCCTTCATCGTATCTCTCAATTGCCATGTTCTAATTCTCCATTCCTTTCTGCACTGCTGCTGGCTGCAGCTTTCTTCCAAGTCGTTAACTGGAACGCACGGGTTAGCTTTAAAAGGGGTCCCAACTCCCACAGCGCGATGTCGCCAGTAGACCACGGGATACCTACGGGCGAGCGCTCCTCAGCGGTGGCTGTTAATAAATGCGCTCGTGTCGCCGCGCGTGTTTGTGACTCACCTGCACCGGGGCGGGCGGGCGCGCGTCCATCCCTGGTGCCCCCGAAAGCAGCGCGACAGCGGTAGCAGCGCGACGCCTGTGCCAGCGCCCCCGCGGGCGGGCGGCTGCGGGAGTTCCAGGCTGCCGCGCGGTGGGGACGGCACCCGCGTCCCCTCCCGGCTGGGGCCGCCCCCCCGGCCCGCGGCCCCCGGTGGGGGGTGCGCGGTGCGGGGGCGGCGGGAGGCTGCGGTGCGGGGGCGGTGAGGCGGCGGGGTGCTGCGCCGCCCGGTGCCGCGCGAGTCCCCGAGGCGGTGGCTGGGGGGCGGGGCCGTGCTCCCCCCGCCCCGCCGGGCCCTGGCGGGGGCTCCGGCCGTAGCGCGGCGGAGGCGGGTCGGTGCGGCGGCAGCGCTTGCGGCGGGGCTCGGGGGGCGCCGGTGGCGGGCAGCGGGGGTCGGGGGGGCGTCTGGCACCGCTCCCGGGAGCCCCGGGGGGGGCCGCGTCTGTTTCTCAGAATTACAGGAAAAAAGCGTTGCAGGTGCTGGGCCTGGTGACTTCCTATTTTGTTGCACCCCTCGCAGTGGCGGGGGGCAGAGGTCCCTGTTAAGCGGAACGCCCGCTCTGCAGCTGCGGTAAGTGAAACCGTGGTGTGGGGGGTTGTTTTATTTTTTCATTAACAGGGGTCCCTCTGATCGTTTTTGTTAATATGGAGCGTGGGAAAGCGTGCGTTTCTTCCCCGGGGTGTTGCCGGAGCGGATCTCTACCAGCGGCGACGCGTGCTTGCCTTCGCATCTCCCCAGATGTTCATCCCAGGCTCGCGGCACTGCGTGCCTCTGTGCCTCTCCGGGCCAAGCAACTCCTTTCAGTTTCTTTCTTTCAAGTTCGTGAGACAGGCTTGAAACTTCCTATTTAGCCGATTGCATTTGTCTGCTTTTTGGGAAGGATATGATACAGATGCTTGGCAGTGGTTTTCTTTGTGGGCGCAATGATTAAGAGTTAGTTTTCAAAGTGTTGCAATATATATGGTCATCAAAAGCAGTAAAAGCTCTTTCCTGACTTCTGGCTGCTTAAATAGTTTATAGTTACGTTTTCTCAGTGACATACCAGTTTTAAATACACTGGTCCCATGCTGCTTCTATGCTTGCAAAGTTTTTGCCTCCTGGGGAAAAATACTTTTGTGTTATGTTTGCACACACATCTGTTGTATCACCTACAGACACTCATGTTTAAATTGGGGAAACTGCACTGAACTTCTCATCTGTAATGGACTATGTGACTGTTGACTTTTGAAGATGATTGTCTAAAACAGTTGAAATCCCTCTTCTAGCTTCTGTCTGTGAGCTAAGACACTGGGCAAGGGAACATTTTTACGCTGAAAGAAAACAATGTGTTGGGTGAAAGAACAGGTTTTTCTGTTAGGTAGAGGCTAATCAGTAACAAAACAGATCACAAAAGGGATAAAAACAGGGGAAAACGGGAAAAAGCTTTAGGCTTATATCATAGACATTGCAGGATTGAACATTAAAGTTCTTGATTTTTCTGTAGTAATTATGCAAGCCTGGTAGTTTTTTGCATTATTTCATCCTTGTAGTTAACACTTTCAATTTATAAATACCATACTGGGAGATCTCAAAACATAGCTTTATCGTAGGTCCCATGGAGCCTGGTTTCACACTACCGTGCTGTGTTTCAGGTAGCAGTTTTGACTAAGATATAAAAATATCATTAGTAAAGTTTACAGTATAGGTAGTAAACAAAAGAAAACTAGGATACATAACCTTTACAGGATGACCTGAATTAGCAGGGTGATATGGCAGTTGTCTTACGCAGGTCAACACAGAGATAAATATATTTGGGATCAAAGAATACAGAAGATGCTCAATGGGACCTCTTGGAAAAGTAGTAACGTAAAGACAGTTTTAAATGCCTGTGTCTTCTGCTGGGAAAAAAAAAAGGGCCAACATTCTGCTTAGATGTACAGTAATAGAAATAGCAGGTAAGTGTCTGGTAGTGATCTCATGTTCCTGTAACTGCGCACATGAGGTGTTTGGCATACAGCAGTGAAAGGTGGCAAGGAATAAGTGAAGGTTAGCTGTGCAGAGGCTTCCCCTGTCACATTATGTGTTTGCTGCACCAGTGCAATGGAGACTGTAGCTCACTTCTGTAAATCTAGCTCTGACTATTCAGATACTGTGTTCATGCTTCAGGAAGGGTGTGAAACACTGGAGAATATTCAAAAGAGAAGATAAAAAAATAACCTAAGGAAATGGAAAACAAACTTTTTAAAGAGGACTTAATACGTAGTCTTAATATGAGGCTGAGGTGAATATGGAGAAGGATATTTGATAGTGGAAGTATAAACAAGCTTTTTAATTGTGGAAAAGATACAAGATGAAGAGGTGTGTAGGTATTGTTTGTATTCCATTAACTCCTAAAACCAAGACTCAGTGATACAATTGTATCTGAGTCTGTAATAAGTCAGAGTTTGTGATGTTTTCAGAATATATGGTTAAATCTCTTTTTCAGAATGATGTTTTTTATGTACAGGCAAGCTGTGGGGTCACAGTCATCTCTCCTGAGCGATTCAGTATGAAAGTGAGGGTTTGTGCTCATTTGTTCTTTCCTTCTTGTGTCTGTGGGAGCACAGGATTAACTGCATTGTTCTCTGTGTTATTGTAGTGCTTCCAGCACTGCAGTAGGACAGGGATTATAATTGTATCCTGTGTTTTGGGGCTGTAGCTGATTCCTTGAACAGTCCAGGAAAGTTTTTTTATTTTAGTTTTCTTATGAAACAAAGTTTACTAATGGTATTTAAATGGATGTGTTTTACTCTGGAACATCTGGAATTGGTCTTAGTTTCAAGGCCGGACAAGGTGGACTAATGCTGTGAAGTAGTACAGAAAGTCTTCTTTCTGACTTTGACAGGTGTGTATTCTGTACAAACTTGAGGTTAAAACCACCCAAATCTGGCAACTGTAAGAGATTTGGATCTGGCCACCCTCTCTCGATGAGAGCTCCATGTTTCTGTAAAGCTCAGTGCATGGATCCTCCTGCCCTGTCCATCCATTTTTCTCACCTAGGTGTTTGCTATGGCAGAGGCATCTTGTTCTCCACGTTTGTTCAAGTGACTGTGCTCAAGGAAAGGGCGTGAAGGCAACCACCCTGCCTGATAAAGTCTTACTAGTTGAAAACATTGACACAAAAATCACCTCTCAAAGTAGACTCTTGCAGTCAAAATGGACTTTGTAGTCCCTCAAAAACTGAGCCTAAGAAGAAAGCTCCAAGACCAGACCAGTACATGAAGCACGTTTAAGCCCAAGCTTGACTGTTTTTTGTTTCTTAGTGAAGAAAGAACAAGGAATGACAAGTGCCACTATGAAAGCTGCAGTTGTCTCTGGTAGTACCACCAGCATTCAATTTTAGTGATACTGATGGCCTGGCCTTTTTTTAGTGAGCATATCAAATTGCATATAATTTTGTAGTTAAAATGAAAAAAGTGACCAATATGTAAAAATAGAGACATTGGGTCTTGTTTTGTGTTTGTAGCTTTAAGCTTTTCCCCTAAAAATTTAAGTTTTTATTATGAGGTGTAATATATTAATCAGGAAACACATATTTGGTTTGCAGCTGTGAGCATTTTATACTTTAAGATATATTTAGAGGCTTATTTGTTATGCTTGTTCAGAGAGTAAGGAATTGTATTCAGTTTACTAGATACAGATTCATTATTTTTCTGTATTAGTATCAAGCTGCATTTAGGTGAAAATTGTATTTAAATTCCAGTGGACAGCATTTTATATTAGAATGTATTAACATTCAATATGCTGTTAAATATTGTTCTATAACAAAAGAAAGGGTTTATCAAAACATGTTTTGCATCGGTAACTCTAGGGCATACTAAACAAAATAACTGCTATTAGCAGTTATTAACTGACCTTTCCTGGTCACTGTGTCCTTCAGGATTTTAGAACAAAAGTATCTTATCCTTTTGTGCCTTCTTTTTTTGTTATTTAGAGACTGAAAAAGGAAAATGGTTTTCCTGCTTTTTCAGTTCCCAGTTGATTTGCAGCTTGTAAACTAACAAGTCATTGAACTTGATAAATACAACTTTTGTTCCTCTCCCAGCTCCGCACCCCCCCACCCCCCCCCCCACCCCCCCCCCCACCCCCCCCCCCACCCCCCGGTATTTTTAGGAGAAGTTTCTGTGGTCAAATGTTGGCACATCATTTCAAGGGGCTCTGCTCCACACTGCTCCTTCAAATGTGTCTGAAAACTTAGTGGTTTCAGTTTTCTATGTGTTGCTTGAATTTGATTTAAGTGATTCTTAGTAGATTATGATAATGTGTTTTAAGGTAGGCTGTCATAATTTAAAATTTAAATAGGTTTATTTTTCAAAAGGAAAAATGCCTAAGTTTTGTTTAAATCAAGTTCTGTTTAAATGCCAAAATCTTAAATCTTCTTCATTCTGGTCTGAGGTTCAGCTGGCTGTTTTAGCTCAGTTAAGGAACGTGGTTTGTGAAACCAGTGTGCTCAGGATCTTTCATTACGCTGTCATTTTTCCCATGGATGAGCTTGTCAGTGCAGGATTTATAGGGATTAGAGAGTTGGGAAAAGCCAGTAGCTGTCCCTCACATTGATTGCTTCCTTCAGTATGTTTACATGTATTCTGGTTTTGGCTGGGAAAGAACTAACTTTTTTTATGTGGTGCTTACTTGTTGGCTGGGGATAAACAACATGTCATTCTGTGACCTATGCAGAGGAACCTTTGTTTTCCTCTTCTGATGCTCACGAGTACTTGTCCTTGATGGAATCCTGACCAGTCCTGGAAGCGGATGCTTCTACGTCCTGTTATCTAGGAAGAGGACTGAAGTTCGTATTTGGATTGTTTGCCTGAAATGGCCTCTTCCCCTCTAGGATTTGTGTAATGGATGGATTTGCATCTTGGAGTTCTGAAAACTGATGGTTATGGCTTTTCCAATTGCTTGCATGCATAACGTGGCAGTTGGGTGGCCCAGGTGGCTCGGGCTTCTGGTGTTCAGCATCGGCTGATCTTGTCAGGGCAAGGTTTGTCTCTCCATATTGTAGCTGGCATGGCAGAGCTGTAGCAATTGCTACTGAAGACTAAACGAAAGACAGCAGTGGGTATTCAGCTTCCTCCCTTTTTCATAGTTGTTAGAAGAGTGTCAGACTCAGTAGCAAAGGATGCACTGTCAGGTTCCAACAAAGATGTTGGAAATTCTTGAAGGTGACTGGGCTGATGTTTTATGTAAGCTAAAGGTATGCTGCCTTTCCGTTTACACCGTGTTCTTTATCGGTGTAACAGCTACATAGCATGTAGAAGTATGTGTTCGCTTAGCTTAAAACAATCTTAGAACTGGATCTGAATGGAAGAAGCTTTCCTGTCCTGAAATGTGGGACAAGGGTGACTAAGAAACAGTCTTAAATAGACTATGGGGAAAAGTTACTTTGGGTGATTTTTTTCCTCTGACTTCTTTATATTTTTGAACTGTACCTCTTCCAAGGAACTTACATTTCAAAATGGAAGTGAAAAGCTAGAGGTTTTGGTATTGAGAAAGCCTTGTTTCATCAACTGTTACACAATTTCAAAATTATTTAATGAGACCTTCATTGAGATTGCCTCTTCCTGCAAGAAATCTAGCTTTGGTGAATCAGTTTTTTAAACAGCTCTGTTCATGCTATTTGTTTAGCCATCAGAATGTAATTTTAATAGGTATTTTTAAGCAAATCACTTCTGAATTTATGATGTGATTTTCACTCACATGTCCTTTCATCACTTCTACATGTGCAGTCTCTGAAGTAAACAGCCAAAGAGCTATTTAGTCATGTATCAGCATAGTTTATAACCACATAACTTGCTGAGTCACTACTCTGGTCTCTTGACATGTGATAACTAGCAGCTGGCATGTCAAATAACTGCCTGCTAATTGGTATTGGAGAAAGTGGAAGGAGATGCAACATACCTCAGGACTGAACCCAATGAGCAGCTCACAGCTGGGAAGGAATGTCATGGAGGTCTCTTTTCCCAGTTGTCTCCTTTATTTCACCAATTCAGATGTCTGCCAAATCACATAGCAAGTTGCTTACATTTGCTAATGTAGCACAAACACATATTTTGCTTAGTTCTCTGGCATATTAGCAAGTGGAAGCGACTTACTGTGTGATAAGCACTAGAAGAGAGGGGAAAGGTAGTAGGTAGGGGGTACAGGGTGAGGAGCACTCACTGAGCGTGGATGACATCTTTGGCTGTTTAAACATTTGGTGAGCAATTCAAAGAGTTGTAGCTTGGCACCACAGCCAGATTTTTCATGCCTGATCCTTTAGCATTGTGCTCTGCTGTGGTGTGGGATATATGGTGGTATGATATTTTTGGCACAAACATACTTCAAAAACGTTTTTATGATTTCCCAATGCTTTTGAGTTCCAATTCCTTGCTAAAAAAGTGTGGGATTGCTGGAGCTAGTAGAAGTAATATGATAAATTGTTTTCCTTATTCTTGGGAATAGCTGAACTATTTTGGCTGAAATGCAGCTTCTTCTGTCTCATTTCCCCTAAAAAATAGCAGACCAGTGTATATATACAATATCAGCTGAAACTGTTAGAGTTTGCCAAGTTGTAAGCAAAGAAAGACTGTGGGAACTGTTTGATAAACTTAGCACAACTCTTCTTTTTTTTTTCTTTTTCATATAGTGGATTGTTCTTCATCTTGCTGCTGGAGTTTTTGCACCCTTGGAAGTGTTCTGTGCTTTAACCAAGCATAGTGCTCCAGTCATACTGTCTTTAAATTTTTTCTCAAAAACTCTCAGCAAAGATCTATAAAGTTAGTGCCCGTGTCAACTCAGGGTTGCTTTTTTTGCACCAGGTCTTCTATTGAAATGCACTGTTAATTTTATTTAAAATATTTTGTGCATTGATTCTTTCCTAGACTGGAAGGGACTTTGCATGCCCTACCTAGGGAGAACCATGATCTTTGTTTTGTTCTTTATCTTAGCTAGATTTTTTTATTTTAAGTAGTCCACAAAGTAGGAAAATGTATTAGCACTTTTTACTTGGAGCAGTGTAATAAAGTTCAGTATTGACAGCTGCTCTGTGGTGACATTGCTTTTCTCTCTTTTTGTTCCATTCTTTTATAGTTGCATGTGTTTGAAATGATGCTGCTGCCTACATGATCTGGAAGCAGTTGTTTCTTGACATTCTGTTATCTAATCTTACAGCATCTTTTACTGGTTTTGTTACTGTGTAGTTATGTCTGGTCAATCTAAGGAAGAAGTCAATCACTAAGGGAAATGCTTTAATTAGTCACAACCATAATTCGTAAGCCTTGTATTCTGTGTTGATGCAGACAAGTGGAAAGCCTATGTTTTGAATTACTGGTTTTATTTCATGAAATCTTTACAATACAGAATATGCAGTGACTTTTATTACATGTTGCTAGCAGTTAAGTCTACAGAAAAGAAAGAGTAGATCTTCATCATTTGTTAAGTGCCCTAAGCTCTTTCCTGTAAAAAATTGCTTATCTTCACATGCCACACAGAGGACTGGATATTCCCGTGAATGAGATGTTTTGCCAATTAACGGGCTCAGTAGATAGCACACAGACACCAATACAAAAATTTACTGTTTGTTTCAAATTAACACAGAAAATGAGGCAATATGCACATACAAAAGGACTAGCTTACAACACCCTGATTCAAGCAATAAAACAGATAAGCAAGACAATGCACCTAATCATTACTACTTTAAGGTTAGCTATAGTGTTTAAGAAAGATACATCACCAGTTGCCCCAATACATTACATCACCCAGACCTGCAGTCACGGGGGAGCCCCTGTTGCAGCAAGGGTTTGGGGAGCCTGTCCCAGCAATCAGGAGGTCCTATGCAGGGCGTCCCCTCGTAGGGGAGGTCTCCAAAGTTGCTGCAAGAGGGTCCAGCTCTTATATTGTCGAATAAACAAGCTGACCTAATTTCCAATGTAGTAACATCTGGTGTCACTGTCCTCTCAGAGGCCACCCGAACCTGGCCAGGGCTCAGGGAGGAACCCAGGGAGTTTCCTTTATCTACTGGATTTTAACCATTGCTGTCCAAACAAGGCCATATAGCTGGTTTCATGGCCTTGTCCACCTGCCCCTAAGCAAGGAAGGTTGCATGATACCTTCACTAACGATTATATTTTATCTAAGCTACATATTTTGCTAATGATCATATATATTTCACTAATAATCATGCATATTTTGCTGATGATCAGATGCTAACTATATCTAGTGCTCGGTTGGTGGGTTCATTTTGGGGTTCAGCTTTGGCTCCGGGCCGTTGCTCAGGCCTCAGTACTTCATGAGTATATCCTCCAAGATTAAAGCCATATGCACAGAGATGTTGCAAAACCATTTTATTTGGCTAATAAGTTTATTTACTTTTTAAAGTTAAAAAAAAAAAAAAGAAGCTTATGCCAGTGTAGCATCTGTAACTTGTTAATTTGTTTTTGGCTGACCATTCCTCCTCTGAGATAGTTTTGATTAGGCACATCATCCTGTAGTGCTCTAGGTTATTTTCCTTGGTTTTGTTGATTTTTATAATCATCTTTGAAGTGTGTCAGTCTTCTGCAACTACTAGTCCCCTTGCTAATGAGGCACTGACTACATGTGTGTTTACCACAGCTGTATAGCAATCGTTGGTGTGTTGACTTCCTATGAAGTTGGCAAAGCCTTTTTCAGAATCATCATTATGATTTTTTCTTTTTTCTAATTTCTGAATGGAATGTAGTTTTCTTGTAGCCCTGACTTTGGGACTGATTTTTTTTTTTATGTTGGTATCTGTCTTAAACTTAAAAAAATAGAGTAAGAATGAAAACACACTTTACTGCTTACAGAATATATTCTTAGCTTTAACAGTGGAGCTTCTAGTATCTCATCAACATTGCTATGGACTACGTGAACTCTAAAAATAACAATCTAAATATTTAAAAATCTACATCTGTTTTTAGTTCTGGCACAGAATACTTGGGACAGTTGCTTAAGGTTCTCTGGTTTTATTGCCATCAATAGCATAATTAATTTTTACTGCATTGAGATCAAGAACTTACACCCTAAGTAGGTAGTAATAGATTCTCTTTTTGTAATTGCTCTGTTTCTTGTTGGTATGCATCTTGCTACAGCTGTATTTTAGGAATGTGTCACTGGGCAAACGCCTACCTCATTATTTTTTTTTTTTCATCCCATGTGTCCTTTTTCATTTTTTCTCCTGTTTTGCATGGTTACAACCTCAAAGTTTATAAAATGCTTCCTGAGAAAGACTGAAAATAATGTTGAAGATGAGTTCTGGCAGAAACTGAACATGAAGGGCTTTTTTAACTATGTTTTTCTCTTTTAGATGACTGTAAAACTTCTATTTTGTAGCAAAACCAAGAAGTTTTTTTGAAGGGACCATAACATAGGGCGGAACCCCTTATGCCTGTATCCCACCTACAGTTTTCTGTCCCAAACAGTGGTCTGGTGCACACCTGCCTCCTAGCATCCCACACCTGTGGAAGGAGAACGTGCCTGGTTTGGTCTGAAAGCTGCTGGTGTACCTGTTCTAGGGAGATAGCAGCTGCCTCTCACCTGGATTCCTTCTGAGATACAGGTTTGCATGGAGAGCTGAAATTCCATCAGCATCTCGGATAAATCTGAAAGCCTAATGTGAAACGGGAATCCCTGATAACTGCAGCAATAGTAATGCTCACCTTTTGCTTATGAACATAGTAGACAGAACTGCTAGAGCTACTTGACCAGTAAATGGGAATATTTGGCCCTAGTACCTCACCTGCTGTAGGGGATCTGAAACATCTATTTTCTACAGACAGATCTCTACTTACTAGACAGAGAAGCAGTCTGGGTTGCAACATTTTCTGACCTTCATGTTGGAGTTGGTTGCTTAATGGATAGGGTTACAGAGAAGCTGATGAAGCATGGGCTGGATGAGCATACAGTGGAGGTGATTGAAAACTGGCTCAACAAATGAGCTCAGAGTGTAGTGATCAGTGGCACAAAGTCTAGTTGGAGGCCAGTGACTAGTGGTGTACTCCAGGGGTCAATACTGTTTCCAGTCCAGTTGATCATCTTCATTAATGATCTGGATGATGGGGCAGAGCATACCATCAGCAGACTTGCTGATGACACAAAACTGGGAGGAGGGGCTGATATGCCAGAGGGTCATGCTGCCGTCCAGAGGGACCTCGGTGAGCTGGAGGAATGGGCTGGCAGGAACCTCATGAAGTTCAACAAGTGTCAGATCCTGCACCTACGGAGGAGCAACCCCAGACACCAGTACAGACAGGGAGCTGACCTGCTGGAGGACAGCTTTGCAGAAAAGGCCGTGGGGGTCCTGGTGGACACCAGCTAGAATGTGAGCCAGCAGTGTGCCCTGCTGGCAAAGTAACCTGGTGGTATCCTGGGCTGCATTAGGAGGAGTGTAACCAGCAGGTCAAGGGAGGTGATCCTTCCCCTCTGCTCAGCACTGGTGAGGCCACACTTGGAGTACTGTGTCCAGCTGTGGATTCCCCAGCACAAAAGAGACATGGACATACTGGAGAGAGTCCAGTGGGTGGTCATAGTGATGATTAAGGGACCAGAGTATCTGTCATACAGGAAAAGGCTGAGAGAGCTGGGACTATTCAGCCTGGAGGAGGGAAGGCTCAGAGGGGATCTCATTGATACCTGTGCACGAGGACAGACCCAGGCTCTTCCCAGTGGCACCTAGTGACCGAACAAGACAGTGGGCGTAAACTGGAACACAGGAGGTTATCTCTGAACATGAGGAAACACTTTTTCACTGTAAGGGTGACTGAGCACTGGAGCAGATTTGCCAGAGGGGCTGTGGACTTTCCGTCCTTGGTAATCTTCTAGAGCTGTCTGGGCATGCTCCTGGGCAACTGGCTGTCAGTGGCTGTGCTTGGGCAGAGTGGTTGGACTAGACGACCTCCAGAGGTCCCTTCCAATCTCAGCCGTTCTGTGAGTGGTGGCAGCAGTCTTGAGGTGATGGGAATGTTTGGTTTCTGTAATTTTTCCCCAGGAACACTAGATTCATTTGTGCCTTTAGAATAAATCGTTCTACATCTTTGCTTTCCTCTTTCTTGCTCTGGGGCTTTGGGTTTCTTTGGCTGCCTAGAAGTTCAGCTTCAAAGAGCAAGCCAAAGAGAGGTTCCTTTCATTGCCTTTGCAGACAGTCCTCAGGTCTGGTGCCTGGGATGCTTAATTGGAATAAAACCAATGTGAATTTACTCTCTCTTGGGTGGATGGTGACCTCAATGTGTGAGGAGATTGCCCGCTTCCTGAACAATTGTTTTGTTAGATGGTGATGCACAAGTGATGCGCATTATTCCTTCTCCTGCAACCGCCTTCCTTTTCAAAAGAGTTCTTTCTAAGTGAATCTGCTCAGAAGATGGCTGGGCAGGCTGTGTTTTGAGTGGATGTAGATGTATTTCTTACCAATTCTTTACACAGTCCTTGGAAGTTGGATTGGATTGTCCTCAGAAGGATTTCAGGTGCACTTACCTCGCCCTTCTTTATAGACAACATATACCCTTAGGAAAACTGCATCAAATTTCTCCCATCGTGAAGAAAAGTAACACTTCAACAAAGCAAAACTTGACTTGAATGCAAGTGAGAAATGCTGAATACCATTATTAACTCTTATACAAATGCTTGCAAAGTATTACAGGGGCATCTTTACTTAGAGTGTGTTGTTTTTATTTTATGACAGCATTTCCTGCCAATAGTTACTGAAACGGAAATGTTCAGCTGTTTGATTTGGATGTTTGTCCTTCTCTGCAGCTCTATAGCAGGTATGTTTCTTGATTATTAGCACCTGTCTTGCCATAAGAGAGTTTTCTAAAAGGTGACCTTCTCCAAATGATATTTCAAAGAGTTCTGAAAATGATAAAAAAAATAAAAAATTTAAAATAGAAGTCAGTAGCCGATTGACTAAATTTTCTCTGTGCTGTACACTACTTAATTTATGGTGCTTTTGTGATCATGATAGCCTGGATTTGTTTCCTTTAGTATGTAAAGTATTAAAAAAATGCATTTTAAAACTTAGTTTGTCAAATGTTTTGTTGTTGCACAGGGTGTAGAAGGGGAATCTGCATCTGGGAGTCATATCATAGTTCCTGTTGGGTTGTAATGGCTGGTAACTTTGGAGATCTGCTAATGGAATAAATTTTATGTAACACATAAACACTTAAAATGCAGTTAATGTCTGGTGATTTGGGGCTTTTCTAAGCCAAATATTACCTATTCAGATATGCATGCATGCAATGACTACTAATGTTCTCATTCCTAATGTTAAAAGTTACCTCACAATGTATGACTATAGATTTTTCTTATTACTTTTTTTTTTTTTTTAAAAAATGTGGTAATTCCACAGTTAAAGACTGGACAGGAAACTGCTGAAGTTGGAAGAGCAGGTAGTTCTGCACTCCCTCAGTCTCTCGTCTCCTTCTACTTCCACTAGAGTGCATGTTTGTTTGGCTAGTTGTGAAGTGGTGAGGAATCTGCTCTGGATGGAGAACGATATTATTTTTGCCAAGTTTTTATTTTTCATCTATATCAGTCTCAGTTTGACTTACTGTACAGGCACTTCTGGCACACAAAGGGGCTAGCAGCAGCGAATGAGTGGTGGAGAATTAGAAACGCTTTTTGTGACAACAGTGCCACTTTAAAGTGATTAAGTGGAATAGTATAGGTTAGACGAGGGTATCACAAAGACAGATTGAAATAATAACTTTATGATGGTAATTGAAAGTCCATGTGCAATTTGTCCCATATAATTTAACACACAACAATAATTTGTGTTGTCAGTTTTTGGGGATTACATGGAAGAAGCTTGAGCAATATATGAAACTGTCCAGGTGATTGCTTACAACTGATATATATTGCAATTTGTGCAGTAGAGTGTAAAATAGCCATTAGTATGACTTTGAAACATTGAACAATTTACTTTAAAACAAAAAGGACCCATAGAAAGCTATTAATTACCCAAAAAGGAGAGAATTATCACAAAACAAGGAAGAAAGCTTAGTATTCAATTCCCTTTCATTCCTGCACTCTAGCAGAGAAATTCTGTCTGTAAAATTGGTTGGTTTTTTTTTTTTCATTTTATTTAACAGATGTATTTATGAAATTTCGCTTCAAGAAATAAGTTACAGTAAAAAAAACCCCAGACAGTTAGCTCATTGCAGGACTCTAACGGGTGATTCCTGCACTGTTTGGTAACTGCTGCTGAATTCATTCAGTCAGCCTGCTTCTGTGTTTTCCTTTTACATGCATTGTGTATACAATTCCTGTGCTGTATTGGGGAACATAAATTTTACAAGGGGTAAAAGCACTAATGGGATATTGAAATATATTGCACCATAGTTGTAAACCTGAAACTTAGCAGTTTGATGTATTTTCTGATTTAGTAATTAATAATGGTAACATCCAAATGGTATACATACCTTTTACATGAAGGAATGTTTTTTTAAAAATGGATTTAAAAGGCAAGTCTCTTTTCTTCATTTTCAGCTATTAAAAAAGATCTTGGTTATAATTTCTCCATTATTTCTGGGAAGGTATAGAACCATCACTCTTATATAATACGGTGAGCTGAGTTTCCAAACAGCAATATCTGATTCAAGTGATTACCTGAGCATTTTATTTGAACTCCATATGAAAAAAAATCTAATTAAATTGATATGTAGACAACAAAATAAGTTACTGTTTTTCTGCTGGTATTTTAAAAGGAATTAGTTATGTGATACCTTTGATTTTGTTTTTAGATGAAAAATCTATCAGAGATGCTGACATCTTTCCTTCATCTCCTGAAATTGAAAGAGGATCCACCCTGAAACTATTTTGTGTTCTCGGAAAACACTACACACCTCACAGAAATGCAAGCCACATCATCTGGAAATTGAATCATGAACTGATTGCTCAGGAAAACTATAACATTGTGAATGAGACTGTATCTAGTGTAACAATCCATAATTTCACTTACAGCAAAGCTCATGTGAAATGTTTCACCAAGTACTTGGGCAAGAAACAACTTTTGGTTCATACTGAAGTTAAATCTGGCTGTAAGTAGAAATGGGGGAAAATTAAATCTAATATTCTTTTAATAATGTATTGTAAAAAATTCACTTTTAAAACTACTTTTTTTTTTTTTTTAAAGCTTGTAGCATTGTAAGACACGTGTATTCAAGCATCTCCTTTTTTTTCTGAAATAAAGCATGAAATTGCCAGCATTCCTTACTGACACTGGTCCATAACCTCTCTGACCTTGACTTTTGGCAGGCTGAAGTGGTGGAGGTTTTATGTTGGGTTCAGAGGGTGCCAGATCTGTCCCTTTGGGTTATGTCTTTTGTCTAGCCTGGTCAACTTTAGCTTTCTACAGGGAGGATTTTCTCTCTAATCCTTGGTTCCAAAGAAATTATAATTACATGGAGAAGGCTACGGGATAAATATGTGTGCAAGTTCTCTAATTTATGGAACAGATTAAGTCCAGTTTATATGAACGTATGCCTGGGGGTCCCATTCTAGTAAAGAAGCGATAAATGCAGAAAAATACACCTGTGGAATGAAAAACAGCAGAAATCTTTTGCCTGTCTGCAAAGTTTAGTGTGCCATAAATTTGACAATGAAAGAAAGATCTTTTAAATGTTATAGTAGGTGGGACATAAAAGTACTGTTTTGCAGAGAGGACTTTTGCAACCCAGCTCTTTCACTGGGCACAGTTATCTTCCTTTCAACTTCCAGTTCTGTTACTGTGGGAGGAAGTCTGGGTTTAACAAGGAAGTCTTCGAGGGTGTTACATTTTTATCGATGATCTCAGACTACAGAGATTGCAGAAGATTGTTTGCTTTGCACTATTCAAGTGTAAGATAAAGTGACTCCAGAACTAGTGATCTCTTCAAGATCATATAGACATGTTTCCCAGGAAGTTGGGTTATGCAGGCTCCTCAGATTACGTTTTCATAGGGCATGTGGTTAGATGTTCTGGGAAGAAACAAAGGAGTTTTATCTTCCAGAGAATGCCTTTTTGAGAACTTTTGTGCTGTTTCTTTGTTTTCTTCTTACTCTCTGGACTGGCCTTGAGCTATAGGCGTATTGGGTGTGCGTGTACTTAGAGGTTCAGAAAAAAGCTTGTAGTGGTTTGATATAAGTTAGTTAGTGAGTTACTGCATAAATACCTTCAGGCCCACTTAGTTAAGTACTTCTGGGAAGTAGTTGGAAAAAAATCTCCCTGTCTCCGCAGGGGAAGAAAGGGTGATTTTGATTTTTGATTTTGGTTTTATGAGGAGTTCTGAGGGCAGTAGGAAATTATAAAATGAAGTGCTATGCAAGGCGCTTAGTGAAGTTTGCTGTAATCTGCTTTTTGACCAACAAAATCAGTTGTACATTAAAGTTACTTATTTTAATTGGACCTTTGTTTTTAACCTTTGTCATTGTAGTTCCACCAGACACACCAGGAAATATTTCCTGCATTTATTACTTTGATACTGAACTTACCTGCACTTGGACCTCAGGAAGAGAAACAAATCTTATGACAAAGTTTACTCTTTACCGAAAAATGTAAGTATAGAATATATTGGGAACTGGGTTTCTGGGGTGAGACCTTCTCCTTATATCCTGGCTTCTGTTTAAAGAAAACCTGTGTCATGGGGTTCAGAATCATGGCATTGCCTCAGTAAATTTGATTAATTTGTGGTTAGTAATGGTTGAAGAAAGTTACAATCTGATGCCTGTTTAGTGTGCTCTTTAAAGGAAATGAGCATTCTCAACCCAGTATTCAGCAGACAAATGTTTACATCATAATCGATACTTACTTCTTTCCTTGAAGTAGCATTACTAGTTAGATCAAAAGCTGAGTGAGCCTGGGTACAAACATAGAATGGAGGCACTTTGTGGGGGTTTACCCAGAAGCTTTCTGTGTAACTAACCTCATTTTGGATGGATAAAAAAGGTTACTTCCTCCTCTGCTTTAAAGAACTCCCAGTTAATGATTCTGCTTGACACCAGTAGGTTTTAACTTAGGGACCTTTGGAGTCACAAGGTTTCAGTGAAAGAGTCTAGAGTTGGTTGTTCTTTTTTTGGATTGCTCTCACCAGGGGATTTGTGTTTACAAACTATGTGGTCTTGTGCTTTTAACTGTTTTTATGACCCCGTTACAGAAGCATAAATACTTGACTCTTTCGATTTCCATTAAAGTATCGTTTAGGAGATTATTTTTTTCCTAAGTTAATGTGAAAGTGGTGAAATTAGTGTTGTTCCAAGGCAGATCTTGGATACAATTTTGAAGGTGGTAAGACAGATTTTTGTCCCAAATACACTAGTCAAAATTATTCTTCAGAACTGGAAGGAATTCAGACTCCAAAGGAGACATTTTCTTATTGTAAGTTATACTAGCTTATGGTATCTTTTTTTATTTATATATTTTTTTATTTCTCTATATATTTATTATAAATAGTAGGGCAGGAAATAATCTTTAGTTTTATCTCCATTTTAAGCCTGATGTTTTAGGCTTCCACTTTCATTAGGTGGAACTTTCTTACTTCTAGTTTTTCTACATTTTGTAACTTAGATGAGTTTGTGAAACCATAAGCTAGAATAGTTATTGAAACTAAGTTTCAATATTATTCCTTCTTGTACCAGCCCAAATTCTTCCTTAACCACACAGTGAATTAGATTGCAAAATTATTTCCAGTAAAATCTAACGACTAATTTTAATCCAGATAATTCCCCAACTGAGTTTACCGTATGACTACAAAAGCATTGGTTCGAGGGGGCAGAGAGCTGTGGATGGGAACAAACAGCTGTGCATGTTAGGGAAGGTAGGGCTCCTTCCTTTCACAGCAGTACAGGTGTACATTAGCTTAAAAACGTTCGTGAAATACCAGCCTCAAACTGAGTTACACAAATGATGTGCTTGCTTACTGCATAATATGAAATATTTAACACAGGCCCCATACATGAGTTTTTATTTATTGGAAGAATTTCTTCGTGGGTTGGCAAAATGAAACAAATTCTGTTAGTTTTGCATCCCGCACTACTTGTTACGAAAGTATATGCTGCAAAGACAGCACATTATCAGTATGTTCCTTCAGGAAAATCTGTCACATTTCTATTGTCTTGTAATAGCTTGGCAGTTGTACAGCTTATCTTTTAAATGTAGAAAAAAAGAAAAGCCGAATAAAAACTTGTTATCACATAGCTTCGTGTGGCATGTGTTACTAGCTATGTCTATCTATATTTTTAAGGAAGGTCTTGCATGGAATTACATGATTTCACCTCTCTTTTGAGATTTTAATACAGGATAATACTAGCATGTGGATCTCTCATTAAGGCATTTTACTCTTCATTACTGCTCCTGGAAAGTGGTCTTACTAATTGCAGTTAAAACTAATTGAGCCTGTGCAGGCTACATACATGGATTTGCAGGAGCAGTGCAATTAGGAAGGAGAATTCATTCACACAAACATATCATCTAAGGAGATGTTCACTGGTACAAATGTTCTGCAACCACAAAAACTTATGAATAATAGTTAAATAGTACCCCAACAATTAGCTTGAGTTACTCTAATAAAATCCTCTGATTTCTAACTCCTTTTTTCTCTCTCTTTTTTTTTTTTTTTTTTTTTTTTTTTTTTTTAGGATGAGAGAAGGAAGGGTGATTCTTCAAAATACAGTGGCCTGCCGAAGCAAAACAGAGTCATGTTCATTTTATTATCCGGATACCCCATATAGTAGTTCTTTTTGTTTTCAGGTGAAAGCTGAAAATGTTTTGGGTGAAGCCTCCTCAGATTGTGTTCCTATACCTTTGGAAAGAATAGGTAATTCTAAAAAAGTAAAAATTAAATAAAGATAAAGCAATGTAGGTTGAGCTGACTGCATCCTCCGCAATTCTTTTTCCCTCCATATAGTATACAGGTTAGAGAATTCTGAAACAAGTCATGTAATCAAAGTTGGTTTACGTAGAAGAAAAAAAAGAAAAAAATATTTTTTTAATAATGGTTTTGAAACTATTATTTGGGTTTCGTTTGGTTTTAAATTAGTTTCAGTTTTCAAGTGCCATGTACTTTTAATAGTTAGCTAGAACTATGAGGTCTCTGAAATTATATTCAGGGTTTAATAAAATGTTTCATCCTTTCCGATTTTTTTAATCAAAAACTGGATGTTTCCAGTTTAGTTGAGGCAACTCTCTTGTTATTTTTTAATTGATGTACTTTCTATGTAAAATACTTCTAACTGGTTGGTGGTGCAGCAGCAATTTTCAGCAGTTTCTTGGTCTTAACGAGAGGTGGTGAAAAATGATAGTGTGCTGTATTCATACTATGAAATGTCTAACTACGACAATATTTTTTTAAGCTGATGTCTGATGTTTCCATTATAAATTACAAAGTTTTTAATTATTAACAAGTAAAGGCCATATTGTAAAAGTTTTTGTCAAACTAAGTGGTGCTTGGACTGTACTTTGATATTTTTGAGTGGTACTAGATGACAGTGGAATACCTGGCTGTAAATGAATATTGATATAATTTTGCCAGTTTGCCCATCATTTACTCTACTATTTTACTTTCTGGTTAGGAATGTTAAAAACTCACGTGTTCTGTGATTCCCAGGAGCAATAATAATATTTTATCTACTTCTTCTCCCTCTGTGCTGTGCTGCACTTTCCTCTGTTCATTTTGGTGCAGGTAACCACCAACCCTTTTAACTGAGTATTTTTGCTGCAGCACACTGTCAGCTCTCCAGTCATATGGTCCTTTGCTCCCCGTGTTCAGACCTGCTGTGCCTCCTGATTGCTTTCCACATCCTCTGTACCAGCCATCTCTTTTCTCAGCACTAATCCATTCTTTTCCCATAGTCTCAGTCACACTTCTGTCCCCCTCAGATCCTTTCCAGCTGAATTCTTCCCTCATCTGCAGTTTGGACTTGACTTTGGCATCCCAGCTCTGCTTTGTTTCTTTTCCCTGCTGTTGTCTCTGAGTACTGTTCTTCAGTGCTGGTACAGAAGAAAGAAATATGCACACCTGTTTGAGAGTGGGTTTGACAGCATTAAGTCAGTTACGTGTGCAGTCTCTTTTACAGGTAACTTCCCATATGTAAAGTTACATCTATAGACAGTCATGTGGATACTCTGATGGGTTGTACACTACTGAGATAATAATTAAAATTCTTGGAGCACATGTAGATGGAGCAATTCTGAACTTTTATAGAAGCATTTTCCCCTGTTAATGTTCTTGTGTCTTCACTCTAGAGAAATTTGAACCCCCTGAAATACTTTCAGTTAAAAAAATCGCTGGTATAAAGCAGTTGCTTACAGTCACCTGGGAAATGCCTGAGAAGATTATCCCTTCACAAGATTTAATTTGCCAGGTTCAATACAGAAACTTGTATTCAAACTCTTCGGTAAGCTACAGAAATTTTGTTCTGAATGTTAGCTTCTTTGTGACTAATTTCTTAATGTTATAGAAGGCTAAACTGAAAAAAAAGCAACAAGTAGTTGGAAATAATGATTAAAACGTTTTAGTGGAGCGTATGCAGGCATGCATGATCCTAAAATCACTGTTTTATTGTCTAGGATTAATTGTTCTCTTCCTTTTAGTCAGTGTTTGGTTTGGTACATACCATACTTGTGAATGTATTTCTGTGAAAGGCTGAAGGATGGACCTTAGGCTAAGGGATTACACACACACAGTCTGTGTTTTACTAACAGTCGGTCGGTATTCTATCTTCCTGTTGCATTCTGGTGTTGAAGACAGCATTTACCCACAACAGTAGAATTGAAATAGTAGAATTGAATACATTAATTTTCAAATGAATCAAAGTATAAGTTTTGCAAGATAAAAAATAAGGGAAGTTATTTTTTCTGAGTTTCTTTCTCACACTTGAATGGAACTGTTACAGAAAAAACAGTATTTAGTCGTTTGCTTCTTTCAGAAGGCCTATTCCAATGCTTCTCAGCGTGGAAGTGATTAAGCTTGCAGTCTTACTGTTTCCTCTTCCACAATTTAAGGATGGGCCAGGCTGCTTGGCTTGTTTCTTTGAAGTCATTAAACTGAGATGCCTGCCTTGACCTTACTGTTGTATACAATAAATGTGTAATTCTGGGGGAGAAGAGTTCATCAGGGTAACTAATAGTAGTCCTCAGAGCTTTAAAAAAAGATTTCTGATACTAAAGATGTTTCTAACTAGCATCCTCCTCACATTCTCATGGCAAACATGCTTGTGGTAGATATGACGTATTAGTTATTGGATTCAGGATATTGGGGATGATTAGGCAGTCAAGGTGCCTCAGGTCCACCTGGGATATTAGAAACTGAGCTAATATTTATTTAAAAGACCCATTCAAGATGTTTATCCCTTTGGAGTCAAGACACTGATGTCCTTGTGATGCTTACATGGATATGACATCCTTTCCAAATGTTGAAAACATCCATGTTTTTGTGAACTTACAGCGTTAAATTTGTCAGCACCTGAATAAGAAATCCACTTTTTCACTAATACAGTCTGCATCCATTTTCTTCCTCAGAACTTACCTGCATTTTTCCGCAGACATTCTAGAGAGAAGTAGCCGAACATTAAAGACTAAAGTCCAGTGATTTGAGTTCTGTAGGATCTTGGACAGGTGTGAGCCATAACTTTGTAGCCAGTCCAGTGGCAGCTGCCAAGAAAGACAGCCTCAAACCGCCAGGTAGATACCGGTGTTCTTCTGTCAGCTCATAAATAATAATAAAAAAAATAATATTGAGCCAACGACAGGTATTTTCTTGCCCTTTTAAGCTTTCCTACCAAAATGATCTAACTAGGTTGCTGCAAACTGGTTTTACTGAGTGAAAAATAGACGGCCTATTTTTCTACTTGCATATACTAAGTTTCTAATTAGAATCAAACATTGTTAAAAGCCTTTTGACAAGTAACTAAAAGCTAGTCTGGGGTGTCTGCTATTCTGTGTCAGTTTCTGGGGGGAGGTGAGGGTGATAATGGTTTAGAAGCCCTTTTTATTGCAGGTTGGCTAAAGAGTCTGTCACCTTGCACTGGTTTGTAGATCCCTGAACTCATTCTCACAGAAGCAGTTTTCTGGTTTTGACTATGAGTTTCTTGAGGTCAGAATGGACTAAAGTTTTCAGTTTTGTTAGGCAGTGCACTTCCCGTTATGGTGTTCAGAGGAGTGGGTGTCTGCATTTTGTGTTGTTATAGTTTGATTCACTTTTCCTCGGAAAAGACAGGAATTTCTTCACAGGTTTTGGGCGCTGTTGTTGTAAATCTGTGTGGTTTGCTACTTGAGTTTGTCTCCCAAGAGGGAATCTTCCTTATTCTAAGACTTACCTTTGCTTACCTTGTTAGATTTTAACTAGCTTGTAACATTTATTTTAGTGTCTTTCAGGTTTGGAGAAGGAGAGTTGTTAATTACTGATTATTGTTAAATACTGATTTTTCCAATTTGGAAGATGAGACATTGGTGTAGTGATTATAGCAGTCCTTTGGTACACAAACACTTTCTATTAAAAAAAAAAACAACTTTCCATAGTTCCTGTTTACTTCCCGTTGTCAATCTGGTTGAGTTTATGCATCAATGCCAATTCCTGGTTTTCATGCCATCTTTCACCTTTTGTTTTGGAACAACAATCTGGTTTCTGACTTCCATTAGTGACATGTGAGTGGGGTCCTTTTAAGTTGAGAAAATTACTCGCCTTGTCATTACTTTTTCAAGAAGATACTGCATCAGTTACTTCTCATACTCCTGTCTTCTTTCAACACTTAAAGGTTCCATCTTTTTTTTTTTTCTTGGTACCAGAATTTGCTGAGTTCTTATTGTCTTTTCATTTTAATCATATGCTGATAACAAGTGTGGCTGTAGGCCATCCCAAATATTATGTGGCTAAGACCTAGAAGACCCTGTAAGTCAGAAAAGACAAACAAGAAAAGAAATAAGTACGTAGCTGGCTCACAGGCTGCAGGTGATCACTATTTCACCAGGGATTCTTCTGCTGTGAGGAAGAGCTGTATTCAGGACATGATGATGATACTGGCTTTAGCAATCCTTAGTTGCTTCCCACCAGTGGGAACTGCAGTCATCCAGCACCTCCTGTGCCAGCACTGCTGCCGTAGAATGGCACGGGGGCTGCACGCAGTTCAAACCATGGTCAGGATAGACACGGTTTTAGCTCAGGTTTTTCAAACCCTGGAGTTTTACCAGAAGAATAAAAACGCTACACAGAATGAAATAAATGAAATGCAAACCAAGTGATTTTGGGTTTCAGAGGAACGAGGTGGGAAACATGAAAACTGCATCCTTTCTGTGGAATTTTTTGTTTTGGTTTTGGGTTTTTTTAACTAATTCATATTTCTGCATGCAATTTTATAGCAAATAATTTTTGGTCATGTGTCTACTTTCAGGAATTTGTCACTGTCCCACTGAGTTCTGGAGATAGGACAGGATCATGTAACCTCACAAGTCTGTGGGACTCCACAGAATATTCAGTTGCTGTTCGGTGTATTAGTGTTGTGTCAGTATTCTGGAGTGAATGGAGTAGAGGGAAAACAGCAAGCACAGAAGAGAAAGGTAGGCTAACTTTTTAGTAAGTTCTTCTTTGGCTGTACTTCGGGCATTAGGATTTAATACTGGAAAACTGTATTCTCAGCATATTATCAGTCACTGAGTTTAAAGTTCTGCTGTTTAAATGGAATGTGTATTTTGTGTAAATACAGGAGGAGGAAAACTGTAAGATGAGCAGGGAGTGGAGGAGATTTGAAAGGTGATACAAACAACACAGGGCTAAAGGCAGAATAATAAGGTGAATAGAGAGTGGAAAGAGGAAAAAATAATAGTGCAGTTGGAGACAACATTGCGAAGCAGAATAGTAGCAGAAATGTGGTGTAGCAAGTATGTCCAATAAAGTGAATTGTAAGTAGAGAAATTAAATTGCCAGTTATAAAACAAGACTAGAAAATCTCCTCTAGAACTTAAATAAAAGAAAGCAGAAGGAACCTTACGGACAGAGAGAAGTTGTACTTATTAGGGAAAAAAGGCACAACATTAGACAAGGAAAAACTTCTTAACAAGTTGCTATCGGGCTGTATTTTTGAAACCTTTTGATAGTTTTTACTGTATTACACTATCTTTTTAATATAACAACAAACTTCAAGATATTTTTGTGTCTTTAGCTCCTTCAGAAAAAGTGGATTTGTGGAGGGTAATTGAATCTTCACACTCAGCTGGAAGTCGATCTGTACATCTTATGTGGAAGGTATATACTCTTTTTGTGAATTGATAATTATATTGGTATCCTGCAGCTGATGTTGCATTGAAGTATTTTAGTGTTGTAGGATATATAACTGCCAGGGGTTTTTGCGCTCGTCAGAAAGAAACCTCACTGAACTAAAGCAGAATTGAAAAGGCTTTTTTTTACTGAACAGTAGATGAATAGTGTTTTGTAATCTGTGCAGAAAGGAAGAGTTTAATTGTGTTCAGATCACTGGGGAATCTGATTGAATGTCCTTACAACTACTCTTAAACAATACAGTTTACCAAAGCTGTATTTAAATTCACTTTAATCTGATAGAGTGACCAGAGAGAGGGTCTTTGTGTTTCAAATCTCAGTATTTGACTTTTGAACTTTCCTTCAATTAAATTATTGCAGCTGGCTGTCCGGAAGATGAGACTTAAATACTCTGCTTTTCTAAATTTAGGGTAATAATTTTGTAATTTGATATGGACTTTTTAGTACAGTGTATACTTTTGACAATACAAATAACACTGAAACACTATCACATTTTTTTTATTTTTAAATAGCCACTAAACAGCTTTCCACCTTCTGGGAGAATTCTAGGCTACAAAATACAGTATTTTCCAGAAAACAATGCTGCACTTAAAATGACAAACTTCTCTACTGATAAGAAAATTACTTTACTTTTAAATGAAGAGGCATATCTAGTATCTGTTACTGCCTATAACTCAGCTGGAGATTCTCCTGAAGCTATTTTGAGGATTCCACCCGCTGATGAAAAAAGTAAGATTTCTTAATGTCATGATATATTTTTCTCATTAAAAAAATTATCTTCCTGTCATCTGTTTTAAGTTCGGCTGTAGTGGAAGTGGAATTGTACTAAGGACTTTTGTCATAAATCTCTAAATAGAACACTGTTTTGCACAGAGCTGTGTAGTCCATTACTTTTTACTAGAACAAGATCTGGTTGTCATATTTTGCTATCACGTATCAAGGGTTTTTTTTTTTTGTAGATGAGTATTGTTGGGGTATTTGTTTTGTGATATAGTCGTTAAGACATCAGAAAGTGCTGATATCTTATTAGAATTTCTATTTTATTACTTTCTGAGGGTTTTTTGGTTTTGTTTCTTTTAACCTTGGACCTCCCAAATGAATTTATAGTCTCACTCAATTCTGTCTCATCCTTCTGCTAGGTTGTAAAATTGATTATCACAGGGCATTATGGCAGTGCATTTAACATCATTCAAAGACATCTTTAATAGAAGTCCCTTAGATGCATCAATGGAAGTAGAGAGAGAAACGCTGTGTTTATTCTCATTTCATATACGTTCCCACAGTACCTCATCCAACCCACTGCCAGGGTCAGGAAGCTGGTCTGCTCTAGCATGGCAATTGTGTTCTTTTGGCTTAATGTTTAATTCTGGTATCTCTGTGAGCCTTGTATTGCAACATCCTGCTGCCTAACCATCATCCGGAAGAGAGACTGCGTTTGACACAGAGTCACTTATCTTACATCACTTGTTCATTAAATAAGTGCAAGTGTCCCCTTGGAATTTCTCGATCAAGTTCCACATCTAATTGAAAAACTGGAATATGTAGATGGGATGTCATCTTGTCCTGGAGGTTGCTGACTACCTTTCTATCCACTTCTGTGTCCCACAGTAAATGTTACTCTGATTTTTTCATGCTGTGGCATGCTTTTCCCACCCTCCACATGTCTTTTCCTTCTGCTTCACCATGTCTTTTTCCCCTCTGTTTTGCCATGTTGGGTGTTCACTCAGTTTCATTACCTCTGTTCTGCAGGTTGATGGTTCACTTCACTGTCATTCATGACCTTGCTGACTTGACTTACGGTTTTCCTATTGCCTTTGTCATCCCAAAACTTGCTTATCTGCACTACGTCTAAAATTGGTAGTAAATCGGTTTGTAAAACTTTACAAACTGTAAAATACAGATCCTAAAAGAGAGACTGTTCTTTGATTCTGTATGTGTAAACCTCCTTGAGTGTAATCTCCTTAATCCCCCCACCCCTTGTCATTGTAAGAATTCTTACATGCTTCAAGTATTTTGAGTACCTGCATGTGATCATAGGTATAAAGTAACTTCTAAAACTTTTATTTTAACCTTGACTAAGTCCCATACCCTTGCAAAGAAGCAATCTCATCTTGCTATAATTGAATTGTTTTCTTGCTGCAGTTTTAAGAAGATAGAATTGCTGACTTATTTTATTAAATTTTTAGCCTCTCAGATTATTGAAACAGTGAGGACCTTTACAACAAATGAAGAAGTGGTTGTGGAATGGATAGCTTCTGAACCAGAAGTAACCAAATACGTAGTTGAGTGGTACGAGGAATTGGAAACAGATCCTTTTGGTAGATCATGGCAGTATGTGTCAGATTCTACAAACTGGAAGACTAACAAAAGTATGTTAATTTCTCAGTTATAGCTGTAACAATGTACAGATGTATACATATTTATGTATATTTATTTATAGGTAGACTGGAAAGAACAAACAGGGATGAACTCATACAGCGGTCCTCAAACCATTTTAAAAAATAACCATATCATTACAAGCTTTATTGAAATCTTTGCATGTAATTGAATAGGAGTTTTAAGTTTCTCAAATTTTCCTGCAAGATTGTGTTTGCTCCCATGTAAGATTAGGCCCAGATTTCATATTTAAGCACATCTTTGGTTTGATCTTATGCTGTGAATCTTCCGGTAGGGAGGCTTATGACAGATGTACACTATTTTAGCAAAGAAATCTAGAAACAAGAAAATGAATTTGAAGGTGGAAGTCATGTGCCTTCATGTGTGTTAGAGAGAAAGAAACCTGAAGAGGATTTAAGGGGGAATTCTACTTGAAAATATGCAAGCGGAATGACTGGTCAATCTGGCATGTTAAGTATCACATAGTCACATTTGTATTATGACCTAAGGCATTTCTGAGAGGTTTCAGAGACCTTATGATGTACTAATAAATAGGCGAGGTTCTGCTCACTTTTTTGGTTTAGAGGTCGACTCTTTTTTTAAGTAGGTAATCTCTCTAAGTAGTAATGTTTTAGCTATGTGTACATAGCGTCAATGAAAAAACAAACTGCAGAGCTCAAGAGATATGTGCAAAAGCAAATCTGTGAATTTTGATGTCTACGTGAACAGCCCATGCACATTACCTTTAGTTAATGATAGACACTTGCTTTTCTTTATACATTTAGATTTTTTTATTTACAGACATAGGAATAATGGTGAAAATGTTTAACATAATATATGTGATCTGTGTGATCATTAGTTGTTTGGTTCTCCATTAGTGAAATTAAATTTAACATATTTGAAAGTGGTTCTTACTCATATTAGGATCTTTCTGAATCCTACACTAAGGAAAAAGAATTTCCAGAGTTTTCAGAGAACAAGTATCCTGCATTTTCTAAAATGAAAAGGAACACAGTTCATTAATGATAGATATATCTAGCTTGCCCATAAAACTTGTCTTACTGGCTCAGACAACAGTGTTTTAAATACCGTATTTGTGCTACAGTAAAACAAATAAAACAAATCTGAAGTGATTGAAATTGAAGTGAAATTCAAGAGCAGTTCATTACTCATTGAACTGAGATGCCTGAATCTTGAGTCGTACTGAAAATTGCACTATTTCAGCATTTTAGTGTGAGGAATAAATGCTATTTATAGCTGTTCTCAATATAGAAAGAACACCAGCTTTTCTCCTCAGCATTATTAGGAGATCTTTGTTTACCTTAAGCTTAAGTTGCATTAGAAATGACAAGTCAAGTTCAGGTTTACTGTTGCTGAGGCCTGGTTCTGATATTCTTTTGTGGAATTAGTTTAAGGGCAACATGTGGGCCATTGTAACTTTTCCTGGGTTGCAATAGGTGTGAGGACTGAAAAAGCATCAGAGAGCTGATACAATGCAGGGATCTGTTGATGGCCATTATTCTTGTTGAACAAGCTGCAGAGCTTGAGGAGGAATGGCCTAGGAAACCCTTTACACTGGTTTCATCCCCTGGGGTGTAAAGGCCCAGATGAGTCCTCCTAGAGTTGATGGGGCTTGCTTGTAAGTAGGGTGTGCACCCTGTTGATTACTTGGCTGTTGGATTGTTCAGAGTTCGAGACTTCATTTCCAGAAGCTTGAACTATGTCTTGAAATTCTCTCTATGTAAAATTCTACTGCAGAGGTTTCACTTCTACAATTGTACTTTTGAGTCAAGCTGGTTAGAAGCAGATCTGCAGTTGGTATAGCTGGAACATCAACGTGGAGTTAAGAGCTGGGGCTCCACTGTGTCTTTTAAGCTGTTTGATGCATGAGAAAAAACTCTTTTCTGCAGAGCAGTCAACTTAAAGATATATTAAATTAAAAATATTCCTGGAAGTATGATTTTATACTGGTTATTTGAAAATAAAATCTTCCTCCAAAACCTTAAACTGTTAAGAGATGAGTAAGTGGCTTCATATAGAGAAGCTGTGTAAGGCTGAAGTATAAATTCCCATTCCAAGCATTTGTAGTGAAAAATTAGTCGGAAACCAAGTACTCTTGGGAATACTACTGAATAAAATTCATTGTGTTAAGGGCAGTAATAAGCAGTAGGTATATATTGTGCTTGCTAAAATGTTGAAGAAAATAGAGGTCTGTGGCAGTATATTTAGAACTGCACTGTGGTTTATTCTGCTTTCATTGTACTAGTATCACATAGAGAATTGTATGTAAATATTTTTTTTTCCTTTGCAGAAAACTTTAAGCCATTTATATGCTATAACATCTTGGTATATCCTTCCTATGGAGATAAAGTAGCAGCTCCATGTTCCGTACAAACTTATGTCCAAGAAAAAAGTACGTATTTTAAACTAGTAATGTTGTGGAAGGTTTGTTGTAGTCTGTCTCAGGGTGTATTATGTTTGAGAAATTTGGTACTGGCATTACTGGACGAGAGATGTAGATGCCACCCCCACCCCCACCCCAAAAAAACCCCCAAAAAACCCAAAAACCAAACCCAGAAGAACCAGCAGCAGAGGATTTGGGCTTCCTGATTTCTGTTCATAGATCAGCTACTGCATTGTTCAGTGAAGAAGATTTGTATCTTGTGATACAGGTACATTGCTGCTTGAATCCACTCATTTGTTGTATGGCTTACATACTGTATACAGAGCACTTGGAAAGCATATAGCTACAAACATGAAACTTTTTTAAACTGTCTATCTTTTAAATGTTACAGCTCATCTAGATATGTAATTATTTTCATGAATATATTTAATATATAAAAAAATAGAAATACAATACGTAAACATATTAATGCTGGACTGCATTTTTCAGTCCTAAGATACGGAGAAATTCTCCTCACAGAATAAAATGGATGGTTTCAAAAGCCTGCTTTTTTAAAATTTTATAATGTAACAAAATACTTGCAGTCCTGCACTTAAAAAATGTTAAGAAGCCATGATGTTTGTGGTTGGATAGAAGCTGTGGATGGCATAGTGTTTTGAGTGGGGAGGGTAGGAAGGCTAGGGAGGAAGGTTTCTTTATCTGTAGAAGTTTAATGTGAATTCAGTGATCTGTACAACCAGCTCTAAGAATGTTGTTTACTGGTATTTAAGATTTCAGGTGAAAATGCCAGTTTGTGTCTGTGTGTGTCTAAGTCGATGTATGTGTGCACATACACGTAGTACAATGCACTACGAAACAGCATTAATTACAAGGAGGAGGTGACGGAGTATTTTGTTTGATTAATACTAGGACAATCAGAACTTTGTTTTGAATGCTTTCCTATTTGTAGGGAGTTGTGACAGTGCTAGAAGTTGTCAGAGAACGGGAAGGAAGAGATGTGTTAAAACTGAAGCACGGAGAACTCTTGCTTCACAGTTACGAGCAGTGCATGTGTGGTTGTGTTGTGTAAGCAGAAAGATCTGATGTGATGGGCAAAGGCTGGGGGCGCTGGAGGCCTCAGCTGAACCTCAGCTCAGCCAGAGACTTCCTGCGAACACCGCCAGCTTGCGCCCCAGTTCCCCCAGGAGTGCATACGGATGCTTTACCTCTTGATCCCTCTGGGGCTGTGAGGGTATAGAGCCTTTTAAGGATCTTGGCATATTCGGATGCGGTGATGTTGAGAGCTATGTAAATACCAGAATACATGAGGGGAAGTATTATCAGAAGAAATCGCGCATTAAAGAGGGTGAGAAAAGTTGAGGGCTATATTGGAGCACTAAGATGACACATACTTGTTGCCCCTAATGTTACTGGTATGTGTGAAGTGACACAGATGGCTAACATTGCAGCACTTAGACTATTTTACTATTTTTTTTTAATTTATGATTCTTCTGTGTAGAGCCATCAGAAGGACCTGTGGCTGACACAGGCATTCCAGGGAAAAATGAAGTTACAGTAAAATGGAAGGCGATTTCAAAGGATAAAAGAAATGGATTTATCAGTAACTATACAATATTTTATAAACCTGAAGGTGGAAAAGAATTGAGTAAGTACATGTTAAACAACAATGCTTTCAACAGGGTATGACAGTCTGCTGTCTGAAGAGAGTTATTTTTGTGGTTATTAGCACACTTTGCTAATAACTATGAAGATAATTGTCTTCAGACAGGAGATCATATGATGTATTGTATGGTATAAATGTGTCTGAAAACACTGGTTCTAAAATGTGGCTTGCTTAAAGATTAATTTTTTCTAATTGAAATGATGGGGTATTCTAGTGAATACTCCCTGCTTTAATATTACACATGTATTCTTGCTCAATTTCTTTGTTCTGAACTTATTTTGTACAGCACTGCTTGCTCTCAATCTTTTTTACTATTAGTATTGTACTGGCTGTGGTAGTATAGCCATGACTGTCAACCATATCATCCTTTCTGCTTCTCAAAGGCAAGTCTGATGGATCTCCAGGTGATAATCTAGTCTGTCTATAGCAGCATTATCATTCCTCTTCCCTTTCTAGACCAGGATGGAAAATAATATATTGAGAGCCTTTTTTGCAGATTGTTCCCCATTAACAGTAAAAAAAAATTTGCAGGATTATGCCAGATTAGAGAGTAGTATTTATCAGACACTTGCTGTTTTCCACTTTTACTTACATACTGGTCTCCTTCTATCTTCAAATATCTTCTCCATTGTGACATACCTCTGAAGCCAATGGAGAAAGTCATGACGGAAGTAGAGGAACTAAAGTGGAGATGAAATATATTGTAGAGTCATAGATCCTGTGCAAGTTCATGAATATGAATCTCGTGAGGGTTCATTGAATCTGTGAATTCCATGCATGTCCTTGGAAGGATGTCTTTCCCAAGCCCTCAGCTTCTGGAACAGTATGGTGGAAGTTTTCTGGTAAAAATGTCTTCACAGTCATTTTAAGAATAAAAGCAAACCAGCAAATCATAGTCAAGGAGCTAAAATAAGGTGCCAGGAAAAGCTGCCAAGAAAGAGTTTCTTTGGACATAGTTTTTTAGATTATTTTTTTTAATGTGCTTGGTTTTCTGTGCTGATACTTCTTTTCTGCTCTGGAGGCTGATAGCATAACTTTTTGAGAGTATTCTTAATCTCCTGCCTCAAGAGTAGTATCCATACAAGGTGTCAGTATAATCGTATCTATTCAGAACTTCTCTAGCCTAAATCTTAGCAGAAGCTTTTATGAGAAGTGTTTTGGTGACCTAAATTTGTTGTTCTTGTATAGTTTATGAAGAATGCTGTTGGATCATTCGGTGCTTTAGAAATGGTTATTTTTCCTCTCTTGTTTAGACATCACCATTAGCACACAGCTAGCATAATACTTCTTTTTAAAAAGATCTCAAACGTACAAATCTTGTGATGTCTTCAGTTGCTTCTGGACATCTGGATAGCCAGAACAAGAGTATTCTTGGTCGTTTTTAAAATAGAAAGAGGAAGCTGATTATTTCTGTTGGATTCAGTCCTCTACCTGGTTTCTTTAGGAAATTACATCTTAAATAACAACTCAAGGGTCTTAAACTTATTTGCCAAAACCCTACCATACTGATGCTTTTTGAGGCTCCTCTGATGCCACGTCTTTTTGTTAAGAATAGAACATGGAGTTTATGCCAAGGTGACTTCACTGATGTGCTTTTAATTCTAAAACTTCACTTTCCCCTCCTAGGTTTAAGAGAAACTGCTTAGTTTCCCTGCTATTGCAGCATATCTATTTCCTGAGTGTTTCTTGACTGAACTGAAGGATGATATGAGTTGGCTTTGACTTTATGCAACAGAAAATGTTTTAGTGATTAGCCTATGAACATGCTTTTAATAGTTTGTAGACATAGAATGTTATGATATATGACCTGCTTAAAAAAAACTTAAAGTGAAGAACACCATAGTAATTCCAGTAACAGAGATGGTATTGGAAATACTGAGTTCTATTCAGAAAAGCATTTTGAAAGTTGGACAAAAAATTCCTGTTGATTTTGGCGTTCCTCTGAATTTACTGTGGTAATATTCCAGTGCTGATAAATTTTATCCTTTTGGATGATCAGTGTCTAACTGCGTGTAGTAGAAATATAGTTAAATTTCACAAGCTGCAGAAACTATTTTAAAATCTTAATTTCTGAAGAAATTAAGTTCTCAAAGAAATAAAATTTTCAAAGCCCTGTCTTTAATGGTAAAATAAACTATAGGAGGTAATAATTCACCTATCTTTAACATGAGCAAAAAAAGTCTATCTATTTTTAAAAGTAAGTACCTATTGGTTTATTTTTTTTGTCCTAAACTTTTAAGTAGCATTGATAAACATTGTCTGGTAATTTTTCTTTCTCAAAGGGCTGATAAGGTCACTTTGTATTTCAAGTTTTCTTTAAAATACTTCCTGATCTATCATTGTAAAAGATGCTGAATAAGTCTACAGTTCCCTGGTATAACAGGTTTTTGTGTATTTATTGACACAAATCTTCTGAAAAGATGAAACAGTGAACGCTGATGTTCTGCAATACAGACTGAAGTCCTTACAGGCTAATACACAATATACTGTCTATATCATGGCGAGCAATAATGCTGGTGGAACAACTGGAGAGCCAAAAACCTTCAAGACTTTGAAATTCGGTAAGTAATATTCCAGGTTAGTTACTGTTATTTTAAAAACAGGTTTGGGAGTAAGAAATATAGGGCATTTTTGTTGGCTTTTGTTATTTTTTTTTTAAATTAGTGTTAAACAAAAGAAGGAAGAATTACCAACAGCAGCTGAATTTAACTCAATTCCATTATCATCTCACATAATAAAACCTCAAGATTGGAACTCAGAACCTAAAATCGTTATTTTGCTGTCAATAAAGTTGTGGAATACTATGAGTGTTTGTGGGAGCATCATGTGGGAGTTTGTATGCTATCAATTATGGGATGGATGCCTAGCAGTTTATTAAAAAGCAGTTATTTCCATCAGAGATGCTAGACTGAGGATAGCTGTGTGTTTGTTGCCTTGCATCATTTCTGCTACGTAAGCTTAATCAATAAATGAATGTACAGGTTGTGGCCAGCCTGTGGGGGAAATATCTTTTCCTATTTCTTACTATTTGTATTAGCCAGATTATACTGAGGAGCTTGGAATCAGGGCTGCAGGTCAGAAGTTCAGACACTTCCTCATTTCTGCTTCTGGAAGTAGAAGTGCTTTCAAAACATAAATTGTCATAGGTGGCCAAACTGAAATATAAAGAAGTGCATAAGCTACCCTTAAACTTGTTGCAGGACTCAAACCTACTTTATTTTTTGGTTGCTAGTTTAAATTAATCTGCCAATTTGCTAGTCAAATGCAAGGTAAGTTAGACTATGCTGGTGTCTGGTCTGTACTGCTGTCAGTACTTAGCTCTGGTCGGTACTTGGAAGCTAGTTCAGAAATCTGTGCGCTGTTTTGGTCGAGAAACTGTATTTTTTGTGTATTTAAAACTTATATCCTGCATTGCCTTTACTATTTATTTCGTAGTTAACAGATAGCAGTGGCACTGTCTGGCAGATTTAGTTGACTCTAAAACAACATGTGCCCAGAGAGGTGGTAGACTCTTCATCCTAGGTATAACCTAAGCAACCCGATTCTAATTTCAAAGTTGGACAAGGTGACCTACAGATGTCACCTCCAATCTGAATTACTGTTTGATTCTATTTAAAGGAAATTTTAAAGTGCAATACATCTGTTCCTGAGCAGACTTATTAGGAGATGCTCTTCTGATTCAGTGACACTGTCTTGTTGGACTCAAAATACTCTTTTGACACATTGTACAATGAGTACCATACACTATTCTGGTAATTGTGTCTAGTTTTGACAGAGCTCTTTAAAATTGAGCTAATTAGATGACTCAGATGTTGAAAATTAGTTATCTTAAGGGAATACACGAAGCAATCATAAACATCTGTGTTGTTTTTTTTTCCCCCCTCTAAAGATAAAGAAGACATTATTTTCATTGCTCTACCCGTTGGATTAAGTATGTTGTTTCTGTTAGGTCTTTGGATAACATGCATTTTGAAAAAACATGCGTGAGTATTTTTTCTACCTTCTAGAACTGAATGCAGTCAGTTAATTTTAACTTGTAGAAGGCAATTTTTTATATGTCTTATAAATGCTTTTATTGGTTTCCAAAACAATGTCAAATTAAGCAACTGGAGTAACAATTAACTAAGCATACAGTTTATCTTGTAACTGCAGCTCATGTGCTATAGCCCAAAATAAATACTAATTTTAGAAAGTTCAGTAAATCAGACCAGAAGAAACAGGAGAAACAGATTTACATATCACAAAAATCAGTTTATGGAGAACACTACATGCCGTTTGCAGTTCCATGGTCAAACAAGTGAAACATACTTTAGGTCAGTTGCTGAAAAGTTGATAACACCAAAAATAAAGTTTCCCAGGTACTCTTTAATATATCTGCTGGTACACCACTAGAACACATTTCGCACAACCTCTAGTGCTTATCTTAGCTATGTTAACGTTTCTTCCATTAGTTTGTGACTCTTCCCTTGAGCTATAAAGAATTCATGAAGAGACTAAAAATTACATTATGTGAAAGCATTTGGGTGCTTGATCCTTGGGTATGGATCCATATATATGCAATTCATAATCCTTTTCTTTGATGTCTCAGATGTCCCCTGTCAGATTCTAAATTGTTCCCTCAGAGCCTGGGGATGCTATAACATCCCAAAGATGATTGTGAAGATTTTTAGGGTTATAACATATGCTTTTCATCAGCATGAAAAGTGACTGGGTTGTCTGGTTGAAGCTTAAGAAGGTTAAAAATCTTAAATATCTTGGGATATTCTAAGCTATTAGAATCACGATTATTGTCATGCAATGCATCAGGTAGTCAGTACAGCTGAAGTAGTAAGTATAATTTCCAGCTCTTTTACATCTTCATCTGTGGTGTGTATTCTGAACTTGCACAATAGTAAGAAAGTATATTTTGATTCTGGAGAATACTTTGAGATGTAATTGAGTGTTTATGTTCTTGTGCAGATAAATTGCAATTTAAAAGGTGAAGCTGTGGCCCACTTTTCATTCCCTTACATATACACCCAGTATCAATGAGTGATTAATTTTGTTTCCTGTCTGCTGCTCCCTTGGGTAGTTATAAACTGCAGTGTCAGCATCATTTATCTGCTGACAACATAGGAGCTCTGCATAGCTGTAGTGTGGTGTAGTGCTAGGGACACTTAACTAGAGCAAAGTTTAGCTGAAGTGGCTTTTCACTCAAGAGCCACGCTGAAATGTAATCACAACAGGTTTTGTATACAGCCTCATTTGGGCTTATTTTCCTTTGTGGAAGTTTGTATTTTAGCAGTATTTGGGCTATTTGGAGATCTGATAATTTTATTTTTAATGAGCTGTTTCTTCCATCATTTGACTAAAATTCCTTTCTCAATGATAGGTTTAAAAAGGTTTGCTGGCCAGATGTACCCAATCCTGCAGAGAGCATTGCAGTGGAATGGCCTCTTAATGCATCTATGGTAATAATTGCAATTGTATATATATTAAAGAAGGGATCAGATGGAGAGAAGTTCTTCTCTGACAGTCATTTTATGACTAAATAAAAAAACCACTAAGTTTCATTCTTCTGTTTAGGTGCTCTGAAATGCACTTTGTTGTGTTTCAAACTAATAGAAAAGATGCATCTCTATAAAGTATATTAATTTAATTCTTACATAATTATAAGAAATGTTTTGAAGTTATAAAGTGATTGGTGGACATGGTTTATTAAATAAAGTCAATTAAATTTGCTCAGGTTGAATCTACTGAATCAGATACCCACATCTGGATATATCCTCCCTTCTCCAGAAAAAATGTAGCGCAACATATAAGATTCAGTATATTCTTGTACTAACATCTCTTTGTTGTTGTTGTTGTTGTATATTTGTTCCTTATTAAAGTTCTGATGTTTATTTGAACAGAGTTGATCAGGTTACATAGCAAGTGTAATCTGTGGAAAGTAGTATTTAAACTTTTGTCTCAAAAATGGCTGGTTAGAGTGAAAAAGATGTAAACAGGCAAAGCCTGATTCTGAGCCTTCATTAAAACTCCTCATTTTATTAAACACAGAAAACTTAATATGAAAGTGTTTAACAAATGGACAGAATAACATTGTCATTTTTAGTGTTCATTCATACAACTGCATCCCAACTGAAATGCATATGAACTCTTTTTATTAATTCACTTTTTAAATTGAGTCAAGCAGAGCTTGAATGGCAATATTTTATATATTAAAAAAAAAATCAAATATGTTGTGTATCCCTATATAACTTTCCAGTTTATCTCTTTGTACTGACAGAATAATTCATTTTTGAAGGCAGTGACATCTGAGGCTAAAACCGTAGACTTTGAAGATGTAAGTGTTTTGGAACATTGTTTTCCTGAAGAAAGTCAGGAAGAATCACTACTAATGAATTGTGAAAACCATGTTTCTGCATGTACTGATATTAATACCAAAGGCATGATTAATAGAGATAACAAGATACTGTATAGTGAAGAAAATGAAGTGGCTAAATGTTTTTCACCATCCATGTCTTACATAATTACTGATCAGGATATCAGAAGTCAAATGCATTCAGCTTTGATACCAGCGAAGGAATTACTACCCATAGAAACGCTGGAAGATGATTTATGTGAATCTCAACAGAGTTCAATTAAAAATGAAGAAAATGTTAATGAAGTTTTAAAGCTGGAAGATTTCGGTGAAAAAGTGCTCTTCAATCCATACCTGAAAAATTCTGTGAAAACAAGGGAATTTATTATTTCTGAGAGCTTACCAGAACACAGTAAGAATGAACCCCAGAGCCAGTCAACTGTCTTACCTCCTTTTCAACAAAATGTCACAGGACAACCCTACATAACACTGGACATGTTCGGGCTGGCCACGGCTCATTAGGGTGTGAAAAATTTCCTCAGCAAAGTCCCCTTGCAGGGTGTATCTTGGCACTGCTGTTCGTGCATTTGTGTGTTCTGACCTGGCTGATCCCAGTTAATTTGGATGAAAACGATCCCTTCATTTGATCAGCTGTGAAGTGGTTTTTTGCAGTTTATAGTGTCAGGGTTCACTTTCAGTGTGGGGTGGATGTTGTTTGGGATTGTGGTGGTTTGGGTTTTGTTGGTTTTTTTTTACCAGATAGTTGTGCCAGTAGTGAGGCAAAAGAAGTAGCTTTTTGTGTGTCTTCTGAATTCTGCCACATCAGTCTGCTTCAAACAAACTGATCTGTACTGCGGGAGTGTGCAGCAGTGCCAGCAGCTCATGGATTTCTTCTCCAGCAACCAGTTCCCCTTGCTAAGCTCTGCTGGGGAAATGTGGACTGACTTGAACAGAGCCAGGATCTGCTGAATCCTTCCTTGAGTTACATGGAGTAGAACTGCTTTCCTGTTCTAATTTCCCTCAATTGTTTTGTATCTGGTTTTATGTATAGTGTTCCTCCTGTTTCACAAATACTTGGTAGATTTCAGTAATTGTCTTTTTGCATGCTGACTCTTGAATCAATGGTTTGGCTTATGGCTTCTCTGTCTTTAACGAGAGGATATTTGTTACGTGTATGCTATTGACTTATCTGCATTTTGGAAGGCATAGGCTTATGCTGGCTTTGTTGCTTCCTTCCCTTTCTCTTGTGTTTTTAATCAAGCTCTGCATTTTGTGCTGCTTTTGTGTTTCCTGTTTGTGTGCTGCTCTTTAAAACTGTTTACTTACTGGATATCTTATCTTCTTGTCCCTTTGCTTCTAATTTCTCCCAGTTTAAAACTGTGTTTCCCAGTTGAGGTTTTGGTAGTTTGAACTGAAAAAAAAATATTTGACTAAATACAGTATCTTGTGTTGGAGTAAGCACTGAGGTTTTATTTAGGAAATTATTTTTCTGGGAGGTGTTGAAAAAACACTAAGTCTACAAAACATCCCCACATATTCGTGCTAACTAATTTAGGATTAGAGATTTCTAGATTTCTAGTCATAGAAACTACTTGTAGTTTGCATTTTGTACAGCAGCGATTAAGCAGGAAACCATCCATCATACTAGGGGATTTTTTTCAGCAGGAAATAGGCTATTACTATAAAATTCTTACTGAAATATTTACTCTGTTAAATGACAGACTAAAAAAAACGGAGACAGAGAGTCAGCTCTACATAAAATGCATTACAAGGGGTTGTTCAGTATGACACGTGGCGCACAGTCATTTTAAGTCTTGAAACTATTTTCACAGTATTTAAAAGCTTGACATCATCAGGCTTGTTTGCACATAAAGACAGACTTCTTTAGGGGTGACAAAGATACAGGAGTCATGGGGATAGAAAAAGGAGAGACAAATGTGAATAGGAATGGAAAGCCTTTCCTTTCTGTGCAGGAAGAGGAGTGGGAGAATGGAAAATACATTGTCCAGCATGAGTGAGGAGGCTGAGCCTTACCCTGGGTGTACTGGCTATTACTTGCATTGTGTTGGTGAAGATGGGGCAAAGTTTGGATTTAGGGTTTTCATTTATAGTTTGCAAGCTGCTTTTATTTATAGCAATGTTTATTTAGTTCCCAAGAGAGGATGAGAAAATTTCTGCAGAAGTTCCTTGTACAGCAACACTCATTTCTGCATTTCCACCACCACCAGCTTCCCCTCCCCTGCGCCCCCCCCCCCCCCCCCCCCCGCCAAGTTTGTTGGATCACTTTCCCAGCCACAGTGCTATAACCCAAAATGTACATGTGTTTGCTCTTAGAAGGCCTCACTTACTTAGGTAAGCCAGGTTCTGAAAAGAACATGGGACACAGCTTTGGTTGGGTCAGTGCTCCTGCTGCTTCACTGGCTTCCAGACTTCTCACCCGCGGCTATACTGCTGTTTCCTAGGGTTCAGAAGTCACTGACTAGTCACAGCAGGTTTTTTTCCCATAAATCTCGGTATTTGTTTTAATATCACAAGATTTAAAAATAAACAGAAACAGAGATGTTTTGGGGCCTGTCTAGGAATTGTTTAGCAGCCATATGAAAGCTGCGTATTCTGAGTTGCATGGTTGAGAAAAGTGAAAAAAATACTGCAGCCTTTAGAGGGATCATTAGAAAGGGGAGGTTCTTTCTGGGTGGATTGGGTAGGTTCTCCCTGAAACATCTCTTAGGTTCTGAAGGGTAAGTTACAACCTGCTTTTCCATCTCATTGTATTTCCTTCTCTATTGCTATTCTGCTTTTCTTTGCTCACTCCTGATTTCCTTGCCCATTATTTTCTCTGAAAAATTGTAATGCAAGAAGTCAGCTCAGCACATCTCAGAAATTAGGGCTGCCTTTTGCCTGTGCTGTGGAATGCCAGCTTCTTGGACTTGGTTTGTTTTGTATTCAGAGTTACAGTCTTTCTGATCTCCTTAAAATTTGTCTTTCAAACTAATGCTGTGAACCATGGAAAAAAATAAAACTGAGAGCACATAGAAAAGTTTTTGTCAGTTTATACCTAATACACCATTTAGACATTTTAGATATGTTAATTCAGGAATGTGATCCTGTTTTGATGGGGATCCACAAATAGACTGGGTATTTGGGCAGTTATTCCACTTTCATAATGTCAAGTGGCAATGGCAGGTTGGGACATTACAATAACATTTTTGGTACATTTTTAATAGAACACCTGGTGTCATTATTCCTAAAGAGTGGTTTTCCTAGATTACTTTTTCTGCATTTTAAGCAGGAGTAGAAATGGGCATTTTTCAGATTAGTGATGGTGAAATGAAATGAAATCTCACAGCCATATGGGTCTTTGCAAGGTTTAATAGAGATCAGCTTGTGGCATAATTTCAAGAAGATACCCATGCATCTTCTCAGTTGTCATTCTTCAGTGTATCATACAAATAATTCCTTTCTGACCTTAAGGCTTATGCCCTGCAAATTATCAGTAGGTTGTGTTTTTCGTTTACCATGTTTTTAGCTAAATTAAATGTTCAGTCTTTTGTTACCTGAGTTTACCTTTAACTTCCCAGAATTTTGAATTCTTCAAGCAGGAATCTCACAAAGTTTGGTATAAAAGAGTAAACTAATAACTAGCAAATTTTCCATGCTGCATAACCTATGATCTTTTTGTGTTCTTCATGCCCTTTACAATTGCCCAAATGGGGGGTGTAAAGTATGTCAGTGGTTAATGCAGTGAAAAGCAGGAAGCTGTCTTCCTCCAGTTAGCGCTCACTTGGTCAGTGCATGCTCCCCCAGAGGTGATGCGATTGCTGCTGAACAGTGACTGTAGATGGACTGGCAAGGGGTCTGACCTAGCTGGTGCTGTTTAGCGTGTATCTTGCCACAATGTGTATTTCATTACAGATAATATGTTGTCTTTTTCTATTCCTGAAAGATTGATTTATTATAAATATATCTTTCTATTTGACATAGTTGATGACTTACCAAGATAGATGTTTCAACTTCTGTTCACGAGTGAGAACTTACTCAGAAGAGTTGCATCGCTAGTCTGAGTTCGTATCTTGTGTAGCAAAGGTAAATGCAGGTATGCAACGGAACCCTAGTCTGAGCACAGTCTGTGTGTGTGTGTGGGCGATTTGCAGCTTCTATTGCTCAGCAAATGGGTTCGTGTCACCTTTGCAGTCCTTTCAGCAGTCCTGCTACAATTCCTTTTTACCAGTTTTGCACGGTGATGCCATAGGCCTCATGGTTTTATGTTGCTCTGAAGTTTAATACCGCAAGATGGACAAAGGAAAGCTGGACATTCTTCAAGAAGGAAGTCTTAAAGGCACAGCAGGGCTGTCCCCATGTGTCAAAAGAAGGGCTGGTGGGCAAGAAGAGCAGCCTGGCTAAGCAGAGAGCTTTGACTGGAACTCAGGAAAAAAAAAAGGGAGAGTTTAGGAACTTTGGAAGGATGTCACAGCACTCTCTAAACTAGCGGGCTGCAACAAGGCCTTTTACCATCTCATACCAACATACTCCTCATGCCAGTCCCTCTGCTGCCTTCTCCTAGTCTCTCCTCATCCAGGGCATGTGTTCTCTCTCTTCTCTCTGCTTCTGCCTTGTCTCTTCCTTGGCTGCCCAACCCCTTAACAGAACCAGCCACAGCTGCACCTGGTCTACATCAGCCGACCCACCGCCCCTGAAGCCAGCCCACAGCTGTATGTTATCGATGTTAATTAACCCAGCTTCATTCCTCTACAATCCCCCCCCTTTTTTTTTCTTTTCTTTTTTTCTTTTCCTTTTTAACATTTCATACCTTTAGGTGTTTAACAATCATCATAACCTTTTTACAAATAAACTTTTCATACAGTCCTCTATAATTCCTCTACAGAAGGCGGCAATTCAGGAGCAGAGTAAGGATGTCATGAGATTATGCAGGGAGGAAACTAGAAGGGTCAAAGCTCACCAGAACTTAGTCTGGGTACTTCTGTGAAACACAACATAAGATGTTTCTACAGATACCTTGGCAACAAAAGGAGGGCCAAGGAGAATCTCCGTCTTTTGGATGTGGGGGGAAACATTGCCCCAAAGGGTGAGGAAAAATCTGAGGTACATAATGCTTTCTTGGCCACAGTCTTTAATTGTAAGACCAGTTGTTCTTAGGGCACCCAGCCCCCTGAGCTGGGAGACAGGAATGGGAAGCAGAATGAAGACCCCATATTCCAGGGGTAAACCATTAGTGACCTGCTGCTCCACTTGGACACACATGAATCTATGGAGCTGGATGGGATCCATCCAAGGGTACTGAGGGAGCTGGCAGAAGAGCTCGCCAAGCTGCTCTCCATCATTTACCAACAGTCCTGGCTAACCAGGGAGGTCCCAGTGGACTGGAGGTCAGCCAGTGTGACGCCCACCTACAAGAAGGGCAGGAAGGAGGATCTGGGGAACTACAGATCGGTGCTGGGGAAGGTCATGGAGCAGATCATCCTGAGTGCCATCACGTGGCATGTGTGGGACAGCCAGGGGATCAGGCCCAGCCAGCACGCGTTTAAGAAGGGTAGGCCCTGCTGGACCAGCCTCATCTCCTTCTATGACAAGGTGACCCCCCTAGGGGATGAGAGAAAAGCTGTGGATGTTGTGTACCTGGACCTTCGTAAAGCCTTTGACATTGTCTCCCACAGCATTCTCCTGGAGAAACGCTGCTCATGGCCTGGATGGGTGTGCTCTGTGCTGGGTGAACAGCTGGCTGGACGGCTGAGCCCAAAGAGTGGTGGTGAGTGGAGTTAAAACCGATTGGTGACTGGTCACAAGTGGTGTTCCCCAGGGCTCAGTATGGGGCCAGTTCTGTTTCATATCTTTATCGATGATTTGGATGAGCGGTTCGAGTGCGTCCTCAGTAAGTTTGCAGGCGACACCCAGCTGTGGGGGAGCGTTGATCTGCGGGAGGGCAGGAGGCTCTGCAGAGGGGTCTGGGCAGGCTGGAGCGATGGGCCCAGGCCAGTTGTGTGAGGTTCAACCGGGCTCAGTGCCGGGTCCTGCCCGTGGGTCACACCAGCCCCCGCAGCGCTGCGGGCTGGGGGCAGGGGGCTGGGAAGTGCCTGGGGGGAAAGGGCCTGGGGGGGCTGGTTGGTGGCCAGCTGGGCATGAGCCCCCCGTGTGCCCAGGAGGCCAAGGAGGCCAGCAGCATCCTGGCTTGTATCAGACAGAAACAGTGTGGCCAGCAGGACTGGGGAAGTGATTGTCCCCCTGCGCTGGGCACTGGTGAGGCTGCACCTTGACTCCTGTGTTCAGTGTTGGGCCCCTCACTACAAGAGGGACACTGAGGTGCTGGAGCGTGTCCAGAGATGGCAACGAAACTGGTGAAGGGTCTGGAGCACAAGTTTTATTAGGAGCAGCTGGGGGAACTGGGGTGGTTTAGCCTGGAGGAGACTCAGGGGGGACCTTACCACTCTCTACAGCTACCTGACAGGAGGTTGTGTTGAGGTGGGTGTTGGTCTCTTCTCCCAGATAACAAGCGATAGGACAAGAGGAAACAGCCTCAAGTTGCACCAGGGTTGGTTTAGATTGGGTATTAGGAAAAATTTCTTCACTGAAAGGGTGGTCAAGCATCAGAAAAGGCTGCCCAGGGAAGCAGTTGAGTCACCATCCCTGGAGATGTTTAAAAGACGTGTAGATGTGGCATTTGGGAACATGGTTTACTGGTAAACTTTGCAGTGTAATGGTTACAGTTGGACTTGTTGATCTTAAGGGTCTTTTCCAACCTGAATGATTGTGTGAGTCTATAGGGTGCATTCCAGATAGAAACTACCCTGCTGACATTATTTCCTAGGACAGACAGGAGCTAAGTACTTCATGAAATCTCAAATCTGATTCTATTACAGGCTTTTTGTAGGAGTGCCGATGCATACCACTCGTAAACATAAAAATTGCTTTAGAATTATCTTAATGCTTTTTAACCTACTCGACACAATCACGTCTTGCTTGTTCTGAGCTTCTTGCCAGTTAGTCTTGAATTATTTGTATGGGCATTTTGATTCACCACCGCCTAATGGTTGTTAGACTTCACATGAAAATGTGTTCAGAGTTACTGCACACATATGTGCATATGTGCCTGTCTTCACTGAATCAGCCAGTATAAGAAAACCTAAGCATCCTTGTTGTGAAATATATTTACAGACACAATGGAGTGCATATTGTGCTGTGTCTACACAGTATGGTTTTTCCAGTATATTGGACATTCACAGGCAAGGGAAGTTCAAATGTTACGTTCACTGTTTGCTTCCTTCAGGGTTTGTGAGAGTATCTTTGGACGTAAACTGTTGAGAAGAGGAGGTGGTGGCCATGTTGCTGCTGCAAGTTTGTGTAGCTTCAGCAGAAAAGATGCAGTTACGCAGATACATATAATCTATGTGACTACAATGATTCCTCAGAGAAACTGTTGAAGTTTTTGTGTACATCTATGTTGTGTATTTGCACCTGAATGCAGACACAGTAAGGTATCATGATTCTAGTGTTTGTGTGGCAGTACCTGCAGAGAAGGAAGTTGTTTATATAATTTATGTTGTTATTCAATCTCATTCATCACCATAGATGAGTTTGGAGGCTGTTTTGGTGCTAGGATCTATTTTATGTTATCCATGGAGTCTAGCGTAAGAGCCCACAGGATCCGGGCCACACCAGAAATCTTAATTTATGACTTTACTGTATTTGTTGCTGTGCTTTTGGATTGATGCTCCTTGTTTCACTGTATGTGTTGCCTTTGTGTCTTGAGTTTCCCATGTGAGGAGGTGGCTGGCTCCTTCCATTTGCAGTTCAGTGCAAACAAGCACTTAAGCAGTCTGGATGATTAAGAAGCTTGAGACACAGGCAGGTTCAAGTCCTGAACTACGGTGACAGTGCAGGTGTATCTTCCAGTGCTCCCATGGTACAGATAATTATGATGATCAATAGTAAGATAATAACTTTAAATGCCTGGTGTTTGCAGCTGTGATAGGCAGGGCAACTAAGACAAGTAGATCTCCGCAGACACGAAGATTTTAGGGTATTAATGCTGGTCTGTGTTTCATACATTTCAAAATGGCACTGAAAGGCTGGGTAGAACAAATGCCAGAGATCATGCATTCTGCAGCCTCAGATGAACTGTAGTGCATTCAATGTGGTGCACTCATGAAAGTGAGGTTTCAGCCAGCCGGTAATTTTTGCAGTTGAATGGGACCAAATCCTTTGGCCTTAGGTTGTCAGAGATTAGAAACATTGAAGGTAATGAATCAAGTCTGAAGCTCTACGTTAAAAAAATCTTAGATTTTAATTATGAAATCTCCCTTGGTGAATTTGAGTAAGAGAGCTTTGTTAATAGCAGAGGTTTCAGGTGTTAGGTTGTAATGTTTTTACTTTGCTAACCCTGGTGTCAAAACACAAAGTATTGAAGATTCAGCAGCACAATGCTTGAGAAGTTGTTTATGTAACAAGCAATGCAATTCTAAATCTCCGTGCTGTCACAAAACAGTATTTTTAGTAAAAAATGTCATGCCTCTTTGGATTATAAGAGATAATTTGTGAATATTTATTCAATAGCTTTATGTTTTACTAGCAGCTGTTCTGAAATAATCAGGTAAGATACTCTGCCAAAGTTTACTTGGAAATTAACACATAGAGCTTATGTACCATAAATGATTCTAAACTATATAAAGCTTGCCTGTGAACAGATTAAATGTGTATTTGAGCTACTGTTCTGAGTTGCTTTGCTCAGGTTTAAAATCTACTGCAAAGACAGTGGAAGACTTGTTTTCTTGCCCCATGTTAATGTTTGCTATACTGATAGCAGGAAGCAAGACTCATTCTCAGTGCAAGAGCCTTAAGCCCATGAGGATATGGACTTATTGCAAGTTCAGGTAGTTGTTAACAGCAATCTCTTCTGTCTCCTGGCAAGACATAAGTAAAATATACAGTGGTCTTATGGTGTGTTTGTAGTAGTGCTATTTATCAGAAAATGGTGCTACCCTTGACTCAGAACTAGAGTGTACCTAAAGCAGGTGATTTGTCCTGTATACAAAGGATGATGTTTGTAAATGGAGCTGGCAGAAAAACATCAAGCATTCTTTTTGTAGTAAGAACTGTTCTACGTCATAATGTTTATTAGGTTTATTTATTATGAAATACTAACTTTTTGTGTACATGTTGTACTTCCCAGTCTGATAACTTAGGAGGGAGGCTCTGACCACAATACTGTCTTTTTAGTCCTTTATGTCTTTCAGTTTTCCTACTTAGCAGAAATTCTTTTTTTCAGTATTTGACAAAAATGTAATTGATCTAGTGAACTTGGATTAATTTTCCTGCTCTTTGCCTGGGCTTTTGTATTATTATTTTGTTTGCCCTGTTTTCCAAGAGTAATTAATTATTTACTGCCACCTTGCAATTTAATCCAAGCTATAGTTTTATCTAGGTCTTTTGAACTCAGAACACGGACATGGAAAAGTGACTATCCAACAGCTGGAACAGGTGTTTGACAACATTCTTGTGTGAAATGATATGATTCTTTTTTGATAGAGTATCAAAACATGGACAGAAACAGGTGCGTGTACATATGGCTTAGATTTGCTGTCCTAACTGTTTAAAACAGGATACTTGAAAAGGAAGCAAAGTGACTATTTCATGCTGCCCATTCCTATGCTCTGCTTTCTTCGGCTCATAAAAGGCAATGCATTTGCAGAAAATGCTCTCCCCAAATGGAAAGGGGAACAGTTTCAAATCAGTCATGTGTCTAAGTTTGTCCGAGATCAGTGCTTCAGGGCGCAGGCTGCCCCGAGCTGCCCCTTCTGTAGCTTAGTAATGTCTGTTCCCAGGGTCCTGAGTTATTCAGGTTGTTCGGGTGAGGTTTGCGAGCGCGGAGGAGGGTGGAAGGCTGCCCCGCCGCTCATTTGCTGTGGGATGAAGATGCTGGGGAGCTGGTGAAGCCCAAGGCGTGCTCAGTAACAGAATAGTCCATCCAAGCTGAGTGGGTTTGTACTCCCCAATTTGAGCAGTCAAAGAAGCTGTGCTATAATATAGTATCTTATATGTCAGGAGTGGTGTTTTAACATTGACTAGTCCTATTGAGTAATGAGATCAACACCTTCCAGTTTGAATGTCTGCCACCAGCATTTTTCTCAACCTCTTAGATCATCTTGGTTTTCAGGTGTTGCTCAGCCCCACACTGATGAGCTACAGGCGCTTTATCGTTGCTGAAAGCCTGCTGAGCCAGCTTGCATGTTCTCTAGATTTCAGTGTCTGACTTGAAAGAACTGAAGTTTTGAAGTGAGTACTCATTTCTCAGAGAACCAGCCCTGTTTAGATTTCCTGGGTCTGTCACCGTTACCCTCAGAGTGCAGTGCTGACCTAGCCAAGGGTTAATTTCTGCAGAATTTTTGCCATTATATGAGCAACTGTATGCTTAATGGAGTTTGATGAAGAGATAACATGTTTTATAATCATGGAAAGGTTATGCAACAATATTAAGGGGTGTTGGAAACAATGAGCATAAGATTATAATCAGGGTAAATGCTCTGGAATGCCCACTTAGAACATTACTGAACTTAATCCAACACTTTATTCTGAAAAAAAAGAGTGTGAAAGGCACTCTAAAATGATACTATGGTAAATTATGTCCTAACGTAAGAGAATGCAAGAAATTTCTTCTTATCCTTAACTCTACCAGATAAGCACAGCATGCTTCTGAAACGAATCTTCTCATAGTGTTTGCTAAGTCTGGGCATGGTCTCTGCTTTGTATTTCTGTTACTGTCTTTAACTCAAGCAGTTAACTGGGGAGGGATGGGTGTTGAGCTGGATGGAGTTCTAGGTTTTGTTTCCTTTTCCTGTTGGTTCCCCCCCCCCTCTTTTAGGAGTAGAAATTTATGCTAGCATCAGTAGTTTATGAGCTACAGATGTTTTTATTTACAAAATGTGTTTAAAAATCCTCTGAACACAGGAGGAAGTAAACAGCAGGGATAGTGTTTTTGCTTTTAATGTAAAGCTTTTGCATAACTAGCAGACTGCTTGGCAACACATATATCCATACAGCTGCCCTCGTGGTTTGCTGCCTTTGCTGTCTGCTTTGCTCGCCTGTGAGCTCTCTGCATTTGCTTTCATTTCCAGTAATATGTTTTTACAGTTTTATAGCTTGGCTTACAAATAGGCCGCGTTTTTCTTGTCTTTAGGGACTGCACCTCTCTTCTGCTTTTGCTTTTACATTTCCTGATGAAAGGTATCTGCACTCTGTAAGCCTCACAAGGTTCTGTGCTGTCTGAGCTGCAAGAGGAAGGAAGCAGGGGAGTGTTCAGTTGTTTTGGGTGAAAATGGACACAAGAGTCTAGATTTTCACCTTTCTTCCAGCACACAGGGTTGGTTCTCTCTGAAGTGCTGTCTTTACAAAGTAAAGGATGATCCTGCATATAAGCTGTGTACTATGTTTCCTGATTATACTGGTGTGTGAGGGAGAGGAGATGCTTGGTCTCAAATAGAGGTGATCCCATCCTTTCCCCCACCCCTCTTCACCCTCCCTATGTGCATTCCTACTTCCCCAGCCCCATGTCCCTAGGGACTTACAATTTTCTTAGTGCCATCGATTTGTGTGACTGTCTCAGTACAAAACTACTGAGCAAGTTGCTGTGAAGTTATTTAAGCCTTGAATTTACTACTAGGTCTGCTAGTCTGTGGATATGGCCCAGGTTCCTGATCTGAGTTTAAGACAGGAGTGAGGTAGCTCGCTTGGTGCTCAGCAGTAATGCTGCATCTAGTATGGGATAGGAGCGTACACGTGTGGGGAAAATCCATGTGCCCCTGCTTGCTTTGAGGTGAGTGGTTTTTGTTGCCATGTGCTCAGATAAATTCTTGAATAAATGGTCTTCAGCTTGTGGTTGTTCTGCTCTCACCACAGAGGTTTACTGCTCTAAGGACTGTTTTTTTTCTTATATGATAGGGTTGGCTAACTCGAGATTTCTCTCTGGACAGAAACACATGTTGCATGAGATGTCTCTACTTACTCGAGCTTTTGTGGATGAGTCTCAGTTTCACTGCCTTTAAAGGAGTTTGAGCTCTGGCAGTGTTTGTTTATTTCTGGTGTTTCAGTGTTGACATTTGTATTTAAATATGTTGCACTCTCACAGAGTCTGACCTCTCTTCTGCGTTGCACTCAGGCTAATTTTAAAGGTTGATAAGAGTTTATTTTTCGTACTTGAGTTATGATTCAATTTCCATTCATTTACAGATGTGTATCTATGCATTGTCTATCCAAATGGCTTTAATTTATATTAATAAATAAAATGAAAAGCCTGCCTGACACAGGAGTGTTACTAGTTTCACTTAAAGAAGAAAGATATCCAGCAAACAGGTGAGTCAAAATGCCTGCAGCAAACGAAGCATAGCAGGGACTTGCTCAAAGAGCTGTGCCTGGAGCAGTCTCTGCAGGCATCTGCTTTTTGCCCTGGGGCTATCTAGGCAAACGTCTGGGAGAGGAAGATGGGAAAGGAAGGAGGGAGGTGTCTCTGACTCAACACAAGGTAAGCTTCATATAATCCATGATAAATGGCAGTGGGAATATGTTTTAACGATTGTTAACAGTACCCCTGTCTAGGAAAATTTGTCTCAGCACCAAAATAGCACCCTCACCTTGTCCATATCTGAGTCCCGCAGTGGTGGTGGAGAGAGGTAGTGTGCACAGTGGGGTGGTCCCCGTGGCTCTTTGATGCACATTTAGCCACGTATGTTCTTTCTCCGCTGCTGATCTCCTCAAAATGGGAAAAAGCTGCATCTGTTCAAGCTGGAGTAGTTTTGCTGCCCCAGGTCTGGTCTAGAAATACACTTCAAGAGCCCTGTGTTGGTTCCCAAAGTGCGTGGGAATGTGTATTAGTACAAATGAGGGTCAGTGGTAATTACTTGTCTGGATGGTGCTGTGCAGTGATTCAGGCTGTAGCAATGCATGAGAACTGGTTTCCTATTAGCAAATCCCAGCGTATTAGTCAGCTGGCACGGACAAGGAGCCAGTAGTCTGGGCTTGTTTCATGTGGACCGGCTATTGTGCAGCCCTGACCAAGTATAACATGTGCCAGAGGTCTCTGGGACCTTGACCTGCCTGGCAGCATGTAGGTGCTGAGCCTGCCTATGGGTCTGGATTTAATGTCCCACTCAGGACCGTGGGTGATGGAAGCACGAAAAAAGGGTCAGAGGCAGGAGAGAAGCCAAGGGGACTTGCTAAACCATCAGAAAAGAAATATTAGAAAAATATGTAGTTTGGCCACGGGTAGGAGCTGGGTCTGGAGCTGTTAAAGGCAACATGCTGCTGCCATCTCCTGGCATGGACCCAGTGGGCTGAACGGGCCCTGGAGTTCAGGGGCCAGGCTGGGCTGCCCAGGACCTCTCAGAAGTGCACCTGGAAGGCCAGGAGCTGGGCCATGCTGCACTGCTGAGAGCAGTGGGTCTGTAGCTCTTTGCTCTGAGTCCCCAGGCTCCTGCCCACAGCCCCAGTACCAGGGTGCACCCTCACTGGTGCCAGTCAGCTTTGCTGCCATGTGTCTGCTGCTTGGCTGCATCCTGGAGGTCATGAGTGTCCCAGGCAGCCACAGGCCCAGAGAGCATTTTCTGAGGAGCTGTATTTGGTATGTTGGTGCCCAGAACCCGCTGCACAGCATTACGTGCCCAGGATAACAGGCTGTGCCAGCAGATGCAGAGGACTGGTGGAGTGCTGGTGGATAGGGGTCAATGGCTCCTGCAGAACTGTCCCCTCACTGATGCCTGTTGCTGGCCCCTGACCCAGCCCAGCACTCAAGTGACTTACATGTTACTGTGAAAGGAAAGCCAGCGTAATGCCCAGCACACCAGCGCACAGCGTGTTTCCACCTTGCAAGCAACCCTGGAGTCAGATTACTGGCTCTGAATCTGAATTTTGTCCCATACCTCCTGGTTGGGCCATTTGTGCTCAAAGCCTCCCTAGCTGAGCCAGGGATTTCCTTGCTATTTGGAGGGAGTGATATTTTGGCTCTGGTAGTTGTTTCATGGCAGTTGGAGAATGCTAGGAAGACAGGAAGGTGCTAGATTGCTACAACTATGAACACCACTGTCTGGAAAAAGACAAGATGCTTTTGTGGAGCAGTTCAACGTTCCTGTGATTACTGGTGGTCAAAATGAAGCCATACTCCTCCAGCAGCCCTTCCAAACACATCGCCCTGAGCTGTGCCGTGCTGGGGGGGCTCCTGTGCATATCCGAGGCTGTTGTGCTGTTGCTGCCCAGTGCCTGTCCTTGGCTCCTGGCAGGACAAAGCCTGGCAGCCCCACGGCTGGCATGGGGTTAGGCACATCTCCAGCTCCTCTGCGGGCTCTGCTGGCCCCCAGCCATGGGGATGGAGGGCTGTTGCCATGAACCTGGCGGCTTCTGGCATGAGATGTGTGCACTGCACAAATAGGTTTCTTGTGGAGAGCAGGGCATTCCCATCGCTCACTGCCCAGCTTTGTTTCCTTCGTGTGACAGTTACAGCAAGCAAGCTCGCTCTGCCCGCAGTGAGGCACTCCATAAAGGCCAGGCTGCCGCCGCCTCGTCTGCCTAAGCTTTGCCCTGCAGTTGTGAAGCACAGCTGTGCTGATGCTCAGACAAGCTCATGAGGACATGCGAAAAACTCCATGTTGCTGTAGAAACTTCAGGGGCCTTACGCGAAACAGTGGGAAGTGAACTACTGTGCAGTAACAGTGTGCATTTTAGGAAAAGGAGCCTAGTGTTATATCTGCACCTAATGTAACCCCAAAGTGTTAACTGGCATGATGTGTCTGGGATGGCTTGGCTGCAGCAGTGACAGAAACCATTTTTGGTGCTGATGGTGACACATAACACCCCCACCCCCCTACCCGGGTCTGAGCCTCTACACAAATCAGAACTTCAGCCTGGAAGGGGAAGTTGCCTTCCCTCAGGTCCACCTTTGAAGACTTTTGCAGATGTGAATGTCTTTTTAAGATCCAACTGTGCTTTTCGGTACGGAGATGTATGTTCATAAGAGGCCTGTGAGGGTCCTCCATCCATCAGAAACAAAAGAACCAAACCCAAGTGAGACTGAGAGCAATGTCAGAGGTACAGCATTATACTCTCCTTCTTGTTCCCACACTGTTCCTTACAACTGGATTTTTGGACATTCTTCCCATTTTCAAATGACCTAAACAAGCCTGCCTGGAGCACCAGTCCTATATCTTCAGAGGATGGAGCTGCAGGCAGACATGGCCACCACTTCCCTGGTGTGACCGTTGAGCACAGAACACGCACACCCATGGCCAGCTGCAGGAACAGAGCTGGGTAGCTACGACAGTGACCATGAGACAGGTCAATCACTCATAGCAGACACCTATTTACAGGAGCAATTTACAGAGAGGACTGAGGAGCATTCACCTGCTGCTGAACTCGCCCATATACCCAGCTGGGCAGCCTTTTGTCTTGGTATACCATGGTCATATATCTCCTTGGGTATGTCTCTCCATTTCTTGCCTATTAGTGCCCCAGGCTCTTCTCCTTCTGTAGTTACTACTTAAGTCAGCCTTACAAAACACTGACTCCAGCACACAAGGCAAGTATGGAATTTTGTTTTCTTTTCATATATTATGTACTAGACAAATGCAACATTCAGGCTCAGTTGGGTAACAGACGAAGACATTCAAAACTGACCATGAAGTAAATTGTAGAAAGCAGAGTTTATATGACAATAAACATGCAGGTTGCAAAAGAATCAAGATAGAGTACTGGTATTAAAACACATTTCCATACAGAGACAGCTTATGCAGCATTTACAAGTTTAACCTCTGGCTAGAGTATACAAGCCCTTTAAAGCTGGCATTCAAATCACCAGTAGGTTAATCAGCCATACCTACTTTAAGTACATAGCAAAATTTGACTCAATGTTTACATTCACTAGCCATCCAATCCAGCATCAAGGCACTTTCCTTGTTAGTATGTCTATCCCCATGTCCCACGCCTCCGCTTACCCAGATGCATGTATCAGCACAGCAACATTCGGTGACCAGTAACTTAAAGATCGCAGATTCCTCAACCCCAACCGTATCAAAGTGTCAGGCTATATGTGATACTGTAAACAAGACTGGCGTGTTAAAAAAACATGGCAAGTTGACTGGATCCATTAAAGAATGTGCTTTGATATGAAGAAAAGCAATAGAAGTTACCAGTTTCAGCACTGCAGACAACACTCGTCTACTGTGCCTGCAGTTGTTGGAGAACAGCTGATGAGTGGTGCAGAAGATGCTTCGGTCCGAGTAGGAGGACGTGGAGCTTTCCAGCTGTCTGTCGACAGTTGTGCCAAATGTGTTTTTCATCTATTGTTACAGAAGTGTGCTTCTGCAGAGTATCAGTGACTTTATTGCATATATCCCCTTCAAGGTTGTCCTTGCAAATAAAGGCAAGTACTGGCTAAGGCTGCATTCTGGGAGGCACTTACTGCCCACCCTCTCTCGGCACTAAAATTAAGAGAGGGGGGAAGTGGACAATTGTTGAGATCTGGCCCTTTGTTGGTAATTTTAAATGTGTTTGTATCAGATCTTGTGGCCTTAAAAATGCATCCTTGTGCATTAAGTCAGCACTGCTTTCATTTTTAGGAATGGCTCAGATTGCACAAGTGCTACAAAGGAAACAACAGTGAAAGCAAACACACATATGCATTTCAGCTTCATCTTTCTTAACTGATCCTTTCACTTTTAAGAAAAAGAAATAGGAAATTCTGAGTCCAATGCCAGATACTTAATTTTACTGTTCTCCAGACTTTTGCACTTAAACCTCCACTTTGCCACAGTTTTCTTGATCAAGAGCTAAGCTGAAGACTCTGCAGTTGGCTGTAATTCCCAAATGGCTGTTTTGTGACAAGACTCAACATTTTTGTTATAAACTGCTTCCAAATAACATTAAGAGTAATGCTTGGAATTTAAAATAGCTATATGTATCCATCCTAGCAAACAGACAAGAGGTTACAGGGTATTAATGAAGTTTTACAGTCTATCAGTCAGGAGAACTTTTTGACATAGTTAATATATCCAAATAACAGTTAAACTTAGTTGTAACAACTGCCTCAGGGAAAATAAACCAGTATATTTAGTCCCATTTAATGCAGATAAATTACAATTTAGAATGTGTATATCCTGGAGTGGAGCTGACTATCAACAATTTGATAGTCTTTGGGGTTTCAGATCCCACTAAGAAGTCAATACCATATCAGCATATATCGATGTGGGTCTTGGGTATTCAGACCTGGCACTAATTAAACAAGTTCAGTTACTGAAGTTCAATCAGCATGGTGATTACCACACACTGGGCATACTAATGTAAGTTTTAACCATCTGGTGGTGCTCATGATTTACAGTCAAAGCTAAAGCTGCAAACCCCAACCCAGGCCACAGGCCTTCTCATGTGCTCAAGAACAGGATTCAGCCCTCATATGAAAACTACTTCCTCCTCTCAGGGCCAAAGTTTTTTCCAGTCCTGATAACTTGAATTTTGCTAGGCTGCTGTAGCACAGATAGGCACATGCCTGTCACAAACACTCCACAACAGTTTAAATTCTGCTGTGCTTTGTGCTGCCAGGTTTAAGGCTTAACAGGCAGTTTAGTTTATTATAGTAGGGCACATGGAACATAATCCCAGGACTTTCGCTACAGTTTAATAAGAGGATATTCCCAGACTATCCACCTTGAAAGTATGCCACCACACCCCAGAAACAACCCCTGTTCCAAAAGAACCACAACAGAACTACAAGGATAAATATATTCACTTTCTTGTGAACAGAGCAGTTAGCCAGCCTGCATTTCAGACATGTTTCAAACATGGTAATACAGGAAAAATACTGTGTATTTCTACTAGCCTCCCTTTTCTGCCAAGAAAGTAACAAGGTCTTTAAAAATATTCTCCTACCCCTACCTGAAAAATTCCATTCCAGAAAATCAAGATGGACATGAAAGTGTCAATACTTAAGTGTGATTTTATTTTAATAATGCCTTTATTAATTTTGTAAAGTGCACCATAATAATTGGCTGGGGGGATGGGGAGAGAAAGCTTTTTTAATTACTATCTTAGGGCCAAGTTCAGAGAATTTCAGTGGATTGCTATAATTACATTACAGACACTCTAAAAACCTGTAGGCAACTATTTGATACAATTGGATTGTTATGATCCAAAGTATAAAACTGTTAAACTCTGAACACTGCATGATACAGTATTTGGCACATAGGTTTATTAACAAGCTGTAAACCTGTTACTTACTTGTATTGTGACTTCTACAAGCTGTTCACCCCTCAGTATCTCCTGCTTAGTCTTTAGTATTTTAGCCCTAGATAAATGCACAAGCCTGAAAGAATATAATTCTGCCCGATAGACAGAAGTCTCCCTAGGATACTCTCCTGTATGATTCTGTGAGAGTTCATTAACACTAGCTCATAAACAACAAAGAAAGATGCCATTAAGTGACAGGCAAGAACTCCCGATTTGCAGAGACCTTTAAAAATGAGAATCTCTTGACACTAAAGTTGGAAATGGTCCATGATTAACACCAACTGAGAAGAACATGCCTTCCCTTCACACAACTGAAAGGCAAATAGCAACTTCAGGAATAACTCAAGCTGTCCCTCACATATGATGTATGCTATCAAAAGTTATTGTTACTAGATCACAAAAACATTTTTTAAAAAAAAATCTTCAGCATGTTTTTGAAAACATCCAGGCCTCTGAAGCAATGTTCAGACTAAGTAGCCAGGTTGTGGCTCACAATACTTCAAAGATGAGCAGGAGGTGGATTAGATGCATGTGGCTGCAGGTTAGTTCTAATAAGCACACACACTGCTCAACAGCAACTTTCCCTTTTACTTGTGGTTTCTACAGTCCGCATGAAGTTTGCATAGAGAAGGTGAACCATCCCCCAATAAAGTAACTGCTATTATTTTCTAAGAGGAATTCCAAGAAATGCTCATTCAACCTCTAAGAAAATGGAAGATGGTCTCTGCTGTCTCATGACAGCATAGTTTTCATCATGCCCTTGTCTTCTGCAAGGGTGTTTGAAAGTGCTGAGGTGGAATAGGGAAAAAAGGAAGTGGACTGGTTTGAAGAAAGGTTTAGTTATAGTAAGCTACAACATAGCTTTTTAGTTTAAAAAAGAGCCCAGATCCAAAAAAACATTGTTGAGGGAAAGGAACCATGGAATACTGAAATGTTATTAAAGATTCTGCATTCTTCCTCTGCTTTAAGTAGTCCAGACTCCCAAGAGGTAATCTTATGAACTCACTCCAGCATTGAATTTCTTTGTAATAAAAGCAGAAGACAAATTTGTGTGAATATTTACACATAAACTTGTCCTTCCATGCAAGCTGGCAGACAAGGACAAGGGAAGTTGAAATGATACTGACACCTGCCTTTCCAGGGCCTTTAGCAAGTGCTTTGCAGAACAGTAGCACTAGAGATTCCAGCACACAAGCTTACACATGGTATTAAATACATAGCTCTTTTGCCGAAGGAGAAATAAAACCCTTGTTTTATTCTCACACCACAGCATTTAGTGTCTTGAATTAAGGTTTTCTTAGTGTCAAATTAAAAAGCTGACTAGACTAATGTTGTTAAAAAAATTAAAATCTACAAGAGTGCCATCAAATTTCTATTTATGATTGGAGAAGGGGTTTATTTTAATGTAATTTCATTTTTCTTTAAATTTTTTCTTGGGAAGAAGTCTGAGAGATATGTATCTTCTTTAATAAAATGCAAACTGTGTGAAGAGGGAAGAAGTGAGAGATAAAATTCCTTACTTTTTTCCTGAAATCCATGTGTTATATGTGGCTCATGATTGCTAATAGATACACACTACCAGTAACATTCAAATTCAGGGTATAGGTTTTGTTTTTTTCCTTCTGAGAGCTTCAATGACTTAAATGCTTTGTTTTCTACTGCTTTCAGTTTCAAGGTCCTGCAGCATTAGCAGTGAGGTTACAGCACACTAATCACTGTAGTCAATCAGGAAGAAGGTCATATTCCCTTTCTCCTGACCAGTTAGAAAAATGTTAAAAACTTACAGCTTCTAACTTGCCTCTCAAGCCATCTACAGCAAAGGTGCACTTATTAAACAAAGGCAGTTTTTATGACCAGAGAGGTACAGTATAATCAGACAGTAATTTGGGTACAAAGCCTTTAAACGACTCTCAATCTGTGTTTCCATCTGGATTTTTGAACTTCTGAAAATGAGACTGAACTGCTGTGTCAAGCTGCAAGGCACATTTTTAGGCCAAATTATTATCTAATTCATGTGCACACATATCTAAATGTAGGCAGAATATCAATTATTATAGTAGCATTCAGAGTCAAGCAATCATTGTATTTTCTTATTTGCAGACCATAGTATGTTCTATTTAATTTTTATAATTTTTCAACAGGGACGAACATGATTTGCATGGCTGGTAAGCTGGAAACTGAGACACTGGGCCAAGTCAAAATTCAGAAAGTGAATCAAGCTACTGAAAAGTCCATGACAAGTATTCTTCCATGTTAGAATACTAAGCTTCAGTCTTACTTTAGCACAAAGATGCTCCAAGCAGCTAAAGCTGGCTTTTTAGGCTTGTACACTGTCACAAATCAGAACTTTTCTTCTAGGAGGCCTATCAGCTGATGTGATAATTGAAACTTGCCATTTTCAATCATGTAAATCTGTTACAAGACACAAAAACCCCAGCTATCCAGACAAAAGATTTTATGTAGTGCGTAAATCAGTCTCCAGTAGGTCTGGACTGCAAATTTTCCACAAAAACAGAGTCCTTGTTGTACTCTGTCAAATTACTCTTCACTTAATTTCAGTATTTCAATCTGCATTCAGATAAAAATACCTAGCTTAGTTTATCAGAGACACAGGAGAAAGTGTGAACAGGCACTAATGAAGGCCTAAACACAACCAGTCTTCTCTCACTGAGGCATATAGCCTCCTTGTCTCACAGTCTGTGGGAGGTAACTTTTTGGCATTTCATCAGCTGATGGTGGATTCCCTTCCACTGTTTCAGGTCTCACAGTTTGTCCTTCAGTACTTGTCTGTAAAATATCTGATAGAGCAGCTTCCTGGGTACTTTTATCCAGCCCAAGGCCCAACGGCTGTGAACTCTGACCCAAGATCTGCAGTTGTGCAAATCCAACAAGATCCCCCTCATTAGCAGAAGTAATTTGCTTTGTTCTTTCAAAGCATGGCCTGTCTGTGTTGGTTTCATCCTGACCACCATTCTGTTTAAAATACTGCTGCCTCTGTGTTGTACTGTCACCTCCTCCCGTGTGATCCTCTGACCTCTCTTCTGAATCTAGCAGTGGCTGAGTTGACTCAGACCTTGAAAAGACTTGTACAGGTGTTTGGTCTCTGTAGCCATTAAGTACTACAGTTGAATACTGTACAGTGCTTGAAGTGTTTTGTGTAGTTTCACCTTCATCACTGTCAGAGACGCTTTGCCTAGGAGAAGACATGCATGAGGATCCTCCAATACCACTGCTGTGCCCTTCTGAAGTACTTTTTTCCTTTTTAAGCAAGTCAAAGGGTTTCAGATCTTGTTCTGAAAAAGACTTCTTGTCATCAGCTTCTATTTCTACGACGCTTACATCTGTAAAGCTGCCTTCTGGGTACATCTGATCTTTGGAACTAAAGTTATGCTGGAAGAAAGAGATAGATGTTGCCCAAGAGGAAGTTTATGTTAAAAATCAAAACCCCCATCAAATATCTGAACTTTTATTCTGTAATTGTATTGAGTTTCTTCATATACATTTTCTTCTTACTAAGTCTGGCAGTATCTCCAAAGCATCTGTTAGAAAATGAAGGATGTAGCTATGTTTCCAATACAAAGTCTTAATTATGCAGCTATTCTAAAGGCATAGTAGGTGCGCAAGTTTTGCTCTATTTTTACGACCTGTAAACATAGAACCATTTGTTGTGCAGCACAGGAACAATCTATGTTGAGAGCTACACATACATTACTTCCAATAATGTATTCAGTCAGAGCTTTTATTCATACAACTCAGCCACAATTTATCAAACAGAATTTGCTATGTCATTCACCCCACATGGGGCATGTATTTTGCTGCCACCTCATCCATGAGGAACTCTTAGAGCTTTCTCTCATTCACGACAACTACGCAAACAAGTAATTTCAGGGTTTTAAGAAAGGGAATCATGAATTCTGTTTACTTAATCGTGATTTCCTATGAATGAGTAAAATAATTAGGACTTGACCCTCCTAACCAGTAAACTGAATATAATTCACAATGTTAAAGCCTGCTCTATGCTGTGAACTTCCTATGGGCCATGTATTTTTAACACTGAATGTAATAATGCAATAACATTTTCTAACCATATCGTATCACAGTCATGAAACTTAACATCCAGGGTTATTTTTCCTTGAAATGTGTGCTAGAAAACACAAGACTCCCACTGGTTAGTTTATTTGAAACCTTGTGGACTAGGAAGAAAGACGAGTATTACCTTAGCTGGAACTTGAGGAGACCACTGAGCAATATTACTCTTGGATGGATCAGGGACAATAGGCCAGATATGCTTTTTAATTCTGTAAAGGATTAAAAAAAGGAATAAAATTACAAGCTGCAGTCCCAGAATTCCTATGTTGATAGGAAGTAGGGCATAATCCAGTACACCACTCCCTTAGACAGTAATTTTGCAAGAATATTTATTTCCAAATAGGAATGCTTCCCGCTATGCTTTACATCTTTGTAGGAAGTTGTACTAGTTAGCAGAACACAGCACTGCACTTAACTCCTCCACACATTAGATGTGGCCATCCAACACTGAGGCAAACGAACAAACAGTAATGTTTAGTGAGGGATTTTCAAATTTATAGCACTCTATAATCTACAGAACAATTTTTTAGGTAAAGTCAGATGCATGTCAGTATAAAAAAAAAATACACTGCTGCTTCTTTAAGATAACTATGAGTATCACAGTTGCCAGTATCTAATAATTTTGGTTGGAAAAGACTTTTAAGGTCATCAGGTCCAATTGTTAACCCAAGACTGCCAAGTCCATCACTAAATCATGTCCTCAAGTGCCACATCTACACACCTTTTAAATACTTCTAAGGATGGTGACTCAACTACTTCCCTGGGCAGCCTGTACCAATACTTGACCACCCTTTTGGTGAAGAAATTTTTCCTAATCTCCAATCTAAAACTCCCCTGGTGCAACTTGAGGCCATTCCCTCTTGTCCTATCCCTTCTTATCTGGGAGAAGAGACTACCTCCACCTGCCTACAATGTCCTGTCAGGTAGCTGTAGAGAGTGATGAGGTCTCCTCCGAGTCTACTTTTCTCCAGGCTTAACAACCCCAGTTCCCTCAGCCATTCCCCATAAGACTTGTCCTCCAGACCTTTCAGCAGCTTCATCTTCCTTCTCTGTGCACAGTCCAGCATCAAAATGTGTCTCTTGCAGTGAGGGGCCCAAAACTGAACACAAGATTCGACATGTAGCCTCATCAGTGCCCAGTGCAGGGGGACAATCCCTTCCCCAGCCCTGCTGGCCACACAGTTCCTGACACAAGCCAGGATGGTGTTGGCCTCCTTAGCAACTTGGGTACACTGCTGGGTCATATTCAGCCAGAACATGGAATCTAAGCCAACCTCAGAGCTAGAAATAAAGTGAAAATATTTGAAGAAAAACTTGCTTGGTTTTTTTTAACTATGAACTCTTAAGTTTAAGAATGTAATGATTGTTATTCAACCATAGAAGTTTCTGTAGATAAATCACCTCCAATCAAACAAACTTTGAAACTGATGCATCTATCCTGCTCTTTATGAACAGGCTCCAACAACAGATCCCCTGTAGGAGAACTCTGAAGAACCCTGCAAGATAGCTGACTGAGGACTTTGGAGAAGTGCTACACCTTGGCCAAGGAAAACACTTCAGCACTAAGCTCTCAGCTAAAGCCCTATGGGGTAGAAGGAACAGGAGGCAGAATGTTTTCCCGCAGATAGTAAAAAGGCACAGAGTTTGACTGAGGTTATGCAAGGTAGATAAATAAGAGGTCTGCCTAATTTTTTTGGCTGTAAAGCTTGAAGTTTGCTAACACTGTAATTAAGTAGCTCAAACACAGCCAGCAAAAAATCTGCTGTGCTTCACACTAGGGACATCATTCTGCTCTTATAATATGACTAAGAAAACACAGACAGTATATCCTGATCAAAACCTAACAAGCCTAACCCTGACCGCTCTAGCAAGAACAGCAAGAATGTTCTTGCAGGATTAAGTCATGGAATGTTTAGTTTGTGTGCTAATTGTTTACAGTAAGAAATTAGTATCAGAAGAGGTCCTGATTTCTCAAGGAAACAAAAGTGTTATCACCAATCAATGTGTGTATGTTTTACCTTCTTTTTCTGATCTAACTGCAAACTCTTTAGTTTTTCGTATTGAATTATTGCCATCTATTATGCTCAGAAATATCAGAAGCCTAAGAGAAAGACTTCATTAATACTTACAAGTCACGTTTGTTGAAGCAAAACAAAACTCCAAGGAGCACAATCAACAGGAATGCTAGACACACAGGTACAACTATGGCTTCAATTTCTCCTTTCCCTGAAGAAAGAGAGAAGCCGTTATAGCCCACTTCAGCATTTAAGGAACTCAGCAGCATCACACATTTCCAAAGGGACAGGGAGAATCTGAAACTGAATACACATGCAGCATGGAAGTCTTAAGCTTCACCTTCAAAAGAACCTTTTCATCATTTGAAAAGAACTTGTTGGTGAAAACATGAAACGCTCTGTCTCAGCAATCTAATGCCTTGCATCAACAAAAAACATAGGCTGCCCTAGAAGCTGCAACACTGACAAAGCAAGTAATTTTACAGTTTGGACAGATATGACAATAACATCTATGTGAATTCATCTGTGGTCCAGGTGTTTCAGAGCCTTACTGGCTGCTGTAACGTCAACAGTCAAGTAAGTAATGCAAGCGAAGTCACACATCATCCATCAGCTTATTCTGTACATAAAAATATCCTGTGCAAACACTTCAGGTTGCATTACTGTTATGTATTCCTTCCAATGTTATACATATTCTTAAGTAAACCTTACAGAATGTTTAGGGAAGAGTAACACCATACAGGAAAAAAAACAACAATACCCCTGCTAAATGTAAAGTGCTTTCCACAGCTAAGTTCAGTTAATGTTGCCCTTACATTTATATGCCAGCTTGAGAGAGGGCTTCCTGTTTGTAACTCTTCAAAATGAGTCTCTGTAGAGAACTGTAGCAAACTAATGATATGAATGAGAATGTGGAACCTCAGGAAGTGGTGTAAGAAATGGCATGTGCTGACTGCCACATAGATTAGCAGGTGAAGATTCCAGAACACATGTGCAGCTTCTCAGGACACTTCTCAGGACAGCAGATCCCAATCACCCTTCAGATTAGAACAGTCTCTGGGCTCTTTAAGAGCAGGGTAGGAGCCATCAGACACCAGAAGAGAAGACAAGGGCACTGACTAAATGCTAATGACTCACACAGGGCTAGGCAAAAGAATACTATAACCTAAAGCATACAAAACACACATCCAAACACAGCATGTCTGCCAACACAGAAGAGCAATCCAGGAGACCTGCAGAAGACAGTTCATCCTCTGTACAATCAGAAGAAACCCTGACTAAGCTACCTCTGAGTACCAAACAAACTACCTGGATATTACACGCCTTGTGAACATGATTGCAACTGAAAAATTTTTCTTTTACATTAAAATCATCTTCCCCTCCATCACATCTTGCAGAGCCTTGCTATGCAGTTGCAACACTACTTCTACTAATTATGCCACTCTTCCTTACCAAATTTTTGTGTAGTAAATGTAAAATCAGGACCACTCCTGCCTCCTTCATCTGTATATGCCATCATCCGCACAGTATACAGTGTGTCACTGGTAAGAGAAGAAAGGGTATACTCTGTCTTGGAAGGATCCACTGTCACAGCTAAAGAGAGGAAAAAAATTATATTAGTCTTCTGTACAATTTATTAGGTCTCCAAAAACACAACAGCATTAGGTCATCGTATCTTCAGATGTGCAAGACAGTTTCAGTAAAATGCATGGCTGTATGGAAAATACAGCAGAGACTACAAACTTGTACAACAAATGCTGGGATTCATTTGTTTCTGTTCAAGTGTTTGAATTTACTCTCCTTCTTGATGATATTTTATGTGTACACATCCTGTGCAGTTCCCCCTGCTTTGTAGAATGTAGCTACAAACTAAACTAGTAATAAAGCTGAGGCTCAAAGGTCTCTAATAAGCACAATACATGGTGAACTAGAAATACCTAGTTATTAGTTAGAAAAAAATTGTTATCAAGAAATAACAAGTAGTAGGGGGCTCCTCCAATTTAAAGAAATCTAAAAAAAACCCCCAACTTCTGAGAGTGTTAGCTCCCTGTCTTATGCCAGCAGGTCATACCACACAGAACTAAAATGCACTTCAAACAAGGTGTTTTGCATCAGTAATGTACTGATTTAGAGAGCCAGGAGGATTAAAATCCACCTACACCACCCCCTTTTCTTTCCAAGTTTTTATCATAGTTAAATGTAGATAACTCCTTTACATCTTGAATGGTCTAGCTTCATCTTCCTATACCACCATCTCACCCTGTATTTAGATAGAAAGATGGGAGCACAAGACCTTCAAATCAGCTTTCAGAAACTAAACTCAGTACCCTGTTACACACAGACTAAATGGGCTGAATTCTTTCTTAGGGATTTATCTGTTCGGTGTGGAGGAGAGCTACACCTCAGACACCAGCTTTATGTCATCAGAACAAACTGTCAGCCACACTCAATTCTGTACCTTTTTTTCCAGTAACACATATTAGGAACGAGACAGGTGGAATACTTCAATGCCACAAACCAATTCTCTGCCTTCCATTACCTGTTTCATTTCCATCGATAGTTTTGTAAAAAATAGTGTAACTTCTGATAAATCCATTTTGTTCATCCACTGTGAGATGGTTCCATGTCAACACAGCTTCAGCTTTTCCTACTTTTTTTGTCTGAACGGTTGGTCCTTTTGAAGGACCTGTAATGACAGATGAAGATTAGTTTGTTGGGCACCCTTACACCCACAGAAGCAGTTAATAAACGAGCACTGAATTCCTACTGCATAAAAATTTCAAGGGAATAGCTGCTAGCTCATCTGCAAAGCATTGTTGTCAGACAACATAGCAACTCCAGATGTTTTAAAAAAAGGAAAAAACTAATCAGCAGATCACATGAAATCTTCAAGTTAATTAGTCTTTGCTTTATACTTGAAATTTAAAATGTCAGCATAGTAATATTATTAAACCAATAAAATAACAAAATCACACCAAATTATCTGATAAAGATTGGAAAAAGGGAGTTAGCCACAGACATCTGCTTAAATCCTAACTGATGTAAATAAGCAGAATAGATGTTAATAGATGAGACAAGATCAATTATGTCAGATGACCCTAAAGCGTAGGTCCAGTTCTCATTACATAGTCCACATTAAAGCAAAGGTCTTAATTTTTAGTCAATAGATTAGTTTATGTGCTCCAAGATGACTGTTTTATACTTACGAGCCTGCTGAAGATAAGCCTTCACAGACTGTCCACTTCCCTGACCATCAGCATATAAAGGGTACACAGTTATCAAGTAACACTTGAACGGCTTTATACCACCTAATAAAAAGAATTTAAAATTTATTGTTTCACAGACAGCGAAATTCCTCACCACCCTTCTCATTTACTTCAGATACGGGATTCTGGATTTTGATTTATTAGAGGCACTTTTATTTAATGCAGCTGACTATCTTTCTGGAGCTCATTGATATACTGCTCCAAAATATTAACTAAATGAACAATAAACCTGTAAAGCTGATCCAGTCTCATTGTTTGAACTGAAAGATGGATCAAAGAATTTGATTTTGAAAGCACTTAGTCTTTTTACTACTTTAATGGTTTCCAATAATGAGAAGACTAAAACCAAAACATAGATAAACCCCTTGCTGTTACATAATGTAAATGTCAAACCACAGATTAGATAGTTTTGTATTTGATAAAAACATACAGACTTCCACACTCATGATAAACCAAGAGATGCCCTCAGCGTTATCCCAGATTCCTGTCCTACAGTAAAATTCTAGTCCGCATGAGATGTTCCTTACTTTGAGAATAATACTTGGGTTATTAGTGTGTTCTACAAATATTTGTAGATTTACGAGCCAAATACCTTTTAAGTATGTTTCTTGAACGCTTCCTGGTTCGGTCTGCCATTCTATGATGCAGTCTGAGCTGTTGGACACCAGACACCATTCAATCACATATTTAAGAACGTAACTGTTAGGAGCAGTCCACTCTACCCACAACTTGCCATCTTTAGGTAGTGTTCTAACATTCTTCACTGGAGCTGCAATGACAGAAAACAGAATAGTAATAAATATTGCAGTTCTTCCCCTAGGTATTCATAATAATAGTTATTTGTCAAATATGGATACTTTGGGGTTATTGTAATGGTGACAATTTGGCAGAATTTAGGTAAATGTAAAAGCCATTTTCTGAAGATCGGAAGCTTATGTCTAAATCTTTTTATCAGGTCCAAAATAAGCATTATTAGGCTATTTAAAAAACTAGAATTAGACTCAGCTTCTCTGCACTCAGAGTAAGCTGCTGTATTGCATTAAAGAAATGCTATGTTTCTTCCAAAAGAAAGGGTCTATTTTAGAGAGCAATCAAACCTTGAGACACTTTAAATTCCCATCCTAATCCTCATACTCACCTACCTTACCTAGTACTTCTGGCTGCAATGCTACTCTGTCTGAAACATACCCTTAATGAGTTCATCCAATAGTTTTAGAATTTGTGGCTCTCCCTTGGTGTTTACACTAAAACGAACATCTGTCCATATGCCTTTTTTTGCTTCCTATCCTGGTGGCGTTTGGATTGTCTACAAGGAGGCTGTAAGTATGGAGAAACCAGCCTGTAGTTGCTACTGCTGCACAATGAAAAGAACATAAGAAAAATGAACATGAACAGACACTGAAAACCGGCAAGAATGAGACTGAGACAAAAGAAAGGGGCAGGGGAAAAAAAATTCCTGCCTGCATCAGAAAGCAGAACAATGGTGAGATGGCGTATACATAAAGTGAAGGATGCTTGCTTCCCCCACCCCTTGCTTTCTTAAAAAGAAAACAAAAATGCCTACTATGCTGAGAAACAAGGGAATACAGCACACAGTAACTCTAGGCATCAAAAAGAACTTCAAAATAGCACACCTAGCTTCAAATGAAGGTGTGAGTACATAAACCTTTGATGTGGACTCATAACTGAAGTATAATTTAACAACACTGAGTATTTTTTTATAACAAAAGCCATACAGATGTATTTGAAAGATGTTATTAGGACACTAACCTTTTGAATTACTTGCTGGGATAAGTAAAACTGATGGAGGGGATGCCCCAGCTCTGTTATGGGCAATCACAGTCACTTCATAAGTTCCATTCGGCAGCTTTAATGTAAGGTTGGTGGCATTAACATTGTATTTCTCTGGTGGACTGGAAGGAGATGATTTAGCTTTGACAGTCACTTCATACTGCAAGATTACTCCATTGGCTTCAAATGGCTTCAACGGCTATTAGAAACAGAAACACATCTTTGATTATATTGATACTGAACAAATGTGACTGAACCTTTCTTGTCTTTGATGTGTGATTTACAAGTCTGAGAGTGAGACAAGTTACATAGATCAGATAGCTGCGCATTAAAGGGACGTGCAAATAACCCATATTCATTTCTGTAATGTACTAACTTCCAGAACTACTTCTGGTTTAGATCCTCTTTTTCTTGGCTCACAGTCTAATAAAAGCTATTCTGTAAAGATTGCTGAACAAGTGTTGATAAAACCTGAATTTTATGTGACTTTACAACAATGACATAAACAGAATCTCATGTCTTCAGCTGTGTTGAACCCGAATGCAAAACAGCCCAAGTAGTTTTCTTTTAATATACATGGAAAAATACTTGTTTCTGTGTCATTAGATAACACAGAAAATAAAATGTTTCTGTGTAACAGTATTAGTTTTCAGATAACACAAAAGAAAATTGTTGAAACTGTAAAGTAACACCAGTTTTCCAATTCTAAGTTAAATAATGTCAGAAAGGCCACATGGCACACAAGTTACATCAGAAAATGATGCTATATCAATACACATGCAGCTTCACAAAAGCCACCTAGAAACAGGGAAAAAGTAATAAAAACACAGCTAGCTCAAATATAATGAAGTTCATGGACCAAAAGAAAGCAGATGGGGACTGATCATAATTGCATTCACTTTCTCAGCTAGACTAATCAACCAACTAGACACAGAAGCCCACTGCATACAAACAGGCAGTATTTAATGCCTGGTCTCTAGTACAGCTCTAGGCTTAATGGATTTTGCAGCTGGAGTACCCTTATCCAGACAGTGTTACAAAAGTTTTAGGATACTGCAGAAGCCGTAACATGAAGGTTTACTTTATTCACGTGAAAGTTTCCAATTTCACAGACTGCTTGAAGACAGCAAGTCAGGAATCCAGAAGTGAATTCTGTATATTCTGGATCACAGATGTGTGTCAGTTAACTGATGGCCTCTACATCCGTACTTTTAATTTTTCATAAATAATTATAATAGAAATACTAAAGTCACTTCTGTCAATAAAACCTGTACTATCCCAGCTATGTTCTCATGTTTGTTGAGGTAAACTCTGCCCCTTAAAAACCCATGTTCTTAAAAGAATGCTCAACTCCTGCAGTTGAGCATGTTGCTTTACCTTCCACATCAGGTGCACAGTCCAGGAAGCTGGTGAGCAAGATGCATCAATGACCCTCCATATGGGTGGTCCTTTGGATGGTTCTGATGAAACAAACAATGCTTAGTAGTGCAAGTATTTTTTAGTGCATTTGTTTGAATTAAAGTCTTTGACTATCATTAAATGCTCACTGTTTTTTTTTTTATAAAAGCATACACAAAACTCATTTCCTTAGTTCCTCCAAAAAATAATGCTTGGTATGTAAGTGGAACACCTGCATGAAAACACTTCTGATAGGATAAGCAAAACACCAATTCCACTCTAAGTGTACAGTCTGAAAATAACTGAGATTCAACATGCAGAGCATCTGCAACATTGGGCCCAAGAGGACAATGCTGAGTGAGGCACAACCAAACCTACACCATGCAGCCTTGTCCAGAGGTACAGCCCTGTCTGTAGGTATACTGCAAACCTTGCTATGGCTTGTAGCTCCAGCACTCTCCCTACCCCTCAATATCAAGTCACCTAAACCAGAAAAGTGCAGAAGAGTTCACAAGGAATGCCAGAATTCCTCAAGTTTTTATATTCTCTATGATAAAAAGGGTAACGGAACTGCAATACTTTTGTACAGTACTACAACACCTTCTGGCATCAGTACTGTAAAAAATTCAAAGAAGGATTTCTGACCCACTGCAGTTAAGCTCCAAGCAAAGCACTGTTCTAACAATGAAACCTGTATTGGTGTAACTATTTAAAGACATGCATAGAAACACTGCAATAAATAAACTGCTTAAGAAGAGGGCATCTTGGAAGGCACTCAGAAATAGATAGGCTATTACAGTAAGGAGACCAGAACGAGTGCAAGCAGGAAAGACTAAAGTACTTTTAAAAAAGAAGAAGACTAAGAAAAAAAAAAATAATCAGGCTGACTAAGAAGCTAAACAGGTATCAAAATATTTGCAGTAGGTGGAAGAAGATACCCTACTGGGTATCAAGCACACAACCAGAAGGTCTATTCCTTTGCTCCACATGGAGTAGGATCAGTACAGGCCAGAAACAAAGCCAGTCTTGCAGGCTATCAAAGCAGAAATGGACACAACCAAGCTAAAGCAGTTTGACTCCTCAGAACTCTAGAATAAGAAAAAGAGTTTGTAACTGACAATAGCCAGGTTTCTGAAAAAAAACAAGACATAAAATCCCCACGTTGTTTAATTCTCTTTGAAGTCAGAAATCAGCAAGTGATTCCCAATGCTGCTGCTACTGATGATTCAGGAGGAAATCAACGAGGCTTTTGAAGTCAAAACCCTTTGAGGGTGTTTTAATAATACAAGAGGCCCCAGAAATCAGTGCATATTACTGTAATATACACAGCTGTGCAGCAAACCTGCTCTGATAGATATAAAGACCCTTGGCTTGACCCAGTTCAGATTCAAGAAGATACTAGTTACCTCTTGACCATCTATTAAAGGTGGTTTAGCTCCAGTTCATTTTAAGTGTGCTATTCAGATGAATGACAAGAGGAAAACAGACCAAGGCAAGTTATACATCAAAGCATGGGGCTTTTGTTCGGAGAGCAAATTAAAAGGCCAAATGCATAGGTCTAGATTGTGCAGTGTATACACACTACATGTATTTTTGTTCTGTTAATGGAAAAATGTAACAATCCACAATCTGAGAATAGGATTTTTTGTACTGTAACAAATCTATGGGTGTGATTTTAATGTCAGTGTTCCAAAAAAATATGCTCAGTTATTGTTGTGCAGCTTTCTTTTGTACAAGTTTACAGTTTCTGCAACAATTGCTAAGTCATGAAATGCTGCAAAACAAAACAGCTGAACAAAATAAAAAAATCAGTAACAGGAAATGCTGTAACATACTCAACTAACAGTTTTGGCACAACTCAAGTACAGAGACTGCCTTCTGCCACTAGGAACAAACCTGCAGGACAGCAAGGCCTCTCTAGTGGGGAAATACTGTAATAATTTTCCTGAGCTGTGAAGAGTAACAATTTCATAACACAATGTAGTTACTTTAATGCCACAATGCGTTTCGAGCAATGCATGTGTTTGTGAGCAATCAGAAGGAATCAATGAAGTTAAACACGCTGTGGAATGCAATGGATACAGATCTTAGAAGACAGTGTGTAACAGTCTCAGTGCCACTGTCCTGAAGGAATACAAACGAGTCCAGGGCAACACAGCACACCTGCACAATATACAGTTCAATGGAAACAGACAATGTCTTAACAGCTGACTGGAGCATCCCAAGGAGTTGACAGACCAGCCAAGTTACTGAGCTCGTTGTAGTATAAACATACTTCATGCACTACAGAAACTTTGCAATACTGAGGATTTGTTCCACAAAGTTGACATTTGACTGAGGTTTTAAGTATTTTGCCCCCCTGGCCCGGGCTGGAAACTTAAAGCTTAAATAAGTGATCTCCTATCTTTTGTGTATCTCAAGCAGTAATCTGTTTATACTTTGAAGTTGTATATATCCCGCTTGCATTTTGTGCAAGACTAAACATGATCCAAATACTGCCCCCGAAGAGCTGATGCCTGTAAGAAGTCTTCCTCACGAAATCACGATAGCAGTAATTCAGTGTTCACCCCCTACAGCAAAGGGACAGGATATTACAAGTCCAGATCTACAAGATGACAACTCCAATGGTTATCAAGAAGGGAAACTAAGGGAACGGTGATTTTTGTTATTAAATATAGCCAAAATAAAACAGTTTTCCACACAGACTCAATCCTGCTTGAAGTCAGAAGTTTATATATAGTATTTGCTTTCTTATGCCTCCCAGCAGTGACAACCATATCACTGATGAGCAACAAGACTCGAGGATTACTATGCGCAGAATATTGCAAACAAAGCGGGTACAAGACAGTGAAGGGGCTGCCGTAAGTGACTGACAAGCAAGGAAATGTTACAGATGCAGAATACTTTGGGACAAGTTAAGAGTAAACCAGAGTGTTTTATTTAGATGCTTTAGTGCATAGAAGGCTATACTTCCTATATGCACATGATTTCATATCACTGCTTTACCAAGTTTGTGAAGACATCTATGTACACTGTATGACTAAAATCTTTTATTTCATACTTATTGATGCTTGTTCGCCTATGACTTTCTCTAATGGCCTCCTAAACCAAGTTTTTCATAAACTAAGGCAGTCTGCCTACAAAAACACCCCACAAACCAAAACCCACCAACATTTTCACACAGGCAGAATAGTTTCAGTTACAAAGGATAACTTCAGAACAAGAACACAAGCACAAAGCTTGCATCTCTTCTAAGAGACTTCAAGAACAGAACTTTCTGTGAAGCTTTTCTTCTCTACCTCCTGTTTTAGCTGTTTTCAGGGGCACCTCCAGGATCAGCTTTATGGGAAGCTATTCTCATGCTCCTTGGAATGCATGAGTCAAGTCAGTCAGTACTGGAAGTGACTTAGGAGACCCTTGCTGCATGCATAATCAAACAGCTCAAGTAAGGATACACAGTTTCAGCTGGCTACTGCCAGACTTCTGATGAGTACTTACACATCTGAAAATCAGTACCTCACTTTCATGTATTACTTACGGTCCTCAGTGGTGACCCCAGTTTTCTCTTCACTCCAGTCACTCCAGTAGCCCACTCCATCTTCCTTCATGCAGCGAATTGAAAAGACATACTCTGTGTAGGGTCTGAGCCCTTGAATGCTGAATGAAGTTCTTGGTGAAGCTGTATCTTCAGGAGGAACCTGTAAATGGAAAAAAGACTTCAGAGGCACAGATCAAAAACTGTAAAGCTGAATTCTGTGCTACCACAGCCCCAATACAAGAAGGCTCCCCACTGTATACAGACCCAACAAAAACACAGTTGTTCTCCCCTCTGATTTCCAAAAGCTTTAGTTTTCAACCATGGTTTGGTAAGGGATCAGAGTTGTATTTACCAGGTATACTATGATACACATACTAAAACAGGCAAGCAGCTGTCTCAGCACAACCTCTCATATTCTGTTTTCCTTCTTAATTAGTTTATGTCTACCTCTTCTTCTCCTCATTTAATTCCTCTACTCACTGCTGTAATATCCCATCTCACACCTCAGAACTTTGCTAGTTATCTGTTTGGTTATTGATTGCAAAATACCTGGTGCCAGAAGCCTGCTACCAAGCCAGAGAATCCAGGAACATTGCTTCCACAGATACAGAACATGTTATTTAGCTAACATTGAAACAGTTTTACAGTAGTTTATACTTTGGCTAGTAAATCAGTTTATTTTCATAAGCTCTTTCCTTATCTCAGATTAACAACTGAATGCCAGAAAATATTCTTACTGCACATGTATAGAAACAAATGTGTGATGTAAGTAACAGACACAGGAACACACACACAGAGGCTGTGTCACATGTTATTTCACTTGTAATTAGGGTTTTTTCATAGTGAGCAACCCTGCAAGAGGAATGACTGCAGATTAAAACACACATGTGGGACACTCAAGAGGTTAATCTTGAGTGCAAAGAATTGTCATAGTAGTCAAATTTTACCACAGCTAAGCAAGCTCTGATGTCTTAAGAGTTACTATTTCAAAGGTCTTGTGCACATTTTAAGAAGGCAAGACAAATTAAAGGGACTTAGGTTACGTATCAACAGATCCTGAGGTTGCAGTAAGCTGTGCAGGACAGTGCTCTTCAAAATATCAGTACAGGTGACCTCAATTAATTTCTGTATCTAAAGCTCACAGTTCCTCCAAACCAACACACCACATTAGTCACAAGCAGCTGTGTTATGCTACCTGCTTCAAATACCATATTTTGGTAAATCAGAAGCAACAAGTTATGAAATTCAGAATACTTCTGGGCCTCTGTACTGAAACAAAAAATGGGAAGATCTCAAAAAAATGATTCTGGAATACTGCTGCTCTGAGAGAAGGCTTGAAGGCAAAACTGAAGCTGTTGAAAATATGTTCATAGACTGATGCAGAATAAACCCCCCACAACTCCTGATGACATGCACACATTATATTGCACTAAAGGTAAGGCATATTCCTTACTCTTCCAGTTCGCTGACTGCACCAGGTTTAAGGCATGCATGCAGGATAACCATATTTTATTGAATCACACAATCATTTAGGTTGAAAAAATCTTTTAAGATCATCAAGTGCAACTGCAAACCTAACGCTACCAAGTCCATCACTAAATCATGTCCCTAAGTGCCACGTCTACACATCTTTTAAATACCTCCAGGGATGGCAACTCAACCACTTCCCTGAGCAGACTGTTCCAATGCTTGACCACCCTTTCAGTGAAGAAATTGTTCTTATTATCCAATCTAAACCTCCCGTGGCACAACTTGAGGCCATTGTCCTCTTGTCCCATGGCTTGTTGGGAAAAGAGACCAACCTGGGAAAAAGAGGCCAATACCCACCTGGCTATGTCCTTTCAGGTTGTTGTAGAGTGATGAGGTCTCCGAGCCACCTTTTCTCCAGACTAAACAGCTCCAGTAACCTCAACTGCTCCTCACAGGACTTGTTCTCTAGGCCCTTCACCAGCTTTGTTGCCCTTTGGACACACTTCAGCACCTCAACGTCCCTCTTGAAGTGAGTGGTCCAAAGGTGAACACAATACTTGAGGTGCGGCCTCACCAGCGTGAGTACAGGGGGACAATCACTGCCCTACTCCTGCTGGTCACACTTTCTGATACAAGCCAAGATGCGACTGGCCTTCTTGGCCATGCTGTTGGCTCACATTCAACTGGCTGTCAACCAACACCCCCTGCTCCTTCTCTGCCAGGTGACTTTCCAGGCACTTTTCCCAATCCTGTAGTGTTGCATTGGGGTGGTTGTGACCCAGGCAGTACAGCACATTCAAAAAAGTTGCCCAGCACTGTACAGAGTTTGCCCAAGCTTTAAATGACATTTAGATCAATATTTTTGTGTGTGTATCGGAAGAGTAAAGTTCACCATTATGAAAGTTCTAAATGTTTCACGTACAGAATAAACATCAAAAAGAAAATATACTGCAACATGATGAGGAGGACAGCAGAGAAGGCAACAAAGAAAACACAATGTAACTGTACTGTCAGTTGTGCCAAAAGCCCGGCTGATCACAGCATTCATGGATAGGCCAGATAAATTGGGAGGGCGGGGACAAGTGACATTATAGTGCAAGGGTCTGCTACAGGCCACCTGACCAGGAAGACAGAGCAGATGAGTCCTTCTATAGACAGATATGAGTAGCCTCATGCTCACAAGCCCTGGTCCTCATGGGGGACTTCAGCCACTCTGATATCCATTGGAGGGACAACACAGCAGGGCACAGGCAATCAAGGAGGTTCCTGAAGTGCACCGATGGTAGCTTCCTTCTCGAAGTGACAGAAGAGCCATAGGAGGTGCTATGCTGGACCTTTTTCTCACCACAGGGAGGAGCTGGTGGGGAACATGAAGCTCGAGGGCAGCCTTGACTGCAGTGATGATGAAATTATGAGGTTTGAGATCCTTAAGGCAACAAGGAGAGCACACAGCAAGCTCACTACCCTGGGCTTCAGGTGGCAGACTTTGGCCTCTCCAGAGATCTGCTCGGCAAAGAAACATGGGATACAGCCCTGAAGGGAAGAGGGGCATAACAAAGCTGGATAATATTCCAAGATCACCTCCTCCAAGCTCAGGAGCAACACATGCCAACAAAGAGAAAGTTTGGCAAAAATGCCAGGAGGCCTGCATGAATGAACAACAAACTCCTGGACAAGTCAAAGGAAGCCTACAGGGAGTGGAAACAAGGACAGGTAGCTTGGGAGGAATACGGAGAAATTGTCTGAGCAGCCAGGGACCAGGTTAGGAAAGCTAAAGCCCTGATAAAATTAAATCTGGCCAGGGATGTCAAGGATAACAAGGAAAGTTTCTTTAAGTATCTCAGTAAAAAAAGGCAGGCAAGGGAATATGTGGGGCCTCTCTAGAAGGAAACATGAGACCTGGTAACCCAGGACATGGAGAAGGCTGAGGTACTCAATCACTTCGCCCCCGCCCCCCCCCCTCAGTCTTTGCCAGCAAATGCTTCCGCCATACTGCCCAAGTCACAGGAGGCAAAGGCAGAGACTAGGAGAATGAAGAACCACCCATTGTAGGAGAAGATCTGGTTCGAGACCACCTAAGGAACCTGGAGGCGCACAAGTCCATGGGACCTGATGAGGTGCATCCGTAGGTCCTGAGGGAATGGGCAGATGAAGTGGCTAAGCCACTGTCCATCATGTTTGAGAAGTCGTGGCAGTCTGGTGAGTTTCCCATGGACTGGAAAAGGGGAAACATAAACCCCATTTTTAAAAGGGGAAATAAGGAGAACCTGGGGAACTACAGTCATCAGTCTCACGCCTGTGCCTGGCAAGATCATGGAGCAGATTCTCCGGAAAACTACGCTAAGGCACATGGAAAATAAGGAGGTGATTGTTGACAGTCAGCATGGCTTCACTAAGGACAAATCATGCCTGACAGATTTGGTGGCCTTCTGTGATGGGGTTACAGCATTGGTGGGTGAGGGAAGAGCAACTGATGTCATCTGCCTGGACTTATGCAAAGCATCTGACACTGTCCTGTACAACATTCTTGTCTGTAAACTGGAGACATGGATTTGACGGATGGACCACTCGATGGAAAAGGAATTGGTCAGATGGTCACACTCAAAATTGAGTTGCAGTCAATGTCTCAACGTCCAAGTGGAGACCAGTGAGGACTGGCACTCCTCAGATCAGTATTGATACCGGTGCTCATCAACACATTTGTTGGCAACATGGCCAGCAGGACTGAGTGCACCCTCAGCAATTCACTGATGACACCAAGCTGTGTGGTGCCGTTGACATGCTGGAAGGAAGGGATGCCATCCACAGGGACCTTGGCAGGCTGGAGAGGTGGGCCTGTGTAAGTGCAAGGTCATGCACCTGGGTCAGGGTAATCCCAAGCCCAAATACAGGCTCGGTGGAGAATGGATTAAGAGCAGCCCTGAGGAGAAGGGCTTGTGGTGCTGGTGGACAAGTTCAACATGGCCTGGCAATGTGCACTGGCAGCCCAGAAAGCCAGCCAAATCCTGGTCTGCATCAAAAGAAATGTGGCCAACAGATCAAGGGAGGTGATTCTCCCTCTCTGCTCTGCCCTCTTGAGACCCTGCCTGGAGTACCATGTTCAGCTCTGGGGCCTCCAACATAAGAACATGGACCTGTTGGAGCAAGTCCAGAGGAAGGCCACAAAAATGATCAAAGGGCTGAAGCACCTCTCCTATAAAGACAGGCTGAGAGGGCTGGGGTTGTTCAGCCTGGAGAAGAGAAGGCTCCAGGGAGACCTTATAGCGGCCCTCCAGGACTGTTGTGGTTTAACCCCAGCCAGCAACTAGGACAAGTACCTAAAGGGGGACTACAATAAAACCAGAAAAGGACTTTTTACAAGGACATATAGTGACAGAACAGGGGGTAAAGGCTTTAAACTGAAATGGGATAGATTTAGATGAGGTATTGGGAAGAAATTCTTTACTGTGAGGGTGGCGAGACACTGGAACAGGCTGCCCAGAGAAGCTGTGGATGCCCCATCCCTGGAAGTGTTGAAGGGCATGTTGGATGGGACTTTGAGCAACCTGGTCTAGTGGAAGGTGTCCCTGCCCATGGTAGGGGGGTTGGAACAAGATCATCTTTAGAGTCCCTTTCAACCCAAACCATTCTACAATTGTATGATTCTAAAGTGAATGCTCTGCTAAAGTGAATCCTCTGCAGCAAGGGAACTTCTGTAGTTTGACAAACGGCTGGGTTACAGAAGAGTGACAAGGAACATAAGTGGTATTACCTGCATCCAGTTTGTGTCACCAGTGATTCTATAGCGAATATTAAATTTCAGCTTCATCACAGCTGCTGAAATACGATTCTCCCAGGAAAGCTTCAGAACTGTAGGCAGTATCCCCGAGTTGACTGATAAGTTGTGTGGAGACAGAGGTTTTACTGGAAGGAAAGGAGTTACAGTGAACTCTACAGCTGTATTTTATCATGCCTCTAGCAGCTGATACACTATGCTGTAACACTACCATTAATTGCTACTTCAGTAGTTTCTAAAGCAGACTGTTGTACAAGAACTTGCTATCTGAATTGGGATCAAGTCTCCCACCTTCCACACCTTTGTCCAGCACAGTTCAAGTTCTTGTCAACAATATTTTGGTACTATTTTTATAGCCAAGAAACATTAACATACCAATTCAGAAATATGCACAGAAGCAGCAGTTACATACCACTAGTTTTAGTAAGAGGTATATAATTACCAATCTCAATGGGATCAAGAACAAGAGGATCAGATTCAGCCTTCCCAAGAGCATTTGCTGCTTCTACCCAAACCTCCAGGTTAACAAAGAACTGAACATCAGCAATTGTACAAGAATTGTTTACATCTTTTGGTATACAGTCAGGAAAGTTCTCTTGTGGCCTAAATGAAAGAGAAGGAAAAACATGGTACAAAGCGGTAAGTTTGGTTTCCTCTAGGCAATCTTTTTAAGCAGATCAGAGTGATCAATCAGTCTAAGCTTGTATGTTTCCCTTCCACTGCTACCTTGATAAGCAGAGGGGCTGGAAGAAAATGTGAAGAGATTAGAATGGCTTGGCCAGCTATAAATGCGTGATTGCATTAGTATAGAAACTAGAATAAGATCTCTTTACTTTGATTCCCCTATCTTCAAAAGCACAAGCCACCATACTGTGATAAAAAGCTGTACAAAAACCTGACTTAACTTATACAATTAAGATCAAGTATTGATACGTTTAATCAAAAGTGATATGGCTCGTAACTAGAAACATATTCATGCATTACAAGATGTGGTCAATATTACCTGCACACCCTTCAGGAGTACAGTGTTACAGTTGCAACACATGGTGAACAGAAACAATTTTTTGCTACACTAACAGATAGCTCTAGGGGCATCAGGAGATTTGCAAAGCATTAAAGTTTTCTAACAATCCACACTTTCTACTACACTTGTTACCAAAACACTTCAGCAGAACCAAGTAGGTGGAAAGCTGTAGGCAGTCATTCTTGTTTCCAAAGCAGAACAACAATTCTGTCCACTCCATGTTAAACTATGAGAGACCATCTGAAGGGTTTATAAAGTACTTTAGTTAATTCACTTTCACAGGAGAAATACTTTTGCTGAATATTTCATGTTAGGATTAATTGTGGACATACACTATTCTGAATTCTCCAGAAGTACACAGTAGATAATACCTCTACAAAATGCAGTCAGTGTATGTTGGTTTCTCTACTTGGAATTGTAGAACAGTTTGGGTTGGAAAAGCCCTTTAAAGATCATCTAGTCCAACTGTCCTGGACTGAGCAGGGGCATCTTCTACTTATTTAGAATGAGACAGAACAATCACCACAGAAAACCATAAAATATATAGTCTGCGTTGAGCAACGTAATGGCTAGGTATATTGTACTCAAGACACACTAATAATTTCTTTGAAGAACAGAAAAATACAAGATAGCTGTTACTCCAAAACAAGTGCAGCAACACACTTTCAAGTCGGAGTTAGAATTGCTTCAAATGTGAACTTAACTTTTCCCCTTCCCCCCAAAGCAGACAGAGATGCTTCAGAAAACTGGATTTAAGTTAAGAATATTTACAAAATACCAAGAAATTTCAAGCAAGTTTGGTTTATCCAACAAATAGTCTTCAAAGTTATTTAGGTATTCTACAGAGAGCTACTTACCACCTGTATTTCAACCTATAGTGAGTGTCCAGGAATGTATGCCTTCCAGGGTTCCAGGTACAAGTCATAGGATATGTGAGTTTTGACACCTGAATCACAATGCAGCTTAAATTCTTGGGCTTCTCTGGAGGTACTGCACAGAAAAAGTTAGCAACAAGTAATCTATGTACACATTTCAGTCCAGTAAGAATCATACTAAGTGTCCCATTACAGCAATTTCAGTGAACATCAGAAGTATTTATAGTCCGTTTTATTTCTAAAGCAGGGAGCAAAAAGTGCTAGATGGCATCCAGGAATGGAAGTCAAGAAACTTAACAAGCTGCTCTGAGAAACAGTAGACTACATAAGGAATAAGCACTTGATAGTAAGGAACAGCACAGATTATTTCTCATTCTGACGCAGAAAACCTGATACCATCTCTCATCTAAGTCTATTTTAACGCCCACAGAAAATTGCTAATGAGCACTACAGCTGGATTGGCATATGCTAACTTTGCCAATAACCTCAGCTCTAAAGCAACTGTGATAGGTCTGTTCTCCCTGACTTGAGCTATGGAAGAAGAATGCTTTAGCTGTGAACAGTTATAAGAAACATAAGGCATTTTCATCAATGCAGTTTAGTTGTGTGTAGGAGTGTTCAGAGTGAACTATCAGCTGAACTGGGTTTTTCTCCCCTTCTTAAATTCAAATCATAGCATACAAGTTAGTTTCTAGCTTTTAGAATACCACTGTTTACAAGAATATAATGTGTTTGCAGAATCTTATTTCCTTTCAAGCAGAATGCTATATTCAACAGAACTACCTTATGAACCTTTTAGTCTTTCTCCTGAATGGTTCTGTTCTTCTCAAACCTGTTATTCTCAGTTTACAGAATTTCTTTAACTGACAGTATGAAAATACATTGTCTTTAAATACAAATGTATCTCAAGATGCACATATGAATTATAACTGTAGAATGCTACCTGTACTTTCATTCAGTTTATCACCTCAGCATATTGCATCTGTCCTCACGTTTCCATTTATTTTTCCTGTCACATCTTCTGTTAAGACACTCCTCAGAGGTTGAAATGCAAAACACTTTTTCTGTGAAAGCATTGTGTAACTCATACTAGCACCACATTAAATTGTGAACTCAAGGCAATACCTTTTGCCAGCACTAGGAGGCAACATAATTCATCAGCCATTCATACCCGGATACTAAGGACACTTAAAGGTCCACCAACTATTTAAGTAGTATATTAATATTACCTTCCCAATACCTCAGTCTTGTCTCAAAGAGCCCTTGCTTATAACTATGCAAGTGCTATCACGCCTGAACAAAGAAAATTTATAATAAGAGTATTTTCTTATGTATAGAGGTAGACTAATCCAAATAATTCCATCCTTAAGGCAGTTAAGGTCAGTTTCAGTGATACAGATGGACCAAGTATTTCTCAGTCCATTAATAAAGAAAATATGCATGTCATAGTGTGACTATGAAAGCAGGACACACGACCTCACTGTACTTCCTTAAACACTGAAACTGAAGCAAATAAGGAAAAGTTAATTTTCCTAGGATCTATTTCAGTTAAATTCTGTAATTTAAATCTTTCTGCTTCAACATTTTTCTTTTGTTCTGTTTTATTCTTATTTCAACACTAAAATACTCCACAGTATTTTATATTTTTTAGAAAACCCTATTCTGTGCATATTTACAAGTTTTGATGGCATGTAATTTTAGAATTGTTTTATACAATTATCCAGGAACTGAGGGAATGGAAATAAATGTCTCAAGATATAGGCACTTCCTATTGCTTGCATTCTCTTCCCTGTTTCTCAAAAGCAGTTTTCTTAAGACCACAATAAAAGGCAAGAGAAATGGTACTTACAGCCTACTGTAACTGTAATTCCATAAATGTTTTGCTCAATCTGTCCATCTGCTAAAATGTTGCATGTCAGAGGAGTAGCTAGTGAAGAAGTGTCATTAAATGTGACACTGGAAACTGTTCTGTTTATTTCACGATACTGTTCTTTAGGTACCACTCTATTTTTAATTTTCCATATAATTTGATTAGCATAGATATTGCCAAAGTCAAGACAACTTTCATTCAGAATGCACAATGCTGTGAAGTTGGAGCCAAGTGCCAATACGGGAGACTCTGGGATGATGTGACCACATGACTGTACAAGTCCACCTGAAACTAAAAAGAATTGCATCTTTATTAAAAACTACAGAGCACTGCATAATCAATATTACTGATACAACACTAGAGTATATGTGTCCGAGCAAGAAATGAAGTGGTTACTTGACAGTTATAAAACTGAAATGCATAAATGTATTATAACTGAAATGCAGTTATAAAAAATGAAAATCAGTGGACACCAAGCAGATTTAAGGGACAAAACCAGTGTAGTGTTCTCTAGACTTTACAAAAGCAATTTATCAAACAAGAAAAGTTCTGTTAATAGACAGGGGGCTTTAGAGAGAGTGAAGACAATCAAGGATTGAACATTTAGTATGTTTTGAAGAAGGAAGGTAATATACTTGAGGTTACCCTTGCAGTTTAAAAGGTATTTTCTCTTGAGAAAGTGGAGAACAAAAAATAGGGATTGTGTGCACTACTTCTAGAAAAATGGCACGTAAACAGTTAAATACTTGAACTGTCCATTTCAAAAGCTTCAGTATGTGTACTACAAGCATATTTGGGAATTATAGTGAACTCTGCACATTTGATAATACTGTCTTTACAAAGGAACTTCAATACAATAATAAAATTGTGACTGTTGCGATATAGGTGCATAAAAAGTCTCAATTTTAAAGATTAAATAGATGACTGAAATACTGCTTTGAATCAACAGCCATACTAAACATCTTGAGGAGAATGATTTGCTACACAATAGCAGCGGACCACAGCTTTAACTTGATCACAGAACCTACTGCACTAATTCACTGCTAATTTATTGCTTTAACAGTGTTTAGTCTGACCAAGATATGATTTTATTTAGATACCATTTGGCATATGTGAAATTAAACTCGAGTTTGCTACAGTCACCAGCTCCAGTGATGTCAGTGGAATCAAAGCCATCTCTCACTGACCAAAGTCACTCTTCACTATTCTCTGTACAGAGATGAGCAAGGGATAGAAGCAGAAGTGAGTACGAGTTTAATATGCATTATTTTACCATAGTATCAAGAACATAGGCTATGTCTCTCTATACCAATATACCTTGCTTTCAGCCCCTACCCCACAAGTATCTAGACAAAAAGCAAGTGTGCGCTTCAACCATCCAGCAAAAGAAGCTCTAGAAATTTCTTGCGTTTGAGACACAGAAGTCTTACCTTCAAGAGAACAAAAATTCAAAAGCAGATATAAGCCATGGGCTACCCACTTCCACTCAGAAAACATGCTGCACAGAATTCCTGTAACAGAAAATTTAAAAAAAATTTAAGCTATTACTTTTCATTTTAGATCACTCTCAAATTCAGTTTGTATTTGATCAGTGACAATTTCTCAGGTACCCACGTTTAGTTTCCTGAAGGAGTTCATATCTTCCCACGCTAGAGCAAGAATGGGCACGCTGCTTCCATTTTACTCAGTGTTGTAACAAAATCCAATGTCTGCTTAAGACAACTGATGCACTTTAAAGCCTTCGTAGTTACAAATTTAAGACAGGCATCAGCTTAAGGTTTTTGTGTTGTATATGGAAACAAACTACTAGTACTTCTGTAGGAAGCTCAATTAGAATAAAGAGCATAACACGGAGGTTCAGGTTATAGAACAGAACCTTATGAATTTGATTATGGTTACCACACTTATCTAGCTTTCAAGCAGAACATAAATATGCTGAATACAAGGTTCAGAACAACTCTGCACAAAACCAGGTGTCTCATTCACAAGAGTGACTCAAAACATGTTTAAGAAATACAAAGCACAAGACTTCCACATCAAGAGATGTTGACTACTATAGAAAAAACATTAATTAATTCTTAAGACCTTACAAGGGAGTTTGTAATTCCTCAAAATTTGGGATGTTTATCATCATGTGATGTTCTTTTATTCTGTATTGCAGCAAAGTTCACTTGTTCTGTTTTGATAATTCTACAAAACAGTTTCAAGAAACTGAAGCATTCACAGACTACCTTCCACTCCAGTTTTGAAGCCACAAAGTCTCTCCTGGATTCTCCACTTGCGGTTACAAAAAGCAAGTGAACGTTCTCTACTAAGCATAGGAGCTATACTATTCTTAGTTACATATATGCATCTTTACAGGAATAGGTAATTTGCCTAGTCAAACAGGGGATAAAGTCCACAACCTGATCTCTAGAAGCAGACCATACTGTTCTTACAGCTAGAAACTAACCATGGCATTTCTAGGTTTACTAAGATTTGAGATGAGACTGCCTATAGCAGCCTTGCTTCTGAAATGTTTTTACTGACCTGAAAAAGGCAACTTTATATAAAAAGCAACTGTAAAAGGCAACTTGCTAAGTCTAAAGGAATTCCACAGTATTCCCTAGAAAGGAACATTTAAAATCTATATTTCTATTATCAGAACGACAAGGAACTTCAATTTATAACAAGAAATACTCCTTTGCTTTAATTGCATGTAGTTTATAGTAACAGAAAGACTCAAGGCATTTCATATAGATCAATAAAACTAGACAAGGCATTTAAGTACTAGTGTTACCAATACCAAGATACAGAACCTCATTCCTTAGGCATCAGCACATTTAACAAATCAAAGTAAACAGTATAATGTAAAGAAAAATCTATACTCACAATAATTAGAAGCCAACAATTAAACAAAAGCTAATCTCAAGCCTTTACAGCAGTCTTTGTAGGGCTCACCAACATAGCTGTGTTTCAGTTAGGACCAAAATAACAGGTATCAGAATCACTCAGCAGTATCTTTACTTGCATCTATACTTTGAGTTTATTTCTCAGAGCCCACCAAGATTTCCTACATATAAATTTTACTAAAATTTACTAAAAAATACTAAAAATATTGCCGATTAGAAGACTTGGCACTTGTGTTAACAAGCACTTATATTTGTCACTAAAGCTGTTTTTTTTAACTATATAACAATACATTTATAATCAGATTGCAACTGTACAGAGTTGAGACTAAAAAAGCTACTAAAAGTACTCTCATTGGGCTGGATATGAAAGCTATTATACAGTTTTAAATAGCTAAGTATGTACTGCACTTATTACAAGTGTACAGTAAGAGAACTGAACCAATTAATTTTTGCTTTTTATGGATGTAAAGTTTTCCAGTATCTGAAAAATAAGGTTTCTACCCACCCAAGTCTTTCTGCATTTTAAAATCCCAATTGGTTTCACAAATTTTAATAAATTCACATGGTGAACACAACCAAAGTCAAAAGTATTCTCTTTTGATTTAGGTCTTCAGAAAGTGACTAAAACCAGCACACAGGAATCTATTTTAGTTTCTTGATTTAATATTTATCAGAAATACTGCTTGCTATCTAAAGCTTGTTGTGTTCTTAAGGGTTGACCTTATGATTTGTTATTTTGAGCAAGACTAATTGAAAGGTATTTAACAATTTTGAGTCGCAGATCTGAAACTCGTAAGAACTCTGCCGGCAACTACAGGCTAGGTAGGAAAGAAGCAGCAGCTCCACCTCCCTGTTAACTGCCAAAAGCTGCAAAACAACAGCAGAACTGGCTTCCACATGGAAAAGGAGAGAGTGAAGCAGACGCAAAAACGCAAGAAGTGTTTGTTGTTGGTTTGTTTGTTGTTTTTTTTTTAAAGAATGTTCAATATAGCTTTTCTCTCCCATTTGGTGTCAGGATTAGTGCTATATTTGAATAATGGCAGTGTCAACTATGCAATACTTCACTACAAAGTCACTGGTTTTCTGCTTGGTAATAGTTTACCTCAGGCTTAACAATGTTTCCACAAAACTATTCAAGAACTGCTGGTGTTAAAATCATATTAAATCATTAAGTATGGCATGGGTTAATAAAAAAAATACTGTGAAGCACCTGAAGAAACACAAAAGCTAACAGTACAAAAGAAATAACCAACTCAAAAGTAAACAATAGTATAGAATTATCACGTTTTGCTCTAAAGTATAGCGTATTCTTGTAAGAAATCAAAGTCAAATAACTTCATCTTTTAAAATAAATGCCATTTCTACCTTCAACTGCCTTCCAGACCTAGAAGACAACATTTTAGTTGTCCTGAGCAAGATTCATTTACAGATGGGAAGCTGCAGTCCCAATGCCTACTACTGTGCACTTTGAGAAGTTTAGTATCTGTTTCGAGGGAGCAAAGAAATCCTCCACAGTTTATAGTACTTATTCCACCACACTCAGCTCCTGAAAGGCAGGAGAACTGAGACTTATGCTCTACCACCTGCATGGAAACTTAAGTGGAAAGCCCACCCACCCAAAGTACAGCAAACAAGCAGTTGTTAACTACAGTGTCAAAACCACACTAGAGTTCAGCACCTATCTGCTTTTAGGCTCCTGTGATATATTTACAACACCCCTCCAATCAATACAGTTTGATTGAATTCAAAGAAGATTGAAACTACACACCTCCAAATCCACAAAAGGGCTATTGCAATCCCTTCTAATGCATGCTATTTTAAAAACATCAGTGTCTCTGGCTTTTAAAAGATTGATTCTAAATTGAAATTTAGTTCTAGGGGAAAGAGCTAGAGTTACACTATGCAATTCCATCTGTCTTGCCTAGATGAAATCTGGAAAAAATAAAAAAAATATGGTGGGGTTTATAACTAGCAAAACAAGGAGCTGTACTTAGGTTAGTAATGAAGATACTCCTGTGGAAACTAGTGTTTTCTAATCAAGCATAAAAAAATGCTCAAGTGTAGATGGTGCAGAAACTCTGCAGATAAGCTGTATCAAAACTTTAAAACATAGTGCCATCATTCAAAAGAAATGCTGTTAAACACAAAGTAGTTAATGGTGAACAGTTTCTCTGCAAGTCTGGACAACGGAGAACTCAATAGTTTCAGCAACTATGCAGCACAGCCCAAAGTCTTCTGTTTTACAAACTGGTGTAGTGTACTGGGAATCTAAGGTGAAGGTTTAACCTTATGCTGAACTAACATTGAAGCAGCTAGTCAGTTCAGCTTCTTTTTTTAAAAAAAACCAAATCAATACTTTATCTATATTATGTAGTTGTTGTAGACCACTAAGTGAAAAGGAATGGTAGATAGAGAAAGAAACTCGTGTTAGAACTTTGTCAGGTTATTTTCACAGTTAAGTTTGCAAAAGTGGCAAAGTACCAAAGTCCATCAAAATACTAAACAGTAAAACCAACATGGTCAGTTTAGAGCTGTGGCTGGTGACAGCCCTTAACTCACAGAAGTTATTTTAAAGAGGAAAAAAACCCTTTTAAAATGCTGTGATTACTTCAGTAACGACAGACATGAAACTCATATGCCACAAGATCACCCCATTTAATCCCTAAATCATATGGGACTTCCATTATTTTTCACATCCTGCTATCATTTTGAAAGGAAAACACTAAACCTTTATGTCTGAACCTTAACCTGATGCTTCAGGCAGTGTCCTGTGAAAAGCCAACAACCACCCTGAAGTCAAGCTTTATATGCACAAACACCACCAAGGAGTTTTCCAACTAACCTGTGAATAACAGTTTTTGAAGAAATGTCAGGCATTCATGCAAAACAGGTATCACTCCTTATTCTGAGCAACAGAAAAATCTTACAAACTGATCTTATTTCAAAAATCATGAAAATTACTCCCAAATGAATACAGATATATGCCATAAGATGACTTATCACTTCCCCACTTCAGAGAGGTGACGCTGTCCAAGTGACCTACAAATGACAATTCCAGTTTAAAAGACTATAGCCAAAATAACATTCTTGCCAGCAAAGCCAGCTTCCAAGTCAGGAAGTACAGATAACACCACAACCACCACAGGAAGGTGTTAAGTCTGTTAGGACTCATCATCCCATCAATCATGAAAGCCCAAAGGTTACTGGTAAATGGATTTCCAGAGATCCTTCAAAAAAAATTAAGACCTAAGCTTACAGCTTCAGGTGGTAATCTCTCACTAAGAATCCACATATATTAGGCAGATGGAGCAAGTGATAGTGCACACAGCAGCTACCACCTGAGGTTTTATAACAAGCCAGGTAGTACTTAAAGCCCATGTAAAAGCTGTAGCTATCCTCAAGGAATTTTGATTACTCAAGCCGTGACTGCTTTATAATTAGGAGTACTTCATCCGCAAGCTTCCTTCCTTCCTCCAAGCTTACTTTCTTCTTTGAAATATTTATGAGACTGAAAAAACCCCAAACACCTCTAAGATAATCACTTGAAAACCTTATGTAACATTCTATGCACAGAACATTCTGAAACCGATTTTCATATTTAAAATACCTATACCCAAATGATATTTCTAACCCTTTCACCAAAAAGGCAAGTAATTTCTCCGTATTAGTCATCTGTCTGCCTCTAGAAGGAGGTTTCTTCCTACCTCTGGGGTTTTAGTATAGACTCATAATGAAACTCCCAAACAAAGGGGCACAGATTGTTCTTTTCAATACCTTCTTAAACTGTAGAAAATTTTCTCTGAAATAATTCAGATGAATTTTTTTGTGTGTGCAGCTAGCAAGTAGCTTATTACAAATGTCTTATTTTGTATAAATGCTCTCACCTTGAAGTCAAACCTTCAAGACTAACAATCACCCGTGCTGGTTCTCTCCTACATTAGTAAGAGTTGTCTAAACTAATTATTCTAAAAAAAAATCGGCCAAGAGGTTTATTTATTTTCATACTGCGCTAGTGCTAATCCTTCAGAGAAGCAGCATCAGAGACAGCCTATCTCCCTTTTGCATACATAGTTATAGATCTGTGTGTATCTTCCCTGACCACCCATATGTATATGTATAAGCTTTACTTTAAAAGTTTACATGTCTAGAAATGTGACCAAGACCCAAATATTTATTTTTAATATTCAAATTCTAGAAAGTAATACCGAAATTTCATTATCTGCTCCTACTTTCTTATTGCAATACACCAACATACAGATTAAAGAGTTTGTTGAGTTCAGAAGTTATGTACTTCCAACACATACCTTTTATATACCCTTTGAAGTAGTAGCAGTTAAGAAGTACAAAATTTATAAAAGTTCTATAAAGGAAAAGAAGGTGAAAGAAAAAAGCCCGTAACTCCCAAAGTATCTGACCTCTTCAGGTTGTGGCCCCCCTTTCCCGCCCCCCCCCCCCCCCCCCCCTTCTCAGTAACAGGACAGATCACTAATGACAAGACGATAACCCCACATAATTCAATTATCGGGTTTCTCCTTCAGAAATGCCTCAGAAGTAATGAGCAGCCACCAGCTGGCAAACACCTAAGCCTAAAACAAGGCTGAAAACCGAGACTGGGATTTATCCTCCTCCCCGCTGCCAGCACACTTGGCAGGCCGCTTTCCTTTGTGCCTCGGCTCATCATCTGCAAGATGAAAATAACGACACCGTATTTCTTTCGGCAGAGCATCCGAGGCCCAGGGCAAGGATGAGCGGCGCCCAGGAGCACACCGAAGCCCGCAGGCGACCCAGGCTGCTACCGCACCCCTCCCCCCAGCCCCCACCGGCACCCGGGCCAGGTGTAAAACAAAGCCTGCCTTTCTTTCAAGGCTAGCAGTTTTCTACCTTCTCGTCTACAGACGACGAGCACAGACCACTTGTGGTGAAGGCAACAAACCGCCAGCTTTTCAACAAGAAAACGCCTGCGGGTACTATGGCCAAGCTTATCAGGCAGCTGAAAAAACCCGAAAGGCACGAGTCCAGCGAGGGTCGCAGCACCTCCATGTCGGCATCAACCACCACCACGTTAGAGAAAAGCCTGGATAATCTTCAGCCTTGCCCTCCGCGCCACGCCAGCAGCTTAGTAAAAACCGCACCAAGCCAGCGGCCGGGCTGCGGCCGGGCACCCCGCAGCTGGCATTACGCGCGCCGGCCAGAAAAGAGGCTCGACGGCCCCCCCGGCCCCCACGCCGCGGAGGCCCCGGGCGGCCCGGCAGCGGCCGAGGCCATATTGCATTTTAAGCGCCACTGCCGGCCAGCTCCGCCAGCGCCCGCCGAGGGCAGGCGAGACGCCGCTGCGGGGAGCGGGCGGCCGCACCCGCCCCGCCTCGCAGCTCGCCAGGCCGAGCCCCGCTCGGGGAGCGCTGCTCACGGCCGCGGCCGGACGCCCCCGCCACCGTGGGGAGGGCGAGGAATCGGCTCGGGAAGCGAGTGGCGCAGCGCTGCCGCCCTCCCCCCGTCTCCCGGCCGGCGCTGGCCGAGCGCCCACCAGCCCGCCCCGGCGTCCCCGCCCGCGGCGCACGGCCCGGCCTGCCGAGCCCGGCTACAGCCCGGACGGGAAGCGCGGGGCGGCACAGCCGCCGCCGGCGGACGCTCCCCAGGGAGAGGGGCACACGGGGGCGGCGAGGAAGCCGAGGGGGACGAAGCGGAGGGGGAAACTGCCCACGGCACGAGCCGCCCGGCCCTTACCTGGCGCTGCCGCCACCTCACGGCGCCTGCACCCCGCCGCCGTCCCCTAGATAACGGCTCCGCAGCGCCGCGCCATCGCGCCGCCGTCCCGCACGCGCGGCCCCGCTCACGGTCACGCTCTTCCCCCTCCCCGGTCCCCCCGCCCCCCGCTCCCTTCCCTCCTCGACTCGCACCGCCACTGGCGCGCGGCGGCCGTGACGCCACCTCAAGGGGGCGGGGGGCGGAGCTTCCCGTAACGCGCCGGCCGGTGCCAGGATCCGGGGCGCGAGGCGCGCGCAGGGGGCGGGAAGGGCGGTGGCGGCCTGTGAGGGGAGGCGGGTGCCCCCTCCCCCCGCCCTGCCGCCGCCATCTGCTCGGCGGCCCCCGCGGCGGTGCGTGGGGCGCCCTGCCCTCGGAGAAACGCTCCACGCAGGGTTTTTCCCTTAAGGTGTGTTTCAGGGTGTGTGAGAACAGACGAGGGGCTGGAGAGAGCCCTGCTTTCCGGGGGGGGCGGGAGGGCAGTCACTTCCGTCGCCCTTGCGGCCCTCCCCTCTGTAGTGGGCGGCAGCCGTGGGACCCCTAACAGGCCAGCCAGCCCCTGCCCGGGCCGCCGCCAGCGGGGCCTCTGGAAGCTTCTCCCGGCCCTTAGGCGTCCGGGCCTCTGCTGCCGGCGCGGCGCGGCTGTCCGCTCGGGGAGGCCTGAGGAGCCAGCAGCTTGCCCAGCCTTTCGCGAGGCTCCCCTGGGAGCACGGCTGGTTGGGGAATCGTCTTACCAACAGCAGTGGTGTTAGCAAACAGCTGTTACCGAGACTAGAAAAGGTGTTTGTGGAAGGCTGGGTTGCTAGAAAATGGTCTGTAATTTAGATTGTTCCTGTGATCTGGATCCAGGGAATCATCTGTGTGGCCTGGATGTTGTCCTTGTACGTTTCTTCATTCAGTAACCCTGAAAAATTACTTTTGTAAATCGGCTACAGGTGTTCCAAGATGGCCTCTTCATTCCAGATGATTTTTTTCCGGTCAGTGAGTGAGAAGGAACAAGTTTCAGTGCCACAGCCACAAACTTGGGCTGCTAAGAGTGTCAAAACAGGCGGCTTCTAGTCAGGAAACTACCAGACATCACTGATGCATGTCCGGTTGCTTCCTGCCATACGCTTTAGGCTTTCACCCATTTACTTTTAGATTATCTTTGGGCTCAAGTGGGATATGAGCTCTATTTTATTTTTAGTTACATATTTAGAGGAATAGGCAGATTGGCTGGACAAATAGGGCATCTAGTCCAATATCCCTTTTTCAAACAGTAGCTGGCATGAGCTGCTAGTGAGAAAAGATCAGGAACTTTGGAAAAAGGTAATGGAAAATAAAATTTTTCTCACCTTTTCAGTACCAGTCTGATTGTTCGGTTTACTTTCTAAGATAGCTTGGTATCCCCACACAAAAATACTGTTACTAATTCTGAGAATGTTGTATATTTTATGTATGAGTAGAACTGGATAGACACTTCAGAGGTCATTTAGTTTTTAGATTTCCTCATGACAAAATCGACGATACTTAAAAAGTTTCTGATAGGTATTTAACCTTCAGATTAAATGTATTACTTTATGTCCCTACTCACAGCTGATGCTCTTTCTAAGCAACCTTAGATGTTTGTAGTGTTGTTTCTTCCACTGGTGGTCTCTGCGCTTAATAGACCCAGCCCTTTCCATCTTCTCTTACAGGGTTTTTGGTGTTCAAACCCTTCTTAATGTATCAAGAAAGCTGACATCTAGGGAGTGAGTTTCACAGTTTTTTCATTATGAGAAAAAGTACTTCAGCATTACAAATTGTCACTTTTGTTTTATCTTCAGATTATGGTTGATGTGTTTGTGCCTGTGTTGATTAGTATTACAGTTTGAGAATCATGTATTAATTGGTAGATTTTCAGTCTGCACAGATATCCCTCCTTCAGTACCTTCCAAAAAATTGGTGTTTGGCAACAAAAGGTTAAGTGGAAGCAGGCTCTAACTAGGGGGACTGCACAAATAGTGGATTTTTTTCCTCTTGTTTTAGTGTACCTTCTGTGTCCTGTTAAGCAGACATTCCAAGAGTAGACTGTCAGCTCTCCCCGCTTCCCCCAGCCAACAGAAAGCCTCTTGTGACATTCTCATTCCGAAATCTGATAGCCTGAAGCGATTCCTGGTTTATTGCCAGAACTTGTAGAACAACACACAGACACACCCCCACATCTCCCCTCCCCCCCCCATCAAAACCAATCCCCCATCTCAGGCCTTGCTTACATATGAAACATATTGTAACTCTGCAAATAAGCAAGAGCTCTTGTATTTCACATGCTATTTATATACTCACTGTAAAACTGTTTCCACATAGCTGAAGCTGCATAGAAGAACAAAACTTTGCAATTGTACTTAATTTTTCTGTATCAGCACAAAATATCATTAAGATAGTAACAATTTAGTTGCCAAAAATCTTACTGTTCTTACATCAGTAGACATTTTCTGGTGCAAGCAGGTGAAAACAAGTTAATAGCATTACAAATGCCATTTGATAGCCACTATTGCAACCAACCAAGTATGTACAATGTAGGCAAAAGCAAGTCCACTTGATACTTGATGGCACTTGTTGCAGCAAGCAATGAATGATGCATATAGCAAAAAGGCTATCCTCATGCTTTAGTGTCACTATACCCAAAAGGTTGCTAAAATCTGAGACTGAGGACAAGGTCTTGCAAAATTCAGTAGGTTCTGTAGAGCTGTAGCCGGGCTTCAACAATTCAGGAAAAATCTTGTGATCGTTGGAAGAAGTTAGAAATGGGCATAGTTGACTCCTCCACATATGATAGGCTTGACAGGGAAGCTTTGGGTTGTTGAAGAGGACTTGACCCAATTCTTTTGTTGTGATTCTCAGGAAGAGGAATGGCAACACCATGAAGCTGCAGCAGGGCATGTGGAATAGAAAGAAGATTAGTTATAGCCCACTGAAAAATAACAGCACATCTGACAAAGTGGTGTGGAACCTAGCAATATGCTTGTTTTTCTGGGGTGGAAATTTTACAGCTAATATAATTTTAGACCTAGGCTGGAAACTTCAACTGATGGAATGTGTTGCTAGATGGTGGTTTATTCCCAAATGATACAGGGCAGGACAATAAGAAAAAATGGGGTCTGACCTTCACTGGAGGAACAAGTCCAAAAGTGCGACCAGGAAAATGAAAATGCTTCTAAATCAAAGAAAGCAAATACAAAACATCAGTGCAGATAAAATAAAAATTTTGAAAAGGGTGAAATTAATCAAACATAGAAAATACTTGTGAGAATGAGTAATACAGTGAAATTGCTGTTCACTGCAAGGAAGTGCTGATGCGGACTGGTAGCTAAGATGTGCTGAAGTTGTTGTGACATGCTGCAGTCACTTATGCCACAAACAGCTGCTACAGCTAAAAAGATTTTTGAGTGATTCTGCATACATAGCCCAAAGTGGAGATGTGTTGGACAAATGCTGAAAGCAGCAGGCAGTAAGACCAGACTAGGAGTAGCAGAAGACAAATAAAAAGGTGAGCAAGATGTCCTCAGAATGAGTAGGATTGTTTTTCCTGCTTAGCCACAAAGACTTTCATGAGCAGTATGGCCAATAACAAATATGCCAGAAAATGTACATCACTCCTTCATTGCCAAGGTAATCTTTGGACAAAATATTTGAACAAAATATGGTCATGTGTGAAGGACAGCTAAGCTGAGCCTCAGTGTGGGCTGACAGAAGTGATACTAGCAACAGAAAAAAGCATTCTGAAAACTCAAGGCCATGGTTCAGTCTCCTTTTTTATAGGATGTGTATTCACAGCTAGCCTGTGTTACGTAGATGTAAGTGTGGATTCCTTTCTGATGTTGACTTCTTAAAAAAACACCTGTAAGTGGCACTTTCTGTCCTTTCCATGAGCCAAGGAATAGTCCTTGCCAGGCAAATTCTGACTGGCCATGGTTATTCAGTCCTTCCTTGTGTTTTGAACAGGCTGTAACAATGTTCAAGTTAGTGCAGAAGAAAATAATGATACGCCTCTTCAGGTTGTATGATAATTCACTTACAAGGCATAGAATTTCAAGTGGGGCCTATGTTCTTGGTCCTCAACTGCAGAGTGTAGAAGGGATGGCGCAGGGGGTGCCTGACTCTGGGCTCTACACGGTGGTTGGCTGCTCCATCACACAGTGGAGCTCTCCATACTAAGGCTAAAACTTGCCTTGTGTGAAAGCTGGTCTTAGGTAGTGGCAATGACTAAACACGAAGAGCTGTTGACAACCTCTTTATTTTTCCTCTAAGTGCAAGGTGTACTTCTTAACCTGTATAGGGAAAGCAGGACTACAGAGCAACACGTTAAAAACATTGCCAGGAATTAAAACAGTGAGGTACCAGCTAGCACATTCCTCTGTGCAAAGGGAAGCTGTAATAACAAATGACAACGTTATGCTTGCAGTGTTTCATAACTGCTGGTCATGTCTAATAATGGAAAGTTCTCAGCAGGGTGGTTGTAATACAAGGGCTTGTATGCAGTATAAAATAATTCAGCTTGACTTGTAACAACCATGAATTTGGTTCTGGTGAGTTCACTCATCGGGGTGACACTCAGCTTCTGAAGACCTGTTGTATCATGCTGTGTATAAATTTAAGCCGTTTTTATGGTGGGAAACTGGCTTTTTGATACTACAGCTTGTGACTTCTCAGTATAGGATGGTAGAGGCTTATTGAAGAAATGTTGTACATGGAGCTTTCAGAGAGGAAATCTGCTACAGGCAAACTACTGACAAATCCTTCTTGTATTTTTCCGTGTTATACCTACTGTTAGACAGAAATCAATACAGTGAGATACCACTTGATTTCCAGGAACAGAGCTATCAACAATGATACATAGTTAATTGCCTTAAAGTGACACACATCTTTGAAAAGGGGTCTTGACAGCTTTGTGCTTCAAGTTTTCTGCTTCAGCTGTTAGAAAACACAAAATTCTGGAGCCTGTTGCTACAAGTAAAGGCGGTGGGACTCATGGAGAAGGACATCTCATCAGTACTAGGCTGTGGTATAGCTTCCATCTGCTACATGTCTTAAATAATTTATATCTAGATTGAACAATGTATTTAGGTACCTATGACCCTTAGGCATTCACTAGAAAATAAAAGAAACAGTGATGATTTGTATTAGCCAATTCATACTGCAGCTTTACATATGGTACAAATGTACAGGTAAAGATCTTTGCCCCATATGCTTCAATGCCTTTGAGGATCTACTTTGCATTTTACATTTCTGGTCTCACTGATCTATATTCTCTTCTCCTTCCTCTATCATTATTCTTTACCATTTATTAATATATCTTCCTTTTATCTCCTTGTGCTCTTCTTCTCCACTTCCATTGCCAACTTTTCTTCTTTGCTTCCTTTAGCATTACCTTAAATATAGCTGTTATATTTACAACTTGTCCAGAATCAGTCCATCAAAATAATTTCTTCTAAGCATTATCTTAGGGAGAAGGTTAATTGGATAAGAGTATTTGTGTGTCATGTTTATGCTACCACTCAGCTATACAGCAAACTAAATTCTGCCAAAAATCTGACATTACACAGAGTTCCTTTTCCTTTTGTCTCACCACCTGCAGTATTAAGTGCTTTGTGGTGAGAATTTAGCAAACAAAAAAGGTGGAGGTCATACATAATGAATAGCAAAGTTAACTCCCGTTTCTTGGTACTGAAACTCTTCTGTCATGCACAAAGCAGTAAAAGCTTGCTTTAGGAGATAAGCTAGAGATGAATCATAGCCAGAAGGCATCTCCTACACTGAGCTGTGAAACATTCTTTTGAGAGCCAAAGCCTCAATTTAGAAATTGTCAATGTTACTTGAAATTCTGGTATGAATATCTGTAATTGAGCTTTAACTTCCAAGAACATAATTTTGTAGTTTTTATAATTTCTTTATGGTTTTGTTGCAGCACTCAAATTTCGCAGACTGGACTAGGAGCTTGTTGTCTTTGTGGTGTATAAATGTGTGGAAAAATGCAGACCTTCTCCTAGATTCAGGGATCCTAAGAGATTAAAGAAAAAAGCAGACAAACATTAGTGGTAAGAGATGGAACATACAAACCAAACTGTTATTGTGATCACAGACAAATGCTCCCTTATTCTTTACATTATTGTCTGCTTCTTTCTTTGTCACTTTCCTGCCCCTTCTTTTGCCTTTCCTTTTTTCTAGAATTGGGACCACTTGTCATTCAGCTTATAAAGTTCATATATTTAAATATATTTATTGTTTAAGTATTATAATTTATAATATATTTTATCTATAGTTAATTAAGTGGTGTGAGAATCTTCTTGGAGATATGTATGTACTCAGAATCAGGTTCAAGTCATGTCAATATATCCTGAAACACCTAGGCTGTCCCTGTTCTTGGTTCCAGTGCCTTTTCTGAACAGATCCTTTATGAAACTGCTTGCTAGTATTTGCTCCAAAGCTATTGTTCATAAAGTATAACTTGAACTTTATTATATGACTGTCTGTGGTAGTCAATATTGACTAAAAGAATAATTTGTTCACCAATAACAGTTTGTTGAACAAGAGGTGTTAACATTTTCACTATGCTGAAATTGTATATACAGTCCTTAGCAACATGAATTAATGTATTTGAGAAATGCTTGTACATTCTTAAGTCACTCATTAATTGCCTGACAAGCTTGAATCAAAATGAACAATTAAAAATTACATTTAATACATGGGATTTGATGAAAATTTCTCAGATCACATAGACATTCTCCTGGAAGGTTCCTTTTGGCAGCTTCATACTGTATATTACATGCATGTTAACATTTAATAGCATAAGTATGTCCAGGTTCTTTTAAATTAAATGTTTGAGAAACTTCAGTGTGAAGTTGGGTAGTCTCATCTTTGGACGTGTTGAGTGCACTGTTCTCCCACATGAGCTGATGGTGGATACTGCAAGGTTTGAGAGGAGGGTTGGACCACGGTGCCTTCAGAGCTTTCTTTCTAAATTATTTTACAATTCTATGGTAATCATTAGCTTATCACTGAAGATTGGGCTATTAAGTCCCTGTACTGTCCCAATGTATACTATATATAGGGGTTACTGGAATGTATTCAATGTGTCTTTTTAGGTTTTTTTTATGTTACATTTATGTGTACCTTATTACAAGTTTAATTGTGTATCACTGAGAATATGCATACTTTATGGAGACTCAGATGACCATTAATACCTGGAAGTACAGCAATACATTCACAATAAGCACCTGTCTACTTTGGAGCGATTACATGTTTAGTGTAAAGATGTGTTCCATATCTCATTTTGTGAAAAGCTGGCTTGTAGTACCTTTCTATACCACTCCCACCCCTGGGAAAGCTCCTCAAATGTTGTGTAAGTTACAGTCTGAAGTTGCTTTGCGGGCTATTTGTAGCTCAAGGTTTCTTAGAATGTTCGTTTGGTGTCCTCAGGAATGACCTGAGTTGCCGTGTCTCCACTCTTCTGCAGTGTTTTAGGTGTCAGGCTTTCCATTTCCTGCTTTGTCTTCCTTTAGAGCTTTTTTTAATTTAAATTTTTCTTTGCTTGCTTCACTACATTTCCTTCTCCTGACTTTTGCATCTGGCTTTATTTAGTGTCGTCCAAGGCAAATTTGCTAAGATGAGTTGGTGTCTATGGTAACCCTTGCCACAGACAGGAGTCCTAGGAGCAGATACAGACAGAGAAGAAAGGAAGATGTGATTAACAAGCTGAGTTAGGACTTGGTGGTGGCCAGAAACTAGTACCTCACATACAGATGAGCTTTTGACTGTACAGCGATGGGATCTTGCCTCTTGGGAAGCAGCAGTTCCTGGCTCCTGCTGAGTTCCTTCCAGCAAATTCAACCACTGACTTAGAAAAGAGAAATACAATCTGACATATAATCCTTGACAAGTTGCTGACCCTTGTAACTGAGGGATGAGAGGAAACTATTCTCGGTGTTCACATAGGGTTTTTTTTCCTTCTATAAGCAGTAATTCTTTGTCCACAGCCTGGGGGGTGAGGAGGGAGGGAAGTCTGGGTTGAAGACAGAAAGTTCAGTCTCATTTCTGTGTGTAAGAAGTCCCCTTTACACATGATTGAATTCAGCCGTCTCTGGGGTGAATGTAACAATTGTTTAATAATGTGAAGCCTTAGATTATATCCAGCTGATTCTGCAGGGGGATTTTGCAGGCAGGAAGAAGTTAATTATGTAAAGCTGGATCCAGATCAAGATTAGTCTTATTGGCTCACACACTGTAAGCCTGATAGCTCTAAAGTGGTAACTGACATAATTTTTTTAATATCATTTGTGAGTATGTGCTGTGCTGTAAGAAGGTACTTTTCCAGCCAGATCAAGAAACAGCTTTTTACCTGCTCATTAATCAATTGTTTCTTGAGAAAAGGAATGTAACTTAACGTAATACTCCAACAGTTACTGCAGATTAAAAAAAAAAAAAGTAGAAGATTTTTAGGCCATGATTTAGGCTTTTTTAATGCCTTTTTGTAGCATGGATGCTGGCTCTTAGATGAAAAAGTTCTATTGGTAATAACCTTAGGACTGGTTTTTGCCCTCAAAACTAGTCAGAGTCAACATGACCAGTGTGTTTTCAGTGTTCTCACTGGTAGTAATGTGAAGTTGTATTGATGGTATGAATATATCGAAAAATTGTAGCTAGATTTTAATCACATTAAGGGCTAGCTGATTTGGTTCCTGAACTGTGAAGTGAAACTGACTGATAAAATTCTAGACCAGAAAAGATAACAATGTTTTATTATTGACCCTGTAGGGTAAAATTGTTCTCTGAGGAATTAAATCTTCAGCCACTGTTTGAAAGTTAAGCATGAGTATGCATGTATATTAATCCTGATTCTGATTTCATTTAAAACAATAGGAATTTGCTGTTCAGTTCAGTAACAGTTGGACTGGACTCCCATTGTCATATTCCGCAGGATTCTGCTGACCTCTGCTAACCCCTCTTATTTATATGGGACCTAAGTAAGTACTGTAAATTTGTAGTGATTTACAGGAACATACTCGAGAATATGAAGTGTCAAAAGATTTATCTTATTTAATCTTTAATTTACAACTTGATTTAGTACACTAGTTAAAAGATTTTAGAGGTTATAGCCCATACTTAAAATGAGGTTGGTATCCCCTTCTAAAGTAACTTCAGGGAGAATGAAACTCATACGCATGAAGGAGTGAAAATAAACCTGTCACTGTGCTCTTAAGACAGGTCGCTGCTCGGAAATTAATAAGAAGAAAATACTTACTTGCGGTTATAACAAGCAAGACATTTTAAATTTACCCACAGACATATGGGGTCATTGTGAAAACATCTTGAACTATTCAGAAACTTTATAAAATACTGCTATACAAAAGTGAAGTTATTCCAAGATCCAGTAGTGTCCTCTTTTTTTTCCGCCCCCCCCATGTTGTTAACTGAGGAGAAAAAGCATTCTAGGATATATAAAGCCTATATATAGTAAGAGAAATCCTTACTTCAGCAGCAACCTTCTTATCCCATATGAGACTATACTGTTAATTCAGTGTATCTGTTAAATGAGGTTGATCTATATGTGCTAGTTTTGTAGACTTAATTTTTTGCAAATGAGTCTAAAATGCAGACAAAAAAAGGACATCCCTCTGGCAGACAGAATTCATAGCAAGGGAACTTCATCTGTTGTATGCATGAAAAATATAATGCCCAAATAGTGTTTTGTGAAAATTGACCATGTACAAATGTAGACTGAAAAACAAAGTTTCCTTCGGAAATGTTAATGTATAAAAGAAGAAATAGAGGGAATTCTGATCTCACTTGAACTTAAATTTTTTCCATTGTCTTTTACAAGGTCAGTTTTCATCTTCAATTTTCAAAAAATAGGCTAACCAGGTAAGTAAGTGAGATCTAACAAGTCATTTAAAGAAATGGCATGGTAACAGAGGTCATATACATTTTAAGTCTTTAACTGTACATTTTTTACAGTGTATATCTTTTCTGTTACTGTTGGTTTTTGAAACATCTTGCTTCTTGAAACATAGGTGACAGTACTAGTGTCAATTCCTTTATGAAACAAAGCTCCAATATAATGGTGAAGTGAAATGTAAAAACAAGAAAACAAGGACAGGATGCTTACTGCTTGACTGACTGACATACATGCAGCTTGAAAGGAAAGGAAACAACAAATCCACTTCCTATTTGAGTCAAACCCTAGTGCTAAAAAAAGAACTGGAGATACTAACAGCAAAGTTAGTTGTTTGAAAAGGGCCACAAATTTTCAAGTTAAAAAGGAGGAAAAGGCAACTAATAAGATTATTGAAGAGATACAGAATCACAGAATGGTTGGCATTAAAAGGGACCTCTGGAGATCATCTAGTTCAACCCTCTGGAGCAGATTGCACAGAACTGCATCCAAGCAGGTTTTTGATTTCTCCAGAGAAGAAAGCTCTACAGCCTGTCTGGGTAGCCTGTTCAAGTGCTCGGTCACCCTCAAAGTAAAGAAATTTTTTCTCCTATTCAGATGGAGCTTCCTGTGTTGCAGTTTGCGCCTGTTGCCCCTTGTCCTGTCAATTGGCACTGCTGAAAAGAGTCTGGCGCCATCCTCTTGACACTCACACTTAAGATATTTGTATACATTGATAAGATCCGCTTTCAAGGGGAATACAGAACACATTACGGCTCTGTCAACCATGTTTTGGGTAGTGTATAAATTTTAGCTTCTGCAAGAAAAAGAAAAATATTTTTTATCATTCACCTTATACAAAGAATGTTATAAATTGTTAAAATATATTGCTTTAAGCAATAAATTGTTTAAACCCCCACCAAATCTCAGCATTTCAGTCTTCTGTATTTCTTGCACTAAAACCTCTGGGGTTTCTGTCAGTTTTCTATTACATTTGAACAACTCACTTTTCTGTGAAAACAAACGTATTTATCTTATTACCATTAATGTGTTGTATTTCATAGATCACTTTGAATTCTTACCAATGATGGTACTTTCCCACTTTTGTAAATATCTAAAGACCTAAGGTGACTACAGTAGGTACAGTAAATGTTGCATTGTCTGATGTTGGCATGAAAAATGCTTCCTAGCCCAGTAACTAGTAGCACAAGAATGAGATTTGATAGTTTTATCATCTTAGTCTAATGTTGGTTGTGGTATACTAGTAGCAGAGTCAAACCCTGCACCATTCTTCTCAGATACAAGCTTTTTAAGGCTTTTCCTAGCAGCCTATATCTCCTAGGCAATAATCAACATTTAAGTGAGGTCTGACATGTGTTTAAATGAAGGGTTTGAATTTGTTAGCCAGATTGTATACTGTCTCCAGACCTTTCAGAATCTGTAAAATTTTCAGGTTTTTGGGACATCTGTTATTTTGCTAAGCCTGATTGTCAAGCAGAGCCCTTTGTGTTCTCCACTAACCATCTGGCAGCTATCTGTAGATTTAGTTTCCCAAACCATAATTTTTTTCCAGTGCTAAGCCTAGGAGGATGACTAGGGTCTTCCATTGGTGTCTGCTTTTTTGTTATTTTAAAAAATTACTTCCAGTATTTCTGCCCAGTAGTTGGCATCCTTATTTACTTTAGAGTATTTCCAGCAGATGGGGAGGAATGATCCTTTTTCCTCACATTCAGCACATTTCCAAAGAATGCTGATTTCTTTTTTTGGGCTATAACGGAACAAGATACCACTGCAATAATATGTTTCATAAGGGGTTTCTTTGGTGGTTGCACTTCTTGATGATCCTAGAGATCTCTTAGTTGCCACTGTTCATCATCTTACCTCATGCTGCTTTGACTATGCCATAAAAGCAAACGTGTAGTCTGGAGAGCCAGTGTACTCTGAAGTACTCACAAGTCTTCTCTGCTGTCTCTTATAGCTTTGCGTTCATGAAAACCATGCTAACCATGTCTGACAATTACAATCTAGTAAACAAGCAACTGCTCCAGTTTACAGGAAGAGCAAAAGAGTGCTCAATTTTAAGATAATAAGAACTGTTAAAAAAGTGAAACAAAGCGATGTTATCTGCAGTTTTTCTTCTGGTTTGAAAGAATGCCAAATTTGCATGCTATGGGAGCTTGTAGAAGCTTTACATTATAAAGACTAAGTCTGTGTTTTTGGTAGCACTGTGTCAGTGATCTGTCTTCCAGATCCTCTGCTACAACATAAAGGATTTATATTCTAAATACATTAACAAATACTATTGCAAGGCTGGAAAGCACAAACTTCCCATGCACTTAGCAGTGTTGTGAAACCAGTGAAGCTGTGTTGAGGTTATGTTGACAGTGAAGTGATTTACTGTTAAGGGTGATGAGGATGGTGCTGTACTTCACCTTTGTAATGTAATGTCAGAAGAAAAACTGCTACTTTCTGCTATACATTTTGTGGTCCACTCTCAAATTGTACCTAGGAAAGATTATTTTAAGGGTGTTCTCAGCAGCCAGATTACATTTGCAGTGAAACTATTCTGTTCCAAGCCCAGGAAGTACAGATAAGAAATAAAATAGAAATATTAGTCTAAACTTTGTGGGTAAACAATTATTGGTAGCAGGAAGTCTGACTTCCTAGATTTTCATCAACTGATTCATCCAGATCAGGTCTTATATCAGTTCTGCATAGACTGAAGTCAGTGTATTTCTGAACCTTATCAACCTGTGGTAAGAGAGGCTGCGGGTAGTGTAGCTACATGATAAGCCTGTCTGTATGTGCATAGGGAATTATTATGCAGGACACAGAACAGGCTCAAATAACGTTAGTGGGGAAAGTCCAGAGAAGGAGCATGGGAATGTCGCAGTTTCTAATCTTTCCAAACTGCATTGCAGGCAGAAGCTGTTTCAGAGTGTTTTCTGGAAGACAGGGTGTGGAAGATTGTGCAGTCCCCAAGTTCATGATTTGGCAGGTGAATTCAACCTTCACAAACATGCTAATAGCTTGCAGCTCCTGGCATCTTGCCTGTTTTTCTGGTTTGGAAAGGGAGGGGTGTATTTCCACATATAAAAGTACCTCTGTCTACAATTCATCTCAAGTAGATGTTGAGCAGCTGCCACACTTTCTAGCTGTCCTTAAGCCTTAAACTCTGTGACAGAGAAAGTTTTTTTCTAAAAGCACCAGGGAACATATTAAAAAAAAATAAATTAATATAAACACTTGAACTACATTGGAAATATTGTTCAGATACAAATTGGAGTTTGTTCTAAAGAGGATGAGAAGTATTCGCAGAAAAATATATGTGTCTTTGTATTTTCACTTTCTACATTAAATCATTCAACGCTTGTGGGTGCTTATTATTGTATTTCCTCTTTACTTCCTGTAATGTTGCTTCTGTAATACAAATACTTATGTAAGCATTGCTGCAAATGGGTCTGCCATATTTATTTTTTCTTTTCACCTCAGGAATATAAATGAGTCTAAGCAAAGTTTTGAAATTCTAAAAATCTTAAATTTTTAGAAAAATGCTTAAATGCTTTATAACACTAACAAAATATCAAGAATTTATGCTAAATGTATCTTGAGGCTCTTGTGACATGAGAAAAAAAGTATTCTGAAAGCCCTGCTGCCCTTATCTGCTGGTAGTTGCAGTCTAGCAGCACCCCAGAACTTTACAAATTTTTTTATTTTACAAATATTTTAAAATTGAGTGGAACATTTGAAGCTGAATCACTTGCTTCCTTCTGATGAGCCCAATGTGTGTCTACAATGATTTCACCCTAGCATATGCAAGAATCTGAGCAGCTGTATTTTCAACTGGTTTTGTTTTATCTGTCCTACACCAAATGCAATCTTCCATTTTAGAGGTTAGGTTTAAATCTCTTGCTTCTAAAAATACTAATGGGAATGAGGTAAGGGGTAAGAGGTGCTCTGCAGGAGGATTAAAGTGCTCTGTGTAAGAGATTATTTGAAAGAATGAACTGTTGAAAGAATGTGGATTTCTTAGTTTATATACATGGCTGACATGTTTGGAGGAGCACAGGCTGTTATCATTTATTTAAAAATAGCTAATACTTAGAGAAAGTCTAAGGAATTACGCATATGCGATGGCTATGTTTTATCTACCGCTAAAATGCAGCCCCCTCCTATGGTGAAACACAGTGACCCTTAAAAATGGTTTATCAGCACTACAGGAGTTGTATGTATCTGTGTTAATAGATGCATCCTGTCATTTCACAGTGAGAAAGGTGAAGTTTTATGCACAGTAGATGACTAGGAAGGACAGGCAGCACATACGCAATATCTGTAAAACACTGATAAAATCTCACATTCAGATAAAATGAGAATATGGCGATATAAGGTTATGAAAACCAAAGAGCAAGGATGTCAGTCTTATTTGGAAGACCCTGTTGGATTGCCATGACAATATGAAGGGTTTCAATCTAAGAATTACAAGGCCCCAAGGGAGTAGTGCTACAGGGAGGAACCCACCCGAGGTGTAAGAAAGTGAAAGCAGACCTTTCACACTTGAATGGTTTCATCAAAGTGTCATTGAAAGCACCATTTAGTTCATTCCTGAATGTTGTTTCACAGAGCTCACATAAATAAAAACACAACAGGGAATGAAGTTCATTACTTTTATGATTTTCTTACCACAGTTCTGTGGAGAAGCACATGAATTTTACAACATGCTATGAGCAAATGTTATTTCTGATTAATGGATTTCAGAAATGGATAGCTTAGCCTTCCTTTCTCCAAGTAACTTATCTTTTACAGCTGGAGGATCTGAAGCAAGGAGATAAATGGAAAAACCACTCCTTGCTATTCTGTAGGCTTTATTTCCTGCCAAGCTATTTTGATAACCAGTGTGACTGATACTCATGTTGTGAGACTATGACAATTTTCAGTCATTAAGTGCAAATGGGCATCGTATTTTCAATTTCTGAAAGCTGCTAACAATATGTAAGGCTGAATCAAGAAACCAACCAAGACATCTTTGCTGTATCACCTTGACCAAATTGTTTCTTTTTGTTGCTGCTGCTACTCTTGCTACTCTATATGTAGCGTGCTTATTTCAGTTCTAAATTTTGGGATTAAAGGTCTGTTTGTTGTAATGTATTTGCATGGTAAGAAGCACAATGAGATTTAAGTCTTCACTGGAATGTCCAGGTGCTACTTTGATGTAAGTAAATCAATTACAAAGAGTTAAATAAGTACTTACATCTTATGTATAACAGATGAACTTTAGTGCAATTAGAGTCTAATGGAACAAGAATGAAGAGTAAAAGGTTTGCCTGCAGCTTGGGAGAGGACAGATGCACTCTGAGGCAATGCTGGCTTCTGTCACAAGCTGTATTTCCAGTTATGCTGACTGCAATGTGAAAGAATATTTTGCATAACGGAATTTGCATTTTTTTTTCTGTTTAAGCCAACCACACCAATCACACCCTAAATGGTTTCTCTTTTATAAATCCCAGTGCAGCTTAGTGTCACGTGCTCTGCTGCTCAGTGATACTCCATTCTCTCATAAACGTATTTATTGGTTACTTTCTTAAACTCTTGCTAGAGGCTATTAAAGAGTATTTGCCAGTAAGATTTAAAATGAATAACTTCCCATAAAGTCAAAACTGTTAGCACAGTTCTGGCACTATATGGCACAGCTGTATGACGCTAAACAGTTTGCATGTATGTAGAACACATTCCAGAGGTGGTGCCTGAGCCACCTATGTTGGTGCTGGCCAGTATGAATGGGTGTTATGAAAAGCAGTGTGTGTTCACAGCAGAAGGTGGCCAGGAATGCACAAGAAAAGGGAGAGTCACTGTTAGGGTGACAACAGGAAGAGAACAAATAAGCTCCTCAGGCTCTGCCTGGAAAGCAGTTTCCCATTTTTGGATGCAGAAACTGAAACGGTATTCTGCTGTTTGTTCCTTTTTATGTAGGAAGCATAACCCTGCAGATACTCTTGAAAATAATCAGATAAGTTAGAGACCGTGCTTCTGCCTCTCATGAATATCTTATGTTGATTAATTTGCTAGTCATTTAGGATCTGGTGGCAATTGTTGCTTTCACAACTACTGTGAATACCTCCCTGAAGCTGTAGATTTAGCTCAGATCACATTGTGAGCTTCACCTTGGAAACATGGCATCTTGTGGTTGTTCCTCAGTTCCTTTCCCCATGGCAACAGCTTTCCAGAGTGCCTCTGTATAGGCACACAGGACTCAGCTCAACAAATTGTCATCTTTCCTTTCCATTTTGATGTTAAGCTGCTCTGTTGTGCCAAATCAGGCACTACCGTTGCCTCTTTGCAGAGGGTTGGGGTGGCAAGTGTAAGCCTCAGGAAACAAGTTCTGATTTTAAAGTAATGTATTTTACTAATCCATTGAGAATGCTGCTGAAATAAGTGAAGGTAACATATATTTTTGTAAAGAAAGCAACATTTTTTTTCAGAGTACACAGCAGAAATGAACTGGTGAACTGAGATAGCTGATTTTGTTTTCCTTGAATAACAATATTCAGCTGACACTCATTTACCATTAAAAACAAAACAAAAAAGCACCTAACCACCCCCCATCACCAAGTATTCTTATTCAATGCTTTCTTACTCAGTGTACAGACAAGACTACACATGCTGGCAGACCTGCCCTGGAAGATTGGGTAATCAGTTTTAAAATGATGAACTGATAGTTTTAGTCCAAAAAAATAATGCCTGAACAAATATGTGTCATTACACTGAGGTGGTACACCATACCCTGATCTGCTGGAACGAATAACAGCCATTTAATGTTGTTACATGGCTGTTTGAGAGTTCATATAATGTGGTGTGTTATAATTTCCAATAATGCATCACATTACTGGGTGCTGGCATTGAGCAGTTAACACTGTTCATCCTACCATGTGGATAACATTTTAACAGGTGAGTGTCAGTGCTGACTGCTTTCAGGGATCTTCTGTAAAACAGAAGAAAGGAATAATTCCCAGCAGAATTCAGACTTTTGGCAGATGACTGCCAAATAAAAAATGTCATAGAATCATAGAATCATTTAGGTTGGAAAAGATCCTGAAGATCATTGAGTCCAACCATAAACCCAACACTGCCAAGGTCACTACTAAGCCATGTCCCGAAGTGCCACATCTACACATCTTTTAAATACCTCCAGGGATGATTCAGCCACTTCCCTGGGCAGCCTGGTTGAATGTTTGACCACCCTTTTGGTGAAGAAATTTTTCTTAATACCCAATCTAAACCTCCCCTGGTGCAACTTGAGGCTGTTTCCTCTTGTCCTATTGCTTGTTACTTGGGAGAAGAGACTGACGTCGTCTTTGCTACAACCTCCTTTCAGGTAGTTGTAGAAGGTTATGAAATCTCTTCTGAGCCTGCTTTTCTCCAGGCTAAATAACCCCAGTTGCCCCAGCCACTCGTCTTCAGACTTGTACTCCAGACCCTTCACCAGCTTCATTGCCCTTCTCTGGACACGCTGCAGCACCTCAACATCCCTTTTGTAGTGAGGGGCTCAAAACTGAACGCAGGATTCAAGGTATGGCCTCACCTTGTTCTGCTGGCCAGAATGTCTTTGGCTTTCCCGGCCACTTGAACATGCTGGCTCATGTTCAGCTGGCCACCAACCAGCACCCACTACTTTTTTCTTCCAGGCAGCTTTCCAGGCACTCTTTCTGAAGCACTGAGCCTGGTTGAACCTCATACAGTTGGTCTCAGCCCATCAGTCTTGCCTGCCCAGATCCCTCTGCAGAGCCTTCCTGCCCTCCAGCAGATCAACACTCCCTCTGTCTTGGTGTTGTCTGCAAACTTACTGAGGACGCACTCAATCCCTTCATCCACATCATCGATAAAGGTATGAAACAGAACTGGCCCCATACTGAGCCCTGGGGAACACCACTTGTGACCAGTCACCAATCGGTTTTAACTCCACTCACCACCACTCTTTGGGCTCAGCCGTCCAGCCACTTTCTTTTCACCCAGCACAGAGCACACCCATCCAGGCCATGAGCAGCGTTTCTCCAGGAGAATGCTGCAGGGAACAATGTCAAAGGCTTTACGAAGGTCCAGGTACACAACATCCACAGCTTTTCTCTCATCCCCTAGGGGGGTCACCTTGTCATAGAAGGAGATGAGGCTGGTCCAGCAGGGCCTACCCTTCTTAAACGCGTGCTGGCTGGGCCTGATCCCCTGGCTGTCCCACACATGCCACGTGATGGCACTCAGGATGATCTGCTCCATGACCTTCCCCAGCACCGAGGTCAGGCTGACAGGCCTGTAGTTCCCCAGATCCTCCTTCCTGCCCTTCTTGTAGGTGGGCGTCACACTGGCTGACCTCTAGTCTCCTGGTTGGCCAGAACTGCTGATAAATGATGGAAAGTGGCTTGGCGAGCTCTTCTGCCAGCTCCCTCAGGACCCTTGGATGGATCCCATCCAGCTCCATAGACTCATGTGTGTCTAAGTGGTATAGCACATAGGTGACTATTTTCTCTTGGATTATGCGGTTTTCATTCTGCTCCCTGTCTCTGTCTTCCAGCTCAGGGGACTGCGTAACCAGAAAACAACTGGTCTTACAATTAAAGACTGAGGCAAAGAAAGCATTAAGTACCTCAGCTTCATCCTTTGTCACTCTGTTTTTCCCAACATCCAATAAAGGTTGGAGATTCTCCTTGGCCCTCCTTTTTCTATGGAAGCATGTTTTGTTATCTTTTACAGCAGTACCCAGATTAAATTGTAGTTCGGATTTTGCCCTTCACTAGAATGTTTGTCTCTGTAAAGAAATCTCTCTTGAGCTGAGGTACAATTTCTGTTATGAAAATATATTTAAAAATAGCTTGAGAGTTGGTTTCTCAGACTAACTGTAGGATTGAGATTGGTGGTAGATGTGCTTGAAAGGAAGTAGTTTACACCTGTGGTGGCATTTCTTTGAAGTTGTCTTTATTTAGAGAACATTTTGATACAGATCTGTGACATCTCTCAGCTTCAGGCTACTGAGGAATTAAATTTTTTCTTGAATGTTTGGAATAGAAAAATCAACTTGTCTGTCAACGTACTACTGTTACCTAGCTAAGTAATACAATGTGGTTATGCATAGCAAGCAACAGAAAAAACCTCATACTCTGTTGTGTGGAATGCAGAATTTGTCATGCTCTTGCAGAGTGTAAACTTGCAGAAATACACATGAATGTGAGAATTAGCCTGATGTTCTAACAGTATTGAAAAGATGGGCCAGAAGATAAGGAAAACTACACATGGAATGGTATATTCAAAGAAAACCATAAACAAGTGAAGGTTAGTGCAAAGAGGAAACTCTACAGGCTTTATTGATGGTTTAAATTAGGATAATTTAGGTCATCACTAGAAACAATTTGTAGTTGTTAGTTTGAACTGGCTCAACTGTTCAACTTATCCCAACATTTGGGTTAGTAAACTACAATTATGTACTTCGCAACATTAAATAAGGGAGTTATACTCATGTGGATTTGATTTCCATGGCTGGATGTATCTGGGTGGCACAGAAATACAAGAAACTTTTCAGGGTAGACTGCTGGCTGAAACAGCGTGTCAGTAGGGACTGAACTCATGCTATAGCTTTACAGTGGCCTCCGTGGTTTGGGTTGATGATTTGGATTCAGCTTACAGAAGGCAGTTGTAAGCACTGTTAGGCCTGACCTTTTAAATCTTCAAGACAAGTCAAAGAAGAGAACAAAGAAACTTGTGATTTAGATTTTACTGCAAGATTTTTCCATTTGTTACAAACGGAGAACATGACAACCCTCCACCTCCTCAGCACTTCCCTGTGGTTAACCTATACATACAGCTCTGCATTCCCAAGTGCTGGTCACCCACCAGCTTGTTTGGGTGAAAATGATGTGCCAAGGTGCTTTCTAAGTGATGCTGCCCAAGAAAGGTTGTGCTGACCTCATGTGCTGTAATTAGTGTCCCTCCATGGCAGTACTAGTGGGCAGCAGCATTTTGATTTGGGTCAGCTAAAGGATGTGAAACAAAACCATTCTGTGTGAGAATGGCTGCATCTCTCCTATGTGGATAACAATCATTGTTCAGTGACTGTAGGTATTATAGGATGACTGTAGGAAAAACATGCTGTAGGTATTATAGGATGAGTTCAGTTAGAATTCACAAAACCTGTCAGGAGAGCAGCTGGAACATGGTCTTTATATAGTAGCTTGTTTCATCTTTTCTGTTATTTGGGATGACTGAGTGGTACTGTGACTCCAAAATCTCTGCCTGTTCTCCTCCATCCTTGAAGAAGATTGAGGAGATCAGAGGACAAGGAATCAAGAAGACAAGGGAAGAGCTAATCGCAGCTGGCAGATAATTTATCCAATGTAGCTTTATGCCTTTCCTAGCCCAGACAGTAGTCACACAAGGTAATTGCCATGAAGAACTTTGCCACTTATCATTCCTGAAGATAAAGGGTCTTTCTCACTCTTGCACTACTGCTCTGGGGCTGTGGTTCCTGGCCAAGATCTCCAGCATCCTGTGTGAACTGTCCACAGCTGTGGGTAATGTTGGTTTTCAGACTATCAGTGATAGCACTGTGACTACTACACACTCTCCAGCAGTAGCTTTGCAGCTGAGCTGGCCAAGGTGGCTTTTGGCCAAGAATAAGCGTAGGCCAGTGGCCAGGATCTGCTGTCAGACTTTGAGTTTCTGTACAATGCCCTGAGGAGAGCCATTTATAATCTTTACTTTTCAGCCCTTCATTTGCTTTCTGCATTTCTCCACCAGATTTTCACACATACTGACCAGTCCACAAGCAAGTTCCTGTAAGGAGGGAAAACAGAAGCCAGATTTTGGAGGGTTAACACCTGAGCACTGAAGATAGCCCTCCAGCCCCCAGTTCTAAGAAGCCACTATTGAAAATATAGTGTCTAATCTTTCTGCCTTAGTTTCTTCATATGTGACATTGGGATAATATTATTTACTAGCCTACTGGGAAGGTTTCAGTGATGGAGCGATTACCTTTTGTTGAGTGCTAAATTTCATTAGAACATATAAAAATATCCTCCAGTTTGGTAGAAGATCTCCGTGGATTTTCGTAACCAGGTGCTGTCCTCACATAAAAGCTGAGAGGAGAATAAAACCTCTGTGAAAACAGACTATCTTCCTGTTTACCACCTTACCAGAGAGCCCAAGAAGTGTGCAAAAACAGGTGCTGGGTTTTTTCCATTTAGATAAAGAGCTTACCCTGGTTCTTGCCCAAAATTTACAATCTGTTTTTGGCACTTGTCTGACATTTTGACAACTTGCTGATCTTAGGTTTATAAAAATAACATTGAAAACTGATGTTGATAGATCTGACAGTATTGATGTAAAATGAAATTTTCTTTGTGAAAAGAATTTGGAAAAGTATTTTCTGCTGTTTTGAATCAAAAGAATTAGAACCTCATAATTACCACAGTTAAGAAGGTGGTGTCTGAATTCCTAATGACTGCTCTAAGGAAAGGAGTAATATAACTGAAAGTCCTCACACACTGATTTTTGCATTTCTGAAACTAAGTAGTACGAGCTCTGCATCAAGACTTTAAAGTGCCTGTAAATGCAGCATTTGATTAACTGTATGGTAGGCATGTATGTAAGAGTGAAAACAATAAAATCCTGATGTAAATTCATTTGGCATGAAAAACCCAACAGAACAGGAGGAAGCAAAAGGACAGCAAGGGCACAAATTGCTCCTCATGGCCTATGCTGCTGGCAAGTCACTACATCTCTGAGTGGAGATTTCTATGCATATTAGTTGTCTTGAACCCTTTTAGTGGGCATGTTTTTAAGTTTCATGAAGAAATCTAAGCTATGGCAAATCAGAAGCAGCTTTCCCAAGATACATCTTGGAACCCACAATGAGAATAAGATGGCAAATTTATTTACAGGAAAACCAATCTTTTAAAAATATTTAGCTGAGAGAGAAAAACCTCAGGGACAATGAAAAACTTCAACTGGCTTCAGTCTGTAGTTTACAGGACATACTGAAAAAAAATGCCCAAATCAACAATTTGAGGAAAATCTCTGTAAGTTCACAACACAGTGAACTGTGGAAAAAGCACTAGACACTATAACAGGAGAGGCCAAAGCACAAAAATAGTTTGGGTTTCAAGTATTAGAATTTTCAAAAGCATCTGACCCCCCCTTTCTGATAAATTCCCTGCAGAGGATTGTCTCTGCATCAGCAGCTGAAGGGTGAATGAACCTTTAAGAACCTTCAGACCTCCAGATCAGAAAAAAATACCTCTCTGGTGCTTGGAGTTGAACAGAATGGTAGGCAGAGCCTCCCTCTGGGTTAACTTATCATTTAGCAGTTTGTTTTAGCTATTCTTAGTAATAAATCTCTGCCTTATTTCCAAGAGTCTACTAGAAACAGTCACTTCAGAAACAGGACAGGATTGGCAAATTTTAGAAACTGAAAATGCAGTCTTTACAATTGTGTATTTAGTATATCCTTTCTGGTTAGACCTTATATTTCTTCCTTGGATGATACTTACCATTAACTTCTGTGTATGAAAGGTACAGTCCCATTTCTTTTCAATCATTTTAGTGCAGCTAACTTATTCATGCACTGTGGGAAGGTCTTCATAGTTTTCAGTATATGTGCAAAGCTACTTTCAACTAAGTTGACAAGCTGAAATTATAGCGGAAGTTTGTGGCACTGTATGTAAGCAGGGGATCTGGCTCTCCTGTTTCTTGACCTCTTACCAAACTAATCTTCCTGATGTAATCTTGATAGGGAAGTCGGTGACTGTGGGGTTGATTGTAGTGGTGGTGATGGCTGCAGAGATACATTGGGAGGGCTGGACTGAGCTTTTTCTTAGTACATGGATGTATTCAGACAGTTTCAGTCTGCTCCTGTGAGTTACAAGGAACTCCACCACATCCTTCTTCCTAAGGATGGGATCCCACATGCTGAGCACAGAAACATGCACAAAGGTGCAGGAAGGCACATGTGCATAGACTCAAGTACTCCTCCTGGGGCAGGTATGAATACCCCCTTGACCCTGCAGGTTCTCCCTGGTGTTTGCAGAGCAGCCGAAGGTCACAGCGTGATGCCAAGTATCCTAGAGCACCACAAACAGTGAGATGGGAAATAGAAAGTTACTGCAGGAGGCTGTACCATGTTGCAGTCTGCAGACCTTAGTAGGCTCAGTAGCAGCTGCAGAAGGCAGGCCCTTGACAGTGTTGACTGGCAGGGAGGGAACACTTGCTTGGCTTTGTGTCAACTGCTTCACATCAATTATTACTCACTGCCCTTGGTGAGAGGTGGCTTTGGTGTGGACACCTGACAACCTCTGGTCTAAACTGCTTCTGTTGTAATGCTGAGATTTTCTACCAATAGGAACAGCAGAAGAAAATCTTTGCGTTTTGTGAAACTAAGAGGCATAGGAAACCCCCACGAAAATAATGAGAGAAAATTTCCACTTTTAAAACACAAAGGCAAATAGTGTATACTTTCAGTACCTCTGTTTTCTTCTAAATCGTTATTACAATGCAGATGCAGAGTAACAGGTCTGATAACTCATGATGACAGTACGATCAGATGAGCTCTGTTAGAATTGTTTGAAAAGTTGCTATGCTTTTATGTTCTGAAGTTTTAACTACAACACTTCTGGTGTTTTTTGCAATAGAAAAACATATGGATTATGCAGAGTCTTCTTTGGTGACGTAGAAGAATGCAGTGTATTTGGGGTGAAGGGTCAGAGAACTCCACCTTTGTTGGTGATAGGGATTTTAAAATTCTTTATTAGGACTGAATTTAAGAGGATATGTCTTCCTTTTTAGGTATTTATACAAAAGAATTAGCCAGCTCATCAATAAAATAGCTTTTGGAATATCCCTGTAATACTGGATGATACTTTGTTTTACAAATGAATATTTTTCTTTTAAATAATGGACTAATGTTAACCTCCTGCAGAGTTTACTGGAAGAGTGGATCACTCCAGTAACAATGTGTAAGTAAATGGTCCACTGGAATAAAAGCTACACTATTTTAAAAAGCATTTTCAAATTCTGTTCATAAGAATTATATATGGAATGTAGAGTGTGTTTCAGAGAGGAATTGTATTGTGTTTTGGTCAGAAAATGTATCCTGCATGTATATATATTGTCTTAGCTTTCTGTGCCAAGCCAAACTCCCCAGACACCTGAGTACTGCAACACTCTATGAGTTAACACTCAGCTGGTGCCACAGAAGAATGTGCCAGAGATATTTAACCACTAGACAGAGGAAAAAAAATAATCTCTGTCATGACCTACTGACCAGACATTTCTTGGCAATTGCTAATCAACTGTGCTAGCCTTTTATTGTCTCTCCTGCCATTATGTTCCAGGAAAGGTCTGAGCAAGAGGTCAGGGTACCTTAGGTAGGTATTGGTTCATTTGTTATCTTTCATGCGGAATGCTGCAGTCAGTAGTCTGTTCTCTGAAGGTGAAAGACTTCAACTTAACTTGGCTTATTTATTTGCTGTAGAATTTGGTTATCAAACCTGAAAGATAAGAACAGTTCCTGGTGGGAACATTTCTGAGAATAATTTTAGTGCCGTATGAGCATTAATTTTTTAAAGATCTATTTTTGATAAATTGTGAACTACTTCTTTATTGACAGTGTACAGAAGAAACACATTAGAAAAGTGACCTGGATCTTAGTTCAGACTACCATGCATTTAAGACTGTCTGTTCAGCTAAGTACTGTGTTCTGTTCTATCCTTACCTTTGAACAGGCAAGTAGATTTGCATTTCTTTCCTGAAAAAGTCTTATTTCCTGGGTTGAAGACCCAGGAAAATAAACATTCCTTCCTAGGAAAAGATGAGGAAAAAAGGGGGAAATGATAGGAAAATATCAGCTAGCTGATGTCGCCTGTTATGCAAACTGATTGTATAGAGAGGAGGCGGTGGTAATGTGTGTTTGTAGCTTCAAGTTATGGCACCTGAAATTCTGTGTTTTTGAAGGAATTTCTTCTGAAAGGCAGTGTTATCTTTGATCAAAAATTGTTCATTAATCAGCTTTGTCTGCCCTTGCTGCATTAACAAAGCAATGCTGAATAGGAAAACCAGAAAGCTGATTACTTCTGTTCTGGGAATGGAAGTGTATAGCTTAAGGCATGGGGGAATGTCTCTCCCTTTCTCTCTTGCTGTAATACTGGAAACAAATGTGTTCAAGCTTCTATGGCAAACCAGCACAGACTGCTCCTGTATCATGTCTTCAGCTTGGAATCACAGATGGCAAATGAATGAGCACCACCATAGGTCTTATATGATTGCCATTTAGGCAGCCCAGGACTCTCCTGGTCCCTGGACAGTCAGGGTAACAGAAGAGGTGAGAGAGATTCACCCCCTCTCTTAAAGCCAATAATAACAATGAGGATCCCCTTCTACTCAGGAAAAATGAGTTGCAACATGTGACCTGCCTCTTTTGAGGCATTGCAGTTAATAGCAAAAAGCTCATTTTTCTTACCCACTCAAAATTACTAGAGTGGTGAAAAAGTTACAAACATCTGAATTCATTGGGATTTCCTTGCTGTGCTGTTTGGTCTTCCTTCCACACACTGTACCCGTTCCCAAGCAGTGTGTTAAACTAAAGATAATTTCTGCCAGACCGGTTACTTTGGGCTCTCACTCTGCAAAGACAAATCTCATTCTCCAAATGTCTACTTAGGGTTAACATAGAGGTTATTTGCTGCCAGCCAGAGCTGTATGAATTAATTTTTCCTTCTCCTTTGTGCAGTCTGCACTAAAACCATCTGGTCTGTACTGTTTGATAGTGGCTTAGGGTCTGCAATGAAGCTTGAATGTTTCTAGGAACTGACTTATGAACCACTTGCCTCTTGTGTGAGGCCACAGGGAGACGTACAAAAAGGCTGGGGTCAGAACAGAGAATCTGGGGGTTGCAAGTGGTGGAGTTCTAGGGCAGAGAAGCTTAGGGGCTCTGGAAAGCAGAGCAGCTCAGTGACCCTGTAGAGCAAATGCCAATCTGCGGCACTGTAGGAGGGACTCTGGACTCTTCAGCGAGGCTGAACTAAACAAGACTGGTCAGGTGCAAAGTCAGCATGCCAGAATTGAGTTTTCCTTTAACAGAACATGCTTCTGTCATGCAGTATTTTTTCCATGTAGCCTTAGAAACTAGGTTGCCTGTCAGAGCCAAAGCACATGAACTTTTTACTCTCATGGATTTCAGCAAGAAGCTAGAGATTGACATCACTTGTTGAATTTGGACATTTGGATTTGATGTTTAAAAATAAAACATCCTTTTATTTGTGTGCAAAACTTTCCTCTTCCCTGTGTTGCATCAGAGCAGCTGTTGTGCTCTGCTTTTTTCTTTCTGGGACTGTCTGTGACAGCTACCAGCCATCCTTCTATTTACAGTCATTACCGCAAAGAAATTGGAAACTGCAGCAACTGGGACATGATTATCTTCTCTTTCATGTCAGGTTTGTCTTTTACTGTGACACAGCAAAAGAAATATTTGTACAGCTATCTAGAGATAACCAGAAATGCCATGTCCTAGTCGGAATGAGCTGCTGATGTAGAACTAATTAGGACAGGTTTACTATCAATAGTGACCAAAGGGGACTATCCCCCCCCACCCCTGCCCACAGTAATGCCCACAGCTCCTCTGTAATCAGAAGTGGGGAAGCCTCCAGAGTAATAGCAGCAAGATTTAGATAGGAATCTTTAAGCAAGCAGAGGCTGGCGTGTTTGTTGGCCTCTAGGAAACAGTCTTGTGAAATGTTTAGTTGGAGGCTTATAGCACTTGCCAAGGCTCTTGACTGAACAGCAGTCTGGCTAGATTTCCTTCTTCAGTTCAATGTTCAAAATGGTAAAATAATGTCTAATAACTCAGAACTGGGCAGTCCTTTTTTTAATGAAAATAACAATGCGCAATTACATTTTTGTCACTGAGGACTATGAAGAACTAAATGGAAGAGACTTAAATCTGTCAGTGCAATGAACAGTTTTGAATAGTGAGTGCTATAGCACTGCCTGTCCCACAGGGATTAGTGTTTCATTGTGCTTTTTTAGCTTGTTGAATTCACAAATGCCACAAACTTACAGTGTAGAAAGTATGTGAAAAACAAAGAGCCAAACCCCCTCATTTGCTAAAACTGCCTTTTATTTCGAACTTATCATTTTAATCTTAAAAAGATATTTTGGACGGCACACAGCCTCAGAATCAGCACCTTTGCATTTACAAACTACAGAGAATCCCTGTCAATTTATGTTTCCCTAACTGCAACTTTTAAATCACGCAGAAAATCTTACTCTTTGTTCCTGTTTTCTATGAAAGGCATAACAGCACATTGCTGCAACAAGATTGCATGTTATGAAGATTCCATTCACAAAATAGATTTAAAGCAAGTTAGATACTAATTTAGTAATTTCATCATAACTGCAAACTATAATGCAAATGCCTATATAAATACACAGTTCAGCTTTGGTGATATGCTACCTTTTCCTCTTTTTTGTTCATTTACACTCCAGTTCACAAGAGCATCATTAGTGCAAATTAATGAGGTTTTACTGTACAGTTATCTTGTAACAAGCTCTTAGATACATTTCAACTGATTGATGCAATTATTGAATTAATTTCCAGTGTCTGGTTTGGTGAGAGAGTTCTCAAGCTCTTCTGCAGGATTAGATTTCTTCTGGCTTGGGATAGCAGGTAGGACACGGCTTGGTTTCAGAGGCTCTCCTGATAGACCAGGCAAGAGAGAATAGAGCAAATGACTCTGAGAATGTCCCCTTTTCTGGGACCTGGAGGTTGGGGCTGGTGGGAGAATAACTGCACCAGTCCTTAGGGAATTTAAAGGCAGGGACTTAAACTTCTTAGCACCCTGAGATGGTAGCTGAACTAGAAGAAAAAAAAAAGACAAAAAGAGTGCACAGAAAGTGAAAAGCATGACATTTTTACAAATGAGTTTGCTACTTTCTTTGAACTGTTATTAGTTTGTCTTGTGTTGTGTGTACTCAAACCTGCATTTGGAAAATGTGATCAAAATTGAGTAAAAAGATCGCTAAAGCCTGGGAAGACTAATCTTCAGCTGAAGAAAACAACTCCAGTATTAAGCAATTTACATTGTGTTTGGTGATCAATAAGACCTGAGAAGTTCAAAAGTTTACTTTTGATAAGCAGAGAATCTATAATTTGTCTGAAGGAGACTTGTTCTGTTTGGAGAGATTTCCACAAGACATTTTTTCATCAAAAACCACAGGCTAAGTGAAATGGAAATGTTCCAAGGGATTGTATTATTTTTAACAAAACCTTTGGGGGAGGATGCTCTAGTACCCAGGGTAAATTCTCATCAAATTCTTAGGAAGATGAAATGGAAGAATGTGGAACACTGTGAGTTGCTCTAGGCACAGGCCATCATGAAGACAATTCAACTTGTGCTCTGCAAGTCACAGGCCACAAAAGTAGCCCGTTACCCTGGAGCGCACAGAGACCTGCACTGAAACACAAGAGCCACAGCTGTTGTATGTCTTGTGCATCAGCAGTCTTGTAAGAAACTGTGAATTTAGATCATCCTTAATCTCCTGTGCACACTCTGCAGTGTAACATGGTTTGTGCTTTAAAGTTAATGTAGTTTTATATCTTCTTTAGATTGAAATCCTCATGCTCCTTCATTCAGGCAACTCACTAAATCCTGATTTTTAAAAAAGAGAATTTGAAAACTTCATTGTAGACCTATTTTCCTCTACCTTGGAATTTAATGTGAATTGCATTAACTTTTTTTCATTTAGTTCTTCATTTCATTCACAAGCAATTTGTATGGAAACAGTTTGGGTTTTTTATCTTAATTATATGAAGAGTTCCTTACTGGAGCTAATACCGTCTGTGTTTTGGCTACAGAATCTTCCTTGCAATTTCTCACATTAATTTTTCCTTGCTTGCATCCTCATCCCATCTGTGATTTCCTTCCATGTGCATCTGTTGTGATGAATATATGAGAGGCTATTAATGTTTTCCTTTGAGAATTTATAGTTTGAGTTTCTTCTCTACTGTTCATGACAGCCTACAGAAGGTTATTTGGATTCTTTGTCTATTTGACTGTCTTCATCCTTTGAAACTAATCACAAATGCTTCCTTGTGATCAAGTATTAAAAACCCTTCTCACTCGTCTTCAGAATGGTATCATGCTTGTGTCCTGGTTCTTTACATATAGGAAGAACCCTGCTATAAAGCACTCTGCTCAAAAGGTGACCATCTCAGTCTGTCATTATCTTTCCATTTCCTAGTCAACTCCAATGAAAATATGAGTGTTTATGTTTGCATTTTTCCTGGCAGCTCCCTTGATTATTACCCTTTCATAATCTCTGACAGAAATTTTCCTGGTGCAGATTCAGTGAAATTCTACATAAATAAGAAATGGAGAATATTCTTTCTTAACCCAATGAAAATCTTTTGTAATTCCAGAGAAATATCCAAAGTTAATCTAGATTGGGACCATTTTAATAGAGGATAAATTGATAAGTGAACTGATTTCTTTTAGAAATAACAGACTACATAATCAATTTACATGAACACTTGTGATAAGCTGGACCTTACAAGTTAATGTTGACCATAAAAAAAATTGCCAAACCAAACTAAAAATTCAGCACACTTGAGGACCTCATAAATAGAATAATGGATGAAGTTTCTTGAGGGCTGAAGTGAGGAATTATGTAGTTTTCGTATAGAAGGATTACTAACTTTGTCACAATTTTTCATAAAAAATAAGGTAGATCCATTACTATAATGTGGACACACACCTGATGAAAAAAATGCACTCAAGATGTCATTTTCTGGAGGGCAGGTTTACAGTGCAAAATCTTAGAATCATAGAATGGTTTAGGTTGGAAGGGACCCTAAAGATCACCTTTCTATCCTTGCCATGGGCAGGGATGGCTTCCACTAGACCGGGTTGCTCAAAGTCCCATCCAACCTGGCCTTCAACACTTCCAGGGATGGGGCATCCACAGCTTCTCTGGACAACCTGTTCCAGTGTCTCGCCACCCTCACAGTAAAGAATTTCTTCCCAATATCTCATCTAAATCTATCCCATTTCAGTTTAAAGCCTTTACCCCCTGTTCTGTCACTATATGTCCTTGTAAAAAGTCCTTTTCTGGTTTTATTGTAGTCCCCCTTTAGGTACTTGTCCTAGTTGCTGGCTGGGGTTAAACCACAACAGTCCTGGAGGGCCGCTATAAGGTCTCCCTGGAGCCTTCTCTTCTCCAGGCTGAACAACCCCAGCCCTCTCAGCCTGTCTTTATAGCAGAAGTTCTCCATCCCTCTGATAATCAGTAAGAAATTCAGATAATAAAACTCAGTAAAGGCAAATGCAAACCACTACCCTTAGGGAATACAAACAGAGAAATCCCAAACCACCAAAAGTCCAAATGTAGGGTGGGTAGTAACTGGCTAGGCGAGTAACAGTCCTGCAGGTAACTGGGTTCACAGACTGTGCCTGAGTCAGACATACACTGAAGAAATTCAGGCAGAAACCCTGCAGCTTCTGTGCCTTGGCAAAGCAGAAGCACATCAGTCATGTCACGGAAGCCCTTCTGTGTCTGTAGATTCACTATTACATAATTAGTAAGTCAGAAATTTGCCCTGTTGAAAAAAATGTTACCTCTAACGTCTGCAGTGGGCACTGAAAAAACTTTGCAACTATGGGGTTTTTTTACTGTATACATTGCACAAAAGAGGCTAAAGTTTTTGCCATATTCCCCCGTACCATATGCCATATACTCACTTTATCTTTCATTATTTATTTATCAGGAGCATTAAATCTCTTAAGACTCACCAGGTATCTATTTGGGGCAAAGCAGAATCTTTATGGAGAGGATTTAAAAAATCGGTAATTTTTCTTTTCATGTAAATTTCAGTATAATTCAAATTGTGATGGCCTGAGCAGCCAGGGTTTACTACATCTGCCTCCCTTTTGGCAATGCAGTGTAATTCGTGGGTCACATTCAAGATCACTCATGTTCAGATGTTCAGGAAATTGCTTAGTTCTGCTTTCCATAAAAAAAATTATACCATTAATACTTTATTTTGTGTTGAACTTGTGTGAATCAGGCAGGGCTAAATACAATAAATGAGCCCATCTGTTTTCTGGCACATGACAAAATGCTCTGAGTTTATTGACATTTTGGTGTGTAAACAAATGCATATTGAGAGTCTCACTTGTTTCCCTTTCTGGAGCATAGGCATGTGTTCATGCATTCAAAGATCACACCGCTGTAAGGTAACTTGAGAACACTTTACATATTAGACAAGGCCTTAGCGATGGGTTTAAGTAGGGCAACAGCAGCCATAGTTTAACTTCACCGCCATGACTGGGTAGCTATCACAAACCCATGCTCATGGACCTGAAAGTTCTGGTGGACAGCAAGGTGCCCATGAGCCAGCAGTGTGCCCTTGTGGCCAAGGCGGCCAGTGAGATCCTGGGGGGCATTAGGAGGAACGTGGCCAGCAGGTCGAGGGAGGTGGTTGTCCCCCTTGGCTCTGACCCGGTGAGGCTGCATCTGGAGTGCTGTGTCCAGTTGTGGGCTTCCAGTTCAACAGAGGCAGAGGGTCCAGTAGCGGGCTACAAAGATGATGAGGGGATTGGATCATCTCCCTTCTGAGGAAAGGCTGAGAGAGCTGGGCCTTTTTAGCCTGGAGAAGACTGAGGGTATCTTATCAATGCATACAAATACCTTAAGGGTGGGTGTCAGGAGGACAGGGCCAGGCTCTTTTCAGCCATGCCAAGTGACAGGACAAGTTTGTGGCAACAGCCACAAACTGCAACACAGGAATTTCCATCTGAATAGGAGAAAAAAATCCTTTACTTTGAGAGTGACAGAGCACTGGAACAGGCTGCCCAGACAGGCTGTGGAATCTCCTTCTCTGGAGACGTTGAAACCTGCCTGGACACAGTTCTGTGCAACCTGCTCCAGGTGAACCTGCTTTAGCAGGGAGTTGGACTAGATGATCTCCAGAGGTCCCTTCCAACACCAATCATTCTGTCATTCAAAGAAGTAAAAAACAGCACCCAAACATCAGTGCTTTCCACCTAGTCCTACATACTGTACTCAGTTTCAGATATTTCATAAGGATTTTGGGACTGGTACATGTATGGTTGAAATAATACACATAATGAAATAATACATATAATGACTGGTATTAGTGTATGTATTGAAACACACAAGCCTGGACCCAGCACTGGGGTCTGTGAGAGACAGAACTCCAAAGGCTGGCTGCCATACATTCAGAAGCTATGTACAGCAAAAGCACCAGTAATTGTTCACATTCAGAGGGCAGAGTCAGCTACAGAAGACCTAGTGATACAATAAGAGCTACTAATTCAGGGAGCCTTTTCCACTCAGTAGTAACTTTCAAGTGGCTGCTATTACAAACTGCAGAGGCAAGAATAAGGCTGTCAGTGAGGCATTGCCCAAGGAGTACGTACTCCAGCAGAAGGGATGGCTCTTAGATTCTCTTCCTTTTGCAAGCATTGGATATAGTGGCCCTCTGCAGAGAGGAGAGTGCTTTGTGGAATCCTTTGCTGTTAACTTGGGAAAGAAGGAATTTCAAAACATGATGAATAACAGCAAAAACAACCACTGATCCACAGAAAATACTGTGAAATGACCTGCAGCCGTAGATAATTCCCACCCCCTCCAGCAAGTAATAACCTCACTATGGCTTCAGACCTTTTAAGCCACATGAAGAAGTGAGAGCAGTGGAGAGTTCTCTAGTAGTATTTGCTTGGGAAATTATTCTAGCACTGTGTGTGCAGTGTGTGATAGCTGTAAGCCTGTTTTCCAGGGCTCACTGGGAGAGTTGTGTGATGAGATAGAAAGGGTGTGCTAGGGGTAGAGCAACAGCATGCAGAATAACAGAGATGCCAGGCTGTGCTGAGGCTACAAAAGAAGCCATGTGAGGGACCTCTCTGGCACTGGAAATATCTGGAGGGTGGGAGTTTATAAACCATGGTTTAAAGTCACTCAAGTACTCTTTTCCTAGGCTACTGTTCCATTCCTATTATCCTCTTTCTAATCTGTATTTTTAAATATTTTTGCTTAGAGATTAAAGCATCTCTTCCTTTTTTTCATTGCCCTTCCTTTTTTGGGAAATTCTTCTTCTTTCTGTTAACCTCTGAGTAGTTTCAGTTCTCTTTCTAATTTATGCTTATTTTATTGTTCTAGCACCCTGGTTGCCTTCCCCCCCGGCTGCCCCGCACTGGCTTTGTGGCATGTTTTTAACACACATTTTGTGTAACAAAATTATTACACACAAATCTTTATATTCAAACTGTCGAGGAAGACATTTGCCTGGATAAAGGCTGTGTCCAGAACAGCAGTATTTTTAGGGCTGGATAGAGGATGAGTGAAATCTTTGCTCTGAATCAGTTACTTGGAAAGCTCTAGGGTCAAATTTGTATTAACAGAAGAAATGTGATCTGTTTAGCAAATAACTTCAGTTTTCTGTTCTTGGCTTGAAGCAAGAACAGAAAAATTCAAGCAGTAAAGGCACCTGGATAAATGTGCTGTGTTAGTTAATTAAACCATGACTATTAACTGTGATAATTGTATCTTATTTGTAAAACACAGGTTTTGGAATTAGACTAGAACGAAAACCCTGGCTGTTTGTCTCAATTACTGCAAAAACATCAGTGATGATGAAATCATTTTTTACGATTTTGCTTACAACTATGTTTATAAGACACTGAGAACATTAGTAGAAAGCTTAAAAACAGAAGACTTGGAGCTGGGGTTTTGAAAGCACTTTTCTTTCCTCTGAGAGCAGAGGAGACCACCTCAGTATTGCACATATCTCTGCTTTTCTTCTTCCTCTCTTCTTCCACTTAGCAGCAGTGCTGGATTCTGTATTCCCCCTACCTAACCTGATGTTCCCTATAAAGCTACCTCAGCTGTTTCGTTTTTAGTGATATTGTTATAGCTGCAGAATTGCTTCTGAAACTGAGATCATAAGAGGCAATTAATCTTAAATTTAGCTCTGAAATGTGAATGCTTTAGGACCTGGCTGACCTGCAGGATGACATATAGTAAGCTGCAAATCCTCATCCAAAATACACTGGGGGATTTGCACTTAGTGGAGCACAAGAATGTGAGGGCAGGACACTGCTGGGAGTAGGGCTAGTGTTTGGATGTGAAGAACATTTCCCAGCCACTGGCTGAATCCTGCCTGGACACTCACTAAGTCTTGAAATTCTGCTGGGGCTGTGGGAGCAGGGTGAGACTTTCCCTGCTCTTTGGGACCTTGCTTGTTACTGCTTTGGGAATGAGGAGCTGGCTGAAAGTGCAGAGGAAAAAAAGGCTGCTGCTTTCTCCAGCCTGTTCTTTTAGCTCCTATGTTATAGAAACTACCCAAACCAGTTGCTGTTAGAATGAGTGACACCCATCCTCATGTGAAATCTAGTCTATGTGCTGTGCTTAAGAGAGAGAGATAGGACATCTCTTCACCTATCTAACATTTAGAAAATTACAAAGTTTTTGGAAACCTGATGATTTTGTTCTAATCCTCTTCCCCCTAATTTTTGCTAGCAAAAGGACACAAAAATCAGTGTCATGGTATTTTTCGTGCTGTCTGCAGAAAAGTCATTCCTTATCCTGGCTTTCATCTCACATATCCAACCTTTCTCTGCCAGGCAGTCATTAGGGTGTAGTCATCCATCTCTTTACAACTTGTAAGTCACCATGTTATATCATGTCTTGCCCCCTGTGAAAAGCTGCTGGATCCTACAAGCATATGCAATCAAGAGTGAAACAGAGTGTGAAAAATCCTATGTCTATGAGAATTCCAGTCACCACTGCTCTGGGAAAGAAGTGTAGAACCAAACTCTCCTCTGTATTGATGTGCATTGCTTTTACTAGGCCAACTCTTTGGAACTCATTGGAGTAAACAGGTTGTGATCCATAGCACAGTCCAGCTGGAGGTGGGCCAGTCAGTAGTGTAATACCCCAGGAACTGGTAGAGGGCTAGTACTATTTAATGTCTTCATTAGTGACTTGGATGATGGGGCACAGTGCACCTTCTGCAAGTCTGCAAATTACATGAAACTGGGGCAGATGACTGATAGAGCAGATGGGTGTGTTGCCATTCAGAGAGACCTTGACAGGCTGGAGAAATGGACAGACGAGACTCTCACAAAGGGAAATGTAAAGTCCTGCACCTGGGGAGGAATAACTGCTTGCACCAATACATGCTGAGGATCAAACAGCTGAAAAGGAGCTTCTCAGAAAGGGACCTGGGACCCACCGACAGGCAGCAAGCTGAGCATGAGCCAGCAATGTGCCCATATAGCAAAGAGAGCCAACATCACCTGGGGCTGCATTAGGAAGAGCATTGCCAGTAGATTGTGGGAGGTGATCCTTCCCCTCTACTCACTACTGGTGAGACACATATGGAATACTGTGTCCAGTATTGGGGCCTCTAGTAAAAGAGAGACATGGTCATACTGGATAGGATTTAAGGGATTGGAGTGTCCAAACTTAAAGGGGAGGGTAAAAGAGCTGGGACTGTTCAGCCTTGAGAAGGCAACTCAGGGGATCTTGTTAATATGTATTGGGGGGAGTAATGAAGGAGTCAGACTTTTCTCCGTGGTGTCCTATGAAGGAAAAAAAGAGTCAATGGGCACAAATAGGATGAGGAAAAAGCCTGAGGTACTTAATGCTTTCTTTGCCTCAGTCTTTAATTGTAAGACCAGTTGTTTTCTGGTTACGCAGTCCCCTGAGCTGGAAGACAGAGACAGGGAGCAGAGTGAAAACCGCATAATCCAAGGGAAAATAGTCACCTATGTGCTATACCACTTAGACACACATGAATCTATGGAGCTGGATGGGATCCATCCAAGGGTACTGAGGGAGCTGGCAGAAGAGCTCGCCAAGCCACTTTCCATCATTTATTAGCAGTTCTGGCCAACCAGGAGACTAGAGGTCAGCCAGTGTGATGCCCACCTACAAGAAGGGCAGGAAGGAGGATCTGGGGAACTACAGGCCTGTCAGCCTGACCTCGGTGCTGGGGAAGGTCATGGAGCAGATCATCCTGAGTGCCATCACGTGGCATGTGTGGGACAGCCAGGGGATCAGGCCCAGCCAGCACGCGTTTAAGAAGGGTAGGCCCTGCTGGACCAGCCTCATCTCCTTCTATGACAAGGTGACCCCCCTAGGGGATGAGAGAAAAGCTGTGGATGTTGTGTACCTGGACCTTCGTAAAGCCTTTGACATTGTCTCCCACAGCATTCTCCCGGAGAAACGCTGCTCATGGCCTGGATGGGTGTGCTCTGTGCTGGGTGAACAGCTGGCTGGACGGCTGAGCCCAAAGAGTGGTGGTGAGTGGAGTTAAATTGAGTTGGCAGCCAGTAACACGTGGTGTTCCCCAGGGCTCAGTATGGGGCCAGTTTTGTTTCATATCTTTATTGATGATGTGGATGAAGGGATTGAGTGCATCCTCAGTAAGTTTGCAGACAACACCAAGACGGGGGGAGTGTTGATCTGCTGGAGGGCAGGAGGATCTGCAGAGGGGTCTGGGCAGGCAGGACTGACTGGCTGAGACCAGCTGGGTCACAACAACCCCTTGCAATGTTACAGGCCTGGGGAAAAGTGGCTGGAAAGCCGCTTGGTGGTAAAGAACCTGGGGATGCTGGCTGGTGGCTAGCTGAATGTGAGCCAGCAGTGTGCCCAGGTGGCCAAGAAGGCCAGCAGCATCCTGGCTTGTATCCAAAACAGCATGGCCAGCAGGACTAAGGAATTGATTGTCCCACTGTACTCACTGGGGTGAGGCCACACCTCGAATACTGTGTTCAGTTTTGAGCCCCTCACTACAAGAGGGACGTTGAGGTGCTGAAGTGTGTCCAAAGGGCAGCAAAGCTGGTGAAGGGCCTAGAGAACAAGTCCTGTGAGGAGCAGCTGAGGGTACTGGAGCTGTTTAGCCTGGAGAAAATTAGTTTCAGAGGAGACCTCATCACTCTCTATAGCTACCCGACAGGATGTTGTAGACAGGTGGAGGTAGTCTCTTCCCCCAGATAACAAGTGATAGGACAAGAGAGAATGGCCTCAAGTTGCACCAGGGGAGGTTTAGATTGGGTATTAGGAAAAAATGATTCACCAAAAGGGTGGTCAAGTATTGGTACAGGCTGCCCAGGAAGTGGTTGAGTTATCTATCTGGAGATATTTAAAAGACGTGTAGATGTAGCACCTGGGGACATGGTTTAGTGGTGGACTTGGTAGTGTTAGGTTAATGGTTGGACTTCCATCTCAAAGGTCTTTTCCAACCTAAATGATTCTATGGTTCTATGAAAGGGTTGTTAGACACTGGAACAGTTGCCCAGAGAAGTTGTATAATCCCCATCCTTAGAGACATTTAAAAACTAATTGGATATGATCCTGAGGAATCTTCTGTAGGTGACCCCTCTATGGGCAGGGGGATTATACTAGACAATCTCCAAAGGAGCATTCCAACATCAGCCTTTCTATGATGTTGTGAAAAAGGAACATGAAACCTCCCTCAAGCCCTCAGATGCAGTGGTGGTGGCACAGTTTGATCCTGTAACTGAGACTTGCCTGTACTTACTTTTGTGAACACAGTGGTTGGGTATGGGAGCTAGGCTGTTCCGTACAGGAGTAAGGTTTTTTGTTTTGGGTTGGTCTATGGGCATCTGTTGAAATTTTTTACCTGTGAAAGACAAAGATAATCTGTTACCCTAAGAAAATAATTGTAAATAATACAGTGCACTGTAGATCTCTGGCTTCTAGAAAAAAAGGAAAACATAGCAATTCTCAGAAATAAGTAATAACAACAGACTGACTATTGCTTTGTTCTCTTCATGTTCACTAAGAAGAGTGATTGATTTAATATAGCTTTCACATGTACCCTTATCACTTCCTCTCATATAATATAGTAACTGGTCTTAAAACAGGCACAGTCCAGTAACCAGGTCCATGTAAGAATATTTGGACAATAAATTTACAGAAAGATTCAACCAGATGGATTTGATTTCAGAATCAAAGCTTTAGTTTACAAGCTTTTCTAATAGGGTCTCAGCCCTTCTAAGTACTAGAACACAAACGGAGTTCAACTGCTGGCTGGAAAATGAGACTGGCAGAAGTCTATCAGGCAGAAAAGACGAGCTTTGAGAGTGTTTTGCTGCAGAGAAAACATAGCAGAACTGATATAAACTGATACTGATTCTTACTAAACTCTGTTCATGGCAATTTCGTTATTACCAAGAAGAATAGATACTGGAAAATGGCAGATTAATTGACTAACTGTGGCATTCCACTGGCTAAGATTAAAGTTAACTTTGGTCTAGTACTATTATAAAGATGGTATGTTCGAAGATGTAATGCAATTCACTACATAAATGACACACCAGAAATTATTAAAAAAGTAGAAACTCAAGCACAAAATCAACATTTTACTCAGATACTTTGCCTGAGTTGATCTTATTCTGTGATGTTTGAGTCCCTCAGATTTTCCTTTTTTGTTATTTGCAGCTCTGAGATGAGCCTTGTAAGGAGTCTTGAGTGGTCTTGCACTGTGGCATTGCAACATAGGTCATTGCAGAGCAGGCACAGGCTCTGTTGGCCCACAGAGACGAGGGGACACTCAGGCTGGATGTAGCAGGACATCTTAAGCAATAGGAAGAAACGGAATAGTATAAATTGCCTTTGTGGCTTTGTAGTTGGTACTTGAAAACACCGATGTTTTGCTGGGCTGTGCAAGATAAAGCTATAGGAAAACAGTTGTACGAAGTTTCCTAGAGGTGCACTGAAGCAGTTGTCAAGACTGCTGTGACTATGTTACTGACTAAATGGATTCTGTGTGAAAGGAGCCGAAGAGGTGTTTATCAGACAAACCCTCATGTTATAGTGCACCCTTCAGCTCAGTGTGGAGCAAGATTCTGGTCCAAAGACCACGGCAGTTGGTAGACAATGGACAAATTTACTGGATCCTGTGGGTAAAGCTGATGTGTATTGGGCTAAAGCAAGAAGAACATCTTATGCGTGAGTTGTGTCTAATAGAAATGGACTTTGGTTTCCTTTTCCCATATTTTACTCTTCATTTAGTCTTGAACACTTCTCCAGTGTGATCAAAGAGTGAGTGCAAAAGGTCGTGCATTTCTTCATAGATATTGCATCCACTGTGCAGAAAAAAAATAACTATTCCAAAATAGCAGAGTATCAAGCTTGCTGCTCCCAATAGTGCAATTTGAGTTACATTGGTTTCACTGATGCTTATACTGAGAACTAATGGCTTATTATGTATGTACCATTATGGCCATGATGATGGGAGATATGTTTTTCTATCAAGAGATATGTTTATTTTGTAAAGGGGAGTATCTGGTAGCAAAAACAACAGTACAAACATTTGTAAGACTGATATGAATGCTTTGGAAAAGAACCCTTGTCTAAAAGTTCTGGCATTGAGTGGAAGTATTTATTCTTCTGCTCTTCCTTTTTACCCGCACCATATAATATCAAAGAAGAAAAGTTTTTCTTTCTTAAAGATACTAACTTTGTCATCCTCAAGAGCATTTTTATGGTGGCATTTGTTTTTGAAAAGTGGAAAGAAGGCATTTTCATTATTGTAAAATGCAAGACTGTTCTGCATTTGTTTACTGACATTTTTTACAAGTTGTTCTTTGATTTTCCTTTGCATTTATGTAGGTGAACCACCACATTGTGGTGTGTTTTGTGGAAAGGTTGTAAATGTTATAATGAATGTCTGATGTAAATCAGTCCTTCAGTTTCAGAAAGAAACAGCCACACTGATCAGCTTTGCTCTGCTTTTTCCTGGCCAAGAAGTGCTTCATATTGGACTATACCATACTGCTAATGCCAACATAAGCTTAATAATATTTTCTACATTACTTGTTTAAGAAAATAGAAGGTACTGGGTTGCTGTAATAAAATCTTTAATAAAATACCACCTTAGACTTGGAATGATAGTAATCTAGAAGATGAGTGGGTCATAGGAGGAGGTTCCAGCTGATTAGAGGTTGCTAAGAGCTGCCTTATCTTTGAGACAGGCTTCCTTCTACCCAAACACTTGGATTTTCTCTGTTTACAAAATTTTCCCTGTGGAAAGTAGATGGCAGTACATTTTGCAAAAAGGAATGATTGCAAAGCTCATAAATACAAAATGCTTCAGATTGTGGATGCCAGCTCAGCACTGTGGCTGGCAAGCACTCTTACAATATTGACAGTAGTTTTTGGTATAGTTCTTTCTTCTCCCCAGTGGAGGGCAAGACAAAGTAGTTATTGTGTGAGAAACCAGTGGCATGATAGTAAAGTAAGTCTCACTGCTACCCACAGCAACCTCTCCACTTTCTGTAGGTGCTAAGGCTCAGCTAGTAAATTGACTCATCTTTCATTTCCAGAAGCACAGAAAACAGAACAAAAAACCTCCAAGAAAATCCCCACTTATATGCCAGCTGCCTTAGTAGCAGTAGGCACAAAAATTAGCTCTGACTTTAATAAAAGGCATGGTCATGCAAGACAATCAATACTGTGTGTCGGCTGAGAAAAAATTTTTTAAATTGAGCTCCACTGGATTATTGATACCTATAATCCTGCCCTGGGTATTCGGTGATTAGGAAATTATATGTAGCCCGCACAGTCATGACTTGAGAAATGAAGTATTAACACTTCAGTGCTCTTCAAAGACCAGATGTTGTTTCCCTCAGCTAGGCCTCCTGCAGAAAAAAAACCCTGAAATATCTTTCTTCAGAGACAGCTGCCTGCACGGCACTGCTGGCTGGGCTGGAGCCAGGCTTACTTTGCTTCTGATCCCTTTAAGTCCTGCAGGCACAGTGCACTGGAGACGTGGAAACCCTGGAGTCAAAGCGTAAACACCGTTCTAATTCACAGCAAGTCAGGTGGCTTTAATTACAGGGACAGACAGATTTAAACCACACATATAGGCATGAAGAGGGATAAGCAGATCTTTTTAGCGTGAAGAAATGTGAGACAGTATCTGGGTTGTGCAGTGTATTCCTGTCAGACACTCTCTGCCTCCTTACAAGCTTTTAATTCACATACTTCAGTGGAATCCCTTTTTGCTAGCTGCAGGAATCTTTTTATTGTTGGAGAGACTTGTTAAAGGGAGCTGGTACACAGAGAACTGGACTTAAAGCAGACTCAGGCTTTTTTTTCTTTGAGGGAGATAATAAATGGTCAGAGATAAACTTACTTAGTCTTCCTTTGGACATGTAAAGACAGCTCCCACTGTAACAATTGAATTTCCCATAATTGATGTGATTTTGCTCTCATTCTGCTTGTAGACTGCTGGTGCTATAGTGAGCTCTTGTGCAGATCATGGAGCACTGAATAGATGCACAGGGTCCATCCTGATTCAGCTAGTTGCAGCTTTTTGTCATAGGATGTTCATAGAAAACCACCTGTCCTTCTGTCCAGAGCAAACAAGGATTTAATGGTACAGTATTCTACAGTCTTAAGAAAAATCTGTAATCACATTTTAAATAACACGGTAGTTACTTCTACATCAAATGTATTAATAGTCTAGCTAATTCCCCTAAGAAATGTTTCTCCATAGTTGTTCTCAGGTTTGGTTTATCCAGTTTGAGTTCATTTCTCCTACTACTGTACAGCAACATGAATGATCTCAAATATCTCAGCCTCACTACCTTATTATATTTAGGTTGTAAAGAAGCCCTGCAAGTTTCCTTCTCTTCCACATGTGAGCACAATCTTGCAGAGTTTGTTATAGAAAGTGTTGTGCAGGAGCAATCTTTGCTAGCTGTGTGGAGTATGGGGTTTGTATGGTCGAGTGAATAGCTGAAGAGTGCATAGTAAATAAGTAGTGACAACTATAGGCGAGTCTATCAAGCTTTCAGAAACATGGCGTGATATTCAGGAAGCAGAACTTTTTGAATAGCTCCTTTTTTACCCTGAAAAACTGTTTCCAGCCTTTATTTGCACAATGTAGGATGACCTGTCATTCTGAAATTGCCATCTTTACCTTTACTATTAGAGATGTGAACAAAGATTTGCTATTTTATAGATCCCTTTGCTTAGAAGTCAGTACAGCTTGCACTATCATGCAAGCTCAGACAATGACCTGACCTAACAGAGTTCTTCTCAGGCAGGGTTTCTGTTCACTTCTCTTTCCACAGAAGGATAACAACTCATGTTTGTTGGGGTGAGGGTAGATTAACTTACTGTGTAATGTTTACTCCATGTAATGGTGTCCTGGTAAGTTTGGGGATTGCTTTTGCTTGCTTCATTTTCAGTTGGATATTGCAGTGGTTGAAAGGCATGCTAGATGTGTTTAATTTTGGCATGGGACTAATCCCAAAGGAGATGAACTTGGAGACACTGATATAGTGAAGTAAACTCCAGCATGCAGATTAGCCAGCCAGATTCATTTAAACATGGATGTGAGTCAGAGTACTAGATCCCATATCCTGCCAAACCCTGGTTTCAAGTTTACTTCAGAATTCTGATGCTCTGCTTCATTATTTTTGCACTGTAGTTTCCAAACCGCAGCATAAAAGCATTTACTCCATCTCTGTAAATTTAGCAACCTGTATTTAGCTGTGGAGAAACCATAAGAACAGCACATTAGACCAAAGAGCTGGCACTCAGGGTGAGAAAAGTGGGAAGGGGTCACAATACAGCCTGGAATCAGAGTATGTCTGTAAAGGGAAAGTGGCACCTTGTAGAGCTGTCCAGCATGGCACACATGGATTTACCTGGTTGGATCTGGAAGCAGCTCTCAGCACAGTTAGAGGTTTGAGTGCGGTACTGTCCCCTTGCACATCTAGTTCCAGGACTAAATGCAGACAGAAGGCAGTAGGCATGGCAGCGGGTGTTAATGTGCAATTCATAAAACTTACATAATCTGGATGCACTTACCTCAATCAGATACCTTACATGCTTCCTAACTACCTGCATTTTTGCTTGCTCATCAGAGCTATCTCAGTCTTTCATTTCCCACACCTAAGCACATTGCTTCAGCTGTCAGCTGATGCCCAGTCCATGTGCTAGTTGTGATTGCTACTACATACAGGGAGAAGAAATTGAAAAAGATATTAAAGAAATAGTAATGTCATGGGTCAGATTTACTACTTTTTCTGACTCAGCTTGCCACATCAGTAAAGATTACAGGAGTTGGAAGATAGAGAAGAAAGAAATTACCTGATTGAGAACTGGGAAGTGAGGGAAGGCGGGGAGGGCACAAAAGCACATGGTGAGATCTGTCAGAGTTGAAGCCATTTATCAGTTTGTCTGAAGGAGTCCTAGTACAGACTTTGTAGGAGAGTAAGTGATTAGAGTCTGTGTTCCAGGGATCATCCAACAACGCCTGGCAGCTGCTTCTGTGGTCCAGCAAGTTGTGTTCACTCCTACTCTTTTGAGACTTGTGTGCAAAATGGTGGGTGCTGGTGCTGGAGGAGAAGCTTGACATTGTGCTCTGCGAAGCAGTTAGGAAGGCATTGCCTGCAGTAATTGGAGGGAGGCTCTGGGTTCTGATGGGCAGAAGTTGACGCTCTGGTTGCTCCTTTTCTGGTATGAAGTACTTTGTGTCTTTGCTCTTTCTTTTAAAGTCACTGGTGGTTACACGCTCATCTGGAATGTCTTTGCAGTTTGTGTCCATAACGCAATCAAAAGTGGTGATAATGTCATCTACTTCTGAGGTCTCTTCTCTAGCATATCGGTCACTGCTCCTCTCCTTTTGATTGATTTTCTGATCATCTTTCTTCTTTTTGCAAGAGAAGATATGGTTCAGCATACTGAACCTTCCTTCCTTCTTTAGGAGTCTGTTGTTCTGGGAGGGAAACTGATGAACTGGCTCAGATCTACTGGAAGTAGAAATCAAAATATGATGGCATTATTGCCAAATAATGAAAAAACACTGCCTGTGTTAGCCCATGAAATGGGGTATATACTGTTCAGATACATTTGCAGGGGTGATTCAAGGAGGCAGAAAATTAGGACTCCAAATTTGTAATTAACAAAGACTGAAAGTGATACCGTGTTACTTCAGTCTTTCTTACGGGGTTCATTGCCTTACACTCATCTTAATGTAAGCTCAGTGCAGCTATCAGGAAAAAAAAAAAAAGCAACTTTTTCTGGCTTCAGTGTCTACCAGCTGCAGAATCATTATTCTTATTGGCGGGGCAAGAGCCAATAATAACAAGAAGAACATGTGAGATCTTTACAACCAAGTGGTCTTTGTATTATGTCTTATTTGGAAAATGGTCAACAGCATTTCCAACAGCACAGTCATTGCTAATGGTGTAACAAAGACATTAGTTCATCATTCCTTCCATCCCCTTCCCTTTCCCTTTCCCTTTCCCTTTCCCTTACCACTTACCCCTTAACCCTGCCCCCTCCCTCCCCCTCTCCCTCCTCCTCCCCCTCTCCCTCTCCCTCTCCCTCTCCCTCTCCCTCTCCCTCTCCCTCTCCCTCTCCCTCTCCCTCTCCCTCTCCCTCTCCCTCTCCCTCTCCCTCTCCCTCTCCCTCTCCCTCTCCTTCTCCCTCTCCCTCTCCCTCCCCTTTCCCCTTTCCCTTTTGCCTTGCCTGTACTTAAGAGGCCTGGCACAGTTTCAGATTTAGCAAGATATCTACCTGCAGTGGTGTTGCTGTTGTGAATTTTAGATGAGATTTTGACTAATCAGTATTTCAGACCTACTCTGACAGACAGAGTGCAGGAGGAGGAGAAGTAACGTTACCCATGTCTCACAATTTGTAACACAGGAAATAATACTAGCTGCTGACTGGAAAGGAGGGGAAGGCACAAAGAAATGTTTTTGTAAATGCATGCATATTTACCAAAGTTAAAGAACTGAAATGAATTAAATGACAGTTGCTGAAACATGAGAAATATAAGCAGAGAGAAAGATCATAAGCAATGGTAAAAGAATTACACTTTTTAACAGAACAAAACCTCAGAATGAGAAGAGGCAGTCAAGGTAGAGAGCTAAAGAAGTCTGGGCCAACACTCCCAAACACTTACCCTGAGGATGAAAGCTTGACATTATTTTATTATCTATGTGGCAAAGCTGCTTTTGTGTTCAGTCTGTCCCTCTGTCTGATTACATGAACATGCAGCTAGTGCATAGAGATTTCAAAAAAGTGGAAGGCATAGAAATTGTTCTGTAAGATAAATTTCCTGCACAAAGGTGACTGAGCAAAAGCTATCATCTTGGAAAAAGCTATCATCTGAATATCTTGGTTCAGAGCCTAGTCAGAGTCTGATTGGCAGACTAGCACTGTGATCGCAGTGATGAGTTTTGAGTAGATGTCTAATTCTAACATTGCTATTTTGGTGGAAAACTTGAACATTCGTATTGCATATGAATCAAGGAGATATCACCCAGGGCTCAAACCCTTCAGTTGCATACAAAAAGCAATACATTTATTTTCTAGTCAGTGGCAACAATGTGAACAATGTGAGCAAGATGTGAACTTTTGCTTTACCTGCTCTCCTGAGACAGCAGCTTGATGCATGCTGTGTGCCCACAGTACATTGCATATGTCAGAGGAGTGTTTTCATTGATGTCTCGAGGGCTGCTCTCTATCCCCAGCTCTAGCAGTGTCTGCACACAGTCAGCTTTCCCTGCTGCTGCAGCCCAGTGCAAAGGTGTCCTGTAGAAAAGGAGGAGTGTCATTAAAAGAGATGAACAAATTTACTATCAAAACTATTAATGACATAATAAGGTGTGTTCCTATGCTACTCATGCAGATTTATGACATCCATTTTAAGGAATTCTCCAGCAACTCATCCCACATGAGGTAGCTGCCAGTGGTGGTAATATTGGCATTGACTGGCATCTATCCATGTGCATCTATTTAGCTGTAGAGAAAGTAGATGTGAGGCTGCAAAATGCCTATACATGCTATATAATAGCATTTCTACTGCTGCCGAGTTGCAGAATGGGAGGACTGCCAAAGTTTGCAGAGCAGAATTTGAAAAAAATCTTTGTAGTGTCCACTGCATAGGTGCAGCCTCTTCTCATCTTTACACCAAACACAATTAGTTGGCTCAGGGCTTTCCATTAATAGAAGAAGCCTCTTCCAGATGAATGAGAATGACTAGACACATCTACCAGACTGTTATTGCCCCTATGTCAGTTTCTGTGTTCTTTGATGGACACAGACAGGAGCAGATATAATTGTCTTGAATCTGTGTGGAAGACTCAGACGGGTTTTCTGCTTGGCAGAAGATTTGCGTCTTGTGTTTGGGAACTTTTGTCCAGTTTCCAAATTGTAATATTTTGTTCTTGTGAAAAATCTGAAGGCACAGAAAATACCGTAAGAAAACTGTGCAAGAATAAAAAAATAAAATTTACTTTTCTCTGCTTGTTTCTTTGCAGTCCCAATGATTTCAGATAGGTGCAGTCAGAAACACAATAGAATGGAAATTGACTGTGTGTTTATAGTGAACAGCTTTTTTCCTCTCTTGGAGTATAATACCTTCTATGGAAGTATCTGAGAATGTGTAATAGGAGGCCACTTCTTAATGAGCTTTTAAGTATAGTTTAACTCCTCCCTTCACCCTTCTTTCCACAGAAACACAGCCTTCTCAGCTGCATTTTCCTGATGTTTAGAAACTTCTCCAGAATCCTATTCATTTTATTTCTGTTCCATTTTATTGCACTTTTCATGAAGAATGCTATTATTTTAAGTACCTGAGGGCCTAAGCTAAGAAAACCTTGGCTTTTGCTTCACTAAGCGGGGTAATCAATGTGAACAGTCAGTTGGTTCTGTTCACATTAAATAAATTTATGAGCACAGTTCCAAGGGAGGTAGGTATGGGGTGAAAAAGAGGAAAAAAAAGTTGATTCCTTTGCACTTATGTTGTAGGGATTTAATCCTGGAAGGAATCAAATGCCTTGTCAGAATGGAAGGTGGAAGTTCCCTGGTCCTATAGGAATACTGTGTTCGCATCTTAAATGCAACAAGGGAGCGTTGCCATTTCTTAAACACAAATAGCAGGATCCCACCTTGAAGTTGTAGTATCCTGTTCTATTGTTTTGAAAAGAATGTTCACTTTTGATTGAAAGAAGTGGTGACAAAGTTCTTTCACACATACTCTTTTATCATTTCCTATCAGAAACACAGAGTTAAATAACATTCCTAATAGTCAGTTACTATAGTAGATACGATACATATGAGCTAGACTACTTTGCAGTGTTTCTGAGCAAGCATGGTTCTCTGTAAGTGCAGGTCATTGACTGTGCCATGGCCAGTGAAACAGGAAACATGATTATAGAAGAAACAGAGGTAGTCTCAGGTTAATAGAAAGGAAACGGCAATTTCAGTTTCAGAGTTTCCATGGTTACCTGTCGTCCACATCAAGGGCTTGCAGGTTGCACTCTGGGACTTTAGCCAGCTCACTGATAATATCACTGTAGCCTGCAGCAGCAGCAATGTGCATACATGTTTTGCCATTCTCATCATCATAGTTTATTATTGATGGTCCCTGGTAGTGGTCCAAAATGATGGAACACAGAATCTTGTTGCCACTCTGGAAGTTCAGAGAAGACAAGCTTTTTACAACGGAGCTCTCACCAGACTGTATTTTCTCTGCTAGAGAAGGCTAAATACAACAATGGTATTTTATTTTGTGTATAGCAGACTCCCCAGGTATGAAAGCCAGAAGCTTCCAATCTCCTGCTGGGAACTGGGTTTGCTTTATGAATTTCCTAGAACACTATTGACACTGGAAAAATAATAAATAACGTATGACTGCAAATACCTCCAAAAGTTACAGGGTGTAAATTACTCAACAGCTTCCTCAGAAATAACTTCGGGTTTTTTGCTGTTTTGCTAAGCCAGAATCCAGAAAGATACAAACCTATATTTTCTCATAGAAATTTAAGGTTGGAAAGGATCTCAAAAGACCACTTCTGTAAGCTTGTCCAAGTACACCTAGAAAAGCCATGTCAAATATTTGCTTGAGTGGTTCTTGAAAACTTTCTTAGCTAGTTTGCTCCAGTGCTTCAGTGTCTTAATAGAAAGTTGACATTGTTCTCTAACCTGCAAATGGAACTGAACATTTTTACCCTAACCTGGTGGAGAGAAAAATAATTCATGATTTCTTTATAACAACATAGAAACACAAGGCCGAAAATGTGTTTCTAGATCATTAATTTCAATGCCTGCAATCACTTGCAGCTATGTTCCATCATCACTTGCAGCTATATTACATCAGCCCTTTTAAAGTAAATTTACTGGTCCTTTAAAAGCAATTTTTTTGTGTGCCCCTATTACTCTGAAAAGAAGGTAGCTCAAGAATTTGTTTGCTTTAATCATCAGTATCTCTCATTTCTATTCATACTCATGCCTGATTTATGTCCCTCTGTTTCTGTGCCAGCATTATTATTTAGATTAAATACTTCTTTCCTCTAACTAGTATTTATTCTTCAGATGTATTTGTAGACAACCGTCATGTCCCTTCTGAGCTGTTCCCTTGCTGCTCTAGTCAACCAAGGTCTTTTAAGTCTTCCTTGTAAAATATGCTTTCTATTTCTCTCATCAACTTACTAACCCTTCTCCTTTTGCATTTTAAGTGTGTATCCATGGAGAGGGATGATTAAAATTGTACCTAGTCATACACAGACATTTTTGCCAGGTCTTTGTACAGTGACTCTTCCCTGTTTGTGTTAGAAACTCTTCTGGTGTGTCACGGAACAGCATTTGCCTTATTCACAGCTGTGTCCCATTAGAAGCTCCTAGTCGTTTTGGAATAACCTTTTACACCCTGGTACTTCTTTTACATAGTTATTTCCAAACATAGAATTTCTAGTTTCTGGCAGGACCTTCTGCTATTAGCACCCAAGTGCATGACTTAAACTTTTTACCCTATTCAATTTTGTCCCATTTGTATTACTCTAGACTTGAAGATGATCTAGCTTTCCCTGTATGATATCCCTATTCTTTTCTGTTAATGTCTTCCAGTTTTTTGTAATTGGTAGATTTCATAAAAAAGCCCCTGTATTTTGTGCCAAGCTCTCATCAAAATACTAAGCAAGATTGATTTCAGGCCTTGTCCATGAATGTAATTTCCTACCACCCTCTATTCAACATTTAATTATTATTCTTCACTTCTTGATTTTGAGATACAACTTCTTCTGCTCCTCCATACTTCTGCCTAGTTTGTAAGATGTCTACTTATTCTAAATATATCTTTTAAAGATGGATAGTCATCTGTTATATCTCAAGCCTCTTCTCACACTTTTTGTCTCTGCTCTTGAGATAGAAATTCCTGCTACATTTTGCACCATTGACAGGATACATTCCAGGTCCCTGGAACCTGCTGATCCCAGAGCTTCTCAGTCCAGCTAGGAATTCCCTTAATTTACTAAAATGTGTCACTCTGAAATTAGGAATTTTGTTTGGTATGTACTTTGTTTACTCGCCTGTTTAATTTAGAATCTACTTATGATCATGCCATCCAAGCTCATTTTCTATGACCAGGCATTTGATAATGTCCTCATTAACCATGTTACTAATTGTAACTAAATGTAAACTAAATTGTTAATAATTTATAGTTGTCTGAATGACAACTATATGAAATGAGAAAAGAATGTTGATCTTCAGGAATACTGAGGTACTATGAATAATTGTTTTTATTCTCCAGTCCCTATGCCAAATGTCAATGTTCTCCACACTAGCATAATTCTCAGTTACATTTTTGGTCACTGGTGTCAGAGAGATCTCTAGTCACATTCAGGGCTAACTGAATCTAGAAGTCTATTATATACTTCTAGTACTACTACCATGAACATCTATTATCATCCTTCTCCAAGTTAGTTTTGATTAAAAAAAAAATAATATGCAGTATCTTACTATTTCTGTATTCATGTTCTATAGTGTCATGACTGTTCCTCTAATTTTCTACTGTCTTGCTAAGTCCAAATTTCACATCCTGCACTTACAGTTTCCATCCCTCAGGGTTCTTACACAGCTCTTAGAATTTGCATAAGAAATTTCCCGGTGTTCCTACTGGCACTTCATACATTTACAGACTGTTCTCTCTCCCACCTGTCTTCCATTTTTTAGACTAAACAAACCATTTCAGCCTCTCTTCAAGAGTCAAGTTGTTCAACCCATTTATCATACTTGGTGCATGCTTTTGGTCTGTCTCCAGTTTGTCTACATCTTTCTTCAACCATGACACCCCAAATGACTTAATTATCCAGCTGAGACTTCTCTCCTGATATTGAAAACCACATTGCTACTTCCTATAGCCCACATGTATCACACTTCTGTTAGTATGTCCCAGAATGATGTTTGTTTGGTTTGTGTCAACACCATAATTTAAACTACTACTCACTTTGTAATCCACTAGTCTACTACTCTTCATTTCATGTAAACAGCTCTAATATTTCACAGTTCTGTAGACAGTACTATTTGACTAATTTCAATTAATTCCTATAATTTATCAAAATAATTTTGAATTTCATCCTGACCCATGAAGTCCTTCGTGTCCCTCAGTTTGGTTCTAGCTGTGGGTTGTAAATGTGTTTTATATTTTGTCACCTCATTATGGAACAAATAAAAACATCATGATAAATCTCTGGTTGGACTCTCTGTGAGATGTCCACCTCGAAAGATTATTTGAACTATACTGAATGTGGCCGATAAGAGAATATATATGATGTATGATGTATGCCCCTGGATTGATTTTGATTGCATTACTCCTTATTCTTCTCCACTGGGACATCCTGTCTTTGGACTGAATTCTGGGTCCATTATAGCAGGTTGCGCTTATACAAATTGTGCTATTGATGTAATTAAATGTGATTAAAATTGCATGTACTGCTCAAACCAGAAACAGACAAAGATTTGGACTTCTTATGATCACTCTATTCACCATCTGCTTAACAAGCTTTCTGTTCTGTGTGATGAACATTATCTTGTTGGCACTTCTGTATTTCTGTGGTTTACTACATGGTATTAAACTGATTAATTCACATTCAAACGTACTGTATCCAATAGCTTCTTACCTGAGGAAACAATAATTGCTTTGAAGATGGCAATGAAGTTTCTGTGCTGTTTTAACAATTCAATCAAATTGCTAATTACATTTTCCAAATAATCAAAAGATATTTCCTAATATTTTGAACCTAATGCTGAAAGAGATCTCTGGCCAACTGCTTTATGGCTTTCCAGATCTCTCTTCTTAGGAATGCCTTCTTATCTTTACATTCATCTTGGCTTTTCAAAGTTGCATACAAACTTCTAAAACACACTGCCCTTATTTCAGACTGATAGCTCTGAGCTGAGGTCACCGAAAATGTAGTCTTCCTGTGGTAAATTTACCATGAATCACAGTACTATTGTTAGACTAGGATGTGCAGTGGTATATTTACCATAGGAAAATTACATGGTTTTGTAACCTTACTGTATGTATTGCTACATTTTGTTTTCCCATTTTGCATGCACATTTTTTTCAGCAACTTTCTGGGATTATTAGTTATTTTTGCTATGTGTTTCTGTATAATTCTGCAGGGCTTCCCTCAGTTTTCTTTACACTTCCGTCCCATCTCACACCTTTATCTGCTTCCATCCATTATTCATTTTCCTCAGTGAACTTTTCTTTCTTAATCACTCACCTAAATTAAACTTACTAAATGAAGAAGAAATGTCCTGAAGCCTCAATCCAGGAGCCCCTGCAAGGTAAACTCTCCTTGTGCTTTATGCAATTTTTTGTCTGAATTTGTGTCATCTCCAGACAGCAGCAACCAACAAATTCACTAACAGGGTCATTAGCTCTCACTTTCACTCGATTACAGCTCCGTTTTCTTCATGTTGGTTAATAAAAAGTCCAACTTTTTATAGTTTACATCTCTCAGTGCTTTCAAAATAAGAAAACAGCTCTTCAGGAAGTATCCACTGAATCGAGTACCATGAGTAGAATCCTGCAAGTTGGGGACATTTTTCTGGTTTTGACACTTTTTTCACCTACCTCAGCTCAGTTTATCCTCATTGTTACAACAGCCATTGTTGTATACTTCAGCCCTTTGTATGTCCAACTGATACGCAGAATGATAATTTTACTTAGGAGGTTTATTGCCACTTAGGTAATATTCTACCATAACATTGCATTTTAGTCTGCCAGGTCTTCGTTGTACATAGTACAATGTTTTCCTTGTTCACTGCACTGTATAGAGGGTTACTTTTTTCCCCTGATCAGAATACTCTAGGGAACTAGATATTTCAATGCCAAAGAGAAGAACCATGTGAAGGGGGTATGCTAATCTGGCTTGTGGCTACCAGTAACGTAGAGGTGGGAGGGGGAGAGAGACAAGCCGCTAACTATTTTCAGGATACCCTAGTATTTTTCTTCCAAGTGAATGCCTCTAGAGATTATGTGGTCATCTTGTATTAGTTCTCTTATATTTTCTGTCTCTTTGTATTAGTATGCAGTTTAAAGCCTTCCTATATCTATAGATAGCTTTGCTGGATGGAAATTCCACACTAGCAGCTCTTGGTGTTGCTTCTTATCATTAGCGTTGCACTTTAGGGATGTCTGTGCTTTTTCTTCTACATTCCCTTCTCTTTCAATTCCACACCTGTGAATCCAAAGCTTTGACTTCATCTTTGATGTCCTTCCGCTCTGACCCTGAATGACTTGACATTTTAACCATTATTTCACTCCTTTCTGCAGCAGCAAGCAAATACTATTCCCATTGCACTACTCTGGGAGGTAACTTACCTTTATAAAGAAGCACTACAAATTACTGTAGGTTAAATAAAATTTGCACCAATACTTATGTCTTCCTCCTGGAAAACATCTTTGTGCATCATTGGGTGCTGTTTGAAGTTTTATGTTACAGAATGCTGACTTGTCTCCCAACCCTTTTATCTTTCCTCTTATCCTTCACAGACAGACACACATTGCATGTTTTAATATGAAATTGACTGTAATACCAACAGGGCCATTGAAAAAAACCAAAAAAACCAAATGATCTTTTTCTCCTTTGCTGAAATATAGAAACATGAGCCATTTCAAGTATTTGTTGAGCAACCCATAGCTCAGCTCCAGTTGAGGTAATTACATTTCTAATAACAATGTGATGTTATTAATTATTAATTAATTATTAAAACCATCTTTCCTTTCAAAGCATAGTTATTAAGTAATAATTAATTAATTATTAATAAACATATTTCCTTTCAAAGTCACCTTTTTTTCCTTTTTTATTCTGAAATTCATTATTTAATGAAAGCAAAAGCCGTTCCACAGACTTTTCACACATGGGTCTGTTGGTTGAGGCTTGAAAAATCTTGGTCTTTCACTCAAGGCTTTGCTGGCAGAAGCCCTGCCTTCAGTTACAGCTATACTGGCAAAAACAATCAGTTCCTCCAGTACAATTCTTTCCCTTACGGGATTCATTTCACTGAAGAGCAATCTTCCTCATGTTCATGTTCAGAGCACAAGGGCAGTCTATTATGTCTTTACCTTTACTGTAACACGAGTTCAGAATTTCATCCTAGAATCAGAGCAAGACAAACATAATGTTGCATTAACAGTGAGGATATGTCTGGTTGGAAATAAGGCTGTGTCAAAACAATGCATCCCTGTCTTGTAGGTGCAGTGTCTACATGGAGAACGCCAAGCTCAAGAGCAGAGACATAATGTGGCTCCTTCTAGTTTGCAGCAAACATAGTGCAGACAGGAATGTCCGTGAAGTTGGCAGCTTGGGTTGCTGGAGAGTTTTGCACGCATGGGACCTTTCTCCCAGTGTTAAGGACTTCCAGCATCCTCCCTCTGAACCCCAGGCTAAGGAAAGCTGAGGAATGGAAGCATGTCCACTCTGCCTCCACTGCTGCCATGCTGCGACTGCCAGATAGCTGTGTTGGCAGTGGAGAACCAGTGCAAAAATTCAGAGCACCCTGTGGTTTCTCTGCCCTCAGGGGACAGAGACAACTGGGCCCTGCGCTAAGGAAAGGAACAATCTGTAATACCATCTTCAGCTGTCCTTCTGCCAGGGAAACTTTGCCAGAAGTGGCCTGGATGCAACCCAGGCACTTCACAGGGTGTGTTTCTGATGGCAAACCAATATAAATTAACAACAACTCTACTGACGCCGCTGTAGTTACATTGGTGAGACTCAGCCAGCTCAGAGAGAAGATCATTTGTCTTCTTCTAACCCTAGCGCTTCAGCCTCAGACACCTACTGAGACAGTGTCTCTTGCAGACTCAAGAGTGACCCAGCTTGGCTTGACTTTGTGGTACTCTGGGAAAGAGAATGTGTTGTTGTTGTTGTACAGGATACTTTGTCCTGTGGTCCTCAAAGCACTGTTGCCTCTGGTACATCTAGGGGACATAGTGTTTTAAAAATATTTATCCCCTCAGCATCTTTAGTGGCTGTTGGAAAAAGCTACTAAATGACAAAGGCAGTCATGGAGGCATAGCTTTATGGCTATCATATGTCCATGTCTCTTTTACCCTGTCTTTGCTCAAACAAAAAACTGCATGAAGTACTGGCCAAGTCTCTCTGAGAATTTGGTTTCACTTGGAGTCTTCTATAATAAGTGTGCGTGATTTACTGTGTAAATGACTATGCTTATGACTAAAATTACTTGGCAGCTTTCGCCTGCTAGTATGTTGTTGCGAGGACCAATTTCTCTAGATGAGCTGTTTACGTGCTTTGAAAAAGAGGTCATCAGTAGAATAAGGATTTATTCCTTACTACTAGCAGAGAAATGGAAACATTTTTCTTCCAGTGCCTTTTTGTGAGGCATGGGACATTTATAGATATGCAAAAAGTGTGGTGCATGTACATTACTCATATTCTGGCATCCACTTGCGGAATTATGCATAGACTGTGTGCCGGGAAGAGGTCTGGCAATTATCCTGTACTTACCTACAGATTTTGCCTGAGACAAATTCCTACTAAGCTCAGTGGGAGTTCTGCAATTGATTTCCTTGGAAATTTGATTGGCATGCATAATTTTACATTGTCAGTGGCATGTTCATACTTGAAGGACTTACTGTTTAACAGTCAGTTATTTCAGGTAAAGGCGTTATTTCAGGCGAAGGAAAACTAGCAGTTTTTCTGATGATCTGGTTGTACTGGTGAGTTTGTATATCAGTACTGCTGTACCATGTACAAGTCACAAAAGGGGCTTTGGCTTATGAACTGACATAAATGAAAGTGTAGAAATAGGTTACAGTTATACAAAAAACTAAGTAGCACTAGGGAACATCCCTGAGCATCGGAAGTTGGTTGTCTGTACCACAAAATTTTTCAGATCATCCTTGACATTGTTTTGGCTTGGGTCAAATAACACTTTGCCCACCAGTTCCTGGACATAGTTCAGGAGCTAGCATGGGCCACAGACTATTCCCAGTAAGTGGTCTTCATATGACCATCCTGTTTTAGAGCATAAAGGGAGTTTAGCAGTAGGGACACAGGCTGTCCTGTGATAGTTGGCTAGTGCCAGAGCCAAGACTCAAGCACATTTAGTTTACTATTGCAGACTTCGTCACAAATGTTTAGTGTACTTTTTGGAAAAAGCTTCTGATGGTATCGGAGCAAGTTTATTTCCTACTCAAAACTATTTGCAAACTCTTTTCCTCCTTGTTTTGCAACTTGACAGCTCACTCTGTAGAGCCCTGCTGCTATGCAGAGGGTCCAGCCTCCATGAGCAACAGCTGTACCTCTGCTGGAATGACAATATTTACACAAGAAACAGATTTCTTAAGGGTATGCTCAAAATATGCAGATGAAATCTGTTTTTCATTTGTTTGCCTGACAGGCAAAATTGTCTTTAAAGTTTAGTAACATGAAAAAAAGAAATCACTACTTTTTAGCTGTCTCTAGAAAACTGCATAGAACAAGGAAAAATGAGGTACAATTTCGCAGTGAAACAAGTCTGCCTGAAACCAACCAGACTGCAAACAATGCTAGCAAATGCACCTTTTCTGGCCTAATGCAACAACAAACATGTCTGCCATGGAGAAACACCAAGTTTTCAGAAGCCTTTGGAAGTCTCTCTGAGTTCTTCCACCACAGGCAACCCACAGTAAAAAAAAAAAAATGGTGCTAGGCAGAGAGAAGGAGCGCAGTGATCTCTCAGGAGAAACCCTGGCCCTGAGCCACTGCTGCCTTCCCTGGCTCCTTCCTTTGCCTTGGGTGGGTGGCCACTCTGTCCTTGAGATGCCCTGCAGCAACAGAGAGATTTCTTTCCTAGAGATCCTGAAACTTAAGCATGCTCTCACCTTCCAAGTAATTACAGAGAGGCTGCTGTGCTTGCTTAGCCAAACATAAATGGATAATTGCCTATGCTTTTCTTTTACAACGTGTTTAAGATATTAAGATACAGGTATTTCACTCTGCTTGCAGGAAATGGGGGAATGAAATAATTGCATTGTTGCTATGGAGCAAATATGCAGGCTTGTAATTTTTTAAAGCTTTGCACTCCAAATCAACATACAAAAAAGCCATAAGCGCAGATCCATGTGGCAAAATATTATTTTTAATGGTTTCTTTTTAGTTGCCTTCTTTTTATCCCTAGAGGTCTGCATTTCTTCACTTTAGAAGAAATCTTTGTTTGATTAATTTTTTATTCTTTAAATGAAAGCTGGTATTTTACATAACCATATGACTTTGGGAGCCAGAGTTTTAAGAAAGATACAAAGAAACTTCTGGTAAAAATCATTACAACTGGTAAGGCAATGCAGGAGGACTCCAAATCTTCCCAGGCTATTCCCAAGGTACTAATACTACTATGATATGATAGTATGTAAGTATGATAGTGTATACTGTACAGTACATACTATATTTTACTAGGATTTTAACGATACCATTATTTAGAAGTATTAGAATGACTTTATACTTTGTTCCAGTATCAGGTAACAGTTTTTTGTTACAAAGATGTGTTTCCTTTTCTTTACAGCAATTACTGCTGGCTGCAATGAAAGAAGAGAAATACCTCCTGAGGCACTTTTAATATAGTCCTGTCTGCACCAGCTCTTAAAAATACTGCATGTGTAAAAAATGTGACACGAGATATTCTCACTTCAAACCAGAATGATCTGTGGTTTTGACACCAATGTAACACATTTGCGCTGAAGGCATGAACTCAAGTGGCAGGAGGTTTGAGCTTTACAGTCGATCAGAGCTTGGTGCAGGCAAGGTCTGTTGAGTTACATAGCTGGGACTCCACAGCCACCATTTGTGTGATGGGAGATCAAGTGCCAAAGTTGCACTCAGAAACAGTAAGCATGGAACAATCATTCCATATGAAACATGCCTGAGAATTTGGTTTCAAATGGTGGGCAATGGTTTGTAAGTGGTCCTGCTCTGTTTCAGCGCAGTGTGCACAAACTCTTTCCTGCAAAGTTTCCTTCTGAAACTTTCTGTGCAGTGCCTGGTCTTCCCCTTGCTGCATTTTTTATAAATGAAATTAAACACAGGGCCCTATTCAGCTGAAAACAACCCCTGCAGCTGGTACTGTCTGAGCTCTGTGAGTCTCTTGTTCTCTGAGGATATTAATACAATTCTTAAAGGAAAAAATATCCCCTCTCCAGCAGCCACAGAGAAGGCTGTTAGACATAATGATGATCCCACCCAGAAGAGCTGTTGTTCTGCTCTCTGTCATAGCAAAGAAAGTCATGTTTGCCCACAGTATCTATTTCTCTTTCCTGAGCCTAACAGGGTGGCAGAAAATGAGTAAGAGAATTACTAACAGATCTGTTGCATGCTCTTGTATTTCAGATACACTTTCTGGACCTAGAATATGGAGAAGTATGTGGATGGAAGAAGCAATTTATAAGGTTTCATAGTAGAAAACTCTCAAGGAAAAAAAAAAAAAGGGAGGGTCATTCTGCACATTTCCTCTGATTTTTGGGAGCACCTTAAAGGAACAAAGAAGAGGGATTTGTGATTTAGTGCCACCAGAGCCCAGCTGAGTTTTGTGCATTTTTAATTTCCCCCTTTCTCAAGGTTGTTCCGCATGTTTGTGAGAAAAAGGGGCCGTGGGAGTTAATGGTGAAATTAAACAATAAAATTTACAAAATACAGAATCAGGGAAAGATTAAGGTATGAGGGGGAGCTCTGGGGGTCACGATATGAAGGGGATTCCCTTTTGTCTTTCTGTTCGAGAGACAGCTTGTTCCCCAAGCTATGATGCAGACTTCTGCCTGGCCTGCAGGAGCTTGCCTGAGTTTCAGAAATTTCCCACTGAAAGCAGCCTGCACTGGGGTAAGCCTAGTAAAAAGGCACAACAGTTTTAAAGTAGATACCTTTAGGCCCCCTAAGGCAAAACAGCAAAGGATGTAGCCCAATTTCTAACTGATTAGGATTAAAGAGGAATAAAACTGTTGTTGAAATATTAGCAGTTGCAGAGGCCAAAATACACCTTTACTTCAGGAAAACTAAAATTGAGCCTATTGTATGTGAACCATCTGTGGGAGGCTGTGGTTGGAAGAAAAGAGATTATTTGTCCTAGGTGTCCTTACTCATTTACAAATACAGTATGTGGCAGTTCAGAGCTTTTAAATTTCTTTGCTGACAGATTTTTTAAGATGAGTGAACTTAGACCAAAAGGTGAAGATGCAAATACTTAGTCATTGTAGGAAAATGTTACTGGATTTTCATACAAGTTCTATTTCTGCCTATCTGTTGTGCAGGTGTTTTGAACATTGATACTGGAACTTGCTATGGCAAGTGAGCAAGTTATAATTTCATCTGGGATGTTTTCTGCAGTAAATTTTAGGCGTAACTTAGTAAATTATACTAAATTTTAGACCACTTACTACCAATTGCATAATACAGTGTTTAATGCCACTTTAAATCTGGGTGTTTTCCTTCTCTAATGATGGCCTGAGTAATTTTTAGCAATGTGATTTTTTTTTTTTCTGCATAGGAGATAGGAACATACAGCTGAGCAGGAAATGTGTTTGGCTCCTTCTCTTCACTAATCGCCAGAGAAGTAAGGCCTCAATGCTTCATCTAATTATTCCACAACTATAGCTGTTTAAATATGTTTTTACTTGTGTTTATATTATTTTATTCCCAAAGGCCTTTGGCAAGACTATTTAAGCTGCTGATTTTTGCAACCCTGATTCAGTGAAAAAATTTAAGTATGAGTTCAACATGAAGCATATACATAGTCCCAGTGAGATAAATGGTAAGTTTGTTTAGGGCGACAGCACTGAGTTTATATTAAGTACGCCTTGCTCTACAAAGATACTAGATCGTTGATCCATGTCCACTGGCAAAATGCTGGGGCTGTTGGCAGGCATTCCTAACATCTGTTTTCCTCATTTCACAGCCAAAACAATTGCCTGTTGAAACCATGGCTGTGGCTCACCTGTACTGCCCAGTGCAGAGCTGTTTTGAAGTCTTTGTCCACCAGAGTCAGGTCTGCTCCCTTGTGCAGCAGAGTCTGTGTGTGCTGGGGCCTGTTGTGGAAAGCAGCCCAGTGGAGTGAAGTCATTCCCTGAAAGCCACAAACCCAGAGAGCAAATAATTGTCACTCACAGGAGCATCCTTCAAGTCTCTGTAGATAACCTAGACAGTTCTAAAACCATTTGGGACTGACAGGTTCTTCCCTATCTTGATTTGGAATAATTAGTAACAGCTTCTGAATTAGTGGATAAGGGGGAACCAAACAACTTTTTGAGTTACTACAGAAAATGGATACAAATACAAACACTTCTTTTGTACGTGACTATAGCGTATTATAAATAATGCGTGGTTAGGGTCACTGTGGCTTGGGGATGGTTCCTCTCTGCTCAGTTTGGATCCTGTGAGAAAAGCCTGGTTTAGACAGGTTCTTTGACATGACACAGTGTGATGTTTATTTTAGGTCTTGTCTTTGATCCAAAATAAATACTATAAGCTAGTATTCTAGCTGGCACTAATCAGCAAGCTAAGTTACTGGCTCAGTGATCTCAATAAAAAAGTCACAATATAAACATCTCATATTGACCGTTTAGGGAGAAAACAAAGCAAATGGTAAGCTATTGACCTGTATTTTCATTTCCATCTTAGCTGTGTTCAGTCAGTCTTGGTAGATCAGAGAATTAATGGCCTCTATTTGCACTTTCTTCAGCATTGTTATACACACCTGTATTTTACTCTACATCCATAATATTAAAGATTTTCTGTATAAAGTTACTCATTCAATGTGTTTCTTAAAAATTGGTAGTGTTGTTCAGGTGTGGTAACAGTTTACTTTGGCAGGCGTTACTACCTCTTATCAGGGAAAATGCATTTCAAGAGTCTTTCCTGGTTTCCAAAATGATAAAAAGCAAAAATTGTGGAGTGGAAAAGAAATTAAAACTTGACAAAAACACCATAAATCCAATTAGCAACAACTCAGATACATGAGCTATAAAACATTGATGCAAACAGCTTATCAATGCATTAATACTGGATGTTGTTAGCAGTGATCTTCCATCTAGAAGTCTGAATGCCCTAACATGAATTTCTGTCACTCATCATGTATCTTATAAGGCTTTTCACATCCCCAGGTGGCTTAAGCACAGGTGATGGCAAAACAGAGCAGCTGAACAAGCAGTTTTGGTTTTAGTTAGGATTTGCAAAGCTTAATCATGGGAGTTTTGGCTTTCTAAAACCAAAAATGAGGGTAAAATCCTGCCTTAACTGAAATTAATGGGAGCTCTGCCATTGACAGCGGTGGACCAAGGTTTTGGCACAAAGGACTTGATACTGTTAATGAACACTCAGTATCTGTGAGTGCTGTGAAGTGATGCTTCAGTGAAGTGATTTCCACCTGGCAAATGGGTCCTCATCTCTAGTCCTGAAAAGCAGGAAAAATCACTGAAAGAAGAGCTACAGTGTACCAGGCTAGCTTTCCATCATCTACTCTCAGTCTGTTGATATGGACAAAAAAATCCTTGAAGAACAATTTTCTCTCTTTCTACTCTGGTAACCAGCAAAGTCAGCTGTAATATAAGAGTGTGGAAACGGTAGGTAGAGATCAAAGATATCTCTAGCACAGGGATGCAGCTCAGAGAGATCAGTAGCAGATGCTTAGTGAGAAAACAAGAAACAAAGCTTGATGATATACAGTCACCTAACATTTGGTAATCAGATCAAAGACTTCCTATGACATCCAGAGCTCCACTGGATAATGATGCACTTTCTGAAAAAGTAATTGTTTAAATTTCTGTAGGTGTCCCCATCATTTTAGATGTAAAAGCCAGTTAATAATAATTCTCTTTTCATCTTCTCCATGCAATTTATTATGTGATGGACTTGTATTACATCATCTCTCTGACATAGTTGCCTAGCTGAAAGTCCTACTGTAATAAGTTTGTTCTAGTTGTTAGTCTGCCCATGAAAGGAAGCTACTCTCTAACTATTGCCATCTTGGTAGTCCTTTTCTGTTCCTTTTCTTGTATATCCTTTTTCAGATTACTCTTACAGCCAGCATTCAAGATGCGGGTGCACCAAGGATTCAGAGTATAAGGCTGCTGTTTTGTTCTTTATTTCTTTTCTAGTAATTCATACATTCCACATGTCCTGTTTGAGCACCCAACTGAGCAAAGAGCATTTAGCTGGTTGTAATGGCAGCTCACACGTGCAGGCCTGCTGCAGTGGGCAATGACTGTGTAGCTTGCACCCATCTGATTTGTGCATGGTGATACTGTCTTTGAGTGGCATCTGTAGATAGAGTCCTGTTTGTGAGAGGAAGCATGAGGGTGATACCGGAACTGTCAAAGCTGAAGATCCAGCAGAAGATAATATTAAAGGTGAAACTGTCAAACAATTGCACATGTATGAAAAATAAGGAGCAATAGGGGATGTAAAAGGAGAAAAAACAAGAAATGATTGTGAGACATATAGTGTGACACTTTTCTTGCCTGGCTTCGAGGCTTTTTCAGGGAATGTTTCTTCACGTTGTTATCTTACAGGCTTCATAAGTAAACCCACAGAAAGCCACTGTTGTGGAAACTATGAAACCTCCAGATGTATTTCTTACTGTTTACGTGTGCATGCATTCATTGGGGTGTTTTTCTCAAGTGTAAGATGGGAAAACTGAAGTGTTTTAGTTATGCCAAGAGAACAGCTCTATTAGCTGCAATCATTTCTGAGGATCCACATTTTCCAGAGAACATGAATATTCAGGCATTAGTACTTACACTTGAACAAATATCTTCTCAGTGCCAAATGACAGAGATGGACTAAAAGTTCCAAATTGCATGTAGCAATGCATTACAGCAAAACATTACAGCTTGAAATTTTGATCCGTGGTTCCATGCAATTCATCAGCAACATAATTATACACCAAGACAAAGCATACATCTGTTTTAGGCTGTTGTGAGCAGGGTCTGCAAACCATCCAGTGGATAAGGAAGGTTCATGGGAAGAAGGAAAATTAACAACCCTGTGGCGATTCTGGCACCATGGAGAAGAGATGCATCCTTGAGCAATTGTTAGAGTGAAAAGAAACATATGAAGAGACATGCAGAGTCTCTCTTGTGTCTTGGCTTCTCTATTTGGAGAAAAAAAACATTTGGGAAGTTAATACTCTCCTCTGTACACTATGTGTATATATATATATATATGCAGGGCACAATTCTTTAACAATCAGAGGACAGCATAAATTTGTGTAGCTTCATGGCTGTTTTGTGTAACACTCGTTTTCTGAATTTTTTCTTGAGAACAGTACTTTAATGATGGGATGGTTGGTAAAGGTGAAGATTTAGTCCGATGTCTAACTTTAGAAGAATCAAAAGCAATTAATGTCTTGGCAAGTGAGTTAAGAGACTGACTCAAAGTACTCCCTAGTTGGCAGCATATGGAGAAGGTTTATTAGCCTAAAGGTGCATCATGTATAGTATGAAAAATGAGATAATGCTTTTCAGATTTCAGCAAAAGTGTTACAGAAATTTTTGACTAGTGCATGGTCTCATCATAAAATTGATGAATTACAGTGGACTCTTTCTGAACAGCAAGACTTATATGCTTTCAGAGCCTGGGACTGTAAAATGCACAAGCTCACTCACCTCATTGTCCTGATGATTAATTTCACCAAGATTTGACTGCTGCAGAAGCACATTCAGAAGCCTGCAGAAGCAATGACATAATCAGTGTCGTGTACTCCTGACTAAACCTGAAAATCTGACATTTTTTGAGAAACATAACATGCAATTTCAAGACAATTCAGTATTAGTGATGGGCACAGGTCAGAATCTTAGGTCTGAGCTTTGTCGTACTAGAAAAGCAAACAGGACTTTATAGCTTACTGTAACAACAAAAGTTTAGTTCTGTGAATTAAAAGCATACCCACTAGGAAGAATTTTTGTGCTGATTGCCAGGCTAGAATCAGAGTGTGTAATACTATACATGTGTGCAGTTTTTGGTAGCTTAGCAATTCATTGTAATCCTATTTGATAAAGTTTTAAACAAACAGAAATGATAATGACCATTTTCTGAAAGGATTTTCCACTCTCCTTAGCTCTTGGACTAATGTGATGATGTGTACGTGTTTGTGTGTGTGTGTATGCATGCATGCATACTATATATCTACACACACACAAACCAATAGTATTCTAGAAGGCCTTGTATATAAAATACCAATAGCATTTTACAAGTGTCTGCTGCTATAGGGCCATTGTCATGGTATAAAGTACAGCAATGCTTTGGTTCATGTTTTTATAGAATATCAGACTACAAACACTCCCCTCTGGTGGAGGGAACAGTTACAATAAAATAGTTACATGAAATATTATTATTCAAGTGCAATAATATTTTTAACACTGCATGAATTTTGCTTTTCTTTTCTTTTTGGTATCCTATGAAGATGTTCCAAAATCACTATGGGTTTGGTGAAGATGGTTGTGTTTTATAGTAGGAAGCTAAGTGTTTGGATCATGTACACAGGTGGACCATGGAAATGAAAAGGACCATCCTGTCACAGGCTATAACAAAGCCAAATAACATAGATCCTAACATGGGTGTACAGTTCTTATGATTCTAGCAAAAGGAAAGATATATCCTCAGTGTACCCCTGGATAAGATCATAATGCAAATCTGTGGCTCATCTGAAGGTGTGAATTTGCTAGAAACATTCAAAACATGATTATTTAAAAGACGGGCTGTTTTGCAAGGAAATTAAAAGATGATGAAGTGTCAAGGAGGGGACTCTGATAAATATACATATAATGCACAGGTAAGTGTACACAACCATGTATTTATTCCCATGCATAGGAGACTGAATGAAAATCTTTTGCTGCTTTTCATCAGGACAATCTTCAACAACTTCCAGTATGTTTTCTGGATTGAACTGTGCTCAGGTGCGGGGATCAGGTCAAGCTGAGGATGTTGCACGACAAACTCATTCCTCCACCTGCTGCCCCCCGCCCCCAGTAATAAACAACTACATAATGTAAATTATTCAGAAGAAAGACATTTCCAGTGGTCGTTGTGCTGCCTCTAGCACACGGGGTTGTAGCAGCGGGCTGCCAGCTTTCAAACTTGGCTGAAAAAGCTTTTCATAGCTGGCCACTGCATATACCCTCTTGGCAATGACCGGGGTGAAAGAGCCTCCACCTCAGTGTTCAGGCATGTCTTCTGAGCATAGAGCAAACCCAGTGAGAAGAGAGGGAAAGGAACTGAGCAACTGGTAAGCTCCTGTGCAGAGCAAAGTTCTGCCCATATCCATGGAGAATGTGAAAAACGTTCAGGCAACCCTGTGTAATGCTGGTGAAATAGATTACTGTTTCCTTTCAAGTAGAGCACATGCAGTGTCGAACAAACATCGTCTTCCTTCTGTGGAGGTTTTGTTTAATGATAGTGACCCGTACTTTTGCAGAAACCTCAAGCTATTCTCTCCAAGTGATGCATGAAAAGCAATGATAATAAGGAAAATGAATAAAGCTGTTAAAAAAGGCTGGAGCGCAAAATCAGTGGAAACACACAAGAGGTCTGGTCTGGTCTGATACGCCAACAGCAGCAAAACCGTAGACTGAGTGATTAAGTTACATGAACATTTTGTATATCTCTAATATCTTCTTATCCCTCCAAGCACTGTTTACTTAGAGGTTTTTAAGTGAATTTATTCAGATGTACAAATCGAAATTTGTTGAACCTTCTTATTATCACAGACTGGAATGATACAAAGGGGATCTTTCTTAAGACTTCTTGTGAAGACACTCTGTAGTTGTTACTCCACCTTCAGTAAAAGTAGTTAAAAATGAGCCAGTACACCAAAACTCAGCTTCCCCTTTAAGCAGAGGCTCTCAAAGAAGTTGCCATGTGAAAAACTTCCCTCACATTTGCTGTGCTACTCAGAGGACAAGTCCAGAGAAGGAGCTTCTTGTATTTCTTGTGGGGAGGTGGAAGAAAGGTGATTAATTAGGGGAGACGGAGGTTTTCAACCTCTATTATAAGTTTTTTTCCCCCCTTCTGCTATTGTGATCTTAAAGCAGGCTCCTCACCTTGCTTGGCCATATATCTCTGTTACACAAGTGTTGTACAATGCTTTTCCTCCTCTCTACCTTTTTTTATGATAACCAGTAAACAAAGGAGGAGGTCACAAATGTAACTCACAGCTAACCTTCCTGACTGGGGCTCCCCTTTGGGCTCGGTACCTTGTGTTGGTGACTGTCTGTTGAGAATTGACCAACAAATACTGTTGGAGCCTGGGACATACCTCACATCAGGCTCTGCAGTAGCAGCGTGTAGTGGCAGCCTCCCATTTTTGTCAGGTATGTTCTGCTTAGCACCGTTTCTGAGCAGGCTGACACAGCCTTCCAGCCAGCCCTAAAAAAGAAATCAGAACATGTCAAAGACGAAAGTGAAATGCATCAGGCCAGATCTTTCCTGGTGGTCTGGCACCTGTGTACGCCTTTAACTGTTTCCGCAGTATGAGGAACTGGTTTTTTGTTTCCCCAATAGAGGTCTCTCAGCACTGACAGCAGTTCCCCTTTGGAGTCCAAGTTTCAGACTAGCACAGTCATTTATTTCTCTGATAAAGCGTTTTCTTTACATTGCATTTTGTTTTTTCTGCTGCTGTGGCAGGTACTGACAGAGTAAACAGCAGACAGTAAACAGCCAATCCCTGTATCACTAGCAAATGGTACACGTACTCCTGCATGTGGATTTAATTATACTAGGTTAAACTGAGAGCATGAGCACTTAATCTCATTTCCTTTATGAAATTTTAGCAGGGATGGCAAATCAATAGTAAAAAGCCTTAGAGTGTGGTTTTGCAAACATTGTTGCAGAAGTTTGAATTAAAAACGTCAGACTGAAAATGGCACCAAAAGAGATGGGATTAATCAGTTCTTGGACTAAAACCTTCTATTGATCACCTCAACAAAGAAGCAAGTAAACAATCTGGTTCTGACTGCATAAATCTTTCAGTGTATACTTAAGTCCCAGAGAAATTGAGCATGGGTTTAAGTGTTTTGTTCAAACCTCCATAGGCAATCAATAAAGACCATTCTCTCCTGTATGAGCTATGTTGGATCGCCTTTACCAGCATTTATAGGGAAAAGGTGTGCAATGATGGAATCAGAACATCTCTGGTGCAGCTCCTGGTGGAAGTGCAAGACCGCTGAATTCTGCATGCAATTCTCTGCTGAATTCAGGACAGACATCACAGCCAAATGCTCTCTAGACCCCTGATTATATCCTTCATAGAAATAGAAATGGAAACTTCGAAGCCTGGGTGGTTTAAATCTTTTCCAGTCATTTCTTTTTTTCCAAAAAATATTTTCTCCCCTCTGGGAAAAGAGGAAGGAAAAAAAGGAGCATGACACCAATTATGGGATTTTTTGAAAATAGCTGGCAGAGGAAATGTTTATTCTGAAGTAAGCAGGGCATGTTCCTTGCACTGAATGAGGCTGCCTGTTTTGCTGTTTTCTACACTTATTTTCTGGCTGAATGTTGCAAAGGTGAGTAGGAGCTTTGTTTTTGTCCTGAATTTGCAGGAAGAGACTATATGCAAGGGATATAGTTTAATTAGGCTGCCACGGTATCTGTTTAAATGAACTGGTGGTCATCCAGCCGTAACTCATACTATGCAGCATGGGTGAACATTTCTTCCTCCTTTCTGTCCAACTAATAATGGAAGCCCATTGTCAATGCCTCTGCCAGCTAACTTGGTCCCCAGCCTTTCTCTGAATCCTGAATTACCTCCAGCAAGGAGTAGAAGACTAAGGAGAAGAGGGTAATCCTTGTGTACTTCAGACAGAGAGCACTGCATCTCCCTTCCCAAACTTCTTAATGGGATATCTGCCCCTGCTGTCACTGGCATGTGGTTTGATTGGGGGATTGGATTGCTCACAGTCTGAAAGTCTGCACTGGCACCTGCAGCACTAAGTTCTTAACCTGGCCATCCAAGGTCCAGAACTGTAGTGAAAAAAAGGCAATGCTCTGGCTTATGTGGTGTGCAGGAAAACATGCCTGCTGACCACCAGAATTTGAGATAGGAATGCCCTCTCTGGAGCATAAATATCTGATCCTGTCAGTGGGAGTGAAGAAGTTCATCTGCACATTAAGAACAAAAGGGGACTTTTGAGCTCCCAGAAACAAGTGGCTTTCTTGAAATCACACAGAGGACGCTGGACCTAGTAAGATCCCCATACCATGCAATGATTTCACAAGTCAAAAGAGAAGGGACACTCTGAGAAGAGTCCTGATCCTTTTCTAATAATCATTGCTCCATTTGCATTACGGTAAAGTTTACCATTTCACTATTGTCTAGAACCAAATGTTTTGTACTTTTTTTCTTTCTGTAGTGTAAGCAGAAATCTTATTTGGTCTGCACATTTACTCCCTTCACTCCATGTATCTTTATATCCTTTGCCCTCATGTCTTGGTACCAGATAAGTTGCCAGAGATAAACTGGTACGTCCACAAGCATCTTGAGTATTAATATTGGCTCCCATCTTCAACAGAAGCTTCACTGTGTCAACCTGGCGTCCTGACACAGCATGCATCAAAGGTGTGCAACCTGGGGAAGAAAGTCAAACATTCTTTTACAATTTTTATTTTGTCAAAGCCATAAGAGAGAGATATTTTCTTATTTGCTAATGTTAGCACTGGCAAATTAACAAATCCTTTCTCTGACAACTGTCCAACAGTTGTATTCAGCTTTTTATAGGCAGGAAGTAACTGCTATGCCAGTTACTGACCACTGAATTTAAAAAGAGCATGACTTCATTAGCAAAAAAACCTTGCCTCATTAACTGTACTTCTGGAAGGAAAAGTGTTTTTCTGTTGACAAGCTCCCAGTATGAACTGTTGGCTTTGTACACCATTTTGGAGGCTGATATTCTTCAGTGTCTAGTAGCCTGGTGGTGCTTGGCTAATTTTCTCAAATCAACTTCATTCTGTCTCTGTATATTCAAAAGATTTATGAAATCAAGCTGTGTCCTGTGCAAAGGTGCATGTGTGTGACTTGATGCTTTATGTAGATTACTTATTTTAAAGACTGGATTTGCTCTAGAATATTCTCTGTTGTCATAACCACTTTAAAAAAATATTCTGCAAACAATTTATGTGCTGGAAAAAACCAGATATCTATATCCAAACCTAATACTAAACATAACGAAGGGTTATATCTTTTAATTGCTTGCTCTTCCTTCCATTCTGTTAGCTGCTGAATAACAGCAAGAGGTTCTCCTGCAGAATCTGACAAAGCAATTTAAAATGACTAAACTGGGAATAAACATGAATATTAGAAATAATAAGGCTACTAGAAACTTCAGACAACTGAAGAATATTTATTCTTACTGGATTCAATGAGACTGCTGAGCAAACACATACTACCCAACCTGAGATTGTGCAGGCTCTGCTATATGTGCAGGACATAAGCTGTTTGTTTTGTCTCACAAGACTGGTCTTTAGTTCCATTTGTATGTACAATCTAGTAAACAAGTTCATTCTGGAGCTGAAAGAGTCTGTCTCCACTCACTGCCCTTCATACCTAGTCCCTCTCCCAGTAAAATCTGGACGGAGAGCATTTTAGCTTGATTAAGCATTTTCCCTACTGACCAACAGACATTTTAAAGGTAACAGTTAGGATGTTTGCTTTCAAATGTAGGGAAAACTGGTAACTTTATGAAAACAGCTAAAGATAAGAATAGACAGCGTTCATATGGACCTTTTAAGAGAATCATAGAAGCATTTAGGTTGGAAAAGACCTTTAAGACCATAAAGTCCCACTGTTAACCCAGGACTGCCAAATCCAACAGCAAATCTTGTTCCTAAGCACCACATCTATACATTTTTTAAATACCTCCAGAGATGTGATTCCACCAGTTCCCTGGGCAGCCTGTTCCAATGCTTGACCACACTTTCGGTGAAGGAATTTTTCCTAATACCCAATCTAAACCTCCCCAGCACAACCTGAGGCTGTTTCCTCTTGCCCTATCTCTTGTTATCTGGGAGGAGAGACCTGCCCCCACCTGCCTACAATCTCCTTTCAGGTAGCTGTGGGGAGTGATGAGGTCTCCTCTGAGCCACCTCTTCTCCAGGCCAAACACCCCCAGTTCCCTCAGCCGCTCCTCATGAGACTTGTGCTCCAGACCCTTCACCAGCCCCACTGCCCGTCTCTGGACACGCTCCAGCACCTCAGTGTCCCTCTTGCAGTGAGGGGCCCAACACTGAACACAGGGTTCGAGGGGCGGCCTCACCAGTGCCCAGTGCAGGGGGACTTGGCCTAGTCCTGCTGGCCACACCGTTTCTGATACAAGCCAGGTGTCTTTGGCTTTCTTGGCCACCTGGCCACACACTGCTGGCTCAAGTTCAGCTGGCCACCAACCAGCACCCCCAGGCCCTTTATTGCCAGGTTGTGGTAAACTGCAACAAAAATACTTTTGAATAAACAGTCTTCCTTCAGAGAAGCTTCCAGAGATCTGTGGCTCTACTTCACTTGGGAAATAGATGTATATAAAAGCCAGCCAATGGACAGCGCTTCGTAAAACCATTAAATAGTAACCTGAACACAAAATCAAAAAGCCCAGAGTCTCACAGATGAAACAGATTATTTAGATCATTGCACATTGTATAACCAACACTTTGGCAAATAATTGCATGACAAAATCATTCAAACTGTGTCTGTACACATGCTTCTTAAGTGCAAAAGACTGGAAACCCTACTCTAGAAATGTGCAGAATGTATAGAATTTGGCTTTGATAAAAAATAGGGGGTTTCTTTCCCTGAAACGACAACAATTTCTTAGCATCTCCCTAAAGAAGAGAAAATAGATTCATGATAAAGTACTGTGATTATAGCAAAACAACTTATTTGTACCCATAGAAAAAAACCTTACAGTTACAGGGGGAAAGAAGTATCCAAACTGAGCATTTCCAGTGGATGTTCCAAAGAATAACTCACATTTCCTATATTCTGCTACTAAATATAAATTGCCGAATGTAAATATCAGGATAAAAAATGGAAAATCTAATTGCAAGCTGAATCAACTAATCCCCGGAGAACAGGCTTGGCCTTCATTTACCCTCACTGTCGCAGCACTCCAGGATGGAAGGATCTTCTCGAATCACTGCAGTTAGTGTGTTCACATCACCATTAGCTGCTGCTTGGTAAACCACAGTCAAGTCAACCTCTTCTGCTGCATCACCTACAGGTATGTCCATGAGTAAGCAGAGAGCAAGTACAAATGATTAACAGTGAAAATAATGACACTTATTTCACTGAGGTTTTATGACTATATAACTCAAGGTGGAATAAAATGTATCTAAACAGCACTGTTTTTTGTGTTAGTCATCTGAAACATTTTTCATCGTAACTTCTTCCAAAAACTGTCAAACATAGACACTGAGAGGATGTAAGGAAACTTCTGGAAAGTTTCACCTCTTATAAGAAATCATACTAACATTAATATAACATGACTTGAGAAACAACGAAGTAATAACTGAAATGGTTCATGATATTGCTGGCCACACTTTTAAGAGATAGGATGAAACCAGGACACAGGTGTTTTCAGTTTCAGTGTTATCCTTGCACCAGTCAGAAGACAGGTTTTTCACCTCCTTTCCCTGCAGTATCCAGGGGAATTCTCTTCTCAGGAGAGTGAACTTGTGGCAGCAATAACTTGTGTTAATGATTCCTGCAAAAAGGAAAGATGGACTATTGCTTGGAACCCAGGGGAGGTTTATTTTGTTTGGCAATTACAGTATGAGGTATTATTTAAAGAGATGCCTTGCAGGACCTGTTCCTGAACACTCCTCAGTTTTTTCTTTCTAGAGAAATCAATTTCATTATTCTGTCTTTTGTTTTTTTGTCTGTAACTTCCTTCCAGACTGGTCATCCCATGTTCCATATGCCTACACCTTCTTTGCCTTCAAGTGGACTATTAATTTGTTAACTCCAGGAGTCAAAGCAGTTGATCTTTTGGTGCAGGGTCAAATCTGATGTAATGGTCAAATGATGCAGATAAGTTTTGTTGGTCAGCCACAGTCTCATGTTTAATTTTTAAGAGTTTCTGATCTCTATTAACTCAAAAATAAGTATAGCTGCAGTGAGCTGCGCTGTTCATTGTGGCTGAGGGTTAGAGCTACAGAGTGCAGCATTTGTCCAGCTGCTGCACTACCTTGTTAGCAGAAGAATGTAAAACTGATGCCTAAATCACACTAGCGAGTTGATCAAAGGAAAGACGGATGAAGTGATGGTCACTGTCATGTCTTCTGGAGATAGCATAACTATGTAAGCTGTGCACAAAAAAGGGAGATGGTTTAAAGAGAATTTGAAAAGTTAGTAAAAAAAGAAAAGTAAAAAAAAGGTCTTTTTCATAACCAATGTATTATTATTAACACACTGAAACAAATCATATTTTAAACATTGTCATATATATTTTTGAGTGATACAAGATCTTTTACGATAATTTTAAAGTATTAGCCATGCTATGCACATTGTGACCAGATGTTGTCACAGATGAACCTGCATGAGCTCCACAGGGTTTACAGCCAGCGTAATTCCTCACATGTGATCTTCTCTCCCCAGGATGCAACTGTCACTCTCAGCTTCAAAACTTGGCTGCCATGGAAACGCAATCAGCTCTCACCCTGGGGAAGATTAGTCTGTCAAAGCTGGAGCTCCGGTTGTGCAATTGGGAAGACTAGAAAACTGATGTTAAATCTGCCTTCACCAGTGCACAGATTCCCTCTCCATCACTACTCAACTGAAAATAATTTATTTTCTTTCTTCCAGTCTTTTAAATTACACATTTGATAAAATTTGTGAATTAAAAATGTTAACTTGATTTTTATTTTATTGGGGAGTCTGTTGCTGAGGGAGCTGTTCATTTGCCTGAGAAGCTTTGACCTGTGTGCTTGGGAGATCAGGAGAGACCAAGAGGCATTGCTTCTGCAGAGTCATCATCAGTGACTAGCACATGAAAAAAGAAGTGACTTGACCACAGGGCTCATTAATCAGATTTCCTTATCGTGCCAGATCTGCAGGCTGCTCTCACAATCAGTAAAGTCAGCAAGGGCATGTTAATAACAAGCTCAGGTCTGAGCTAGTCCCTTACGCAAAGAGGGGTGTAATATGGGCTGGGTGGAAAGCAAGGAGACAAGCCAGTGGTTCCTTGCTTGTGTTGCTCCTCTTGGCCACTCCCTGCAGGCACACAGGAGGTGCCAGCCGTGAGCACCAACATAGCTCCTCTCACAACTGCATGCGGTGGTTACTATATGGGAATGGTACAGAGAAGATGCTGCTGGCACTGGGAAAGAAACTATTAGATGTACTGAGACAGACAGTGGACCAAGGGGGCTCTCACCTCCTTTTATGCATTACACATGTAAATTGTGTACTTTTTGCTGTTTACCTTACATGGAGGGCAGTATGGTGGGAAGGCAAGGACATGGATGCATGCCTGCACATGGGTCCCTGTCTCCCTCTGCCCTTTTTCATCTAACTAAAACCAAAACACGTTTTCTCCTGCACCTTTGCTTGTTCCAGGCTGAATCTGCTTTGCCCAGAGCAATTATCCTCCTGTATGAGAGGAAGCAAACCTCTGAATGAGTCAATGGGTGAATGAACAAAGAGGTTTTCCCCATGCCTGCTTTTGCAGAACACAAGCTCCACTCCTGTTAAGGGATGGCAGCACGAAGCCACATCAAGATTCACACTTCCCCACCCATGAGTCCTACTAGCTGTCAGTGCAAGGAGAGGCAGTTGGACTACACTGTCACCCTGCTGGCAAAGGAGACTGGGCCAGGAGGAACTGACACACACCCGTATTGTGCATCTGACATAAAGGAGACTGACATTAATTCCATATCTGTAGGGTGACATGATTTCAAGTGGGGTGTCTTTGACATGACCTGTGTAGCTTTGGGTGGGGTGTGAGGAAGAAGACAGTTGTGTGGTCTCCTGATGCTTCACATGACAGGGAGCAGGAAATGCCAGGAGGGCTTTGGATTGTCACAGCACTATCAAAACTAGCCGGCTGCAACAAGGTGTTAACTTCAGTAAGTAGTTCCTGCGCCTTGCCCTGGCACAGGCGCCAATCCCCCACAAGGTTTCAAAAGTTCATCTACCGTCCGTGATGTTTCTTCATCCTCTTCAGGCCAGCCCACCCTGCTCTTTGCCTCTGCTGCATCTGGAGTCTTCCTTCTCTGGGCTCCTCTTCCGGCCAGCCTCTCCTCATCTGGGGCCTCTCCTTGTCTCTCCTCCCTCTGCTTCTTCCAAGTCTCTCTTCATCCAGAACTCCTCTTCCATCCCCCTTAGAGCTATTTAACTACTTAGCAGGAACCAGCCACAGCTGCACATTATCCACATCAGCCGACCCACCGCCCCTGAAGCCAGCCCACTGCTGTATGTTATCAATGTTAATTAACCCAGCTTCATTCCTCTGTAATTCCTCTACATTGGATGTCATTTGTGCTGGATGGACTTTGCTCCAGGTGACATCTCCCACTTCATGTTCCTCCAGCTTACCCTGTCAAGGAATGAGGGGTCATGGGCACAAAGCTTGTAGGCCATTACTTTTTGCAGACGCCTTCCTGGGCAGAAGAGGAATGGTTTTCAGGGTGGGTGTTTTGCAGAGAGTGACAGTGACATACTGAACATTTGTGTCCCCCTCTGTAAGCCTACCCTGCTGGGGAGCTTGACTGTGGCTGAGGCATCAGCACCACGTGGGATATAGGGATTATGAACAGCCAAATGCCTGACCCTCCATTTTACATTTCATTTTGGAAAATTGCTGTGCTACTGGTAAGTCAGCTTCAGGAAGGCAGAAGGTCCAGCTAGGAGCCTGTGCATGGAGCACAGACAGGGAGAAACTACAGGCTTCCATGACAGTGGTGTAGAAAGGTCTGGAAGGATCTCAGTGAGCAAAGAAAAAATGGCATAAAGGGTTGTGACATCTTAATTTGTGCCTAAAATCCTCAGAATCAGAGTTAAAAGCCACTGTATCTGAAATGAGCTACAGTGTTTTAAAAGCATGTCATTTCTTCAAGACAAAGTAATTGTCTTTGGTTGGAAAAGGGAGTATATAATGAAACGTGCAGAATGATTATAGGATTCAGAGCGATGAAATAATACTGCTTGTGACATTAATTCTCCTCCAACTCTCCTATGAAGAATGCATGTTTTACGTGATTTTCTGTGTCAGCTGATGTGCTGCTTTATAAAGTGCCTGTTGAGATACACGTAAGTGCATGCTCCTGCACTGGATTTTTAAGGCCTAAATAGATTTGCTGCAGCTTAGTGTGTGTGATCTTGACAATGACTGATTCAGACCTTGCTAAAACACTAGGTCTTGAAAACTAAAGGCTGGATAACAGGATAATTTATGCTCATTGTAAAGAAGAAATATTTATGTATATAATTAACTCCCGTCTTTGCTATAGACCCTCTTGTCTCCACCAGTAGCCAAAGGCCTTATGTAATTTCCCACGGCTTGTTGGCAGGACACGTTACTGGGCAGTTTACTTGATTTCAGCTTGCCAAGGGTCAGTGGGCGGTGGATGAGTGCAGTTCTTGGAAATTGTAACTCACTCTCTAATATTATGGATTTATTGATTGCTTAACAAAGCGGTAATCCTTGTGTGTGTCTGGCTGTGAATGTACCAGTCCAGGCCTTTGTTTAGCTTCTCTGTTTAAATGGCAAAACATTTGAAGCCAGGTACTGCACACAATGTCACCAAGCAATATTAAGAAAGGTGAGGTTTCTGATGTTGGTTGGCTTCAAGTCCCATATTGCTGCTGCTGTTAATATTGATAAGTATTATAAAATATTAATAAGAAGTACTATAGGAAGTGTCACAAAGAGACAGTATTTCAAGCCTGAAATGCTGTTTTTTTTGATCTGTAGCTGGGATAGTTTTCTGATGTGTAGGGTGGAGAACAGGTTTCTAGGGAGGGTTGGACTGTTTTATTGGACCAACAGATATTGATCTGGTGTGCTTGAAAGCTAGTCTGTATTCCTCCGCTGTTATAAATTGCTCCAATGGAAGATATTCCCTTTCTCCCTGCTACAAAAATTATGCCTGCTTAAATCATTAATATGCCAAGACATTAACAAGCTATTTAGATGAAATCCACTGTACACAGTAAATTTTGAACAGAGCTTTTTGCATGATAACCAATGAGTTTACTGTCCCATTACTGTGTGTTGTCTGCTCCTACTCCCCATCCACCTACCACGCAGCTACCAGGGAAGGCAAACAGTAAGCCACAAATCATCTAATGAGCCAGCATCCCTGCAGTGGTGGTGGAGGGGCAAACTTATCTGGAGGGGACCGTCTTGCTGGGGAGATGCTCTGAGTGTGACATGGGGCCAGAGATGCTGCTGCATGGGAATAAGGGTGGGCCAGTGTGTAAAGTGACCTGGCAGGATAAGTTTCTGCAGGTCAGGAGCTAGGGGAGGTGCAGGCACATGTTGCCTCCCAACTCTTTTACTTCTACACAGGTAAGGTGGTTTAGGTCAGTGGTCTTCTGCATTGCTATCTGCCCCCTTATCCATCTTGTAGACTTGACTTCTCCTTCCCCAGACCTGGTCATATTCCAGCCTCGCTCCTGGCACTACTCCCCTTGGCTCCCTGGCAGCCATCCCCATGGCACTGAGTGTGCAGTGTTTCCCCACTCCGTCCCCAGTCTGAGCACTGCTGGGATGGCGTGTGGCACAGAGCGTAGTTGTAGTGCCTGCAGAAGGAGAGCTCAAGACGGCTGTTTGGAGTTGCAGAAGCTCAGTCAGCCCCACACTTCTGTCCTGTTGTGGAAAACGCTCCTTACATCATTCACACATCACCTAGGGGCACCTGTCTCTATTCCTGCAGTACAGATCCCCCTTCACCTGTTGCACTTCCTTGCTGGTAGTATTTTTTTGTCTCTTGTGAATCAGTTTTGCTTGATGGCATCCCACTCCTCCCCTCTACTCAGGGTGGGGTCCCAGGTGGGCTGTTGGTGACCAGTACTCTCAAGACTTGCTTCAGGCTTTGGGTGCTACTGTGGCCGTGAGTCCACTGCTTTACATGGAGTGCATTTACTTTGGGTTCACCAAAGAAGCACAGGCAAGCACAAAACTACAACCTGTGAGACCCGACCACCCAAAAGTCACTGCAGCCTCTGTCTTCCTCCTGTCCTCCATCTTCTTTCAACAGTCAGCACTTTCACTGTGGGGCCAGCACAGCCATGTCAGCTTGGACACTATGCAGGTGTGCCCTGGAAACTGTGGCCACTGCACACAAATTATTTGGCAATCTGACTTAAAGAGAAATTTATTGCAATGCAGATGATCAAACAATGACAGTGTCCTGCTTTGGGAACATGAAAGGATTGCCACTACATTCCTGATCGTGGATTAAGTTGTAAGACATAGAAGCTTGTATTGACAGATAAAGACATGAAATTCAATTTCACTTAAAAACAGACATCAAAGAGACATTTGTATTTCCATAGCAACCTTACCATGTAGGAAATCTTCATTTTGGGGCTTTTAAAGATATTTAAATTCACCATTATGACAACACTTAGCTATACAGCTAAGATATGCTGAAGCAAAGTCAATCACTTGTCAGCATCTAGTCCTTTTAATGTGTACAGATTAGCAGACAGGAAAATAATCTTTTCTTAAATTTTTACTCCATTTTAAGCTTCTCTGTTTGCTAATATTGCAATTTTTTATATATATCCCTGAGGACCAATATATAAACAATAAATATACTTGTACATCTGTCACTGCTAAGAACAGTCAGATCCTGTTGCTATTCTGCTGAAAAAAATTATTTTTAAAAAACTCTGTAGCACTAGGCTGAAATATCCATGTCTAAAACTGATGGAAGGAATTCCTTCATGTGTACAAAAACGTCTATGTGACCTGTTTGGTCGTGTCCCCCCCCCCCCCCAAAAAAAAAAAAAAAAAAAACAACCAAAACCGTCTTATTTATTCTGTCAAGTAATCGTAGTACATCTGTGTGGGAGACATGGGAGGACCAGAAGATTTTCAAATTAGTAGCAGGTGACTTACCTTTATGCTGATCAAACACGGATGAGGAACTGAAATCCATCGTGGTCTATCTCATATTTTACAACCAGACCAGACAAATGCCATCTCCAGGGTTTTCAGGGAGGAAGCCCATATGTAACAGTAAACGATGCAACAACAGCAGTCGCCAATCTTCTTGTCAGAGATTTAAACTCACCGCACAGCTGCAGGCGAGGACATTATCGCTAGCCTGATGGGAACGGTGTATTCCCTTTTGTTATGGACCCTCTTAAAATGACATCCCTGGGAGCTTAACCGAGCCTCTGGAAAATGTCTCGTCCCCAGCGAGCGAAGCCGCCGCCGCAGCGCACCCGCCTCAGCCGCCCGGCGCCGCCCGCGGGCCGGCAGCGCATGTGCGAGCTGCGGGCGCAGGCTGCGGGGGAACCGGCTCCTGCTGTCAGCCCCGCACGGAGAACACACATCAGCAAGCCCTTTGTGCCTTGGTTTAGTGCTGCCCAGTCACAGTTAGCTGCAGCACGGTGTTGAACGAAGGCGCAGTCACGGAGGGCAGGCTGCCGTGGCTGGAGCGCATCGCGACCGCCCCAGCAGCGCAGCGCGGCAGGTGCAGCAGCTCGCGGTGGACGCTCCGAACCCCGCGTCTGCACAGCCGGCGGCGGACCCAGGTCTTCATGCTAAGTTTTTGCCCGGGCCTCTGCCTCCCGAAGTTGGGGAAACAGGCTCCGTACTGAAAGGGGAGGGGACCCCCGTGAGCTTTGCTTTTAGATAGGTTGTGTCTATGGAGGGAATAATAAATGGACTGACTTGGAATTTTACCTGGATCACGAGCAGTGCCTAGGGGCTGGTGGGCTGGAGGGATATGACAAGTTTACTTAGCTCTGGTGTGCTGGAAGAGACACATCACTACTGCTGAATAAGGTGAGCTAAGAATTAAAAATCAGGAAAACAAGACACTTTTTTTCTGAAAAGTGCAGACAGGACCTACGCTAAAGCTATGCCTAAAGTTGGTCAGCCTAAACATCCCCTAGACCAGGGGTCCTCAAACTAGGGCCTGTGGGCCAGATACAGCCCCCCAGGGTCCTCAATCCGCCCCCGGTATTTACAGACACCCCCCCGCTCCCCCCCTGCCGGGGGCTGGGGGGGGAACCAAGCAGCCGCAGATGACTGCCTGCCACTTCATCTGCACGCCGGCCCCCTGGTTAAAAAGTTTGAGGACCCCTGCCCCAGACTTTATTCACTGTATTTATGCTATTCTGGAGTTTTGACTGGTTCCCGTGACTACAACGGACGCTACAGATATAATGTACATGTGGACATTGTAGGGCTTTGTCTGGAGCTGATTCACATCCCAAGCATCTGCTTCTGAACCAAAAACCAACTATGTGTTTGAGAAAACATAGCATGGTCCAGGAAGCCGTACAGCCTCAACAGTTTGAAAAGAAAGACCCCAGCTGAATTTGTCTAAAATGTATGGCTCAAGGGTCCTTATTCGAGGAGAGGCATGTAGTGGGACTCTGGAGCCAGAGATCAGCTGTTTCTTTGCTGCTGACTGCTTTGTGCGTTAGCTTCTCAGGCTTTTTTTAATTTTTTGCATTAAGGAGGGATCCACCGTGTGGCAAGTGCTGTCGGTGCAGTCTGGGAGTAGAGTATTAGTTATGCAGGTGGTCAGCTCCTAACTGGCATCTCCTTGCCACGAGGATAGCTCAGGGGGTGGCACCGGCAGGTGACAGTCCAGTCTGTCCAGTCTAGCACTGAGTCCAGTGCTGGAAGAGCTGCCATGGCTGCTGACTTCATGGAGGGGGCACTGGAACTGGAGATGTGCCTGTGGTCAGGCGTTTTGAACTGCAAATTATCATGCGTGGTGATCTTCAGAAGACCCCAAAAGTGGCCTTTGCTTCCTGCATGTGACAAGAAGCCCTCTGTCCTCTATGTACATAGGATTTCTGACCTCGGGCACTGCTGCAGTGCAGGTTATGCAGTTAGGTGGCCGCTCCACCATCCTCCGCCTAATCTGATCAATTAAACACTCAGTTTCACCTGCCCATCTAGCATTACTGGGTGTCTATCCTTTGATTCTACTCCTGAGATGGAGGCAATGGGCTTTGGAGATCAGTGACCCAGTCTCACTCTTGCAGTGCATTAGCCTGGGAATGAGGTGCGTTGCAAATATGCAGCCAGGGAATTTGGGGAAACTGATTCCTTGTGGGTCCCATGTGGGGCACAATATTCCCTATGACACTGTACAGTTGCCAGGGGCTCAGCTTGCCTTCAGCTATGGGGAAGCGAGGCACCTCCTCTGAGATAGGTATCCACAGCCCACAGGGACAGAGTGTGTTTTGAGAGCTGGCAACTCCTGTCCTCTACATCTGTCAGAAGAGAAACAAAGCCAATGCTTCAGAACACCTTTCCCCATGTAGACACAAGCACCAGGTGATCACATTTCTGTGTCTCAGCTATGACAGACATATCATAGCTTGGAGGCTGCCAGAAGAGCTGAGACTGAGGAGCTGGGCTCAAGTCACTGACTTTTCTGTAAGTCTTTTTAGAAGACTTGAAGGAAATTCCTCAGGGCCTCCTGTGCTCAGTGGCTATGACAGCAACTCTGGCTAAAGACGGCAAAGCCACCAAAGAGGTAGAGCCTGGTCTAGGCAGCAGATAAAGATGATAGTTTTAATATTGTTAATTTACATTATTTTTTAATTTAAGCAAAGTGTTTTTGATGTTTTATGCTTTCACTTGGTAGTTAGCGTTTCTTGGGATGTTCTGTACCCCTGGTACAGAAAAGTGATGAAAAGAGCTTTTTTTTTGCCTGTTTGCCCACATTTGTCTGTGTATCAGTGTTTGGCTGAATGTAGGGTAGTTGACTTTCCCTCTCCTTCTAACTGTTGCTCATTAGGTGAATGCAAAAGTTGTGGTGAGACCACAGAGAATGGTCAAAACATATTCAAATGCTATGTAATTGTTATTTACTGGGGTGCAGAGCAGGGCTGAAGACTAGCAGCATTGCAGAAACCGAGATCAGTGCTTACATCTGCTGACAACACCTGCTCTATGCCACATTGCCATCACGAGCATAGACCCAGCTTACACACCTGCTCTCTTACACACCTGCTCTTCTGCTTCCCTGCAGAGAACATTGTTAAGTGAGCAAGGGATCGACATCGTTTTTCACCTTGACAGTGCTTTGGAGGAAGGATCATCTTCTGCCTTTGCAAAGCACCTGGAACAGCAGTGCCCCCATCAGTAACGAGCACTGCCAGCAGCCAGCACTGCAGAGACAGCAGCACCAGGGGTGAATGAAATGTTGCCCTGCTTTCTGCACGGGTGTATAGCAAGCCTGAATGTTTACACCCTCAATGTAGCTTGGTAAGCATGTAATCTAGCGAATGGAAGTCAAAATGAAAACAAAATGGACAAGGGGATACCATCAACCTTCACTTCCTGTTCGTAATGAAATCCAGCAATAATAATTTGATTATAAAGTATTTAAAATATCATGCTCTATATAAAGTAACTCCTCATTGGATTTGGAGCTACATCCTCAATGTTGGGAGTATTGCCACCAAGCTCAGATGCATGTGGAGAAGTCAGACCCCTAGAAGGCAGAAGGATTCAGCTGTGCTCTCTGGTGGGGACTGATCTAGAGTCCACCCAAATGAGCAAAAATCTCTGTTAAAATGTCAGCAGATAAACAGTGACTAGAGAAAGGATAAAGTTACAGCTACATTTTAGAGGTTCTGACGTTAAATGTAAGACAGAATGAGGATCTGTTTTGCTCTGCTCCCTGCTTTATAAGGCCAAATATATCCTCTGCTAAGTCAGTATGACTTTCTGCCCTGACTTCAATGGGATCAGGGCATCTCCAATGGTACAATTTATTGGGATATCGCTAGCATCCTGTGAGACAAATTTAATAACAAGAGAATGACACCTGAGAGTCCACTCTATAATTAGAGCAGGGCTATTAAATGGTAACTGGGTTTATGGGTGTTGTTTTCCCAAATGATGATCTGTTTGTAATTAACTGAACCAAATTTACATTTTTTCTCAGACTGATTGTTGTGCCCGCTTCAGGAGGAGTGGGGAGCCTCCCACTGAGTTTGTCACCCTTACTCTGCTGTAGCTTTCTCTTGTAACACTCCAAAAAATTCCTCATGATATTTTCAGGTATAAAACTGCATTCAGTACTTCTGGCATAGTGTGAGGATGGTTTGAAGAGCCTGATGGAGTGGGCAGGCCAGATGTGTGTGTGTAGGACTAGATGGGGTGGGTGTGGAGATCTGCGGAGTCAGGAGAGCCAAGGTGTAGGTGTGTCTGTCCTGGGTACACACCCCTGTTTGCAACACCAGGGAGCTGGAGCTGGGACATGTCACATTCATGGTATTACAGTGGTAAGGGGAAGTTGATGTTCAAACCCTCACTTCTAACATTTATATTATTATTATTATTACTATGCTGATGTTTGTTCTACAAGATAACATAAGGAAAAAAAAAGTGCTTGTTCCAGGTCAGATCGAAAGTTCACTTAGCCTGGTAACCACAGTGTCTAATTAGCACTTACCAGCAGCTGTCTGGTGAGCTGCAGGACAAGTGTGCAGTGATATTTCCTCTGATCCTCTACTCTTCAGCCTTTTTTCAGATAGTGGCCTGCAGAGCGAAGAGGCTCCTGTCATTCTGCAGAGTTCCAGTAGATGGGGGGGTGGGATCAGCGCTTGGCTCTTTGAATCAGGAGAAGCAGCTCTTAAATCGAGATACTTGCATTGTTTTTCTGTTAAATCCTTTTAAGTGGAGGAAGAAGAGCTCATCTGTGGGAAACTGGTAATCTCTGACATTAAGCAGTGCACTAAGAATGTCTGCAAATTAACGAAGTCCCATTCTAGTTATCAAATAACAATACAGAGCATGACTAATCATCTGTGAATGGTAAGCTTTGAAAGCCTTGCTATAAACCTTTGTGATAGTAAATTTGTGTTGGTAAAATACAGAAAAAGCTTAACATCTGTTTTTACCTCTTCAGCTCCAAAATACTCTATTTTAAACAAGAAAAGCTTGTCATTTAAAGGTAGATAGCAAATTACAGGTGGGCTGAAAACTATCAAGGAGAGTGGGTGAAAAAGACGAAACAGGACTGACTGGTGTATTTACATATGGTTAAAAGGCAAAGGGAGAAAGTCACCTCTTGCAGCACTGAATCAGGAGAGGGTGTCTGCCTCTTCCCAGCAGATGGGGATGTATACATTGGGAATCCCAGTCTTGCTGTGCTACTGACTTGCTGGGACAGCTAGGTCAGCTCATCTTTGTACTGGATTTGGTGAATGCCTTTTCAAGGCTATTTGCACCATTCTGCTGTTGCGTGTTTGCTGGACCAGTTTTCCTATGAGACACACAAAACTGGGCTAGTGAGGGAGTGTCAGCTGCTCTGGAACCACTGCCTGCCATAGCAGTGGCTGTGTCCAGACTCTGCAATGGGATATGTGGATGCCACTGGCAATGAAACAAGTCCAAACAGGCACAACTAAACAGAAAGCAGGAAATCTGAGTGAGAAGTCAATTCTTAGAGGAACTGCTTAAAAAAGAAACTTGTTCATCCCCTGCTTCTGAGCACTTTTATATTATATGAGAAGCAAATATAAAGCATCCAGACCAATTAGCTTTGGTTGTAGAAAAAACAGGCATCTATTTATTGTGTTATAGGATTATTATATCTCCTGTGTTCCTCATTAGTGCTTACAATACACTGATACCAGCCACCCATGCTTCGGAAGCACATGCCTTCTTTCTAGTTCTGTTTCTTTGAATGTCTTTCTCTGCCTCTTAATGCAGAAACCAGAGGACAATAATAAGGCTACATCCCACACACACATCTTTACATCGTGTTCTTTTTAATGATTTCAGTTTCATATTAAGTGGGTGTTTCTGTGCCAGAGTAAGTGCATGTCTTTGGGCTGGCCTCTCCTGTCTGACCTGTGAAAACCTAGAATTGCTTACAGCCCTTACCCTGACATCTTGTCACCTAGCTGGGGAAGTAGGATGCTTCAGGGAAGCTGTTTGGCACAGTGAGGAAGTTGTCAAGGCACGGCTACAGTCAGTGACAAATCAGATTTATAAGTAAGAAAAGTAAAGTGGTTGTTGGAAAAAATAGTAACATTAACAAAAGTGTTTTGATGGGGCCACATTGCAATGGAAGATGTCATTACGAAGTCAAGCATCAGAATTTCCACAGTGCGTTCCTCAGTGAGAGTAACTTTTTGCTTCCTCCATTCATGTCTTGTTATTGTCTTATGCAATTTTTCTATTGACAACTACAACCTGAAACCAGCTTACTTTTCAGCTGTTCATCATTTTGCTACTGTACACTAACTCAAGCATGTACAAGCAAAACTAAGTACAACGCAGTGACACATCCCGGATTGTTACTTGTGCAGCTTCAGCAATGACCAGGGTAGCCCAGATATAAATAAGAGGTAAATAATGCAGCTGCATAATATTGCATCAAAAGTTACTCCCCTGACTCTTCATTGTGATTAAAGTGATGTGTATAATATGGAGTAAAGGAGCTGATGACTTCTGTCCTTTTTGTGTTTGGGGCAATTAAAGTTAAGTGTCCATTGAAGTCTTTCATTAGCAATATTTTACATTTCATTGCCAAGGCATGTCATAGCCTTATATGAGAATATAAGAAAATAAGAATATCAGAGTAGGGGCGGGAGGGGGGGGGGGGGGGCAGGCAGGGGAAAAGGTGTCTGTAACATGCAAACTGCAAATTGCAGCACAAAGGGTTTAGTACTGCATTCCTTGCATATCTGGGACTCCTGTGCATCACAAAATGTTTAGTAGTGCATTCCTTGCATACCTGGGACTCCTGTCGATGTCTTATCCCAGTTTATGAGTTTTACTTGAGGTTTGCAAAGTAACAAGTGCATTAGTAGTAATGGAGCACACAGGTCTGGTTATATTTACACAGAAGTGGCAATTTAACCACGTGCAAATGAAACTCAAGCGAAAATGCAAACATTTAACTGGCATCTCAATATGCTGATATGGTAAAGTCCATCATGGAGAAAACCCCTCCAAGACTAGGTCTGAAGCTTTAGAAGGCAGGCATTCTGTATTACAGTGCTGGGAGCACAGGGGAATATTTCCTGTGAGCGTGCTCACCAAGTTACTCGAGGGTACACATCATATACAGTAGAGTACTTGCACATTCATAGTGTGTTACATACTCATTTTCATTCACGTATAGGATTGGTTTCAAGTTTCTTGCTTCTAATGCAAACTAGTACACACCCTCAGTGCTACTGAAGTTTTTTTACTTACTATGCATGCTCCCCAAGTTGGGGTTTGCCCTATTCCAGGACAGCTATTTGAGTTGGAGGTCGCGATCTCCCAGTGCCAAAATTACCTTTGTTCAACCAACTTGCTGTGGGTTTCAACACTTTATCAACTTGTCTCCTCTTGTGGCTAGAACTTCCTCACTTGAAGGCTTCTTTCTGCGTAACTTCAGATAACGGTGTTCTTTTCCCCATCCATTCTTTGTTTCCTGTCCTTCCCAAGGCTGACTCCCTTGATTAGAAGTCCCTTCATTTGTCATTTTTAACAGCTTCAGAAAGTCAGCTTGGCCTAAACTTTGTGCACAGATTTCTTTAACATATAGCTAAACATTAAATCAGAATGTGAAAATTCGGGAGTTCAGACATCTCGTCCCTTTGCTGAGCAAGCAACCTTCCCTGAACAGAATACTTTGATATAAATGTATATACAGTGGTATCTATACAGTGGCATCATTCAACACCTCTCCTCTCCCTCCCACCTTTTTTTTTTTTTTTCTTGAGGCTTTGAATCTTTTCAGTAGTACCGATCGTAGGAATTTTTCCATAGCTCATATAGAGTTTTCATGAATAATCCGTAACTGGCTATGCAAAGCCAACACCTTCACATTCTGAGAAATGCTCATAATTCCTTGAGAGTTTTAGGCTCCAGGAGGTGGCAAATAGCCTCTTCCCATTCAGACCCCAATTGTCTGTGGCCTTTCAGGATTTCAAGCCCCAAATATGTAACTGACTCCTGGATAATTTGAGCCTTATCCTTTGATACTCAACATCCACTATTTCCCAAGAAATTTAGAAGGCTTATGGTTAGGGAAAGACACAGTTCCCTAGTCTCTGCCGTGATCAGAGTATCATCCACATATTGTAGTACTGTTTCCTAATCATTTTCTTTTCTCCAAATTTCTAACTCCTTTGCCAACTGATTTCCAAAGATTGTTGGGCTATTTTTAAAGCCTTGTGGTAAAATTGTCCAAGTGTATTGGATTTTCCTTCCTGTTTCTGGGTTTTCCCATTCAAAAGTAAAAAGCTCCTGACTTTCGGTGTCCAGGGGAATATAGAAAAAGGCATCCTTTAAATCCAAAACTGTAAACTATTCCTGTTCCCCTGTAAGGGTTGTTAATAATGTGTATGGATTTGCTACTACAGGATAAATATTTTGAGTTATTCCTCTTAAATCCTGCACGAATCATTAATCTTTACCATTGACCTTTTTAACTGGCAAAACAGAGGTGTTGTATTTGGACTCACACTTCACAAACAATTTGTACTTAAAGAATTTCTGAATTATTGGTACCAACCCATTCCTAGCTTCCAGCTTCAGTGGATATTGTTTAATTCTCACCAGGGATGATCCAGGCTTTAAGTCAATCCTTACCGGTTTTGCCCTTTTGGATTTTCTTGGAACCTCTCCAGTCCATACAATAGGATTTACAGCATCTTCTACCTCCATGGGTATCTTTCCTTTCAGAGGACATATCCTGTAATAACAAAGCTGCTGCCTTGTCATATTTAGTCTCCAGAAATAAATTTTTTTATTTCCCTGTTTTAAAATCAGATTTCTGCTTCCAAATCTTGAGTAGATCTCTCCCTAATCATAGTTTTGGAGAATTTGGCAAATATAAAAACTGATGAGTAACCCACTGTTTTCCCATCTTCATTGTTAAAGGTTTAAAGAATGGCTGAGTTTCACAGGTCCCTGTTGCACCAACAATGCTTATACTCTTATTGCTCAGCTCCCCCTCTGAAGTGTTCAGAACAGAGTAGGTAGTCCCAATATCTACCAAAACCTCAACTTCTTCATTTCCTACCTCTGCTTTAACTAGAGTTTCCACTGGGAGAGACTCCTCTGGTCCCCCTCATTCCTTGCTTACTGGGAGCAAGGGTGCAGAGGAGATCTGATTCTGAAGTGGACACTCTTGTTTCCAGTGTCCATCCCTTTTGCAGTGTGCACATTGTTTATTGATTCCCAACCAAGGCCCAGGCCAGAGACCCCCTGTTGGGAGTTCACCCTGTCCTCAGTCCCTTCCACTGATTCTAGTATTTTCCTCTCATACTGCCACCAATCTAATATTTACTCTTTTGTTTTGACTATCTCTATTTCTATGTACAATTCAAGCAACATCCAACAACTTTCTCCAGTCTTGAGCATGATTTCCTTGTATTTTTTTGTAATTTTCTTCTACTATCGTCTGAGGATTGGCCCACAAATAGAGGGGCTAATTGATTTTGTCCTTCTTCTTCTTCAGGGGCAATATTTGTATATTTGTGGGTTACTTTCTTCATTCTATTCAGGAAATCTGTGGGGGATTCTTTTTTATCTTGCCTAATCTCATAAAATTCAGACATGTTTATTGCCGTAGGCATAGCATTTGAACTCCAAACAAAATCCAGTTCTGATATTGAGTTAAAGGTTGCCTTGGTCAGTTAGTATTTGGGTCCCAGTTTGGACCAGCTCAGGGGAAGTGATACTCCACAGTTCCTTGTGAAGTTCCTGAGTTAACTTGAGCTTCCACATTCATTCTAGCTGTCCAACAATTCATCTCCTTCTCAGTACTATCAAACAAAACCTACATTATCACCTCTATATTCTTCCAGTCTGGATCCTGTGTTTAAACATTATTTCAATAATACTAGCCACCTTCTCAGGGTTGTCCCCATAATTTCCAGTGGTTGCTTTCCAGTTATTGAAGTTTGTTATTGAAAATGGGACCCTCACTGTAATGCATCCTTCATTTCCCACAGCCTGGTGCAGGGAAGCCTATATAACTTCCCCTTGATTGGCCCACATCTGACTTGTATTGGGCTAAAACCTTCTGCCCTACTAAATTGCTGTCCTTGTTCACAGCCACTTTCCCTGACACCAGCTTCATCAGCTCGCCTGCAACCACTTTCTCTTATGCTGCTCACGTCATTAATATCATCGTCAGAACTCTCTCAGTCTCTGCTGGGGAGCAACCATTAACTCTAAATCGTCTTCTTTCTTTGTTCATATAATTTTAAACATCTCTGTCCTATACTTCAAGCAGAGCAGCACCTTTTCAAAGACCTATTCTTATCCTTTTCCAAAGCCAAGACAAAAGTATCACTGGAAGGAAATTTTTACCACACTCTTTTTGCCATTCAGGGTGGTTCTTTAAAGTGAAAAATGTATCAGCATATAAAGCTTTGTCCTATTTCTTTTCTTGCCTGAAAAACAACATCAGCTGTAACTTTATATTATAATTCAAAGTGCTGTTCATTGGCCATTTTTCTCCATCATCCAGTTTATACAACCGCCACCACTGATTACAGTATTTAACTAGCTTTCTTTTAGTTACATTTCCCCCAGAACCACCCCCTATTTGTTTCCAGTGTCCCAAAATACATCCCAACAGATATTTCTTTACTATACGCTCTTTGGACTGACCAACGCCCATTTTCTTTTAGTGCACTTAAAGTTTTATAACAATGCACATGTATTTAAATATATTCAGATGTTCAGAGTGTAATATACCAGACAGAAATATATATATACATATATATATATATATATGTATGTCCTTGTTTTGGCTGGGATAGAGTTAATTTTCTTAGTAGCTAGCTGTGTTTTGGCTCTGTTGATAGGACACTGATGTTTTTGGTTGTTGCTGGGTGATGTTTATACTAAATCAAGGACTTTTTGGTTTCTTAGGTCCTACCAGGGAGAGGGCTGGAGGGGCACAAGAAATTGGGAGGGGACACAGCCAGGTTAGCTGTCCTGAACTAGCCCAAAGGGTACTCTATACCATGGGATGTCCCAACTGGGGGGGAGGGGGGTTGGCCAGGGCCTGCTGGTCATTGCTGTTGTGTTGTGCATCATTTGTTTTCTTTCCTCCTTTCCCTTTGGATTTCATCCCTTCCCCCCTCTCCCTCCTTTTCATTTTAACTGTTAGTGTTATTATTATTGGTTTTTTTTCATTTTTATTCTATTTCAATTATTAAATTGTTCTTATTTCAACCCTCAAGTTTCACATTCCTTTCTGATTCTTCTCCCCATCCCTCTGGGTAAGGAGTGCGTGAGTCAGCGGCTGCATGGTACTTAATTACCAGCCAGCATTAAACCATGACTCTCTCTCTATATATATATATATGTTTAAAAAACCCAACAAAACATACATACATATATATGCATATATATACACACACACACACACACTTCAGTATGTCAGACAGAAATTTTAGCAGACAAATTGTTTCCAGGAGAGCCTTCAATAACCGAACCCAGTGGGACTTTCACCTTTACTTATGGGCAGGTATCGCAGACAAGAAAGAATGCCTTATGTCTGACCAGGGGGACTTTGCTTTGGAGTCTTTGGTCCAGGGATCAGAGGTCTTCCCCGAGAATCCCTTCGTGCTGGCTGTAATTCCTGTGATCCCACAGAGCTGCTGACGCTCAATAGCAGTGTCCCACCTGGGTTGCCAGAAAGTGATATTGTGAAGTCAGTCATGGAGAAAAACCCTCTAAGACTAGATTTGAAATTTTAGAAGGCAGGCATTCTTTAGATTAGATCTGAGGCCTTAGAAGGCAGACATATTTTATTACAGCACTGTGAGCATGCTAGTCTTAGAGGGTTTTTCTCCGTGACTGACTTTACGGTATCAGTACTTAGTGCACTCACTGTCAGAATTTGAAGTTGAGCAGCTAAGCAGGCCAAAGCACCAGAGGTAGGTTCAGAAAAAAATCCAAGCGCACTGGGCAAAATAACATTACCCTTTTGAAGACTTACACTAGTACAGTTGCTGATGGTACATCAAATCTGCAACCCAGCGACTCTGGATTGCAGCAGCATTTATTGTTGCTTTGATGTAGCCAGGGTGGTTTCCAGACTTTGAAGACCTGTTTATGGATACCCGCTCCACGTGTACAATAACCACTGGAGTAACTGTGAAATTATGGTGGTCGTGGGAGGGCTAAGCAAACCCTGTGCTCCCATGGTGTCATGAAGGGCTGAAACCCAACCTGAAAGTCTTCTGAGGTCCCCTTGTTTACCTAGACAAGACATAAAAAGGTTAGGACAAGTCACCAAGGTGAAGTACATTGTAGAGGTTGCTTGGAAGGCCAGAGCAGGGCCACACAACTGGCTAGCAGTCCTGGGACTAGCAAGGGGCTTCCAAATGGCCATGGCAGGCTGTTGCTGTGTCATTCACAATCCTGGCTATGGGAGCAAGTGTGGCCTTACTGGTTAGATACCAAACTGGGACATTGCTGTGTTCTGCTGCAGTCTGCTCATGTAGGCTCTGCTATTCCAGTTTACTGGAAATAATAATATTGTGATAATATTAATCAGTTATTCATAGAACTGGTGTGGTTTTAAATCTTGAGTGGATGTTTGCAGGAGTGCTGTTGTAAAGTTTGCTCATTTCTTACTGTGATCTCCAGAATCAGTGTGTAACAGAAATGTAGAAAACGTACTTTGCTGCTGACAAGTGGCTTTTCTATGAAGCAATTTCTGAACTTAGAGGACCTTCCCTGAGATCACAAAACGATCCAAGTGGGTCAAAGTGTGGCTTTAAACTATGTGGATACTTCAACTGGCAAGAGAAACTGGAAGCCTTTTGGGACTACTTGAAAACTCTGTGTGCTTATTCTGCATATGATGGACGGGCACGAACTTGCTTAGTTTGTGCTCTGACACAAAGACAAGCCTGGTTTGTTAGCTCAAGCCCAGCATCACATGAATGCAGTCATACATTTTTCAGCTTGGAGTGTCTGTCTGCTATAGCGCACATATGTATATATCTGTGGGAAAAATAAGCACAAGGAGGAACCTTTCCCCTACAAACGTAACTGAAAACTCCAGATAAGTTGGTCAGAAGTAATTAATGGATTATGCGCATCGATGTGCAAGAATAGGAGCATGAGGGCAGAAAACAGGAGGTGCTGAGGGTGCCTCAAACAGCCGTAGCTGAGGGGGGCCGTGCTGCCTGGCCCAATGGGTGCTGTGCCATGTTCCCCGCTGCACAGTAGGTGACAGATGAAACGCCACAAATCCTCCCTGCCCTGTGGAGCCCACACTAGGCATGCTTCCCCAAAGGTTAAACAAGCAAAGACCTTCCTAGCAAAACTGCCTCACTTCGGGGTTTTTTCAGAGAGAGGGCAATGTTTTTCAGTCTGGGCAGGCATGCTTAAAGTAAAAAAAAAAAAAAATCTGGGAAAAGAGTGAAAGCAGGTATTAGCTAAGCAAAAGGAGCACACGCACAGTGCCTTTGGAGATGTGGCTGGCAGAGAAACGTCGTTTCTCTGTCTCAGCTGGCCAGGAAGGCAGCTTTCATGGCAGAAGCTGTCAGCAATGTCAACGCCATGCCTGCAGGCCCAGCCTAGCGCAGGCACACCGGGGCTGCAGGCACACGGGTGGCTGCAGGCAAGAGGCACACCGGTGGCAGCAGGCACAGTGGGGCTGCAGGCACAGCGGGGCTGCAGGCATATGAGCAGCAGCAGGCACATGGGTGGCTGCAGGCACACCAGGGCCGCAGGCACAGCGGGGCTGCAGGCACACTGGGGCAGCAGGCATATGGGTGGCAGCAGGCACAGTGGTGGCAGCAGGCACAGCGGGGCAGCAGGCACAGCATCAGCAGCAGGCACAGCGGGGCTGCAGGCACAGCGGGGTTGCAGGCACAGTGGGGTTGCAGGCACACGGGCTGCTGCAGGCACACTGGGGCAGCAGGAATATGGGTGGCAGCAGGCACAGCAGCAGCAGCAGCAGGCACACCGGGGCAGCAGGCACAGCGGAGCCACAGGCACAGCGGGGCAGTAGGCCCACTGGCGGCTGGTGGGGTCAGGGGCAGCGTGCCCTGCAGCCGGCCCATGCTCCCAGGGTGATGCTTGGGCTATGGATTTTGTACAGAGGGGCTACCACAGCATGCCTGTTTTCATGCCTGCGCACTCTTTACCTAGCAGACATGCCTGCGGCACGTTCAGGACAGAAGGGGAGTACAGAGAGGAGAGTGAGTGTTGCCCCTGCCACCATTAATTCTGTTTTTCCTGGCTGCCAGACAGTGCCCCTCTTGTTTTGGATGCTCACTTGCTTCTCCGGTCACCTGCTTGCCACTGGTTGGTGGGTGCGATATGGGGACAAGAGCATGGCCCCCGCCTGCCCATGGGCTGCATGCCACACACTGCCCTCACTGCTCTGAAGCACCTGCTGGGTGCAGCCCATGCACCCACCCCATGCTGGGGCATTGCTGTAGCATCCAGCAGCACAAGGGCAATGGCTAGAGGGGAGTGCACAAAGGCACTGAGGCACTGAAAATAAACAACTTACAGACCCGTTCCTTCGTTCCTCAGGGAGACCTTGCAATGAGGCTTGAACAACCTTGAAAGAACCATACAAGACTGCAAACGGTTTTGTGATTGGCTGTGTGACTGACTAAAGGCAGAAGCATTTTAAAGTTCTTTGAGCATGTTTCTGTTCTTGAATTATTTTGAAATTACTTTCTAAATACTTTCACATGTTGTGTAGCTTCTTCTTCCCTAACTGGAGTCACTTTGGCAGTCCTTAAATCCTAAGTTATTTGTTATAATATTACTAGGAGTGGATAAGGCCATTCAAAAATGAAATACCTTCATTTTTAGAAAAGTTAGTCTTATGGAATAGGCCAAGATATTTTTTAGGTATGTGAAAAAGCATGCTTGCTTTGTTTTTGTTAACATTCAAGTTGGCTCAATAGTAAAGAAAGTTCTTTGCAAATATATTTTTGTATTTCAGAACTGGGTTGCCATGACTTGTGAGGCTGTTTATAATCCACAACTTTCTTGACAGCTGCATGAACACAAAATTGTTGTGTCTGAAAATGATGAAAATGTCATAAGTCTCTATGGATGAATGAGAAATTTTAGCTGGTCTTTATTATTCTGCTATTCTAAACCACCAGTCATTAACTACTTTCTCAGTTTTCTTACACCTTTTTTCCCAAAAGTGATAAGCACACATAAATCTTTTAGGACAACTCTGACCATGCAGGGATTTAAATTTATGCAAGCAAGACTGAAGCTTTACAATTTCCAGGATGCATTTTAGCAGGTAAATTTTGTTAGACATAGTGCCCTTGGATGACAATTCAAACAAGAGAAACAAGTTTACAGTCATTTGCCTACTGAGATTTGCAAAATCATGCATGCACGTGTACACATACACACACACACACACACATTGCATTTGTACATACACACAGTAGTGCCTTTACCAATCTTTAACTGGAAGCCAAGACAGGTTATAGAAGGTCACCAAAAAGCATATTGCAGTGGGCTCAGACAAAGGGCAGGGGTAGTGGAAGGATATCTGTATGAAATAAAGACAGATAACAGACAACCTTTTACTGAACTTGCTTAATCCAGGAGGAGATTTGCTGGCAGATGGTGGAGAGGGAGCAGGAGACTGTCCCTGCCTCCTCCTGTGTGGCACATACTTCATGTTACATGCAAAGGGGGGAGCTGTGTAGCCTCTCCAATCCACCCCATGGCTGTAGTGATCTCTGCCTAATCCATCACAGATTTAGAACTCACCCCAAGTGGGGCCATGTGAAATCACTCCATCAAAACTCTACAGCCAGGAACAATTGTCTGAAATTAAGACCAAGAACATCAACATGCATCCTTAGGTTGATTAATGAAACTGCTGAAAGACTGTGAACCTGTCTGCATGTTCTTCGTGAGGTCTGATACATACTACATGATGACAAAGGCACTGGCGGCCTTTATCTTCAAAGATACTACAAGATCTACAGTATTATGAAAGCAGTAGGCCATCTGCTCTGATGTCTTCTCCAGCAACAGTGAGCAGCAGGTGCTGACAAGTATAGAAACTGAGCAGACATAGAAAAACCTTTCTGTAGTATGCCCTTCTTGTTTCCAGCAATCAGGGCTTTAGAGACTGTCTGTGCTAGAGGTTGTGTCCAGAGCATCACAGCTAACTGTCATCAGTGGATCTATTGCTCATCAGTCTGTCTGTTGTGTTATTGGACTTGCAAATACTTTTGGCTTCTACATCATCCTAAATGATGTGGTTAAATTTCTTGTGCCCACTAATCTTGTGCTTTCAGAAACAGTGATTATTGTTCTCTCCAGTACTCCTTATTTTACAGATCTCTATCAGCAGTGCTCAGGGACATCCATTCCCCTGAGGTTCTGGGTCTGGCTACTTGTACATTGATGTTGCTTAAGCCATCAGTCGGTGCAGATATTTTGAGCTTGGTGGATGCCTGCAATAGTAAAGAACAGCAAAATGGAGATTCCTTCCAGTAGGAACAAGTGCATTTTCTCTGTCAAAGTTTTACAACCGGGAACCATGAAATGAGATAAACTGAAGTAAATTATGACAAACCTTCCTGAAATAAATACCTGTGTAGCAAAGGGAATGAGCATTTTCTCAGGACCACTTGTCAATGTAGAGCTAAGCCAGAGCAGGTACAGCAGCCACTTAAACTTGATGGATAGATTTATCTAGGGGGGTCAGCTGCTGAATAAATGGAGTTCTGGCAGTGATTAATTTTGGCCAGTAGTTACTAAAAACACATGAAAAATAGCAGACAGAGTTTATAGTACAAAATACCTACCATTAATATCTGTCATGATGCTGGAAAGACCCTGAAGTATCTTAGAGCAGGTTTGCTTTCCTTCTAACAGGAGGGTACTCAAGAGAGGAGTTAAGATAAAGTTCTTTCTTAGACTATAAACAGGCTAGAAGGCTTAGCATACTTAAAATTACCTAGCAAACACTGGCAAACCCTAGCTTACAGTAAGGTCATTTCTGTGCAATCTGCTGCTGTATTTTGCTTTGAGCAGGGAAGACAGTATTTCACAGAGCGGTTATCAGAGACAGAGCAGATATACTCCCAGGAGTCATCGGGCCATGCACTGCGTAGTAGAAACTGTACATTCACAGTACCAAAACAAGTATAGCCAAAGTGGCAAGAGGTGAAGTTGAAGAGGCTGGAAACAAAAGTGCTGAGGTACTAACAGATTGACACCTGTTCTTACCTCTGCCATCAAGAGAGGTTTCAAAGAATGTTTATCAATATGGTTATAGGTGCTTTATATATATGTATATATATATGAAAAATATATGTATATGAAACAACTATATTGGTTATGTATCGGTTATAGCAATTGTTTCATGGGATACAGCACTCCTCAAACTTTGATTCTTCTAGTTGCGCAAAAGATGCAACTAATTTAGTGTTCCAGTCAGTATTTCTATCTCCTGGTTGCTAAGCATCTCATAAGTACGACAGCCAGCCTACATATATGTATGTACGATGATACATACACATTTACACACACACATATAATGGACAACCTGATAGATATGTACAATTGATTTCTGCCTAATATACGCTTATTTGAAATGCTACTGAGGGCGTGTAAGATGGTGTAGTTCCTATAAAAACTATTGTGAAGTCTCCTTTTCTTTTTAGGTAACGTTACTTGTGGAAGGCCTTTGGAAGTAAAAAAAATTATTTTATTATTTGAGGACAATTAAAAATGCAGATTTTCTTTGGATCCGTGTTTTTACTCATCCCATTAAATGTTGGCCACCTGGACATTTTAATCAGGATTATGGTGTCTAATGGGATTAGTTAGATAACAGTTCTTGTTAATTAGGGTGGGTGTCTGCTCCACTAGGTTTTTCTGGAAGGCACGTGGGTGCATGAAGCAGAATACTTTGAAGGACAAGTGACTGTGTGAGACCAAGGTCAGAGGTAGGATGCTGTGGGGTATGTGAGAGTAGAAACATGAGTGTTAACATGGAAGTGCTTTTTAAACCAGTCGATTAAAAAGTCACTAATAGTAATCATGTCTATTCAACTGCTATTCAAAGTATATTCAAATTTATCTGTTGAATTTGAAGAGATGATGGGCACAGAGTACAATAAAAAAAAAACCCAGACAAAATTACAAGGAGAAAACTCATCTTGAAGAAGTTATTAGAAAATAGCTAATGGATTTCTTGCTTTGAATAGTTTTGAGTTCAAGATGTTTGCATTCTGCTGGGTACCATAACTGGTTGAGAGAGTTTCAGTCGTATGCACCTGAGACCCATTTAGATTTTCTGTCTACTTAAGTCCAGAATTTTTTGCACTTCCCAAGAACACAGAACACAAAGAGATGCTGATTCTTTACTTAGAAGGAAGGACAACAGTTCAAAATAGTAGTAAGATAAATTAGAATGTAAAAGAGTCTGATGAAAGCCTGAGAACATTTAAACTAGGAAGAACAAAGCTGCCCTACATATATTGCAGAGAACAACCCTATGCTCATGGGGAGAGACAAGATGATATCATTGGTTTTTTGCATAATTTATTTTCTAATGTCTATAATATGTGATAAAGCATACTTTTGTGGAGAGGGCCCAATACTTTTAAACCTAGGCACTGACATTTGGATCTAGTTTAAAGAAGTATATGTAATCAGCTATAGGGAACCTTTCCAAAACTCTAAGATATGATGCCAGAGAATCTGAGAAGTTACTGTGTTGAATTGACAGACTGTACTTAAAAAAGCAGGGGCTGCCTAGGAGCCCACATCTGTATAGGCCTTAGTCTAACGGGATGCCATTTGCAGTGGCTCCTATGTATTACCAAAACTAAAAATTATAATGATGAGACACAACAGGGTACTGGCTTTGTGATACTCAGAACTGGATCCAAAGCCTCAAACAAACCTGCATGTGCAACTTGCAAAGCATGGTATAATATCAGAATATATGGAAAAAGACTTTGTAGCACTGGAATTTTATACTTTCCACAGTTACAAGACAGCACATCCACCTTGTTCTAGTGTTATGAGAATTAACACCAAGAGCTTACAGTGAATGATACAGACAGCCTCTGGCTGCTGTATGACCAGTGTAATCATATTGTTAGCTGCTGGTCTGAATATACAACACACATGAGAATAAGAATATGAAGAAGCTTTTGTGCTCATAGTATTACAGGAATATCTCCCCCTCAGAATTATAAACATGATATTTACAAATACCAAAAGTAACATGTATTGCAGGGAACTATGTACAAGATTCCTTTACACTTTTTAAATAGATTATTTTCTTTTTTAAAAATAAAACCTAGTATGCATGTGGAGAACATAATTAAAGTACATTTGTCTTACCTAAAATTAATTGATTCCATAAAGTCTATTTGAGGGAGGACAAAGAAGAAGTGATGATTAAATGTAACTTCAGCCAGTCAAAGAAATGAAAACTTCCAAGCTGTCTGTTCACAGTGAAAGGAGGTGATACAGGGACAGGATGCAGTCTTCTGAAGTGTTCAGCCTATATTTGGCCAGTTGGGTAGGCCTGAAGTCCATCCCTGTCCTTGCCTGCTGCTTTCAATTTGTTGGCTTCAGCTCTTCAGAAACATATGACTGACAGGAAATAAAATCTGGTAAACTTAGATGTGATTTTGCCCATTTGAATTTGGAACTCACTCTTCTCCCACGGGTATCAGTATGAGTTGTACATTTATTGAAGGGACAGTTATATCATAGATTCATAGAATCATAGAATAGTGTGGCTTGGAAAGAACCTTAAAGATCACCTGTTTCCAACCCCCCTGCCATGGGCAGAGACTCACGTTTTTCAAAGTCTCAATCATGGCATATAGGTAATGCATATATTACTTTATTTCTGAAATATCGTCTCTGGACCCCTGAGGAGACAGTATGAATGACCAGCAGTGTTGCCAGGCATGGCATTCACTGAGGGTCCTGGCACCCATCATCTGTTCTGGATAAATCCTCTGCTATATGATTCAGTAGCATGAATCACAAGTTACTTTCTGAAACAGGTTAACCATTCCCATCTTTATCTGTGCAATTCATTTGGGGTCATAATATTTTATTTTCAGCTTTGTGAGCTACAAGTGCAAAGTGGTTGGTTAGCATATCACTGTCTGCACACATTTATTTACCTGATAAAAATTACACAACTACATTGCTAAAAATAACCTGAACAGAACAAAATGAGCCTCATCACCCTCACCACTTCACTATTAAAGTGTGATTGAACAAGTGAAGAAAGATACCTTAAAAATTATTTGTTGATTTGTCCTTACTTTCCCAGCAATAGAGTAGTTCCAGAATCAAACACAGTCATCTGTTAATGGGATTTACAGGTGTTTTTCCCAGTCAAACTGTCACAGCATAGCCAGCCACATGTGTGCATTTTAGTTGATCATTGCTTGAGAAACACTTAGCAGTTGTGATATTTTAAAGGGGTTCTCCTAAATTCCCTCAGAAGTTACAGTTGATAGAGACTACAGATAAGCTAATAACACTAGACTCAGGGGACATTTGACAAACAAAACTGCAGGTGTGAAGCCTGGACAGAGCTGCAAGTTTTTCTTGCCAGCCTTTCAAAAGGTTCATTATAACCTTGTGCTGTAGGCTTTAGAGGTGCTTGAGTTTCAGTATGTGCTTGTGGCCTTAGATTTTCAGCTTTTGTCTGAGGAAGGTTGAGGAGTATTTTAGCTTAGTTTAACCTTGGATATGGAGGGAAAATACTTTTCCTGTGTTTGCTGATGTGGTTTGCGCCACGTTTCTGGAATCTGACTCATACAGTCAGAGTCAAGGGCAATTTCAAGATCATGATACATCAGTGAAAGTAATCAGAGAAAGAATGTGAGCTGGCACTTGCATTAATGCTGGCTAGTAATTAATAGCATAGCTACAATCTTGCTGGCTCCTCTAATAATCTGCAGGCTTGAGCCAGAGCTTCTGCTTTCTTTTCTGCCTGCCTGACCTTGAGTAACTATGCCATCCCACCCTTCTGAGCAGTTGAGGAGTAGACTATTTTGGCTGAAATTAGACAGCCCCAGATGGTACTGTAATGCTCAACACCTGCTATGACTCCTTCAGTTCTTGTTATCTCTGCCACAGCTTTTATACATGTCTTTTTGGAGTCTGTTCAGTGGAGCAGGGCGAGGATGGGAGGGAGGGAGGGAGGGAGGGAGGGAGGGAGACTCATCTTGTCCCGCTCAAGGCAGATGGAGGGACATAGTATTTGCTTGGTGCTTCATGCTTGCATGGCTGGAGTGCTGCAATGGTTGGCTGTAAACTCTTCAGGAGGGATAGGCAAGGAAGGAGAGGTGGTAGGGTAGCCCTGTATGTTAGGGAGTGTTTTGACTGTCTAGAGATTAATGATGGTAAAAACAAGATTAATTATGGTAAGAGCAAGATGGAATGTTTATGAGTAAGGATCAGGGGGAAGGCCAACAAGGCAGATATCCTGGTGGGATTCTATTATAAAACACCCAACCAGGTTGAAGAGGCAGATGAAACATTCTATAAGCAGCTGGGAGAAGTCTCATGATTGCTAGCCCTTGTTCTCATGGAGGACTTCAACTTACCATATGTCCACTGGGAATACAGCACAGCAGAGAGGAAACAGCCTAGGAGGTTCCTGGAGTGTGTGGAAGACAACTGCCTGACACAGCTGGTCAGTGAGCCAAGCAGGGGAGATGCCCTGCTGGACCTGCTGTTTAGAGAAGGACTGGTGGATGATGTGGTTGGTGGTCAGAGGCTGTCTTGGGCATAATAATCACAAAATGATAGAGTTTTCAATTCTTAGAGAAGTAAGTAGGTGTGTCAGCAGAACAGCTCCCTGAGACTTCCAGAGGGCAGACTTTGGTCTGTTTAGGAGACTGGTTGACAGAGTCCCTTGGGAGGCAGTGCTGAAAGGCCAAGGGGTCCGGGAAGGCTGGGCATCCTTCAAGAAGGAAGGCTTAAGGGGCAGGAGCAGGCCGTCCCCATGTGCTGAAAGATGAGCCAGCAGGGAAGAAGACAGGCCTGGCTGAGCAGAGAGCTTTGGCTGGAACTCGGGGGGGAAAAGGAGAGTTTACCGCCTTTGGAAGAAGGGGCAGGCAACTCGGAAGGACTGTAAGGATGTTGTGAGGTTATGCAGGGAGATCAAAAGGTGAAAGCCCAGCTGGAGCTCAGGCTGGCCGCTGCTGTAAAAGATAATACAAAATGTTTTTACAAATACATTAGAAACAAAAGGAGGGCCAAGGAGAATCTCCATCCTTTAGTGGATGCTGGGGGGAACGTTGCCACAACGGGTGAGGAAAAGCCTGGGGTACTTAATGCTTTCTGTGCCTCAGTCTTTAATACTAAGACCAGTTACCTTCAGGGTATGTAGCTCCCTGAGCTGGAAGACAGGGATAAGGAGCAGCATGAAGTCCCCACAGTCCAGAAGGAAACAGTCAGTGACCTGCTGCTCCGCTTGGACACACACAAATCTATGGAGCTGGATGGGATCCATCCAAGGGTACTGAGGGAGCTGGCAGAAGAGCTCGCCAGGCCACTTTCCATCATTTATCAGCAGTTCTGGCCAACCAGGAGACTAGAGGTCAGCCAGTGTGACGCCCACCTACAAGAAGGGCAGGAAGGAGGATCTGGGGAACTACAGGCCTGTCAGCCTGACCTCGGTGCTGGGGAAGGTCATGGAGCAGATCATCCTGAGTGCCATCACGTGGCATGTGTGGGACAGCCAGGGGATCAGGCCCAGCCAGCACGGGTTTGTGAAAGGCAGGTCCTGCCAAACCAGCCTCATCTCCTTCTATGACAAGGTGACCCACTTGGTAGATGAGGGAAAGGCTGTGAATGTTGTTTACTTAGACCTTAGTAAAGCTTTTGACATTGTTCCCTGCAGCATTCTCCTGGAGAAACGCTGCTCATGGCCTGGATGGGTGTGCTCTGTGCTGGGTGAAAAGAAAGTGGCTGGACGGCTGAGCCCAAAGAGTGGTGGTGAGTGGAGTTAAATTGAGTTGGCAGCCAGTAACACGTGGTGTTCCCGAGGGCTCAGTATGGGGCCAGTTCTGTTTCATATCTTTATCAATGACTGGGATGAGAGGTTCGAGTGTGTCCTCATTAAATTTGCAGACAACACCAAGCTGGACGGGAGTGTTGATCTGCTGGAGGGCAGGAAGGCTCTGCAGAGGGATCTGGGCAGGCTGGACAGTTGGACTGAGGCCAGTTGTATGAGGTTCAACCAGGCTCAGGGCTGGGTCCTACACTTGGGTCATAACAACCCCAGGCAATGCTACAGGCTTGGGGCAGAGGAGCTGGAAAACTGCCTGGCAGAAAAGGGCCTGGGGGTGCTGGTTGGTGGCCAGCTGAACATGAGCCAGCAGTGAGTGCCCAGGTGGCCAAGAAGGCCAGCAGCACCCTGGCTTGTATCAGAAATAGTGTGGCCAGCAGGACAAGGGAAGTGACCATCCCCCTGCACTGGGCACTGGTGAGGCCGCCCCTTGAATCCTGTGTTCAGTGTTGGGCCCCTCACTGCAAGAGGGACACTGAGGTGCTGGAGTGTGTCCAGAGAAGGCAGCGAAGCTGGTGAAGGTTCTGGAGCACAAATCTTATGAGGAGCACCTGAGGGAACTGGGGGTGTTTGGCTTGAAGGGGAGGAGACAAGAGCTCTTTACAGCTACCTGAAAGTAGGTTGTAAACAGGTGGAGGTAGTCTCTTCTCCCAGATAACGAGTGATAGGACAAGAAGGAATGGCCTCAAGTTGCACGAGGGGAGGTTCAGATTGGATATTAGGAAAATTTTTTTCACCAAAAGGGTGGTCAAGTACTGGTACAGGCTGCCCAGGGAAGTGATAGAATCACCATCCCTGGAGGTATTCAAAAGATGTATAGAATTGGTACTTAGGGACATAATTTAGTGATGGTCTTGTCTGTCCTGGGTTAATGGTTGGACTTGATATTAAGTGCCTTTTCCAGCTGAAATGTTTTTATGATTCACCCACACACCAGTTGCAGCACATTGAGCATGAGCACCCTGCAAGCCATGGGATGGTACTAACTCTCATCAGAGTAATTTTTCTTGTATGCTGATCTAGGAGAGACTGAAGACTCACATCTCAGCACAAATACATCATCTGACTTCCGTGGATCTTCCAAAACTGAGAGTTTTCATGGAATTTTTTCCCTCCTCCCTCTGTGACTGCAGATATTGAAGGCACTGTGAGCCACTGTTCTTGATATGCTGACAACAATATATTTATGAAACAACCCCATGTTTACACTAGTTTTAGTAGAAAGACCTCATCTGTACAGCCTTCTCTTAAAACATCTTCCAGTACCTGAAGGCTCTTCCTGGCTAAGCGTATCTTTTCCAGTAGCTGCTGAGGACGTGCCTGACATTACTATGGCTGACAGAAGGAGCCTGGGGTTGTAGCCCAGCTGCTTTCTAAGGTACTCACAGAAAGATCAGCTTAGTGGACCAGCCTTGTGTCGTAAGTAGAATGTGCTGTTAAATCAGGCTCCCCCACTTCTAGTTCCCTTAGGGCAGATCCATGGCTGGAACTAATAAATGGCAGGATGTCAGTCTGGTTCTCCTGATAGACTTGGTTTAGTGGTTTCTGAAGGTCACTGGACTGATTTTATTTCAAGGGGTTATACATTTATTATTCTTCCTGACCATACCATGGCAGCAGAGCAGGACAGATCTTCAGATGCTGCAAGCCAGCATAGCATCACTGACACCATTTTACCCAAAATAAAAAGCTGTGGAAACCCTAAGCGCCTGGGGTTTGGCACACAGCAGTTTGTGGATGAAATGTGCTTGTGACCTCTGGACCCAACAGCAGTCTGAAACTGAACAGGCTGTCTGCAGGCAGTGGTGACTGCCTCCTGTGTACATCAACAAAAGGGTAGCAATCCTGCCAAATGAATCCACATTACTAAATAGCAATGAGGGGGAAAAAAAAAAAAGGGCCACAGTGTCAGGAGAATGCGACATGCTTGCAGGGTATCTGCTAAATTTTCAGTACATATTGTCTGATCCCTTGGAAGCTGATGCAAGTATCTAATTGCTGGAGACAGCACAAAAAGTTGTAATCAATAAATTAAGAAATGTGTTCAGAAGAAATCTGGCATGAGAACTTCAGTTCCACCAGAAAGCAGTCATTGGTTTTAGGATTCCCAGTACATGAGATGGTGTGTGAAATGGTAGAATATCTTACATAGCCAGGGCGATACTTTAGTATCAAGAAACAGTAAAATAAAGTTTCAAGATCTGCTCAGGGTAAGTCTCTTTAGACCATGGGGTTTATTATTTTTGATCATTTTACAAGTACTTAATGGGAAAAAATATTTTCCCTCCACATAGTATAGCTCCAAATAAAATATTCTGCAAAAATTAGACTGTTAAACAGTATCTAGTGTATGCATATATAAAATTGGAAAACCATGAAAGGATTGTCAGGTGGTATTCTTCCAAAGTCTCTATTTTATTTACCTCAAAGATGACTGTAACATGCAATTTTAAGACAGTCATGTTGGATTTAATGAAGGTTACTTGGTGAAATGCAGAGCTCAGCTAATTTACACTCTTGCTGAGGATCTTGCCAGGGTAAATGACTGACTTCATCAGTAATTACGATGCAAGAAGACATCCAGCCACTGCTGCAATAGAAGACATTTTACTTTCCTGGAGAAGGTATCTGAACAACTTACTTTTGTTATCTTTCCTGACCAGGGTAAGTTCCTGAGGCAGTTTCTCTCCTGAAAACAAGAACTGGTGTTGGGATGAGATGCTACAAGGAAGAGATTATGTGGCGCGGTTTTTAATCCTCTTTATTTCAAGATAAGTATGTTCTTGCAAATAAAGCATGTTGTACTTAGAAATCCATAGATGGGATCCATCTGACTAAACTATGCTGTGGATATTTATTTGCACTGTAGATAGCAGTTTCTGAGCTAGTGACTCTAGAGTCCTTTAGAGTCAAGAGAAAAATAGATGCTGCTAGCACACAACTAATCTCGTCCTAAATCCAAATGTGAAAGTGGGTCAGATTAATGACATCCTTGACATGTAGGACACACAAGAAATACATTAGATAGAATTACACTTGCAGAAAACCAGGAAAGAGTTCATGTGCTTGTTTTACATGACTTCAAAGTGAAATGATACCGGGTCCTTCTGAACTGTCAACAATAAATCACCTGCGGTCCTCCAGGACCCTCTGCTCTCCAGTCTCAGTTTTGAGACATCGTCCTGATCCACTGAAATAAAAAATGACCTCCCATTTACACAGGCTTTTGCTTAAACATATTTCAAACATGTGCTGTTCCAGTTTCTGTGACAAAAAAATCCATGATGATGGGTGATACAAGTTTGCCTTTCAATCAGGTTAAGTCAATTGAGCAAGGTTAAGATTACTGGAAAGACTAATACACTTGAAGGCATGCTATCACTGAAGTCACATGTGAAGTACAAGCAGTTCCTGGAAAGTCTTTGTGAATTTCCAGAACAGCTTCATAAAAGTTACCTTACACTTAGCTTACAGTCCAAACCAAGATAACCCTATGTCTCTGAAAGTATTTCATTTCACACTTCCATATATGCTTCACATTTTCACTTTGTCATGAATTCATTAAGTTCAAGGATCTCAATGTCTGAAGACAACATCCACAATGTCAATAGGCTATTTGCTGTCATATGAAACTCCTCAGGGGTAGCCTTGACATGCCAGTAGGTATCTGGGACCTTCTTATGTTTGTTCAGTTGCATAACTTTATCACATATTTTTAGCATATGTTTTTAGCATTTATAATAAATATTGTGTTTATAAGTATATTATTATGCTTTTTACCTAACAATGATTTCTGATTTCTTAATTTTTATTTTTTTTTCCAGCTGAGGGCATGCCAAAACCAGATTGCTTGCTTCTGCATTACTGGTAGGTCTGCCAGCAAGCTTATTGTCATGTATCGTCATTAGCATGCACAAATGTGTCTTGATTCTTCTGTGTATTATGCTAACAATTTACTTTATCCAAAACTTTATTGAACTGGATTTTGTTAGATACCACCGAGAACCTCAATATATCCATATAACATGTTTGTATTGCTGTTTTCCCTCCAAGTTCTATACATCTTGATTCATGCTTTCTGTACTTCCCTGATTCTGGGAGTGATGTAACTAGCCATATCTGTAAGTTCACTGAGTAAATTGTTCAGTGCTCACTGGCTTGAAAAGTTAATTAACTTTCAATACATTTGAAGCACTTACAAAACAAAGCATACCAGCCGAATGTAAAGCAATTTCATCTGTGGTTTGGCTTGCTAAAATGAAGTTGCGTTTGTCAACTGTCAAGGCCAGTAAGGCTAATTTAAAAGCATGCCTTTAGTGCGTTAGATACCCTGAGTCTGAAGGTGACTTCAGTTCTTTGAGTGCTTTTTATTGCCAAGGTTTGTATAAATTGGAATACTTCATAATTATATGTCTTGAAATGTGCTTCTACTTGGTTTTAAAGTGCCTACTGTGGCTTGGTGTTAAAACTGAGATATGATGCATGCTACTTGCAGAATTTCAAAAATCTCATTGATCTAGATGTTACACTGCATTTCGTCATTGGCCTGACTGACATTTCATCATTGGTAACTGACACAAGTAATGACTGTACTAACATACCACCAGGTTACCAAATATTTTGATTCTCCTTTAGTAGAAGACGACTTGTTCCTTTTCTTTCCTTTTTTTTATTTTATTTTTCTTTAATTCTTTATTTCATTAGTTGTCTCCTTGTAATGTTTTTTTTTATCTGAATATAATATTTTTGGTAGAAAAGCAATGGAATTACATATATGCAGTTCTACAACTTTTAGCAGAATGTTTATTGCATTTTGCTGCCATATCTTTCTTTAAGTATCCTCTATTGATTATAATGAGCTGCTGCTCATTTACTGTCTTGAAAGAATTCCATGAAAGTCATAAGGAAGGAGATTACTTACTTTATCTAATAATGGCTGGGCAAATCCTGAAATGCCGATCAAGTCCATAAAACTGTTATTTTTAATCTTCACCTCAAGATATTCTCCTCACTCACAGTAATTTCCGGATTTACCCAGGCGTTAACAGCTTGCACATTTGTATTCATAAATACAGGCTGGTGGTATGCATGCTCCAATGTCTATTCTAAAGTACTCCAGTGATTTCAGTACTGAAAGATAGCCTATCTGCTTTTAATTAATAGGCTGAAGTTCCTGAAAGGACAATGAAATAACTGAGTAGATAAAGAAAGCTTTTAAAGCAAGAAAAAAAGAGTCAGTCTTTCAAAAGGGAAGAGCATATAGCAAGTGCACCAGTTGATCATAAATAGCTGTTTCTCTGAAGTACTTCCAACACAATGAATGTCTTCTTGTAAATCACAAAATAGCAATGTCATGATAAATTATGATATACACAGTGTTCACTCTTCACTGAACTTGGCTGGCACTTAGGTGCTTCATTCCAGCTCAGGATCTATCCTCTTCAGATTAAAGAGCTGTTATAATTTACTGTTTGTTTAAAAACAGATTAATTATATGCCCCCTGTTTTCTCAGAGGCAGACTTCATTCTGCCTAGTCTGAGCTATTAAAAATGCTGGCATTGATGCTCTAGCTGAAAGATCAAAGACACAAAATCCAACAACTCTGACATAAAACAGATACCATATTTTAGACAAAGTTCCATTTGGCATGGGTTCTTTAACTGATAAAGACACAGCATATCAGAGATAAGAAAAATGAAATGGCCGTGACTTTGCACTGTCGACTATACTGTATTTGCTATAGCTGGAAAACAGCATAGTGAACAGACAAATTAAAAAAATTGTTTTAGTTCCCAGTCAGCCACTTATCTCTTTTTCACCTTTTGTAAACATTAGATTAACTGTAAAGAGATTACTTGAGATACTGGCATATAATTTCTTTGTCTGGCACTGCCACACTACAGCATTATTATCATCAACATCACTGTAATGCTTCCTAGTTTGTGGCTGATACCATTCCTCATTCAGGAATACTTTCATGGAACCTTTTCCCAATGTGTGCATGGAGTTGGTGTCAGTGACTCAGCAGGTCTGCTTTGGCTTGGCCCCTTGTCATGCCATGTCTATACTGCAAATAAAGCAGAGCTAGAGAATGGTCTAACCCAAGTCGCCAACTAGCCATGTTCACACTACATGTCATTTGATCTTCTGGGTCCCGTGCAGTTCTTGTGGCCCACAAGACTAACCTTTGTGTGCTTTTTTGGTTTTCAGTTCAGGGTATCTGAAATAATGTGATCACTGTTTTGCAAAGTACCAGTGGCATCAGCAGTATGAAACTGAAATGAGGATAGAGAAGTGACCAGGATAATGTTGGAGGAGGAGGCAGGGTGCAGAAGGCCAGACCTTACACAGTGATGGTGATGCTGCCTAATGGATTCCTAGCACAATGCTGTAGGTGTTGCCACCTTCTGTGTTCCTTTTCTCCTGGAGGCTTTGTGAACACACGCATTGTGCTGGCCCTAAAAATAATAGTTTAGTTCCTTATTGCCTCATAAATATTGATTTAATTCAGGAAAAGAACCTCACTTCTCCTTCTGTCCTGGCAGGTTTAGCCCCAAATTAGAGCTTTAAGCTGAAAGGAATGCACTGTTATTAATTGGTTCTGGTTGCCAAACAAGAAACCATTATTATTACTCTTTCATCCAGGTTTGCTCCATGTTGATCTGGCAGCACCATGTGAGAAAACTTGTGTCCAACCCTCCTGAAGGATTTCACCGCTCCTGGGCCGGTCCAGCTGGGCCAGCCTGCTGGCATGGGTCTACTCCAGATTTGCAAGCAGCTGGGATTGTACATGCATCTTTACAACCTGTTATTCTAAACCATGCAGACCTGTTGGTCAAAATCTGCATTCCTCTTTCTTCTCATGTTGTATTCGTTGTTCTGTAAAATCAAAGTTTTCCCAGGTAAGTATTTTTCTCACTTGTTGCTATTTCTTGGTGTGCGGGTGGTGCGATGCCTGCAGCTGCACAGCCTTTCATCTTCTTTGTTTCTCAGGATCTTTCTGTGCTTTCCACTCATGCATGTGCACATTTTTGAAGAATTGCTCTGCATTTACTCCTAGCATATGGTCAAACATGGGTATCCTCGCAGCCACTTGAAACCCCTTTATGGTGGAGGTTGACCAGAAGTGAGTGGCCACTGGGGCTAAAGTCTTTCCCCGGCCACTGGAACTGGTGGTGTGGTGCAGCCACCTCCTTCACAAGGTGTGGTGGTGTTGCAGCTATTTCTCTCCCATTTTGTTAACAACAATATCTGCCAGAGGGAGTGCCTGCTATTGAAAGCAGACTGGGTTAAAAGCATTATTTTCAAGCTCCCACAAGGGAGGACTGAGGGTAAAGAAGAATATGTACAGCCTGCAAAACATGACTCTTCCCCTGGAAGCAGAATTTTTTCCGGTAATGGAGCCATTAGTGAAGCTCAATGGAAGGTAGCTGTGACAAATCTGCATGCCTCTGTATATTCAGAAAGAAAGCAAAAATACCCTTCAGAGAGAAAGTAAAGGATTCAGCGCCCACAGCAAAGCCACTAAAAGCAACAAAACCCTTCCTGTGATTTCAGGAAATGCAGGTCTCTCCACTGTTCTGTACTGTCAGGTTGATTTGTGACAGGCCACACTGCTGACATCTTGCCCATTGCTACAGACAATTTTTCTGATCTGAGAAATCAGTAATAAGAATTGCAAATTCTACCGGCCAGGAGGCAGCTCCATCCTCTGGCTGGGAGCATATCTGCTCCAGGGCTGTTCAGCTTCAGCGAGATCTGGGACAGATCACCCCACGGCTGCCTCGCTGACCTAGTAGTATGTTTCAATGAATAAATGTTTAAGAAAATTATGAGCAATGTATTCCTCAATCTATTACAGAGCTAGCATCAGTGCTAGTAAATTATATGCATGCAGAGTGAAGACAGTCAGACTTCAAGGATCACATCTTCAGGGCGCATTCCACTGACAAGTAAATCAAGATGCTTAAGTATTTACTGCCAGCAATTTTATCTTGGCTTTCTTACATAATGAACTATTTGTGCTTACAAGGCAGGATATCATTGCTATCATATTACCTCAAAAATACATGCATTTATAATCAGAGTAGTGGTTTGTTGTTTTTTTGTTGTTTTTTTTTTTTTTTTCCTAACTGAAACCAGAATAATAGCAAAGAATCTGAAACTTCAGTTTTAAATTACTTTGAATGATTTTAGTGTCAGTTCTGAGCTAAGCCTATGTAGGTCAAGAAATCTATCCTGGTATCACACATATGAACTGCATATACTTTCAAAATATTTTCACTAGACTAAAGCTGAGACACTCGTAATTTTTTAAGTTGTCCATAGGGTCAAATCATAGAAAAATAATCAAAACCAATTGTGAGATACCAAAAATATAAAGCAACTCTTATTTTACTATTCTGGATGGATGTAGAAAATACATGAAAACCTTATATGTCAGAAACATTTTTAAAACTGTCTGAAATAGGCCAGCATCCAAACTGAAGCTGAGGCAATGAAAGACATTTGGGACATAAATAGAGATGACTGGTGGAGAGAGAGCAAGGAAAAAGGAATTGATCAGTTAAGTGAAATGTAATTGGCAAGTCTCCCTGACATCTCTACTGAATACCCTTCAACTGTAGTTTGTCTTGCTCATCTATTAAGCCTCTCACACACATCTGCTTACTCTGTAGAACTTTCTTACTTCTGCCAAGAAGATTTGCAAAAGGAATAAATACATCTATCTCTTTATGCATACTATATATGTATATGTACATACATATGCACACATATGTATGGAATTAAACCATTTTACACCAGAAAACCATGAAACCCAAGAAACTCAGTGACAATCCACTTATTTGCTTATTCCAGTTTTTCTCACTTTTTTTTCACTGCCCGCATAGTCTTGAACTTGATGTCTGCCTAACTTCTGGAGGTGTTCTGTGGATGTTGAAATTTATTAAGGATGTATGAAGGCGTTAGTCTAAAGTGGTAAGAATTACATTATAAACAAATATGCAAAATATAAACATTGAATATTTTTTTTTAAATGAAGACACTATTGTACACAGATTTACTTGTCAGAGCAAAATTGGAAAGGAAGGCCCTTCTTCTCGGGGTAAATGCACATACATACAGAAGGTGGCAAAAGAATAAAAGGTCAAAGTTTCCCGTTAAGAGTTCCTCACAGCACTTTGCACCAATCTTTCATGGGTTCATTCTCCTCTTTATATATTGTTTTCCCAACTCCGCTTATGCTGTTTATAATAAAACACAGCTGCTAGAAATTATGGTGAAAATTAAAGAGTGATTTTAAAGCAGTTCTGCAAAGGCCTGTTTGTATTTCCTGTCAGGTCATTTTTTCAGAAGAAAAAACCCCCAAACTTGCAATAATCTACAAAAATGTGGTCCTTTCACTGATCTGTGAAGTGGGCCTGTAAGTTCAAGAAACACTGCACACATTTTAACCTCTTCATTCCTGAATTCAGATTTTTTCTGATCATGATATCTGATCATGAAGCTTTGCACCTACTGCCCCACACTTTGCTGTATCAAGCATTACCCCTCCTAGAGAAAAGTGGTTGAAAATCGTTGTTATGGCAATATTGTCTGTGCTTAAAATATTTCTGTCTTAGTCTGTCAGGTGCAGTTAGTGAAAGATCAGCATCAAAACTGAAGTGAACTTCATGTTTGCTCCTGCAGATCTACTGTTTTCAACCCAGCTAAAGCAGCACCACCCAGGAAAGGGCTGTAGGCTCACCTCAGTCCCTCGGGATTGAAATCATCATCTTCCCCCTGTTTCCCAGGGGTTGCTTTAATCATTAACTGGACAGTAATTGGGTAAAGGAAGGGAAAAGATTAACTTCCATCATTCCCACAGAGTTTACTGACCCTTGTGAAAATGATGTTAAGAAGCCACAGAGGGCTCAGGCTTAGCTCATAGACTGTTGTTTGGGCTCCTGTGCTAGACCTGCTTGGCGTGGTGTGTGCGCTGGGACTGTGGGATGTGGCCACGTGATCTGTCTGCCAGCCCTCCACTTAGAAGAAGGCTTTGGCTGCAGCTGAAATACTCTCTTCTCAGTCATTTTAAGCTTGTAGCATTTCCCTCAGCAGAAACATACTCTCTATGTTTGAAGCACTGTTCAGTGGCTCTGATATTTGGACTGATTTTTTTTCCTCATACATAGTTTTGTTAGGGCACATTTACATAGGATCATAGATTCACGGAATGGTTTGCTGAACTTGAGTTCAGGTTAGAGATTCCTATGGCTTTTCCAAAATCTAGACCTTAATTAATATGTCAGGAATGCTAGCAGAAAATGGATTGAGATTAAGGCCCAGCTAGAGTTTTGCACCCGCACCAACTTTTAATTCCATTTAGGTTGGTTCTAAAGTTTGATGCTGTGCTGTAAGAAAAAAAAATGAATGTCACCCAGAATGGATAAAATTTATCAACTGGATCTTTACACCAGAAAAGAATGGATGAGCTGAAATCACAACTGTGTTTCAAATATAAAAAACAAATACAGTACTTACAATGAAGAATTTAAAATACCTAATTTCAGTCCAGAGTAAGTTTGTGAATTAATGTTCAAGCTGATTGTGAACATGAAGATGTGTATGTCTGCATCTGTGTACAGGTTTATGATGAGTGAGGATCAATTTACCCACAGAGCTGCAACTGGTACCACTACAGAATTTGTTGGAAATTTGTCAGAAAAAAGGCAAGTTGTTTTCTGGCTTTATTCTAGATTAACCATAAATATAAATCATGACCTGGTACGGTATAAGTCCTCAGGAAAGATCTGTGGAATGCAGACATCCTGTTAATGTAATCAGTCATCAGGGGTTACTTTTGCTCTATGCAAACAGGATAGAGAGAACATTTGTCTGGCTATGAACCTGACAGTTTTATAGAGGCACTCTTATGTGCCAGTTACAATTTTCTCTTTTATCCCCCTGCCCCAAAGTAATCTTCCCAAGAAAACCTCCCTGAACATATGTTGCTTGTTCTTACTTATTTGTCACTGACTGTTGCTCACAAGCCCACCAAAGCTTCTCAAGAACAAGGGTTGTTTATCAACTCCAGCAAATGTCTGGGCACATGCATAGTGTTTACTAATGACCATGCAGTTGTTCTGTAACAGAGAATTCCAGCAATATCACGTGAGAAGGGAATCCTTAATTATTTTGGCCACTCATAATTAATTTAATGATCTAAGCTTAGCTGGTTGACTAGACTGTGGTAAATGGGTCTAACGTGCTTTGGCTTCTTGAACTGATTTTTGACATATTCCATGTAATGTTAACATTTGACAAGAGACTACTCAGAGCCTTCACAATATGCGGAAAGATATTCACATCCCTTGGCTACTCTTCTTTATATGCATATTTTAGATAATAGATCCCATAGCAGCATCACAGCTTGGAAAGGTTCTGTTGCAAGACTTCCGCTTTTTATTTTTATTATGTCAGAAGTAACACATACTGTTACTCTGCAAAAAGTGATACATAAGGCTTCCTTATTACGCAGTACTTCCATTTATGAGACATTTAAGGCTTTTGTACTGTTAGCTGCATTGCATTCACAGTCATTCATTCAATAACATGGTACAAACTACTTTCTTTTTCAATGTCTGATTAAATGTTAAAGAACATTCCTTTGACTCAGCTGGGAGAGGGAAGGGTTGGAAAGGAAGCAGAGTGTATCAGCGGTATGCACAACTGCTACCATCCTCACAAGAGCTGATTCTAGTCATGACACAGCAGTGGGGCAGGTCTGTGCATCTGGTCCTGTGTCCACATAGGGGCACTGATGGCTAGTCCACAAACCAGCACAGACCTCCTGCTGGCTGATCTTAACTTCCCCTGATCCTACCTGCTTGATTTCTTGTACCCACTTTGTAGGGGGGTGTGGGGGGAAAGTCAGTCTGCTGTGTACTCTAGATCCACATGTATTTGATCAAAAGGCATAGCTGCCAGATGACTGAGATCTTTTGAGAGGTTTAGGACCTGTGTTTTTTCCCACCTGGCTGATTGTGGAGCTCTGGATTTCTGCTAGCCTACTTGCAAATAGCTTTGCTTTCAGTTCTTGTGTGTAGTGTTATGAGTCATAATTATTTAGACTGTAACACAGACTTAGTTTCAGATCCTTTCCATAGTGGGGAAACTTCCTCTTCAAAAGTGATCTTTCATATGCAATTTATACACAAGCATGCTGTGTGTGGCTATATCTGTAACAAATCAGAGTACTGCAGAAGAGCAGGTTCACTGGTAAGGACACAGGTTCTTCTCCAGAAAGTCAGCCTTCAGCTTTTTCCCAGACCCTGTCTTTGGGTGCTTCATGACAGACATTTAGGATAGTTTCATTAATTTCTAATGCTAAATACACCAGTGGTAGCAGCCTTCTTTATGGCAGTTGTTGCAACACTTTCAGTTCTTCTTAGAAAGCAGAAACAGGAAATAAATAGGATTTGCTGTGATTTCAGGACTTCTGTTTTCTCTTCTACCATAATTTAACATGAAGATTTTTTCAGTCCCTTATTTCTGCTGAGTCTTTGCCAAGTCTTGCTGTTTCCACCTGTATGTCATGGACCTTCTAAGTTACCGGGATGTGAGGCAGGAAGCTGGTAAGGCCATATTTACAAAACTTTATGTACCACTGGACGCTATGCACTTGACGTTTAAGAGCTTCAAAAGCCTTGCTTCAGTAGCTGCCTAAATCTGTGGGGGCCTTAAGTTCAAGGTGGAAAATCTTATGTTCCCAGGGATCCCTAAGCTCCCTTTCTGCAGCAATCTCAGAACATCTCGGATTCAGGGAGTCTAAACAGCTTGATCACTATATTGCACTAAAGTGCCATTAGGTTGCACTAACAAGGCGTGCATCTGCTATTACTGGCAAGTAGATTCAGAGGACATGTAATGAATATCCACAGGATTAGGCTCTACATAAAACACAGTGGCAGAAAGTGTTTTTATTTGAAATAAGACAGTAGGAGCTGCAGAAGAGCATGTTCCTTTGATGCAGCAGCTAGAACTGGTATTGCCCATGTGAAGGATGACATTTCAAATGCCCTCTACCCTAAGCCACTGAAGGACACACTGCCTGCCTCTGAGGACGAGGCCCTGAAGCACAGGCTAAAGACTGCTCTCCTGCTAACTTCTGAAGGACATCTTTCAAGGTTAACTGGGTCAGAGAAGGAATAGTCCTTTAGCCTAATGGCTGGAGCACTCAGGAAGAACAAACTTGGGCCTTGGAGCCTAGTGCCTGGGTTGTTTCTGTATTTTTACAGAAGAGTAAAGCAGAGGGCAGAGCCTTGGACTCCCCAGCAAACTCCCTGACTGTGTTCCCACCACGTGGCTGTTGCTCAACCTTCCTTTGCTCGCTCACTCCATGCAAAGATCTGCATGTGTGATTGTTCCTGCTTTTTCCTCTCCAACATACACAATTTATGCATATAGCATGAATATATGTGTGTACACATACACTTCTCATGCACTCACGTACTCAGGCACAAGCACTGGCAGCTAGGGCATTCATTCTCTTGGCAGATAGGAAATGTTTTGCTCAGCTCAGCTCAGCAAAAGCAGGAACCTTGACTGCAGACTTATTAATAAATAAGGTAAAATGGCAGAAGGAAAATTTTAGTCGTCACCCAACTGAGAAACAATGCAGGCACTGAATCTAGCAGTTACACTTTTGAAATGGAGCCAGATGCACTGGAGACCAATTTGTATCCTGTAAGTGTGTAATATATAAAATTTATGTGATTTAATCACAAATAGAATGACTGTATAAACCTTAGAATTCATTGGTTTTTATACTGGAGGAGTCTAGAGAACTTCCTTGTGTCAGATATCTAACTGCTTGAAAGTTTTTTTCTACTACTAAGTTAAATAATTTTTATTAGAACAGTTTTCAGTTTATGTGCTCTCTTCCAAAACATACATATTCATTGGAGGGACAAGCAATACACTTGGCGTGGGGCTGCATGTGTGGAGCTGCCAGGGCTGCCACTGACATCCAGAATGTTTTCAGGCTAGAGGAACTCAAATTCAGTCCAGATGCCAGCAAACTCTGTGCTCGGTGGTTGCGGCCAGCAGTCAAGGCAGGAGGATGGCTCTCCTCTGAAAGGTGTGTTGAAATGGCTTTTCCCCTGTGAAAAACATCCAAAAACCGCTGAAATATGTGAGCAGGCCCTTTACCTATTGTTTAGCAGATCCCTCATGTTATTTCAAGTACATTTGTGTCATTTTCTTCTTGTGCCAGGGTATGGCCCTTGTTAAAGCCCCTGTACAAGGGTCAGCTTGGTAGGATGACTGGCTATTTTAGAGAAGACAGAATGTGTCAGAAAAAAAATAGGGGTAAATGGGCTGAAACACCTGCCCCAGACCTGGTTTTGGTCTAGTCGTGTTTTTCTGGATGGCAGCAGACTGCTCTGTCCTGTCTGGATGCCGAGGAAGTCCCTTGCTTCCTGCCACTGCTGAAGCCTGGCATCTTGCCTCTTGGCTGCAGTCTCTGCTTTGCTGCCCACACTGAGCTCTCCCTGTCACACCCTGTCTGCCAGGCTGCCCGTGCTGCCACGGGGATGCTGGCTGGGAGCAGTACCCCCTGTCCCCCAGCACAGCCCCCCAGCACCGGTGGGCAGGGCAGGGACCCCTGCACCTCCATGGCTGCCCTGCAAAGGAGCCTAACAATGGAACTGGGGAAGGAAAAGGCAGGCCTGGTAGGGAGCCAGGCTTCAGGTCTTTGGCCAATAAAGCCATTAGTAATAGCAGAGTGGCGATGGTTAAGGGAGCAGGCGAGCCAGGAATGTGGAAGTCAACTGGGAGCTGGGACCAGCACTGGGAGAGAACAGGAGACAGGGAACAGGCATGGGAGGTGGCGGTGGGACAGATGGGCCACCTGCTTCTTGTCCTAACCCTCCATCCCAGGTATTGCAGACTTACTGCTTTCTTGGTCTTCTGTGACCACATTTTCATGTTGCCCACATACTGACAAGACAAGCTGATTGTGTCCTGCTGGCTGAGCGGCAGCCTCCTCAGATCAACACCTCCCCAGCATCCTAACCATCAGGACAAAACATCCATATTCTGGACAAGATTTTCTGGTAAACCAAGTGACCCGAAGCAACTAGTGGTCTATATTTGTATAGCAGGTGGAGTCATATGACATCTGTGTGGCCTGCTGCAAACTTAATGTCCTGGGTGGTGCCTGGTAAAGGGTTGCACTGGCCAGATGTGGTCTCTGATTCAGTTTTGGGGCTAAACTTGACTGGGGCTGGTGGATGTCCCAATGGGTTTTAGTAGGCATTTGTTTGTTAAAGGCTGGAAAAGGTTGGGTAGATTTGCACACATCGAACAAAAGCTATGTAAAGCTCTTTGTCTGGGTCTAGCATCTCTCTCAAGCTATAGGAATCACAGAAAGAGCCACAGGAGGATTGCCCAGACCTTCAGAGCCCTGGGCATGGAACTGATGATCATCATGCCATCTTTGTAGTGAGCATCATAAAAAAGTGTGACTAACTGAACTAGATCAGTCCAAAGTTCTTTCTAGCCAAGTGCCCTGTCTCCAACAGTTGCCCAGAGTGAAAGTTTTAGGAAGAGAATAAGAACAAAACCAGACCTGTGGTAACAATTCCTCAAAATGTTCCTCCAACTTCCAGCATGCTGCGTGACATGTTGTGCATTAACGAGGAGGAAGACGTTTACAGCTCCTTTGTGATGCCTTCCATCCGCATGGGACATGATTTAATCCCATATTGCAAAAATATCAACATCAAAAAGGGACAGGAAAGTGATGGCTATTTTGACTGTGACATGTGGCATTCCAGAAACTAGGGATGGATGGTGACAGTGAGGAATAAAGGCCAGCAAATGTCCCAAGACTTTCCAAAGAAAAGAATGAAGAGCAGAAACGAGGATGTATTGTCCCGCTTACGGTCTTTTCATGCTAGTGTCTTTTGCTGGTGCTATGAGTTGACTTCATATATTTCCTCAAAGCAAGGTTCAGGTGTTACGGGTGTTCATAGATGCTGATTTCCAGCACTTGTAAACTGTGATTATCCACTAATACGATGGTTGTTAGCCAGTGTTTTGCAAACTAGCACACCTCAGTTGCAGCAGTACCTCCCTGTACTTAGAATAGAAAATAACTATGGTAACTGTGGCCCCTGCTGTCAAACACTGACTTTTGGAGTGGTGCCTGTTGTGCATTGGCCCCTGTAGTAAATGTATCTATATATGCTCCCTGTAATAAATAAGCAGGGAAACAACATAAAAAAAACATTCCAGTCAAGACTGCAAGGGGACTGCAAAGTTCATAACCATTAATTCTTCTTTCTCAAACATTTCTTGCATTAAAAATTGAATGAAGTGATGAGCCAAGGAGGAGGGCTTGTGAAAAGCTTGTCAGGAATAAATATTTAGAAAACTTTGCTATTATAACATAATTCCTGACGAGTTTATCTTAAAACCTCTTGCTTTATACTATCTTTCAGCCCAGAACTTGCACAAAAATGGATATTCAAAGTGGTTTCCACTGAAGCATATTCAGGCTTTCCATATCTGTTTCTAATGTTTCCCTAGACACTACTTTGAACTATTTAGGAAATCTCAAGGGTAGTGTTTGTTTAAGATTGGTGAACAGAATGGTACTGCAGCCTGGGAACTGCACAAGCAAAAGAGAAATACTGTCCTCACAAAATACAGTGTGGATGCCTTGAATTACTTTGTATTATAGCTGATGCTAAAATTAGCAGTGGAGCATTATTGTTGTGGGAGCGTGGGGAGTGTGTCATAGCACAAGCAGAGCTCCAGCAGCAGCACCCAGGACTGGCCAGTATGGGAGCTCCCACTGTCCTCCCTGACTGGAAATTCCATGTTTCTCTTACATTTCATAATTTAAAAAAAGTATTACTTTCAGCCTCCATCAAAAATATAAATCACCTCAATTTTCTTTCTTTGAGCACACTAAAAAGTCGTCATTATTATCATGTGCTTAATGCTTTAGTCCTTGCAAACCCTGTTGTAACAACCCTCACATAAACAAGGCTGCAAGGTCTAGTCCTTGCATCAGCAGGGAACCTTCATATGGACAAAAAGAGACTTTACATTTTGCTTGTACCTTCCAGCAATGGCTTGTTATTAGCTATTCATAGTATCATCCAAATTAGATAAACAACGGAAGAGTGTTTTCTCTCAGGTTGTCATAACTATTTATTTGTTATGTTTTTCTTTCTAAAATAAAGAAAACTGTGGCTTCATATTTCAGCCCAAAGGCATGTTCCTAGCTGTGCTCGAGCCCTCCTGTGCTTCTATGTCCCCAGACTCCTTGGAAACATGGAAACGGGGGTTTTATTTAAGGAAACAGGAAAATGATCAGGAGAAGATTGGCAGTGCTTCCTGTATTTTTATACAAGAGAAAGAGCAGGACAAAAAAGTGCAACCACAGCTTTGTCCATCATCTGGAAGCAAATACTAAATGTCTAGCTTTACACTTCAGACCACCCAGTCATATTTCCAGTTCCTTCTTTCACCAGCTTTACTCACAGGCCCAGATATGGGCAGGACTGGGGCCACCCCATTATATCTGTTACACTCTCTGATACCCTCTGTACCAACTGTAAAGCCAAATCCTCCTGTTCAGTTCTGTAGTCTCTCCTGTGTGGGCAGACACTGTCATATCTACATTTCCACTGTTACTGATCTAGAACTGGTCTTGCTACAGCTTCAGGTTTGCACTACTTTTGGGTCTATCTACTCCAGTTTTATGGGTTCTTTCTAGACAGAGAGTGGGTATGGTGTAGGGAAGCTGGTCAGAGCAGGGTCTTCATAGGGAGCAGGCAGCTCCATCACTGTGCCGTGTGACTCAGAGCATGCCAGGAAGACCAGAAGTATTTGCTAAGGAGAATGTTTGTGGGCCAATTCCAGGCATCACATACAGAGCAAAGCAAATCTTCGTTGCAGGGTGTTAGCCCCTTTTACCAGCATGTTGTTCTGTCCTTCTCCCGGGTAGCAGCAGATGTAGCTGGGCTTGCATATCTGCCTGCAAGTGACCGAAAAATCAGCAAAAAGGAACCTAGGTGTTTTGCAATGTAGGTCATTGTATTTAAACATCTCCAAGAATGCAGCAGAAGTCAAACAGCCAAGCAGAAGATCCTTTCTTTCAGGAACCTCCCCCTCAGCACTATACCCCTGTTGCAGGAAAACAGCTTTCCCTTAAAAACCACTTTGAGTCAGAGATGTTTTGAATCAGATGCATGCAGAGAAGCTCTGGGGAATTTTCCACTACACTTTAAAATGTTATCCTTCCCCTTGGCCCCACAAAACTGTCTGCTCCACCATTCTGCCAGAGGTTGACACTAGGACGGGAGAGATGCACAGAAGCTCCAACCTGCTTATGCCTACCAGAAATACACAGATGCTGGCTGGAGGCGGCAGCACACAATAGGTCTGCTTTCAACTTGGTGCTCCTAGGTCTCCAGGGGTTGTGCAAATATTTGCTTTGCTCCGCAGTATCACGGCACTCCCTAAGTTTCTGCTCTGAATGGGCACAAAACGCCTAATTGAAACTGCCATTCTTAGGTGGTTTTACACTGAAACCATGTCAAAATACATGGTCACTATTTCACACAGGGTTGTGGGAAGGTATATTTAGGAAGCTAAAAAAGTGAACTTTTGGCAAAATGTGGTATTAAGGGACACCTTACACTGAATATGGATCCAGAGCTCTCACGCATTAGGATGAGCAAAAATACATACTGTCCATGGTCACTCAGCAGTATTTTCAAGATGTGCTTTTTTATCCCACACCATTTAGCTTAAAAATGTGAAACCATCAGGAGGGGTCCTCACTAACCTTCATTCCTGTCAGTCCAAGTGCCTCTTGCAACGTCAGCCATCCTCCCTTCCTAGGGCAGGACTGGGACCACCGCCGAAACTCAGGCTTGACGTTAATGTTATCAGAGAGTATTACGTAAGAGGAAATGTTGCAGATGACAAGATGTGATTGTGTTTGCTGGAACACCAGGGCTGGAAACAATGATTATAGAAAAGAGCAAGATTAGCAGCACAGAGTGACCAGATTAGCACTTGCTGAGCTGCTGTACCTCAAAGCTGCTAAATCCCCCCTCTACCCACAGTACAAACTCTACTGTCGGAGACTTGACTTAAAACTATCCACTCAAGTCACGCCAGGTAAGCTCAGAGACTATGGGCTTTGCTTGCACTGAGGCAAACTTACATTTAAGTTACAATGCTTACATTTTTCTTAAACTCTTACATTTTTGCTAAGAAACTTCGGTCCCTCTTTTCAGTAGTGACACTCTGGGTAGAGTTCAGTAAGGACTTAAAATCCTTGTGAAAGCAGGACATACACCTGAAAAGCATTGGCTGAGCCCTGAGCACCAGAAGCATCGTCTCTCCCAGAAGAGAGCAGGTTGCTGTGCGTGTCTAGACTGATGCTGCTTCACTGCAGATTGCAAATGGAGCTGATGGGCTGTTGTCCATTCCCAAACATATAGTCATAGTCTACAACGTAGAGCTTAACACTGCATGGAGCAGTGACTAAATGCCTTTAAAAACAGTATAGTCTCTCAAGTCACTTCATCGTATCTGAGTATGTTATCCTAATGACTGAATGATGATGCTTAAGAAGCATTAGGTGAACCATCTGTAAAATGATTTGAAAATGATTAGATAGGGCTTCATGAATAGAAAAAATAATAATCTGTCAAAAGCAAATAGAGGCATAGAGTGACAACAGTGAATACTTTAGGAAAACAAAGCACGGGTAAAGGTGAGACAGTGTATCATGGAAAGAGTCATCGTTTGTATCAAAAGGAAAGGCAAGAAGGAAAGGAAGCAAGCCTACACAATGCCCATCCTGAAAGATGTCCTGAAGTGCTAGCGCCTCAAGAGACAGTTGGTGATTAAGACTTGTGTTGACATTTAAACCAAGAAAGGAGTAAGGGCCACATCTCAGTCATGTCCTTATCCCTTTGGGATCTGATAAAAATGGAACGGAAGACTGATGCTGTGGTTTAGCGCTATTAGGTTGGGCTTCTGAAGGGGTGATGTTGGTATAGAGGAGATGTATGCAATTGCTCAAACTGGGTAGTGAAAGGGACACACTATAGCCAGGAGACACCAGTTAGGCAGTGCTTGCTACTGCATACTGCATTTTGAGGTAATTATAACATATTTTTTTTCTCCTGATGAATAATAATCTCCCAGTTGTAGTTATTCAGTAGGCCCTGCAACCTGCTGTTGATGAGAGTGTCAGAAGACAATAGCTCCTGGTTTCTTCCCTCCTCCCGTGCTACACACAGCTCCAGGTTATGTTCAGTCATGTACTCGGGGACAGACTCATGTTTCTGTGTGACTTTTGGCTTCTGACACTGCAGACTGTGGGGACTGGCTGGTATTTTTAATCCATCTGCTGCTAGTATCAGTGAGGATTTCTTGTCTGGAACGAGTTGCCTGTTTGTATTCCACACAAGGATTGACAAGAGACTATAAGAAATAAAGGAAGAGATAGAGGCGGGGGTGGGGTGGGGGGGAAGGCAGAGAAAATAGTGAAAAGTGATTCAGAAATGTGTCTGTTCTTTCCGTTCAAGCCACTGTACAGAAACTATGCTTCTATTGTGGGACAAAGACCTTTGAGCACAGTGAGATGTGTTTATGCTTCTCCTATCAAAGAGCCTTTCATCTCCACAAAGCAAATTATTAACACATTCCACTGAAGATGTGGGGGTGGAGGCCTGGCATTGGAAAAAAAGCTGGCCAAAAATGAACATTTTTTTTATAAACACTTTTAATGATAGTGAATGGCGCCTTGCCAAGACCCTTATGCCCAGTGAAGCACTGCAGGCTGATTGTTTGTCTGGAGAAGTCCCGTGGGCTGAGGCTTTTGTGCCGAGGAATTTCTCATTTGAAAGGCAGTGGTGTGGGAGGTGTGGGCCCTTCCAGGTTCATTGAGTTAAGGCCTACACTGCCAGTTGCCTTAAACCTGCACCAGAGACTAATTTTTGTTGGGTGAATGAACACCCGCCTCTGTTCCAGGTGGAAAATCTTGGCCTTTCAGGAGAAGCTCAAAACACGAGGAGCAGCCTACACAAAATATGCAGAACAGCTCTGTTAATAGACTACTCCCCATGTACGCCCAGCATCCTGCTCAGATCTCTGGCTACCTAGCAAAAATTTTGCTTACTGTTATTCTGTGAAGGAGTAAATATTTTATGTTTTCTCCCTTGCCATATGGATCAATATTGGCTTGCTTAGGAAAAAGGCTGATTGTCAGTAAATGAAGACCTGAAGTTATTTATCAATAAATCTTTTAAAATTCTGGGTTTTTTCCACTAGTTTTTTTTCTGTTTCATTTGAAAGTAGTGCTATTATTTGCATGAGCATCATATTTCTTCATTGCTATTATTGTCACAGCACAGGATGTGTGTGTATATATATATGTGTGTGTGTGTGTGTGTGTGTGTGCATATATATAAAAGAATTGCAATGAATTTGACAGGTTTGCATGATTCAAAAGAAAGCTGCTGTCCTTGGAAGACAATATGTTTCTTCTGGGGCAGTGTTTATGTAGAGCTCAACAGGCTCCAGGAAAGGGGAGTACCCATGGGTTTCTTCCATGCCCGAGTGCCTTTTTCACACATCTAGCCTTTGGACTGTCATGGACCCCAGAGGTGAATGGGAGTTTCTATGTTTCTGCATGCTTGTACATCTCTTGGATGTTTAGGTCCTTGTGTTAGCTGATTCCCACTTAATTTAAAATACTTCACGAGATCCTTCTTCAAATTTTTTTTTAACAAGATACGAATGTGCACATTAAACAGTGGGAAGTAGGTCTGGAGTTTGAACTAACCCACTTGCCAGTTGTGGTTGGCAATGCACAGAGTGGCCCGTGGTTAACACTGGAGAACAATGCCAGCTGAGATGATGAAAATTTTCAGCTTCCTTCTGTAAAAACAGATATTTCGTGCTTGAAAAAGTGATCAGGACTGGGTGGAAAAAGCACTTCCAACTTCTGGAAGACACCAATATTAGCAAAATTAATCTTGTTCCGATTGATCTCTGAAAAAAACCAAGAGTTCAAAAGTACTCTCTGAAAAGAGGGAAGATCCTGGTTTATAGCATATATAGTTTCTGAGCTGTAGGCCACAGAGGCCCCACTGTCTTATGCTGAAGGCAGCTGAGCTGAGACCTAAGGATGTAACAAAGCCTAGGAACTGCTGAGAGCTCATCAGCTGGGAAGCCAGAACTCCTAGGTGTGTGGTGCCCTTTGGCCCAGGTGTACAGCTGAGGAGAAATAAGGAAAACATCTACAAGAATCACACCATGTTGTTGGAACTCTGCATTTGCATGAGTTGATTATTTAATAAAATCCTATCCTTGTCAGAAATTTTCCAGCTATTTTGATTTGAGTGAGAGCTCAGTTAGGTACAGGCTAGCAATATAATGTTTATAACCCAAGGGTTGCTAAACCAGCATAACATTTCAAACACAAGTATTCTAGTCCATAGACAAAAATAATCTCACCAATGAGCTTTACTTTGCGTGTATACATGCATATAGATGTATATAACAATATATGCATTACTATAATATTGATAAATACAAGACTTCAGTATTTTTGAAACTCACATGGGCAAGTTTTGTCAAAGGTGAAGTGTACCTTACTGGCAATTTGGCAGCTCTATCTGAGCTTTAGCAGTAACAATCTTAATGTTTCTCTCAGTAATGCCTGTTATAGTTGTTTACCTCAGATGGAAATAAAGTTTCTTAATTTCTTTGTAATACTTTCTTTATACTTAGACTTCTTTATGATTCATCCAAATGATGAATTTTCAAAATGTCTTTATGGCAAATTTTTAAACTCCCAGAGTGAGCACTGTTTATATTGTGTATGTCCTCACTGAACTCAGTGGTTAAAGCCTGGCTCCCCGGCAGCCAAAAGCAAAGCTCCAGTTTGATTGTGGCAATGCTAGGTTTTCACCCAGCCAGCTTCACAGACAATCACATTTTCCCATTCACTCCTAGCCCCATTTTAGTCTTTCTCCTACAGAAATACAGTTATTTGGCATTATTATTCCTCAATCAGCTCTTCTCTGTTCTGCTGGAGGATCACTGAGTCCAAGGGATCAAAAGATTCCCAGACTCTTCATCTACCTGTACGCAGAGGTGGGTTTTTTTTCTTGTTGTTTTTTGCTTGCTTTTCCACTGAAAGCTGTTTTCCTGCTTTACCTGCTCTGCGTGAGAAAGTTTGAGTAGAACGAGTCCTCAAAAGAGCAGCTCTGCAATGTCTATGATTAGAAGCATCCTGTCACCAGGCTGATGGAAAGTTATTGTTCAGAGAACCGGTTTTGGGATTCACACTGCTGAACCCGTCAGGATGTCGCGTTCTTTGCCCTGGATGTAGTGCAAACAGGCACACAGGACACAGGAACAGCCTCTTTGTCAGAAACCTTACCAATCTAGTCTACCAATTTAGGCATTTGTCAGTAATAGCTTATTATGTATCTTACATACAATGCTTTAAGAGGCTTTTAACAGTTAGGATGAGTAAGACTCAGTTCTTTCTCAGATGTGTCTATCTGTGTAACTACATTGCAGCTGATACCTTACTGGGGCTATGAGCACAAGTAAGCAGCAGTTAAACTGTGAAGTGCTTAATAGCCACAAAGTTTGAGCAAGTGTGCTTAAGATTAAAGTTAGAATCCATTCTCATGTTCCTAGATAAAATCAGAATAAATTTAAGAGCCTCCTAGGACTCTATATTGCTTCAAGAGGCTCACCTTCTGATTTTAATTCCTATTTCCTACACATTAAAGCCAATCAGGGTCCAATGGCTATGGGGGATCCCATGACTCCTTGGAGTTTGCTGTCCCTTTAGCTGCCCTTCAATGTGCATCTTATAAAAATGGCATGGACAGTATCTAGGCATAGACAGTTCAGTTTGTTGCTTCAACTTCTTGTTTCAACTCTGCTTGCAAAGCCAAGCCCTTGCTCAGCCTGCAGTGGTCTCACATTTGGTTTGACTGTAATACTAAATACCAGGCCTCCACTTACTTCAGACTCCTTCGGATTTCCTTTTGGCCAGCACTCCACCATCACTTGTGAATATGAAGGCATGCATAAATCAGCTCTCTTCAGCAGTATAGCTTCAGAAATATATACAAAATGTCTGGGTTTTGAAATACTAAAATCAAACTGTGTCATCACAAACATCTTGCTTGCTGTATTTTCAGTTGCGTAACAACAACAGGGATCTGACACTGATGTCCAGCATGTCACAACTACACATTATTGGGTCCTTCATAAAAGTTTTCAGAATCTTCCCAGAGTGCTGATGTTCTGCCTGGTTTAGCTGACCTCAGGGTGCAATCTGAAGCACTAGGTTAAGATTTCAGATTCCTTATTATAAATGCCAGTGCTTTGCCTTTGTCCATATTCCTAAGGGACCATTTGGACTGGGACATTCATTTCTAGCTGTCCACTCTTCTGCATATTTTCTCTCTCTAGCCCTCAGGCCTCTGGGGTTGGGTCCTGTGCAGTTTGTGAGCCATAATCTGGGTGCTTAGTAGTCAGAACTGGCTTTTAAGGATATATTTGTTTTCCTTTTGGCAATGAAATTTGGTTTACAAGGTAACAGATGTGGGTATCATCTATGCAGATGTAAATTCCAGGTTTCCTTTAATATTTTGAAAGGAACAGGACTGAGGTGGTTTGTAGTAAGTCTAGGTTTAAATAAATTCACACAGGGGTGGGTGAAGAAGTCATTATCATCTGAACAGTGTTGGTGTGTCATTCTGCTTACACTCCTTTTGGTATGACACTGGAAGAGGGAAGCCCAGTCCTTGGAAACAGATGCCTATTGATCACCTGTAGAGGTTGAACTCCAGGACTAACAACTGGTTAGCTGATTCTTGCAGTGGGATGTCTGAGAGGTGATGGAGGAGGATCCAATCTCATTAATCAGTAACATCTGTGCAGGTTTATTTTAAGTACTTTCCTCCTTACAGTGGCCCAAGGACAGACAGACTTCATTTAAAGACAAACACCAGCTCTTTGTAATGTTCTCCCAGTCTTTGACTTTCCAACTTATTTTACAGTTTCTCTTTGATTTTTTTTCTGTTACAAATTTGTCACTGCTGCTGGCAGCTGGCTTCCCTGGTGGGAGGCAGGAAGCTGCTAATGGGGAAACACCTTTCTCTGTGCTGGTTGATTTTTCACCAAGGGGGTATTTCCTAGGATAGGAAACTGTCGAAGGAAGTGAGTATGCTGAGGGGCTGGGAGGAAATGGAGAAAGAGGGTGTCTGAGGTGGTCTGCCAACAGTGCTGCAGCTGCTCCAGCCCTTGCACAGTTAAGGTCTTAGAGTGCCAGTGAAGCCAAAACTCTGAGCAAGTGGGAAAAAATTCTGGCTGAGGAGAGCAATTGCCTTGGTGACATTCGTGAGAGGAAATTGAGATGTGAGGAGGGAGATGGCTAGATCCTCACAAGGGGAGCAGACACTGGTAAATGCTGGGGGAGAGGCTCATTCCTCAAGGAGCAAGGAGTACCCCAGAAAATCTTCCCTACTCATGGAGTTGCCCCTGTTAAAAACGTGCTTGCACTCACAGAAAAGTCATGTATTTATTTATAAGCATGTAAGTTATACTACTATCAGTCTTGACCTTTTGATGGCTTTACATTGGTTCGTCTCTTCAGGGATAAAGAGGAATGTCTTTGGAAGCAGTCAGGTACGGTGCAGAGCCAGAGTGAACCCATGCTTTAACTCTGGCTTTATGACTTTGTGCCTTCACTGCATACAAAGCCTACATGGAGAAGTCTGGTTTGCCACTTGCTAATGCTGTATGATTTAAACATGGCAAAGCAATCGATGCTGGCAAAAAAGAGAACAAGCTGGGTCTGAAAGCAAATCAGCTTTCCTAGCACCTTGCCATTCAGGAAAAGAAAAATCCCAGAAGTTGAATAGCAAGAGGTATTTACCTCCTAGCTGAGCTAAAAGAGACCTTTTCTGGGCTGAAGCTACCAAAGATGACATGGGAAGACCACAGCAGCCAGCGGAGAACAAGACACGCAGGATCAGACTTCACTGTTGCGTGTTCACTGAGTTAGTCTTTTAGTGTAAGTCATTAATACTGACCTGCAAGCTAGGATTTCAGCTATCCCCCTTTGAAAATGAGAAATTATGCAAACCATATGATTTTCTATTTATGGGTTTGTCAGAAACAGCTAAACTGTTCTTAGGTACAGAAAATGTGACGGAAAAGCTTCTAGCTTTTCTGCTGTCTTAAAACTCCTTTAGAAATAAGGAAATGAAAAACACACAGAAATCAAGTAACTGAAAAAAATAGCAAGCATTAGAGCTTCTATTTATATAAATGCTTTTGTATATATTTTGATTTATAGGTAACTGCCTAGCTGGTGTTAATTTTAGATCAGCAGTGTTATTCACAAGGCTTTGACAGGGTGTCTAATGTGTTGTATTATTTTTAGTCCAGGATGCGCCAGCAAGTTAATAAGAATACTCTAGGCTTCCCACTCTGGCATGCAGCATCTCTGACTTCAGAGAGGGCTGGGGAGAGGAACAGATGCAAACTGTTTGTCACAGTCTTCTCCAGTCATTATCTCCCTCTCTGACCTTCTGATAGCAGAGCAGCAGGGGAGTCCATCAGGTATGGAGTAGCCTGTTCCTAACAATGTACATCAGCCATGGCTTGCAGAAGGACTTGTGGTGTTGTTTCTTTCAGGGGTGGCCAGAAAGCAATCAGGGGGCTAAGTTAGTACAGGCATGGATACCCAGGAGTGCTTAGGATGGCATCTTTGTGTGGTCCCACCTTGTGCCTCCTAATCAGACCCTGAAAAACAAAGCTCTCTGTGTGGCTCCGTGCTGACAGTCATAATTTCTGGGCAGTACTGAAGCAATGCTCGCCTCTGCTTTGTCCCTGTTCCTGTTTGATAACGCAGGCTGCTGCTTTTACTGGCATTTATCCATCATGTTGTGTCTGGAAACTGGGTCAGAGAAGACTAGCTTTTTGACATGCACTTTATAATCATCAGTCTTCATTGTGAACTGCAAGGTCACACGACTCAGCAGCCTGAGGAGAGGCATAGATGCACTGAACCTCTGCCAGATCAGCTGAAAAAGAGCTCCTATTCATTGCAGATTACATGTTTTGATCTAACTCTGACAGAAAAGCATACCTGTCAGCTCCATGGCAGGCTGATTAGGTTAATTATGTCCTTGCCTATGAGTACAATAATTAGAACTGTCAGTTGTTTAAATGATGATAGAAGAAAGGCAAGATTCAAGGAGAAGCACTGGAGTTTGGAAGTGCTAGCTGTATAGGAGGGAAATCTGTTACGGGCAGTGATTTAATACTTCTCTTCAGGCAACCTCAATTTAAGAATAATGCTGAAGGGAGGGGAAAATTGTGTCCAGTGGGGCTTGTTTTGTTTTGCACTTACAGTAATGAGAATTGAGATGGTCAATGAGTTTGTAAATCAGATTTTTAGGCTGCAAACATAACCATGGCATTGGGGTAACCTTGGAAAGCCTCACTCTTTTCACAGGGAAGGTCTGCAGAATGAGAATAGTGTATATTTTCTCATCCTCTCAACAAAGGTATAAGAAGACATCTTGTGTACTCTTGTAGCTTTGAATTTATCAGAAAACCCTGTGTGCCAAGGTGATAAGTTACAGTAGTAGCATGGTTAGTACTGATGGGAAAGTTGCAAAATGGGAAAAGTGGGAAGCTGAGAGAAACGAAACCAGGAGAGACATATGTAAGGCTAGGTAATACAACTCTGCTCAGTCCTGAGAAGCCTCTTAGGAAGTTTGAGGTTTATGCCTTGTGTTTTTAGCTGAAAATACATTTGCAGGAGACCAGAGAAAGGAACAAAATGACAGCAGGTCTGGAAAACATGACTTGCTAGGAGCAGAGTTGGGTTTACTTTGTTCAAACCAAAGAGAAGACTAGGCAGGAAGAGAGGATGCTCTTAGTAACAGCCTTCCCATGCGCTAGGTAGAAGTGTGATGATTGCTTGAATCCCATGGCAGCTGGGAGAGCGGCAGGAAGAAATCACATTGCATTGCAGCGGGAAAGAGTATGGTGTAATTGGAAAACTTTGTTAAGTGTTATCATTGTCAGATATTAGAGGAGGCTGTCTAAGGGTGTGGGCAAAGTACTGGAAAGTGTTAAGAAGCTGATAGGTAAACATCTGTTTGCATTAATCAGGAAGATATCTAGCCACCTCTTACAGCTCTGTCGGCTTGTGTCTGTCGGGAATTATGATTTAGCCATGTTCAGGTTAACATGCCAGCAGAGCATGTCCTAGAGGAAGTCAGGAAAAAAATAAAAATAAAGATCGAACAGGATGGAGGGAGAAAGATCAGAAGCAGCAAGACAATTTTGGGAACTAGGACTAAGAGAAAAGTTGGAGCTATGGGTAGATTACGTCATCCAAGAAAAAATGCAGAACACCTTGATGAAGGGTCAGAAGTCTCAAAAAAGCAATGCAGAATCCCAGCAAAGACAGCTGTAATAATGGATGGAGAGTAGAAATGAAAAGGCAGGGAGAAAAGTAACGGAGACTGGTCACTTTTTGTAGAAGGAAGCATGACTAACAGCAGAGCTGAGGAAGAAGGAAATGAACAGGCCTGAAGACCTGGCCATGGAGATGTCATTGAAAGCCTCAGTCATGCAAGGACTAAACTACTGTGTCCTGGGGTACAAGAAAGTCTTTATTTTCACCCTGAAACATTAAAATCAGATTTAAAGAATGTAATTCCGTGTATTTATTTAAATGCCCCTGATTTTCTAGCACGCACGTATAGCCACAAAGAAATAATGTAAGCCAAACATTAATTAGAAAAACCTTCCAGAAAACGTTAATGACTTGTCTTTGTGGAACTGAACAGTTTCTCATCAGACTAGCTTTATCAGGGAAATATACTGTTAAAGTGTCTGTGTAACCATAACTGATGTTCAGTTTGATTTGGACATGGTTTGGAGAAGAAGTAACTCACAGATCTGAGATTCTCAGACATTTCCTGATACTGCTTAAGAAAATAGTTACTGTAAAGCACAGAATATTTCCCAAGCATGGCAGTGGTAGAACCCTCATTTTTTACTGAACTAGAGTAGTTTTCTGCTTTTTCTGGGATGCTAGAGGAAGCTCACGGGTTACATCCATCTCAAGGAGAAGTGCCCGAGCCAATACCATTCCCACCGGCAGGGACTGTTGACTGAGCATCTTTACCAATTTAATGAATAGGGTCATTAATAGCAGCGATTCCTTGAGGTAAGGATTGCCTGTGCTGTTTTGTGTTAAGCAGAGGCACTTCCAGCCACCACTGTAAGTGGCGCTGCCTGCCTGCTGCCAGCTGTTAAACGTCAGTTGTTAAGGGAACTTTGCTGCACCTTTTTTTCTATGGGAGAGAGATAAACAGCATTTAAATGACATGGTGTGATGCTCTGCTCTGCGACTATGGTGAAACTCAAGTGGCTTTGGTTGGGGATCTAAAGATGAAAACCAGGGTGTTCTGATAAGCGTGAGGTTTTGCTGTTCAAGCCCTTCCCACGCAGTACTCGTCCCCGGGCCACACACAGGCACCCACCTCCTCTGCTCTTGTTGAGGAATATGGAGACAACTGTGGAGCCTCTGCTTTATAATTAAAAGATGCCTAAGCAATGAAGAAATTAACAGAGACTAAGTCTCCAAATCATTCTCATGCCCTGAAATCAAGTTAGAAAGAGAGTGATGCTGTTTACATTCCTTTCGATGCTACCTAGCTTAAGGGAGCCGGGGATGTCCATGCTACCGCACCAGGAATGGGAAGCGCCACACTGCACATGCTGCAGTTGTGCTAGTGGCTGCCTCACACAGTATTTTATAAACAGTACTTTTTAAAGAAAAAAATCTTTCAGGCTTTGGCACACAAGTAAATTCCCACAGGATTGCAAGTCTCTGCTTCTGGACAGGAAGGACACACGTGCCTCACCCTCCTGCAAGCACGCTGGGGGCAGAGGCGGCTGTGTTTCACAGTGAACAAGAAGATACCTTGCATGTACTGTGGGAAAGGGCTCCACTGCAGGCAGCTCACAGTCGCTGAACATGGTGCTCTGACCAGATCCTGAAGTTAAGGGCTCAATTTCTACAAATCACTCAGCAAGTGGGAAAAAAAAAATATTTCAGCTGCAGCTACAGGAAATCTTGCCTGAACCCTGTAACATCCCTTTTAATTTTATAGATTCTGAAAGCCTGTAAAAGCTCTTACGTTTGGCCCTGCACCAGGCTCTTAAGTCCCCGTTTTGAGACATCTGAATAAAAGCATCATAGCTCTTTCATGACAGCATGAGCAGAGCCGGTGTGGCGGGTGCCAGCTAGGATCGGGGCGGCAGGGCTGCCCGGCTGCAGCAGTCGGGTCCCTACGCTGTACAGTGCAAAAAGCCAAGAACCTGCAGACCTGCTGAACCCTGTAGGCTTTGGGTGTAGTCTTGGTATCATTTATGTGTAAGTTTTCTGTGTAGGGCTGCGGCTTTGGGACTTGCCAGAGGTAACAGACCCGCAGTCAGAGCACCCACTGGTGTGGGGTTCACCCCGAGGGGCTTTGTCTTGCAGATGGTGATTTCAGGGACAACCTCGTGGTATTCTGGAGGTATTGGACACCCAAGCAGGAGACAACATAGGGTCATTTGTTGCCTTGCTCTGGATTTACAAGATAATTGCCGAAGTCAATAAGGTATAATGACCAGTATATTGTGGTTTATGAGCAAAAAAATAACGTAGGGGCAATCTTGTGCTGAGGAAGTAAAGGCTGATGGAATAGCCTTAAGGGCCTTTGAGAATGTGTATTTCATAGCCTGATGAGGATGCCTGCATTTATCTGGTACAACACATGCAATATGCCAATGACATGAATGAAAGAGTCAGGGTTAACTGGAGGCTGGCTAGTAAAAAAAAAAACCAAAACCAACAAGAACCAGAGAAAACATGCAGTAAAACCTCTGATAATAATGACAGGCTTTAGCTGCAAGATGGATATCAAGACCCAGGATTTTAACCCTTCCTAAATTAGAGGCTGTTTGGATACCACGTTATATTTTGGGCATGACTCCATTTATAAATACAAAAAGGTCTTCATGCAACCTGCCAAATTACCCAGATGGATGAAGACAGTTTGGAGGCTTAATAAACGCTTTTTTTGTTTTACAGTCCTACATCTGTTTTAGATAAAGCAGGAACACTGTTTAATAAGATCTTTATATATGCTTCCAGTTCAATATCTCACTATAATCACTTCAGATACTCATATTAGAGAAATTAAACTAGACAAATGGTACAGTGACAAGAGTTGGATGTGAGCAACAACATAAACCAGAGAAGGAGATTCAAGCTGTAGAATGCCTGGATCAACAAACTAATAAAATTTTCTTTTCTTCTCCTCTAACAAAGGCTACATTTTATTAAGCAAGCCCCTTCTGACAGCTGTGTTAATACAGTTAGATATTGTTGCTGAGAAACTAATCAGAGAAATGTCTGGAAATAGGTTAAGTCTCCTCTTTGATTTAAAAGCAGAATGAAGTTGGAAATACAACCATTTAAAAATAGATTGAGCCTCCAAGTTGCGGTTGTGAATAACTCAGAACTCACTCTTTGACTGAAATCTGACAACTCAGCCAGAGTTTTGGCAAGACTGCAAAACCAAAGGTGCTGTGTCTTGTCTGGTCTCACAGTCATTCTTATCTGCATTCAAGATTTCATTGGACTTCTTGGCAAAAAACAGGAGAGGAAGATTTAGGACTGAACCTCGATGGCTATATTCTCGTGTAACTTCCTTTACACCAGTTTACCCCAGAAAAGCATGTGCCTTTTGAAAATTTTACTACATCCTAAACCCAGTAAGGAGTTAGTAAGTCTTTACTTTCAGAACTATTCAAATAGCCAGAGTTTAAAGATCAAAGCAAATATATTTGTTTATGCCTATATTGAATGCACCCCATCTCTGTCTCCGATGACTGAGTTTTGCATGGAAAAAGAGGAGGAGGCAGAGAATTGCCTGTGAGCATCAGAAGAGCTTTACATGGGTAGCAGCAGATGTATGCCTTGCTACCCCAGACGTTGCTGCAGTTTGTTGCTGAAAACATTTTCTCATCGTGCTAATTCCTTCATGGGAGCATACTAGCATGCCGCCAATACCAGTTTGCTGCATTACATGGCTTGATGGAGGCTTTTTGTGAGCGGGGATTGCTGGAGGAAGCTGCTCAGATCCTCCGAGATCCACCCAGGTCAACTTACGGTGGGGAAAACCAATTGTAAACAGCTCCTCCGTGGGCTTCTGAAATCCAGCAGCAGCCCTTGGCTGTGCAGGGCACATTCCCTCCATGACGGCCCTTCCCGGGACGTGGCCCACGCCGGGCAGCTGTGGGTGGGGGTGACGGGAGCCTGGCACAAGTGCCAGGAGCTGTGAGGAAGGGCTGCCATTCACACAGCCCAGTTTGCCCCTGAGCCTTGCTGACACATTTGGCACAGGGTGACAGCGTAGCCTCTGTATCAGTGGGCTCTTTCAGTCAGTGTGCGCTTGGAAAGTCAGCCTGCTTCAGAGAGAGCTGCTTTGCTTGGGGAACTGGCATTCTGGCAGAGGAAACTCCCTCCCTCCCACAGCTATCTGCAGGCTTCACCGTCCTTGCACTGGGCTGGAGATATGTTAGATCACCTGAGTGTTTCTCATGAATGACACATGCAGAAGCAGCGTGGCTGGTCATACATGTGCTTGCATGTGCCCATGCATGTATATGAAACCTAAAATGCATGGAGAAGACCATAGAGTCTGAAATCAAGGATTTAAAAGGTTAAAAAAAAAATAATTAAAACCCAGCAGGAGCTGTGTGGAAGAGCCGAGGCCATTGCAACTACAGCCTGACAGCTTGCAGTCTTTTGCAGGTGGTGCCAGCCCCACTCTGCAATTTTGCCCTCCCCTCTTCTCCTCTCTCATCCCTGGCATCCTGGCCCACGCCCCAGCAGGGCAGGTGCTGCAAGCACAGCCTTGAGACCTGCTGCCAGCAGGTCCTCGGCAGCGGGGAAGAGTGACTGTCAGAAGATGCCTCCGCAGTCCCCGCACCCCTGAGCTATGCTTGGCTGCACGGTTTGCGCGGGGTCCTGCCTGCGGGAGGGGAATGCTCCAGCTCACGGAGACTGTGAGGGCTGTGGGACCAAGCCTCAGCTCCTGTCAGAGGGGGGAAGTCAGCAGAAACCGGCAGTGTTTTGACAGGAGTGTAGTATTCTTGTTCTCCTCTGCAGTAAATGATCCTGTCCAATGAGCGTAATCACTGAAGATCTCCTATTCATTACCAGCAATGGAGGAGTGGCAGCCCCAGCATCTCTGCTCCTCAAGGGCTGTTTTCTGTTATTCTGTGAATCTGCCAGAGTACTGCTTTTATGCATGTGGCATAATATCAAAACAGCCCTTTTTAAAGTCTTTTCATATAGGTTTTACTGATCATAAAACAGATACATTTCTGAAGCGTTGGTCCACGAACAATTTTAGTCTCTATTTCAGACGAGCTACCTTACCTGCTATTATAATTCACTTAGATTCTGTGAGAAAGTAATGAGAGGGTTGTTTGATGAAATCCAGTGCCCGCCATTGTGAGTAAGCAGCAGATGTTTAATGTCCCCTGCTACTGCATTTTAAGGTGTATTTAATAAAACTCCTTAAAGACCAGTCCCCAGACCCTTATCTGCAGATTGACTGTCTGATGCACGGGAGGCCCTTGTATCACGGTTTGCATTCCTCACTGCAATAATGCTGATGATTTAGAGTCTGTGGTCTGGAGAATCTGTTCTCTGCCTTAATCTGGAAGGGAGATGCGGCAGCTCCCTGATCTGACACTGGAGCTGGTAACATGAAACAAACACTCCTGCCTTTGCTCTATTTCTTGTTGTCTGCCATCACTTACCAGGGCCCACTGCTCCAGCTGGATGTCACAAGAGGTAGCTACCTTTCATTCTCCTTCTTTCTAAAAGTGGCCATGACTGAAGAGGATGGAGATGATAGAGACATCTCCCAAGCATATAGAGACAGCACAGAGAAGCCTTGGATCTCTTTTCCAACAGGAGGTGGACTGTTTGCTGGCCAGATGAACTGGTTTAAAGTCTCCACAGGGCTTCAGACTTGTCCCTTCTCCATAACAAATGGCTATATATGCCATGGGGAGGAATATGAAGGGAGCCAGACCCGAGGATGGCTGTTTGAATAGGCAGAGAGCAGAGGCTGGTATCTCAGGAAGCAAAGTCTTGATCACCTCTGATCTCTTTGGAACATCACTAAAGAGAAGAACTATTTCTCATCTGGGTAAATCACTCTTCCTACCTGTAAGTTCCTGGCTGGTTTGAGCTGGCTGCTGTGGTTCTCAGCAGGTGCTGCAGCCCTCGCTGCCCATGGAGGTGGGTTTCCTGTATGTGGTTTTAAATTCTCTGGGAAAATAATTGCATATTGTGAGCATTGCACACAAGTGCACACACAAGCATATCATGAGTATCATGATGTCATGTTCAGGTCATGCAAACTGTTACTGTTACAGTGGATTCTTATTGTATGGTGGACTACAATACATTCATTTTTTCTTACCAAAAAGTCAAGGGAATAAAACATGCTCTCTTTCACTAACAAAGAAGCCAGATGTTCGGTATAATTTTTGAAACATGAGCAAACTCAAAGCCAAATTAAGCAAGTATGTCTGGAAATAGTCTTTTCAAGCTCTGTTTTTCCTCCCTTAAGTCTCTCAGCATGAAAAAATAAGAATCTTGCTGGGTGGTAACACAAAAGTTGATGACTAATTGTAACCTCCTCTCAGGGGTATTTCATTCCTGGGAATCATGTCACACACAGCCCTCAACTGACTGTAAGCGTTACCCATATGCAGTAAAATATTATAAAGATTTCTCCCTACATTCAATGCCTCTTATGATCTAAATAATGGCAATAGCTCAATTCTGCTTCCTTATTTAGAATTTAAGCACCATATTTGACAGATACTGTTGGCTACATTTTCAACATGACAGGCAGAGATTCATGCAGGACATGTTAAACTTACTCATGATGACATTGAACAGGTTATGACTTTGTGTGAACATTTGCTAATTAAATTTTTGAGAAGTGCAGGTGTGTGGTGAACAGTGTGCCTATTTGTATGTGCAAACATGGCAACTGGGCTTCCACTGACACAGAAGTTCTTGAATATAGAGTTTTGTTTAGGCTCAAGGCAAGCACTAATTCCTCAGGATATTGGTTTATGGTTTTTACACAATGAAACCATATCCATCCTTCTAAGTCTAGGAGCCTTTCCAGAAATAAAAGTCAGCTAGATTTTCAGTTTTGGGGATATACAATCAGGTAATCCTTTAAAATGTTTTAGCGTATACCTTTCTTGACTCGAGCATGCATGGCACACTGCAATGTATACAGATGCATGGACATTGCACAACACTGCTGTACAGGAAGATGTTTATTTTAATGTAGAAATAATTTCTTCTTATGAGCTTGGTTTTGTTCTGGTTTAGATTTGTTGGCTTTGTTTATGTCCCTAAAGGATAATGTAGGAACACAAGTAACTTACAGAAGCTTTATAGAATGTAGTCTTTGGAAAGTAGCAGAATGTGTTGCACAATCTACTGCTGTTGAGCATTAACTTCTTAATAATGAAGTCTTTCAAATCAAGCACTACTGACATAATAGCACAGTTTAATCTAGTGGCTTGGCTGAACACAAGATAGGGATCATTTCCTTTATGCCTTTGTTCAATGTGTTAACTTTGATCTCTACGTATGGGCAATTCTCATTACACTACACTTTTCTTAAATATGAACTGAATACATACCTCATGTATATTTTGGGCTCTTCATTGTGTATACCACATAAAAGGACTGTTTAGCTACATATGGATTCTTTTATGCTAAAGGAGATCAGGACAAACTGTGCTTTCCTTTGTTTATCCCAACTGAAATCTTATCAGAGATCAGATTATTTTTCATTAATCTCTGATCCATAATGTATTGCAGCAGAACTAAAAGCCAAGTTCATGTCTTTGCTGGATCTCCATTTGTAAATAAAGTATGGAGGCATTGTCATTTTACAAGCTCCATAACCCTTCTTGACTTGCAGAAATGAAGTGTCTTTTCCAAGTGTTGAAAAACGACGAAGGTTGCAGGTAACATTTACAAGCTGGAATGAAGATTGACCGCTACTGTGGAGTCCCAGTTTTGAGGCACTAAGAATATGCTTTCTCGCCATGTTCATCTTTGCACGGTGCCAAAAGCAGCAGCGATGTCAATACAGCTGTCTCAGCATTTATTCCAGTCGGGCCTGAAAGTCTCAAGCCAGGCACTGAAAATCAGACCATCTGGAAGATGTTAAGCTAAAGCAATTTGAATCTATGGCAGAGAAAAGGAAAAATCTGCTTTTCCAAAGTGACCCCAGACCTGAGTCTGACTAGGCAGGTGTACTGTAGGGAAATTGTGTGTAGTCAGTAACTGATGGCTCTATCCGGTGTCAAGGTAGAGTTTGGGAAGAAGAGGAATTAAGGTCCCATAGGCTGTTTGAGCATTTCAGTTTTTTGGTATTTAACCTGCTTTTCTAATATAACTCTATGTGTAAAAGTTCACAGGGTTCTGGGAAAACAAACTGAAAAAAAAATAATATATAGAAATACTATCATCCAGTAGGGCATTACCGTCACATACTGCCAGAGCAGGTAACATTAAGTCTCACAGCCTTGACGTCTGCCACAGGAGCTGCTGCAGCACTGGTCAGCAGTACTGGTTATCAGTACTGGTTTTCACTCCCTGCCTCAATGCTGGGAATATTTTTGGTGTATAGAACATTTTCACCGTAGCTAGGCCAGCCCAAATCTCCAGACACAATTTTTCATGCCTGGCTGCCAGCGTAACAGGTTCTGGAGGAGAAGCACTCACCAGCTATGCCTTGCCCAGGACTGGCTACGAGCTGGGGGAGTATGGGGAGTTCCCATTCTGGCTCTGGCCCTGGAAATCAGGGGACACGAACACGTGCTGTTCCTTCCCAGTGTCTTCAAAATTCTTCCTTCATCTAGGCAGTTTCTGTATCCAGCCCTTAATTTTGTCACCCAGCTCCCAAGATGGGACTTAGAGACCTGGTATTACTCAGGGAAGCCAGGGTTAAGACCACAAGGAAAAGCTGGTCGAGTTTCACGCCAGACCTTGTATGGTAATGGGCAAAATCTTTGGTAGAAAAAGTGCAGAGACATGTGAGAAGCCACCAAGCATGTGTAAAACTTCAGACTGGAAAGGTCTATAGCTGTGCCAACAAGTCAGAGGCTTCATGCAAAGCACTGTTGCCCTACCTCAGGAAAAATTCAGGCGATGCTCTTTCGACCTTTCCAGAGTTTCCAGAGTTTAAAACTGTCCAGAGGACATCTCAGTTGCAACACAATTATTCACAATTATTTTTCAATATACTCAAAATAGTTTTCCTCAGAATGCAACTTCCAGGAGTGAAAATGGTCCAGGGTGAGGTAAGGTCCGTAACATGGAAAATTACAGCCCAGCATTTGAAGTCTGACAAACCCTTCTGTAACAGAAAAGTAATACCTCTTGCAGGATGAGTCCTGCCAAGTTGTGCAACTGAAATAATGTATCCATGGAAGAGCAAGCAGAGGAGGTGCTGGATGCCCATGGAAGCACCACACTGCCGTTTCGGTGCCCATCACGATGTTCCTCTGGGGAAGCAGGAAGAGATCAGGCAAGCCACCAGAATTCAGCCAGAACTGCAGCGGGGTTAACACACGCTTTCCTTTTCCCTCCCTTTCCCCCCGGAGCCGCAGTACGGGCCCTTCGCGACCAGCAGAGGTCAGGGCCCGCCAGCGCAGCCTCCCGCCGCGGCGCCCGGCCGGGCGGGGGGATGTAGGAGCCACAGCCACTCCACCTGTCAAAAGCCGAGCGCCAGGGGATGCGGCCACCGCCTGTCCCGGGCTGCTGTGTCTTTCCCGGGGGCTGGGAAGGCGTTAGTGCGGGGCTTCCCGCTGAAGGGACCCCGGGGACCGCAGCAGAGCTCGTACAAATAGTGGCACCTCTGCCGCGGGGTACCTCCAAAATCTTTCTGGGCAAGCGAAAGAGGAAGATGAAGTGACTTTTTTGGTGTCATGCAGTAGAGAAGACCTTCGGGAAACCAACCTATTCTTTTGTGTGTCTGAGGGAATCGGAAAGCTTCGTCGTTAATCCTCCAGTAATGCTACATTTGGCTGGCACTACTGAGAACCATCACCAAGTTTTGGTAGACAGGCCTCTGCTCCGAACTTAAATTTCTGAAAAATCTGATGCTATTGCTCTTTTACCCCTTCCCACCATCTGCTTGCTGTTCAGGCATATTCCCTTGTTGCTGCATTCCTCGCACTGGACAGCTGTTTGCTGCAAAATCTCTCACTTCATTTAGCTGTGCTTTGCACTGGACAGGGGGACACAAGCGCTCCCGAGTCCACGAATGTTACACTTATTTAAAAGAAACACAACAATATTCTGGGAAGCTGCTTTCCACATGGAAGGAACATCCTTGTCCTGAATCACCTACTATTCTAAGATACTCCTTCTGATGCCAAAACCCGTTACATTTCAAGTTATTGCTAAACTATTTCTGTTTTGACCTTAGACCAGTTTTGTGCTTTAGGTTAGTCAATCTAATGTAAATAGCTTCTTCAGTGTTTGAAGTTTGTTGGTTCCTAATTTTTTGGTGTTGCCCCTTAGGCAAATAATTTTTAGAACTTTCTTTCTGGTTGCAATTTTATTGAGTACTTATTTATACGTACTCATAAAATAGATCGTAAAATAATAGATATCCAGTTATATAAATTGCACCCTATAATAGCTGTGCTCTCTTCCTAGGTATATATAATATACTCTGATTTAAGCTGCAGACAAGAGTCTTAAAAAGAAGTAGTGTCTTAATTTTTCTGCATTTTTCATATTTCAAATCCCTAATGTACCTGAGAGTAAAGTTATTTAAATAGTTCTTGAAATGCCTGTTTTTCATGCTCAGACTGAGATCCAGTCATATAACCTTAGGAAGTCTTATACAACTTCTGTATACTGGAGAGAAAATAGCGAAGGAGCTTGATCCTCATCTGACTACAGTGGCAGAAAATATTTGATTCCAGCAGGATCCATAATCAAGTACAGAGGCACACTGAGCCCAGCGATCAGAAGTGTCTGCCTGTTGAAACAGTGCATCAAGGGATGCAGGAGGAAAGCAGGCGGTTTTCAAACATCTGTATCTGCCAGGGATAGGCAGGGCACATCACCATGCAGCTCTGGAGCTGATGATCAGCTTGCACCTGTGGGACCCTGCAGGTCCTCAGGGGGAAGCTGGGTGCTGTGACACCCAATGCGGTGGCCCAATGCGGGCCTTCAGATGCGACATAAGCCCAGGCTGTGACTCTGTTCCCAGCGGAAGTCTGGGTGGGAACCGCCAATGGTGAACACGATGAGCAGGAAACAAGAAAGTGTGGAATTAATCAGTTCCAGTGAACTGGCATTTTCTCATCAAAATGTGTTCAGGTGGTCCCATGGAGTGGAGAATGGCTGCCATCCCTAAAACTATATCTCATGCAGCCTGTTTGTTCAGGAAATGAAACTGGATGATGGGTCCTTCCAGTTTACATAAATTCCTGGTGCTTATTTACATTTGTGGCAAGTCTGATGGTTTCTCAACTTCATTAGAAAGCAAGAAGCAGCTCTCCAATGGGTTAATGCTCAAAAATGGGTTAGTTGTGAAAGCAACTCAAAAGCTTAGTTGTGAAAAAATCAGTAAGATTTTGTTTTGAAATTAAGAAGTTAATTACACTTCTTCAGCAGTTGTATCATTTAAATAAGCTTTTAGCACACTTTCTGCATCCAAAGTTAAATGTTAAGGTCAGAGATTTGCTGTTTTGCCCCTTCACTGAAAAAGGAACACATAATTTATTAATAATCCATGCACGTTTTACTGTCAAAAATAGTAAGAAAACCAAGATAAACTGTTTTGGCTTATTTGTTCTGTGTGTGTGAAACAGCTGGATTAATGTGATCAGCTGCTGACTTGAGTTAATGGGATTGAACAGGTTGCTTTAACACAGAACTGCAGCATTTGGGAGGAGAGTATTTCCAGAGGAAAAGACCAGAACTTCTTTTCCAACAAAATCAACACAAGAAGTATATTGTGTTTTAAATAAGGGATCCACAAACTGCTAAGGAGGAAAATATGACTCTGAAGGACCTGCAAGGTATTAAGAGGTTTATATCAAACAGATTTGCCTCTTGGTTTTTGGACTTATTTTTCTTGTTTATTCCAATCTCACTTATTTCTAAGTTTATGTTAGCTAGTGTGAAAGTAATTGGGGTTCTACCACTATCCCAAACAGCAGCATAAACACAAAACTGCACAGCCAAAGTGTCTCATGCATCCACAGAAAGGATCTTGTTGAAGGGCATGGCGGAAGGTGACTAAAGTTGCCTCCAACATTGGGCTGCAAGGCAAGGCAGAAGACATTTCCTCCCATGTTCCCATCCTGCAAGCAAACTGTTTCCCCAGGATGGCCAAATGTGGAAATCCTGAGATGGAGTCTCCTGGGATAGCCACTCTGTAGGCACATGACTTTGGTTTACAGGGGTATGTTGGGGTCCTCCTGAATGGAACTGCAGCAATTCCTTCCATCTCATTTGCAGGGGAATGGCCATCTCAGATTTCATAACACCAGCTATTTGTCCTTCATTTGCACAAGCCCAGCTTGGTGTACTTGAGACTCCATGTTCAGTAACGGCTTAGTTTCCAGGGCTGTCTGCCCTGGGGCTTGGGAGCTGCAGAAGTCCAAATCACAGCTGTAAGGCCACCTGAGCTTCAGTCTGCCATGAACACTCTGGATGCCTTTCTTCAGACTTGCTCACCCATCTAGGTAGCTGCATTCTCTACATGCCAGGATAGGGGCAAGGTGCACTGCAGTTTTGTAGCATTCATGGGCAAAGGAACACCTGATGCTTTCTCTGCTCTTTGCCCTGCTCTGCAGCACCGTTTTTTATGCCAGTCACCAGCTGTTGTGCTTTCAGCGTGTACCACCATCACGGTTTCATCCTGTCTGCTTTCATCTCTTCCGAGCACTTTTCCCATTTTTACTTTAGCCAATACTGACAAGTGTCAGTCCCGTGTGAGTACATTTATGCCTCAGTTGTATCAGTGTCACCAAAGCATCATTAGCATTATGCTGATCACTTCGTAAATCTGAGGCTCGGCTATGTCCTCACTGACACTGATGAAAATTGTTACTTTAAGTATTCATCAGAGTTGCAGTAGTGTAAAACCTGTGCAAAACATGCTGAAGCACAGCCTGTGATTTTACACAGAGCTGTAATAAAGCAATTTCTATGATTTTTCTGCTGTGAGCTCCATTGATATGGTTAAATCTCTCCTGACTGAAAAAAACCTCGGGAAATGCTTTGTGTTTCTAGACCAGCACCTTCAGCACTGGTAGCTGCCTCAGTGCCTGTTGAGTTCAGTAGAAGTGGCAGTGGTGCCTCTGAGCACTGAGCTGCACAGACCCATTGAAACTGCATTTGTTTTCAAATGTCTGTGCTTAGCAGTTGCTGGGCAGTTTGCTCCGAGAAAATACAACCTAGGAGCTGGGTATGAGACATGAGCATCCAAGGTGCTGTTTCTGATAGAGCACACCACTTCTGATGTATCAGTTGTGAATATCTATGAGCTGGGTTGCTATCCAGAGGGGCAACCTGTTCCTCTAGCTGTGGATCCTCGCTCTTTAGTGGTGAGCTGGCTTGATTTCCCTTTAAGGTAACTGGCATTATGGCTCTTTTTATTTTGAGCAGAATTCAAACATCTGTTCCTGACAACCATAATGAAAGTAAAAGCATAATCATATTCATAACCACAAACTGCACTATGAAAAAAATCACATGAAGTTTTCTCTGCAAGGCATTTAGCCCTGATGTTCTGCTTTAACTGCTAAGCTGCTCTTACATATAAAGCTAAGAGCAAGCCCTCTTGTCATGCATTTGTGCACAAACATCCCACATTGCCTCTTGTAACAACAGCCACATTATGCTTCCTTGCACAAAACCAGCTGTCAGTTTAGATTTCCTTAATCCTGTCAGATTCCAACTCAGCCAACTAACAACCATTATCTATGGGAAACCCTTCTGTGAAATAAAGCAATGTCCTTACTGAAATGACATGTCATAAAAATTAGTTTGGTCACCAATCCAATGAAACACTTTGTCTAAGTTTGAAAATTACAGACTTGTGGTATCATATTCTCTGGTGCTATAGATCTCAGAAATGATGAGCAGAACAGCACAGAAACAGCACACAGGACCACATGCTCACTTGCCCTAATCACATAACACACTTAAATGATGCAATTGTGTTTTGCAAGTTGGCTCTATGCAGGCAGCACACACGTATGGGCAATGGCACCGTACTCTTGGGCATAACATTTCCAAACTACATCAATGCAAACAGGGAATGTGAACCATGAGGATTTTGACCTGGCAGAGTTAGGATGGCTCATTCAAAAGCAACCTCCTGCCACCATTGAAAGAGTTAAAGGTCACAATTGTTCCCCAAAAGGACATGGTAATGTTTTTTCTGGGCTCCTCTGGGACAGGCTAAGGAGAAGCCAAAAGAAAGGTGCACACCGCAGAGCTTATTTCTGCCTATGGTAAACAGGAGGCAGAAGGAAACCAGGCCACGTTTTCTGACCAAGGACACAGAACACTATAAGGATCAGATCTATGAGTGACCATGAGCATCATCAGCACAGCGGTCCTCAGCCTTCATAGCCCACAGTGAACTCCGCAAATACCTTGTGCTTCCCCACATACCTGACTCACTGGGCAGGAGGAGGGAGGAAGGCTGGATGAGAGCTCAGCCCCTAAGGAGCGTATCTTGCTAGCTGAGAAAAGGCACCACTCCAAGGTCAAGTCAAATAGTTCAAATCTGTTGCCACTGCCAGGCCCATAAGCACATAACACACTAACAGAAATGGTGGCTTCTTGGGGCATTGACTGGGGGAAGCTGAATATTTTCTCCATTTTTTTCTGTTTTGCCATCGGTTTTGTGCATTTGAAGCACAAATGTACTGCAGAGTTGCTAACCAATGTCAGTTTAAAGCCAGGGGTCAGTTTTCAAAACATCAGTATATTGTCTTAAAAAGAAATTAAAAGCTATGAGATTTTTTTAGTTACATTGTAGATACCGTTAAAAGCAACTAAAGAAATATTTTCTGCCTTTTATCCCTCTACAGCATTAAGTGAGTAATTCATTTTTTCTTTGTAATGAAAGCTGTGACCTTTATCTATTTACGAGATTTGGCATCAGGGGCTTTCAGAAAAAAAATCATGATGAATAATGGGACTCATGATAAAATCCCAAGAGCTGTTAATCCATAAATAATCTGGTAATCCTTTTACATCTTGGTCATCAAAGACAGTAAAAATTTTTAGTGTGTTCAAACATGAATCTCCTCATGACAATTCAAGCCACTTGATAATACATTTGTAAAAGCAAGGGGCCAGGTTTGGGTTTTGGTTCATAAAATAGAGAACAGCCCACAGCTGTGTTATAACCACACAAACAAAAACAGGTATTTCCTTGTTTTGGAGGAATGTCATGGCTTTTTGAAGATGAATTTTATGTGGAAAAGGGAGAAGGGTTAGTACCTTTTCGAATAGATGCACTGAATACCACTTTATAAGATTTCTTTTAAAATTTTGCTTTTCTGGATTAAAATGATGCTCCTTTGTTAACAGTTACTTCCAACCTAATTATTTTGGTTCTATCAAATTCAAACTGCTATTTAGAGAGAAAAAACCCCCTGCTGTGGCCTGTTCCGTGTAGGTTGATGGAGGCCTCTAGGCAATCAAACTAATCAGAGCACTGTCTCAGGGTCAGCTTGATCCCTGCAGAGATCTCTGCAGAGGCTGCAGCTGAGCTCTTCACATCATGCTTGAAAGTTGTGCCCATTTTGTATAAAAGGTGACAGGCACAAGCATGCAAGAATCCAAAGCATGCAAGAAAGGTGTTTTAACAGGACAGAAGCGCAAGCCTGTTTTCAAAACTCAGTATTAAATCACACATAGCAACTGTATTTCTGGGAACAGAAGAATGGACTTCCTCAAAGCATTGTTTCTAGACTGAAAGCAAACAGTAAAAGGATGGTCTTGTGGTAGAATGGTGAAAGAAAAGCTGGAGTTACAAATCTGTTTCCATGACAGACCTCCAGTGTGGTTTTATGGTAGTGTCTTATCTTTCTTTATTCTGCTGCTGAAGAGAGACAGCAGTACACCCTTTCCGGACCCCCTTGTCTGTCCAGTTGATTTAGACATAAGTGGCAGACACCCTCCCCTCCTCAGTGGCGGGGCAGCACCCTGCACAATGAAACCCTAATCTCTGCTGAAGCCCAGCGGCGCTGTGATGGCAACAGTAAGAACGAAGCAGAAAGTGCAGCATTTAAAGGCAGCAGGAGAATGTAGTTAGGCAAGATCACCTCAGACTAAACCCTCTGACTGGCTGACTACCATGGTGGGGGGTGAGCACTATATTATACGTAGTCTGGCTGATGATTTTCAAAGCAGAGATGGCTTTACAAGTCCTACTGCTCATGGACATTGGCAGGGCTCCTGTCAGGGATCATAGCTGAGCCAGAGGTCCTTGCATCCACTCTGACAGATGAAAGATTTCAGATTCCTGTACACAGCTCTGAAAACCTCGCTGTGTGTATGCATTACGACAAAAAGTCCGTTACAGTTGTTAAAGTTCCAAAGTCAAACACTGAAATGCCAAGAAACAGCAACAGAACTGTAATTCAGGCCCCTTCATGTGTGTTATGACAGTGTCTGAGCACTGCTGGTTTGTGGTATAGTCCCCCCCTTGTTTAGTTTAGATAATGGATAGTGGTTGAGTAGTGCTAATTACAACTGCTGCCATGGGAAAGATTTCGGGAAGACTGCATTTACTGCCACTCTATGCTAAGGTCAAGCCTACAACTGTCCTCAAATAAAGGCCCTCCTTGTTAGGAGGATTAAGGAAAGGAGCACAGACCTAGAAGTCCATATGAGTTTGGGGAACTTCCTTGTTGAAAAGTCAGGCATGAAGGGAGAGGCAGTGCTGGATGTGAAAGAAAGAAAAGAGCTCTGATGGCATCCTTCATGGCTGGCCAAAGAAACATGTTGGGAGATTGAGCCAAAAGGGGCAGGTCCCACGATCCCGGAAGACCCACCAGCACTTCTCCTGAAAGTTTGCAATGGGCAGGACAAGAAGAGCAGGAGAGAAGAGATGGTGTTGTGGTGAGGGTGACTTTAATACTGCCCTGGAGAACTGGATTCTGTCCCTGCCCATGCCACAGCATTTTGATTGCTAGGAAAATCACTTAAACCAGGTGGAAGCTCCCGGTAGGTTCTTCCTTCTCTGGTGTCTGTTTCCTGAGACATCTGGGTCTGATTTGCAGGAGGCCGTAGTAGATGCTGCAACAGCTAAAGGCAGTGGAGCTCCCATTGTGTCTGCATGTTAGTGACCCCAACCATGAGAAAGAAATTAGCCTCTTTCTCGTAATGTGGTGACGGTGAATGGCTTCATACTTGCGCATGGAGGTGAGGTTGTGAGCACCACAGCGGGGAGTGAATAAGCCTGTTGTGGGTACTGCAGGGCCACATGCTGTCAGCAGAGAGACAAAGCAGCCATTCATTCCAAGAGCACTGCTCGTCCTGGGCACAGAGCAGGCACAGGGACCTGGTGGGGATTGGACACTTCAGCGCTCCAGTTACATGTGCCTGGCACAGAGACCTGTTACCACTGACTCTGCCTTCTGAGTGCTTTGCTTTGCTATTTGGTTGTTAACAACCTTGTACTTAATAAATTACAAGCTCATTTTCCCAGGATGGTATAAGAAATATGATTTCTTTATGGATGTTTTAGGGCCACCCAATGTAAAGGGGTACCTGGTCCCATACAGAGTGCACAGGATTGGAGTTCAGAGAGTGCAGGTTCATTCCTGGCTCTTGCTCTCATTTCCATGGTCAGATTACATCTCCACAACCTGTCTGTACCTCCGCTTTCCCGCAGCGGGCATGGACCCCAGTATGCACCCAGCATTGTAAAGCTCTTGAACTTGTTTTGAAGTTGCAGGGCCTGTTTTAACAGTCTGCATTAAAATACCTGTCAATTCCTGCACATGTCCTGATGCACTTGACCAGATTGGATTTCCATACTAGGGCTAACTACAACAAGCTTAAAAAGAGCTGGAAGTAGATCTGTGGAGGTGGAATACTACGAAACCCCTTGAAGTTTGAGTTACTTATTCTATGCAAGAAATTTATTTTCTCTGCAAAAACCAAGCAGGTAGTACTGTGCAGAATATGGATGAATGGTCCTTATATGAAGAATATGGATTAAGGATCCTTATAGCTAATCCAGATCAGAAAAAGTGGAACTAGAAAATTTGAAACAAAAAGATGTTGCTTTGTTGTTTGTTGGGTTGTTTTTGGTTGGGTTTTTTTTTGACATAAGGTTTTTGCTTTGAAAGGTTTGTCTAAATACTAGAAAAGGAGGAACACCATAAACAGTAATAAAAAACCTTATTTTCATAGAATTAGAATACAGCAACGTGGGTAGGAACAATGTTAGGCAAATAGTTGTTGATTTTTCTTGTGTTTAAGCCCCTTCAAAGCCCTAAATGGTCTGGTCAGGAGTCAAAATAAATGGCAGTACATGGCAAGCTAGGGGCAAAACTAGCCAGTGGTGTGGGACTGAACTATCCTTCTTCTGCTGACAGAATAGAAATATCCATTTTATGTGGTGGTTTAATAATGACTATTGGTTTATTTTTATCTCTGCAGATAAAGCAGAACTGTGTGTTTTGTTTCCCTTGACATTGATGTGGCGATGTTACACACACCCTGGCTGTACCCTGGTCTCTCACTGATAGGACTTATGGTCACTGGGGTCAGTGTCATCTGTAAATGTGCAGCCTCTTGCTGAGGGAGCATAGGGAATACAACAATATCAAAATTCTGCAAGCAATGAAGAAGCTGAATACTATTTTAAGCAAACATTTCCTGTACACACTTCCGATATTTCTTCCCTTTGTGTTTTCATTTCTCTGAAAGTATTTCATGTGGCCACAGAGGCAATTTTCTTTACTTCATTTACAGTACTTAGCTATTATTTTGCAACACAAACCAGCTGGAAAGTTAGATGAGTAAGATAACTTGAAAGTTTTGCTCTTGTGAGCAACCAGACATAGCTCTCTTTTCCATTTGTGAGTGTAAGTCTCAGCAGAAAATTTCACATACGTTAATTCACTTCAGAAAGATTTCAGCTCAACTTTACGTCTGGTTTTTAACTTTACAGCTCGAGAAAAGGGGAGGGATTTTTTCAGAGCTCAGTGATGTGAAAGGAGAATAACAACTGCAAAGTTTTTTGCTTCTTGATTTGTACTAGAATAGCAAGCAAAAAAGATAACATTAAAATGTCCTATACTGAAGACAGATGATTATGAATGGAAGATGGGTTGGCATCTGGGAAGGGAAATTAATGTCCTCTCAGGGTGATCTTTTCCACATAAAGCTGCAGTTTCATAGCTGTGTAGGTCTTTACTGTACAGATGTTTGCATCATTATTTCTCAGATTCTTGTTTTGGATTGGACCCATGATAGAGGCGATCAGTCTGAGCTAGTCTTAAAAATCTGTAGGTTTGGTTTTAAAATCAGTTCAGGTGAAGAAAAGACCATTTTCTTGAATTCGCTCAGTGGCAGAAGTTTGTGCCATTGTTCACACTGAACATCTTCTGCCACTGAACAGTTTTTTCGATGAATCCCAGGAAGAATACCCAAAACACCTGAGAGCAGGACAGTCTCTTTGGGCTAGCTGAGCTTTCTGAAAGGGCACTCAGATTTGCCTTTCTGTATAACATACCCTACAGGTTCTATAGATGCATATTTTAATTTTATCCAGCTTCTTTGTGGGTTGCTACAGGAACTGCGCTCTTTCATTGAGAACACACCATGGTACAGGAATTCCCTGAGCTAATGGGGACAGACACTGGACTGGATATCAGATGCACTGAGGTCTGTGCTTGGTTGCACTGTGGCTCACTAACCCGTTGCAAAACTTGTAGCCTTTCTTTTTTGCCTCTTTTTCTCATCTTCTATTTGTCTTTAGTTTATTTTAGTCCTATCCTGTCTATGTATCACAGATACTAGAGGAGAAGTCCAGGCTTGCTCAGGGGTTTGGGTAGTTACAAAAAATAAAGATTAACTGGCCATTGTGGCTATTCGGAGACTGTAAGTCTTGTTTAAACCGGAACTGACACACATTTAAATTCAACAGGAGATTCCAGCTCCAACCAAGTTTCCTGTGAATTCTCCCTTGTGCTTCACTCCCATAAATGGGTAGCCTCCCCAGAGAAAACATTTTCCTCTCTCCCTGATGCTTGCTCCTATTTCAGGGGTTCTATATAATGGTATATAAAGCGTTACAAATTTCATTCCCTGGAGCTGATGAGATATCACTTGGGGAGTTAATATGTTCATATTGTGAGGATCAGTCTCAGATATTTTCAAGCCTCCTAACTCTGCTTTTGGCACAGGTGTACAGTGACTCCGTGGAGCATGAGGGGTCTGCAAGCTGGAAGAGGTCCTACACACAGGCATGATCCCAGCTGCTACTGGTATGCAGACACTGCTCACCATGTGCTCACCAGTGCAGGAGAGGAAGCCACTCTTCCTCCAACACAGGCTTTCACTTTCCTTATTTTACAGCATATTCCCTTCCCTGAGTAATCAGCAGAAAGGTAATTTTTTATTCTCTAACCCAGGGACTTAAACACAGAGTGAGCAGAGTTAACTAGCAGGCACGGGCAAGCAGGGGGTTGTGGGGAGAGGTTCAGATGAGCATCACTGCTGTCTGGTGCTGCCTATGGTGATGAGGGTGAGGTGGTAGCAGGGCTGAGCTGCGGTGGTCCCTCCTTTCTCCTGCAGGGCTGTGTAGCTGCATCCCATCCTGCAGGCTGTGCCTGCACTCCAATCTGAAGTTTATGTGCTTAGCTGTTTCCTCAGCTTTGACCCTCCCAGGGAGGCTGGGAGCCACCTCAGCCAGAGCTGAGGACAGCCCAGAGACCTTCCCTAAATTGTCTTGCTGGGACTGAAGACCACTTCCCCAGCCTCTCGCTGGCTGTTCGGTTCCCACTATATGGCCCCAGGCACACTTTATTGCTGGTTCATGGAATCAGGCTCCAGAAATTCACAAAAACAACTTAAAAGCCATGAGATTAAACTCTGGCATTTTTAATTAGCTTTTGGGGTTTCAGCTTTTGCCTTGAAACTACAAGGTCTAAATATTTATCTTAAATATAAGCTACATTTCCCACATAATCATACACAGACACAGGCCAGACACCAGAAAACAGATGTGGGAAACAAACAGAAAAGGAGGGCAGTGTGATTAATGCCAGCCAACAGGCTAACAAGGTTATTAGACCTCTATTTCCCATAATAGTTATCATATTGATGAGACTGTAATCTTATAAAGGTAACTGGAGGTCTGTCTCAGTAGTGGGTGCAAATAATCATATTATATTTACATCCTGCCTGGCCCAACTGGATATGAGGCAGTGCTGGTTGAAAAAGCCATGGCTCTGTATTACCATGCCTCCATGCACGATAACATACACTTGCAGACTGCTGTGCAACACATTGGTTAAAAAAGAAGATTTTTTTTAAAAAGTATCTATATATATAGTTACATATAAGGTCAAATGATAGTATTCTATTTAGACAAGTGAACTAACATGTATTAAAAAGTGGGTTTAAGTTGTCAAATCCTCATACAGCAGAGGAACTGTATGGACAGACCTATGGGGATGGTACCTAGGCCAATGTTACTCAGTACCTTCACCCACAGTCTGAAGAAACAGAAGGCTACAACTAGTAAAATCTGCGAGTGCCTCAAGCATGGGCATTGCAGTAAATAATGAGAGGTACAGATCATGCATGCAGACAAGGCGGATAGACAGGTTAGGTGGGTCCATCTGGGCAATGTGTGCTCTTATATGGCAAAAGGAAGAATTGCTCCAGGGAAGATGAAGAACACAGAAGGAAAGGCACAGCACTGGAAGAGACTTTGGGAAACAGTGGATAATCCACTAAGCATCAGCTCCCAGGACAATGTTATTGCTAAGTCTATGCTACTATGATTCCAGGAACTTTAAAATAAACATTGACCATTACAAGATTCATGACAAAGTCATGAGAGTTGGCTACATTACCAGCCCCCACCCCCACTGGGTTGCCTCTGGTGTCAGGGGCTCCTGTGTGAGTGAGGGATGTGTCTGTGTGATTTCTGCAGAAAGGCTGGTGTGCTCAGTGCGTTTCCCAGGGACTTGTGGCTCCTTCTTTGGGGCTGCTTGCCCTGGAAGGGCAGTGCAAAGGGATGAACCTCTCAGCAGCACTCTGAGCACCCAGCTCTTTGACCTGCTTGCTAATGGAAATGCACTCTGTGACATACATGTTACACAACTGGTGACAGAGAACACTGTAGGACTCATATTTCCATTGTAACCTTTGCTGCGCCTGTCCAGTGGGGTTACTCTCTTTTCAAGGGCTGAAGACAGTGGCGAACAAGCTGTACATATACCCAGGTGATGCATGTTTACCCTGGGACCCTGAAGCAGGGCAAATGGGTGTGATGGGGATACATCACTGCTATAGCAATCTGGAGCTAACTTCATGGCTTGTTAAAAGAGGGTTCGAGTCAGAGCAGCCTTTGTAATGTTTGAGCAGTCTAGGGGGGGGAGATGGATAAAACACACCTTGAACCAGACAATATGAAAAAAGATAACCAGATCTCCAGCTCATACTACAGCTTGCACTCTTGATTCCTCCCTAGGAGCCAGCACTGTCTTTCATGTGAAAATGTTTATGAAACGACACTTTGTATAACACCTGAGTCAAATGGAAGGGTTGCATGCCTTGCTCCTCTCCTTGAGGTGAGAGGTTACAAGTTTTATGTTTTCCTTTCAATTCCTTGCAGATAGATGTATGCTGCCTTTATTTAATGAGACCTTGGGATGTTTTTGAGTCTTTTCCAGGCTCTGTCAGAGGCAGCTTGCTGATACTGTTTGTCTCTTTGAGGCAAAAATATCAACAATATTACAGAACTCATAAAATCTTGGTTGTGTGGCTCTATTTTTCCTGTTACTCTTGGGGCCTATATAGTGTGCAATTTCTCTTTGAAGAGCCCATAAATATTTCTATAGTGAGAAAACAATGCAGGTGTGTACAGAGAAGATATGCTGTAGGGGAGCTTCAGCAGTGCCCACCAGGGGCAGGTATTTGATATTTGCCTTGGTGGGAAAGAGTTCAGCTAACCAAAGTGATGGTTTGAGAGAAGGGACACAAGGCTACTGCATGAAGAAAGAGGAACAGAAAGTGTCAGGAGGAACACAAATAATAAGCAAAATCGAGTAAGAAGAGAATTATGAAGACAAAGCCAGACAAATGGGGAAAACATAGAAGCCACGTTAAAGGACACTTAAAAAACCACAAAGGCTCAGACATAGGATTCATGTCCCTGTATTTTAATAATTTTCATGTTGGCCACTTTCTATTACGTGCTTTCAGAGGTCTCAATCTGCTACAGAGGAGGCTTAGACAATTATCACTGAGCAGACATGTAACCTCCAAATGGCTCATTTTGTCACAGGGGAAGGGAATAACGCTGGAGACCAAATTTCAGAGCTGCTCAGCCAATGGCTCAACCTCTTCCAAGTGGAAGAGCTTTGCCTTACAGGCTTCAATAACTTGAAATCATTCCCAATCAGGCTGCCATATCATACTGTGTAATTGTTACTGCCCTCTGAATAATGCTCAGTGCTTAGGTATAACAGTACAGGGTGCTATGAATCCATTTGCAGTTGCCATAGCTCAGTTTCCATCAGGTAGGGAACACAGACATGTCAGTCAAAGCACTGCTTCTGCTTTTCTTCACCGGGAGAGAGAGCCAGAACTCTTTGTTTTACCTGGAATAGTTTCACCATTATGCGTTATTTGTTTATATTCACTACATATAAACTCTCTCTATATATATATTTATATGCTGTATACATATATAATGTGTATATACATTGTATATGTGGGTTTGTATATATTATATATGAGAAAGCTTGAGCTTTTAAGTCCATTGTGAATTCTGCTTACCCTTCTGTTAGTAAGGGACATGACTTATTGATGAAAATGGAAAGTAAAAGTGTGTGAAAGGTATCAACATGTTAAAACATTGACCTTTTCATCTTCTGGGAACCCAAGAGATAACATATCCTGTGCAACTGCAAAAGCATCTCTGAGGGGCCCTGAGCAATTTTTACAGCAGATGAGGTTTGCTTAACAGAATATAAAATGGGGGTGAGCATAGAGGGAAATTTGTGGAAATTCTCATAAAAAAAGAGTGCTGTGGTTTGCAGTTTGGCACAAATAAAGAACATGGCAGTATGTGATGCATGTTGGAAAGAGCTACCAGTACAGATGAGATGCCAGCTCTGTACTGTCAGTTCTGGGCAGAGTAAGAGTCTCTGAAGTTGTTCTCTTGTCACACATGGCATACTGCTTTGTCTCAAGGGCAGAACAAGTCAAGAGGCAGGAACATCTTGAGCCTGAAATGTGAGAGAGCATCTTGCAGTGTGAAGTATGCAGTCAGGAAGAGATCGCTTGATATCATTTGTCACAAGAAATAACGCAGAAACAGAAACCATATTTGCCAAAAGCCTACGGTATTTCCATTCATAAGGAGAGCTAATCACAGACACAGTCTTCTGACAGGTCAAAACTAAAGAGCAACCAGTAGAACTCCAATTCAAACAACTCCAAAGAAACAGAATTTTCAGTAGTGTTGAAGACTGACTGGGTTCTCAAACGTGAAATAGGCTGCCCAGGGAGGACTGACCACAGGGCAGGTGCACTGGCAGCTGGTTTGAAGAGATGCAGTAAGTCTTCTCCTGCCCATAAGACAGACTTACCTTCCTCAGTAAGCTTTCACACTCTGCATTGGAGGGATGCTAGGTGTGGCAAAGACACTCATTGCCAAGTGTTAAAGCCTTGTGGGCAAAATTTATTTTGGAGAGCATCCAGTAGAAAATGCACAGAGTATAGGAGAAGTGCACAGAATAACAGGATGCCCACCTCTGGGGGAGTTTGAAAAGCAATCCATGGTGGAAGAGGGAGACACTGCAGAAGTTACCCAAGTCTAACTTTGTGCCCAAATTATCAGCTGCATGGAATTTTTTTGCAGACAGGGCTGCAGCTAAAGGGAGAAAGGAAGGCAGTATCTCCTGCAGTTACAGTCCCCAGCACAGTCCAAGTTGTGTGTGGCATGAAGAGTGAGTGATGTTAGACTCATTCCATCACAGCTGTGGTCAGCTCAGATTCACAATATACATTATGCATTTTACATCATTGCATTATGCTCAGGTGAAAGTGTTCACATGTGTGGGGCTGAGCTCAGTACTGACCTTAGAGGGGTGTGCTCTGAGGTCTGCATCAGGACTCTGCCAAGCCTGCACTTTTGGTCTGTTTTACACAGCTGAGCATCGCCTGGTGGTACTGGCTATTAGTCATACAGAAAATTATTCTCAGAATTAAAAAAAAAAACTTATGACTGGGGGCATGGTCACATAGAAGGTATTGCTTTGGACAGAAATAACCTGGATCACCTGGTATACAATGTTTTGTTTATTGCCTTGGGCTTTATATGAATTCAGAGGTTGTTCCATTCTTATTCTAAGAGAACATGAAGATTGACTAGACAAATACTTGTCCACTCAAGCCAGAGTAAAATCAGAACTTCGACAGTCAGCATATTTTAGATTTTAAGTGTTCCACTATAAATCTTCCAAGCCTAAAGAAAGGCTGAGAAATCACATAACAAATAAAGAACTATTAATGCACATTATGTATTTTCTTCAGAAAAAGAAGATGTTAAAAGATGATGCTAATAGTTGAATGATACTTCTTTTTGGCTGAATACATGCCCTCTAATAGGTGGATGCAGCTACCATAATGCCTTCTTCTGTTAATTTACTTTTCAGAATCAAATAATAATTTTATAAAATAAAATAAAAGCCCAGCACATGGCCCAATGTTATCTGATTTACTTAATCCCAGGCAAAAATCCAGGAGGCCTTTTAGGATACAAGTTCTGTTCACATTATAGATCTTTGAAGAAGTGCAAATATCTAGTTGTGTTGGTTTAATTTAAGTTTTGTAATAATGGACAAATTGATTTAAAAGGGAAGATCTTTAATCTGGAGAGATTCGGTACTATATTTGAGTAGTAGTAGAATCAACAGTAGAAACCAGGCTTTAGCTTGGAGGAACGTATTGGCTGACCTGCCCATTAAAACACCTCTGTAAGCAAGGATGGGTAAATAAGAGATCCAGCACCTAGCCAAACAAGGATTTTTTTCCTTGGTTTTTTTTGAGCCATGAGCTCTGAAACATGGGGAAAATGAATGAGATTTCAGCATTAATATGAAACAGCTCTACTAACAAGTTGGTACCAACAGTAGAACCATCAATACTTTCAAAATTAGGTAATAGAAAGGAAAAGGGGACTCTCCTTTTGGTATTCCAGTCAAACTCCTGAAAGTGCCACTGCCTCTTAGAAAAATAATCCTCACTTGCATCTGATACCCAGTGGTTTACCAAAGAGATGGGTCCAGGGAAGGCAGTGGTATGGGTATGCCTGAGGCTGGAGAGGACTGGTGGGGATGTGGGAACAACGTGCAGCACTGCAATCAGCAGAGACAACCACTGCCAATTTCCTGTGTAAAATAAGCAGAAAACTCATTTTGTTCCCCTTGCCTCTCTGCAGTTGCTTCCAATTTTTAAACTGTTTCTTTTTTTTTTTTTTTTGCTGACTATGCAAGAATATAATAATAACCTGAAATGACAAAATTCCTCATTTGGTGTCTACATGCAAGCTTTGGAAAACTGCTTAGGTACTTAATTCCTCTGACATGAATGGAGGGAGGTGCCTGAGTGCCTTTTATCAGAACCCAGACTTTTCTCCTGTTGTTTTCACAGTTTAAGTCTTTCTTCTCTGGCCACCCCAGGCAATCCCCTTGTGTAATTCAAGAGAGGTGCTTGGACAGAATGGGAAGGCCTTTTAGCTCATTTGGGATGGGCTGACCTGGTGGGCACAGCAGGCACCTCTGCTGCTGTGCTTCATCACTGCTTCATCGGAGACACTACCTGGTGCCCATAGGAGTTTTCTCAGGAGGGATGCTGCACCTGGACACGTGTCTGTCTCCTATGTGTCTGCCAGCAAGCATCTCCCACCTGTTATGTGTGACAAAGGATTTACAGCAATACTTGGTGCTTGTTGACCGTGATGCTGTTACCTATGTGCTCATGGCACAGGATTTAAAAGAAACACCCTTTCCTCAAATGTAATTAGTTATCTTCATTTTAGTGATTGCTATCATGGAGTCTAGCCAGTTATTTGCTCTTTGTGTACAGTTTGTTTTGGTGATCTCCTAGGACCTGTCATGTGCAATGTGAGCACAATAATGCAGCTGTAGCTGTAAATCAGGGAAATTAGCAATAGACTCGCTCTCTTTTACACCATGCTTCACTTGAAATCCATCCTGCGTTGAGCAAGCCTTTGCTTGGAAGACCATATGCAATTGCTCCTGCCCGTGGTGGAAGGTGACAAATGCGGTCAGCCATTCCCACATGAGGAAACCTCACACAGCCTTGTTTGTGTCCCTTCTCCCAGGAGGGAAGGCTGGTGGCCCTTCCTGCTTGCTGCTCTTGTTTGCTCAGCCTGGTCTCTGGGTGGTATTCCCTCCGCTAATTCCAGCTGAAGTCACCTCCCAAGCTGACAAAGCTGGCCAGTGGACTGCCCTTCCCAGACTGCTGTCATTGCTCATCCCTCTTGCCAGAAAAATACGTTGTAATTTTTTTTTTTATTTTCAGATTTGGCCAACCAATAAGTAAAACTTTGTCTCCCAAGCAGAGGTGAGGTCATGCAGATACTGAACAGAGTTGGGAGCCTGAATGAGCCAGTTATGTCAGCCAGTTAATAACTTCACTGTTGTCATTTATTTGTCATTCATCCAGAAGAATCCAAAAGTGCTTTACATTCTTTACAACCAGCTTATAAACTCTTCTTGCTAACTGGGGTGCTTCACACAGCCCTGAAAGCCTGTCACCCCTTGGGAGCAATGCAGAGCTCAGCACGGTCGTGCCCTGCTACACCACTCCGTTAGGGTCAGGAGGCAATGACCACACAGGGCAACCAAAACAGCCAGGGAATTTGGTGCTGTGCCCTAGGACAGCCCAAGTGGCCACTTGGAAATTGCTCTGTATCCCCTGGCTAATGCTTCCCACTAGTACGGAGCACTGGGCAAATGGACCATCGTGTTGGGGCAGCCACCCCTAGGGGTCAGAGCCCTCAGAGGCTGAAAAAGGGCCCTGACCTGCACTGCCTGGGTATGTGCTTAGGGACTCAGCTGTTTCAGTGAGGTTATGTGAATTATTGTTTGAAAAGTCATCACCCAGAATCATTTTATTCTCTTGTTAAATAGGGAAAATATCACTGGCTGGGCTACCTTAGGGATAGTTTGTACAGAGGAATTAATTCAGCTTTGCATGATGCTTTGAGAAAGGCTCAGAACAAAATAGTGCATGCCCTGCCATGGTGCATGTTACTTTCTTGCATTTAGAGAGAGAGACTGACGCTGCATGAGTGAGTACACGGTGCATTAACTTCCCAACCCAAATCACAGCATGCAGACTGCTCAGTAAGTTTTGTGTCTCTCCCTCACTTCTGGCACTTCTGCTCCAGGAACAGGCTGTGATATTTTCAGATGTGTCTGCAGTCCAAACCCATGCTTCTTTTCAAGAATTGAATAAAGACAAATTTTTCTATGACGCCCCTGTACCTGAATGGCTTATTTAGTGAAACCAAGTAGTGAACATTTGTCTAAATTTTTCACACTGCTTGTTGTTTCCCTGTGAGCTGGGAAATTGCTCAGTACACCTCCATGGGGTGTTTGTGTGTGGGCCTCAAAGCAGAGTGCTCTGAGAGTGGAGGGCTCGTGTCCCCCTGGAGCTTTCTGGGTCCTGGGGGTGGAAGGGATGCTAAAGGGAGGAAAAGGTACACCCAAGCTCCCCCCCCACCCCTACTCTCCGAGGCCATGCTGACCACTTTGGGCCAGCTTCCCATCCAGCACAGAGCCCTTCCCTGACATGGTCACTGACCTGTCCTAGCTTTTCCCTTGTCCTTACACATGTCCCAGCTCACTACTTCTCTTTTGCCCCTCCTTGCCCCCAGGAACTGAATTCCCCCTGCACCCACTCCATCTCTAAAGTTTTCTCACAATCCTCTCCCCAAGGAGTGCATGCTGCCACTGCCTCCAAAAGCAGTGTCAATCAGTGTCAATTCAGTGCTGTGAAGTCCTCAGTCAGCAATTCATAAATAGTTGAACAGTTGAGGTTTCTTCCCACTCCCCCCCCCAAAAAAAAACAAAACCAAACAAACAAATAAAAAAAAAAACCCAACCAAAAACCTTGAGCCTAGCTTGCATGTGTAAACACCCCTGGACAACAGCTACAAAGCTGGCGCTACTGCCTATGTTTCTCCAGTCCATGGAAGGCAAATCCAAGTCCCCTGTACTCTTGTGACAAAATGTCCAGAGGGCTTCAAAAACCATCTGCTCACACTTTTCCAAATGTCTCCTTCCTGGAGGAAGGCCTTTATTCACTAGATGATCTGGTGGAATCCTTGTCAAAATCAGTGATGAACGAGGAACTAAATTACCTTAGGTCTCCTTTGTTGGTTACTTTTTAATTTTTTTCTCTTTCTGTGCTAATGGAAGTGCTCTTGTCCTGGTTTCAGGTGGGATAGAGTTAATTTTCTTCTTAGTACCTGGTGCAGTGTTGTCTAAAACTAAAACCATCAGTGTGCCATCAACATTGTTCTCACACCAAATCCAAACCACAGCACTGCACCAGCTACTGAGAAGAAAATTAACTTTATCCCACCTGAAACTAGGACAGCTCTAGGTAATATAACTCCTTCCTTGTGACTTATTTTATACTCCTTTTGAGAAGTCATACAAGAAATTGCGCAATACTGTGTTTGCTTAGTAGTAGTGCTCTTAAGTAATAATAATAATAATAATAAGCAAGAACTGGTAGACAGAAGGGCTTTGGAACTTGCCTCAGTAAATCTTTCTACTGCAAACAGTTTTGGGTCCTATCATGTGCTGTATCTTAAAGTTCATGAAAAAATCTGGTAAACTTTTAGAGAAATTCCTAGACTTAATGGTGATAGAATTAGTTAATTCTAGAGTTAATAAAAAGGAAAAATACTCACAGAAAATACTTTGCTATATTCTTTTTTTTTTTTTTTTTCCCTAGAAATCTGACTGGCATAAAAATATTTGTCTTTAAAATTGAATCTTGTATTCCCTCTTGCTTTTACAGCCTGTTTCTACACTCCTTATTTCCTGTGTTGCATTACACTCTTCCCTGGGGGAAATGAGCTGGTGTGATGGGATCACGGTTGCAATGCAACAAGGGAGATGGAAGATGATCGATCTATGATACAGCAGGCATTTTTCTTAGAAGAAATACATTTAATCAAAGCCATTTTCCATGAAAATACATCTTCAGAAGGATATTTAGGGATTTCATGTAGTTAATCCTATGGGTCCTGCTTCCATTTCTGAAAGCTGCTGGGAAGGAGCCAAGATTGATTTGAGCTGCTTCAGTGGGTTAGCAAATACTTGTAGCACAGTAGCTAATACTCAGGGAAGTGTAGGATTGGGAAGAATTTTGGTGAACTGGAAGCTTTGATGAAGCTTTTTCCTATCGCTACAGTCTCCAGTGTTCCATTTCTGTTTCCTGATGCTTTGCTGCCAAGTCTCTAACAGAACAGCCAGACCAGCTGAGACACTGATGCCCACAAGTAGGTGTTTGAGAGGTATCCATGTCCGTCCTGTCCTCTGGGTTCCACCACCCATCCATCTCAGCTGGTGAACATGCCATTCAACCTCTCTCTGTTTGCTGAAATTAAGAATACAGCTGTTGCTGGGCTTCATGGTATCTGTTATTTCCCTCTAGCTCAGCACATTTATTGTGGTTTAATCTGAAAGGAGAATGCCCAGCCTCAGCACAGGTCTCAACCAAGCTCTGTTGCAGAGTTTTGGTTTGTCTCTGCAGAGCAGCTACTGAAACCACAGCTACTTGCCAAACCTGCTACTAAAAGCTACCTTGGGTGGCCAGCTATGGCAGTACTGCTTCCAAGTCTGTGATATACATTATCTACATCTGGTACATCCAGCAGCTATTCTTCCTTACCAAAGTGTAACAACCAATGGCTAGTGCATGCTTGGTAACCTCTTGCAAGCAGGGTAGCCTGAAGGTTGATATTGGGACACATATTTTCAATATCTTTTTCAATGACCTGGAAAAAGACACTGAACATACCCTCTGCAAACTGGAGATGATGCTAGACTTGAAGCATGGCTGAGATAGCGAAAGACAGAGCTTCAGTCCAGAGACATCTTGATAAATGTGCTGACTCGGTGCACTGCAGCCTTGTGAAGTACAGGAAGGAGAAGCATGAAGTTCTGGAGTTGGGGTTGAATAACCCAAAGCATCAGTACAGGCAGTGACAGGCTGCATGGCATCTGGATGAAAAGGACCAAGAAGTTATGGTGGATGACAGAGTGGATAGTAGCTGTCTGTGCTCTTGTCATGGGTAAGGCAAGCTTGGCCTCCTGTTCAAGGTGGGTGTAAAAAAACTGGAGAAAAAACAATGGAGGGCTCCAAGACATTCAAACCTAAAGCACAGAACCTGTGAGGAGGGGCTGAGGGAGCTAGACCTGTTTAATCTGATGAAGGGGAGGTGAAGGACTGATCTTATAGCAGCCTACAAGTTCTTAAGGAGGAGTTACTAAGACTATGGAGGCAAACTCTTCTTAGCTGTGGTAGATGATACAATAAGGGGCAATGGCAACAAACTGCAGCACAGGTTGTCCAGGGAGGACATTAAGAAAAGCATTTTCACCCAGAGGCTGGTGTAGCACTGGAGTGGGTTATGCAGAAAGATACTTAAATCACTGCCCTTGCAGGTTTCTATCATCCAGCTAGATAAAGCCGCAGCTGACCAGATCTAGTGCTAGTGATAAGCCTCTTTGAGCAGGAGATCAGACTAGAGACCCCCAGAGGTCCAAATGGAATTTCTATGGCTTTCTGGTTCCTTCACAAACTGAGGTTTGGAGATGAAAGTCCATTCTCCCATAAGGACATGTGGGAGAAATCTCTGGGCTTCCCTGCTTTCATTCCTAACACTGTTACCCTTCTCCTGCCCTGGACCAGCACCACCTGATATTCATTTGATGGGGTGACACATTTGGTCTATGGTTATCTTTGGGTCAAATATTAATTTGGTGACAGTCATCAGTTCCTTCCAGAATTTACTACCTGAGAAGTTTTCTCTTGGTTAGATCTCTTGTGCATCCTTGCCTAGTGGAAATCAGCAGGCCTGCTTATTTATCTTAATTCCTATTTCAAGCCTGGCTTTTGAGTATGAAGTCCATTTGATCAGCCTAAACAGTATCTGCTGACTGGAAGTGTAGAAATCTCAAAGCCATCTTGTGCAATAAAAGAGATGGAACAAGTCGAACTTGAATGGGGTTTGATGCAGGAAGGTGTTAAAGAGCGCTTGTTCCAGCTGGTCTGTGATTAATATTACATGGTGCATGATGAATGTACAAAAGGGCAACAGGACTCTAAAATACTCCCAAACCCAAAACCTGTAGGCCCATCGATTTTACCTTCTTAATATTTCCAAGATGCTTTTTAGTACTGGAAGCTACCTGTGCCTTTCTATTATCAGAAAATCTGCTTTGGATAGTGCCCTTTCATTGGGTTTTAATATGTGAAAAGGGCATTATGATTTTTTTTTTATTAAATAGATAAAGCTTCAAGCAGCTCCTCCAGATGACCTGCAGACCCTGCAACTTGGCAAATTTCCTCATGTAATTTGCTGAGAGTGGAATTACCTGCAATGCTGATAAAGGTCCCACTTCCAAACTGTTGTTAGTCTTTCAGTCTCTGCCAAGACCTGCTATTGAAAGACTGCCTTTTTGTGATCCCTTTCCTGGCATACCAAAGAATAATGAATAAGAAAGTCTTTTACTTCAGCTGCTAAAAATGCCAAACTGCTTTTTCTTTATAAATTAAGTCAAAGTCCAGCATTTCAATAATAAAATCTTTGCATTCTTAATCATCCTATCTACAAGCCATTCTGCATTTTATAATCAGCAAAACAAAACATACTGACTGATTTTGTTTCAAGAAATGGCCGTGAGTCCTGCATTTGCTTCTGAGTATGACTTACCATGTGAAAACAAAATTAACTTAGATTAATTAGGACAAATACTTTCTGCATATGAATGCTCCATACGTGATACGCTTCCCTTCCTAGGCTTAAAATATTTTCAAGCTGAATGTGGAAATTAAATTAGAGGCTGTGAATACTGATACAATAATGGGACGTAAAAAGCCACAATAGCCAACCTGGTTTAAGAGACCTAATTCTGATTCCATGTAACTCCATTAGTAAATAGATCACGCTCATCAAGACACAAAAGCCAAAACCTGATACAGATTGAAGTGTCCAGTTTGGCATGTATCAGGATGAACCTGTTTGTGCCTTTGTTCCTTGGCTGTAATGGATCTCTAATGCCTTACTGATAGATAAAACAAAACAAGAGAACTATTGCTCTTATTTCATTAGATAGTGGTGTCTGTGAATAGCAACTGATAGATGTATTTTTTTAAACCTTGATTATCGGTGTGAGATGTAATGTAGACCACAAATGAAGTGGATTTCTTGTAAACTAGAGTTCTCAAAGTTTTGCACAAATCGCCTTCCTCTGTTTTATGCAACATTTGTGCTTGGTCTCCCCAGCCTGAGCAGTTCAGTCTCACCAAGCCAGAGCAGGCTGGCTACAGCATGAGCCTCACACTCCCACCCTGCAGGTGTCTGCTGGCTGGTTTGTTGACAACAGTTTAGATCAACTATCTGGTTCTCGGCTAGTCCAAATTATGATTGAAATCAATTGTCACTAGTTTTCTTCAATCTGTTCACTGTTACATCAGAATAAGATAAAGGACCAGAAACTGATTTTTTGTATAAAGCTGTAGAGCAACAAGAGCTAGAAATGATGGAAGCAGTTCTTTCCCATGCAACTTTTCAGACAGAAGATGCCTTACCTGTGAGCAAAGTGTGGCTCAAGAAACAAAACTGAGACCAGACATCATTGGGTATGCCAAAGATGGTGAGAAGGCTCCTTAGTCAGCTCCTTAGTTTGGGTACACTGTTATGCAAGTAGGTCACTATGATTAGCTGCTTCCATTTGTTTTCTTCTCACAGAGTTGCAGAATCACAGAATGGCTGGGGTTGGAAGGGACTTCTGGAGATGGCCTAGTCCAACACCCTACTAAAGTAGGTTCTCCTAGAGCAAGTTGCCCAAAGTTGTGTCCAGGTTTTGAATGTCTCCAGAGAAAGAGAGTCCACAACCTCTCTGAGCAGCCTATTCCAGTGCTCTGTCACCCTCAAAGTAAACAGCTGAAAAGAGCCTGGCCCCTTTCTCTTGACACTTGCTCTTGAGATATTTGTAGACATTAATAAGATCCCATCTCAGTCTTCTCCAGCCTAAGCAGGCCCAGGTCCCTCAGCCTGTCCTCAGAAGGGAGATGCTCCAGCCCCCTCACCATCTTCACAGCCCTTCACGGGACCCTCTGCAGTAGTTTCCTGTCTCCCATGAAGCACGGAGCCCAGCACTGGACACAGCACGCCAGATGCGCTTCACCAGGGCAGAGCAGAGGGGAGGATCACCTCCCTCGACCTGCTGGCCACGTTCCCCTAATGCCCCCCAGGATCCCACTGGCCGCCTTGGCCACAGGACACACTGCTGGCTCATGGGCACCTTGCTGTGCTCCAGCACTCCCAGGCCCTTCTCCGCAGAGCTGCCTTCCAGCAGGTCAGCCCCAGCCTCTGCTGGTGTGTGGGGTTGTTCCTGCCCAGGTGCAGGACCCTACACTTGCCTCTGCTGAACTTCATCAGGTTCCTCCCCACCCAACTCTCCAGCCTGTCCAGGTCTCGCTGAATGGCAGCGCAGCCTGCTGGGGTATCAGCCCCTGCTCCCAGCTCTGTATCATCAGCAAACCTGCTGAGGGGACACTCAGTCCCTTCACCCAGGTCACTGATGAGTAAGTTGACCAGGACTGGACCCAGCACTGACCCCTGGGGAACACCATGAGCTACAGGCCTCCAGCTGGACTCTGTGCTGCTGATCACAACTCTATGAGCTCTGCCATCCAGCCAGTTCTCCATCCACCTCACTGTCCACCCATCCAGCCCACACTTCCTGAGCTTACCTGTGAGGGTGTTATGGGAGACAATGCCAAAAGTCTTGCTGAAGTCAAGGTAGGAACATGCACTTCTCTCCCCTCATCAACGCAGCCAGTCACAGAAGGCTATCAGGTTGGTCAGGCGTGATTTCCCTTTGGTGAATCCATGTTGATTACTCCTGGTAACCTTCTTTTCCTTCAAATGCTTTGAGATGAGCCCCAGGATGAGTTTGTTCATTATCTTTCCCGGGCTGCAGGTGAAGCTGACCAGCCTGTAGTTTCCTGGGTTTCCTGTAGTTTCAAAAAATGTGTTTATAAGAAATACACAGAAAAATTGGGCTGAAAAGGGAACAGTCTTGACTGGGAAAAAAACTACACCTAACTAAAGAAAACAAGGGAAAAGAAACCTTTAATCATTTTACTAAGCTTGTTAACAACCAAAAGTGGAATTTGGATCTTAGTTTATTCAGTTCCCAAAGTTTGTAGAGGTAGGTGTTTTCTCTAATTAATTTGGGCTTTGCTACCTCTCAGACATGGGCTGATGTTTGTTTAGTAGAGTCTTGTCAGGCTGAGGTTTGCTTTTCAAACAAGTCAATAGCAATGGTAATAAAATACTTTTCACTTCTAGAAGTCTTTTCACCTGAGATGCAAAAACACTTTGTACAAGTTAAATGCTTCTCATAATACCACATTTTAGGTATGGATTGTTATCCCAGTGGTAGCAGCAATCAGAACATGGGAAGAGAGTGAGAAAGTCATTTGCTCATGCCAGTTACAAAAAAGGAAACAGAATCTTGGGTAGAAGTTGCAACACACATGGCATGGAGGATACTATATGTGTTTCACCTGCAAATCTACTGTCCTTTTTGTGTCGATGCTGAGACGGTGCTTCACTTTTTTCTTGTCTTGACCATTCCATAATTGTGTTTTTTAAGTTGTTTTTGTGATGTCAACTATTCAAGGACAAATACAATTTTCATGGGAAACAGCTCCTTTTCGAACAGGAAACATGCATACTCAAAAGTGAGGGAGAAAACAAAAGTGTTGATGGCTAATAAAAATCATCTGAGTTCTCATCTCAAAGTGCATCTTATTCTAGTAAGTAAGGACACCTATGCTCCTGGTTATTTTGGGTAACTGTATGCAAGTTGGGTAAGAAGGTACTTGAAATAAAAGGAGTATTTTCTATCTCCTCCTTCTGCTCCCCTCACCTCTACTTCTCATGAATCCTGTCAGCCACCTAAGTGCTTCAACTCCTCCAGAACTGGGATTTTAGAGTAGTGAAATGTCAAAAGAGTTGTCACAGCCCAAACCAGTATTGCAATCACTACATAAACCATGACTTTCAATGCAAATTGAGGTAAACTAAACATATCCTAAAGGATTTAATGGGCAGATTGAGCAGAAGCCTTTCTGCAGACACCCTCACTATTTGTTGTGTGCTGCTTTTGTGGTGATGCTGGAGCACAGGGTGCTCAGCAAGAGCAGCTCATCACCACAGGTCATGTAGCACCACAGTGTGAGCAGGACTGGGGAACAGGCATCACCATGCCAGAGATCCTGTGGTCCATAACTCCTGCGCTGGCTGTCCACATCGCTACCTGCGGTCGAGCTGCAGACAGGACTCAGAGCCTGCAGGGTTGGGGGATGCTTGCGTCTGCCTTGCATCTGCCCAGACTGAAAGACAGGCTGAAGCCTGTGAGATACAGGAGATGGCAGTGGCCTGCTGTCTCTAGAGCCTGCAGGTTTACACCACAGTGAACTCTTAGATATTGTGTCTGAGGGGGTGGATCATAGACAGTGAGCGAGCCCACTCTTAAGGCAAGTCTCTAACCAAGCCAAGGGCGAAACTTGCTCTGTCTGTGTATCTTGAAGTAGCTAAGAACACAGCTCTGGAAGTGTGGCTGATACCAGCATCCTTATCCCAGGTGAGCTCTGCACTTCTCACTCTGCGCTTCAGTTGCTTAGAGTCCAGGAACAGGCTACCAGCTGACATGAGTGGGTGGTGGAAGAGGTGGAAGATCAAGCCACCTCTCCTCCCTTTACTAGTGCACTGATGGCCACAAGGTTTTGAGAGTACCAGGCTTTGCTGCAACCTGTCCAAACCTGCAGAGTCCTCAGGACTCTGGGGTTTTTGGTTTATTTTTGGTTTTGATTTAACAGGAAGGTTAAGAGGAGGTTATAGATATAGATAATAAGATTTAAGAGGTAGGAAAAATGGAGCAGAGCTTAACTACTTAGTGAGTTGTTTTCTATTACTTTTTAGCAGGTATTAAGAAATCCATTTGGATTTCCTACTAACTGAGGAACGCTCTCTGTTTCCCAGTGTCATCGGGATACTCTGGATTTTCTACTCCAATGGCAATTATCTCAGTGGAACAGCAGTTTCTCCCCTCCCAACTGTGCTCTGTGCTGAAACAAAGAGGAAACTGGTGTCTGCTTGTTTTACGCAGCTTGACACCCAGCCTGCAATTTTTATGATTTGTGTGGCAATGAAAAGCAAAGAAAGGGGAAAAAAGCAAGAGCACAGCAAAGACAAGGAGAAAGAAGCTTCATTTTTCCAAAGCTGCCCTAGGACTGACCGCAACTCAGCTAGGGCTTATTTGTGGCCATCGAGTAAGCGAACACAAAAGCACCACAGAAAAGGCACAAAAGGGTTTCCTTAGAGATTGACAGCTTGTTAAGGACCATTATTAATACAAGTTCAACTTAAATGACAGGGTCACCTATATGATGCTGTTTGGGCTCCCTTCCCTGGTCTAATAGCATCTTGCTACATTTTTATTCAGAAGGTTTATCTGACAGGCACATAACCCTGACAACCAACATTTATCCTCAGTTATCTGAATATATAGACTCTGCACTAGCTCATCACTGACTGAAAGGACACCACACGCACTACTATCTTTATCCTTATCCTTCCTTATCCTATCCTTATCTTTATCCTTCCACCCTTATCCTTAGTGGAAGGAGGAATCACTTAGATAAGAATCTGCTTTTTGTTTAAACTTTAGAAACCACATTCCATTAAGAAATTGAAATCAATTAGCGGCAAGGGACTACAGGAGACTACAAGGGACTACAAAGTAGACATCTAATACAGCATCTTTGTCCGAGGAAACCTGTGATCCAGGACGATGACTGGTCTCCTGCAGGACCTGACAAATGGAAGAACCATTTCTCATCTCCAAAACAGCAGGACCATTGCTTAAGAGAAGAGAATGTACTGAGAGAATGAAATAGTTTGGTTTAACGTTTGCTGCTTTTTGCTAACCGGCTCCTTATGAGATCCCAATCTAGTTACCTGTATTTTATTACCTCCTTTTTGTCAAGCACTTCAATGAGACAATTCTAGGGAACTGTAGAATCATAGAATGGTTTGGATTGGAACATCTAGTTCCAACCCCCCTGCCCTGGACAGGGACACCTTCCACCAGTCCAGGTTGCTCAAAGCCCCATCCAGCCTGGCCTTGAACACTGCCAGGGATGGGGCAGCCACAGCTTCTCTGGGCAGCGTGTTCCAGTGTCTCGCCACCCTCACGGTAAAGAATTCCTTCCTAATGTCTACTGTAAATCTGTCCTCTTTCAGCTTAAAGCCACTACCCCTTGTTCTATCACTACATGCCCTTGTAAAAACTTTCTCTCCAGCTTTCTTGTAGGCCCCTGTTGGGCACTGGAAGGCTGCTGTAAGGGCTCCCCAGAGCTTTCTGTTCTCCAGGCTGAATCACCCCAACTCTCAGCCTGCCTTCACAGCAGAGGTGCTGCAGCCCTCTGATCATCTATGTGGACTTCCTCTGGACTGCTTCAATTAAATTAGATGTTAACATTTTGAAATATTACAGATTAAATTTGATGAGCTTCCTATGTATGAAAGAGATAAAGAAAGGAAAAATGCATGTTTTTGGAGCAGCATGATCTATTATTTGGTTATCTGAGACGTCCCTACTGACAGAAGCAAGATATTGAGCGCTTTTTTTGTCTGCCAGAAACAACTGAAAAAGGATGACTGAACTGAGCATGTACCTTCAACATCTGGAGTAGATGGTCCACAATGCTCCCCTGTTTCCCAGCAGCATCCCAGGAAGGAGGCATATGGGGAATGAAAAGTTAAGGGTAAAGTGGTCTAGTTCACCCCTGTCCCACTTTTTCCTTTGCTAAGAAACTGTGCAAAGTTTCTGGCTCCTCGCATCAGTAGCAGAAGAGAACTGCTGAATTTAACCAGCCTGTCCTGGGCTTTTAAAGTCTCACAGATGCTGCATGAAAGACAATCCTTGTTTTAGAAAACCACTTCTTTTGTCCTTCAGAAACCAATACTAATTTAAATAAATAGTAAAAAACCACTGATGGGGTGAAGAAAAAAAAAAAGAAAAAGACTCATCAGATGTAAATCAGCATGAATCTACTGACTTCAGTGGAGCTACACCAGTGGGGGCCAACTGAGGTTACCATCACCATTATCACTGAAGATGTGGCATTCTTTCTGGGAGAAGTTTTACATGCAACAGCATATTTTATTACTTTTTCCTGCTTAGCCCATACTTGCTTGGCATTTAATTGTCACCTCCTCACTAATAATCAAGCTTTATCTCTTTTAGGTGCTAAAGTTAAGCATCATGCAACTTTAGCAATGGTCAGAGTCAGGGAAGAGGCCACTGGCACTTTGTGACTCTCCCGTGATGTTTGTGCATTAAAAAAAAAATTCTAAGAAACTAGGACAATTTGGTTAAAAAAAAAAAAGGTTGTGTGAGTTTAAGGCTGTTCAAGGGCAACCTTAATTTATGTGCCAATAAGTTACACAAATATTTTCTCTACTATTCAATTAAGAACAACTAGTTTCCTTGGCAACGGCCACATTACATGGAACTTACCCGAGCTCTGAGTTCCAGCAGAGTACTTTCCCTAAGAAAGGAACATACTCATCTATCATGTAAATGTCTAATTTGTACACGGTTTTGAGAGAGGGGAGAAAATGGAATTTCCGGCAAATTACCACAGCCCTTCTTTTTTACTGGAGTCAGATCCATGCTCTTTTCAGTAATTCTGTCCTGCTTTTGGTTTATATCTCAATGATGACTAGTCTATTAAAGATGTAAAAGGGTATGATTGTGAGCTGGGTGTATTAACTGCGGAAGGAGGCAGGCTGCTGGTGAAAGGGATGGTCAGGGGGGTTGATTTAAAAACAGGAAGGTGGCAGTCTTCTTCCATGCAGAGTTGCTACTGAAAGTGCTCTCTGTGGCTGTTACAACGATGGTGATTAGTCCTTTTGTGGGCAAAAATAAAGGATCTCAGCTTGATTACACATCAGATTGCTATTTCCTTTTAAACTATCACCTTTCTCAGTGCTGTAGTTACTCTCTCCCATAATCCTTGCCAGGCTCCCTGCTCTTTGCGTGCAGGTCCCGTCGGAGGTGTGTGGGCAGCAGCACCTGGGAGCGAGCGGGGGATCCGCATAGCTGTCACTGTGCTAGGAGCCCTCTCACCCTCCTGCGGTATTCGCCAAAACAAACTCAAAAGCTGCAGCTGGAGCCAAGCCTAAACATCATCTCTGGGTGTGGAAACATGCAGCTTTGTAGCAAGGGGGAGAGCCTGCCCCACCTTCACCTCAGAGGGAATGCTGTGTTCCCTTTCCACATGCTCTTGCTCTCTTGCCAGTGAAGGCTGTGACTGGCTTCCCCAGAAAAGTCCTGGTTCTGTTCTTCAGTTTGCAGAATGCTGTCACGGAAAATGGATTTGGCTTTGTCAGATATAATCTCCAAGGGAATGTTTCTGCAAAGCTAGAATAAAATCTGTCCCACTGCTTTCATCCTGTGGCTTACATTCAATCCATAAGTCATTTTTAGGCTTCTAAGATGTTGTTCTACAGCTTTCCCCCCCTGTTTCTGTGCCTCTCGGCAGTGTGAGGCTGGAATTCATTCTCTTGAGCTGTTAGCAGCTCTCTGCTCTTGGAACAAAACTGTCATTAACTACTATTCAAACTTTTACCCTTTGAAATCACAGGTACTCCTTATATTTGAAGGTCTCTCACAGGAAGATAGGATCCTTTCCATACCCTCTGTGTCAGTGGGAATTTTGCTGTGGAGTTCACTGGTGGCAGAATGTGGCACTCTCTGTGCCTATTTCACTTTTCTTCCATCTGTGTATTTGCTTTAGTTCGGTTAATACAAAATCTAAAGGAATCAGGTTTAATCATGTATTTTATCCTTTGCACACCCAATCTCATGTAAGATTATTTAATATACTTCTGATGGTAGCACTTTTCCTATTGAACTGCATTGTTCTCTGAAGGAACAGCAGTTCTGAGCAGCATAGCAAGATTTGTTCCTTGCAGTTAGTAATTAGATTAATTATTTCCTGTTTTACAAGTCTCTAAGGTACCAAAACCCAGAGATAATATGTAATTACACTGCTCCAATTCCAGGTCAGTGTGAAAATGTGATTGTGATGAAATACATGTTTCTTCTTACTTAATAAAATGTACAGGGTTGGCTGTTCAGTGGCTAACATTAAAATTTATGGACTCTCATAATTTATTTCCTTTAAGTGCCTGAGCATTGTATATGATGTCACAGATAAACACATTCTTATTGTGCAGTGGCCTTATCTACTTCTGCTCCTCTCCCTCCCAGCTTTTGATTGCACCCATCTTTCAGTCGGCCTATCTCCCCCCTTAATCACATTCTGTAACATAGGAATTTCTCTAGCTGCTTTGGAGGCTGGGAAATGAAAAGTTACTGCAAAGTCACCTCATCTGTGAGCAGACAGCATGGGGTGAGACAGGAAACACAGGTCACTGCCTGTTGCTTTGTGTGCAGACAAGGTCTGATTTTTCTTTTGTCCAGTGGGAGCTGTCACTTTTTTGCTAACTTTGGGGTATTTTTTGCCCTTGCCCTGCTAACTCTAGCGAGAAGCTGCTGCAAACTGCGATTCGCTAGCTCAGGAGGTGTGTGAATCCTTCCCTCATTTTCTGGGGATGTGTAAAGGCAGCTGAGGATCAGCATGGTGACTCACAATTAGTCTATTTTTGCTTGAATGTGTGAAAGTGTGTAAATAGATTGCTGTTTGGCTTCCCCCCACCCCCCGTATTGTAGTGGTGCTAAGTTACCTGGTGTATTCATCAAATACTGCACCATGATGCTATGCCAAGAAGAAATAACATCTAAGACCCATTTTGAAACAGATACTAAATATTACCTCGACTCCTTCCAGTTAAATTGCTTGACAGCACTGCTGGGAACTCATAAAAGAACTGGTTAGTTGCTTCAGTTCTTAAATTCATCATATCCTTCCATGGAGCTCTGGGCCATTCAGCGATGCCATTCTCATAAATCTGGACATTTTTTCTAATCAAAATCACTCTGACATACTGTAAATTATCCTTCCTTCAGGTCATATAATACATCAGTCCACAACACTGAACATATTGAGCAATATCCTAGAAAATGCTTTTCATATCCCTTCATACACTATCTATTTTTAAAAGGAAAAGTTAACAGTTCTGCAGCAAAAAGATGTGACAGAAGCCATCACTGTGTGTAATGAGGTCACTAAAATGGCACATACAGAAAATGAAAATTCCTTTGACCTTGCCCATCAAAGAAACCATAATTTTAACATTTGGGGAGAGGAACTGAACTGTTTTCTTAGTGCCAGTATGTTCTTAAATGCCAGAAGAACACAGCTGTATGTCTCTTGATACTGGCAGTGCAAAGTCTGCTCATCCCTGGTCAAATCACATCCAGCTAGGACAGCATCTCTAATGGTGTTCAGAGGTAGTGGACAACAGACCAACACATCCAGGCATGCAATGAGATTCAGTTATCCGGTGCTGGCCAGCTAAACCCCCATATGGACACAGTGAAAACAACCACTGCTCCATGAATTTAATCAAAGTACAAGGTTTTATTTGAATCACAGCAAAAGAATAACTTATAATAGTTTTCACTTTGGTTTATGATGCCTTTCCTACTTACAGCTTGATGTTAAGAAGAATGTAAAGATCAGAGAGTATAAGGTAGCTCTGTAATGAGCTAAGGGTCACTTATATGAAAACTGCTATTTAAAAGTTGACCTTCCAGCTCAGATGCTGAACTCTCTGCTGCCAAGGGGAGTCTCTCCATTATTTTGAAGAACCGCTTAGAACCACCTCAAAATGGTGAAATGCAGGAGCATTTCAACAGACCCATGTGCCACAAGCATAAAAGCAGTCTTTGCCATTAATCTTTTCCTTTTATTTTCTGATGAAGGGAACTAGTAGGTAATTAAATATTTTGCTGATGGAGTTAAACAGGTGACTTAACATGCTTGTTGCCTCTGCATTAATTATTTTGCTGCCTAATACACTACACCTCTCTATTTTCAAGGCAGCTTGTTGTGCCAGTTCTTTTTGATGCAGTCTTCATGAGTTCAGAAAGCCCATACAGCGACCACAACTTGATCTACTAGCTGTAAATGAAAACTTTTTGGAACAAGTTCTGTGAACCTGACAATGACTGCATTGACCATATTATCGAGACAGGAGTCTGCTTTTTTACAAAAATACAGAGATAGAAGAGCTTTTCACCTCTTCTCTTTGGGAGCAAGGCACAGCTGTTTCCCTTATGCAAACAACATGGCAAATGCATTTCCCAGTTGTTTCAGTGCTACCCTATTGCATTTTTTGTTGCAGCAGCAATGATGTAACTGAGAGCTGAGTTTGGTACAATGCGCTTTGTTCAGCCATCTGCCAAATTTAATGAAGTGATAGGGAATATTTTAAGCTGGATTTGGCCTGCATTGTGTGATTAAATGGGGGAAGTGCCTCTATTACGTGTTAGATGTGCATTTGGGTAAAGATCAGATTTGCTTGGGCACCAGAAGTCAGGGTATTTTACCTTTCTGACTCCATCATATCCAATAAAAAAAAATCAGAATTATTGTCTGCCCCTTCCATTTTGATGGCTATCTTTTGTTTTGATGGCAAGAAGCCAAATTCCCTGCATGCCTTACTAACCCTTACTTAATGTCCTTTATCATTTGACTTTTGATCTTTATAATTTTGCATCGGCCTCTTTTGATTTTATGAGAAAAAACATTTGCTCCAGAAACCAACAGACTGCATGAAAGGGTATGCCTCTGCTAGCCACCTGGAACTGGTAGAAACAGGTCTCTTACTGGAATTTCCTCTTGCAATAGGCAAATCAATACATTTGATCTCGATGTTGCTGTTCCAGAGGCTTGTTGAGGCAAAGGTACAATATTAACAATTTCTTCCACTTTTGGGTGACAACTCAGAACCTCCCCAGGGCAGAAAGCCTTTGCTATTTTAGCAATACTGGAAGAAGAGTGTGGTGGAGGAAAACCTCAGACACCAGGAAGAACATATTGTATTGTGTTGTTATGATGATAGAGTCTGAAATCCTCAGCTGAGGTCATAGCCCTGTTTTGGTAGGCATTGTAGAAATACTGAGTAAGAGATACAGCCTTCAGGGGTTCACTGTCTGACCAGGAGAGGCATGGATACCAAGTGGGTGTGGATTCAAATTCAGATTCTGTTTCATGTCAGAAACATGGCATAGACACAGCTGGAAAGGATGAAGACTTTTTTGGTGTCACATGGAAGTCTTTGACAGAGCAAGGAGCTTTTCTTGGGTATCCAGACTTCCAGTTTTCTGCATGACCCAGAAGAAAGTTCTTTCTACTGTGGTGATGCTAGCACCACTATCCACAGGTGCAACACCACCTGTGCTGAGCAAAACAAGTCGCACTGGAAGCTTAGTTTGCAGTTACATTTTAATACTTGGGGAAGGGACTGGAGGAGATTTTAATCAGGGGAGAACAGTTTGATGAACGCCAGTCATCAGGTTCATGACAAATTTTGCTTGTGCAATATGTGAGTGCAACCGGTATGACATGACTCAGTGGAGTGGAAACACTCCCACGCAATGCTGCTTGTTTTTCGTCATGCAGCTGGTATGATTGGGTATTTCATTGCATTTTGGGGGCTCAGCGTCTGAGCTGTGTCGTGCTGTTATAGCTGCTGCCACTGCTGCTAGTAGGCATGTCGCTTCCCTGGCCTCCATCTTGTCCAGAGCTGTGCAAAAACCTCTCAGACTAGATGGATTTGATATAATGCTTTTTTCTGTAATTCAAGATGGTGAACAAATTATTTTATATGGTGTTTCCTTTTCCTGTGTGACAGTTTTGGCATAAACTATCCCTCAGACTTGACAGGCATAAGGGCTTTGCAGCTGGGTTTATCACTGTCCTCCCAAGCATAATCAGGGTTTGCTCTGAAGAAAGGACATCACAGCACTGAATGGTATTAGTATGTCTCAGGCTAATGACGAAGTGGCAATGTCACCAGTGCTGTAAGAGGTAGCATTTGAGGAGGGGGCAGTACCTAATGGCCAAGACAGGTTAGGTGAGGATAGCTTGGTGCTGAACTGGTGCTCTGGAAAGTGACATCTCTGCTTTGTGTGGGGAACTCCAGCTGTAAGAAGCAGCCAAGACCACAGAGCACATGTGCAGGGACAAAGGTTTGTGAGCTGCCTCTGGGTGAGCCAGTTTGGGCCTGGAAGCAGTTCAGCCACTTGTCACTAGTAAGTCCCATGGGCAGGCAGCACAGGGCTCCACAGATGCTGCTATGGCACTTCCAGGCTTGAGCCAATATACCATACAGAGGTTTGCCACCCCTTGCCTCCCTGCCCCGCAGGCTCCCAGGAACCTCTGCAGGATGCTTGGTGGCACAGAGCAGGTGTTTACTGGGTGTCCCAAGTCTGGTAGCATGCAGCTGCTGGATGGGCAGCTATCATGTCAGCTGAGCAAGCACAGGTGTTACTCTGTGCTATTTAGACAAAGGCTGCCCAGTTCAAGAAAGACAGGGAACTACCGGAGAGAGGGTCCAGTGAGGGCTACAGAGATGGTGAGGGGGCTGGAGCATCTCCTTTCTGAGGAAAGGCTGTGGGAGCTGCGTCTGCTTAGCCTGGAGAAGAGAATACCAAGGGGGTATGTGTAGAGGAATGAAGGCAGTGAGTTGATCAGCATTGATAACATGCAGCTGTGGCCTTGCCTCAGAGGCAGTGGGTTGGTTGACATGGACATGTGCAGCTGTAGCTCCTTCCCACTAAGTGGTTAAATAGCCCTGAGGACTGTGGGAGAGGGGTGGCAGTGTGGTCTGGCCTCTGGGGGAAGGAGATACAGCACAGACAGTAGAATCTGACCAATGGTAAAGCTTATTAGTTTGTTTGTGCTGCAGCAACTGGTGCCCTGTGTGAGGCTGACTGAGTTGGACTCAGACTACAACAACTGGTGCCCAACATAGCTGGGACAAGTGGGAGTCATTGTGACCCATAACAGGCACTGTGAAAGGTGAGCTGTTACAGCTAATTGATGTGGGTGTATTGCATTATTTGTTGTCCATCTTAACTCAAATTGCAACTTTTGGTACCCAGTGTAGATGAGGACTAATTGATATGGGTACAGAAGAAGAAAATTCTACAATAACAATGCTTATAGATATATTTGAAAAAAGAAATGTGAAGTATAACAAGAAGGCAATAAGAACTTTGCTAGGATGGCACAACGTAAATGATGTGCTAGTTATGCTGAAAAATGTCTCCAGTGTTCAGACATGGCAAAATGCTGGAAAATTTCTTTTTGAGGCTGCCTCAAGGGGTGATAAAATTGCAACAATATTGCTAACAATATGGAGATTAGTCTTAGACTTACTAGAACAATTAAATGTGGACAGGGAGACAAATTCTATATTTGCAATGCTTATGGATATATTTGAAAAAAGAGGTGAGGTGTAAAATATGACAAAATGGCAATAAGAATTCTGCTAGTGTGGTGTAAAAAGTATGATTTGCCAGTTACAGTGAAAAAGGTTTTCAGCATTCAGGCATAGCAAAGCATTGGAAAGGTACTTTTTGAGGCTGCCTTGAGGGGAGACAAAATTGCTGCAGCTTTGTTAACAACATGGAGATTGATCATAGATTTGCTAGAACAATTAGATGTGGACAGAGAAATAAATTCTATATTAACAATGATAATAGACATATTTGAAAATAAAGGCATAAAGTATGATGAGATGGCAATAAGAATTCTGCTAGGGTGGTGTAAAAGGAATAATTTGCCCGTTATGGTAAAAAACGTCTCCAGCATTCAGATATGGCAGAGTGCTGGATTGTTACTTTTGAGGGTTGCCATGAGAGGGAACAAAATTGTTCTAGTAAATTAAGACCAATCTCCATGTTGTCAATGACGCTGTAGCAATCGGAAGCAGACAAGGAGACAAAGGCTGCGGTTGAAATGGCCACATCCCTGGTTGCAGAGATGATGCCCACCCAGTAAGGTACCTTCGGCACCATCAGATTCTCTGCCGTCGCCTGATTCACGCAGTCAAGGCTGGCAGGAGGAGCAGAGCGGTGCCAGGTCAAGCAGGCAGTCAGTTCCCTTTGGGGCAGCAGAGAGATCTGGTCATTGTCCTGTTGCCTGACTCTGATCCTGAGCTATCAGAGGAGAGCTGAGAGGGTCATGTTCAACAACCAGCACAAATTACAGCATCGGGACCAGATTCTGCCAAAATCTGGAAAAAGATGCTGGAGCAAGCACTTGCGGAAGGGGATATCAATGCTGCAGCCGCCATGAGGGGCAGGACGTTAGCCTGCCCAGTGCTTTGAAGGGAGGGTAATGCTCTCCCCATGTGGGAACCTTTCAACTGGGAGTGGTAAAAGAATTAAGATCAACCTGTATACAGTATGGAATAGGCTCGTCCTATGCTCAATCATGGTTACGTAGTCTTTTCACAGCAAAGCTTACTGCTCATGATTGCCATTCAATTGCACAAATTATATTGACCCATATGCAAATGTTAATATTTGAGTCAAATTGGAGGTGCTTGGCAAATGAGCAATCACTGATGACTTTAGAATACCCCCAGGATGACCCACATTTTGGGGCAAGGATTCCACAATTGATGGGGGAGGCTCCAGTTAACTCTCAGTTACAAGCTGGCTTACATCCTTTAGCCCTGCAGCAGGGAAAAGTTAGCTCTCCAAGCTTTGTCCCAGATCATGGCACTCCACAACAGTCATGGACCACAATAAAACAAGGTCCTCGTGAGGGATATGTGTCATTACTGGATAGGCTGAGAGACGCCTTGGATAAGCAAATACAGAACAGGGCAGCTAAGGAAGCATTGTTACTTCAGTTAGCTAAGGACAATGTGAATGAGGATTGTCGAAAGGTGATTGCAGGCATGGCGAACCGTAATCCCACTTTAGTAGAATTAATGGATGTATGTGGGAAGGTAGGAACTGCTGCCTTCCAAACAGAGTGTCTGGCAAGACCTTTGCTGATGCAGTCAGGGTTGCACATGTGGGCAAGAAGGTCACCTAAAGGACTGTCCAAAGAGATCGAGGCTGGGAAGGGCTGATGGCTCTGGTTTGGCATGCTGCTGATGTAACAAACCAGGGCATTTTGCAAAATACTGTAAATCTCAATTTAACACTCAAGGACAGTTACTTGTAGGTGGCAACAGAAAGCAGGGAAACAGGGGGAAGAACCGCGTGATGATACAAATGAATCCTCCTCAACAATTCCAGGCTTATGCAGCCAATTCGCAGCCCGAACTTCAGGGAGCACCGCACTGGATGTTACCACAGCAGCTGCCATCCCAACAGAGGATGGTAAAGTACATAAGGTCCCAGTGAATGCTGTGCCACCCATCCGCAATAAAATGCGTGTGCTGTTGCTTGGACATTCTAGTGTAACGTTACGAGGTTTGTCTTACCAGGAGTCATTGATGCTGATTATGTGGGTCAGATTCAAGCAATGGTGTGGACCCCCACGCCCCCTCCCAGTGTCAGTTCCTGAAGGTAGCCAGATTGCACGATTAATTCCTTTCTGGGTGCAAGTTAATTATGCCCATGACAGTCTGGGGCAAAAAAGTGTTCGGTTTGACAGGAGCACCACAAATTTTCTGGACTCAGAGCATACAAAATGTTCGACCAACTCTAACCTGTAAAATCACCTTTGCCAAGGGACTCCTTCTGCAATACAGGTGACCAGAATGATTGACACGGGAGCAGATGTGACTATTGTATCTGTGCACATCTGGCCTCGCTCTTGGCCTGTCTGCTCAGCAGATTCCATACTGGCAGGAGTGGGTGGTGTGACACAGAGTGTCCAGAGCTGTTTTATGGTGCAAGTTCAAAACCCTGAGGGCCAGCCAGCAACAATCTGTCCCTTCATGCTTGATGTCCCTATGAATTTGTGGGGATGGGACATTTTGGAACAATGGGGAGTTATCATTGGTACCCAGGCGGATTTTTAACAGGGGCCACTGTGATGGAGGGCGTATGAAGACCTACTCTGCCTTTGACTTGGAAGACAGATACCCCTGTTTGGGTGGAACAGTGGCCCCTTCCTGAGGAGAAATGTGTAGCTGTCCAACAATTAGTCAAAGAACAATTAGCACAAGGACACCTAGACCCTTCCCATAGTCCTTGGAATACCCCTGTGTTTGTGATAAATGCCATTTGCCTGATTTTTTTTTTTTGTTACAAGATTTAAGGAAAGTAAATGATGTAAAGGAGGGAAGGGGAGCCCTGCAATCGGGTATGCCTTCCTCAATGATGATTCTGCGAAACTGGGACATTTTGGTAATTGATTTAAAAGATTGTTTTTTTCAGTATTCCTTTACATGAAGCTGATAAATGTAAATTTGCTTTTTCAATACCTAGCAGAAGCAATATGACTCCTTGTAAGCGATACCAATGGGTGGTGTTGCCACAGGGTATGAAGAACAGTCCTACTATATGTCAGTAGTATGTAGCAAAGGCATTGTCACCTGAACAGGAAAAATTTCTGCGAGTATATTGTTATCATTATACGGATGATATTCTTGTATCAGCTGCAAATAAGGCTGAACTTCAGCAACTGTATCCAGTTTTGCAGCAGTCATTGGCCACCTTTGGGCTATGTATAGCACCAAAAAAGATTCAACAACAAGCCCTGTGGAAATACTTGTGAGTTAAAGTGCTAGATCAAATGCTTGAGCCACAGTCTATCTAGCTCCGAGTAAATTTCAGAACCCTAAATGATTTGCAAAAATTATTAGGGACCATAAATTGGGTAAGGCCATGCTTGGGCCTTACAACAGAACAATTGAAACCACACTTTGATCTGTTGAAGGGTGACACTGATTTAATGTCTCCCCGATCACTAACTAAGGAATCCAGCCTACAGCTGTGCATTATCAATGTTAATTAACGCAGTTTCATCCCTCTACAGGTATGTTATCAATGTCCACAAATATCTTCCCTGCAGGTGTCAAGAGGATGGGGTCAGGCTCTTTTCAGCAGTGTCCAGTGACAGGACAATGGGCACAAACTGCAATACAAGAAGTTCCATCTGAATACGAGGAAGAGCTTCTGTACCCTGAGGGTGACCAAGCACTGGAACAGGCTGCACAGAGGGATTGTGGAGTCTCCTCTGGAGATTTTCAAAACCCACGTGGATGCGACTCTGCAGCCTGCTCTCGGCGAGCCTGCTTTAGCAGGGATTTGGACTAGATGATCTCCAGAGGTCTCTTCCAACACCAGCCATTCTTTGATTCTGTGAAATAACCAACATTCTCTTAAAATTAAATGAGAAGTGAGATTTCTGACTCAAATGATTTTACAGTGCCTTGCCAGACTTTGCATGTCCTAATAATGATGGACTGAGCACCTCAGATGCCTCTTGAGGAAGGGACCAGGTATGAATTTACAAATTAATTTACCAGTCAGATGCAGGTAGATACCATACAGATAATCCCTGTTCCCTTTCTGTAGCACCAGGCGTCTGTACATCCAGGTACAGTACAATGACCTGTCTTTGCCTGCGCAAATCTACACATTGGCAGGACAGAAATCGTAAGGGTCATGTATTATAGCAGAATGACACTGTCACTATGTGACTGACATAGGAGGAGGGACTAAGAGCTCAGATCTCTCTTCCTTAGCATCAGGGCTGTGCCTCCCCATGAAAGAAGCCACTGAGAGAAATCACAGTGTATGGTCAGGACAGGCTGAATCACATGCATAATTTTTTCATTTAATAGGCAAAGGAAACACAGGATCAAAAAAACAAGGGTCAGTATGTGCTCTGCAACATGATTTTTCCACTGGCAAAAATGTATACTCACCTCCACCTCTTCCTAACATTTTCAGTAACTGTACTCATATTGATGTATTCTTGGTGGTGTGGGCAAATAGTCCTCTGCCAATGCCATGGGAGGGATGGTGCCCTGGCTGCTGTGCCTGGGGAGATGCACAGGGGATAAGACAGAGGTCTGTGAAGTGCCCTAGTACACAAGCACTGGGAAGGAAAGGGGACCAGCAGAACTGATGACACAGGCACTGGTAGGGGGCCTTACACTCCACCCCCCCTCCCCAAACACACTCACAAAAGGAGTGATATTGGGCAGGTTACAAGGAGACAATGATATGTCATCCAGGACTCCTGGCAAGGATGAAACATAGTGAGCTGTGATGATTAATAATGGAGTTTAGTCCTGCACTGTGAGGCACGAAAGACATTTGGAGTCCACCATGTTACTGATGCACTAGAAACTCAAGGCAGGGATGCGTGCAGAGCTGCCAGACAGTGATGGAACCATGAAAAGCATAAACATTTCAACATGCTGCTTTCTGCAATGCAGGCTCAAAGGCTGTGCTGCTTTTGGACCCACCTTCTTGCATCTTTCAATTACAATCAGTGCCTGCGAGCACGAGGTGACAGACCTACCAGGCTCAGCAATTGCATTGCTGCCATCATTCTGGTCCTATCGTGGCAGACAGGCCCTTAGAGTCAGAGAGGTTTAGGTTCATACACAGCAGATGCACCCTGTGAGGTGTGAACTCCATTAAACCCTTTTCTTTATTTTAGCTATTGTCTTTTTTTTCTTGATCTGTTACAGTAACATTGGAGCATCTTAAAGCCTTGCAACCTGTCCAATCCAACAGCATGTCTTCCAGCAATTCGCTTATTCTTAAAACTGGAAAAACAACAGAGAAAGTAAGAATATAAGAAAGAAACCTGCACTAAACAAAATAGGATTGAAGTCTTTGAGGCCTAGGTTAGTGAATGAGGAACTAGTTTTTGCACCCAAATATTGACAGGTTTGCTGCCTTTTGCTTTCAAATGTCTGCACACAAGCAGGCCCCAGTAGAAAGGAAAATGGCTGCAAAACCTTATTGTGAACTCAGCCACTAAAAGACTGGAGTATTTCTGCAAAATCTGTCTGAAATCAGTTTTAACCAACACATTCTTGAATATCTGACTGCTAAAGATTTTCCAGTTGATATTGTACTCCAAAGTATAAGCTTTACCATATATGACCCAGACTTATTAAGCACATTTATTGTTCCATTTACCACTCCCTTCTTTACTGCTAATTGAATAAATTTCCATTCACATTCTCCAAACAAAAAGTTTCCCCTTGGGTCCATGGCAGGTATTATAATCCCAACCTCCAGAAATGGGTGCATGTTAGCTCAGATTGTCTCTGAGTTCAGGTCTTCTGACCATAGGTATTTAATGACACTGGTAGTAAGTTGTTAACAAGAAATTTTGCATTTGCTACTACTAAAAAAATCTTTTTACTTAACTTGTGGTGTGTAGCCCATAAGTTTTTGGGTTGTCATGAACTTCTTGAACTTCTCTAAAAGCACTTAAACAGTTGTTTAAAATAAACTTTGCTGTCAGCTGAGAACTCTGGGACTCGGTTGTACCATATTTCATTCATATAGCAAAATTTCTTCAAAAATAAAATTCTCTCAGAAAAGTTCTTGTGACAGCTTGCAGCTGCAACCGTGCTGCATAAAATAAGATGCAGAAATGGTAAGTCTGATGGGAAAAGAAAAGCTCTGGGGAAGTCTCCCCCCTGAGTTGATTATACCTAGGTATAAACCCATACTGCTGCTGATTCTAGGTTTTTTTGATTGCTTTTTCAAATGTGTAACTATTAGTTATTGCATGAAAATATGGTGCTTCATCCACCTTGTCATTCATTATAACACGTGAGAAAAAACAGAATCCTTTGACATTGATATAGTTTAGCACATAAACACACTGTACAGGGACTTTTTGCTACCCCAAGGATTAGCAGTAAACCAGCCTATTATCTCCTTTGAGGTCCTTCCATATATTTGTGATATTTTGAATATAACATTATAAAAAGGATCATAGAATCATAAAGTCATAGAATGGTTGGAAAGGATCTTAAAGATCATCTAGTCCCAAGTCCCTGCCCTGGGCAGGGACACCTTCCACCAGACCAGGTTGCTCAAAGCCCCATCCAGCCTGGCCTTTCACAACCTTTCATAATCTTTCATAACCTGTATTCTTGTGAAAGTGATGTATATATACACGCTGGTCTCTTAGGAGGGATCAGTTACTTTACAAGCACAATCACATTTTAAACGTGAGTATTTCCAAAGATTTTTATTTTTAACCATGTTCAGATGTTTCAAGCTACCTTAAAGATAGAACGTTGTAAATATTTCCAGTTTAGGGCAAGAGGAATACAAACCAATGTCTGGGTACAAAGAATTTGGAGGTTTTGTTCCATTCCTACATTGTTAATTTAATGTTTGTTTCTACTAATTTTAGAGATATCTGAAACTATATTTCAGCCCAGAGCATTTTTTACAGTGGAAATGTTGGACAAGCACCTATAAGCTCCACTCACACAGAAAGAACCATGTAAGAGGCAGGTGAGGAATGCAGGAAAACACAACTCTCTGTCATGCTTTTGGGATTTTCTCTGTCTCAGGTTTCTGTATCAGAGATAATCCTTGGAGTGCTGCAAAAATTGCTTACTGATGGTGGAATTTCCATGTCTGCTTAGACAGGTTACATGCTTCAGTCCCACTGACCATAACACGAATTAGACATTTAAATCCCTGAAGTGCTTTTGAGAAACTGATACTGAAATGTGCGCAGAGGTTACAAGCTGAACTCAAGGCTGCTTTGCAAGTAATGGGAAAGCATGGTCCCGGTGTCCATCACTGGCAATCTAATGAGTAATATCCTGAATATTCTCACTCATTTCGGCAGTCCCAGCTGTGTCATAACAAAGACCTTGCAGCTTTCTGATGAAGACCGATGTGCACTCTGTGCACCTTCTGCTTGAGTCTGGTGCCATATTTCCCATCCTAAGTTTCTGGTCAGAAAGAACCAAGTGTGAAATTCAGAGAGGCTTAACAAACTCTGTGGGTGGCACAAAGGACTGCAACTTAAATCCCTGCCACACAGACAGGTTGAGAAAGGGAGCTGCTGACTGTAACCTTTTGAACTTTCTGAGAAAGTCAAGTATTGCCTCCCAGCTTAATGTTTCTGTTTGTCCCCCTGGTAGCTGTTTATATTCTTCTTTATGGAAAAAGCAAGATGTTTGAATCTTGAGGACTTTTTATATGTGCTTCTGAGTTGCCTCAGTGCACAAATAAACTGTGTAGGTGCTTTGTGATCAGAATAATCTCACATGATCAGTCATACATTGTTCTCTTGTCAACGGCAGCCATCTAGGACCAGCCTTGTGTCCTGGACTGAATCCAGAATAAACAAGCACCCTAATGGAAATGCTCCATAAACACCCAGAATCTGGAGACATTCTTAACTTGCACGATGCCAAGTTCTTTTCTGGGAAGAAAAAAACCTATTATATTCAACATAAGGCCATTTTATTGGATGAAAGATTTAGATATGGAAAATTTCAAGCAAGTTAATCTATGAGGAAAGTTTGGGAGTTGTGTGCGGGTGCTTAAAAACATTTTTTTAAAAAAACATTCTTTTCTGTATACTGACTAGGATACACATAGGGTCAAATCTCTGGTGGCATAAATGAGAAAATATACTGAAGCTAATGAGGCTTCTACTCATTTGCATCATTAGATATTATGGTCATATTGCTCGGAGAATGATGGAGATTTATGGTTTTAGCATTACACCCTCTCCCTTCCAGTTCTTGGCAGGCATATAGCTCCCTGTCCCATACAGCCAGGTCATGACATTCTTCTTCACTTCAGGCACATTCATGGTAGATAAAGATAAAACTGTTTATCTGGCAGTTGTGCTTCAACAAACTGCTTTTCCATATGAAATTGCCTATAAATAACTTTCAGTTTCAATTAAAAGAAAATAAAATGGATCCTAGACCAGAGTCAGACCTCACCTACTCCAGGATCTATAATATTAACATCATTGTAAGACCCCTACCTTGCAGGTAAGGGCCTGACAGGATTTTAAACAGCTTGCTGGTTTTGGGTTTTTTTTTTTACTGATCTGCGGGCTCCTCGTTGAGGTGCTGAAGATCTGCCCTAGCAGATGCATTGTGCTGCTACTGCTTTTGGTTCCCCAGCCAGGCCATCCAGGGCTGGCTCAGGACCTCCTCAGGGCACTTGTGTTAAATTGAACAGCAGTACTCAGAGTGGCATATTGATACATTGCTATGCAAAATGGAATCTGCACCTAAAGCTGTAGATTAATGATCCCCTGGAAAATAACAAAAGATATTATTAAAAGGTGTATAGGCACAGGGACAAGATGAAGCTGTAAAAACAGCTGTGTCCTTTAGTGCTGACCTACTGAAGGGTGGTACTGCCATCACAGGAATGAATATCTGGCCCTTAACTTTTTTTCTGTAACAGTGTACATGGCATTTCTTAGAATCCTTCTTTCTACCAATGCTTGAGCACCAGCATTTAGTAGCACAGGTTCAGATCTGACAACAGGATCTCTACCTAATCTCCAGTATTATCCCATTTACGGAAATTGCTGCTTCTCCATAAACTCAGTAGTGAGAATACTTCCTCTGAGAAAAACATTTCCATCCTTACACTGCCCGAGGGAGGAATTAAAGAGAAAAGCACATACATCACAAACAGGATATACTCCAGTGTGTTACTGCTATTTCAGTATGCAGGTCTTTATCTCCATTCCTGCCTTTCCACTTACTGTTCATTATCTTTCCCCTTGCAAAGAAACTCTGAGGCATTTCCACACTCTCTCTGCAGTTAAGAAAGAAGAGATGCTGGCACAGCATTAGTTTAGTGTGTGGAGGGGGGAATTCTCCTCCTTCGGGTTATGCCCCTAGCTAGCTGTGTCGCAACATCTCTATGTTATTAAATTGCAAAGCCTATCACTCTACCTCTAAGAAAACCTCCCAGCTTCCCTGCAAATTTTCTGGTTTTATTTATTTGATTCAATTAAAACTGTAAAAAGTATTGGCTGAAGCATTTACATGTGACACCCACAAAGGGGCTGGGAGAGTGTCAGGAGAGTAGCAGAAACATCCAAGGGTTAAGAAGGAAAAGAAACACAAGCATTGATGCTCTTTCCTAATTTCCTTCTTTTTGAACTCTCTAGAAGAAAAAGGGAGAAACCAAGATTGTTACAATTGTCTCAGGTCCTGGCCTGTGGGTTGGGGCAGTCACTGTGTCACACAAGTCATGGGACTTTGTATGCAGTGTGGGTGGGTGCAAGTGTGAGCCTCCTTGTCTGCTCCCCTTTCCTCTGTCCATGTAAATCTGATTTTTGATGACCATGGTACTTCCAACAGTTGCTTTTTGCAGAAAATTTTAAATGCTGTTTTTCAGTCTTGAGCTTAGGAGTGGGGAGGGGAACCCCTTTAGAAAGTCTCAGGCTGAGTTCCCCGTGCTGTTTGTAATAAAGACTGGCAAATGTGACATGCCTCGTGGTCTGGCAGGCATCCACACGGTACCAGGTGTCAGCCTGGAGGCTGATAGCACATCAGTACAGCAACCCATGACACCGGAACAGGCAATGTAAGTCATCTCATTATCCCATACAGACATTCAATAACATGGAGGTATTTGGCATGATATTCATATAAAATGCAATAACAATTCACAGTGTATTATGGTAGCGCTGATTGTCCAAATGTTTTTAGGCTAGACTGTCTTTGTTGTAAATACAAAGGCAGAGCTGGAGGTCACTGCTTTGTATGCAGGTTTGGCAGAGCCTGAAATGCTGTGCACACCTGAGAGGTGTTTGTAAATTGGACGTAAATCAGAGAAAAGAAGGAAAGAATTCAGAAGTGAGCAAGTTAGAAAGAATGATACATAAGAGGGCAAGAGAAGAAGCCAGTAAGGGCATCCATTGTGTGGGGTAGACAGAGTAGGAGGGGCAAAGTCAGTACATTTCAATAAGATCATGAAAGCAAGAAAGAATAGCATGTCAGGAGGATGATTCTACCAGGAAGTGAAAGGCTAGACACAAGAACACAAATGAGTAGTCCGTACAGTCTGCTGGATTATCAAGGACAAAAACCATCCAAACCCGAAGTATTAATCCAAATCTGGAGTTGTTTTCCGCATCTCTGGGGTTCCCCAGGGAAACCCTCTTTGCTCTAGTCACTTAGGATGAAACCAGCATGACTATTGGGGAGATATTTGTGGGGACAGTGCCCTCGGGAAACTAGGAATATCGGGGGTAACCAACCTCAGCTCCTGAGCTTATGCTGCTGGTGAGCAGTACAAGCAGGATTCCCCTGCCACTTCACATGGTAGGCTGCAGGGCTATGCCAGTTCAGTGGCTCTGGGTTAATCCTCGGAGCAAGGGAAGCCAAGGCATCTGGGCTGCTCACACCAACCTGGCCAGGCCCATCCAAAGCTGCTGGGATCTGGGATCTGGGAAAAACTCCCAGGTACCTGTCACGCTGCACCCCAAACCTCTGAACAATGTCTTACAAGTCTTTAGTCTCTAACAACCCACAGGCTTTGGCATGTGGCATGTAGGAGAAAAGGGGTGTCCACCCTGCACAAAATGGTCTTTCAGGTCTCTCACAGCTCCGTTTTTTCCGGAGCTGAAAACAGTGACAAATCCAGTCATACATCAAGGGTGAGTGAGATGGTGAAATGAAAATAGTATCTTTGCCTCAGGCCTTGTCTTTTGTGTAAGATTATTCATGCCAAAGGGTTATGAGTTGCCAGATGTACCCAAGACTCTGCTGTATGTTTATTTATAGTGACATAACATCAAGACAGCAGCGAACTGAGTTAAGGGAAAGTTAAAATATTGTCTGAAAAAAAAAGAAACATGACAAGAAAGCATCATTAATGCAGTGATGCTGATAAATGATGAGCATGCACACGTGAATAGAATTAGACGTGGTACTTTTACTTCCATCAGATAGCTTTTCTGTTGCTAGCAAACTTTGTAAGTATTTTCCAGAATCTCACAGACAATATCTTGGACATAACTTGGACATAATTTCCAAAATAGGTATAAATACTATGTAATTGTGGTCCTGTTCATTAAAGACCAGTTCCCAAAACCTGATCCCTCAACAAAATTTAGCACAGAAATAGTGGTCCAATTTATGGGTCCTTCTAAAGACAGAGAGAAAAAGTCTGTATTTTTACTTCTCAGAAGCTGTAATGGCCTGGTGGACTGTAGCTGCTTCTTCATCCTCCATCTCTTTCAGCTTTCCAAACCTCCCACCGCAGACCACCTTACTTCCCCCAGCCTCTGTCTGCTGGGTCCTTCCCCATCCTTGAGATTCCTTGTCTTCCTACCATGAATCATGCAGCTCATACACATGCAGGAGATGAAAGACGGTTTCTGGAGACAAAGACAGCAAAGATCAAGACTTTGAGCTATGCTTTCTTTTTGCCTGTCTTCCTGTTTGTCTTGCTTTTGCATTGGCTGACAACTAGAACTGTAGAGCATCACCTCCAACATTATTCTGTCTTAGAGACCTTTCCACCTTTCAGCATAACCCTGTTTGTAGAAGCCATCCAGCAAAACAATATTACTTTAAATCTCTGTGTACATAACAGAGCTCTTCAGGGTGCGAGGACAGAGTATCATCTGCCAAAGTCTGAGGGTTTATAATTTTTTATATCAGCTGAGGGACTAGCATAGAGCATCTTGCCTTTCTGATGAGACTCAGAATATTGTCTGCCCAGCCCAGAGACTCAGCTGACCAGAGTGCGTAGTCCTGAAAGAGGACCTTTACGAGCACCATGGCAGAGCAAGCACAAGCTTGTTGAGAGCTGGACTACGCTGAGTGTCACAAAATACACACATGCATGCTGCTCTGTCTCCAATGAGGGCATTGGAGGAAGGTGTAGAAACTCCCCAAGGGGCAGATGGAGAAAAACTGTCCCCTGGAAGTCCTCTGATCCTAACAGAGGCTGGTCAGGTCTAAGACGTGAGCTGATACAACCCTTCTGGAAATTATTTTCTATTGAAATATTTCACATTCTTGCTAGTGTTTAAAGATCTACCTCTTATTTGAATCTTGTTAAGCGTAAAACATTTATATTGGAAAACCATCCCTCTTCTAAATATGCATGGCTGCAGCAAGAGTTCCAAGAATGGGTCTTGAAAACAGAATCTCCTGGGATCTGACCCATTGATCTCTCAGTTGCCTGGTGGGCAGTTTTTCACTTCACCGTATGTAATTAACGTTAACCTAGTTCACCACAGTTCTGCAGAACTTCATTGAGTAAAATGTGTTGTGAGACCTAAAGATTTTTATGTTCAGTTCAATATGAATTTGCTCGTGTATTGATCTAGAGAATGCCAGAGATTCATCTATTTTGGGAATTAACCAAACCACTAGTAAGTTCATTAGTGGAAAAATAGTTACCTTATCTTATTTATTTCTCTCCTTTTGCAGAGAAGGATGACAAAAAAAAAGCCTAACAGCTCCACCCTGGAGGTGTTTTCCTAGGTGTTGCTTGTGCAGAGGTAGGCAGAGCAGAGAGGAGAAGTAGCATAAGGGAAGGAAGGTCTGTGGAGAGAAAGTAGATTTAGCTCTAACTTGTAGGACTTACAGAACTGCTGTAAAAGGAAAATAGTCCAGATTTGAAATGTTAGGACAAATTCCTTTCTGGTGCTGCTCAATCAGCCTTTATGGAGTGCTGCTAGAAAGGGCTTTAGCCTATTCTTATATTCCAGGAAAATGGAGAACTTCTTCTTTCACAGAGAAATATGTGAAAAGATCTCAACTTTGCATTATTAAGCCTTATTATTTGGGAGCCTTAAATCCAGTTGTTACAATGGATAAAAGGTAAAATGCTGCACGAGCAAATGCCCTGCACCGTGTGTGTGTCTGTGTACATTCACAGCTGTCCCCCTGCACGTGCCTGGGCTGCCCTCCCCAGGGCAGAGAGGCAGGCACGCAAGCTGAGATGACGCGGCAGTGCCTGGGAGCATCCCTCCCTGCATGGGCAAGTGCGGTGGCATGCCATCAGAAGCAACCCTGACCTATACTGCTGGCTTGGCAGCTGGGAAAGTATGACTGTGCCCTGAGCATGGCTGGGCAAGATGGGGCTGTGCTTCCAGCTGACAGTGCCTTGCAGCACACAGAGGAGCTGTGGTTACTGGGGCAGAAGCTGGTGCTTCCCACGGGCCTTTGCAACCCACTGTCCAGCAGCAGCCGCATCCTCTGGCCTTATTAGCGTGCTCTAGCTCCCCAGCTAGCTTGCTGAAAGGTCACTGCAGGTCTCAGAAAGGACACTCCCTGCATCTGTGCCTCTCTGAGTGTGAGGGTGATGCATTGTGAGCCAAAGACCGAGGAACGTATTCAACGATAACCTTTGCTGCAAACTGATACTTGATTTGTCATTGTGCTGTATGTGCTCTGTTAAAAGCCTTGAAATTAAAGCTGTGTGTTATGAAGCAGCAACAAGTCACAGAACTTGACAAGTGAAAGACATGCTGAAAAAAATGGCACCATGTTTTGTCAAACAGTTGCAAAATTCAAAAAGCTTTGACCAGTACTACTGACAGAAAAAAATCCATATTCCTAATACAATTTTAAAGGCAGCTACATGGAGTTAACTGGAGAACAAGATTTCTGCTTTACAGTGTTTGAAGTGAATCAAAAAACCACTGTACAAAGAAGACACAGCTGTTTAGGACTTTCTTGACCTTAAAGAGCAAAGGCACCCCTTCCCTGTTGGATTTCATAGGACTTTCCTGAAAGGTTGCTAAGAAAATAGATGCAATTAATAACTGTAAAGTCAAAATTGTTATATTGCCCACATGCCTGCCTCAGGCCCTGCAGTTTGCTTCACTTGTTCATGCTTTTGAATAAAGACTGTTGCTTGCAAAAAGTGCTATTATTCACTACATTTCTCCCTAGTGCAATGACTTTTACAATAAGAAGTGACCCCTTGGCATGTGACCCACACAATGGTACATAAGCTTTATTTATAAACTTTCAGAGTCTTTTTTTATGAAGTTTTCATTAAACGAGATAACAACAAAAGAAACCATCACCAGTGGAATAAGCAAGCTCTTCATCTAGTGCCAACAGAATTATTGCCAGGTCTTTTTATTGAAAAAAGAATGAGATTCTTTGTGGAAATCCAAACAAGGTTGCTCCTTAGATGTAGGCTGGCAAGTGGCAAATTAAAGAGTTCAAACCAAACCCCATTTGTGTAACAACAAAGCTGGGAAGGATTCTACTTCTTCTCTTGTCTCCCATTTCAGCTTTGTTATAATTCTCTCCTAGATACTCTGATTTATACTCAATAAGACTATGGTTTTTCCAAATGATCTAGAATAAACAGAACAGCAGAAGTTCTTTTTTTGTACTGCCAGAAAATCCACATACCCTTTCTATTATAAAATGCCATCTTCATGTTTTAGGGCTATACTTTGATATTCATGAAGGGTTTTTATAAACATTTCCTAAAAATTATGAGTTCAGTTTCTTAACTAGTGTGGGGAATACCGAGTCAGCTACCAGCAAGGTCCAGTACAGATTCAGCTGCCAGAATTCAATGAAAGAACATTGTCTGAGAATAAATGTGATGTATCTGTAATACTTCCAAATATATATATATGATATTACAAGCAGGATGATCAAAATGCATGTAAGTAATTAATGTTTAATAGGTCACTGAAGCTTGCACATGTAGCTTATTGTTTCAGCTTCCATCACTGTGAACTGCAGGCGTGGACCTGGATTTAAGGCATTAAGATGGGGATATGAAATATTTTCTGATAGACTGACTATGGAAAACTAGGAAAGAGGGATTTGCCTCACAGGTAATGAAAATGTTGTAGGAATAATGATGTAAGTCCTGATCCTGCGTCAAAACCAAAACTCCTACTGGCTGATGAATGGGATGGGACCTGCATTTGTGATGGTGTGCTCCTACCCCGGTGCCTGACCTTTATTTCCCATAACCCTGCTCAAGTGATGACCACCAGTGCTGGTCGTAGTGGATTTGTCTGGTCGTGATGGCTGCATCCAACTCAAAGTGGATTTGGGTGAGACAGATAACAACACGACAGCCAAGGGTTCATTTGAACAGCGCGCCCACCTAACAGTGCTGGTCAAGCTCTGACTCAAGCCAAGTTTGTAAGAAACTAACCTCTGCAGTCAGTATGCAAATAAGTCAATCATCTCACTCCATAGCTACTGGACAGCCCGAGACCCACTGATCTCTTCTGATGGTAGGGGGCTGCGCGCCAGTATCTCCCCTTGAACAGGGATGCCTCTCAAGGTTACTCCTCGGGGCTGTGAGATTCCTTGCCGGAACAGATTCTCGGTAAGGGGTTAATGGCATGCTAAACTTTGAAATCTTAGCTAAGTGATATAGAGGATTGATTGCGCATATATAATCCTTTAGATTTAAACAGTTGACCAAGTCTGAGACCAAGCCTGGATCTGGCCGCACCTAAACTCCCCCCTGAGGAGCAGTTTAGAACGCAAGGGGGTCCTCTCTGAACCTCATCACTCAGCGGGAGGGTCTCCCTGACAGTTTTGTCTGACCCTGTCCTCTGCGCAGTAAATACTCAAGCGTACCTTGCCATCGAGTCTTGTTAAACCACTGTTGCATTTACTATCAAATTTTGTTAAACTGTTGTTTCATACCAATAACATATTGCAGCTTTTCTCTTACGAGTGAAGGCATCACTCCACCCACAACAGCACTGACCCGATTTTCAGCCCCATTTCTCCCTCTGGATTATCACAGGAGCCTGAAGACCCTTAGCACTAGAGGCCAAAGTTTTTCTGTGTAGGTGGAGGAAATGCAAAGCAATGCAAAACCAGATGAAAAATCTAACCAGATGAATGTCGCAAAAATTAGAGGATATTATTGAAGATTAGTAGCTGTTTTCCTTCTCAAGGCAGGTTTACAGCCCAGCAAACAGGGTTATTGGAAAACCAGCAGTTTTATTCTGGCAAATGCTGTTTCTTGCTAGGATAATCAGTGCTCTGAAAATGCAGGGATCATTGGAGGGTTATTTTAGCTTTACAGATGTATAAAAAGAGAACATAATCAATTAAAGCTGCCACTGTACATACTTCAGAGCCAGGATGCTTCCCTTCAACGGTTTGTCAATGAATGGCATTATTCAATATATGTAATCCTTCAGAGATTAAGAAGCATTGGATAATAAGCTATGCCTTAGTGCATCTGTAACATCTGCAGTTTCCTGGTCACAGAAATGCATTTGTCACAGTGAGCACGGAGAGGAAACAGGCAACCATTCCCCAGCTGAAAACCTTATGAAAGCAGGGACCTTGCAGGGGAGGCTGGGGCGGGGGTGGGGGGGTGGGGTGGGGGGTTGGAGAGCCGGCTCTGCACACTGCTTGTTCCCTTGAACAGAGAAAGCAGAGATGATTAAAAAAATATCTGCAGAGACCTGGGGCTTTAAAAGACAACCCCCCCAAACCCCTAAACTCAACAAATCCAGATACTTGTGGTTTTTCAAAGGAGCAGGCTCAAAAGAAACCACCGTGAAAGCAGAGAAGGCTGCTAGGCTCTTTGCTGCTCTCAGCATCCTTGTAAGTAACTCCCTCTGCAATTATCAGTGGAGTCTATTTCACCACAACAGATTTAATTGTGCATTGACGCTGAGAGGGAGGCAGAGAGGGAGATGACAGAGAGCCTCGAGGAAGAGATTTACCCCCTCCCGTTGAGCAGTTTGATAAGGGATGTTGATTCTGCGAGGTCTCACAATGGCTTTTTTATTTGTTTGCTTAATACTGGGCTGTTTCAGAAACTCGCACAGCTGAGCTGACAGGAGATGCAAACAGAGCACACTCGTTTGGGAATTACGGGGGTGGCGGTGCACAGGAAAACAGCCTCTGTCTTCTTCACAGGAAAGTCAGCTGATAAACTGATCTTAAGACAACGTATCTTCCTTCCTGTAAAATGCAATAACAGGCAGATCTTGTGACCCCGATGGCCTTCTGCTGCGTTTATTCCTAACCAGGGAGGGAAAGGGGGAAGCCTTCCCTGGCAGACGCAGCACACAGCTCCTATGTGAATCATGCGGCTGTGCTTAAAGCCAGAGCCAACAATACCAGCATAGTGGGCCACATATCTTTCAAAGCAAGCGAGTTCACAAAGAAGTCCCCTGCTTGTGGAGATAAGCCGCAGCAGCCCTTTCATTAAACATCCGCAGTGCACTTCCCGTTGGAGCTGCGGGCTTGGCCCAGGGGCCGGCCGGCTGACGAAAGCCAGCAGCCACTCTCATGGCTTCTCATTTTGCTATTTAGGCCAGATTTTCCCCACAGCACTCAGCAGAGGGCAAAGAGAAACACACCATTTATGTCACCCTATTAAATACACACAGCTTTTGCAGCCCTGCATCACGCTGCAGCCTTTCTCATCCCCGTCTTGGCTCCGTGCAACAGAGCAAACATCACGAAGAATATAAAAAGGAGTTTTCCTGAATTTTCCCTGAACTTCCCTGGCAACAGAAAGCTTTAATGGGGTGAGGTTTTCTTTCCCTCGAGAAAACATTCCTCCCACCCTCCTTCCTCCTCAAATAAAATTGGCAAAATCTCAAAGTCTTGTGCTTGAGGGCCACGCTTAGGGGTCCCTCCAGGAAACTGCGTTCAAAAGAGGTAATGCAGCAGCTCGTACTTGCCTGCTTTGAATCAGGCTGTGTCTGTGCTCACTTTTCCTCCCCTTGAATTAACTTTGCTCTGTAGTACCCAGATTGTTACGGCTCACTCCTACCATACAGGTTGACAGCAGTAAGCAAGCATCAGGCCAGGCTTTCTCCTGCCTTGCACCACAGATGGCCCTTCACCAGTGTGCTGTTCGAGTGTAAAACTCTACTGCTGGATTTATTGGTATTGTACCCCCCATTGCTTCTAAAACCCACATACCTTCCTCTGAAAGATCCCAAAGTGCTTCCACTCAATCCTTTCAGGACTTACAGCTGTTAAAGTTTGTGCTGGTACAGAACCAAGAGCCTGGGGCAGGACCTAATTTTACAAGGTGCTATGTGTAAGTCCCAACTCAGGACCTTGTGAGCCAAAAAGAGCTAGAGGAGGCAAACAAGTCAGGATGGGGTACAGGCAAGATGCATGCACTCAAAGTAGTTTGCACATCTGTCTTAGGTCTGTATATAATTGTAATTACTGTTATGATGGGGAAAACGAAGTTTAAATTGGCTGAGTTATTTTCCAAGAGACGTGCTCTGCCTAAGGTGTGATTATTGCTGCGCAGTGATTCAAAACAGGATCAGAATTCAGCAGATCTGTGAGGTCTGTAATAGGACCAAGGGTCAAGCATTCCCAAACAATGGTATTAAACCCCAAGAAGACTGTCCGTGGCTTGACATGCTGCTGAGAGCTACTGCCACCAGTAATGGTGCTGCCTGTCACTTCTAGTAGAGGCTTTTGTCAGCAGAGGTTTATGGACCTCAGGCTGAGTTGCTTTTAAGCAGATTTATATTAAACAGGAGGCCAACTCTTCCAGATGTAATAGTGACACCTTTTTCTTGGATGTCCTGTTTGAGGATGATCTGCTTGAGAGGGGAGTGGGCACACAGGCTGCTTGCCAGCAAGCTGATTCTCACTCCCTTCCTTTCCTGGATCCCTGGGCTGAGACGTGACACCCCATTACTTGGCATTTGGTGTCCATGTAGCATCACCTGAGTCAGACACAAGGGGCAAAATTCAAAGCATAATTCTCAGATCCTCATGCCTTTTCACCTGAGGTACCAGCTACAATCCACATTTTGTGGTCAGCAAGTGGATTTTTTGTGTGGCCGCTTGGAAACTATCCTATATCTAGAATATAATTTAAGTGGAGAAATAAACACGTTGCAAATTCAACAAACACTTTTGGCTATTGGGCAGCATGCATGGCAGCAGTGGGAGTTCAGGTTCAAAATTCTGTGTCCTAAAATGGGATCAATAAACTGAAAACAAAAAAAAAATCCAATGCTGGATGTCTGCCATTAAGGAAGTTTTGCTTTCCTCCCTTTCTTTTTGTCCATCTGGAAGGACGAAAGATTCACATGTAGCCTCTCTAGGGCATTTCTCAGGAGGAGGAAGGCATAGTCTTTCCTTTCTGTGGTGCAGTTTAACTCATGCAAACACAGCATCAGCATGTCTGACCTCAGTAAGCTTCTGATCAGCTGGTAGACCTCAATGTGGATCTTTTATGTGGAGTCTGAAAGTCACTTTATCTATCTGATGTGCATCAAATGCATGGCAGAGAATGTGCTAACAACTAATATGTAAAGATGCTGCAGGGCCATAACCAGTCCTGTGCCCTGCTCTCTCAGGTTTGCTAGAACATAACCTAAATGAATGCATTACTGTTGCAGAAAAACATGCTGCAAAAAATTACCCAGGCTTTGCTCTAAAATTCATTTAACCTGGTGCAAATTCACTTGGCTCCAAAATCATCCACATGTTTTCATCTTTGAACATTCAGTGAATTTGTTCTAAGATTACAGGGTGAGGTGAAGGGTGGCAAGTGATGACTCGTAAAGGTCTTGCTGAAAGTATGTCTAGTTTGAGACAATACTACTATACATAAGATCTAAGAAGAGGAGGGAAGAACTTTTTATTAGTACAAACAGAAAAAAAAGGCAGAGTAGAGGAAGTCTTTTCCCCACCTTCTTATTACAGCATAGTTGGAAAGATTGAAGCCTGAATCTTTAACCCCCATAAAATTTCCATGTGAAAGAAATGAATGCATTTAAGACAGTTCTACCTTCCTGCTTGTTTCCTCAGCTGTAATAAAATTCCTAACGTGCCCCAAGGGCCTGCCTTAGGTTACCCCATATCAGTTGTTTCAAACTTCTGAGCCAAAAGAGAGCAAGACAGAAAGTTTATGTCAGTCACTTCTCAGGGTTCCCATTTCAATTCCCGTTCCTGTCTTCTGACCATAGAGTGATGAGCGTGCTCACATTTCTGAGGAAAAGCATAGATATATTGTTGGGTAATATTTGTAAGACTTGTCATTTATTAGGGAAGTGTGTCCCTACACAGGTGGATGACAATTCCAGTCTCACTCGGTGGCCTCCAACTACTCACCTGGCCAGGTCCATGGGAATGTTGTATGAAATAATACATGAAATAGTATGAAAGGAAATGTTTCTTCACAGTACACAGATTTTGTGGGCCATTCCTTAGCTGGACAAGGTTGGCTTTTGGGAAAAAATGGTCAGTTTATCCAATGGTACATGATAATATAATGTGGACTAGCCACAAACTCTGCACAGAGAGTGGGCTGAGGGGGCTCTGCCACAGACTGTGTGGTGCAGGGGAACGTGTCATTTCAGTGATCTGATATCCTCAGCTGTAAGGTATGACAGCACTTCCTCTTCCCGAGTCTTTATTCAGAGTGTATTTGCTCTGTGAGAGAGACTGCTTTTTGCCGCACATTCTCTGGTGCCTAGCTCTAAGTGTCTGCCTCATCTGCACTGCCTTGAGATGGCACTTTGATACTAATACTTTGGTGTGAACAGCAGTTCTCCCACCTCAGAAGGAGGGGTGTGCAGGTATAGGCTCATCCTTTTGACCTCCCCTGAAAGGGAATGAATTTTTGTTGGAGCAATGATAACATGTCCTTCTGCTCCTCCTCCTAACATATATCCTCTCTTGACTGCAGATCATTAAATGCTTGAGACATCCTATACAGTCCCTGTACCATAACACTCATGAGGTCTCTCATCAAGCTAACAAGCAAATTACCCGTGACAGTCCTGGCTAAACTCCTGATAAAGGTTCTGAAACACAATGACACCCTCACTCATTCTGTAAATGAGACCTTTCTGATTTTGCTAAGGCGACAAGTCACTGCTAGAATGTGTTAAATTCAGTTACAGGAGTACATGAGGTGACTGATTGATTGAGCATGATGCTTTGGCCTGGGAAATAAAAAACCCACACATACGGTTTGCTGAAAACCATGGCTAACAGGGCTACAGATTAAAAAGCAGCTAGTAACACTAAAAAGATGGTTACATTGGAACCTCTCCAATTTGCACGGCTGTATAAATTGCACATCATGCCTCTCTCTCCCCTCAAGTCCTGAAAGAATCCTAGTTTCTTAGCATCGCACAGGGATTTTTTCTTTTTATTGATTACAGTAAGGCTTCACATACTTCAAGTGCTTTAAACAATTAATAACATTCTGCAGGTAAGTGATCAAAGTGTGTTCTGTGAAACAATACCTTTTCCAGTGTTTGCTCATTTATGTCTCACTTTGCAAAAAATTGTAGTTCAACTAGGGGGTTCCTACTCATTGGTGCAAATTAAATGAGGCTTGGCTATATAAGTTCATTGATTTTAAGTAAAACTGCCAACACAGGACATCTGAATACACTTAGCCAGGCTCCTATTTTGTGTAGTTGAGTGAAACATAACCTTCCCCTCTCTGCTTCTTTTTATGTGTCTTTTGGATTCTGAAATTTCAGTCAGCACTTGGATCGTATTTTCAAGTCTTCCTTCACAACAATATGATGCTCTAGCAGAAAAGAGAAATGTCACTCTGAGATGTATTAACAGGAATGCTGGATATAAGACAAGAGAGGTAATTAGTCTGCTCTACTTGGCACTGGTGCAGTCTCAGCTGAAGTAGTGTGTCCAGCTCTGGGTGCTGCATTTTAAGATAACTGCAACAAGATGATAAGAGGTTTAGAAAACATGAACCTCTGAGAAAGTTTAAGAGAACTCGGATTGTTTAGTCTAGGAAGTATTGACAGAAGGAAGATGATAACACTTTGCAAATACATAAAATTATTTTAAAGAAGGCAGAAATTATTTTTCCCTTCTCCACAAAGGGTAGGACATGAAGTAATTGGCTAACCCACCACTAAAATATAGATTAAGTCTAAGGAAAAATAGTCTGATTACAAATACAGTGTAGCATTAGAACTGGCTTTTCAGAAACATGGAGATCTCCTTTCCAGGAGGTGTTTAAGAACAGATCAAGGCAAACATCTGGCATGCATCATGCAGGCTGCATGCAGTCCTGCTCCCCTGCTCTGTGGGAATAACCTGTCAATGCTTCTTCCAGTTCCCCATTTCTAGAATACGGTGGTTCTAAGAGTGTAGACAAGAAGCAAGCAAATATTTAACAAGAAAAGGAATAAAGTATGTTGAGAGTGCAACACAGCTGTTTACCTTCGAGCCTTGGCTTTGCATGTAAAGCCTTCAGCACTTTGAGAATCATGGTAAAATCCCTTAAGTCAGCAATACTCTGGATGGCATATTGAGACCATTACTTGGACCTCATACATTGCACAGGCTCCTGAACACCCCTCCTTGGGTGTCTCACTGAATCTCATGATTTCTGATTGATTAAGCACATATATTAATTGGAAAGATGTCCAGTCTATCTCTAAAAAGCCTTTGTTTCTTTAGCAAAAAAGATTCCACCACACTGCTTGCTGTGATGCTCCAAAGGCTAATTGACTTAAACGCCAGAAATCTACATTTTATTCTGACATATCCAGATCTATCTGGCCCCTACTCAACCTCATTAATGTTGCTTCTGCCAGCAGAAGTTATATATATTTAGAGACATAGAGAAGGTGAGGCTATCACATGGCCTGCTGATCAATAAGTTGAACAAAACTCATGCAGCTCTTCTGTCATGGTAAGACTGTTTTTTACATTCCTCTAAAGACTCTTGGAGTTCATACCTGGACACCAATGTTTGATAAACATCCGTACATAAAGCCATGACCACAAAAATGCAACAGGCAAAACAGGGTGGTGTGTGACATGTTGTCATATCGGCACTTAGACCTGGATGTGCCATGACCACAAAATGGAACACAAAACCAAAAACCCCAATAAAAGTAATTCTTTACTGTAATTTTGCCTACCACATAAATGATCTCTCATTGTCTTTCTCTGTCTGTCTCACACACACACACATACTTATCGATTCATTTTGGTTACAGACACCAGTGTGAATTAGTGTTTCCCCCTGGTATCACATATTGGAACCAAACTGAACACAAACATGAACATTGCTTTATACAGTTCATTAAGTGGTCCATTTTCCAGACTTGCTGACTATTTGCTCTTGTGAAGGGAGTGAGAACTGTGAGTACTCGTGATTGCTGGAAATCAGATTACTCAATTAAATTTCTCAGCACTGATTTGAGATGTGAGCTTTAAACTAAAGACACTGAAGCTGCGTATATATTTCCTTTCAGGAAAATACAACAGGGCTAACCCGTCTGTTTTACTCAGAAGCTGGATTTCTCCTGTAGATTCAGATATCCAAACTAAAAGCTGTCATTCACATCCTTGTCAACAGATCCTAGCCCAGAAGAACCCCTTTAATAAAGATCACAAGGCATTTTAGTGTCTTTGTGGATTAGGACCAGGGACAGAAGGTGAGGTTAATAACTAGGGCTATTGCTGGGAGTAAATTTCCTGCTGACACTTTCCACTATCTAGGAAATTAAATGAGACCACCACAGCACTTTAGAAGTCTGGTAAGATGCTATTAGACAATTGTGCCTTTCAGTATCTAGGACAAGCCTTTGCCAGATTTGAACTAATTATCTAGAGCCAGAGTTGGACAAATGCTTTGTTCAAAATGGGTTTTGTCAGGGTGGTTTTTTTTAACCTGGTTCCCAGTTTCCCAGCTGAATTGACTAGCTCTTGAACTGCAGATTATTTGCAAGCATGTTAAATGAAATGAGGCATTTTGTTGGGTGTACTATTAATGCAGTAAGTTTCTTCTCTTTGCTGGATAAAAATAACTTTTAGAATCAGACTCTGCTGCTACAGACACATACAATTGTGTACTCAGATTTGGCATTGCTCACATACTCTGTAGATCTAGCTTAAGCATCCTTTGCTCTGGGGAACATTTCCTAGGGCTGATGTATTCACTGGAGTATTTACAGGAGGCTAATGTAGAATGAGATGGAGTTGAAGGAAAGAGAATTCACTTCAGAAATGCGAGGAATGCATCTGTGAGATATTAAAACCAATGGGAGCCTTTCCATCTACAGCTATATGTTATTTCCAAAACTTCTGCAAAAGTCACCGAATCCTTCTGCTGAGCCTCCAGTTACTTCCACAAAACAAAGTGCTTAACTGTTGACTTCACCCTCAGTGCCAGGTCCAAGTAATGGGTATCAGTCATTAAGTGCTAGTTACACAGAAAATATGGGCATGCCTCAAATTGTCAAGCCTACTTGTGCAAACTCAATATTTATATTAATTGAGGTGAGAAGTGATTCACAGTCAAGACAACTGCTGTTTCCTTTGTTCAGATCTGATTGGCAGCACTGGATTATGCTGTGCAGTAACTGTCAAGGCGAGACAGGACATGTATCAGTCCTTCAACTTTCAACTGATGAGAGCTTTCATGATGTAAACCTTTTTCATGCTGGTATAGATTACTTCTTTTTTAATTAAACAGTAACATTAAATGAGTGTAAAAGCTTTTATTATTTTTTTAAAAAGGTTACCAATCCATTCAACAATACTAATAGAAGTATGCTTGTTCTAGACACACTTTTCTGTGAAGTTTTGCTGCTTAAATCCAGAGGCTGAGGTTGGCTCCAGTTCGCTGTAGTACCTCAACTGCAACTGTCATGTCCAAAACCCAAGAATCTTCAGGTGAAGTCAACAACATGCTAGGGTCCTGATCAGCCACATGCACCATATATTGTAGGCAGAAACAATAAATACCTATATCTAAGGCTAGTCAGGTGTGAGTCACAAAGTAGAAAGACTGGCAGTAATTTACACGGTGTTCTTAGAAACTACTATAAAAGGATAGGGATGGCGTGAGGAAAAATTGAGCCTGAAGCCTTTTCTCCGTTTATGCTCATTTGAACAAGCCTGGAATCCATGGAATTCAGTCAAAAGGACATGGTGTGCCATGTCAGGTAGAAGTTATGCCTTGGTATTGTTCATGTTATTTATACCTTTAAACATGTATGCCAGGAAGCTTTAAGTTACAGTATACCTAGCAATCTCTTCATTCACAATAAAAGAACTCAAAAGATCACTAACTCCCAAAGAGCTGCTGAACATTCATTGCTTACCTGCTTCTTAGGGAATTATTAATATATTACATCCTTTATAAGTGGAAGTGAACTCTCAAATGTACAGGATCAGATGGGCAGAGATCGGACTTCTAATGACACAAGAAAAAAAATAGCAAGAAGCCAGTGTTTTTCAGCTGTCAAACCCTTCATTTCATTAGCTTCTGTTTTAAATTTATTTTTTTCTGGAGTGTCAAGGCTGACATCACATCTAGGCTGGGACCACCACAAGAGACAACAGAAAGAAAAGAGACTTGCAAAAAAAGGCCACATGCAAGGCATATTATTTGTCAGACAGAAAAAAAGAAAAAAAAAAAAAGAAAAAAAAAGCAAGTTTAAAACTGTTGGCAATGACCTAGATATTTCACTCAACCACAGGACAAGTGTCTGTCCACTCAGCAAAGTCAGTTTAAGTTTTACTCCAATGTTTCACATTACAGATGTTGGCAGATTGATTCTGGGTCTTATTCTGAGTTGGTTAGTTCATCCCCAGTCTAAAATCACAGTCTTCATGTTTCTCAGTGGTTTCTGTATTTCCATTTTCTGCTTTACGTAATTTGGTTTTCTGCACCTGATGAGGTTTTAAAGTAAAACACTGAAACTTAATTCAAAAGGGGAAAGCTCTTCTGCTCATATAACGTGGCATCTAGTAAAAGGCAGCAACTTGTTGGAAAAAAACAAACCCAGAGACCAAGAGAAGCAAAGTATGATTCATGGTTTCTCTCTAACTGTCACTGGAAGTATCAGTAGGACCAACCAAAAACTTCAACAAATTTCTGGTCTCTTTAATTAGAGCTAGAAAACGAATTTCTCCTTACTCTGCAAGCACCATTTAAAAACATTTCCAAAATTAATGGCCACTGCTAGATGAATCACCCCCAAGCAAACAGACGGATCACAGAATTGCATTATCCACTGCTAGCACTGTTCATGAGCATGTTAAGGATGGGGCAGGTCCAGCAGAGAGCAAAAAACGCCCTGTTTGCTTTTGTTTCTAAGGGAACCTCCACTCACATGTGTCATCACGTACTCTTGCACAGGGGCTTTAAGAATTGGTGCCTCGAGGCTAAGGGATGAATATTGTTGATTTAAGTTGCAGCTATGAGAGATAATGTATTTAAGCGTATAACGGTCACTACATGCAATATTGCTCTGCTTTACTTCCTAGTGCTTTTACAACCAGGTGAGTGCTCCCCAGTTGTTTGTGATATTTTTCAGATGCTGTGTTAATGAAGTTTGTTTTGTGCTTTTCCTTTTTTTTTTAGACAAGGGAGAGTGATGGATGCAAATTTGAAAAAAGAATTGCAAGCTCACCTGGAAACAAATTGGTTGAGAGTGTTTGTGCTCTGGTCAATTCATCTTTGCAAGCTGTCTTGTGTTTTGAACAGAAGGACAGGCCATTTCAGCAGAGAATCAAGGACTCATGTACTCACTAACTTGCAAAACAAGCCAAACACTCAGGCATATGTGTTCCCAAAATGCACATCAGCTTCCATACTTGTAAGTCAAGGAATCTTCTTGCTTCTTTTACTTTGGGGTAATTAACCCTTTCTGCATTTGTGAAATCTCAGTCCCTAGCAAAGTAACACATCCCATACATTACTGATTTATCTTATTACTACTACACTTAGCTGTCTCAACTACTTGGATGTTGTTGGCCAGCTTCACAGACTTGCTGTAACACAAAACATTAGGGTCCTGTGAGCCAGCTTGGTCTTTTTTTAAACGTTCTTTTTATTCTACTAAAATTCCTGTTGACTTCCAGTTTATTTGAGCTGAGAACAAAGGCTGGAAAAATGTGGAACAAGGACTTGGGCACTGACTAGTACAAAGCTAAAACTTTGTTATTAGACTGATAGCCATTTACAAATGGTTAAACATATTTGTTGCACTGAAGAAGGCCACTTTCTGTTTATATAAGTTTCTCTAACAAGTTGCTTTAGCAGCTGGAGAAACCCACACAATTAATCACAATTAATGTTGTGTTCTGCTGTTGCTGGTGCCATATCACACAGCAAGCACAAGCTTTTGGAAATGTTTATAAAGGGCTAGACTTCTGTATCACAATGCATTACATCTGGATACCTTGTCTAGCTGATACCTGCTGGGCACCAGCCCACGGTGCGTGGTTTCCTGGCAGAAAGGTGGAGCCCACTCCCCTTGCTGCAGCGGTGAGCGGAGGTGCGCAGGGATGTGTGGAGCTGTGGAGGGAAGAGCGGAGGTGTGCAGGAAAGGAGCGGAGGTGCGGAGGGAGGAAGAGAGGAGCGGAGGTGCGGAGCAGAGGTGCGCAGGGAGGGAGCGGAGGTGCGCAGGGAAGGACAGAAAGGTCAGGAGGAAAGCGGCGTGTGGCATTACCCCCCTACTCCTCCCCGGGATGGGCTACCTCTGCAGAAGTGCTGGGAGAAAGCAGCCCCTGTGCTGGATGCCATGCCCGCGAGGGAGGTGTAAGCATGCACACAAGTAACTAAAGAAGCGGCAGTCCTTAACAAACTACAAGCTCTAACCACCCTTAGCATTGCGAGGTGACTTCCCGCTGCAGCTTCTCTGCTGGGATTGGCAGAGCCACCTCTGCTTGCACCAGGGCTGAACCTGACCCACCACTGCTGCACAAGCCTTTATGTAAAGTCCCCTTCAGTTTTCCACAGAGCTGTATAAATAGTCATGTATGACTCAGAGACGTTTTTACGTTCTTTCTGGAGGGTGAAATGCTTCGGACTTCCACAGAAACCTTTACCTGCGCAGCTCTCTGGATGAGACAGAACAATGCCTTTGGTTCCTGAGAAAATTTTCAAGGACAAAGGGAACTGTTGAAGGCAATGTGGTGCTCATGTAGCTTTTTGTCTCTGCTAATGTCAACTCTGTATTCATTATAATCAGTCAGTGTGAAGGGCTCTGTGATATGTATCAGAGAGACAGCTTACTCCACACGGCTCTGTCCCACTGGCTTCCAAATCACTTTCCTAGTAATTGCATTGAAAAGACGATCATTTTGGCTTGGATTATTCTAAAAGCCTTTCTGTCGTTAACCCATTTTTCCTCCTGTGACCAAGGCAGTCTGAGATGAAAAGGTACTGGATGTTTCTTTTCACTTGTTTTGTGCTTTTTACAGGCCTTTCTCTTACAGGAGGAGGGGGACACGTCAAACACAGGCATGGCCAGTCCCTTCGTCCCCTTCGGGAAACCCACTCCTACCCCCATCATAATTTATTTTAACACAGTCTGATGTGTTGCAGCCTAGACTGCATTGCTTCAGATGTGCAAACAATTTCAAATTAAAATGAGTAAATTACGTCAAAGTCTTCCCAAGTGTGTGGAGAGGGAGCTGTATACACTTAAAAAAAAAAAAAAAAAAAAAAAAAAAAGGAGAAAAAGAGAGACAGCTGGTGAGAAGGAAAAAATGAAACCCAAGGGCAAAAAGGAAGTGCTTAGGAGACAGGAGAAAACACTCGTTTAGTCATCACGCATGAAGGGCTTTTAGGCACAACTCAACTGCAAACCATCACTCAGGAGCAGGGAGGGATCAGTTTCATACTGTGCACCAGGACTCATGCTAACACCTAGAGAAAATTGGGTAAATGGGAAGAAACAAAGGCAGCAAACAAAAGAAGCCACTGAGAGATGAGGGAAAGTAATAAAATAAAATGGGAATAAATTTGTAAAAAGGAAGAGAGAGGAAAAAATATTCAAAGGAGAATGTTTTTATGGATTTCACTTTAGATTTCTTCAATTTATATTACAAAGTTGCCTTCCACAAAAACTTTTAACACAGGGGAGTGCTTATTTTAACTTTCAGGGTTGGGGATATTAGGGTAAAATCTATAGGTGAAATTCTCTGTCTTGTCCATTGACAGATAAAGACAACAGTCTTGGATAAAATCAAAAGAGTAAATGACTCAAAGTTTGGGCTATTGGGCTTGGTTTCCTCCCAGCATATGGAACATGGCTGAATACAGAAAATATTTCCTTCTGGAGTGATTCCATGGAACACTAACTGCCAGGCACATACCAGGAGCAATGGTTAGTGCAAGGGTTGCAAAGAACATTCCCAGCGCAGTCTGAACAGTAGTTTCTGGGTAAGTGCAAGGCCTGAGTCATGCTGTGAGTGCTGTTTGAATAATCTAACCAACCAGCCTGAAAAACTATATCCTTTTCTCCTGAAGAAGGGAGCTTTTTCTCTAGTTTTAAAAAGACAGGATCATGAAAAGCAATTAATATGCCATTGTAATGGTAAGCGTAAATGTGCAGATGTTTGAGTGAACTGCTAGGTTTTGTCTTGTAGTCTTTGCTAATTTGAAGGCACAATATGTTGTTTGGAGTGCACTTAAGACGACCAAGTTCTTCAAAATACAGCTATGGCATTATATACAGAATCAACGATCTTTGGACTAGACCATGGACTAAATTCATCCCTGGTAATTGTCCTGTAGTCTTTACAGGATCAGCATGTAGAGGATCAATACCGCAGTGAAGTCTAATAATCATCCACACAGAAGTGAAAGGCTGCATGGGGTGTACATGCATTCCTATGGGAAGTCTGCAACCTTTGTCAGTCCTTGTTTCATACTGGTGCTATGTAGTTCAAAGATGAAAGCAAAATCTGCTACTAATGAAGGCCTTAGGTTGTGACATTAGTCACACAAAGTAAGAAGTCTTGCACTGATTTTAGATCACACGTTCCCATGCACTTTAAAGAACTAGGACATCTTTGTTACTTTTTAAAATATAAAAGAATACTTTATGGGTGAGTTCCCTTTAAAGAAAAATCACCATGAGATTAAAAGAAAATGCCAGTGATGTTACCATAACTATGTTGATAATGATTCCTGATTTATAAGTTCCTATACATGAAAATCCAAATGACATTTATTTATCCAGTGAAGTGAAATCAATAAAAAACTGAGGTATTTTTAGACTATTTTCTGTTGACAGTATTCCCTGTAAACATTAACTCATTATTTATCTATCCCAAGGAATGGTATGCATTGGAAGACAATCGCCTTGCAGTGGAATGTGACCTTGGCTAGTTTATAACAGCTAAAAAATGCCATCTGTCTGACGTTATATTGTTTTGATTGGAGGCAAAATTAGCTAACTTATTTGGAAAAGTTGCAAAGAAATCTTCAACTTCTTAGAATGCATTCAGCTAACCTTTAGGCTCTCTCTTTGGGAATGCCATTAGTTTGTGCTTGCACAGTGTCTTTTACCTAAACAGCTTTTTGCAAAGCATTAAGGAAACATTAATTAAGGTCACAGCATTTCAGAGGAGAGGCAAAAGTTATTAACTTCACTTTAAATATCAGACTCTGGACCTCATTTGTTGCTTTTTAGTGCCTGGGACTGTGGATGGACCCTGTGACCCGCACCTGGCTCTGCCCACGGGTTCAGGTGCTGTGGGATGCAGCAGTGAGGGCACAGCTAGCACTGGGGTCACCCTCAGCTCCTCTCTCATCCCTTGTGATGGAGCATCCTTGCTCTTGCTGCTCCTGGGCATGTCTGCAACTCAGATGAGTTTGTCACATAGGCTGTGTCCAGTTACCCTTGTCCTTCGCCATCCCAGCAAACAAGGAGTGTGTGGTAGTCTTGCTGTTCTGTTTTTGCCACAGAGGATATCTCCTCCAAAAGAACAGTGTCCCAAAAGCTCTCTGTGCTGCTTTAGCAGATACTTGTTCTAGGGCGCTTGTTTGGGTGTCAGGGAACAGCTGCTGGTGTGCATGGGTACAGACGTGACACTGTTAGCTAGAGGGTAGGATGTTCTGGGAAACCAGCCTCCGCGGGAACATGGTGCATCTCCGAAGTTACATGTGGGTCAAAGGAAAACATTACAATCAATGACAGACATGTGTGCCTATGTAGTCCCCATGTAGGTGGGACTTCAAGCAAAACACATCATGGAAATAGCTCTTGTTATACCGTGGTCCTGGAACACCTCCCCTGCATCATTCCGTTTGCCAGAAATAATGTCTTTCTCTGTCAGTCTCAGTGATCTCAGAATACATGCATTAACATAACTTGTTTTAAGGTTTGCAAAGACACCTCTTTCAACTCTGGTAATGCTTTTTCACTTGAGCTGTTGGCTGCTGGTACCTGAGCTTTGGCTAGCAAGGAGCCTGTGTGTTGGCACCATGGCTGAGCACCTCTCCCTAACTGAGCAGACACCAGCTGGGAATCCAGACTGGAACAATCAGGGAATGAAGGTCCATTTAGGGTAACATCTTAGGTTTGTACTAAGACAATGTTTTTGAAAAAAGATTTCCCAGCTGTCCCCGCTTGCTGTGTTTAGGTTGATGACCCACAGAGCAGTGTTAGAGCACCCAAACTGGTCTCCCCTTAGGGAAAAAGCAAATTGCCTGATGCACTCCAGGACTGCATCAGAGTGCCTTCCAGCTGCTCTGAGGTCTTCAGTCCCTTGTCTCTAGTTTGAGTAGAATTTCAGGCTCCTTTTTTTTTTTGTTTGGGTTTTTTTGGGTTTTTTTTTGGTTTGTGTTTTTTTTTTTTTTTGTAGAAATGCCATAGGAAGTAAATATATCATGCATGTGTAATGTTTGGTGTGTACTCAAAGATACCTCCCCCTTACTTTCTGTAGTCCTTCTGCATGAGGTAACCACACTCTTCCCTCAGTGCAGCGCTCACTTTAGCTCTTGTGGTTTCCTTGTATTTGGCTATTTCTGTCTGAAATCACACTACCTCAGTTGAGGTTGCTTACTTATTAGACAATGGCCTGCAGAGAGCCTGGACCATCATTTTCCCAGCTCCTCCAGCTCCCTGAAGGTTAAATTGGTTTCCTGCAGCAGTTTGTACTTCATTATGTATTCCACATATAAGGCTATTTTTTCTCATTATGAAGAGTCATTTAGGTCTCCAAATTCACATGGTTGAGTTTTAATCTTTAAATCAGTCACACATGCATCAAACTTGAATGGTTCAAATTATGCTGGACTGCACACTGGAAAACAAAACAAGACTGCTAAAAGAATTTCTACCCCCATGCCTGCCCTGTCCTCCTCCCCCTCAAAACAGGGCTCATCAACTTTGACCACTAGATTTTCATATCAGAATCTCTTTATATCAGATTTTTTTCTTCTTCTGGTTTCTCTGTCAAGCATCATGACAGCTGCAACATTGCTGAAGCTGATAGTAGACTAGTTACAAAGTAGATAGTAGACGGAGTTACAAAAAAGAAACAAACTGTAACTATTTCTGATTATTCCCTCAAAGAATGCTTTTTTTTGCAAACTCCTCTTGCAAATCCAGAAGAGTGAGAGACTCTATAAGGTTCATACTTCTGTCATACATATTGCTTAATAGGTCCTCAGGGGAAGGGTGATTACTACAGCCATAGATTTGGTTGCACAGCTAGAAATGTATTTGGAAAACATCATATCAAAACATAAATTCACCAGGATTTTGGCACAAAGAAAAATTCCACAAAATTTCATTTTTATATCTACCTATTCCCTATAAATACATTTAAGTTAATGTCCTGTTCTTCAACATTTTTGCTAATCTTTAGTTTCAATTCAAGATTAAAATGCAAAAAAATTTTTTTTTTAAAATAACATAGTTAAAAATGTCAAAAAATGCCATCTATCCCATAGTTTTCAAGGTTTCCATATCAGGATTGCTGAAGAAATACCCACACATTTATAACTGTGTGCCTAGTGAGACATCTAGATTAATCAGTTTGAGGGTGTAGAAAAACCTGCAGAAATATCACCTAAGTCTGCTTTGTGTTACTGCCTGAGCCATTGTTTCTGAAAAATGAATACAAAATGAGACTATATGCATGAAAAAGCATGCCCAGCAGGCCAAATCTGGATGTTGATAGCACAGTTAATTTTACACTAAGGTTACAACATCTGATTAGCATACTGTCTATCTCATACCAATCCATATGCAGAGACAGCCATACCATGAATCCCACAGCACAATTTGCATCAATTAGCCACGTTGCCCACAAGCCTCGTTGAGAAACCAAAGACTGAACAGATTTGGAGAGTGAACTGTCTCTAGTCATCAAGGTGGTCCCACAAAAGCTGGCACGGCAGAAAGGTGTTCTGTGGAGGATCCTATATGCCTGCTGCTTTCTGCATTAAACAAGGATGCTGTGTCTGCCTTTGCTAGGCAAGAGCCTGTTACTGGTATACACACATCCTCTGAATATTTTAGTGACTGGCATTTCTGCTTTAGAGCCCACTTTATGAGGATGTTGCAGGAAATTTGCAGAAATGAGATTTCAGAGTAAGAGTTGCAGAAATGTACTACAGAAACCCTATTGCCAGACCGCCATTTGTCTGATCAGGAAATATATATAGCAGGGTTGTGCAGTTTGAACAGCTTGCTTTTCAGTGCTCCCAAAGAACCGGTTACAGAAATAGCTATGGCTTCACAGCTATTCGCCACAAACTAGTTAGCCAGTAATTTAAATACCAACTGAATTAGTGAAAATCATTACCTGTGCAGTGCAGAAAGGTAACATTTCCAAGATTAATAATTTCCTACAAATTATTTGGCCTACATTAGTCTGTTATTGAACCACTGCAGTTATCTTTTCCTTCCAGGCTAGTTGCTCCCTAATTGCAAGCTGACCTTGAGGTATAGAAGCTAATGGCATCAGCTACACAAAAGCTAACACAGGCGCCCAGAGTGGTGCATCACCAGCAAAACAGAGCTGTGGTTATTACTCAGCTACCGCATCTCAGCCCTGCTCTCCTGACCGCAAGTCCATTCTAGCACCTTTGCATTGGAAACAGCTACTGCTCTTTATTGATTGAGTTTCTATTTTGGCTGCACATGAGGAAGCATTAGAAATTACATGGCAGAGGTAGTGTTTCATTAGCCGGTGGAAGTTCAGTGTGAATCTCTCTTGGCTCAACGATTAGCCAGCCACATTCCTCACTCAGCTTTAGGCTCTCTTTTCTCCAAGATGTGACCTTTATTTAGGTCAAAGTAAGAAGTGAGAGTGCCCAGTACCATGACTCAGACACAGGCAACCTGAATCTCACTCAGATGTGGCCAGGAAGTGTTACCTAAGTATTATTAGGGAAAGCCTTAGCTTTTATTGTCCGTGACCACAGACTGATCTGGTGGCATTAGCTGTTGCCTGGGGAAATGGTTATTCAGTAGAAAGTGTGACTGTCTGCCCCTTAACCTGCGTGTCTGCCAGTCACTGAAGACCTTTGGACAGCCAAGTTCCTGTGCAGGTGGATGAGAGACTTCATCCTGCATGGATTTGAAACCTGAGGTCAGGCTTTGCAGATGAGAGCCTGGCAAGGAGAAGAAGCTCTGGTACACATCTCCACAGGTCCGTCCGTCCTCCCCAGGCACTGGAAAGGGTCATGATGACAGTCTGACAAGGAAGGGAACTCGGGTCTGATGAGAGTCCAGCAAAGCCATGTCAACAGGCGCCAGGGGAAGCGCGGAGGAAACGGGAGCCAGGGCAGGAGAGGGGAGCCAAAGGCTTTGCTTTCCTTTGCAGAGGGAGTGGATATTTGGCACAGTCCAGGGAACAACTGGCTTTGGAGTTACCCTTTTCTGGGTTTTTGTGCACAAGGGAGTGAGTTAGACCATTTCCTTGTTTATCAGTGCCTCCTATTTCTTTCTTCTTCTGTACAGATAGAGCATTACAACAGAAAATACAAATTGTTGTGGAAACTTGTTTTTGAAAGATGAATTCTGGAAACTTGAGTAAGAACTGGATTATATTTTCAATTACTGGGGCCAAATCCTCTCAGTTCCTTCCCATAAATCCAGAGTAACTACCCAGTACAAGCAGAGATATTTCAGATACCCCTAGTGTGACAGGAAAAGTTGTGTCTGATGACATTCAGAGTCACAGCATTTCCCTAATAACTTTCAGTTGCATTTAAATGACTTTTCTAGTAGTCTAACAGGATGGATGTTGTTCAGGGAGTGATAAGTCGGTAAATATTTTCTTTGTTAGAATGAAATACTAGCCCTAGTGTTGTCCTCTGGGAATGTGGCACTGACAGGTGTTAGGGTTCAAAGATCAGAAAACAATAGCATTAACTTTGGAATGGACATGGGTTCCTGACCTGTGGTGTAGTGAGTGGAAAATTCACTCATCAAAGCCCTGGGAAATTAAACACCCCCAACTCTTCTGACTCTTTCATATTGTATTAGCTTTCCTTCAAAAGGCTCACTTATCCTTGCTTACTTTGAGGCAGTTCTGAAAATTTTGTTCTTGTTATTGCATCATATGGCTGCTTCTGTACGGGTTACTGTGGAACTGGGCTGTTCAGAACCTGAACAGATAATGTCCTGAAGGGTTACGCTCGCAAACTAAGAAGCTTGTGTATGTATATGTGTGTGTGTACATGCTCATGTATGTGTGTGTGCATGTGGGAAGAAGTCATTCTATATTAAGACAACACACATGCTTTTTTCCTCCTTAATCCTGGTCTTGTTGCATATTTATGACCATCTGCCTGTACTCACGCAGTGAAGCTGTTCTATGATATCAAGATTATGACAACTCATCTCAACAGATGACTAGTCCATATACCACTGAAAGAAGGCAATCCTCACAATGTGGGAGCTGCACTGTCTGGTCATCACTGTTTCAGGCATTATACTTGTCCTCTAGTTCTTTGAGTTTTGCAAAAGGAGCACTAGTTATATGTTATTTATACACTCCAGTGTGACAACTTGAGGCATATCATGTGGTTCTGCTTTACGTACAACCCATATTTATCCCCAAATAGTGCCTTTGTATTTAAAGGCTATAATTTAGTCACCAGCATTTCTTTATCTGCAGCTGGACTTTTCTCTTTTCCCTTGCAAGTGCAGCAAACTTATCCCTTGAAGGGACAGAGCGGTCTGAGATTTGAGTGCATGCATTTGTGTGTGTGGGTGAGCAAAGTTCCCACCAACTCTAAAGACTGTACTCAACATGCTGTACATAGTCCAAACTTGCCTCCTTCCTGGCCTTTATTTGCAATTCAAGCAACAACAATAATAAAACAAACCTCAGTCAGTTTTCTCTCCAAACTTGGCTAGGGTTTCTCTGCATGAATCTCCTCTGTCCTAGCCCCTTGTTTGTTCTCTTTCAAAGAAACAAACTCTCACATCCTAGCTGGAGCTAACAAGATCCACCTGTCAGCATGAGGCAGCTCTGTTTTGGTGCAGAACTGCAGTACCTGAGCAGAGTACAGCTAAGCAAAGTTGTTCTCTTTGTGCAGGAAAGGGCCACCCAGTTACAGAGTTGAATCCAGTCCCTGTGTCTGGAGATATAGATACAGATACAGATACAGATATAGATATAGATATAGATATATAGATATAGATATCGATGTAGATATAGATATAGATATATATGTAGGTATAGATACACATACACACAAAGACACAGAGAGACATAAAAGGACAATATACAATATCAGAAAAAGCATTAAGTGAACTAAGAATACCTCTTTGAGAGACAAATATGGAGAACTAATAAATTTTTTTTAGTTTATGGAAAAGGACTTCAGCAAGTGTGAGGATCACAGTTTGTAAGGCACTGTACAGAGAGAGGGTATTAGGTACCATGGAGATATTTAATCAGGCAGAGTCTTAAGAAGATTTAGTGTCTAGGTGTTGAGGCTAGACAGATTTACACTGGAAGTAAAATGCTTATTTTTAATAGCAGGATTAACATATTCTCAGCTTAATTTACTAACTTGTGTGGTAAATGCCCTATCATATAAAAACTTCTAGCTCCTCAAGAAGCTGTGTGTCTTTCATGCAGAAATTTCCCAGAAAATGCTGTGTAGAAAGCAGAAATCCAAACCAGACAGTTCAGAAGTGCTGCCCCTTGCATTTGAAATGACAGCAGGTCTTCCCCACCACACTCCAGAGCCAGTAACATGGAATATCCAACCAGCAATATGACATTGCTCCTTTATTCCAGCCCACACCCAGTATTTTTGTTACTGAACCTGCTCATTAGCCATATCATACTCCTGATGATATGATAGGACAAAAAGGCTGAGGTCAGTATGTTAATATGCTTCAAGGACAGGTGCCCCGGTGCTGCCCCCACTTTGAGTGTGGTTTAGAAGTGAGCATTCCCAGAAAACACCAAAGAAAGATCAAAGGTCTTCCTTATCAGCTGGAATGCTTGGTGGCTTGTGTTAGCATTTTACAACTTTAACCCAACAGTGAGGGATGAAGTGACAGGTCCTGTCATTGCACCCAGGCATTTTCACTCTGTGACCAGAGTTTTGACATACAATATGGACAAGGCGGTAGGGAATGAGGGAGCTGCGTGCACTGACCCCTTTTCTGAGAGATTCATTCCTCTCAGTGCTTTAAAAAAAAAGAAAAAGAAAAAAAAAGATAAATCCTGACTTTACACAAGGTATCGTGAGCATGTCTTCCCACTGCAGGTGTCCTGGGCAGCCTTATTTCATGCTCTGTCAGAAGGACGTGAGGCTTGTAGGAATCGGGACGTGTGTGTGAAGTGATTCCTGCCTGGCTGGACTCTCCAGGACAGGGAACTCTCTTCCCATAAAAAAGACTGTTCATTACACATTAAGCTTTAATTTAGCAGAACAATTGCTTGCTTTTTTCAGAGGAGAAGAACATGTTCCACGAACAAAGACTGCCTATAACCATTAACTTTGGCCCCACTAAGCAAGAGGTCAGGTTTATTTTCCATACACTGCCTGCGAGACCTTTTTTCCCTTGTTCCATTCTTCTGCTTTTCATGAGGTTACTCATTATAATTCATCCAAGAGAAAAAAAGAAGAAACAAATAATTTATTTGAAGCAAAGTTACATCAACATGGAAGAAGGAAATCAAACAACAGCAATCAAATTAAGGAATAAACTTCCTTCTTTGACCAAGCAGAATATGTTCCACGGCTATAACAGGACAGGATTGAATATCTGTCTAAGATCCTAGCAATTAGCAACAAAAAAGTATGAGAAATTCAGATCTGAGTTAGCTACAACTTGCTTTCAATATAGTATAGTCACAGGCAAGGGAAGGACAGAGGGTATAATTCAAAATTTTTGTCACAAAATTTTGCACTGAACAGCCTAGATTTTGGCATTAGATCGAATGACGAGTCCATTAATCACATTTTAAATAATCTTTGTGTTTACATTTTCCTTTTTTGATGAACATTTTGTCAATGACAAAGATATAAAGTCCCACATGAAGATTCACTCAGCAAAAGAAATCCCATAGACAGACTGATAAAGGTACTTGTGTCCAATGGACTGCAGTCTCGAGATTCCTGAGAAAACCTGTGGAAGGAATGATTATCTCACACCTGAGTATCTCCAACATCTGTAAAGACCAAGCTGGGCCAGTTTTGGTGTTGGGGCATATGAGTAGCAGCTCTAACTAAGCTCAGAGGCAGAAGGGCTCCAGAGGTCACCTTGATCTCTGGCAAACTTGACTCAAAAACCTCACTGTGATTACTAGAAAGACGGTAACATCTCAGAAACTCTAGTGTAAGTGAACCTGGGCAGCTACCTGGTTGGCTCAGACCTGTGCAGCCTGCAGGAGCTGATGCTCCATTGGTGGGTGAACTGTTTTATGGCATCCTCAGGGATAAGAAACATCCAGCTGTGGACATGAAAATGTGCTCGACTGAGGTGCTGACTGAAGCTTCCTCCTCACCTGGCTGGGAGACAGCCATACCAATGGCATTGCTCTTGTCAGAGAGCAGCATCTGGCCCCAGAGAGAAGACAAGTGAAAGGCAAAGCAAGCTCCAGCCCTTTGCTTAGGCACACAAGCCTTTCCTTGTGTTAAGCTCACCTGAAAGAAGAAACATAGCACCTCTGCACCAAATAGTAGTTCATCTGTGCTAAACCACAAGCAAAGCCACAAAGAGAAGGCTGGGATAATGAAAGGCAATTCACCCATCACAAAAATCAGATATAGCAGTGGCAGTGAGAAGGTTGTTTTCTCAGCAAATAAACCATAACGCCCCAGCACACATCTTCCCCCTCAGAAATAGGTTCCCCTCAGCCATGGGGCTGTTATTACCAAGTTCAGTTTGTTCAGTTTTGTTTGTTTCTGTGGTTTGTTCGCAGTTTTTCTGAAAAGGATGTTAGCACATAGACATGTACAAAGTGGAAAAAAAAAAGTTTTGCTTGCTGGAAACCCCATGGCTAAGAAGAGCTAAAATGTCAGCTGCCAGTTTATTTGGACTTGACAAGGCATATGGCTAGACATGGGACACAGCTGAGACCAATCCTACTCCTTTCTTGTTATTATATAGATGCCTTTAAAAAAAGAAGAAGAAAATTGGCAGGGGATTGAACTGGGGAGGCCTAGAATTTCTAGACCTAGTCCTCTCTTGCCATTTCCTTTCCACATTTATCTTCTCCCTACAATCGAATTTGGGGTTTGCCTATAAACTCTTTTCCTCTACATTTTACAACTGGTTAAAATAATTTGGATTATTCCTTCTTCCCTCCCTGTAGCAATGTTATTCAAAAAGACTGGGTGGGGAGAAAGAGGAGAGGTCTGCCCAGTCCTTTGGTCATCTCACATCCCAAACCCACTTGTAGCAAACCCTGCTGTGTTCCAGTGGACATGGAGATGGTAACTTCAGCTCCTATTTCCCTACTCCTTGACTTGTGTTTATAGGCCTGGCTGGCTGGAAGCAGGGAGTGCCCTGGAAGGCAAGCTCTGTGCACTCAGAGGGACATGCCTGCAAGCAAACCCCAGGCTGGAGCACATTTTGTCATTGCTCACTGACATTATCTTAACTTCTTATGAGATCCATTACAGGAGAGACTCAGTGGGAAGAAGATGCTGAAGACCCTTAGGCCAATACAGATGGGGAATCCCATCTGCTAACAGTTATCAGGGTATTACTTTTCTCTTCCTAGATCCTCCACCACTGTGGCAGGACTAGGTTAGCTGCCTGGCTGCTGCTACCTTCCATGGGGTAAAGTCCTTAGCCATCACAATGACTGGAGCAAGGGTGGCTCTTTAGCTGGTGTTTGCCCAAACACCTGTGGAAGGAAGAGGCAGTTTCTGCCCCTGAAGAGTGCAGGACACAGCAAAGGTTCCCTGTATGTGGCTTCCACTAAAATGCAGGAGGAGATGGCGCCAAGGGGCTGTGGCAAGAAGGTTCCTCAAAACACTGGCCACCACAGAGTCCAAACAGGTACAGGAATTACAGGAGACCACCAGTTATCAGAGGCTGTGTACCTCAGTGGCAGTCCCTTGAAATTCACAAGGAAAGTTATTCTGTCCCAGATGTGAAAGTGAATAAAGAAATACAGCATTTCCCAGCAATATCCCCTTTTTCTGTGTGTACTAAACCAGCACTACCACACGAAGTGAGGAAAACATACTGTGTCTTTTTGAAGGATGTATCCAGGTGCCAAAGAGCTGCTGGCTTTCAGAGCCTCAGACTGTGCTACAGTTGGTCGCCTCTGCCACAGAGGAGCGCAGGGCTGGAGGCTGGGAAAGCATGGCTGAAGCAGTGCAGCAGGCAGCTGGTGTGTGACCTCTAATTCCTCAGTTAGAGGAAACTGCCTGCAAGAATGTGGGAGAAATTAGAGGAATTAAATTTGTTCTGTTAATGCTAGATCTGTTGATCTGGTTCTTTCAGGAAAGTGCATGGCAATTCCTGTAAACAACTGATGGTTTTAAAGGCCTTTAGCTAGAAGTTTGGTCAGCTTCCATCCCACGTTGCCTGACCTTGAGCCTTAATCAGAAGACCTGTGATTCATGACTAAACAGCATAATTGCATAAAGCAGAGGAGAAAGGCATCCAGACATAACTGGATTTACTCTAAATGTGAATGTTTGTGCATGTACTGATCAGCACCAGGATAATAAGGTGGTACATTCCAGATCTCTGTATACATTAGTGCAAAGCAAATGGCCCCAGGTGGTTTCTGACACGAACAGAATCCTGCTCTCAGTCTGGAACTGTTAATTGTTAACTACTCAGATAGGCTTACATTCCTCTTACTTCACAAATTAAACCCACTTGTCATCTGTTATTGATTTCATAGCCTTAACATTCAGGGAAGGAAAACAGACTGGGGAACAGAAAAAATGAAATCTGTGTCAGGATGTGCTCTGCTGTGTGTGCCATGTAATAAAAGAGCTACAAACATGCGATTCTTTTGGCATTGTCCAGCCTCCTTGTCTTTCCCTTTGGCTGCAAAACAGCAGAGGAAAAAAGGGTTGTATTTTGCAGAGGCAGATGAGCTCTGATGGGAAAGCCTTCTTCCCATGGTCCCCTGAGTGCACTTCCACTCTTTCTAAGCAACACATATGCTGTTGCTGAATAACATGGCATAAATCTCAGTGCAAGTTTTAGTTTGGCACTGGGATCCACCCTTCTGCTTCTCCATGCACTGCTCATGTCAGGAAGGGAACAGGGGGTTTATTTCCCGGTAATTCCCCCCACTTACAGAGCAGCCTTCACTGCTGGGTGTGCTCTCTCTGGACCCTGGGGACATTCCGCAGATATCTGGCTTCTTCAAGCAGAAAGTTTTGACTACAACACAAATGCTGCTTTTCTGCCAAGTGCTGCAACATCTGAGAGTCAGGATCCAGCCCATGATTTCCTTCAGCACATTTTTTTTGAACATTTTTGGACACATGTAACTACAGAGTTTCTGCATTCAGGTGTAATCCAACAACCTGCCACCCAGCAAGTGCAGACATCCCCCCTGAATCAATTGATGGACACAGTAATGCCCACCACTTTTTTACTTTCATGAAGTCCAAGGACCAACGTTCAAGTCCTCAGTCCTTTACAGCAAAGAGGTAGGACATCTGCCTCCTGATGGTGCAGCAATTTGAAGCATGGCCTCTCCCCTCTGCCCTTATGCTATTGTAATTTCAAGAAATGCAGGCTTTACTCCTTAAAATCCTATTTCTGTAGGGAGAGTGGACCCAAAAAGGCATGCTACCTTATGTGCTAATTACAGTGTGTTATTAGCTGCAACAGTTTGGAGACAGCTTCTGAGGTTGCATTTGGTGTGTCATTACGATTCGTTGGAATGCAGCATTTATCAAACCTAAATTCAGTAGGAATATCCCTCTTTTGACGAAGCAGGTAAATTTTTAAGGTACTGTGTACACATCCCAGCCAGTACAGCATCAAGGGAGGAGGGATAAACAAAGTCAAGTCAAAGAGCTAAGCAAAAGTGAAACCAACACTTCAACCACAGCCATCACAGTAAATGTAAAGGCAGCAGAAGTGCATGATCAGAGAAAAAGACACAATTATATGCATAATACTACCTGGCTGCTTAAGCTAACTTAGTAGCTACAATGCCATCTGCAGGGTTTCTTGTAATATATGGGGTCAATTTTTTTGCAGACCTTCCTCCTTCTTTGAGGAGCCTTGGTATGGGCTCATATGTGACCTCCTCCAGTCTGCCTTGGGGGGCAGAGGCCCCAGGAGGAGGGCAGGACTAAATCACAGGTCCAAACTGGGGGTCCCTGCCCTGGGGTTGCCTGTGTACGCCCCTGATGTAACCACAGGGCTTTCAGTAACAAAACTAGCAAGTAAAACATCACTGTAAGAATGCTTTAATATTTTGAAAATAATTTACCTCTGAAAGGAACTAAATTAATGACATGGAGAGGGTGTTGCCTTCTCTGCAGCAGGAGACCCTGCATACCTATGCAGCATCAGATGCAAATGAGTAATGATAAACTGTTGAAGAAGAGGAGAATTGGAAGTTTTTAGGATTGTTCAGGGAACTAAAATCTCTCTTTCAGTTGTGAACCATTTCAGATACTCACTGCTTTGGATAAATTAAATTGGAACCAAATTTATTTGGTTCAAGATCACTGACCAAACCTGACAAAAGTCATGTATCTTTCTGAATGCTTGCCATCCACAAGGAATTGTTATTTGGATTTGAACCCGGCAGCACATATCAGACTATCTGGTAATATTACATCGGGAATGAGATCAACGTGTTCGTATTCAGGCACACACAATGATGCCACCATTTCCTCCTCTGCCCTGCTGTCAGGGTCTGGTGAATGGCAAAACAGACGCACAAATGGCTCATAATAAGGGTCCATTACTATCTGGCAGACATCCGTATTTCTGCCTTCATTGTACATTGCAGGAGCAAGGTGTCAGCGCAGAGTTCTCAAGAGAAGAGGACTGCAGAGAAAGGTTATTAACCTCTATTGTGTCCTCCAGAGAGCTCCTCCCTCCTGAAGGTTAATTCACTGATTTCACTGTTTTGCACTTGCTCTGCTCCCAAAGGGGAAGCACACAGATGGCTTCCTAAATCAACAGGAACCTCATGAAAGTATGCATACCTTTGGAGACATGTCTGTGTTGCTCACAACTCCCAGCCATGCAACATGCAAATCTAAAGCAACCTCAATGCTGCCAATGTATAAAGTCCTTGACCTGTAAAGCTGGTAAATTTCACCAACTGCCAGAGAGCATCCAAAACTTAGATTTACCATGGCTTTGGACCGGTGACCTTGCCAGGCAGGAGAGTTTGCCATGTTGCTTTCTTTCCCAGGAGCAAACAATGAGAAAGCAACTTGGACGTATCTTTTCTTCACCAGTGAAACCACTCTGTTGGTTTGGTCTGGGAGATGAAAGCTTCAGCAGTTTACTGTGGTAGGACTATAAAGTTTTATTAATTTATATTTTTTAACACACATTTACTAGCTGCTTCCTATATTTGCATGTGTTTGTATTTTCATACCACAGTCAAAGGGTTTTAGAATCTGCTTTATCTACTCTGATGTGCTGAACAAGGAAGAGGCGCTGGCATTTTTGTGGTGACAGTTGTGAAGGCAGTAGGTGTACTGATGAACTTCTCCATGTACCTCTGACTCAGTTATTGTACAAGATGCACAGGGTTCACAAAACAACTTCGACTCCTTGTGTCAAGTGACCTGCTTCATTTGTTGCAATAAAAATAAATGCCACAGGAAGCTGCAGTGAGTGGTCTTGAGGCTGATGTGCCCAAATGTTTTGTTTAACAACAGGGCTCCTTTTTGGCCACAAAATGAATGTAGGCAAGTAGCTTATTCTGGTTTCTAGCTGTGAGTCCCTCACTTCTTGTGCCTGATTTAAGGCAGAGCCTGGATGCAGGACTGCCAGACATCCACTCCTGTAATTATTTTCACAGATGTTTACATTATCACGCAAGCCAGCTTTAGAACAGGCTGAAGCTAAAAGTGGCAGTGCCACCTCCACTTCTCTGGCTCCATGTTCCTGCCCTCTGCTCTGTGCCTAGAAAGTTCACTGAGGCAGAGTTATGTCTCTGCCAACCTCTGAACAACTTCAGATGCCAGCTGCCAGTTTTGCTGTACTCTACCAGTGATGTTGCTACTCCTCTTGATTTTTCAAGACAACAACCACTTAACAGGAAGCTTAATGATGCTGAAACAGAAAAGTCAGACAACAGAAATTAGGAGTTAGGACCCAAATTCAGTCTTTTTCAATCTTAATCCCCTCTGCACTTACAAGTCCCTTTTGTAGTGCTAACCTAAAGCGCAGTGACAGCTAGTGATCAGCAGGAAAATGATCCTGTGAAATGTAACATCAAAAAGTGTAAAAGTGTCATCATTGATCAAAGACAGAAGAAAAAGGGATCAAATCAAGACTGTAAAAGAAACCTGGTTTCTGACATTTCCTAAAATACCTGTGTTATATTTTATAATATTTTATAAGTTTATCTTTCTTTAAGCATTCACTTGTATTTTGTATAAGTCTGTTTAAGGAAGGATATGCTGAGAAAATACACATGAAACACCTACCGGTTTAGTCCATTCTACATGCAGTGTCAGGGAATATGAAAAGTAAATACAGAAGAGTGTTAACCTAAAAGCAAGGGAGTCCACTCCTCCTGAGGCCTGTAGAGGCAAGATCACCTTCTGAGTCAAGGTAAAACTGCAATTATAAGGATTCTCCAGCACAAGATAGTTATTTTGGTTTTGGTCAATGCTGATTTTATTGCTAAAAATGTCTGGACTGGATTATGAAAGGCTGCATGCACTCACATGTGCATGTAAGTGTGTGTCCTCATACATGTGCATATAGAAAGACCAGGAGAGAGTGAGCTTTCTCCTGTTTGCAAAGGAGTGAGTCACCGCCCAGAGAGGGTGGGAAAGGTGGAACCACTGCCCCAGCTATCACTGGAAATGGTGGGATGCCACATGAGTGTATCCTGCCCCAGCTGACTGTGGTGTGGCTCAGCTGCACTGTCCTGAGGAAGGCTGGTCTCGTGCACATACACACACACATATACAAAAATAAACACACACACACTCAGTGCATGCCCGCTCTGGTCCAGGTCATGTCTTAAAGCCACAGTAGAGCTCTAGATTGCTAAGATGATTTAAAAAGTTAGTCAGCTGAATTTTTCCTAACAATCGCAGCTTATTCACTTGCTTCCCTTATTCACTGCCTGACAGCTGCCCAGACATGCGGAATGCTTAAGACTGTATGACTGTCACTTCCCTGCTTGGAAAAAGAAGTCCTGAGGAAAAGCTCTCTTGCAGGCTTGCTCCTCAGCCACAGTGCTGTCTGTGCTGGGAGAGGCACATCCCTGGGGAGGGAATGCCCTTACAACTTACTTTTGCTGTCTGTGCTGAACAACAGTCATAGAAAATACTAGCCTGGTCTGCAAGGATGCGACAGTACTCTGAGCCTTACTCTTTTCCTCGTACTCAGTGCAGGTGGAGTTTTATTTGTTGGTGCTGGTTTGTAATATCTGACCCATTTTCTCTCTGATGACTACCTACCTCCCCCCTACAAAAAGTGGGGTTGTTTGGTTTGGTTTTTTTTTTTTGTTATATCCTGAAGGCAACAACCAGCAGAGCCCTGCTCTGTGAAAATAGACCCAGGTTTCAACATGCATTACTTCTGTCCCATTTCAGAACAGTTCGCCTTCAGCCTACTGACTTGCAGCAGCTAGCCTGGGTTTGTCCAGTCATTTATTTAGATCTTAAAATGACAAGACCCCAAACACATTTATTGATTCAAGAGCTGCAAAACTTTGCCATCCAGGAAGGAGCTGCTGTTAAATGACTACTATTGCTGTACCTGTGTGGTGGTTTGGTTTCCATCTTGTTTTGATCAACCCCAAAGCCCAGTCCATCGCTTTTAGCCCTACACCAGACACTCTGCTCACTTGTGCCAATTTATGGGCATAACACTAGTGGCTTCATGGTGAAAAGCTATTCTGAGAGTTTTTGAAACAAAGCCTCAATGATATATGGCTGCCAAAGTTAGCTGTTTCGCAGCTGTAATAGCACACTGTAGGCTGCGTGGCAGCCAAGCTGTCTTTGTTACTGTATTAAGTGAGGTGTGAGTGCCTGGAATGCTACAGGCAGCAAGAGCCCGTCGTGGGTGGCAGCTGCCTTCAGAGTCCTTGAAAGGATATGCTGTGATAACTTGATAAGGTGTTTGCATGTGTTAGAGGGCATGACATCCACACAAGGCTGGGTGATTAGAGCACAATTTTCTTTGGATGCAAGGTGTTCCAAACTGCATAGAAATTGGCGGAAAATATGAAGCACACTGTGTTTTTTCCACAGGGCTCTAATTATTTAATGAGAAGTAGTTTTTCTGCTAATGTCTGATTCAGTTAATGTGATTATACATGCTTTTAGACTGCACCTCAGCTTCCCCAGTCAGGATATACTGTGTTTTGTTAGAGAACCTGACAATCATGACATTGGGATGTGGGTGACATCCCCAGTCTGGGGGCTGGTCTCTGTAAAGCTGGTGTAAATCAGCAAGGATTTATTTTGATGTGTATTTGAAGTTATTTTGGTGTGAATATGGGGTAGGTAAGATGAGTCTTACACATGCTGTTCTTATTCTCTGCAGCTATGTCGACCCAAACACTCCAGATACCATGACAATTTGATCATGGCAAATGCATTCTTCTGGTTCTCCCTGCTCAAAACTTGTCCGTATGTTTCTGGAACAGAGTTTGCACTTCTGCCAACCACAAGTAAACCCTTTTATATAAAGAAAACACACACAAAAAAGTCTTCTTGTAATAAGATGTCCCACTTCTGCTTGTCAGCAGCAGAAAGCCCCATCAGCCCATTCATGCACTCAGGTTCCACTCCACGACTCTTGTCAGGTTGTTATGGTTCTAGTTCATTGCTACCAAGCAGGGAAGGTCTCTTTTACACAGTGCATAGGATCCTCTATCTAAGGGTTTATGTTAGCGTGCATGAGGGTGATTCTCCCCTTTGTCACATCAGTCTGTGGAGCTATGTTAGCACAGGGGGGTGAGGCACAGGACCCATATATAGTGTGAATAGTGGCATTCCCTGGAGAGGGGTAAATGGCAAAGCCAGCTTCTTTAAATTGCCTGTAGTCAGTCAGAGGTACTGTGGCTGCATTTTCTAAATAACTGAGAAAGCTGATTTTAACATGGGTCTGTTTTTCAGAAATGAGGATTACACCATATGACTGACTGGCATGCCTAAATGAGATGTGTATCCCATAGTGATAGAGTATTTTAAGACTGCATCCTGCCCTTGATGAACAAACTCAATACACATGACGAACAGCGTTTGGCCCCATTTCCTCTTGGTGAAACCTCACACCGTACGAATACAAGTTCTCAACGTTTTTTCCCCTTATGATTCATTTGTCTAAATTCCACTGAAGTTTTTGAGTTATGAAAGCTTAGCAAAGAAGAAAATGAGCTCTTAGTGATTCTCTTATTATGAAGGATTAAATGACTTAATTTTGTAATTAAACCAGGGATACAAGCCAAGTATGTCTGGTTCTGAGATAAACACAGATGCTGAACAAGTTATCGATGTCAGTGAACCATTTCCATGGTAGGAACCTGAGGTGAGTGATTTGAACTGCAGTACATGTACCTTATACCAAAATCTGCAGTGCTTAACCTTGACAAGGCAAAAGCATATAGTATCTTGCACGTGACTTCATTTACGTTTCCGATTATATTAAGCAAACAGAAAATACAAAATCCTTCTCTCCCTTCCAAGAAGTCCCCAGTAAGAGAGAAAACTGTAAATCCCAACCACTGGTAAATTTCCCTTTTTGTCTAGCAAAATTTGCAAAACATTTCTTTCTGTAGGACAGGTCGATCAGGACCAGACCAACTGCAACTAGACTAAATGTGCTTCAGGAGGTCTTAGTAAGATACCAGTAGAGATCCTTGGTCTGCAGTGTGGCACCCAAACAAGTTATTGCAAGGTGAGGCAGGGTGTGAAGTAGACTCACAGGAGTGCACACGTCCATGTGTACAGCCCACCGTGAACACAGAGCACTTTACTCTTTTCTCACTCAGAGCAGGAAAAACTGCTTCACATTTACTGTAGGCTTTTATGGCACATGAAGCAAGTGGTGTGCTATAAATTCATGTCTTTTCTTATCTTCCAGCACCTTGTTCTTATGCCCATAACTTGAATGCCTTTCCTAGCAGTCCCCTAATCTCATTACTGAGTAACGTGGTATATTGGGTCCCTGACCCCCAGGTTATTTCAGGATGCTGCAGAGTGGTTGCAGCTGGAGATCTTGAGCTGCAAAAGTGAATAGATATTGAACTGAGGTTCGATATAGATTAGAGGTCAAGGAACATAGGGCTAGATTTCAAAAATTCATTCTAAAGAATGCTGGAGTTCAGCATTTCTTTGGACCAATGATTCCATTCTGCATAATCAAATGGATTGTAGTTGTTCAGTTGCCCTTAATGAAACTGTTTTCATGCTTCATGAAATTGCTTTTGTTTTATATGTGGATAACCTGGTAGAGAAAAGAGGTATGTTCCACTAGCATCTTCACATCATAAGCACAACAGATGTGCTGAAGGTTCAGATGAGCTGAGAGCAAGTTAACTTTTAACAGGTGGTTTCTAAATAGACTATAGACTTAAAAGTTACACCAATGCTGGTCTATTGATACACATTGGAACTTGCAACTCCGGTATAATATACCTCAAGAATTGAAAAATCAGGGTGTACTGAATTCCATCTCTTTTAATAGCTTCCTGAACTGTGCATTTGTCTTGTGTTTCTAGCTGAATGCCACATATTTTCAAGTTATTTCTATTTCTACTTGAACAGAAAACCTGAGCTTGTAGGCTTTGTTGCACAGTCCTGCCTGTTGCATGCAGAGTGAACGAGTGGGTCAGAACTACATCAAAACTCACATGGTTGGTTGTCTTTTATTTCTTTTTTCAGTAGCCAGGAGTATGATGGCACAGGCAGATGCCGAGTTTCATTTCAGAATCCAGGGTCACTGGCTGGCAGCTCTTCTAGGGCATTCATCCTTGAATTAATGAAACACCAAGACATGAAGTGGTATTTTTGTTCACTGCAGCTGTTGCATCATCATCATCATAATCTATTGTTGTTGTTGTTGTTGTTGTTATGATTATTATTATTATTATCAACACACAGGAGCAGTTAGTTTTCTTCTTAGTAACAGGAAGAGATGGTCTGAGGAACAGCAGTTCAATGAAAGTTCAAGTGGTTACTCACCTAACATGCACAAAAGATCTGAGATGTGGAACCACTTAGATATAGTAGTTAGACCAAGAAATCAATGAGGAGGTGATGAATCTTGGATGAATATTAGATTTATGTGTTAAGCTAGCCATCCGGGAGCTATTTAAACAAATTCAAATCATTTTGTCAACAGATGAAGATAGCAAGTAATCATTCATGGTATGGCTGCTATTCAGAGAGCAGTTGGGTTCCTGTCCTGCCTGTTTCCCCCGTCACATGGAAAACTTCATTCTGAATTTGTGTGGGGAGGCGTGAGCAGAAAAATCAGCCTCCTGGGAATTTACGTTTTTTAATAGCCTGTGAAAAGGGGCTGCTGGAGCCCCTTTTGTGACCCTCCACTTGTCTCCTCTGATGGCTTTCCCTTGGCCTTGTTCCCTGACTAAGCCAGGTGGCTGTGGGAAAGACGGTTTCATGCAGCTCCAGTCTACATTTAGACATGGGTACAGAGCAGAAGTGATACTATAAAAAGTTTCAACTCCAGTGAGAAGTTCAAATCTGCCGCTCATCCTGTAGAACCCTCTAGAGTGCTGCCCTTCCTCCTAAGCCCCCTTTTCCCCTCACACACAGGCAGGAAACATTTGCAGACTCTGAAACTGAGGTCACACCTAAGCCCCAGTGACTTTATTTTGCAGGCCCTTCATGGGCAGTAAATAAAGTGCTAATTATAGTTTTTACCTCCAGCTTTGTCAGAAAAGCACATGAAAGGACAGGTGGGGTCTGTGCTACAGAGGGACATCAGAGCTGGGCAGCTGGGGGATCAGCAGAGTGAACCTGTGGAAGTCACTGTCTCAGTGCTCAAGTGGTACAGTTCTTGCATATAGGGAAGAAGCAGTAAAAAAAATCTCATACACTGGGAAAGGACTTCAGAAGGGATACTCTTTGTTTCCCACTCCCCACAACTGCTTCTTCAAAAGGAGGAGAAAGGCTCTGGATATGACTGGCTTGCCCAGACTCTGCTGCTCAGTAGGTTCCTGCTAGATTCATTTCCCCCTCATTCAGCAAGTGCCACATCTACAATCTACACGTCTTTTAAATATCTCCAGGGACTTCCCTGGGCAGCCTGTCCCAATACTTGACAATCCTTTCAGTGAAGAAATTTTTCCTAATAACCAATCTAAATCTCCCCTGGCACAACTTGAGGCCATTTCCTCTCATCCCGTCACTTCTTACCTGGGAGAAGAGATTGACACCCACCTCAACACAACCTCCTGTCAGGTAGTTGTAGAGAGCAATGAAGTCTCCTCTCAGCCTCCTCTTCTACAGGCTAAACAACCCCAGTTCAAGCTGCTCCTCATAAGACCTGTGCTCTGGACCCTTCACCAGCCCCACTGCCCATCTCTGGACACACTCCAGCACCTCAGTGTCCCTCTTGCAGTGAGGGGCCCCACACTGAACACAGGATTTGAGGTCTGGCCTCACCAGTGCTCAGTACAGGGGGAGAATCACTTCATAGGTATCATAGAATCACAGAATGGACCCTAAAGAGCATCTAGTTCCAACTCCCTGCCATGGGCAGGGACACCTTCCACTAGACCAGGTTGCTCAAAGCCCCATCCAGCCTGGCCGTGAACACTGCCAGGGATGGAACATCCACAACTTCTCTGGGCAACCTGTGCCAGTGCCTCACCACCCTCATAGTAAAGAATTTCTTTCTAATAGCTCATGTAAATCTGTCCTCTTTCAGCTTAAAGCCATTAGCCCTATCACTACATGTCATTGTAAAAAGTCCCTCTCCAGCTTTCTTGTAGGCCCCTGTAAGGTACTGGAAGGCTGTTATAAGGTCTCCTTGGAGCCTTCTCTTCTCCAGACTGAATGACCCCAACTGTGTCAGCCTGTCTTTATCTTTGTAGTGGAGATGCTCCAGCCCTCTGATCATCTTCATGGCCCTCCTCTAGACCTGCTCCCACAGGTTCACACCCTTCTTATGTTGGGGGCCTCCAAGCTGAATGCAGTACTCCAAGTGAGGCTTCATGAGAGCAGAGCAGAAGGGGAAAGTCATCCCCCTTGACCTGCTGGCCATGCTTCTTTTGATGCAGCGCAGGATACAGTCAGCTTTCTGGGCTACAAGCACACATTACTGGGAGATGTTGAGCTTCTCGTCCACCAACGCCCCAAAGTCTTTCTCCTCAAGGCAGCTCTCAATCCATTCTCCACCCACCCTGTATTTGTTCTTGGGGTTGCCTTGGCCCAGGTGCAGGACCTTGCACTTGACCTTGTTGAACTTCATGAGTTTCACATGAGCCCACCTTTCAAGCCTGTTGGGGTCCCTCTGCATGGCATCCCTTCACTCCAGTGTGTTGACTGCACCACACAGCTTGGTGTCGTTGGAAAACATCCTGAGGGTGCACTCGATCCCAGTGTCCATGTTGCCAACAAAGATGTTAAACAGCACTGGTACCAGAACTGACCCTTGAGGAGCACCACTTGTCACCGCTCTCCACTTCCCTAGTCCTGCTTGCCACACGGTTTCTCCTACAAGCCAGGATGCTGTTGGCTTTATTGGCCACCTGGGCACACTGCTGCCTCATGTTCAGCTGGCCACCAACCAGCAACCCCAGGTCCTATTCCACTGGGCAGCTTTCTGGCTGCTCTTCCCCAGGCCTGTAGCTTTACATGGAGTTGTTGTGACCCAAGTGCAGGACCTGAGACTTCACCTTGTTGCATCTCAAGATAGCATAACATTGGCCTTTACATAATCTATCCGGTGTCTGCCATAATGGTGGGATATATCTTGGAGAGCTGTGAACAGAGTGGGCAAACAGAGCATGGCATGCTAGCCAGGACATGGCATGGCAGTTTGTGCAGCAGTTCACGAAGAAAAAACAGTCACCCCACCAACTAAAGAGGTGAGTTCAGTTGGTGGTCATGAGCCCTTCAGAAGGAGCTTAGCTGTGGTATCCACTTGGCAGAAAGCTATGTGCTCTGCACTTGCCAGAATGGATGTGGCAATCCAGACAGAGGAGGACAGTATTGGGCTTCCCTGTGACAAGCTGTGGGACGACATGGGGTGCTAGCAAGAGCCTTCAGCCTGTTGATCTGGGATATTCTCGGTACACTGCAGCACACTTGAAATCTTACAGAGATAAGTCAGGGGCTCCTGAGGGGCCAACAGGGAACCACCAGTGAAATACCTCGAAGGAATTAAGGGGTGTTCCTCTAAGAAGGTGATACAGCTGACAGCCCAGCTTGAAGTGCCTCTACACCAATGCACACAGCATGGACAACAAACAGGAGGAGCAGGAAGCTACCACACTGCTAGAAAACTATGACTGAATTGCCATTACAGAAACTTGGTGGGACAAATCTGATGACTGCAGTGTAGCTATTGATGGCTACAGGATGTTCAGAAGGAACAGGTGAGAAGAAGGGGTGGAGGGGTTATCTTCTACATCAAAAAATGGACAGAGTGTCTCTGAAGAATAGTTATGAGCAGGCTGGAAGCTTATGAGTAAGAATTGGAGACCAGAGAAACAAAAGGAATCTTGTGGATGGTGTTTGCTACAGATCGTCTGATCAAGGGGAGCCTGTTAATGAAACCTTCTTACTCCAGCAACAGGAGGCATTGCTCTCACAGCCTCTCACCCTGCTGTGGGACTTCAACCACCCCGACATCTGCTGGAAAAGTAGCATGGCAAGTTGTAGGCAATCCAGGAGACTCCTGGAGTGCATTGAGGATACTTTCTTAAGCCATGTAATAGACAGACCTGCAAGAGGGGATGTGATACTGGACCTATTGGTCACCAACACAAGGGAGCTAATTGGTGATGTCAAGATCAGAGGCAGCCTGAGCTGCAGTGATCATGCATTGGTAGATTTCACAGTCCTGAGGGATATGGATCAGGCAAAGGAAAAAGTCAGGACCCTGAATTTCAAGAAAAAAACTTTCAGCTGTTCAAGGAGTTAGTTAAGAAGACCAAGTTACTCTACAGCTTATTTGCCTCAGTCTTCACTGGCAATCTCTCCACACTTCTCGAGTGGATGGACTACAATGCAGGGTCTTCAGAGTCCCTCCCACTGTAAAAGAAGGTCAGGTTCTTGACCACCTGAGGAACATGAACATACACAAGTTTATGGGACCTGATGAGACGCATCCCAGAGTCATGAAGGAATGTTAGTTGCCAAGCCACTTGCCATTGTATTTGAAAATTCCTGACAGTCAGGTGAAGCCCCTGGTGGCTGCAAAAAGGGAAACATTGCTCCCATTTTTAAGAAGGGTAGAAAGGACAACCCTGGGAATTACCAACCTGTCAGCCTCAGCTCTGTGCCTGGGCAGATCATGGAACAGACCCTCCTAGAAGATACACAAAAGCACATGGAAGACAGAGAGGTGATTCAAGACAGTCAGCATGGCTTCACCAAGTGTAAGCCTTGCCTGACCAATTTACTGGCCTTCTATGATGGAGTGACTACATCAGTGGAGAAGGGAAGAGCTATGGCTGTCATCTATCTGGACTTCTGTAAGGCCTTTGACACAGTCCACCACAACATCCTTCTTTCTAAATTGGAGAGACAACTTTGATGGATGAGAAACTATTTGGATGGTTACATCCAGAGAGTAGCGGTCAATGGCTCTGTCCAGATGGAGATCGGTGACAAGTTGTGTCCCTCAGGGGTCCATACTGGGGCAAGTACTGTTTAATAGCTTCACCAGTTACATAGACAGTGGAATCAAGTGCACCCTCAGCTGATTTGCAGACGACACCAAGCTGAGTGGTGCAGTTGACATGCCTGAGGGATGGGATGCCATTCAGAGGGACCTGGACAAGCTTAAGAGGTGAGCCCATATGAACCTCATGAGGTTCAACAACGCCAAGTGCAAGGTCCTGTACCTGCAACCCCTGGTATTAATACAGGCTGGGGGGTGAAGGAATTGAGAGCAGCCCAGTGGAGAAGGACTTGGGGGTACTGGTGGATGAAAAGCTGGACATGAGCTAGCAATGTGTGCTCGCAGCCCAGAAAGCCAACCGTATCCTGAGTGCATCGAAAGAAGTGTGGCCAGCAGGTCAAGGGAAGTGGTTCTGACCCTCTACTCCACTGTCGTGAGACCCTCACCTGGAGCACTGCACCCAGCTTTGGAGTCCCCAGAACATGGGAGACTGTTGGAACAGATCCAGAGGAGGGTCATGAAAATGATCACAGGAATGGAGCGCATCTCCTGTGGCACAAGGTGTAATGGTTTTAAACTAAAGTAGTTTCAGACTAGAAATAAGGAGGAAAGTCTTTACTGGGAGGGTCATGAAACACTGAAACATGTTGCCTAGAAAGGCTGTGGATGCCCCATCCCTGAAAAGATTCAACATCAGATTGGATGGGGCTCTGATCTAGTTGAAGATGTCCCTGCTCACTGCAGGAGCAGTTGGACTAGATGACCTTTAAAGATTACTACATGACCTTTAAAGGTCCCTTCCGGCCCAAACCATTCTGTGATTCTGTGATTGTAAATATTACTTTTTGTAGCAAAGATGGTACCTTTTGTGTGCCTGCCAGAACTGGTGGTTGATCACAACTGTAATGATGCATACAGACCAGGATGCTGAATTTGCTGCTACACGCTACAACTTTTTTGAGTTGTGCTGCAGAGCCACTTGAGTTGTGTGCCCATAATTTTTAATTTAGCTCAGACGAATGTGGATTTGTTTCTAACTGCAGAATTAAACATGATGCATTATGAGCTCTTTAGTAATACAAATGTGTTAAATGGTCTCTGTAACCCAGAAGGTTAAACACTTGCCACCCTCTTGACTGGAAGAGGACAATGCTGAGAACTTTCAGAGGTATCAGGATTTAAAAGACTTAATCCAGAAATATTGAAGGGGTTATTTGGAAGATCTGCTTTGGTTAATTCAATGTGTATGGCATTGTTGCTTATCCAGCATCTCCCTGTACCTCACCTTCTTCTGCAGCATGGCCACCACTGGTATTAATCTTTTCCATCTCGTGGGTGAGTGTTAAAGAATGTGGTCAGGGGTGAAGGACTGCCAACATGAATGAGGCTGTAGAAGTTTTACTGTTCAGTTGCAGACTGACTTTTAAACTGACTTTGTAAGTGTGTGGGTGGTCCTGGCTCTGAACGTGTCTAAGAAAAAAATGTTCCTGTTCAGAGGCAGAATGAACTTGCATCCTTGTTTTTCCTAACACATTTCAGATATGTGGCATCAAGCACCACAAGCCAGCTACTTTCAGATGTCACTGTAGCATAATTTACAATAATGCAGCCAGACTGATTTTGCTATAATCATTAATTGTTTGCTACCTTCCCTGTGGACCTCAATTATTTAAATATTAGAGGCTCAGACTGCATTCTAGATTGCAATTTTGTCTTTCAAACAACAGAGAGACCAAAATCAGTTTTAAGATTCATCATTAAATATGGTGAATTATTTTTAAAGCAGCTGCTATCACCAGAAGACACTTAATGGGAGAACATCCAAGCAATGGTGATCTAGGCAGATCTGTAGGACACAGATCTATAAATTCAGCAAAAGTGTTTCAGTCTGTTTGTACTAACAACTGGTCTAACACTGATCTTGTATAGGCTGATACAAATACATGAATCCTTATGGCTATGAACAGTAAGGCTTTAATACTAAAATGTATTTAGCTCTCCAATTGTAATTGGTTATTTCCAGCTTTCCTTTCCTTTTTTGAAAACCTTATATATGAGAAAATAGCAAAGCTGGCAACAAAGTTTGGTGTCTTTGCCTTTGGAAATATGAATATTGAAGTGTAGTCTTCTGTGTGAGTCCTGGCACCAGTAACGGTAACAGGCATTTCAGGCAGCTATGACTGTGCCCAAACGTGTGCTCACCTTCCCTCAGTGAGTGTAGCAGCTGTGGAACAAGGTGTCAGGGATGTTACTGTGGACACCTGCACTGGCTTCATTTGCCACTGTTTTGACAGAAAGTCTCAAGTGTCCCTGGTAATTTGAGAAGTGACAATATTGTTCCTTATGGCCTTACCTGCAAAATAACTTTAAAAGTAACTTAGAAATACTGCCTTTACAAGAAAAAAATTCTGGAAAAGTCTGAGGAAGTGGTTTTATGAGGGACATTTGGACATTATGTGTAAAAGGGACAAGCACTGTAACAGTTTCTGTAGCAGCAGTCAAAGAGGGGATTTCAGTTTTCTGAACCTTGGGAAGAAGTAATTTTCTCCTAAAGAAAGACAAAAAGTGACGATAAGAGGGACAGGTTGTTGTAGCTCTAACTGACCTAAATGTACTGAACTATTTCATTCTTTTTGCCCCAAAAGAATTTTATTCCACTGTCACAGTAATTTTGTTTTATGACTAAGGTTATCTTGTTAATGAGCCTGCAGTTTGGTTTCCAGTAATGAACCAAGTCTCGCTCAAAGTGATGTCTGTAAAAAGGTAGAGACAAGAATGCACACAGCTGGGAAAATTTCCACTAAGATGTCTCTCAAATGTTCATTATAATTTCTCATTACTCTTCCAGGCCTACTTGCAATACAACTGTAAAAGATAAATAATTTCCCAAAGGCATGAAGTTGCTGTTCTATTTTGATTCCTCAACCATAGTACTATTTTCGGGAGAGCTGTTTTTGTAGAGTTACAATCAAGAAATAACACCTTCCTTTGCCTCAGATAGGACTTCACTGGTGTTTGCTTGGGGTAATATTAATGTGCTGGGTGTCAACTGTTCTGTTCAAATGGTTCACACTGCTGTTCAGCAAATGTGGAAGAATTCAAGGTGTTTTGGAAAAAGGGAGATACTCACCTCCCTATAACAGCTTCAACAGTGAAAATAAACTTTGCCTTCAACTTCTACTGTGAACTGAGACAGGAAAAAGGTGAAGGAAAAGAAAGAGACCACAGTTACTCAAAAAGAGAACAGCAGACTTGGAAGAATGACAAAATGACACTTACTATTTGTACATAGCATTTGGAAAAAGAAACAACAACGACAAAAGCAAAAAGGCAAGAAAACAGAGAATGTTCACAGTTCTGCACTGAATAGTTTCTTTGTCTGGCAGCATTCTTACAGGAACCCACAACTACCCAGGCAAAAACCAATCTTGACATAGCTGTAAATGCAGTAGCACTACATATTTTTTAAAAAATAAGGTCTGTCCTTTTTGCCATTCCCATTCCCTCAAAGGGAATGTCTTGTGTATTTGTTACTTTACTGACATTTTCACTTTCTTCTGATGCTGGGTGAATGACCCTGTTTCATCAAAATAATGGTTGTAAGAAAGGGTGCTTGCAAATGCAGTATTTTTAACCAAGAAGAATCATTCTAGTCATGCATAACAACTCCATTTCAATTTAAGGAATTAATTTTCATTAAGAACTCAGTTTATATCAGACAAAATTTTTCACTGTAGCTGAGTGGTTTGGTTGTGATAGCATTCACTACTACTGAGTGGTGTTGATCTAGGGAAAAGGAAAAGACATTCTTCTGTCATTTGGATATAAGCAGTAACAGAAAACAAATATGTCACTAAGTTACACCCCAACAATGAAATAAGTGAAGCTCCTCTTTCATATTGCTTTGAGTGCTTCAACGTAAGAGAATAAACTGATACTGAAAATCATAAAAATTCTGGTGTCCCTATCTGATATTATTGTACAAGCAAGAAGTCCCACAGCAAATCTAGGCAGAGCCTTGCTAACAGATGGAAGAAAGACAACGAGGAAAATTCTTCTTGTTTAGAGATAGGAACTTCTGTTTATTGGTCTGGGTGAAGATAACCTATTTAAAGATGGCACCTGGTAGTTAAATATCCACAAAGACTTCTGTTAAGACACAGCTTCCCTAGGGACAAAAGTGTGCTTACTTCCCATAGAAAGTGAGGACAATTTATCAGCTAGACATGCCTAAGTTAAGCAAGTTTTCCCTCTGTCTCAGGCTTTTTCACAGGAAGGACAGGAGAAATATTGTCTTCACAGGTAACAATTCTAGTTGTCTTGTTACTGTACATACGTCACTGTGCTAATAGCTCATACAAAAATGTGTCGCCAGAAGCTGCCAATCTGAAGGGGCCTGGAGGGAAAGCTGGAGGACGCTTCGTCTTCACACAGCCCAAAGAAGCTTAGTCCTCAACACCTGCAAGTCTGCATGTCAAACACGTAATTCTTTGTTTGCTGCCCACCCTAGAAAATATGTGGTTATGCAGATGCAAAATTAATTTATTACTAATAACAAAGAACAACCAAGTGGCAGTTTTTGCTGCAACTTACCTCAGCTTCTGCAGAGGAGCCCAAGCTAGCCCTGAGGGACCTGATTCACACTTCTGAGCCCAGGACCCCATGGTGGCCCAGTGCTTCCCCTGCCCTTCAGGACCTCTCTGCACCACACTGCACCATGACATGCAGATGGTCTGTGTCTGCTCCAGGACTCCCAGCTGGCAGTAATATCCCACAGCATGTACCAACATGTCTGAGCATGTTTTCAGATGTTAAAGAACAGTATCTAAACTAGCTTTACTGCTATATGCAGGACACGGATAAGCCTGCCTCTTCAGTTCCTTCTGCCACTTACTCTGTAGGTACGTAGTATAAACTGCAGCTTAACTTAATCAGGAGCAGCTCCAGCATGATGTGTAGGGGGCAGACAGATTTTCTGAGATGCTTCTGCCTCTGCCTTGCTGCACTGGTGCCAGGAGCAGCCACAAGAGCCCACAGGGGCCCTGGCTGTCTTCCATACACTCATCTTTTCATACATACATTGAAAAACTAACAGTGGCACCAGGCACAGCCTCAGAGGGCCTTTTTATGTCAGGTTCCTGCAAGGTTGCTCTCCATTCCCATGGCACATTTTTTTTATGGTTATGTTCTCAGCATTTCCTGAGGCAGTGGTAGTCCTACCCTTAGAGTGGCCTCTGCTGAAACACCATTTTGTAGTACTGTATTGCCATTGCCTTGAAAGCCTTCTCAGGCCTGTCCTTTAAGCTGGAAATATTCTTGTGTGCTGGTCTGAAAGTAGTGCCTTTAATTGCCCTCAAATTTCTCCTTGTGAGGTACAAGGTGCCTCCAGAAAACTGCTGTACAGGGATGGCGGAGCAGAAAGTCAATGTGATAATTTCACAGGTCTGAGCAAAAAAGGAAAAGACTGTCAAGTGAGAGGTGCTGAGTACCGGACACTTTGTTATTTCCCCAAACTGGGACAAAAAATTTTATTCTTTGATGCCTTCCTCATGAAAGAAAATAATTGTTTCTAAAAGTGGTATCAAAATGGCTACCTTTGATTTTGCTGTTTGCATCTGTTGCACAATAACCACTCTCAGGAAATTTTCAGCCAGGGCTAATCATTGATATCTCCTGTTGATTAAGGACACTTTGACTCCAAGTCTTTTTTAGGTTTAATACACTTTCACAAATGCACACAAAAGAGTCTAAGTCCATGATTTGGTGCTTAGGGGCATTTCATAGTAGCGAACCATCCCACCACTTCTCTTCCTGAAGACTACAATTTTTTCCCCTTGTTAACATTTGAGCCTGTGAGCAGTTTGGAGGTGGATGCTTCTCATACAGGCCAAGATTTCCAGGAAAGACCAAAGATTATGGAGGTCAAATGACAGATACTTTAAAAGGAGGGGACTTTCAGGGGGTGTTCTGCACTTCAGAACAAGCGAGGTGGCTACACCAAGGCCACAAAACAAGAAAGCACTATACTTTATTCAGCTTCTTAAATCTTGGATGATCTGTTGCAAATCCAAAACAAATCCCCAGAAGTCACTTGGCTATGCAGAACTAGCTGAGGGAAAAAAGGAAGGCAATTGGACTGTTTATTTAAACTAACACCTGCTTTTCTTTTTTTTTTTTCCCAACTTTTTATTGAAAGGAAACTGCTGCAGGGAGGGACCTTTATCCTGAGGATCCTATCACATCTAGTGTTGCACACAAAGCTTAGGCTGGAAAGTGGCAAAAACAGATGCAAAATTTGCAATAATATCAACCCATGACCTGTCACTATTTTGCTGACAGAGAGAAAAAGAGCTGCTCCAAGAGGAAGTAATGCCTTTTGCAGTCAGAAGAAGAGGTAGTTGACACCAGTCCTGACCAGAGCAGAAGTTTGCTTTTAGCCACAACTAGCTCCTCTTAGGAAATGGTGGCATTTTGCAGGCCCATCCCAGTGCAGTGGAAAAATCTGATCCTGCTTGGAGTGTGTAACAGCTTTGTGCTGTTTCTTAATGTGAGTCAGGCGCATCCAAATTTCTGGCATCAGCTGAGATTCCCCCAGAAGGTTTATTCTGAGCTCCCTGTGCAATGAAGTAAGAGGGGTGCATATGTCAGTGTATTAAAGGTTCTGCGTGCTGTGAAACCCAGTTAAGGAAGTTTCTCACAGGCTTCCCATGCTCCAGCAACCCCACAATGGCACAAAAGCCTGGTGAGAAGCATGGCTTTGATTTCAGCTGACAAGTAATAGAGCTTTAAGTCAAATTTACCTCTCTTTAAAGCATAATTTAGCAGATTGCTGTTCACTCTTGTTATTTCAGTGATGCAGAACTGAAGAGCACCAATTCAAAGATCAGGAGCTGCCTCATTATGAACTCTTACTGAAACTGAAAATACTCCCTAACAATTAGATGACTGCTTAGATGCTGCCATATAGATAACAAATAATGGAGTACAGGCAATTATCTCTCACACCGGTATTGATAACACAGACACTTTCTGCACACCTTGAACTGCTAATAATTCACTATAAGCTCACACAGTTCAAGCATGCCTCATTGGATCTCAATGTTGATTAAGAGGATATCATCTAATCATCAAAATATGTTTTTCCACTGAACAGCTTGATTGATGAACATGTTTTAGAAGATGATTACTCTCTGTCAAAAAGCCTACGGTTTCAAGTGAAAAAAAAGCATGTTGCATGAATTTACTGATATACTATAATAAATATTTCTAGATATGTCTGGTTTTTTTACATCCACTCCTTTAGCACAAATTGAGGTAGAAAACTGGAATATCAGCACTGGACACAGTGAGGCTTTATTCAAAAACAGAAGTAGCTAAAGAGGAAAACTTAGTATGCTGCACTTTTGTATGTCTGAAACCAACTACACATAGGTAAATTCTTACAGTTCAGGATCCATTTATATCTTAAGATCTCTCCTCTATCTGACAACAGGGATATCAGTTGGGATCGTGGGTTCAGGACATAGGTGCTTATTGACCAGAAAATGCATATTTGACCTGACAAGGAAAGGCTAAATTTTCTCACAGTAAAGTGTGTTTTTTTAAAAAATCATCTAAGTTCCTTGAGAACCATGATTAAGGTGATTGTTTGCCCAGAAAAAAATAATACTGCCAGAAAGACTGAATTCTAATTAAAAAGAAGCATTTATGTTTGCATTCCAATGAATTTATTCCTCAGTATTGCTTGGTTCTCACCCAAGAAGAACAATAAGATGTATTGGTAGATATGTTAGTCAACTCCGAGAAAAGCTCAGGTTTCAGCTACGCCCATTTAATGGTACTTGAGGATCAGAATAAACCAACTAAGATGTAATTTTATAGTAATGAAATGTTATTTTTGTTGAGAGTAGAGCAATCAATAATACACGGGTTTTAATGGTCAGTACTAACTCCCTCTGGCTTCTTACACATCTAAAAACTATCAAAATGCCGAAGCCACTCATTAACAGTTCAAACTGAATGAATTATTGACATGAAGGAGCAATCCATATTATTAACCGCTGCAGTTAAATGCAACGAGGACTGAATCCTAATGGTTTACCCATTTAAAATGGACAAATTTAACAATTGTTTATTTCCAAAGCTTGACCAACAGTGAAAAGTTCAGATCAGCGGCATTTTGGCATAGGCAGAAGTTGATTTAAAAGCTGTTAACAGGATGCCAGACATAATATTTCACTGTACCTTGTACAAACACTATTTTCCCTAACTGCCATAGAGTAATTTTAGAATTAAAAAACCAGCCTCCACAATATAAAATGTCAAGAAGGGCAGTTTATTATTGTTACAAACAAGTTATGAATGTGGAAACTCAAGCATGATTTAAATGACTGTACCAATTCACAGCAGAATCCCATCCAGAAATGTTCCCTTGTTTCAGCCTAATGGTCAGGTAAGTGGATTTGTATTTCTCACTACCAGTATTTATTATTCTTTATTTATCTCTCTCACCTACAGCCTTCCAGAAGTATTCAATTATAGCGACAGAGAGAGAGAAGAAGTAGAATATGCTGACTTCCATTGGTATTCCAGTCAGTGTTACCAGCTTGGTCCAGATACAACTTTCATTTCCTACCTGTTGCTATGAAAGCAGAGAAATGGTACAACACACCTTTTCTATTGGAGTAACACAAAAGAATATTCACCAGAGCACTCCATCAACAGTGGGATGTCAGTCCATCTGGAAATTTGTTTGCCATGTGAAAGAGGGACAGAGAAAAGGATAGACACATAGCAGGCAGATTCAAAAAAGACCTGAATATCATTGTTTCAGAATGACCAGTGCAAGAACTAAGCTCCCTCCCAGGAATTTGTGCAGCCAGTACTTATGCAGCAGATAACCTCAGCTGACCTTTCTAGCATTCAAAGGGTAATGGCTTTGCTGAGATGAACCAGTATCGAACAATTTTTCCAGTGTGTCAGGCAAAACAAACTCTTGGTTGACACTATCTCTGCTGTCTTCCTTCACCTTACGTAGCTGTGGCAGAAGCATATGAGAGACCAGTTGCAAGCAAATGCTTTGCTAGTTTCGTTTGGATTCCATTACATCCTTCTTTCATTATATCTGAACAATAACTTGTTCTAAACCTGCCTGATGGGGGATGGGAAAAGTGATTAACCTTTAAATATTTGGTGTCATAGTATAATTGGTGTCCCCCTTTCCCCCTTCATGACTATTTCAAATGCATGCTATTAAAATCTCTTTATTACCTCAGGATTTATTTCTAACTTATTCTAAACCAAACAGTTTCAGAGACAGGTAAGTTTCCCAGTGCCAACAGTGTAGTTATTTCTCACCTGTTTGCAAACCCCAAGAACTTTAAAGCAGAAGAATTAATAGTTAACTGCCTTCTAAACCTTATGTTGCCTAGGATATTACTCTTAGCAGATGTAGAGTAATACATGTTTCATTACAACACAATTATCTGAACTCTGGCTCGAATCAAGAAACCACTAGTTTTCTTACGGCCTCAAAGAATAAACACATTTTCTTCTGAAAAAAAAAAAAATGTACATATTGCTCAGCTTCAGCTAGGCCCACGATATGCCTTCTATATTTTTATTACTACTATTTTTGTATTTTGGGAAATGCCCAAAACAAGCGCTTCCATCCCTGCATTGGTACAGTTTTGAAGTGATGAAAGCTGACTCAACTGACTTCTGTGTATAGGGCAAATTAACAGGATCACACCAGAGAAACATTTGATCTACTATAAATTTAAGCATACCCACTGTGCCTCATTAATAACTGTTATTTGATATGAAGGTAAGTACAAGCTTCCTGACCCTGGAAGCCCCTCTAGAAAGCAGTTTCTGTGAGAGCTGAGCCTACTGAACCAAAGGTTCCCAGGTCCTTAGCACATCACCCTTCCTCTGTTGACAGGTGGGAGCTGGGTGCATTAAGTGGGACAGGACACCTGATTCAGCATTGGACTGCAGCATAGAAAATGTAAAGCCTTGCCGGCCCCATCATGCAGCAGCTGAGGGAGCTGCAAAATGGGGGCAAGTGGAGGGTCTCTGATGTCAGCCTGGCATAAAAACCATTTCCCTGATACATTGTTTTGGTGTACAGGATACTGGCTCCCAGCACCTGCTGCATGCCTGCCTTTTCAGACTGTGCTTCCCCTGCTTTGCTAGTCCTCTCCCCAGCCCCCTCTTCCCCTCTGTCCTGCTTTTCTTTTACCAGGCCAGATGCAACTTACTCTTCTCCACGCGAGGACAAACTGCACATCTGAGGAGACAGTTGCTCCCTGCAGGGTCACCTGCAGAGCCAGGAAAACAGTCCATTGCAGAAGGGACACCAATGCTCTGTGTAAGTATGCCAAAATGCCTCAGAAGATTCTCTCTTCTTCACTTCTCTGCTGAACTAATTACATTGCTAGAGTCTCTTACTGTTGTTCTCGGGGAAGCCATGGAACAAACTAGACAATTGAAGCCACAGAAGTGGCAAATGTCCTGTGTCCTATTCACCTGCTCTTCCTGCCCTAGGAAGGATGTGGGTTGATCTTGAGAGGAAAGATATCAGATGAGTTCTGTTTCTTTCTTTTTCCAAAATCAGCTGCTAAGTGAAATAACAAAGTGTGCACAGGAATACTAACAGAGCTTTGTTTTTCCTCCTCATTAAAAGCCAGCAGCTGCTTAGTGTTTCACAGAGCAAGATAAGAAATGTGACATTTGTGGCTATTCACACGCATTGATTTGTTTTAGTTTATTATGTTCTCAACTGAATTTCTTAGTGCTTTGGAACTGGAAAAAAGCCCAAAGAATATCAAAATAGTGAAATTGCTAGGAAAAAAATATCAAGTAAACAAACTGTGAGTTAATAGTTCTTCTTATAAAGTGGCTTTGCTGACAAGAGAATTAAAGCAAGATGATGTTGGCAAACAGGATGTTGTGTCAACTGTGCAAACTTTTTCTGTGCTCATATACAATCACTTAGTAGTTGGATAGGATCTTCTTTCTACGTTTCATGGAGAAACTCATTTATAGGTTGAAAAGAAGATGAGTTTTTTTAAACTGCACAGTATTTAATCAAAAATCTTTCAATATTCCAAATAAGGTTTTCTGTCTGCCTCACAACTATTTCCAACTCTTCTTGATTTTTCAGAGATTTCTTATTTTGTTGGATGCACTTCATTGCTTCCTTCTTCAGAACAGATCTATTCTGCCCTTGGGCTCTGCTTTATTATAGATTGTTTGGAAAAAGAAATAAATAAAGACTGGGGGGGGGGGGGCAGGAATGAGAGAAGTTGATATTGTTCTCAGTTATGGTTTGATTTGTCTAGCTTCATAAATTTCTTGAGACCCCTTATAGGTTAGTTATCATCTCTTGAGAAGACCCTTGCTGATCATGGCTCCATCTCCACCAGTGAGGAAAAAATATATTTCTATGGATCTCCAACTAAATCCACTTCCTGAATCATATGGGCAGTGCCATGAGTTACCACATAGTGAATGCACAGTCTCTATATTGTTTTGGCATATATGTAGATTTAATGGGAAAGGGAAGCTGAGGAAAACCTAAAAAGATCCCATCCTCCTTCCATTGTTTCCTTTTGCCCTATTCCTGTGCTACCTTCTGGTCATATAAAACAATATAAAAGCACATCCTCTCTGCTCTCATGCCAGCCTACTCATGTTGTAGCTGTATTTATTCAGTCCTCATGTAACAACCACCTAAGTAGCTTGTGTCCAAGGTATATCACACAGAGCAGACTCAAGCCTCCTTTTATCTTTGAATCAGTAAAACAAACATTTCTGTTTGAAACATAATCTATTTTCCCCACAATCAGAGTCAGTGGAATTAGAGTGGGCTGGAGACCAAAGTGAAAAAGGAAGATTTGCTGTAATGTTCACAAACTAAAGAAAAGCCAATATTAGGGTAACTTCTGAACAGTACACTTGCAAGGGGTTAGGCAATCACTGACTTTCATGGAAATGCTTTTGTGGTCCCTATGTCACAAATGTCCCCCAGAAGATGAAATGGGTTCATATTGGCCGAAGAGCCATGAGGAAAAGTGTGGCTTCCAGTTTGTTTACACTTAGCACAGAAAGCTGTTTACAAGGATATGAACTGAAGATGTTTCCAGCAACGCTGCCCTCTTAGTCATGAAAGAATTGCAGAGCCCCAGACCTCACCGGAGCTCTCTTCTTGGATCCTAGTTAACACACTTAGCCACTTTATAAACTCTGTTTATAAATTCCCTGTTATAAAAGCAGTGGTGCACACCAGATTATATTTCGAGAGGACTAATTTTCTACAAGCAAGACCATAGCATTATTTGTAGTCAGCTTTTGGACTCATGTTTTTCAATATTGTCTTCAGCATGTCAGAATATAACAGTACTGCCTATTATTTGACATTATGCCAAGAACAAAGGTATTGATATGAAAAAGGCACTATGTGAACTATTTTTTTGCTGATATACCACATAAACAGCCCTCCATAAAGCCAAGGGAGGGGAGCAGAAGAGACTGTTTACTTTGACCCAGTCTAAATGGTAGTTTTTTTCATATAGGAATCTATGTCTCCCACAACTTCTGCTGTGGACATGAAGGATGTGGGCACTGTATGTTTGTATTATGGTAGTGAATAGAGATCCCCTAGTGTGGGACCTGGGTGTGCTCATCACTCATTTTCTCTACACCAAAGTGCTTCCATCTGATTGCAAACAAGATGCAGAAGTGATTTGATCCACTGCTAGGAAAACGCTGACTAAATAAGAAAAAGAAAAAAGAAAAAAAACATGCACAAGGAGAAAGTGCTGAGGAAGGTGGGTTTATCATGTTATATTAAAGCTGTATTTTGCTATAATTCTGGAGACTGTGATTTGTCAACAAATATGGGATAGTCCCTGTTCTTGGTGAAAATCTTACCAGAAAATTAATTTACTTGAAAGAAAAGGTTACCTTTCCTATAACACATTCCACACATGCATAACATTTCTATCCAAATATCCCTATCAATAACTTTCCACATATTTGGGATGGACCATTATCCAGAAGGAAATTTCTTCTAAATTATGAACCTAAACACATAACTTCTTGTGTGTTCTGGTGTATTCTTATATCTACATGTGGGGTAAGCAGGTACTGCCTGAAAGCAACATGCAAATACAACTTTTCCATGTTAGCTTATCAAGCTCTTTGCTCGCCTGGCATGTGTTTCCATGGTCTTAGACTGAGTCTGGGAATGTTCTGTGTTACTCACTTGGTTGTGTATGTTATGGCCCTGAGTCCTGCTGGGAGTTCTTAAACCCAGAGAAACAGAGATGGAGATAAAGGGTGTAGCTCTGACTGCTAATAGAGCTTTTGATGTCAGTGGAGTGTGTCATACTCCAAACCAGCAGTTGTAGCTCAGATGAGAACAATTCTCAAGGGAAAGAATAAAGTGGTGGTGTGCCTCTACACAGGGCCAGGGCCATAGACCAGACAGCCACAAGTTCTCTACTGGAGAAGGTAGGTCCTTAGGAAATACAGAGGTGGTAAATGCTTGGAGGAGACTATGTGGGGACACAGTTGTTTTATCTGGCATTTTGACTGCAGATGTGGCCAATCCTGATGCCTTTGATGGCTTTTTTTGATGAGAAGACATACCATATATTCTAATCTGATGAAGTTGTGTTCTTTCTTGGCACGGAATCTGTCTTCCTCCCCAGAATCTCACCTGCTCAGAAGACAGGATAAAATAGGTTAATTTCATATGAAGTCTAGAGAATAACTTGGTGTTTCTATTTATTTGCAATCTTGGGACTTTTCCTTTGGCTTTTCTATCTGCTTTAGTCTCTATGTACCGTAATTCTTGCTAAAGTACAGTTTTTACTTCACAGGATGTTCTAACATGAGCGGTAAAACTTCACTCCAGCAACTAAATTTAAGTCCATAAAGGAATGATTAGGTTTTATATATATACAAAACCAAAGCTTGAGTCCATAATGATTCATCTACTGTTGTACACACCTCCAAATTAGAAGTGGAAACATGAAATACAGGGAGCAATTAGTTGATGACTAATAGAGACTAATGATTTTGCTAAAACAAGACAAGAAGACAGTTTTAGTGTCATCTTAGTTTCAAGTAGACTTCACACATGTACGACTTGTCAGCTGAAGCTTGCTATGGAATGAATTATACATTGAAAATTAGTTGAGAGGTTTCTTGGAGGTCCTGAAGTGCATGTTCCTACTAAGGGTATTTGAGGTGAGCAGAGAAATAACCATTAATAAGTCCAATTCCAAAGAAAGTCTAAATACTAAGGTTAAAACAACAGAAAGTTGTATTTATGATCTTGCAGATAACCAGAAACAACAACGTAGAAAGGAGTGAACTGCCATTTTTAATCTTAAACAAAGGTTTAAAACACCATCGTAACAACCATTATTTAAATGTCAGTGTCGTCTACTAATTTGATTAAAAACTTTATGGGAGTTTCTGCACATTCTTCTGTGATTGACATTTCATGTGGGGGCCTGGAATGAGCAGCGGTTTGGTGAATGTAAATTCTTTCCCATCATCTAAAGAAGTAAAAGTTGCAGAGGTAGTTGAGACCTTGAGAGGGAAGCAAGCCCCGGTGCTTTTATTAAAGCATGGAGATGGCATTTGAACTGCTGTACGTTCTGGTCCAAAAAGCATGTTACTGTCACACTTCAAATGTGGAGGGAGTTCATGGAGCATACAGAGCTTGGGATTGCATGGCTGTTTCCTATAACTTTTCATATGAAAAAGATTTACTTCCTAGCATGGTCAGATCAGTGAAACCACATCAGTGTGCAGTACCTGCCTACAAAGTAAGGCAATGTCAAGGAGGTACTACTAATAGGTTATATGTTACAGATGTCACAAGGTCTCAAGGGCATTGGCAGCACCACTTTCTGAATGTTCATAGCAAAAAGTGCAGCCGTGGAAAAAGCTCAGGGAAATTCCACAAAAATTACCTTCCTGAGAATAAGTAGTGAAGAAACAGGAGGGACTAAAAGGATTTCCAAGTAATCAGTACTATAAAAATGTATAGGAAATACAGACTCAGTGGCAGAGCAAACCGATCCCTTCACTGATCTCATGTGTTATGTTTCTACTATTTTCTCTTCACATGGTAGCTAAGGTAAAGAAAATCCTAATACATTGTATTACAAGGGAACACGCTATTTTAAGGCCAGTTTGAGTCTTTAATCCATGAGGTCTCAGCTTTGTCCCAAAACAGAATGAAAAACTAGCTGAAAAAAACCTTGAAATCATCTGTGAAGTTGAGTTCTTTTCTAGCCAGCCTTCCTGCTCGTAATCCCTGTGCCAGGAGCAGGCAAAATGCTATGAATGCAAGAACAGATGGCATCCAGGTGATCTGAGAGCGAGGAGAACATAATGAATAGCTTGTCTGAGCCAAGTGAAAAACAACGGAGAATTTTAATGAAAAGTCACCCACATGTGCTCCTCCCCTCTTCCCTTTGATGTCTGGATGATGTGTTGCCATATTAATGGTGCAGGCCAAGACAGGTTCTTTTTCACAGGCTTCAGCAGAAGGCATCCAAGCCCCACTTCAGATGCCCCTTTCCTACAGTAAAAAGCATAACAGCTAAAGCAGCCCGGTTCTTCTGGGACTGCACCATGTCACAGACCATTGCATCAGACAGACAGTTAGGAGTAACTCTGTAAACAGACCCAGGAGAGATAGAGACCCACTGTCTGAGCATGCAGTGTGGAATTAGGAAAGTCAAAATACAGCTGGATTTGAAACTGGTGAGGGAAGTAAGGGGTAACATGAAAGGCTTCTGCAGGTACTTCAGCAGCAAAAGAAAGTCTAGGGAAAATATGGCCCCACTGCTGAGTGGGGCAGGGACCTGGAGAGTGAACACGTAAAAGGCTGGGTTGCTCAAGGCCTTCTTCACCTTGGCCTTTAATGGCAAAACCTGCCATCAGCAACCTCAGGTCCCTGAGACCAGCGGGAAAGTCCAGAGCAAGGAAGACATACCCTTGATGGGGGAAGGTCAGGTTAGGGAACCCTTGCAGAAACTGGACATATACAAGTCCATGGTGCCTGATGGGATGCACTCACAAGTGCTGAGGGAGCTGGCCAATGTAATTGCAAGGCTGCTCTTGCTTGTCTCAGGCAGATCATGATGAATGTGAGAAGTTCCAGTGGGCTGAGAGAAAGCAAATGTCACTCCTCTCTTCAGGGAGGGTGGGAAGGAAATATGTGGAAATAGAGGTCAGTCAACCTCACCTCAGTCATTGTGAAAGTGGTGGATCCTGGAAGCCATTTCTAGACGTATGAAGGACAAGAAGGTGGTTGTGAGTACTCAGCATGGACTTATGAAGGGAAAACCTTGCCTGGCCAACCAGACAGCCTTCTACAATGAGGCACCTAGCTTGGTGGATGAGAGGAGAACAGTGGATATTGTTTACCTTGACTTCAGTAAAGCCTTTGACACTCTCCTATAACATCCTCATAGAGAAGCTGAGAAAGTACAGGCTGAGTAAATGGACCATGAAGTGGGCTGAAAAGTGGCTGAACTGCCAGGTTCAAATAGTTATCCTCAGCAGTACAAAAGTGTAACTGAGGGCCAGTCACTAGTGGGGCGACCCCAGCAGTCAGTACTTGGGCTAATACTGTTTAACATCTTCATTAATGGCCTGGATGACTGGGCAGAGTGCACCCTCAGCAAGTTTGCAGATGGTATAAAACGGGGCGAGTGGTCGATACAGCATGGTTGTCATGCCATTGGGCGGCCTCAACAGACCAGAGAAATGAACAGAGGGAAGCTTCATGAAATTCAACAAGGGAAATGCGAAGTCTTGCATCTGGAGAGGAAAAATCTTGCACAACAATACAGATTGGGGGTCAACCATCTGGAAAGTAGTTGGTAGAAAAAGACCTGGGAATCCTGGTGACTAACAAGCTGAACATGAGCCAGCAATGAATCTTTGTGGCAAAGACAGCCAACAGCATCCTCAGCTGCATTAGAATGAGCTCTGCCAGCAGGGTGAGGGAGGCGAGGCTTCCTCTCTATGAGCACTGATGAGACGGATGTGAAGTGCTGTGTCCAGTCCAGTACAAGAGACATGTGGGCATACTAGAATGTGTCCAGTAAAAGGCCACGAAGATGACTGCAATTGGAACACCTGACCTGTAAGAAGAGGCTGAGAGAGCTGGGGCTGGTCAGCTGGGGGAAAAGAAGCCTCAGAGAAACTTGTCAATGTGTATAAATACTTGAAAGGAAGGAGGAAAGGACACAGAATCAGGCTCTCATCACTGGTAGCCAGTGATAGGATGAGAGGCAATCAGTACAAACTGAAATACAAGACATTACAGTTAAGTATAAGAAAAAAACTCTTTTTGCTTTAAGGGTGATCAAGTATTGAAGAGGTTGCCCAAAGAGGCTATGGAGTCTTTATCCTCAAAGGTATTAAAACCTCACTGGACATGGTCCTGTATTGACTTTTGTTTGAGCAGGGGGCTTGGACTAAGTGGTATCCAGTGGGAACTTCAGCAATTCCGTGACTCTATAAAATGAACTGAAAGCTGTACAAATGAGCCTTGATTGTTGATAGATTGTTTCCAATTAAAATTGCTTAGCACCTTTGCATCTTCCACTTTTAAAAGAAAGAGATGTAAAGGTTCTTTCTTGAAATGGATGCAAGCAGTCTTGATACCAGAGGGTGTGTGTGGGGGAGTCCATCAGGAACATCAAAGGAGTTATCAATATTGAGTGTCAGTGTCTGAGGGCAAGTTTTGTTCATTTAGTCTTTCTGCTGCCTATTACACTACTTCAAATTCAGTTCCCTAGACTTTTTCAAAGAACAGAAGATTTTATTTAGTTTAAAATAAAACAAGTTTTTAAAATATTTTTAGGTCCCATAATCTGGTGACCTACATAACAGAAGTACTTTGATTCTATTGTTAGGACAGGCTGCACATGAGAGAGCTAAACAGGAGATTATCTAATTTTAAAAGGTGTATCAATTTGGTGCTTTGGAATAGTGGAGCACTCTCAGAGCAGATGGTCAGGACTTCTCACTATGATCCCTTGTTTAGAGGCATAAATCAGTTTAGAGGCATAAATAGAAGCATTAGACCTTACAAATGCTTTAAATGTTATCATTTCAAAGGCAGAATGAGGTTGGGTTGTTTTTTTTTTTTTAAAAGAAGCCTTGCTGTAGTTGATGAAGTTATATCAGGGTAATACCAATACAAGAAAATATAGAAGATTTTGCATTTCATGAACTAATTTCCCAGCTGCCTAGTTTCCACCAAAGGATTTCTACTAAGTCAGTTGATAAATATCAGAATAATTCCAGAGCTTTAAAAAAATGAGAAGACACACCTGGCAGCAAAACTCTCTAAGTTTAAGAGGGTTAAAGTTATGAGCTGTTATTTTAAAATCTGCCTACTCCCACTTCAGTAATGCAGTTTTAGTGCCAAAAGAGAAGGATTAAAATGTTAGATGTCTAAAAAAGACATGATTTAATAATCATACGTAGAAGGAATAATGCATACATATTCCTTTACCTCACCCAGACTCAGATTCCCATTTTGGGTCCTGCTTTGACAAATAATCAACGCATATTTAATGTAGCAACCTCCCTCTTTTCCCTAATTAGTTCGGCCTAACCATATTCAGGGTGCAGGATTTTTCCCTAGACAAATCCAGCCATTTCCAGTATTTCATCAGGTTGGAGCTGATTGGCTTCCACGGAGGCTAGCTGCAGTTTCCTATTGCTATATTACCTTAGAGAAGACAGCAGAACAATTCCAGCTGAAAATAACTATCAACACGAAAGACAGGAATTAAAGTTTTGATACTGTTTGTCTTCCACGTTGTAAAATTTCAGAGGTGAGTGATCTGTGTAGAGAACATTTTCAGGATGCTCTAGTAATTAACAAACACATTCTTACATAAACCATTGTTTTTCATGAGAGATTGAAGGTTTTCCCTCATAATTGCAATCTCTGGAGAAAAATAACTAGAATCCCAGTTCGGTTCTCATTTAACAGACCACCAAGACATGACCAGATTGGTTTTAGAGGTGAAAAAGATTTGCAAAATATTCTTTTAAAAGCAGGAGGAGAAATCAGGTGAATCATATTCACTGGGAGATGTTTGCAGGAAAGAACAAAATTTAATCCAAAACCAAACTTCCTCTGGTTTGGCAGGACTGACTTGCCATGCTTGGACACAGCATCTTTCCCTGAGGACTGTTTTTGGAGGGTCAGGATACTCTCCCAGCTGAGATTTCCATTCACGAGGCCACCAGGCAGCAGAAAAGGGCTGTTGAGGTGCGTGTATTGGCAGTCTCTTAGAAACCAAAATGGAGATCCTGACTACATGAGAGTCACATCCCCCAGATAGCTGGGTGGGGAACTGATACAAATTGCCAGGAGGAAGAACAACAAAAACTGAATATGGCCAGAGCTTTGCTTTTAAAGACAGAAAGAAAAAAAAAAGAAGGGGAAAAATAAAAAGAAACGAAAAAAAGGGGGTGAGGCTGTGTCACAGCTCTTAGTCCCGCCAGGATTGATATCACATATTCAAGCCCTTACAAAAATGAAAACATAAAATCGGGTAAGCCACCACTTTTTCTTCTTGCTATTGCACTACCAGCTTGGTGACATACTTGATTTCCTCTTCCCAAACAGGTCCCAGAACTATACAGATTCCAGGTTTATTTCATCTTATCCTTGCTTGCAAATATTCCCATAACAGCAGATCAGCACATCTGACTCTTAAAAATAATCCATTTGGAAAGGTATTTTTCCCTCATGCTTCTGAGGTCACCCCTAGCACTCCATTATAATTACAGCATGATGGGGGTGGCTCTGTTTTCTGCTCTGTGTTTTCCTCACCGTACTGCAGAGCAGGAAGATGTAGCCACCTCTGTGGCTTTGGGATTTTGTGCTTCTTCAATTTATGGCTGCCCATGCATGGCAGGGTCATCCAGACCTTCCACAGCAGCGACAGATGCAATCTGTTTTCCAAATGAAGGGTTTGAAATAGTTGTATATGTGTAAAAGCACTTTAAAATGCCCCATATAAGGCAGAGTGCTGGACTGAAGGTTTCATGAAGGAAGTAACACAGTTTTCCCCATAAGGACCTGTCCTACAAGACACTGAATGCTCAGGGACAAATAATTTCAGGTAATTCCTGAGCAAGGGTCCCCAGCTTCCTTGACATTGCACACTGCAGACACAGCCTGTCATCCTACCTCCTCCCAGATGCCTGTCACACCCCCAGCCCTCCAGCCCTGGCAGCATTCTCCACCACTGAAGTCAATAAAATTGCAGGCTTTCATCACCTCCAGGGGGGTGGTCACATACAGGAGTCAGTTGAGAATGTGGCACATTTCACACACATCCTTCACGCTGCTCAGCGTCCCCTATCCTCTGGAAGCAAACTGGCAGCATGTGTTGACCATATCTCTGCAGAGAGACAGCTGCAATTTGCAAATGGTACAAAATGGTTTTACAAGTAGCTGCATTTTTAACATATCTAGCCTGAGTTTACTGGCATCTGTCAAGTAAGAAGGATATGGTATGTAAGCACACCGTGGACTGTAGGGTAGAAAGACTTCCATTTGAATTTTCAAAAAAAATCTCTCACTTTCTAAACACTATCAACAACAACAAATAATAAAAATCCCCAAACTACTGCACCTATTTGCAGGGGGGAAAAAAATCTGCTGCAAAAGCATTTTGCAACTACTAAAAGCTCCAGACTAAAATGTTTGGCAAGATGCAAGGCCATCAGTGCATCAGTGCACTCAAGGAAACAGGCTCTGCAATTATCACCCATTAACCACCACCTAACAGTTGAGAACCAGTCCGAAAGTGTTTAGTGTGAAAGTAAATGAGGATGGAGGGATATGTGGGAATGAGATTGTGTGGCATATTTGTTTTGTTTTGACTTCTTTCCAGACATATTTCAGTTTACATAAATATTTGAAGGTTGGATCAGACAGGATTTGCAGCACAATAGTATTAGGAATGCCTTTGCAAAAACTGTGATATGTTCTAAATTAGCCTACAAGGAGGGGGAAGGCAAATGAAGCTTTCTCAACATATACATTTGAACACCACTCAGCATTTAATTATTTACAGACCAGAGTGATAGACTTCCCTGGCAGTTTCTGCTCTTTTTCTTGGTCTCCCCTCCCTCCCTGTGATTTGTTTAGAGAGTAACTGCATGTTTTTTTGATGACTGACACTATCTGAAGCTCCTTGCGGAAAGCAAGATGCTTGCCAAATGACAGAGCTCGGCAGCTCACATAGGATGTCATGCCACAAGCAGCCTCTCACTGACCTTCCAGTTTGGCTACAGAAGGTTAAAGCTGCCTTTTGGTGCTGGGCACACTGGCCTCAGCGGGCAAGTGTGCAGGGAAGGGCAGGAGGACCCACCCTGAGCTCAGGCTGCTATCTGCAGGAGCAGGCTGGAGGCTCTCCCCAGCAGTGTCTGGTGAAGGCAGAGGCCAGGGAACCCACCTGGCACCGTGAAGGCTTTCGCTGCACTTTCAAGCACCTAATTTTCCAAGTAAGCAAGGAGGTTTTTGAGGAAGGCAACTTGGAGGTATCAGGAGGAAGAGCAGGATACCTGGAGCAGAGAGCTGCAAGGGTGAAACCTGTAATGAGGGAGTTTTGCAAAAGCAAAATACCATTTTTTTTCTCTTATTTTCTGCTATGTAAATCTGGCTGAGCTCTGCAGAAGTCAGTAGATATATTCTGGATTTAGACAGGAGTAAAGGAGATAACAATCTGACCCCAACGCTTAAAAAGCTTTTTTTCTGAGAGTTGCTCAGGTCAGATTTCCTCCAGCTCTATACTGTCAGGATAAAACAGATTTTCAGATACATCCTGTTGAAAATGAAACACACATTTATTTAAAGCAGCTTTTAAATTAGTGCGTGCTCATTAAATAAAAGAAAGACGAAATGTAAGAGCCTGTTGCTGAGTAAAGCAGGAAAGGGCTTCACAGTGAGATTTGATTGTTTACATTCAATGAAAGGAAAAGTCTGATTTGGAGTACTCAGATTTAATCTTGGTGCAGATTAAAATGGTGCTATTGTGTTCTGATGGGCTGTTTGGAAAGGTGAACTGAGGCTTTCCTAGGACTGTACCATTGCAGTATATACATGAGATTTACATGCAATCACATCAGACAGTCACACAAAATTGCAAAGTCAAAGTTCTCTGGCATCAGTTATGTTAACATTGTCTTTCAGGTGTTTAATTTCTACCTGCTGTTGTAAATCAGCTCTGAACTCTTGGTGGGTTTGTCTGTTCATTTCCTGAGGTTTTCTGTTTCCCCTGCCTGGCTGCAGAAGTCTGTTGTACTGTATCACTGATACGGTTGTGATTTTTTGGAGAATCTGTAACAGATTATTCCTAGCACTTGCCATCTCTCCAGTGGTCACAACCTTTAGGAGAAATAGACTTCATAGTGAGAGTGGTGGTGCCTCATCCTTAAGGACAACCATAAACACATGCTGACTTAGCGCAACAGATTTCAACTCAAAAAGCGGGACTTGGTATTTGATTCCTAACAAAACAGAAATGTTACTGCTTTTTCATGACAATTTTGGTGTGCATATAACATGAGGAAAGGCACTGGAACGTGAGAGAGATAGAGCTATATCATTTAGCAACCCAGTAAACTTAGCTGACACTTTGGGGAAGAGGCAGCTTGTTAACAGACGTGCTGGAGAGTAGACCTGGGTTTCTGATGAACTGTCTACGCTGTTAAAGTTTGTTAGAGGAAAGACACATTAATCTAGGGTGGTACATTATGATCCTTAGCACTGATGTCTGGCTTTCTGAGATCAAAGCGACAAACTTTCCTGCCACTTGGTGCAAGTTTTAGAACTCTTATGACTTAGTTTCTTTCTTTGCATCATGAGTGTCTCAGCTTCCAGCATCTTGGGAAGATTGAAACACCACAAAAATGCTTTGAAAATGAAAGCAAAATAAAATGGTGTAGCAGCACCTCTGTGCTTCATGGGAGATTAAAGGCCCGTGCGGTCAAACACAGTGGCAGAAAGGACAACACCTGTGGGGACGGACAAACACCTTAAGAAGTGATCTTGCACACTTGTGACCAGCCAGTGCTCCAGTGACCAGAAACTGTGCTTTAACAGGTTATGGAAAGATTAATGCATACACCCAAGGCTTGGATTTTCATAGACAAAGCATGTAGCCTATCTGCGGCTGCATCCTTCTGGCTGACTCTGATGCCAGGCAGGTGAACCCTCTGTGCTCCTGCCAGTTCAGTTTCTTTCACAGCAGTGAGGGAAGATCAGAGCAGAACTCTTCATCGATGATCTTTTGGGTTTTAGAGGTTTTTGATGCCTAGAATGCTTTTTTTTCTTTTTCTTTTTTCTTTTTTTTTTTTTACTCATGGAGCACAGCAAATGCTAATTCTTTCAGTGCTGTGATGAATCAGACTAGAATACACAGGGAAAAACTGTTGCTTCAGAGAGGACTAGGGCCATCCTTGGAGATTAAGTCAGGATGCTCATTACTGACCAACTAATCTTCTCTCCACAGTAACAAACACAAAGCAAAGAAAGCTATTGCTTTTTCCCCCTGACATTCCAGGTCTTTTTTCCTCAAAATGACCTTTGAAAGAAGCAACAAGGAGAGAAAAAGTGCAATTCAAAATGAGCAGATTTCATGCTGGTGGAAATACGCTTACGCTTTCAGCAGCTGAGAAAGCAGTGCGTGGCAGGGTAAGGGTGAATGCCCAACGCAAAGTAGACTTGAGAAGTAACATCTGGAAAACACAACACTCTGAACTAATATTAGCTACATGGGGGAAGTCTACACCTGTGACGAAAGGGGGATCTGTCTAATCTAAGCATCTGAAGCTTGCAGTTCAAGTCAGCGTTCATCTAGTACTCTGGTAGCTTTTGTTGATTCTTTCCTTTTAGCTCAGCCATGATCTTCCAGGGACGGTGCGTGGATCAGGGCTGCACAGCACTTGTGTCTTCCCTTGCACTTTGCATCCCATCAGGAGAGGTCACATCAAGTGAGACCGACCTTACAGGGACAACAGAAGAGCCAAGTGCCCAGGCTCGATTGCATCCAGCAGAGAGGCAGATGCAGGGCCAAGAGGAATTCTCGGGAGTGCCTGCCAGCAGCTCGGGACAACAATAAAACCACTGAAGCGGGGAGGGAGGGGCCTCCCAGCTGCTGGGCTGACTCAGTCCATAATGAGCATTCCCTGCACTTTTTATAAGCTTGTCTGATCTTCAGCCCAGCTTCGAGAAGTTCCTCGCACATGTTTTGTCCCAGCTATCGGTTTCTGCCGTGTTTTGGTTCTCTTTTCATGTGTGCTGTGAATATATAAACACATCTCTCAGCCAGTTTCACATCAAGTGAAACTTGAGAGAAAATACATATTAAGCATAATTATTTGACAAAAGGCTTTTAGCCAGACTCCCTTTGATACCCACTGTGTGTTGAGTAGGAAGGAGGCTCCTTGTCTGTAGCTGAAATTGGCAGCTGATGCTCCACGTGGTCTAAGACGCAGCAGCAGAAGCGTGACCAGAGTTAGTCAAGAGAAGCTAGAAGGGAGGCAGAATTTCTTTTAGTTAGTCCCTTTTTTGATTTTTAGTTTTTAATTCCCTTGGCTAACAAAGACTGATTCCTACAAGATCTCCATGGCATCTATGAACGCCTGTCTGGCTCCAACTTTCCCAGCTGTGTCGATGTGGGAAGTTCCTGGGGAAAGTCCCTCCTTGTGCTTGTGCTTTGAGAAGTGCCAGGTTGTGGACAGTGGGCATGCAAAAATAAAACCATGACCGTTTTTCCCTTTCATGCAGATTTATTTTTTTTCATACTCTCTCCCTTAGGACTACCCCTCATGCGGGATTTAATGAAGAAAAACTTTCACCGTGTATTTAATTTTAGTCACTGGCTTCAGGTTCATTGACTTCTGTAGGACATAAGCACACAAATAGACACATCTGGTGCAGACAAACACCCAAGGCAGAACAGAGAAGTAGGTGGATTGTGGGTATGATCAGCTAGGTCAAATCCCACTGTCTTTTACTGAAATAGAACCTCAATGTTGGTATTTTTTTTTATCTTGCTTTCCTCTTTGTATTTTGTTCTAAAGGACTCTGTATAGATACTTCTTACTCACATGCTGTGTTGTATCCAAGTATTTGCTGCTGCTAGCCACATTCCTACCTTCCCGCTGAGAGATAACACCCACTTCCATACTCTTCCTACATCTGGAAATCCCCACAGATGTTTGCGCTGCAAAACCTCCCTCTGTTCCAGCAGCAGAATGTCTGTTAGCTACACTGAGAATCAAAAAGTAAAATAACCTAGGAAGGCCAACACACATGGAGCGCGGTGCAGAAACAGGGAAATAATCCTCTACAGAGATGTGAATGCCTTCATTATGATGAAACACTCTCTGAGGCCAATTTATCTAAACACCGTTGTGCTTTTGAGTAATTAAAGAACATTCTTCAGTCACAGTGACTTAAAAAAAAACCCAACCAAACAGCAAATAAAAATGCTGCAGATGTCTCAAGGGTGCACCTACAGTCTCAGAAAAGCCAACCAGAGCCCCGGCTTCTCAGTATATACAAAAGTCAAGGTCTGCCTAAACGTGTCAAAATAAAAATATAAACATCTAACGGTAGGCAAGAAAAATCATACAGCAGTTATTAGGCCAGATTAGTCATGGTGAATTATTATTTGACACAGCTCTGAATGTGTCAGTCTCTCATCCTTCCTTTCACACGTGAAAGCCTCCATCCCCTTCCTTCTCAGTGCTCTGTTGGATTGAGGCTGGAATGGCTCTTTTTTCCTGAATTGGATTTGGTGTGACCAAGACAGTAACAGTCTCAGGAGAGCAGGACAACCCCCATCTTCTCACTTATTGGAGCTGCACCATCACAAGGTTCCATCAAAACTGAATCCAAGCCTTGAAATTACTTTAAGTCCAGAGTCCTGAGCCAGACATAGGATTCTAACATCCTCCACAGACCATGATCAACTGGAAATGAAAAATGGTTCAAACTGCTCACTTACAATATGCACCACGGGAATGCTGCAAATACGAACACTGATCATTGGAGTGCTTAATCAAACACCCTGGAAAAGGACATTTCAATTGAAAGACAAACACAAGATGGCACAGAGGCTCTGAAAAGTTCAGACATAGCTGCACATAATGAAAAGCTGTCACAGAAACGAAAGTTATGTTATTTGCTTTATTAAATATTCTGCATTTTTATAGTCTATTGTTCAATTTTTTACCTGATTTGTAAAATGGGGATAATGTTTCTACATTATGATTACAATTTTATAACCGAAGTCCTTTGAGTTGCTTGGCAACTAAACTCCGACAGTTTATTTCATGCAAGCAATTGACAAAACCAGGAGGAACTTGTAGTTAGAATTTGTACTTTGCAGTGAAAGACAGTAAGCATAGGGATATTTGTGCACAACTTCAATTAATATGCAACTTATAAAATTGTCTGTAGGAATATAAAGATCTCTCCTTTTGTTGAGTCATGTCTGAGGTTTTTTACCTGGGATATGATTGCTATCACAAAACCCAGTCATAATAAACCTTCAGTACTGCCAAGTACCACCTCAATAAGAGCCACTGAAAGCAGGCACACAAAGAAATCAGATATATTTATTCTGTATATCATTTAATCTGTTTCTCAGTGTTTTAAAAAATGAAACATTCTGTTAAAAAATAAAGAACAAGACGGCATTACTCCTATACTACAGTGTGTTAGTCCTACAACTTACATTATAGTAGGATCAGTTTACTTTAAAATAAAGTGTGTGAAATTTTACAAAAACATAGGGTTTATTTATCTCTGTGTTGCCACAACCATGCTTAGTGTCCCAGAATTTTAAGTACTGAGGTACCGTAGTTGTCTGTAATACCATGGCACTTAGTTCAGATATTATGCTCTACCAAAAAATAAAAAGCCACACCATAATTTCGCTGTCAATGCATCTGCTTTGGAATCAGTCCCTGACCTGGAAAGCAAACTGAAATAATGTGGGAGAGGGAAAGGACTATTTTATCTTCCATTTTGCAAGTGGGGATGGGGGGATTTGGCTCCTAATCCATAGCTCAGTGAGTCAATGACAGCTCTTCCCAGTGACAGTGACTTGTTGAAGGTCATCCAAGGAACTTTTCACAACATTCGTCAAAAGCCCATCCCCCTCTATGGAAAAAAGAGCTTGAAAGGAGGAGAAAGACAGACTTGACATGCTACGTCTTCTGCGAACTCCAAAACATCTCATGCTCATGAAAGCTAGGAGTAAGTTTTATATTGCACTAAGTTGGTAAAAAGTTGTTGGGGTTCAAGTCAAGGCTTGTATGTAAAAATCCTCTTTTCTCTTAATGGTGTAGCCTCTCCCATTATCAGATGAACAAACAGATTAAGATGTTTGAGGCAGGATCTGCACAAAACGTTTTTAGATTTAACAGCTTCTCTTCTGGTCATGTCTGATCATGTCTTTCAAGTACATACATTGCAGTGTAACATCTCAGGCAGACACATGCAGATGTAATTTAGCCTTTCTCACATGGAGGGATCCTGGGCCAAGACAATGTAGAAAAGTTTGTTGTTTATATTCTTCTTTTTCTTTCTCTCCAAGAAGAGATCCTTTATTTTCAGGATAACTGAGCCTGCCTTCTAGATCATCAAAACTGCATTGTGGAAAGTTAGCAAATCACACAACCTGGTTCGACCTGACTCCAATGTTCAAGGAAAGAATTACTCTGAAGTGAGAAAAGTGAAAAAATCCTAAGCCTTTACGACTGGACAGCTGAGACTTGAAGGTCCTCTTGTGAAAGACCATCAATCTCAACAAATGTCACATATTTCTTTATTGCTCGCATACAGTTATTAAATAGTCATGTGCTAGGTTAGAGAACATCTAAAAATAAACCATTACTAAAACAGTTGGCAACTTGCCATTGTACTCTGAGCGCATGGCCTTCTTTTATTGTGTGATCAGCTTTGCAAGCCTAAGTAATACACAGCAATTTTTTCAAGGAGTAGCTATATCTCTTACCAAGATAATATTGACCAACACATAAATAAATTGCACAGCACCTGGGAGGGATCAGATCAAAACTAGCATTGAGAAACTACACTTCAGAATGATAAGAAAATTAGTAAAAAAAAATAATAAAATTATATCAAGACTTGGGGAATTAAAATCTTTAACCTTTGGCTGGTAGAATTTTTATTTCTTCCTACATGCCCCACACTACATCTCAGTTTTAAGGATGGAGAGTTACTGTAAAAAACAGGCACTGCAATAAGAGCAGATGTAACAAATTAGCAACTCAATGACAAACAGGTCATCAAGACTAGCTAGTATTCATCCAAGAATACTGAAGGAGTGTAGAAATAAAATTATTTGGCTGGTAATTAGCAAAAAAAAGTAATTTTAATTACAATTCATAGATTTAAATATTTTAAAATCAGAGACCTTTGCAATGAGCTAGTGTGATCCTTGAAAAGCACTAAAGATTTTTATGAAATGTTTGCTGTGTCACATTTGTATCACTTGAGTGAGACATAGTGTACCTATTCAGAACGCAGTAGTCAGCATTCAAAATACTTGTACAGTGCATTAGCAATTAGACTTAAAAAGTATAACTATGAGAATGACACTAAAGAAATTGCTGCTATTCTGGTCTTTCTGTCACAGGAAAGGCAAGGCATACAAAATACTATAATAAAGAAAAATGGCACTGGAAATAATGAAAAATTTAATTCAAGTGAAAAGATATAAATGTAAACCAAGGTATTTGTTTACACAATAGAAGTTGCCTCCACTTGATAACCCAGAAGTCAAAAGCTTAAGGGATTCAAAAGCATTAAAGGCACTCCTCTGGATAGTGAGAATACCCTCAATTCCATTATAGATCATAAAACTTACTGAGTAAATACATTAGCAGTGTAAACATTTATACTTTGAATCAAAAGGGAATGAGGCAACACTTGGAATGGAAATATACTTGTGGCAGGTTGTTAGATAATGTTCTTCTATCGGGTTTCTTGTACCTTCTGATTTCTCTGCTGTTGATCTCTACTAGATCTGGATCAAAGGCATAGACAGAGTCCAAGGCAACAATTACTGTGTTCCTAATTAGGAAATAAGTCTTACATCAATTTCAAATTTGAGGATCTAATAGTGAAAGAAGATGTAGAAATTTATAAATGTAAAATATTTTCAATGCATATGAATAGCTTTGTGAATTTAACCCCTGCAGACACGAAGCAACTGTGATACTCTTTGGGGAGTATGTCCTGAGCTGAAACCTCTCTGAAATTCACATATTCTCAGATTACTCTTTTCTTATTTATCCCGTATTTGGTCATGCTGCTTTTTGCATCTTCACGGAACAATCAGTTATTTGCTTTTCAATAAAAGTAAAGGGTGTAGTTTGGGTTTAAACATTGCTTTGCACACTAGTATTTCTTCATGGCACAAAACTCCAGAACTGACTAAACCAGTTAACTTTCAACTGGAAGCTTGTCTGTAGTAAGGGGTCTGCTGACTGCTTGAAGATGTGTGAGAAAAGGGACAGGAAAGGCCAAATTTACCCAACTGTTTGACAACAGTCATCTATGTGACATTTGTAATGGGGTTCAGGCCTGCAGCAGAAAAAAAAAAAAGAAGTTTCCTACCAAAAGGAAGGTGATAACTACTGCTCTAGAAACACTAGGGTAGCAAAACTAAAACAAAATAAAACTAATCTCACTGTAGCAGAAAGTCAAGAAGTAAACATGTAGAGGTGGAAACGTGTTTTAATGCAATTTATGCTTTCTCAGAAACCACCCACTTGAGGTAATTCAACTTTTAGCAGTCAGTACCCACATATTCAAAGTTGGTGTGTTGGTATTGATGGAAAATACTCATCCTCAGTGATTCTGATGGTCATAATTACACTGGAGAAAAATTAAATAATAAGCTCTAAACCAGTGTCTTCTACTGTGGCAAAGCTGAATTCAAAGGGCTGGTCTTTCATCAGGTTAATTTAGGGTAGGCCTGTTTTCATCCTGTCTTTCTGCTAGTGAGGAAAGAGGCGGGGAGGAGATGCTGGATATGAGATTGGCTGCTCATTTGCAACTTAGCAAGCCCATTGAAGAGCCCTGGGCTGACTCAAGGCTGGAAGGCCAGTGTCCTGCAGAAGAACCAAGCCACCCTTGTCCTACTGCCCCTGATGTGAGTCCAATGCAAACCACTGTCATAGCAGCGGAGTTTCACATGTTGTCAAGGCAAGACAGATTGCAATGCCTGTGTATCTGGGCTATGCCAAACTTCAAAGATAAGAGAGAGTAATTTTACATCATTAATCAAGAAGATCTACAAGATTAAACAAGCTCGCTGTCAGCAGCCAGCATTATGGTTTAAAACATAACATTCTCTGCACAATTTCTGTGCTTATAGGAGGCCACAGAGAAGCTCTCTAGCCACCCACCACTCTAACTCCCATGCCAGGCACACTAGTTAGCTTAGCAGTCCACACCACTTCATCTCAGAGGATTTGCTCTCAAAAGGCTCCCAGGCTCCACAATTATCATAAATACTTGTAATAAGGGGCTTTTGCTGCATCTTTTTCTTCCACAAACTTACGATTTCAGTGTCAGAGACTTCTTCTTCCATTCAAATCAACGGGACTTTTGCCATTCTTTCTAATGAAAGTAGACCCTAGTACTGTGCTATGTTTGATGATGATGGATTACTATTCCTTCCTTGCAAGAACAATAGTTTAGAAAACCTTGCTAATAAAAGCGCATGTGCTTGGCTATAAGCACCTGAACAGTCTTATTGGTTCCAGTGAAAATATGTAAATTCTTGAAGTTAAATGCTCCTCATTTGTTTTATTCTAGTCAGTCTCTGGAATCCTCCTCTGTCAAGTAAACATGTCTTCTGTTAGAAGACATACAAACTTGGTATAATGTAGATATCATCAGCAAGCATTTGGCTGATCTGGCTTAATGATACAAGTCCTGTAACTGATTATGTGAAAAATAAAAATTCAAACATATTCAATTTGCAGTATACCTAGGTTTATCATTTTGGGCTTTTACAGTAGAAAAAATAAAGCTAGTGGTGTTTATATGGAATACGATTCTGGATGGAAGTGCAATGTATTGGGTCATCTACCAAATATAGGAAACATATGTTATTCAACATGGTGACTCACACAATGAGTAATGCAGTCTAAAGGGTATATTCTCCCCTGTGAACAGACATAACTCTCAATAATGCTAATAATCCCATAAATCCCAAAGGGTATCATCTAGCTGAGAGTATCTGCAGCCTTGTGAACTGTGCAGACTGCGCAGGGCCACAGATGTCAGCTCCTCATCACCAGCCCAGCCCAGCCCAGCCCCACCCCTACTTGCCCTAGGACAGCAGTGGTTCAGTGGCAAGCAGCTACAGAGCTGCCCAAGAGCAGAGCCCATGCTGGAGCTTCCCTCATAAGACCCTGCAAGAGGCTTGATGTCACTGAGGAGTGATATTCTGGGACTACACCAGCTGCTTCAGACTTTACTGGAGCTGCATTTCTGACTGAAGCTTCTCGCTGAGGAAAGCAGAATTACATGTATGTACTAGGGAGCACCAAACTGATGGGCCTACCTGGAACTGGGCTGGGCGCTTGGGAGAGGGACGATTTGTGGTACATGCCATAACATGGGCAATGACTTCCAGAAAGGGTAATATTTCCCCTTTTGAATTACAGAATAACTACCCCAGTTCTGGAGTGGTACAAGACCACAAGCCAGTGTGCAGCCTCAGGTGATCAGTAGGCATCAAGGAATTCCTACAGTATTGAGCTTTGCACTCTCCCTGTAGGTGAGCTACAGGATACACTGATGTCATTTTCTTCTGGGCCAGAATTGCTCAGAAATTATAGTGCTCCTGTAAAAAACAGAAGTGGAGTTGGCGTGATCTGAATTTAGCCACATTTCCCAGCAAAAGCAGACATCTATTTTCATAACACCCGCATATACACACTTCTGTGAAGTTGCCTTTCAGTCTGATCTCAGTAAGCTTTGGACCAGTCTTGACAAAATAATGAATGTATCCAGAAAGCCCTGCAAATTCTGTGAAATGAGGTCTTTGGGTAGAAGCAGGAAAAGTTTCTTAGCGCCTCAACTGTGAGCTTTCACAAACTATCTGGAAAGCTACATGAGATACATGCTCACTGCATCCATACTGCTAAAAGAGGTCCATGAAGGGAGCTTAGTCTCTTGATACCTGTTTATCCACACAGCTTATTCTTTGTTCATCCGTTAGCTTTGCTTTGCATGGCCCCAGCCAGCTTTCTCTGACACGATGCCCAGCCTTGACTTGGGAAATAGTTTGATTACCATAGGTAGCGTGAAGGAACTCTTCTCACTAGACTTGGTTCCCCCCAGCCTATGCGTCTTTTAGCTTTCCCAAAGGCATTGAACCATCACTGTCTATATGCTCTACCCTAGAGCATGTACCACATATACTCAGTTTTATACTATAAACCCCCCACATTTATGTGAGCTGCAACAAAGTCTGACTTTATTTTTAAACAGTTTAAAAAAAAATGTAACACAGTACTAATAAGAATTATTTCTTAGGGACTCCATGCTATGCTGGCATGATAATTCTGCTCCAGAAGCAGCTACCGATGTAGAGTGAGTCACTTTCCTTTACTTGTCCTCATGACCAGGAATGGATTACTGGCTCCCTTTATTCAGCAGTATAGACCTATACACCAAAACCCAGACCCCACTAACTCCGTTGCTTGTGGGAGCCATTGGTTTGGTTTAGTTTTCCAGAAGAACTTCAAGTTACCCAAGGAAGTGGCTTTGCCAGTGAAGAATAGTTTTGCCAGTCTGGGACTCCCAGTATTGCTAGCAGCAGTTTCCAAACCGTTTTTGAGGTTTACTGTCTGTGGAAAGAGCTAGAATCTTCATCCAGAATGCTGAAATTAAGTCAATGCCAAAGGAACCCCTCTGAACCCAAGAAGTTGTGCCAGGACCTGCTGGGTGCCTTTCAGCTCAACCCCTCATTCAGAGTTAGTATCAAGTACCCCCAGGAGTCCCTGCCTTGCACACAGTATGAATTGTTTTATCAAATAAAGGCACTGCTGGCTGATAACCGGACAGTTAATTGAAACCTTGTCCAGCCTGTGTCCTCCCCTAACACCTAAAGCCTGTTGAGAAACATCTGAAGCCTGTGACATGCTGTTGCTTGAGAGCTTCCACTGAACTGGCAATGCACCTGCAGTGTCCCTGTGGGGATAACTGGCTGCCTCTCAGGACAGCTTTCACTCTGGGTGCTTTGGGGAGCAAAAATGCCTGGGAAGGTGGGTTCTGGTGTTTGTTTTAACTTCCTGAGGAGTTAAAAGAGCCATTCCAGCGCTAGCCAGAATGTTGATTATAATACCACAATTTTCTGTAATTGGGTCTCATTAATAAATTCCTCAAGTGTTCCCAAAGGCAGGAGAAGTAAAACAAGAGCCACAGGGATCAGAGCAACAGGGAACTGTGAGGATTCCCGACCGTGTTGTTAATTCCACTTAATCAGCTCAGAGAAGCTCTGTATTCAAAAGAAAATAACCATGACTCACAAAACACCCCTGCCAGAAGGGAATGGGATTCTTTCCATTTATAGTAATATTTTCCCCAATTTTTGTCCTTTCTTTCATTCTGGTTTTAAGCAGGGAAAACAACCCTCCCTCAGGGCACCCCGAGAACCCTCCATGTTCCTGGGCCTTGGTGCAGGCTGGAAGAGCTGTGCTCCCAGGGAAAGACCAGCGCAGGTCCCACAGGGCTTCTGGGAGACCTGTTCTGCAATCCAAATGTGCCAGAGGGTTTTTCCATCAGACCCAGATCGAAAAAACTTTGAAGGCAGTCTCAAAGTCATAGTGAGGCAGATTCAAGATTTATTGTTGTTTAAAGAGAACACAGATAGTAGCAAACTTCCAGAGACAGAGCAAGCCCCGTTCCCTGCCCTAAACTGCTTGCCGTGGAAGGTAGACAAGTCAAAAAAAAGACAAGACAAATTACAGAGATAATTATTCAGGTCATGAGAAAAATAGGGATTATGGAGGATGAGAAGGCAGGAGGGCTTGCCAGGAGAAGGGAGCTTTCTGAAGGGGCATGAAGGAGCATCTGAAGGGACAGATGCCCCAGTACTATACAGAGAGCCTTAAGTCCTGGACTTTAAAAACAAGAAAGGCAGAATAAGGGTGGAGAAAGGTAGTAGAATGCTTTTGAGAAAAAAAAGTACAGAAGAAAAGATTTGATGGGAGGAGGTTTGCACAGAACGTGGAAGATGTTTGAATATTTAAGAGTGTAAGAGTCTGCAAGCAGTCTGTAAAGCCATCAGAGCTGCTGCTCAGGCTACTCATAACTGTGTACCTGTACTTCTCCTTCTCCTTCCTTCTCAAAATGGAAGACACAGGGTGAAGGTACTGGTTACTGCTGTGCCCGGTGTGGCCTGAAGGGACCTGAATATGCCCTCGTATAGCCTGATACCTGGGCATGTTTAGCTAACTGAGAGTCACATGCAGAGGTGTCTGCATATCTGCAAGGGAAAGTCCTCGCTCCCCTTAGTACTTCTGTGTGTGATTTATCTAGTAAACACACCACAAGGAGTCATTAGGGCAGCCTGCAAGGAGGAAAATCTCCCCCAAAACACATACCATCTCTCCTGCAGCCAGCATGACTAAGGAAAATGTGCACTGCCATGGGCAGCAGATTTTTTTCTTTAGACATGCCACTTAAGGTTTTCCAGCATAAATATCTTCCTTGAAACGTGCAGTTTTGGTGTTCTGACAAGCAGCAGAAGGGGAAATACATGTTACAAATGAAAACAGCTCAAATCACCAGCCCCTATTTCTTTCTCTTTCCCTGTTGCAGCCTTGCTCCCTTACTTGATATTTGGGAATCCTCTAGACTCAGAGTCTATTTACTTTATTTTATTTTTATGAGTGTTCTTGAATGTAATGGAAGAATAAACATTTCAGTTTTCACAGCCATGTGGCTTTTCATGGGAGCTTAGCTGCATCCACTGTGTTTACAAAACAGAGCTGCGTCATTGCGTTTGTTAATTTGATGATTCTTGGACTATATCATTTTGGCTGCCAAGCTCTCTTTTAAATGTAGAGTTTGTTATGTTTTCATAGGCCTCAAGAGGAATTTCTTGATCAAAGTTTTAGAGTCAAACAGGACCAGCCAGTTTTATAGGTCACAGAATTACCAAGTTGTCAACAGTTGCAGACTACTGGTGGGAACTCTGTCACAGCAAGGAGCCTGCCCTGCATGTCCCCTCCTGAACCCACACCAGCCTCCTGGGGGTTGCACTCTGGCAGGGAAAGCCAGGGTGAAGCCCTTACCCTTGCCCAGGTGTGTCTACGCTGGGGTCTGGAGAAGAGACACAACTGGTTGGTATGGAAGTCCCTCTTCCCAATCTTCATGAGGGGCAGAATCTTGGTGGAGGGTTGATGACAATACAGACCTCAATCTCCAAAAACCTGGGAGCTGTGAATTAAGATAATACAATTTTCAACTCTAGGCACACAGGAAATATGAAGGTAGGACAAACAACACCTGCAGGTAATGTGGAACCGGTGAGGGGGATGGGGGGTGCTGCACTGGCATGAGGAGGAAGGTATGCTGGCCTTTGGTGAGGGGAGAGTAGGTGTACCATGGATATGGCTGGGAAAACTTGGCTGGAGATGCAGGAGGAGAGTATTTGGCTCAATGCTCAGCTCAGCCAAGGAAAACAATGAGTGTTTCCTTCCAACTTCCATTTATACACATGTAAGCAAAAGCACACAAGCAGTCCTCTGTGTGCTGTGGCTTCTAGAGAGTTAATGGCTGACAGAGGGGTTAAGATGAAAATTATGGTAATGGATATATGTTGCAAGATGTGGTAGGGGTAGGACTGCTGGAAGGGATAGAGGTGTGTCTTGCCGTTGTATGAGAGATTCTGTGACCTGCAAGAATGGAGCTGTCAAGGGGTTTTGGTTAAAAACCCTACCTAATGTTTCTGCTCCGCCAGCATGGGTGCTCTGTAATTATTTGTTTCAGTCCTGCAAAGTAGAAAGCAAAACTGGAAGATGTGCACAGAATTTCAGCAGGTCTTTTACCTACAACTAGGCACAAAAACATACCACCTGCACAACCTGGGAATAATGACAGCTCTCTAAAAGCATATTAAGAAGAAAATTGCTTCTGCTTTTAATCACTAAGAAATTTACTGGCAAAGATATGCATTAATACAGTGCCAAGATTGCACACTTCACAGTATTAAGCTCAGCAAAACTTAAAACTTATGAAAACCAGGACACATGTTAAGTGTCTTAGCTTTGTCCCCTTTGAGCAATGCCCCAACTTGCCCATTGCACACATCCTGCCTTTGCACCATTCCCACGTGCTCCTGGGCCGTGGCCATAGGAGGCAGAGAGAAGAGCTGGACCCCAGTGGAAGGTACCCACAACTGTCCTGTCCTCAAGTATTGAACCTGCTTCCAAGAAACAACATCAAACTTACTGCATATCCCATCTCTCCTTACCAAATAATAACAATAATAATAAAAATCAAAATCAAACAAACCCAAAAAGCTGTCCAAGGCCAGACTCCTAGTTAAATGTCTTTAACTCACAGATTTCTGTAGTAGCCCACCTTGCTGCTGATTCTTTCCATGGCCAGAAGACATCACAAAGCAGTAAAATTATGTTGTTGTACTTTCATCTTTTACCTTTAATCACCCACATGGAAGGGGTGATTAAAGATGTAGCTAATTAAGAGGCCTGGAGGAAGATTTGGTACCTTCACTCAGATCTGCACAGCAACTCTACAGCCATGGCTGCTGCTCAGGGCACCCCCAACCCACCACCAACACTGACCTTGTAAGCCCTTTACTTCCTCCCTGCTCTCTTTCTAAAAAAAATTTAGAAGACAGAGAAAAGAAAAGAAACAGGGACTAGCTTTACACTATGAACTGAACACTGTATGTATACATGCACCAGAAGCAGAAAAAGGAATGGAAAATGGAAAAGGGAATGGAAAAGGGACGGAGAAGAATCAGGGTGGATCTCCCATGTCTTGACCCTTGTGAATAGTCTCCCTGAAGTGGGGTGAAGTTGATATCTGAGTTAAGGCATATCCACATGAAATGAGGTTTTGACAGATTTTGAGGGCTGAATATTTAGCCTCAAACTGATGGTCAGGTAGTACATGCACTAAAAAGAGTGTCTGAAAGGAGAAGGGAAAATACCTGGTGGTATCTCCTGTGTGCAAATGGAGTCCCTGAGCATGGGAAGCCTTGCACAGGACCTAAGACCAGAGCTGCACTAGTCACATTAAATGGGAGGAAAAAAGGGGGGAGAAAAACAGTGAAGCCAGAGGAAAGTATGCAGTTTACCTTGAGAAACGGTGGTTAAAGGAGTCCTGCTCTTCATAAGCTCCAACAGGTCTGTGAGCTACTCCTGCCATGTGAGACTCAGTATTTCCTTGCACTCTTCCCCAGGCAGCACAGCTGGGGGCTGTGTGCTATCTGGACCTCTTCATTAAGCCACAGAGGAGGCTATTTATATACGGGGCAGGAAGGGAAGGCAGGAAGAAATGTGATTTCCTTTGTTCTAAGCAAACCTGACAACCCAGGCTGGGCCCGCCTTGAGCTTAGGACACAGCCTGCCAGCCTTACTGGCATATCTTCACCAGGAGCCTACGATCCCCTGCACACGCACAGCCCTCATCAGTGAGCAGAGAGACAGTGGTGCCATTGAGCAGCCCTGAAAGTGCTGTTGGCTGCCCAGCTCTTCCTTCCTCTCCTGTGAATGCATTATTGACAGTGATCACAGAGCTGAGGGGCTTGCAGCCTGCCTCGTGCATGGAGGCACCAGCTGTGGCTTTCCTGGGATGTTACTGCTGGCACCAGCCATCCCTCCGATGTAGTGAGAGGGAGAAGAGGAGGGACTTTTGGACCAGGCTTGCCATTGCATTGCACTCACAGCTGAATTTTCCCTTGGGATAGTGAACCAGAGACCCATGCTTCACAGGAGCTTCAGCACCCAGACTTCAGACTCCTGCTTGGCCACCCCAGAGCAAGTAAAGCTGTTGCCTGCAACATGCAATGTCTTCCCACATGGCACAGAGGCTATCTATCTGCCTTGTTCACCATGCCTGGGAGGAAAGTGGGGCTGACAGCGGGGCTTGTGTGGGGTGTTGCAATCCTGCTCAGCTCCTGGGCATGTGTAGCTGGGGTGGCCCTGGGAGGCACAATGGGACAGAGCAAAGAAACCATGAACAGTGGTTGTGAGAGGACCTGCAAAGCAGAGGCCTTGCTTCAGTAGGGCCACACCCAAACCTTTAAGATGATGGAGAAAACCTGGATTTTCTAGGGACTGGGAGAGGACAGTGTGGACTTTGCTGCAGCCCAGGAAGACACTGAAAACTGCCTCACCTGAAGTGGGGCTTGACTTCCTCTGCAAAGAGTGGAGATGTGTTTTAATCTATCATCTCACACAGCAGGGCTGAGTTTTCCCATTTAAAGACCATCTTCCTTTGGTTTAAAATGTGATGTTCTGATAAAGCTAACCCAAGAGACTGGAAACCCATGGTAGCTTTTGGCATGCTCAGCTGTGTGACAGCCATACACCAAGGCTCTGGCCAATGCAGTGTGCCATCGCATATTGTGCTCTTCGACCTTTAGCACTGCTCAGACAAAAGTGTTCCTGAGATATTTGGTCTCAGAGATACGTAGCAACAGATGAACTGCCAGGCCATAACTCAGCCCCTGGCTTGTTCCAGCATTAAGTTGTGGTCCTTACTTCACATCGTAATGATCTGGCATGATAGTGCACCCCTATGGTTTGGAGAAAGGGCAATTGTTCCCTGTCGTGGTTTAACCAGGACATTCCTGAATCCCAATGAACAGCTTACAGAATAAGGAAATTTTGCCTTTGTGATTCCTTTACCACAATACAAAAGTGCAGGTGAGGCATAGCTAGCGATCTTGCTTCTTCATCTATTTCTTTGCTACTAGAAAAAAACCAAAGTCCATTGGTAGTTAACTAGGAACTGCAGAGTAACAGAAACTACTGCCCAGAGATCTGTTCTATCATTCAAGCCAAGTTCACCAATACATTATCTAGGAAGACACAAAATCTGTAGTAAGTTATGTAAGGAGTCAGTTAAGATTCAGAACTCAAAGAATTAAAGAAGTCTCCCCGGAGCACAGGAATAGTGCCATATTTATCTGAAAAATTTAGTACTTGCTTTAATCTGCAAGCTTTTTGTATATGTCTGCCTCTTAAAATTGCCAAGGGCTGCTGTGCCTTAAAATGAGAGGTGACAGTGAAAACTGATTGAAAAACAGTGGAGATGTTGTCCAGGTAGGAAGAAGGACAGCTTGTAAATCAAGTTCATGCCTTATTTGCAGGGATTATGTTTCTTCCCAAGTGTTAAAAATATTTTCTGCTTCTTGATTCTACACCGAGGAAAGTGCATTGGTCTGATCTGCGGATATGCAGTTCTCAGGCTGGGTTCTTTCCCACCAGAGGCAGGTATGTGCTACACCCATCCCATAATTAACGCCTGCTCTGGGCCTCTTGTGGAGGAGGATTGCAGTTTGCCAGCATATTTGAAACAGCTCTCCATGACTTTGGGAGTGCTCCCATGAAAGCATTCTTGCTTGTTAAAACATCCAAAATCAAATACGTGCCTGACAGATAGAGGATCATCCCAGCTAGAGATGAAAAATGCCTTAGATCAGAGAATCCATCCCCATGCTAAGGTAAGATATAGCTCTCAACAGACTCACATATCTTCGTTATGCTTCTAGATTTCTCTGCAGGATGCACAGCAAAGGCTTTTAACATCAATCCAGAGGAGGATCTACACAAGAGAAATTCTAAAACAGCATCAGGGAACAGTATGCTTTTTCCCCCTCCCTCTCTTCTTATTTCCTCACATTAAACAATTCATTGACTTTAATTGTATTTGCCTCAGGGAAAGAAACCTGGCAAATTTGAAGACCATTTTTATTATTAGTTAGGTGAGTTTACTTGCCAAGCGTACTTTCCCAAGTTCTCTGAACATCCTACTCATCAGTCATTAACAAAGGCCCCATTCATGGGAAGGCTACCAAACGGGTTTGCAGCATGGTTCACAACTGGCCCCAGGGTGAGAGCTTTCAGACCCCCTCTCTGCCTGCTGCTGTGGCATCCAAGGTCATCTACCATTAAAGAGGATGCTTAAGCCTCGGTAAGTGGAGGAAGACTGCCTAAAGGAAGTCTGAAGTGGAATTGCAATGGCTTAGAACAAAATTGCAATCCAAAAAGTCCCTGTTCTTAAAGACAGCTGCCTCTGTTGTTTGGCGAGGCATTTCCAGTGTGTATCAAGTGCTGCTCCCTCAGGTGTCCATCTCTGAGGCGCGTCATGCAGTCCCTTCTGTGTGCAGCCAGCAGCTGCTCCTTCCCTAACTTAATAGCCCCCCAATAAGAGACACAGGTTCAGTTCCATCTTCAGCCCAAGGAGGCTTACTGTCTGTTTCCTGTTTTCCCAGGGAATGCTCCAAGCACCAAAGCGTGGAGAGCGGGAAGGCATTGTCCCACCTTCTGGCTGAAAGCTGGATCCAAGAGCTGAAAACAAAATTAAGTCCAAGAATTTTATAGAAGAGGAAGGGTGAGTCGGTACTGATCAGGAGACGAGGCTTAAATAAGGCTTTTCAGGATGAAGGAGGGATTCGGACTGGGTACGAGTGCTGCTGCCTCAGCTGTGCAGGTGGTGGTGGGCCTTTCACCTGGAGAAGCCCCCATCTGTCCCCAAAGGCTCCAGGGCTGTGCTGGACCCCAGCAGAGCTGCAGAGGCAGCCGCAGGGCTCTGCTGGCAGTCACCCCTGGGGCAGGGGGGTGTCAGGGCTCTGCTGGCAGTCACCCACGGGGCAGGGAGTGGGTGTCAGGGGGTGCCACAGGGGCACGCTTCTCTCTTGCTCCTCCTCAGCAACCCATGGACCTGCTCAGAGAAGATGTTTTAGGTTGAGTGCAAGTTAACTTTTGCCAGAGCAAAACCTTTGCCTCACTTGTTGACCCTTGCGGTCCAAGACCAAGACGGCAGGTTGGTGCAGAAGTGCTTGGATCTGGCAGAGTCCGGCACAGGCGAACGACCAGAGGCTGCTGCTGCAGCAGGCTGGCAGGGATGGTGGCTGCCAGGCAACGTCCTGGAGGGGCCTGGGAGTGGAGGCAGAGAAGAGCTGTGGAGAAGGTAGCTGAACCCTCGCAAGGCGGTGAAGCCTCTCTTCTGCTTTGCACAAGTGCGGAAGCAAAGCTGCGTGGAAACTTGGCACCAGGCTGCTGGTGGTGCCATGTCCCCTCTGCTGCCTGGGGGTAAAAGATCTGCTGTGCGCTTCAGGAGTGCTGAGGGGCATATGGCCTGACCCCGGGGCCCGGAGCACCGTGCTGGTGAGGAGTCTGAGCTAACAAACCTGCATGGAGACAAGGGTAATGGGGAATGCGGAGCCTGACAGGAGGACCATAAGCCTTCACTGGCTCTGTGCTGACAGGGGCAGGGATCTTTACAACACACCGACCAGAAATCCTGCGCCTCCCATATTGTCTTGGATTGCCATGAACAGGATGGTCCCAGCCACAAGCCTTCATAACAGGAGTGCATATTCTTAATTAAGTGCTTCTGGAAGGAATTTTGCTGAGATTTTCTATGAAAACCTGATGGAATTTTTGATGTTTTCTGCCCCAGAGAAGTCCAGCTTGACTGTTCAGAGAGTGTGGACTGTGCAGTCTGCCCCTTCTGCGCCCTCTCCCCGTAACACAGGCTGTGCCTTAAAACCCACAATATATCCTTTCATCTGAATATAATGCATGGGGCAACGCGAGATGGAGCTGCTGGTGGAAGAGGTCATGAAGTTCCACTGCACTAGCATTTTGAAAGGGAATCCTATTAAAGAAATAGCCCGTGACACGGCTGCAGAGAAAGGTCCTGCACTCTGTCAATGTCTTGGCATGGAGTTAGCAGGGAGTATGGGACTGGACACAACTGGAGAGTGGGCTTTTCTTGGCATTGGCCACAATGAGTGTGGTTGTCCAAGGAAAGTTTGTGGGGGAGGTTGAGGGGATAGAAGAAGACAGACATGTTAAAGGGAAGTGTGTTCCTACATAATGAGACATTGTAACATATGTGAAAAAAAAAAAAAAAAAAAAAGAAAAAAAAAAAGAAAAGGGTCCAGAGTGATGAAAGGATTTCCCCAGAAAGAAGGTTGAGCAGAACATAGTTTTGGCTTACCATTATGGGCTATTGTGCCTTTGTAGGCATGGGACTTTTACACTAGACCAGCCCTTGTGTCAAAGCTAGCTGTGATGCCTGAGTTCCCCAAGCTGCTTCTCGTCTGTGAATCAGCTTTGGTTTGTTTCTACCCATGCAGCTGCTATTTTTTATTTAGTCTAATTTTAGCGTATCTACCAGCAGCTGCAAATGTAAATGGTCCCATTTGGTATCCAGCGCATCTGAACAGAAAGTGGCCCACGTGACGTATGTTGGATTCCCCCTTTCTTAAAAACCAGACAAGTAATAAACAGTTTCTGCAAAGTATGATATTTGACAAATTGTATTGCACAATTTTATGGTTTTTTCCTGATAAATCCTGAACTTAAATTGTAAAGCTCACACACAAATATCTCCTTGCAGAACTGGGAAACAAAGGACTTTGTCCCTGAGTGCAACACCAGAGCTGGAGACTGAAGCTTACTGGAAGCACAGAAACAGAGCAGCAAAGCTGACCTCCTGCAAAAGGTGGTATTTTCACATAATGGTGTGTTTGTTTCTGGGGAAAGTAAATGAACCATCTAGGAGGAAAAAAGGGACAAACAAACAAAAAAAGCAGGTAACGATGGTAATGAACTGATGGAAAATATTAAATTTATATCAGCAAGTAATAGTCTGCCAGGTTCAAGACAATTTTTAGGAATACAACTAAACTGTCTGGGGGAATTGATATATCACTAGGATTCTGATATATTTTGATACATTTTGAGATATATGGTTTGTTTTCCCTGCAGGTTTTCCTGCTTCCCTGCCCACAGCTGCTCCCAGAACCCACCGCCTCCTGCAGCCCCAGTGCCCAGCTCACACATGAGGACCAGTGTGAGCTTGGTTCCTGCCTGTATCAGTATGTTGTTTGTGGCCCACCAAGGTTTCACACACATTGGTTGAGTACTACACCCAAACCAAACCAAGACAACTGAGACAAGAAGCTTGCATCCATTCTTAAATCACTGTACCTCCATCAGAAAACAGAAAGCATTTTTGTTCCCCTTGCCGATACAGCAGGCTGGTCCTTTCCAGTCATGCTCTTTGCTGCTCTGTGCATACTGTGAAAGAAATTCAGAAGTGGGTATCTTTTTTGCTCAGCCAGACATAGATGTCTTAGCTGCTGAACAGGGTCTCTGACTTGGGTTATTCCTTCCTGTTCTTAGAACAGAACAAAATGAGCAGTGTAGGTTCATAATCTCAAGATTATGCAGCAGAAGGCTTAATGTTTGCTTATTCAGGACCATACTTAGAGGTCTTGCCTTCTACCAAATATGTTTTCATTTTCTAGCCAGGGATTAGGCAGTGTGGGGTGGCTATACAGATCCTCAGATCAGTCCTATCCTGCCCTGGTAGTCTTCTCCCCAACCTGTTATGGTCCCATTCATCAAAAGAGAGACCAAACCAGTTTCTGTTTATTTTTGTCTATGTGCTCTGAGACAGACAAGTTGGGTGGAAGTTTGAGATTAATAATTAATTATTAAAACATCAATACAATAAAATTATCTTATATTTTTTCTTCTTAGTGAAGTTTCATGTTGAGTATTTGAAACCAGCAATCCAGATGTGATTTCGAAGACCACTGGCAGTCTTTGCTCATTAATCTTGCTGAATCATAGAAGCGTTTAGGTTGGAAAAGACCTTTCAGATCATCGAGTACAACCATTCACCTAACACTGCCAAGTCCACCACTAAACCATGTCCCATTAGTTCATAGGAAAGTCATGGCTGATTTGCTTTAGTGCATTCCACAGATCAGTATCTCTTCAAGACAAAACTGGTTTATTTTCCATGGTTCCAAAACCCAAAGTCCAGATGTACAGCCAGCAACAGCTGCTCGTAGCAGAAATGAACCAGTGATACATATGGGAAACATAAGACCTTCCTAAACACACAGTGGTCCTAGATTTTGGGGAGGGTGGTATTGCTTGTTTGGGTTGGCTTGCCTGAAAGAATGCACAATCTGCCAGCATAACAAAGATTCATCATCCTGATTAGGCAAGATTTCCTAGCACCATCTCCACAGCCTCTTCATTCCTACTAATCGAGCATCTGGAACACAGGCTGCCAAAAAAACGCTGACCTATCAGATTCCAAAACAGATTTTAGGAGACTTATCTACTGTCTTAAACAGATCTTCTGATAAAGCTCCCACTCTACAGCAGCAGGTTTGTTGTAAATTCCCACAGAGGTTCATTTTATAATGGAGGCATATTATTTTATTAAAATCAAATTATCACAGAACACTTTAAAAACATGAATTAAATTACTAAGCACGCCTGCACTGAAGGTAAGCTTTATTACTCAAGAAGTGAAGATCTGTTACAGTTGAGTAAGGCCTAAGACTGATCCTTGCAAGGATGAACATTGCACCTGGAAAAGACTGTGCCAGTTGAGGGAAGTGATGACAAAAATATTTTTAGGTGGGTTGACGGAGAATTCAGTACCTTGCCTGAGCACTGGGTTGAGCAACGTTGTGTTTAGCCATCACTTTAGGTATCCTTACTGCCTGCCTTCTTGTTTTCAATCACAGATTACACACTCCACCTGCTTCTCCAAATTATATCTGATGCCAGGAGTAAGCCAGATCAGCTTTGATGATCCTCACGCACTTAAGCAGCAGGTTGATTTTTTCATGTAGCATTATTTTTTGATTCAAGTTTCAGTATCATTACAGGGTTGTCAATACCTGTCAATACTAGAACCACTGTACTGAAAACAGTCTTCTGAAAATCAGCACAGCAGAATCAGGCCTTTGGGTATAAACCTTTCAGATCTACCACCTTGTCTTGCACATCACACTATTTGTACGATGAAATAGTGCATTTTATTGTCAGGCAAGGAATCCTATAACCAAACTAGTTTGCAGTCTGAGAGAGAAGAGGTAATGCAGGTCATTGGCAATGGTGCACACTGCCCACTTCGCTGTCATCACCATAAAATTCTGACATACATAAACGTTGATATAAAACCTCCCTGTCATGGCAGCCACAAGCCAGCCACAGCTTCTAACCTCAGTGCTATGATGATGTCCAAAGGCAGCTGAGAAGCAGCAACACCTGCACACATTGCAGAGTACAAACACCTTCCCAGCTTTGCCAGCTTTGCTCCTCTGACAGGGTGCTGCAGCAGGGATGGAGGAGCCTGGGGGCATCTCTCTGCTGTCTCCTGGCTCAAATGCCCATTTGAGCTGCAGCCTCTCTGTGGAAGAGTTTCCTATCAAAGTTGTGGGTTTATTTCAGAAGCACAAGGGCTTCATACTGTTATTCATACCACAGTAAATAAAATACAAAGCACTGTGAATTCATGTCTGAACTACCTACCAGTCATTCTTGGTCAGCAGTCGGGAGATGACATCTCTTGCTTTGATGGGTCTCTGATTTTACTCTCAGATCTCACTTGCCATTTCAAACATCCCTGTTCCCTATGGTTATGCTTGTTTTCCATCCAACCTTTTATTTTAAGTACAGGCAGCTAAAATGTATGTTCATGCTGTTGGAATTATTAGTGATTCCTGGTCTTCAAACACTGAAAAAGTTATATTATTGCAGCCCTGAACACTGCTGCATATTTTCACATTTTACGTGCATTTTTTTTCTGAAGTATGAGTTGTTGCAAGTATTTGTCATTAGACATACGCAATATCCACATGTATTTAGATTTGCTCTATGGATATTTGCATAGCTATAAACAATGAGTACCATTTAGGGTGGCAGAATCATATCATTCATTACATATGACCATTTCATATTTTTTAAATCTCTGAACATAACTCTGTTTCCTGGCTTATAATAAAAGGTTATAATGAAAATGCATCCTCAAAAGCATCATATTTGTTATACATCATTCTTTCTTTATAAAAGTTTCAGTCAAGCAGAAACACTGAACACACTGGATACTACATGGTTTATAGGGATGATAGCAAATGGTTAATAATAACTGCTTGTTATTCAGCTGTACATCAACATTACTTCCATATACTATCAGGCAACTACCTAAAAATAATTTTACCTGTCAAAATCAGATTACTAACAAATAGGGGAAAGTACTCAAAAAGACATTGTGAAATATTCAAAAAAGTGATTTTACTAGTTCCATGCTAACATCATAACTGAGACAAAGTTGAATCAATCTACTTTTCCAATGTAATGTGCTATTTATATAAGGGGGCATTGAAATAAAAGACAATGGAGAAAAACACTGAATATCTGCAGAGGTGGATATACTACTTTGTAGCCCTCCATCAGCTTACTTGAAAGCAGGGATGAGGAAATAAATGTGAAAAAAAACCCAATATGAATAGTTTGTTGGTTTATATCCCTTTTATTAGACATATAATTAATTGTATTAGCTAAATTGCTAGTGAGCTGTGCTCAGGCTTTGCCAAGGGGAACAGCTCCTTGCTGAGGCTCCTGTCCCACTGGCCATCAGCCCTGCTCTGCAGAAGAGCGGTGCAGATTCAGGAGAGGACAACTGTGGAGTCTGAAATCACTTCTGAAAGTGATGTAGCTGCTATAGTTAGAGAAAAATCAAAGTCACCTCTTGCTTAAGCTAAAAATGTCCACCCTGTAGTCCTTTTAAACTGGGAGAGCAGCTGCCCCCACCGCTTCCAACTTTTTGTGCTGCAGGGGCCATCCTGCCTGGGTGCTGATCTCCTAACCCAGAGCGCTAACCACCTAGGCTGCATTTTATTCTCATGCACCACCCTAAGCCCAGGCTTCAGGCACGTCAGGCTCAGCCGACTGGCAGGCTGGTGACTGCAGCTCTCATAGCTGGGCTGAAAGTCCTTAGGAGTTGAGGAGCGATGGACCTCGACAAAACTCTTTTGTCTTGTTTGGTTCCTCATCCTCTCCCTCGTCTTTGTTGATGGAGCTCCCACGTGGGTGGGATCTGAGGGCAGTGCCCTGCCCTGTCAGCACAGGTGATTTGTCCGGGGGTGACAGGGATGGGGCTCCATGCCTCATCCCTCCTGCAGGATTCATCCTCCCCTTTTGTGCCTCCCCAGAAACTCAAACAGCAAAGCGTGCTCACAGGTGTTGGCCTGGCTGGAGCCGCATGGCTCACCTTGTGTCACCCCACTCCTGCAGCACACTATCTGGACATACCCCAGCACTGCAGTGGGGGCACCCAAAATTGCATTCACTGCATTCACTGCATACAACTGTACCCTCCCTGCCTCAGTTTCCCCACCGTTTAAAATGGTGTTACTAACTCGCACAATGGGCCATTATAGTTAATGAGCAAACATCTCTGATGTGCTCTGCAAAGAAAAGGCGCTGCATGCTCTTAGAGCTGAGTATACTCATATCTTAGAACAAAGCTGTTATAAGAACACAGAACTTGTGCCATGTACAGTAGACATTTCTAGCATAGCTTTTATTGAGGTTAATATAATATTCATAACACTGCTAAAGGACTATTTGTTGGACTAAAGGATTTTGCTACTGGCATTTATCTATAGAAAAGTTTTTCTGTTTTATGCCCACATACTAGCATATAATTATAGTAATAAAGTCTAGTCCCTTCCTTGAAGTGACTGCTGCCAGTATTATGAAATCATGGCAATAGCTGTAAAAATAAAAGAGGTCACAACCCCTACACACACACACACACCCACTCTGTAGCTAATATCAAATAGCTTTGGTGGGAAAATGCAGACCTTTAAACTTTCTCTACCAAACTCAATGCATTCTGTATTTAACTTATCCTCTAAAACAGTTTGTGTTATAGGAATTTGAAAACTGCATATAACCATGGAAAAAGTCTGTACTTAATTAGCTACTGAGTCCAGCTTGATTTAACCAAAATAACAACCATTTCTTTGTGCTAACTATTTTTAATGATATGCATTACATGCATCAGCCTGTCCTTATGCCAAGGCTCTTCGAGCATCAACTCCTGCTTCATTGTTCTAGTTTTGGCACAATGAAGTATCAGGAAATGTCTGCACAGAGGTGCTTTTTCATGTCCAGCAGGGCAAGAACATTTCATTCTCAGGAATAAAGCCAATTATCTCGAAACTGTAGTGGCATCAAGCACAATACATTACAAGCTCTCAGGTGCCTCCTGGGAAGGCAGCACAGGGAGCTGGAGAAATGGCAAAGGCAGGTAGGAAAGGCTGCTATCTGTGTTCTTTGTGAGACTTTTCTAGGGTCTTCTACAGCAAATACCCCTTCTTTGCCATTATATATAAGCAGCAGAAAAAAAGTGTTAGGGGATTTGTGTTAGTTGCACGAGAAGGAAAAGCAGAGCAAGTACAACCTGAGCCCCACGTGTCACAGCAAAACATAGAAGGCAGCACCCACATGCAGCACCCAGGACGAAGTGAGTCTGGCTTTAGCTGCTGAGCGTCTTCAGATGTAAACCTGCACATAGAGGTTTTTAGTGCCTTCCTTTTAGGATGCTTACACTGAAGCCCTGGTTTCACAAAGTGTTCGAGCTGCCCTGCTGAAGGAGCTTGAACTTCTTCAGGTGTTCAGAGCAAATCTCCAAAAGTCATGCCCTGCATGTGAGTGCATTTGACATCACTCATTACTCAAAAAATTGCAGCTTCAGATTTGGCTGTGGCCAAAGGAAGACAGAATTGAAAGTACAGTCAGAAAGTAAGAACAGAAATTACAGATAAATCAAAAGCATAAGACTGCTGCATTTGACAGCCTCTTCCTGTTCCCTAAACTTCATAGTTTGAAGAGTGTCAGAGGCATACAGTGCAGACAGTTGAAAAGCACAATTCCCAGCACGGCCCTGAGTGAGCTGCCTTGTTTTGTTTTCATAGCTGAGGCCTTTGGAGCCAGTGGGAAAAGAAAAACAACAACAAAACTCTCAGTTCTTCACTCTTCTTTGCTGGAAGTGAAAACTAAGGAAACATAAGCAATGTAGAGAGGGAAAAAGGTGGCAGAAGTAGTTTACAGGTTGTCAAAGGGAGAGAAGATGCTCAGAGTGATACAGGACAGAGGTTCTTGGAGAATGCTAAGATCTAGGAAAAACTCACTCAAATGAAAAACTGGAGACATCTTAGATTTTCCCTCCTGCTCCTGTGTCTCATTCAAGAAGACGAAAACTCCGAAAATTAGTACAAGCTGGAGATAAACAGGTTAAACTTTGAGAACAAAACAGTAAAGCCAAAAATATGGTGACAGATCCTGCTTTTGTTTATCTTGGGGTAAATCTTGAATTATCCCATTGGGACAACTCTGCTTTTGCCTCAACACAACTGAAAGCAAAATGTGGCCCTTGCACAATACATCCAGATGTTCCTTTTTTCTATGATGAAAATGTGAGAAATTCAAAAAGGTCTCTCAGACTGATGAAATTCACAGTCTCCACCCTCTCCCCATGTAGCTCTACTTAATTCAGCTGAGTTACACCAGAGACAACTAGACTTTTGGCTCAAATAATATTTTTTTTCAGTGTTCTATGTTGCAAACCTACTATACAGGTTTTTTAGTGCCTGCAATTTAGCAAACCAAAGGCAGCACCGTGCTTTTACAAAGAGGGCAGATCTGAGGGAAACCTTTCTGATGTCTAGGACAGCAACATTCTTCTTTGCTTCTTTATCTGCAGTCTGCAGAGGCTACCAACAACCTGCAGAAGGAAATACTCCTCTTGTCCCTCTTGGGCATCATGCCAGCAGCAGAAAATCAGCAGGCAGAGAGATAATTACTCATTATTTGTTTCTGAACTGCCTGGTGCAGATGTATATCCTTTACTTTAGCTGTCTCTCACCCTGTTTCTGGCTGAATGATCTCATTTTGCAGACTCCCTGCACTTCATGAAGAAGCCCAGAGATATATAAGTGATCCATCATTTTCAGTCCCATGCCAAATTCTGGCAGTGTATAAGCAGGTGCTCAGACATGCTGGAGATCCAGAAAATCACGGTAATTACAAAAGAAGATGGATAGTGGGTTTGACTCACTGTACTTCCATGGATGCGCTCAGGCTTATCGCAGGAGCCAAATACTGCCCCAATGGAACAGTGCATAGGATGTGGGGAGAGCAAAGGGGGAATGAGAGAAGGACTTGGGGATGGGGTTAAATTTGTAGGACCCTGTCATTTTCCTTCCCCAGAAATCCCTCCACATTGTGAGGCTGAGGGTGTCATGGGTAGGGAGCAAAGGCACCCTGTCCTGCCCGGCAGCGCAGGCAGCTGCCTTCTCTACCTAGCAGTTAAACACTGGCGTCTGCCAGGCTATGCCTGGATCCAGCTGGACCTGCCCATGACTCAGAACTTGTCCACTGTGGTGGGGCTGGCCAGGCAGACTGCATGGCTGGGGTGGCCATGTGATGTTCACAATCAGCCCTTACCTCCTTCTTCTGACAGTACTCCATTGTCTGTACCCAACAGGTAAGTCAGGTCTGACATGTGAGTTGCAATTTTGTCTGGGCAGCAGAGGATACTTGACTGCCATCTTCAAAACAAGATGAGCTGTGGGTGACTTGTCCCCTGTGAGTCCAACTGCAGGAAGAGAGGAATTATTCAGTTATCACGGCCAGGGAGCCACCTTCCCTCTATCTCTACCTTCACTCAAACTACACAACTGCTGACATCATACCGGTACAGTGTTGTCCCACCACCTCTTTTAGTCATGCAAACTTCTCTATACTTGGCCATCTCCTATTACAGCTGAAGAACCTGATTCTGTAACATCTGCATTCCTTTATGGTCTCAAAATGCCTTTGCAGTCAACAGGCAGCCCCAGGACTGGTCATACTATGCCCAGGTTTGGGCAAGTGAAGACAAAATGCATGAATGGGCTGTGGCTGCGGCCATAAGGTACAGCCCCACTCCCATGGAAGTCCACAACAGACTCCTGTCATTCCACTGGGTGCTGGTGCAGGCTGCTTCCAGTTCTCACAACAGAAGATTTCTTCCACAAAATTTTAACCTCAACAAGCCGGGGCATTTTTTAAACCGATAACTGGGTAAAAATCAAGGCTAATGGTGCATCAGTGAAATAATGTACCTTTTTTTTGCTGCTGAAACAGGAGTTCTTGCAGGGTCTCTGTTGGCTGCTTTCCTGGAACACCACAGCATCCTCTCCTGCTGCTGAAAGTGTGTCCCTTTGGTTTGCCATAGTGGACCTGGGCTGCAGCAGGGCTGCTTTGCCATCTGCAAGCTGGGCTGCCACAATGAATAGGGCAGGCAGCAGGGCTTGCAGTGAGATTTTCCACTCTTGCACCAAACCCTGTCAGGAGATGGAGGCATCACGGGGCCAGTAGGTCTGGGAGGGCAGGGAGAGCCGGGAGAGGGGCTTCTGAGCTTGGTCTAGGGTCACAGCTCACCTCTCATATATGTCCCTTGCTCACGGAGAACCTCCTTTCAGCTGGTGAGCTTGAGCACAGTGAGCTTGTCATCAGACTGGGTGTCCTGCTGGAAGCATGTTTCTATGTTTAGGGTCTCTGTCTTAACCTCCCTTTCCGCCCTCGCAGGGCACTGGCTTTACAGCAGCCCAGTTTGGTCCAGCAAACACAATGCCATCTGGGACTGCTCTTCTGAGACTCACCCCCTGGTGCAAATTCACTTAAATCGGCACCTATCTGAGCATGCTTCAGCTGCTGTCTTTTTTTCCTCTGCAGAACCGAAGATCCTCAGGACACGCATCCTTTCTGGTTGTGTGCTTGCACAGTGCCCACCACCATGGGACTGAGCCTACAGAGGTTTCCCTAACACACTTGAAGAGGCTGACCAAGAGATCTTCCCGACAAGCACACAGGCACCTGAAATAAATCCTCCGTGCCATCGCTACCCTCCTTCTTAGCTGCTTCATCAGGGCATGGCAGCAGCAAAGTGAGAATTGTTTAATATCTTTTGCCCAGTATGAAAGACACAGAGAAATACCCAGATACCCAGGGAGAAAGAAGTTGCCGTTGGCACAGACTTTAGATACACAGCAATGAGACACAGGAGGAGGGACAACACATGACATTGCCTCTGGCCAAAATCTATTTCTCAGTGAAGTGTTCAGCAAAACAACCACCATCACCACCACAGAGCTATCTGGGTCGTCTCAGGAGATGATTACACTGATCAGCCTCGAAGTTAAAATCAAGAAAAAAATGTTTGGATCGATTCTTGCTAGCAACTCAAAAAAAGAGAATCATACTGCCCAATATGGTAAAAATGGAGCTCACTTTCAGTGGGAAAATGTGGATTTTATTTTCTTCAGTTACAGTGGTTAATCCTGTCAGCTCATTTTAATAATGCTTTTTATAAACCCACTCTGATCCAGATGTGGTGTGTTACTGTGTTCTTTTTGGGAATGCTGGGCATTTAATCCACATTTACAACACATTAATGATGCTCGCATTTAAAAAAAAAGGATCCAAAATCTATGGTCCAATGATTATTTCTAACATTTCCATCATCTTTTTTCAAAATCACCAAATTTGCTGTATCTCTGCAGGATAAGGCTTGTCTGCATACCAGGTTTGAAAAAAGATAAAAGATCCTGGCTTGACCTGAGGTTGACCTTTCTGTACACAAGCTCTGCTATTGTAGAGGAACCGAAAGCAGCAGCGCTTAGCAAAACCAAACCAAACAAGCCCCGAGAAGCAGGCGGCAGGGCTGGGGCGGCCACCCGGCAGAGAGGTGCAGCTCAGAACACCAGATCCTGCCTCGGTGCACCACCCGTGCCTGGTGAGAGCCAAATCACAGGGCAGACACCGGCGAGCATCTGTCAGCAGTGAACCCCAGTGGGCCACGTTCCTCCCCACCTTTGGAAAGCCTCATGTCTAAAAGCAGATCCAAACAACTGTGGTGTTTGCTCACATCTGAAGAAAAGTACTTTTTTTTTTTTTTTCTTTTTTTGAGTCCAGTTTGCTGTAAGCTGCCTTGGTTTCATCATCCTGAGCAAGGCACGTTCAAAGCAGGCTGCAACTGCTCAGGGATTGCTCAGAAATTTGGACTTGCAGTTACTTGCAAGCATTTGGATTATTACACATCCTTTAAATCGGAGACATTTTATACCCATGCAACTCCTGAGTACAGAAGCTGCATCAAATTTGTGATTCCCTGTAGATGGCTTTTAATGGGTCTTGTTATGTGATACGAAAATTTTTCACACAGACATGGGAATATTCTATTGGCTTCCTGGCCTAGTTCCCACATTTGAACTATTGCTGCTTTGACTTCACTGCAGGAAAGATCTCTGCTGTGCTCTGCACATCTCTGCTGCTTAGCAGAATGAATCGGGAAGTGGTATTTCCCTGAAGAGAAAATTTCTTCTAACTGAAAAACAAACCACTTTTTTAAGAGCTGCTTTGTCAAAAATTGGTCAGGTTTTTGCTGGAAAAAAATCTGAAAAGACAGTCTGTGCAAAAGCTTAGAGATGAGGGAGTCATAGCTTAGGTGGGTACTCTGCCATAAGGACAGCTTCAGTGCTGATCCTGAGATGAGATTCACCTCCCTTCTCCGGTGCTGTAAGCCTGCCAGCAGGGCTGGATGTTGTTCTCTAGGGTATGTGGGTCGGGCAGCGTTTCACTGCGGCACCCCCTGCACCTCAGTGAGAAGCCCCAGAGTGTGTCTTTCTCCAGGGCGCCCAGGACCACCCTTGCCCACAAGTAGCCAGACAATCTCACTGATTTCAATGCAATTGCTCACATGAGTGATGTGATCGGGATCAGGCTGGAGAAGTCCCATTCCTACTGCTGGCTATACAAAGATACAGTTTTCCTTACCATATTCAGTGCTTCCTTTCTCAGTGCTGGCCCACCCCTGGCCTCCCAAGGTACCTACAGATCACAGATGAAGAGGCTGAGAGGAACAACCCAGCCCTCACAGGGCTCATGAGAGATGCAACTCAGCTTGTCCTCCAGAGGAAAAGGGTGGTCTTAATGTATCAGAAGTAGTGCAGCCACCTGAGCCACTGAAATATTAACATACTGCACCAATTTATGTGCTTCCTGGATGGACTATATTTTACTTTTATCAGCCATCTGTTTTTCAGACTTGACACTGGTGGTTTCAGTTCTGCTGCTAAAATGCACCTTGCACTCAAGAAAATATTTCCTGTTCTGGTTCCTTCATGGTGGCTTACAGAAACTGCAAGCTATCAGACAGCTATGAAGACTTGTGACCATGTCCTCCTGCAGCTGCTCAGCAGCAGAAAAACAGATGCAGCTGGCTACTGTTGCTGAAAGGAAGCACACAGTGAAACCACCGCCTGCCTGGTCCCTCTGCTGAAAGGGCGCCCAGACAAGATTCCGGTCTATATGGAGGAGGGAGTGAGACCTGTCTCTGTGAGACTTAGATAAAACCACCTCCCTTACCCTCGGGGTTGCTCACCTGCACCCTCCCTCCAAGCAGACCCACCCTCCCACATCCAGCAGCTGGGTCAGCAGGAACATGTCTGCCAGGACATGTGTGCCCAGGCACAGCTGGACCTGGGATACCTCTGGTGCCTTGGCCCTGGCATGTGCCCTCGCTGCACCCTGACCTAGAAGCTCCCCCCATGGGGCCACCCTGCACCAGGACACCCATTCTGGTGCCCTCCTCTGCTTCCCAGGACCCCCTGAGCACACCCAGCTTCTCCCAAGGCAGGGTGGCAGTGCTCAGGAAGCAATGGAGCATCCTGCAGGAGGAAGGTGTTTGGATAAATACAGGCAGAAGCCTGTTGAAAGCACAGGTTCATTTCCCTTCACCTAAGTAAATAAATCAAGCTGATTTAAGCACTAGCAGACTTTAAATTGCCCTGTCATTAGACTGTCTCATTGTGATCACTCTCTATATAAACCATGGGTCATTTCACACTTGCATCGTGTTTAATTCTTACTAATATTGAGATGATGTGTAAGATTTCATAGATCAGTACAGAAACAAGGTGTTGCTCATAAAGCACTGATTACAAACCAGGGAAGCAGAAGCCTAAGAAGTCAGTGCACTTGGCAAAAGGGCCACCAGTGGGTATGTTGTGAATTAAATACCATTGGAAATACACTGCTGCAATACCAGTGGAAGCAAAGATAATCAGACCAACACTTTAGGTGCTTTATTAAGACCAAATGAATAATGTAGAAATGACCATCAATAATTTAACCAGCAATTCCCTGAAACACTGGGGGATTTAAATTATTAAACAAATACTCTTTGACTGATTTATAGAACTGGATATATAACATGAAAAATTATTGCTTAAACAATTTGAGTGTCAAACTGTGGATATTATTTGACCACCATTAAACGGTACACAAATGTGACACTTGTTTCTTGGACATATTTATGCCCAGCGCTGAAGCTCTTCTGCCATGGGCATGTTCACGGCTGTCAAACACATGCCTGCTCTGCACACCCCAGTACGTGTGCATGTCATCCCTGCATGGCACACTGTCTCCAGCTGCCATAGACACTGAAAGTTGTCGAATCAGTGTAAATGGTGCTGATACTCACACTTCTCTTTCCCTCCATATTATATTGATCCATGCCTATGCTAATCTTGCTGTTAGCTGGTTGACACCTGTAAGAGGTGTGAACAGAGCTGTGTGGCCATCCCACTGTGTGTTTATCCTGAATAAGGCATTGGGGTTTCACTGTCGCTGTCTGCTCCAACACTTCTGGAAAGGCAGGGTCCTGACTGCAGGCAGGTACTACCAGGTTGCTCAATAGCATACTGGATTACCATCTTCTCTTACCAACATCGTTCCTGAAGCATTGGGCATCTAATTGCAACTAGAAGACTGAATAAATTCTTCTTTGAAGTCTCTGCAATTACTCTGTCTGGACTGTAGCGTATAGCTATTTTTTAATTTTGTCATGCACAGGCTGCTTGCATTTGATACAGAAAAAGAGGAAGAGGAAGAAGATAGGAGGAAAAATGGCATGGTAATGTCACTGGAGCACAAACTAAGATTTTGGATATGTGAAGAATATCCAGTGTGGTGAAGCACTCATTCCTTCATATGACTTTCAGATGTTTTTCCAATACAAACACTGACAGTCATAACAAACCAACAATAATCAGTCAAGGTAGCCAAGCCATTTCCTCCTTACTCATTTGTAAAGTGTGACACAGCTGTTTACGCAGCACTCAAAAACATACATAGCAAGAACACATTGAAAAGGCAGCGATTTCATGGCATTTATTTGGTTTGCTCTTCAACAGACAGCGTTCTTTATAAAACAGCAAACTGAGCAACACGGGTATCTACAAATTGTAACAGACTCTTGCAAAAGAACTGAAGCTTTATCTTAATGAACATCTGCAATTATAAAGGTTGTGAGAAAGCTGCAAAATAAACCACAACACTGGAAGACATGGTTCTGCACATGTAAATGAGGGGAGCTGACAAAAAACTCTTTATATGGGGCCCAGAAAGCACTGAAAACTGAAAAACAGAGTTGTATGTTCTTCGTGTATCCAAGCAATTTCCCAGAAGGGTTTCAAGTTTTACAGTTAGCTTTTGTACTGGAAAGAAAAGAAAGACAGTAACCTTTAGAGTGAGTGACAACTCTGTGAAAACATAATACTGTGAGAAAACATATTATATTACATATTGCATCATGAGGTGGTTTAATTAATTAGACAATATTAGTTTCTGTTGACATAAAGTATTCTTACTTTACCAAATCAAATCATAGGCAGTTTCACAATCAGAACAACATGTTTTTCGCCAGAAGAAAAAATAGGTAATTGTGTTTTAACATTGGGGCCCCAGTTCTCAGGTTGTATTAACCTGCATTCTATGAGAGATTCATGGAATGGATTTTACCTTGGACCTCCACCAGCCAGGACTTCCTCAGCATCCAGAGAATTATGGTTTCTTCACGTTACAAGAAAAAACAAGCTGTGTCAGGGCTGTGAATTGGGTACTCCATCTTCATCAGCATAATTTGTTGGATAAATAATGTGGTCTGGCAGCTAGGGAAAGGCCTGGGAGACATCTCCTGGGTTATGTGCCCATTTTTGCTGCCAGCATACTTTACGAACACTCAGCAATCCCATAACCTTCCTGTGCCTTTGCCTTCTGCTTTATGAATAAGGCAGATAATAACTTCAGCTTTGTAAGGAGTTTTGAGAGCGATGGGTAAAAGTTGTTACCTTCATCCTATACATTATCATTGTTATTACTAAAAAAATATATGGTTACAATATATGCAGGAGGGAAACTTCCTAAACATAAAATTGAGTAGATGAAGTGTTCTGGATCACATGCCAGAGGAGGTTTTCCACAGTAACAGTTCAATTGACATAAAATCATAGGAGAATAGAGCTAGAAAGGACTCCAGCTACATTCCCACACTATAAAGCCATATGAAGCCAATCACAGCATCCCAGACAGTATTTGTACAGGGACAGGGACACAGGGATAGGGAAGACATGGTAGCTACAATGATCCTAAGCGATCTATTCAGATGCTAACTACCTCTGCAGTTAGAAAGGTTTTCCTCCTAACTGTGCTGACCTTTAGTTAACTTAATTATATCATATCCCACTCTTGCTGAATTTGACAACGATTTATTCCTGTCTTTAATTCCAGGTATGACTAGTATGTCACTTTTCAGTCCTCTTTTTTTGAGTCAGACTAAATCCAGTTCCTCACAACCTGCGTTTTCTCGTGCTGTCATCTCTGCGCTTGTTTGCACTTTCCTTGATCTGTTTACAACTTTTAAGTGCTGAGCCGAAGCGTAGCAAATTCACACCAGTCGAGAAGCCTCACCCAAGCAAATACAGCAGTTACCTCCCATGACTTTCACATGATGGTCCTGCTGACATAACACTTGCCATTTTTGCAACAGTCTGGCACTGTTAGCTCCACTACCACCCTGAGGTCCTGTAGCAGGACCACTGCCTACCCATTCTGCATTTTACACTGACCTCCGCTTCATAGATAGAGTGTATCACATCTGTCTTTGTTAAATGTCATTTGCTCATTTTCAGTTCTTTTCCCAGTCTAGAAACTCTGTTTTTCTTATCCTGTCCTCCAAAAGCCAGGAAATCTTCTTTGGCCAGTTTTGTAGGTGTCCCATTTATTCCCTCACCAAAATTGTAACTGAAAGTATTGTATATAGAGAGTACTTGAGTACAGATCACTGTATGCATCAACAGAACAAATTATTGATGGCACCTTTCTGAACACAACATTTTGGCTAATTATGAGTCAAACATAATGCACATCATATGTCCTTAATTTGCTCATCATGAGGAAGAAAGTTATATTGGCATGAAATGAAGAACACAGAATAATAGTCCTTTAAATGAACACCTATTACCATGTTGAAAATAAGGACCATTTTACTGTATTCTCATCATATTTTAACCTTAAGGAAAGGCAGCAATAAACAGAGCTGAAGTAATCTATTACTGCTTGTATACTTAATCACAATGCTCTCATACTGCAGCTAGTACTTCCATAGCCACTGAATTTTTGTGAATTCACATTTCATTTTTGTGAATGTGTTCCAATGAATTTTAAATATAACTTGCCCCTGGATTTGGGCTGGCCCCTGTTCATGGTTAGCTGTGTCTTTAATGTCCTTTGGTCTCTCCTGTGGTGTTTAGGTGTCAGGGCTCCTGTCTGCACCCCCTTATAGTCTAACCTTGTAGCTCATTCCTCAGTCTCAGGGCTACAGCCTCTCCCCTGCTGATGTATTTGCCTCAGAGGCTCAGCCTGGCACAGCTGCCTTGCAAGATGTCCCTTCACGAGCTGTGGCCACATTGACCCCAAAACAAGCTTTTCATAATAGCATCCTCAATTTCTATAGAGGTTACTGCAGCAAACAGCCCACACTCCTGGAGGAAGGGAAGGCTCCTCTCGTTCTATATCCCAACAAGGGTGGTCGTTGGGTGCCTCGTTCATCCAGGGTCTGTGTGCCAGTGCTGGGCAGAGAGCAAAATGCCTTCCACATCCGCACCCACCAAGTGGGGCTCAGGTTTATCTGTCTCTGTGTAAGCACAAACAGCACGGTAACTCTGCATCTTCAGCAGCAGCAGGTGAAGCTTCACATTGTCAGAAAAGGGAGACCAAGTTAAACTCCCCAGTCCAGTCCCATTTCCAAAAGCTGTGGATGCATTATTGCTCCCACTAGGTGCACATTACATTACAGAGCCACGGTCATACAGTGTGGCAGTGTTGGAGCAGGAGACAGTTGCTGGCACTGAGGTGCACACTCTGCCAACTAACCTGGTCCATCCTCACAAGTGCAAGAATTACGTGTTAGTACAAACAGAGGAATTTCCACTGGTGACAAGGCACATGCAGAGAAAGGCAGTTTGTTGGTACAGTCCTTTCCCCCTTGTAGTGCAAACGATGTTTGTGTCTCCATCCAGCTGCCCCAAAATCCAGCTAAAACCATTCGCTTGCCTTTCTCCTTTTGACATTAAGTGTGTAAAATATCTAAATGGAAGAATCTGACTCATGTTTTGCACTGATATAACAACTGATGGAGGCACTGGAGAGTCAGGGCCTCCTCCAAAAATGTACCATCTGACAACAGTGCTGATGTTACAGCCTCAGTGTGGTAGGTACAGAGCAGCTTACAACATGCAAAGTGCAATCATCACATTTCCATGCTGAGCAGCTCGCACTAGGCAAGCAAACGTTCAGCTCCCCCAGTCTTCTCCTGGTAACAAAGGAGGCAAGACACACCTAGGGAAAACAACAGAGCAAGCTGGTTTCAGATACCACATTAAGACTAAATGCCACTCTGTCTCATCTGAAAACCTTCTGAACACTGCAGCTGAGTTAACAATGTCTTTTCAGATCAGCTTATTCTTTTGCAGGCTGTTGCCCAAGCCAGCACCAGCCCATGGAACCTGGTTTCTGCAGGTTGTTTGCTCTTAGATACAAGGCAAACTGCATCTGCCTCTGTGTCTGCATGCAAAGTGAGCACCCTACAGCAGACATGCTGGAGACTCCCCTTGGAAAGACAGCTTTGGGACAGAGGAGTGGCTGCTTTTCACAGTTGTCATGTGGAACTACTGAAATCCTTGTGTGGTGGAGCCTCCCCACACCGCAGGGGTCTCTTACGCTCACGCTGTACATTAATGCAAAGTCTGCTTTCAAAGGCCCCATCTGCTCTGTGGGCTCTTTACCTTGGATGCTGCTATAGATCAAAGATCTCCCAGCGACCAGGGAAACAGCAAAACAGTGTTTTCAAGTGGTTTGCTAGTTGTAAATGTGCAAAATTTGCCTTTAGTACAAGCATATCCCACATGCAAGCTAGCCAGCTGACTGGAGAAGTGCCAGTCGGTAGGTGCAAACATTTTGCCCTATGTGAAACTCACAATTAGGCTGCTCCGAAAACCTCTCTTGACCATGTTTTCTCCCCTAGCCCTATTGCTGCCAAGAGCACCTTGTGCATTTCCCTAGCTTTCAGCTGCCCCCCACATGGCACATGTAGTATACAACTAATTTCACTCACCAAGAGGCACCTACAAAAGCTGACAACTCAGTATAGTTGGACATAGTTTATGATAAGGATAACAAGCTTTTGGATTTGCTACTTGCCAGCCGGCTCCCCTTTTCCGATATTCTAGTTATAGCTGATTCATCAAGGTAGAGGAAAATAAAAGCACCTTGCCATCAATCACAGCTGGTGTATCACAGCCTTTTTAAGCCAATTTTGTTTGCCATTGGTGGAGAAGCCTGACTCTTTGAAAATCTTGAGATGTCTGGCAGACAGAGTGAGTAGATGATCTCCCAGGCTCCTTCCAGCCTCACAGTTCTCTGGTTCTATGAATAACAAAATAACTTCCTAAAGGCAGTTGTGCTGCATGCACTTACAGAGTACATTAACAGTGGTTAATTCATGAGATTGCCCATTAATAATAAAGCAGAACATCGTTATGGAGGGAATATTGTACCTATTACCAACAACTCTCCAAAGATCCATGGGGTACAGGATTCTACTTCTCTTAATGTATAATATATAACTCTGTTATTTCTATAATATTACGCCACTAAAGAAGATCTCAGTTAACCAGCTTAGCTCATCTTTCATTTGCTGTGTAATTGTTGTAGTTTGTTTAGAGAGAATTACTTATCTCCCCTTGCCGCCTCCATAAAACAAAGACAAACTCTTTTCTCTTTATTCTTTTTCCCAAGGGGACACCATTTGCATTGCACCTGATATATTATCCAATATCCAGATGAAAGGCTGAACTTGAGCAACACATCACCACAGATCATGTTCCTGAATGCTTGTACATGTCCATACTGAAATGTGTAGTTTAAGTTGCTTTGTATTAACACACTGCACTGTTTCCTCTCTCCCATGAGAGAGTTAGCAATGTTTAGGTAGGCAAACCAGAGCCATTGCCCTTTCTAGCTGCTCACACTTGAAAAGGTGGTAGCACTCAAAGATGATGTAAGGTAAAAATAGGAAATTCAGAAAGTTAAAGTCTCTTTTGCTTTAACTCTGCACAGACTTTTTTTGATTTGAGGAAGGCAGAGGTATATGAGATGGGAGAATAATCTGGTTGGTGCTGTACAGTACAATCTCATTCTGATTGGGATACCTGGGAATGCAAGACGGCTATGTTGCCATGCAAAGAACAGTGGCAACTCTTAGTTTACAACACTTAAGTGACATGAATAGGATAGACACCTGTCTGGAGTAGGAACCTGATAATTTGCTTCCCTGATAAAGGAGGATTCCTCTAAACCACTGATATGCTCTGACATGGTGTCAGATTATATCAGGGCATTTTCCATAAACCAGTTCTGTGTATGTGTGAGATGCTGTCCGTGACAGGCTCACAACTGAACTAGATAAATATTTAAATTATTAAGTTATTTAATTTAGGGCTTGTTCACAAATATCAATTTAAATTCTCTTGGTTTTCCCCAAATAATCCAGTGTGTCTTCTTCTCTTCCCCGTGACTAATTGTCCGCAGCCTAAATGTACAGAGAAGGCCTATATTCTGTGCACTTACCCACAGGGGCGTTATGAATGAAGAAAGGTGTCCTGTTTGGTTTTCACCAATGTTGCTCAACACAAAGGTAGTGTACCCTTTAAAATTATAGCTATGCTGTTATTTGAAAAGTACATAGTATTTGAACATAAAAAATGTATTATCTTTCAACTAGGAGCTGATCTTGATCTCCCCTTCAGGCAGTGGAAAAACTTCTGTTAGTGTAAGTGGGTCAGAATCAATTAGTTTGGGAGAAATGTGGACTTTTCTCCATCTCTGATTTTTGTCTGCATGGCAGGGCTCCCCTTTTCTCCTGACTTCTGCTTAAGATAATGAGGAGTTCCTCTGAGCTTCAGTCAGCAAGATTTTAAACATCCCTCCTAACTGAGACATGACTATTGGTTTCAAATTCCCCCAAGAAAACTGGGGTGGGGGGAAATATCTGAACAAAATCTTCCATGGCATATTCCATGGCATATTTAAAATAACCACAGATCATGAATTAGAAGCAGATGTTGACAATCCTCAAACCAATCAGACATTTTACAATGGACTCTAAGTGTCACAATAACTGGACAGGTCAAGAATCAACTGTTGTGGAGAAGTCTGCATACAGTTAAAATAGCATGTAATGCTAACAGTTCACAAGAGATTATTTCTTATTATTTATTACTTATTTTCTGAGATTATTTAGCTCTGCCCTTGAAGCAATGAACCCAGTCCAGTCACAGCCAGCAACTGGATGGTGTACACTGTAACAGCTTGCTTTATGAATTTGCAGGTGGGGATGCTCAGTGAGCTCTGTCCTGCAAATGTGGAGGTGCTAATGCAGAAAGGGGATGGATCAGGGCCTGAGGCTCACTGCTGCTGCAAAACTTGCCATGGACATTTTTTGAAATCCCACTTACTGCCCATTTCTGCAGCATGCAGACTTGCTGTACTGATTCCCTCGTGCCTTTCAAGGGACAAAACAGGTGCCAGTTTAATGCCACCATGGGAGGCAAGCTGCCAAAGTGCCAGGCCAGCACTCCCCGAGAAGCACACTGCAAGCATAATTTCAAGTCAGATCTAAATGTGAAGTGATCAATCTGCTAAACAAGGATACACAAACCAGACCCAAAATAGTGCTGAGGAGCTTCAGTGTTGTATACACTGGGTTCAGGTGCCTATCTACAAGAAAACACTTTGTAAAAAAACCCGTCTAACCTGCTAAGGCACTTGAAATACCAAAAGAACTGACAGTTCCTGGCAAAAACATCCTTAGGCAACAGTAGCTGTGCTATCTTGCACGCCCAATAGCACCACTCTTTTGGCTGGTGTGACTATCTAGGTACCTATCTCCTTGCCTGTGGCTCTTTAGGTTTCAGAAATTAAGTGCCCCTGTGCCTAAATGCCCTGAAGCACATGATTTTTTATGCATACCAGAACACATCTAGCCAAACTGAGAGGCTACATCTATCCTAGCAAAGCAAATGGTTTTTCTAGCCCCCAGGGCAGCTAGCATGGCATAGCATGCACTTACACAGCTTCAGCATGCTTGCCTCCAAGGACAAATGGCTGCGTTCAAGCTGTTCCCTGGGAAAGTGGCTGGCATGAGCTAACCCTGAGCTGCTCCTGTCCCTTGCCCACTGCAGCCTGGGCTCTCAAGGGCCAGAACCCTGCCAGGGCCCTGCTAATGGCTCAACATTACGGACAGTTGCAAGCTGCTGCTCAGGTCTGTGTCAGGCCCTGTTTAGTTAGAACAGACCCCCTGTCCTGACCAACTCATCCATTAAGATACTCCTGGCTTCACTCCAGACTGTGCATTGGGGCATTTGCCTGGGAGCACCCTATAGACATGTGGAGAAGTATAATTTCATTTTAGATCCTATTTCCCTGATTTCACATGCAAACAGAAAAAAATTGTCAGATTGCAGATAGAAACTGGAGATTCATGTGTCGATTTTTGCGGTGCAGATGGAAGTACATGGAGGACAGCACTTAATGACAGGTAAACTGTCCCAGCAGTTCCCTGCTCAGCTTCCCGTGGCTGCCTGCCAAGGCTGCCACTGTTGCTCAATGGCAATTTAATCTGTTAAATTTTGTTCTGATTTTGGTTTTATCCATTCATAGACAGATTAGAACTACAGGAATATGCTGAAATGGGTCATGCTCATCCCCCTACAGGACAGAGCAAGAGTCCTTTGTCTCAAAGCTGTTGCAAACGACTAACTCCTCCAGAAGGCAACTCTGTATCCTAAGCTCAGGAAAGAGAAGTAAGAAACTGGATCCTGTCTAGAAAGGATTTTGGTTTCCTGATGTGCTCCAAGGATGGAGGGACTGCTCTGGAAGTCCTTGCCCTTCACATCATGCCTGGGAAGGCCACTGAGCGCTGTGAACCGTGCAGAGATCAGCCATTCCCTGGACTGCTCGAATGGCAAACTGCTCGAGGGTCCAGCCTGAGGTGTAGGCAGGGCTGCATAATACCGCCTTTCAGTGCTGCTGTGTTTCACACTGTTCTGCATAGTGGTTATGGCAGAGAAAACTTCCCAGAGCTCCTTCAGCCACAGACTGGATTAACGAATAATCTTGGTCTGGGCAGAGAGATGGAAATCCACTCTTGTGAGCTCTGCTCTCCATCATTTGAGCTGAGGAGCCACAACAGTGACATTTCAGCTGGGAAGGGTTGAGGGAGGCGTGCAAGGGTAAGAAAACAATGGGGTGGGAACAAGGAGGAGGGAAAGTAACTTCCTTATGATTAGGAATGATTGGTGATGAGGTGGGAAGTGGGCTTGAAGATGGCTTCCTTTGTGTGAGCAGGGCATTCAAGAGAGAGGAAAGAAAGAAGCCAAAGCCAAGCAGGCTTGCACACTTGTGAAGAACAATCCTCTTTATGTGAATATTGCTCTACTATTTAATGTCTTGTTCTGCAGTTAGAGCAGGCCACCCTTGGCCTTTTGCTGTTGAAGTCTCACTCCTGGCTTGCAGCAAGAGTAGAGAGGCAATCTAGCCCTTCCTAAAGGTTGCACTTGATCACCTGACTGAAAGAGAGGGAGAGAGCAAAAAAAAAAAAAAAAAAGTATCTCAGAAGGACAGAATGAGAAAGGGAGGTTGTCAGACAAATGGCAGGCATGAACCAAAGCTTATGTGTCTGTGTTTTAAGATCCTGGATAGGAGATAAAGTCAAAAGGCAGATGGAAAGGAGAGGTGTTTGAGAATGCTTGAAGTGGAAAAAAAACCCTGCCCTGCCAAAGGAGGAAAGCAGAAGAGGCAGAAGTGAAAAGAGGAACTAGAAACTGGAGAGGGAACAAATATGAGTGATGCACCTAGAAAATCCATAGCACTCCTGCCAGGTGCTCAACAGGGTGAGACTATCAGCAAGAGAGTATGGGGCTGAGGATGAAGGACGAAAACCAGTGAGGGGTGAGCACAGCAAAACAGTTGAGCACGGAGGTCCTGGGGGCAGAAGATAGGCTAGTGCCCTCCTACACAGAAAAAGCTGCACTGACGGGTGCCGAGGCAAAACATGCTCGTGCATGCATGCCTGTGTATCAGGCTCGAGCTTCAGTAGGCACCCCTCTGTGCCAACAACATTTATTCCTTGTTTTGAGATAAAGTGAGTTGGGCAAGGTTGGCGTGGGTGATCTCCTTATAAGGGCCCGGGAAGGAGCTCTGCTGGCAGCCGGGGCAGCGGGGCGGCCCATGGCGCAGGTGCCACCTCTGCCGGGCACGGCACAGGCGTGGCTGCTGCTTCTCCCTGGGCTTAGCAGTGAAGCAGGGAAAGACAACCAAGTCTGAGGCCAAAACTGAAAGGAGCATAGGTTGCCAAACTGAGTGCCGAAGTTGTCAGGGAAAAAAAATTGTCAGCAGTTCTTAAATATCTTTCATAAACACAATGCCACTTGGACTGCGTCGCTGAAAGCATGTGTGTGTGTTGCAGCCATTAGCTCACGTATTTGCCTTTCAGAGATTCAGGGAGATGTGCTCTACATGGGCCTGAACTTGAAAGACGGTAAGTGCTCTCATTCCATGGTTGGCAGCTCCAGCAGGTATCACATCCTCCGCAGCATCAGGTCGCTGCCAAGGACTGGCCTCACCAGGGTGGGAGCCACACATTTCGAGAGGAATGAATGACACTTTCCCAACACCTGTGCCTATGTGGCCTATACGTGATGTGAAGTCATCAAGAGCATTCATGATTCACCATTTTGTTACAAAGAGCCCCAGATCACAAAACAGGGCCCCAAAATTTTAGGTGAAGTAGGCGTGGAGTGATCTGGCATTTCTAGAATATTGCCTGCCTCCATTCTCTTGCATACTGAGTGCCTCACTCCCCGAGAACTTACATACCCTCTAGATGAATAGGTAGCAATACAGGCTCTGCTCTGAGATAGCCATTGGAACACGTAGTCACCAGACATAAAATCTGAGCTACTCTAAAAATGACTCCCCTTTGTCAGCTAGCTCTACACTTCACTAATGTGTCACATTATATATTAAAATGGATGTGGTTAAGAGGGTTAATGGGAGTGATCTTCTCTCTTCCATCCTTCTGGACATTTCACATGTACAGTCAGATTACCCCAGTTTGCCAGTCACCAAGTCCTCTGCACCGTGTGCTGCTGCGCCTCATTTCCCCTTGCCTTGGCCACAGCCACACAGTCTAATTCAGTCACATCGTGTCAGTGCTAGCACAGGTCAGACGAGGTCCTGAGGTCCCGGTGGCTCCACACAGCTCAGCAATCCAGGGTGTGTTTCAGGGAGGCAGTGCCACCCTGGCATGCCAGGAGCCTTGCCGCGGTGGGAGATCTGAGAGCGTTGCCTAAGAGCTGTAAGTTCTTCTGGTGAACTAAGGCTTTTCCTGGAGGTCTTTATTGCACAACCCACAGCGATTAAGGCTTCCATGTTCTCAAAAGGAAATGAATATTTTGCAGGCTACGTAAGGAGGAATTTGGGAACTTAGGAGGCTAGGAGGGAAAGAATACACAAGCATGTAATTGGGTGAAAGATGAAACACTTGAAAAATTGCTTCAAATGTTGGAGAATGACAGAGGTGAAATCATTCCATTTAACAGCAAATTCACTGAAAGATGTGGTAGCAGAAAGAAACAATTTGCAAATTTTAGCTAGGTTCACCAATTCCCTTCATTTAGAATATAGAAGTGATTACACAAAAAGTTAAAGTGTTTTGAAGATTTTGATTTGCCATGATTCATTCTGAAAAAGTCAAGTGCTGATTTTTCTTATCATGGAAGCTTTGTTTTTCCTCTTTTATTTGGTAAAGAACCTTTTAAAATAGACCTAGCACTAAGAAAAAGATCAAAGAATATATATGTCTTGAAACAAAATGAAACTTTTGAGGTGAAAAGAAACAAAGCATTTTGTGGAGATTATTTTTTCAGGAAAAATGAAAATTCCATTTCAGCTTAACCTACCTTACACCTATTCCTCTCCATTTATCGGTGTAGTCATCAAAGCAAAAATTCATAATACACGTAGCCATAATGAGTTATAGTGAGCTACAACTCCTTCTCAGGTTTAGCCTTTATAAAAGATGGATCTGTTGCATGAAACCCAGTTACTGCTGTGAAGTGTCCTCAGGACCGAGGTATTTAGCATACCTTACTATCCTTGGTAGCTCTAGTGCACATTGTTGTGCCAATAAAGATATTAAAAACAAAGAGAAGGCAACTTGGCCAATTATTTGATAACCAAAACTACTTGCTAAGATTTGAGTTCAATAGTGGGGTGTGGGAAAGCTTCCCATAATGTTAATGTTTTAAAAAATGTTTATCTCATTTTTCATGTTTTTAACAAACTATACTTGAAATATAGCTTAATTTCATAAGAGTTTGAGAACATATGCAATACTTGCAATCTTTCAACAGGTTTTTTCTCATGTGTCACATTAAAAACATAAACTGAAAATCCTATTCATCATCCTTTTGCACACTTTGTAAAAGATATACTGGTATACTCCCAGTGGAATATAGGAATACAACACATGTAATTCAGACTGTGTAATTTCTGACTGTGCTGCAGAGGTAGTTTAGGCACAGAAACAGCTCCTTTCTTAAAATAGTCCATAACATGTTGGCTAGAATGTCCAAGGAGGAGGAGCTCAAGCATTTGCTTCAACTTCTTGGGCAACCTAGTCTAGTGGAATGTGTCCTGACCCATGGCAGGGGGCTTGGAACTAGATGATCTATAAGGTCCCTTCTAACCCAAACCATTCTATGATTCTAGGATTTTTCATAATAAGTACCATTGTACTGCTCAAAGTTTAATGAGCTTTAATAGTATCACATGAAGGGAGTATGTTTCCTCCCTCCACGCAGACTGCCTTGTCAATCTGTACTGAAGTGTCCTATTCTTCTTTCAGTGAACTAAGGCTTTGGTGAAGGTTGGCTTCAGTGGTGAATTTTAGGAATGACAAAAAAAAAAAAAAGCAAGCACATTTTTATGCTGCTGAACACACTGGGAAAACTTTGCTAAAACATCTCCTGTGACAATACTTCTGTAGCTGCACATGACAACCTTATTGAAGTATGTTTTATTTATTAACTCCTATTTTAAAATAAAGGAGATTTGGGACCAATACATATATTTAATAAGAGATAGCAGGAGGGAGTACTTGGTCTTAGATAGGCTCATATTGCTTTTTTATTTTGGTTATATGGTAGATAGTGTACTCATGGGGGCAATATATGTAATACAATAATGAGTACACTGAAACTGCTTCTAAATTAATATCAAATTCATCAGAAATATTATTCAGAGAGAACAGAGGCAGTACACTGAAAAGAGAAGAAATCTTCAAAGAGAAATAGGAATTCAAGCCAGGTGAGGCATCTGAAAGATTGCAGACAGTTAATTTCAAGGCGAGAAACTAGAAATTTATATAAATAGCTGCCTGTTGACTTTTCTCACGATGGAAGTCATACCTAAGAAATGAAAGGGCAACCGATTTTAAATGCAGGGATGGGAAATTGTCTCATTTTCTTAGTGTTATCATGTGAAACTCGCAGCTGGAAAATAATATTGCAGTCAAGAGCTATCAGGAATCTGGTATTTCTTATTTATCTAGGAAAAGACATATGAAGAGAGGCAAACTACTGAGCTTCATGGTACAAATCATCAGCTAAGATAACAATATGTAGGCAGATTTTTCATTTACAAGGTTTCTTGTTTCTTCCTTTGCAGTACATACCCCTAGCCTCTCTCAGAGAGGCAGGATGTTAGACACAAAAGGACATCCGACTGACTCCGTGTCGGTTCCTGTTGCCCTCCCCCTGGAAAAAGCCAGTGGATACAGAGCACTTTTGAGTGGGAAAAAGAGCCAAGATAACTTAGAAAATATTGGCCTGCTGTGCATGTGAGATATAAATATTCCCTTGTCATGGCTGGAGGTTTGGGAGGCCTCAGACTGACTGGAGACACCGTGTTGTCACATGCCAGCTCATTGGAAAACAGCTGGGAAGTCACCACAGAACAAATTACTATTCACGAGGCAAAACCCTAAAACAAAGCCTGTCCTTCAATTCCTGGTGGCCCAGTAGGATGCAGCACAGTTTAGAACGCTGGGGCATCAGCTACACAGACAGAGGACCTCGGTGGCATGTCGCCAAGAGCCCGATGGCTGTGTCTCATTTGGATGTGCAGGACTGGATTTTAAGCAGAGTTCAGTGCACACAGCTAAAGCCCTGCCAGTAAACACAGCGCTTCTTCAAACTCTTAGAGAGAAAGGGTGTGCATGGTTGTTTGAGAAGCAGGGGGACAAGATGTACCAAAGGAGAGATGGGCACAGCACTTGGTCTCTGAAACCATGGCCAACTTTACTTCTGACACGATGCATGGTGGTTTCAAATGGTTAGGTGATTATATTCCTTGGGCTTGCTCAGACCTGTGATAGGAAATGCCTGCTCACAAATATATCAGTATTTCCAAAAAGCCTTGTACAGACAGCAGTCTTCACACATAACCATCACCAACCAGGCAGCTGTACAAATTCAGCTTGGCAAAGTCTGGGCTGCAGCACCATGACTTAATCAATTCTACTTCAGCGTTTATCTCACCTCCTTCCAGGGCCTTCCCAAGATGTGGAACCCTCTTTCTTTCCTAGGATAGGAATGCTCTAACCAAAACATGCTCTGAGCTGCCCATCCACTCCTGCAACTGGACAACAGGGATTAGGCATATTCAACCAGTCACGTCTGCCAAGCCAATACATCCTATGACCTCTGGTTGTTGATTTGGAGCCATTTGGGCTTTCTTTCTGCAGGGTACCGGAGCCTTCCTAGCCAGGGGCTAACATGTCAGTGAAGCAACATAAATGAGACATCAGGCATGCTGTTTCTACTGGCAGCTCACCTCACATGCAAGGCTTAATGAAGATGGCAACAAGCATAGTAAGGCTTGTAGCAGGAATCTGGCTTACAGAAATCAGAGGGTAAGTCCCTGCTTGAGCATGCCTGGTTCTGCACATCGACTGAACCAGAGAGGTCCCTTCAGCAGACAACTACGAGTGCAGGCTCAGTGTTATCCCTGAGGGAGCACAGAGAACCCTGGGCGATGGCTGGCCCGGCCCTCAGGCAGGAAGATGTGGTGGATGCTAGGGAAGAAATTGCCAGACACCCGTAGAAGGATTAAAAAGGCATAACAAAAAGGGTTACACAGGGCCTTACGTATGTTGTCTAGATTACCTTGGATCATCTGGTCAAAGATACTCCTAAGTCAAGAGGAAGAATTTCCATACCAGCTACAGGGGGATAGAAGAAGGAGTTAGCATGCATATTGCTGCAAAGGAGGATTCAATGGTTATCAACAAATAAACACACCGGGGACATTTAGGCAAAGACATCTTAGGGTCAGATATACTAGTGGAGGACCTTGGAGCAGGGGTGGTTTTCATCTTAAATGCGTAGTCGGGAAGACTAGATACTGAAAAGATTGATGCTCTTGCAGTGGGTGATTTAAGGAAGAAGGTGCTGGCTGTCTGACAGTGTCAGCTACTGGAGCGGGGTCCTGAAGTGTGACAATTTCCAGTGCTTGCCTTGAGGCCTCATACAGCGTACACTTTTTGGACCTTATTTCTTATGCACTGTCAAAAGATGAAGGAACATGTTGGAAGTGACCATCCCTTGCCTACCTGCACTCTTGGTCTTGCCCGTAGCCCTGGTGAGCTCAGAGGGACTCATGTTCGGTTATGTTCCTCACCGAGATGACACACCACACTGTTTGGGGAGCAGCAGCCTCTGGGCTAATTGTGGCCTCTGGCATGTCCTCTCCTTATTTGCCTGTACAAATAAATAGGTCTGCAAAGAACTTGAACGGCTGAAAAACTCATCTTAGATGAAAGATACAAACCCATTTCATCCTCAGTCCTGAGGTTACAGACTGAGTTAATATAGATACACAACCAATTAAGCTGGTAGGATCGGTGTTGCTGCTAATATTTGGAATGTCACAGAGCAATTCTTCTCACATGAACATCAAAATGCTGACAGATGTAGCATGCTGGCTAAAATCTGATGCTTAATGTAACTGCATGATTCTACCAGAAACTCGCTCAGGGATCATATTATCCTTTCTCTGCCTCCGAAGCTCAATGCTGTTGTGGGATAGTTATTGGTCTGTTGCTCCAGTTCAGACACTTTCTGACCTACAGCAACTGATGTTTTATTTCATGCAAATTTCCAACATGAAGCGATATGGTAATTTGCTACTGCTGGTTATGAATCTTAAAAACCCACACACACATAAGAGTTATCATTGCCTTGATTCTCCTAGTTTCTCATTGCCATTGGTTGTTGATACTGTCTCTGTTTGAAAACAAGATGAGATTTTATTGGCTGAACTTAATTTGTAACCTAGCTACACTCATCTTAAACTTGCTTGACTTCCTTCACGGCAGTCACTTACCATTACTGTCACATGCATCTACTTCTTTCCTAAATGGGTTCACTTGCAAGATTTTATGGAGATTTTTTACCTACATAATTTAGAACTCTTGAAAAATAAAAAAGGTACAGGCTAAAAAAAGAACATGGAAAGCTCAGGGAACATTTGAATGCACGGAAGGCACTGGGGGAGTCTCCAAAATGCTATGGGAGTGCTATGCTTAATGCAAAGTCTTAATAAGGGCCTAAGCTGCATGGGAGTGGAGGGGAATCTCGGTTGGCTGGAAGACTATGGCAGCAGCCTGTGGAAGCAAAGCTGCAGTGCAGAAAGCCCTAGAAACCCAGGAAAATATTCTGAGAAAGCACTTAGAGAGAGCAGAGCTTCCAAAGGAGGATGGAAAAGGACAACAAGGAGATGCCATCTCTTCTTCAGTGACACAGATGCAAGTAATACCTTGGGTGTCTCCCTGAGTATCATCCTCTGTGGTCCTTAGCTGCTCTCAGAACTCTTCTCTGAGCCCCCTTCACTGCTTCAACATCACTTTGGGTGTATGGCTATCCAAACACTCCAAGAAGAGATGCATGTGTTCCAAATACAGACAGAGGCACAGTCTGCCTTGTGATGACAGATGACAGTTTGGCACCTCCACCCATGACCTCCTCCAACCCTCAAAGATTAGATAGGGTGGGCATGGTCTTCCCCTCCAAATGGCTGAGAGGGAACCATGTGCTAGAAGAGGACAGGGAGGCCTCACTCACCAGGGAGGTTGCAGATTTTGCATACCGCCATGGCCTTTGACATTGACTACAGAACTCATGAGTCCTCTTGCCTTATACCTGATTATCAACCACATTTTCCAACTCCTTTTTCCAGTGTTTCCTTTCCTGTCCCATAAGCCTGGTTTGCATTTGTGCCCAGGAGTATGATCTTATAGCTGGCTTTTCTGAGCCACGGAGCCCTCCAGAGCACTGTGTATCAGCAGCTCATCCCTCTTCCACTCCTCAGTCTTCACGTCAATAGCAAATTCTGTTTGCAGTGGTATTATTTTTTCAAGTTATTAATCATGTTACAAAATGCCACAGGCTGCAGTGGAAGTAAATTTAACTGGTAAATGCTCACATGGAATTACATTTGTGACATAATAAGTAGAGTATTTAATGTATTTAATGTATTAATGTGCTATTGATGCTTAAATAAAAATATCATAGAACCAAATTAAATTTTCTTTTTATGTCAAAGCTTCTACTAAAAGCACTGAACATACAATCTCAAAAAATACAGCAGCCTACCTTGGGAAAATTCTTTTGCCAGAACTCTGTGTATCTTGGCTTAAATTGCCATCTTTCTTAATTTTTTGTAAATGGAAACCTATACCAACTTTATTTTTCCTAAGATCAGGATGAATCCTAGACTTACTTTGTTCTTTTGTCCTTTTAAGTATTAGCTTGAAAATATCTGCCTCAGTTCTCATGGAAATTTTCTAGGGCTCCAGAAAGTATTATAAATGAGCAGTGTTGATCCACAAGATTTTTTTTTAATGTTCAGATGTCAATCATCTTGATTTAATGATATACTAATTACTTTCTAATAGCTTCATTTTTGTATCATCCTGTAGTATCATTGCAATGAAAAGTTTCATTGTTATGAATATTTAAAAAAAATAACATACTGACCAGCTGTGATATTCTATCATTATTATTGCCAGTTCCTCTCTTCAAACCACAGTTTTATGAGTTAGTTTTGTTCCTGAATATCTGCTGCTACCTGCATTAGATTCTCTCTTGTGTGCTTTACCTTCCTTTATTAGTGTTTCAGAGCATCTGGCTTCCTCTTTGCTTTCATTGTTATCAAATTTCTGTGGTTTTTTTTTTATTTTGTATTTTCATTTTATTTTGGGGTTTGTTTGGGGCTTTTTTGTCTTGCACTTTACTCTGGTAAAGCTGTTTTTTAATCAATGTAAATTTCTGTTCTGATTATAGGTTGCCATTTTTAAGCTATATGTATTTGTAAATAAATCTCGGTTGTTACTCACTTTATATTTTATATTTTTGTTCTAATTGATTTGACTTACAAGTATTTTCAAGTATGAGAAATAGTTCCTTGAAAAGGTCATATATATATTTTTTAATGTATACAAAACATACCAAACACATACAATTTTGTTTACTCATAAAATGACAAAATCATGTGTCCTGATCACTTTTTTCCTAAGCAAATATTAACTTGTAATTCTTTAATTTTACAGGGGTTTTTGTTTTTTGTTTTTAATCTGATAATATGAGATGCAGAATTCCCTGGGTTGGATATAATATGTTTTGAGGCATTCTTAGAATTCCAAGAACACTGAAACACTGACAGCATGAGACCACCAAAAAGTCAACAAGGGTTCACTGATCTTTACAACACAGGCTGGAATTTTCCTTGTTAGGTGGAATTTGATCAATTCCCGAAAATATCCTGTCTGGAAAAGCTACTAGTCATATATTTAAAGTGTAGCACTTGCTGAAGAACTGTACAGAATGAGACTGAATTCAAGGGTATTTTAAAATGACTCCCTGGTACCTCTAGCACCTGTCTGAAAAGAAAGTCACAAAAATACAGAAAGAGCAATTGCTGTTAGAAGATATGATCCAAATGTTTAAAATTAATCACGCTTAACATCACTGCTATGCTGCAGAGGGTGTGTTCAGACAATACCTTGTTATACACTGGAGTACAATATCCATGGGCCATTAAGAAGTCAAATATAGCTATATGTCACAGGCTTCACATCTGAGAGCTTGCAGATGAAATGCTTGTGGTCAGCTCTCCGCAGCCTTGATCTACCAACATACCTGGGGATGTTCAGAAATGAGAGCAAGTAAATGATCCCACTCATAGGGCTACAGCTGTGTTTAAAGACCTTACTGACTTAGGGCTACAAGAGCAGAGTAACTCTACAAGTACTGACCATCCAAATTTCCATCATTAAAACCCATCATCACTCTTTTTGAAACAATGGCTGTCAGAGCCCATCAGTGTCCTGGCTAGCACATCTACAACTGCTTAGAACTCTTGCATTGAAACAGTTACTTGCTGAAATTGTGCCTTTGCTGAAATAAAAAATTGTGGCAGAGGTGACGCAGCATCAGCTGCATCAAGCAGTGCTCCTTGGCTCCTGGCATGAGTTTCTAGATCAGAAGAATGGCAGAGAGAGAGCATATACAAGCCCTGCCACAGAATCAGACAGGCTGATGTTCAGAACTTTTGTTTCACCTGGGGAGGGAAAAGCCAGCCTCCTGCTGTGAGTGTTTTACTGCCTGGAGCAGCACTCCTCTTTCTAGCCCAATGGATATTTAATTACTTACACAGTGTGAATCAACAGCAGCAGGAGAAAATGTCTCCTAAATAAGTTCCCAGTATGAACCAGATGGAGCAAAGATTTGAACCTGTCCCCAGGTGTCCTGGTGATTAAGTGTCATATTATACTTGTGTCAGGAGGGATCAGACGTAGGTTTTGCCTCCCATTTCCTGCTAAGGAAGGAAAAATATTAAAAGGTGTGTTAAGATTACACATGCAGCCCCATTGTTGCAGTGTTATAGGGCAGGACTGGGGGGGGGGGGGGGGGGGGAAAGGCTCATATTTCTATGTGTGCCTGACCTCTTGAAGAATGTGGAAGAGCAAAGTGGAGGAGAGCTGCCTGCAAAGCAGAAGCAGATGTACTCCTGACCAGAATAACAAAACCATGAGTTTGCAACCAACCATGAGAAGTGAGAGCATGTGTAATACTCCTGTGCTTTGAGGGAAGGGGCGGAGGGGCTGAAACCCCAAAGCCACTTCTCCAGAGGAACTAGATCCTTGGTCAAAGTGAGGGAGGGGGGGAAAGAAGTAGCAGTATTTTTCCTCTTCTTTTCCTTGGCTTGTTCAGATTGAAGAAAAAAATCAAAACCTGTGGAAGTAGTGGTGAGATGCTTCTGTTCCTGCTGGACCTGCTTGGACTCAGAAAGCAAAGTGAAAGCACAGCCCACCTAATCCATGAAGTGTGAAGTTTAATTGAATGAAGGGCCAAGGCCAGCCTCCCACCCGGCTGCCGTGCAGCATCGGTGCCTCCCTTACAGCTAGAACTGCTATAATAAGCCCTAAAAGCCCTGCCTTTTTGAAGGATGCTCTACACTCAAGACTTCAGACTAATTCGAGGAATGTTCAGCAAAGGCAATTAATTAGCTGCAAAAACATGAGGTGCAAACATGTGATGAGCCACGCTGGTTATGCAGAAGAGAGCAAAACCCTCAATAACATTTAAAAGCAAGCCTAAGTTTTGAGGGTTTTCCCTTTGCAAAATGCAGACAGTAAAGACTGTCAATACAAGAATTAACCAATATATAGAGTTGATTAAGGAGGGACAAAAGTAAAAAACTGGTTTGCACTGCCCTAGCAGTACCTAGCAGTTCTGCTGGGTGCCCCGAGGTAGCATTGCTTTGCTCATAAGCCAGCTCGCCCCCTTTGAGCAGGGTTGATCTCCTGAAACATGCACCAGGGAACATCTAATGGGCAAGGTGCTACCAGCTCAGGAATGCCACGCTCCTGCTGCTTTGTTTTCCCAGTTGTCAGCTCTGTTTATAAATTGTCCACTTATAGCAAATCCCGCACCTGCTATGGACACCTCAAACTGTCAAGTGCTTGAATGTATCTCAAGGAGCCATTCCATGCTTTAGCCCGTTATGCTCAACTCTTTGATTAAAGCAGCTTTCCAGGATTTCTGAGAGCAAGTTTAGGCTGTTGTGAACAAACAAGACAAACCACTAGAACTGGATTTGGTTAGACCTAAGATGTACAGTATTCCCTTTCAAAATAAAATAGTAGATGCTTTGACCCTTGAACATACCTCCCTCTGTAAGTATAGCACATTTTCCTTTTACACAGCACTTACAAGATGAATTTAGACTGGTAATTCAGAAAAATAATAATAAAAAAAAACAACTAGAAAGTCCCACTGAAACTTCTACTGTTTAGTTCAACTGATTTGCAATTTTGATATTACTGGAATATGGTGATTATTCATTCATAACTCCCAGGTGGAAAATGCCAGATGCTTGAATTTGTTCAAACTCGTTCATCTCTTCCTTTAAGCAACCTCCCTCACATTAAAGGTGCTCAAACAGCAAGGAGCAAACACCCAGTTACAAGCAACAGAAAACACAAAAGGGTTGTAACAGCCCTGTTGCTCAGCTGGCCCAAACACAGTCAAACACAGCCCAAAACACCAGCCGGCTGCGAGCATAACCCAGCTCTTGCTGCCAAAGCAAAGCAACCCCCAGAAAAGCTCTAGCTGCCAGTCTGTGATGGCAGAGAACCCAGAGCTGCTAATAACCAACTGAGGGGGCAGCTAGGCTGGTGCATCTTCAGCCAAAGGAGGACTTTTGGGAGGCTGCACAATGCAAGGGCCTCCTGAGTTTTGGAATTCACTCCTCCTCCCCTGTAGCCAGAAATAGCTCCAGATTCTTGACCTTCAGGCATAGTATAATCAGCTCATCTATTAGTCTAGGCTTCTGGGGAGGTTTCAGGCATAAAAGGGGTGACTGGGCTCACAGAGTAATGACTTTTTTGGGTGTGATTTCACTGGGGTTAGTGATTTGCTTCTGCATTTCTTGCATTTTATGGCATGTAAATGGAATAACTTGAGGCTGCCAGACTATGACATGGATTTTCCTCATGTGGCCAAGACAGAACTGATACAGAGGTGAATGAAATGTGGCCTCAAATGCCTTGAATGTTATAGATTTCTGATTCTCTCTGGACTGTTCAACTCTTTTGCTCCAGTGCAAAATTGGCCCAAAATGCTACTGAATAAAAATTCTCAAACAATAGTAGCCTTTTACCCAGGTCAAGCTGATTGCACAAACTCACCAGTGACCCTGGCCTACAAGCCTGTGGTGCTGCTTTGCAGCTGGACCATACTAATGCAAGAAAGGTCTTCACACCAGGACAAGGTGGTCCTGGTGGTCTCTCTTCAGGGAAACTGACACCCAGTGATGCTGAAAAGCAACAGTCTAGAAACACTTCATTGATCTGTGAAGCTCATTGCCCCAAGAGGACTCCAAATGGATTAGCTTTTGTACTGCTCCTGCAGACTTCTCGTTGTACTTGACATTCACGGATGACAGCAGAGAAATCTTCATATTGCAAGGCATTATCCAACCTTTCCTGGGGTTAAGGAAAAAAGACCCCAAAACAATTGTCCAAACGATTTCTCAGGAGCACCTGACAAGATCTAGTAAAAGAGAAACAGTCCACCAGCGAGACACCATAGCCATGTGCCCACTCCCAAATGCCTCCCAAGTGCTCCTGACTTGCTGAAGGGTAAGCACAGGGGCATCGAACGCTGCCGAAGCGAAGCAGCAAGTCCTCATCAGTGTTTGGTTGGCCCAGAGACAGTGACTGTCCAAATTGTCAGGTGGAGGCAGAGATTTAGCGGGACAGGGCTTGGTGCAGTGTGGATGCAATAGGCTAGCCACAGCAACCCAGACCGATTGCACCTCGGGGGAGCAGCGGCAGCACCCTGGGCCCTTTGCAAGGAAAGGCAGGGAGCCAGGAGCTGCCTCCTGGCTGTGCACATCTACCATCAAACCCCTGCCTGCAGCCTCAGGCTCAGGCACGTACCTCAGAGGGGGCTCTGGATTCCTTCCAAAATATTGGTAAAATTATTTGAAATCCATTGGTGTAGACTATGTTATGTTATTACCGGCTTGTTCTTCCCCTCTAAAAACAAATGGACTTTGATATAATATGGGGACATTATGCAAAGAAAACAATATTTATCAGGTTTCCCAGATATTACTTAAAACATTGAAATACCGTTGTTTTAAGAATATGACCCAGACCTTAACGCACAGTTTTGAAATATGCTTCTTGCCACTGTATTTACTATTCAGAAGAGATCTAAAAATAAATTCAGAGATTAGAAATATGCTTTAGACCTCTTATGCTCTATAATTGACCCATGTCTAGTTTTGTCCCATTTAATCTGAAAAAACTTTAAGTTGAACACTGTCTCCAATTTTAATGTTACTCATTTTTGCAATTATATTTTCAAACCAAGATATTGTAAGAATACAATACAAGGCATTGTAAGGATATGAGCTCACTGGTAGGCCAGTCTTTTACACCACAGATCTGCTTTTCAGGCTTCAAAAATCATTTCTAAGCACTTAAGAGTTCTGAAAATACATCACTTTTCCTGAGCACAGATTAATAGGCAAAAGAGATTATGCAGATCTAAATTCACCTTCTGCAACCAAATAGAGGAAAAGGGAACCTCTGAAGCCCAACAACAGCTAAGAATAATTGTCAGTAAAGAGATGGAGTCACATGGATAGGAAGCAATACTTGTGTTGCAGCTTTAAGCAACTTTCAACCTGAAATAGGAAGCCAGAAAATTTTCACTTCATCAGCAACATGTATGTTTACTACCGTACTAACAGTACCCCTATGCCTGTGGATCATTTCAGATGAACAGTTTTATTTTAGCACCAGTGATTAAAATTCCTTTCTCAATAAAATCCTGAAATAGTCAATATAAACATATGATGGTGTTAAATCCTAGTCATCAGTCAAGTAATTCAGAAAATGCCCATTGAGGTGTACTGATACAGGTAAAAATGTTTACAACAGTTTAGAAACCACAACTAAATCTATTTTCAAATTAAGTTAGTTTTCAAATGCACATTAGCATTTGCTCCCAGATCTTCAGGACAGCTCAAAAAGTTATGTGTCAGGGTTTTTTTTGGAATGTGGCCATCAGCTCCACTGTAGGAGTGGTTAGATGTTGAGTGACCACTTCTGGAAGTGCTTTCCAGTCATATCTGAGGGCTAAGTGTGGGAGAGCATGACCTACTTTAAAAATCTGCTCCCCTGCATGGGGAGAACAGAAAATATTGTGACTGGCAATGAATGCATGTAAGCATCAACCAATACCTCTTTACACAGAGTACTGTAAACACTTGCTGCTCTGGAAGTAACTTTGTTGGAATGGGTTCATAATGGACATATGTTGGGGGAATCATTATATCTACCTGGATATTGATGAATCATGTCCAACAGGCATCCAGTGACAGAGAACAGGTAACTGTTGCAGACTTGAGGACATTCACATTTTTAAAGAAAACCTCTTCCAGTGTGTTTAGAAATTTGACACAACACAGTTGTACTTGTCATAGTGCACTGACATGACAGATACCTGCATGCATGCCACACAGCTTGTGCGGGCATGTAGTCCTTAACAGCAGTACGTGCATCTTGACACGTTACTTTTTTAGGATCTCAGCTGAGAATACAACCTGTGGGTCACTGAATCAACACTGCACAAAAGATATTTTCCTGTATTTTTAACACCAGTTTTTCTCACAAACATAGCAGTAGTGCTAAGTGCACGTTTCATTTCCATATTCCATATTTTTGTATGTGCATCTCAACAGATGACATCATGTATCACCTATGTATGCTGACTTGCAGTGGCTCACTGACCTCTAATACTTCTTCAGTGCCAGCTGCAAGGAATTTGCTGATGAATACCTGGGCCCTAAGATGCACCTTCAGTCAGTAGAGATGTTTCTGTGTAATTGGTCATACTCTGTTGCCAACTGTGTTTCAGATCACGCTTTGGAATAGATAGCTCCGCTCCTCAAATCTCCCCTGGATTTTGCCTGACACATTTTTATGGGCAAGAATTAATATACTCATTACAATAAACTTTGGCATCCTTTTCTTTTACTACAACCTAGTTCCATGCTGTGTGGTATTTCTTCCTCCAGTCTATATGGGAATGCTGCATCTAATAATATAAACTTCCTTAACTTCAACTTTCCTTGAAAGACCCAAGTCATCCATACAAAACAAGATAGCCAAACTATAAGTGATGTGCAACATACCTCAAAATGCTGCACAAAGGGTTCCCATGCAATTAAATGCCTCTTTCTTCAAGAAACAGGAGAATTAGCAGTGCAGTATACGTACAAGACTGAAGTCTTCAGCAGCTTCCTTTCATTGCAGTGATCAGCTTGAAGACTGAAAGAAATACCACAAGAACATCACCAGAACTAGCTCTGGTCTCACAGTCTGAAATCAGGGGATGGCTCGTGAGGTCCTTTGTAAGAGGCTAAATCCTGCCATGTTAATTCACCTTCTACACAGGCCGGTGGTGGGATGCAGCTCAAGAAACCTGAGCTTTCTTCACAGCTAATTTGGCCAGGAGTTGTCTGGTCACTCACACAAAGCCTTTACCTTCTCAGAGTTCAGTTTCACCACTTCTGAAAAAGGGCTAGCGATGTTTCCTTGTGGTGCTTGAAGATCAGCTGCTGAGAAGACGTATTTTACTATTGTTTAGGTAAAAACACGTACAACTTTGTGGGAGCTCTGCACAAATAAAAAGAAGATGAGTACTTTCCCTGAAGTGCCCATCACATGACAGGAATCTCCCTGAGGTACAGAAACACTGTTGTCTCCCTATGACAGGTGGGGAACCGATCACAAGCTACCACTGCTGCTTTGCATCCACATTTACCTCTCACTGCTTCCACACAGATGCACAAACCTGAACCTCTCTGGACACCTCACCTCACAGCAGCGCTCAATTAGAAAGCCACATTGCTTCACAGCTGAGGTCTTGATTGAGGTCTGAATGGTTCTAGCCACAGGCTGAGGTGACAAGTGCTGGCATTAGGGTCCCACCCCAAAGAGAACATTCTGTTTACTATGCAAAATGGTGCAGTTCAGAGGGATCCACCAGCTGTGGCCGGTGTGCAGAAGTAGGACATGGAAAATGGGAGGTCAGGTTATCAATGTGAATCAGACAGCAAGAGGACTTGAGCTGAAGTCTCTCATGTAAGCAGCCTACATCGAGGCTATTGCATCTTGGCAGAGGGATGACATTTGAAAAACAGAGAAAGACAAGGCAAAAGGAAGTGGCTGGTTTAGATGCCTTCAGATAAGGAGTTCCAGATGGAAGACACTAGTTCCCAGCAGACAACTTATGCTGGAAGCAACACTCCTCAGGTTTTCTCCTTACAGACTCACAAATACAGCATGCTGACCTTCATGGGTTTAATTTTGAGTGACTGCCTGTCCCTTGGGAAGAGCATGGGCTGACTCTGGAGCAGTGAGTACGCTAACATTATTCATACATTGAGACTACTTACTACAACACCTCTGAGCTGCTTGCAAGCCTAGCCTCTGGTTAGTTTGGATACATTTTACCATGGCCCTGAACAGCACTTACCTCGATTTCCTGGGGCACCTAAGCAACATACCCTGCAGAAGTCTATGCAAATGGAAGAGATAAAAAGAAAAAAAAAATTCCCCCAAATTCTTCAGCTTTCTGGCTATTGACAAGTAGCTAGAAGGCCCTCTTCTAGGAGCAAAGTACTACAGTTAAGTCTTCCACATAGCTTTAAAAATGCTGTAGTTATAAAATTGCTCCTAGTGAGTCCTAGTTACTTGTGGGAAAAGGAAAACACTGTTATGTCCCACAGCATGGTAAGCAAAACATATTTCATTTTAGAGTAGACTACTATAAAAGCAAATACTAAAAATTGCTATATGAAAACCTCAAGGTATTCACCAAAACATTTTCTGATTTTTTTTTAATAAAAATGGTTGTGTTTTTCTTCCTTTTATATATATAAAGGACACTTGTTTCCCAGGATGCCTTCCTGGGGGTAAGTCTTCAGGATGGGGATAGAATTAAAATTAGGCTTATTTATTTATTTATTTATTCTGGCTAAATGCATGACTGGCACTTGGTTGGATTGTTTCCTCTTATAGTAAGTAATCAACATTTTTCTTTCTCATACAGCATTTCAATCTTCATTTAACAGTATTAACAATTGTAAGCACACCCTGAAATAAAGACACTGAAGTGCAAGATACCTCCTGGTCTGCTTTTAATTCCAATTAAATGTCTAGTAGAAACTCTCCTGGAAGGAAACATAACGTCAAGCAAACTATTTTAATGTTGTAAGGACAAACTCTCAGGCAAAGCTAAACACAGCTCACTGTAAATTACAGGGCAGTCTTTCCCAGAGTATGAAAGGATATAACCAGACTAAACTGACTTTCTCCACTCTCACAAATGAGGGAAAACACATGCCAGAGAGATCATTTTTTTGGCAGACATTTGTTTAATTCTGAAATAAAGACTCAAGGTAATGTTATTATGATTACAGTTATGGATATTCTCACTAGTACTGCTCAGTTTTATGCCCATCTTTGCAGACACATCCCAGACGTGCAAGCATAGAAGATGGCAAGCTCCCTTATAAAAAGTTCTGCCATAAAAGACCAGAAAATACGTAAAAATGGGCGAGTGAGGAAAAGTCCTCTTGTAATTTGTGTAACAGTAGGCAGGGGTGTGACAGACCTGTAGCCTGACTGAGATCAAAGCTAGGAGAGAGAGCAGACCCTGCAGGGCCATTACTCTGTGTCTTAGATAAACAGCTACTTCTGTGTCCTGATGTCCAGGCCCAAGAAGATATTCCTTTTAAGATCACAAGGAAAACAGAAGAAATTAATAGAGCCTGGCAGTTTTCGAAGGAGAAATGCCTTGATTACATGGAGACGGACAGATTGCCTGCCTGTGGAAAGCTAACTCTGCTAGCTAGGGGTGATGCCACCTCCTGAAGAGCTTTCCCATTTGGTATTCATGTACAAGATAGCTAAGCAAAGTGAAATCCATTTTATTTCATTAATAGAAGTCATTACTAAAATGAAACTGATTTCCTGGATTCTTCTAAATAAAGCTACCAAAAATAGTCTCATACCACTGCCAAAAATTTAATGCAGTGCAAATTCCCATGGAAAGCCTCAGCGTGTGGTATTTTCTGCAGCTGGTACATAATCACTGCTCAAAGGAAATGCCATGTACCTCACCTGGAGTCCAGGAGCCACTACCATCATCCATAAAAAAGAGGCTGTGTAGCACACTATTCCTTTCTTCATATGGGTGTTGAAAGGACTTATATAATGAGGCATTTGAGGCAATGTTGTACTACTAAGGTCATTAAATGGATCACATAGAAAGCACATGACTCTGATTTAAAAAATTAATAGTTGGCAATGACTCTATATCAAGACTAATAATGTTAACAGGAATATGTACAGAAACCTGGAGTCTGAGGGCCAAATCTTACAAGTTGCTGAGGGTCTCATCTTGCTCAGAGTATTAAGTGTTGTTTAGTCTCTGTAACTAGCCCCAGTGACTCAATGGAATAACTCACATTACCAGGTCAGAAAGACTGATATTGATTCTCCTTAGTCCTCCACTAGGAATAAAGAAAAAAGAAAAAAGGAAAAAAACATTCATGGTTTCTAATGTATTTTTAACTGATCCTTAGTTTACAGTTATGGGACACTACGTCTTCAGCTGAGAACATCTATTCCCATTTGAGTTTCAGCATAAGTCATCTTGGGGTGCTCTGTATGAACCCAGATGGCTCTTAAGAGCTGTTTTTAAAATCAGGACTCGTGGCTAAGATTGTATATTCTAATGTCTCTGGTAACTGCAGCAGTTTGTCAGTGTGACAGGCAGTGCTATTAGCATTTATTTTCAGCGTCTTTTATGAGTTTTGTGTGAAGCTCTGATCTGTGTGATCCTTTAAAACAGGACAGGATCAATATTGTTTCCATCGTGATTTGTTTCCTTTTGTGTGCAAGAAACTCTCATCTTTAAAAGTATTTCCCTGCAACACAACACTGTTCATCCTGACAGTGAGCAGGAAACACTGTGGAAATTTGGCATGGTTAAAGTCAAAATAATGTTAGTTATGTATTGGAAAATTAGCTGGACCAATGCTTTTCAACCTCTTTCTGTTTGGAAGCCCCAAAAATCTGCAAGCAGGTGCAAACCACAAAAAGTTACTTGCTAATGCACTTGTGTTTGTGTTGTCTTTCACAAATCCTTTAGAAGAGTAACCGCTAAGCTACGACACTGGTAAAAATGTTCCTTCTTCAGAAGCTGGGAAATGCCACAGTTTTTTATGATGTCTTGTGCTAAGAACCTCAGTTACTGGAATTTTAACTACTGAAAAGTTATTTCTGTCAGCAATAGCATACTCAAGCACCCTTCCTGTTTCAACTGTGGCAAAGAAAAGCCATATTGGTATCTTCGGACAGTTATTTGGATTTGTCTTGGATAATTGCTATACAGCTTTAATAATACTTAATTTTATATCTCCTGTCATCATGACCTGAGATGATCTATTTCTGACAGAGTCATTCTTAATTCTCAGTATCAGCTAGCATGGGTTCTGGTGTTCAATAGTTATATAGTGATCACCTTGCTAAATGTTGTTCCATAATTCAACTATACTTACTGAAAAATTTAGATCTTAGAATATTTATTTGTTCATTTTTAGTATATGAGGAGAAATAATGTTAACTTGTGTCCATTTCTTTTCCTCCCAACTTTATCTAGCAAAGACCCTATCTAGATTTTATCCCTCTACATATCTGAAAACCAAGATGTATGTTATCTCAGAGATACTCAACATAGATTATACTCAAAGAATTACCTATGTATAATTATTCCCTACTAAACGAAGAGCCTTGATCAGTTTACATCTCGGCTCCTTTGTATTTACAGGACTAGCCTTCCAGGACCATTATCTCATATTTTGGAGAGATTTTAGACTCCAATACTATTTCTTATTCAAGCACAGGGAGTATCTAAATTGTAGGCATTCTTTCTTTCATAAATATTCAGTAAAGATTTATTTCTTGCATACAAATACGCTGCTCCTCTGAGCTATGAGGCATCATGATTCCTTCCCAGGGTGAATCATAGAAAAAGATCCTTGCTAGACTGAATTTCGACAGAAAAGCCTCTAGCCTTCAACATTAGTAATCAGGCTTGGTTACTAAATATCTGGTTATCTTTGGTTAATAAGAACTTTTGAAATTACACTTGAATGTAATTTTTTCCCTTTCCCTGTATCTTCATGTTCCTAACATTTTTCATTAGCAGTTGTGTCAACACAGCTTAGAGAAATCAAAAGGAAACAAGCTGAAAGGCTTTTGGCATACAATGATTTTGTTGTATAAAGATACTTCTACAAACCATTAAAAAAATTTAAACACCTGGTGTGGATAAGATACATATTAATAATTTCTGATGGTCCAAAATCTGTGTCTATTAAAGGACCCATTGGGCTCTGTTTGGAAATAGAATTTGGTTATTTACTGTCAATTTCAATAGAAAACAGTGTTTCTTATTTAGCTTCTTTAGATGCCTTAAAATTGTCATTTTATTCTTTTAGTGTACAAGATATACAAGAAGCTTTCACCCTTAAAAATATTTTGCTGCAACACAATACTGTTCATGGAAGTGGGAGATTTGTGTGAAGAAAGGAGAACAAAGGAAACAAATTGGTATCACAGACTGGCAATTTAAAAAGAAATGTTACAATATGAATCCATTTTTATGCTCCATAACATAGCCCCAGGTTTGAATGTGACTACACAGACCATCCAGCTTTGTGCTGGAAGAAGGTTGTCTCAGAAACTGTCCCAGAATTTCTCCTTACAATACCAAGTATTTTTCTGCTTTTGACCGCATGCATAAGCATGTAGCTCGATAGCTTTACATTTATTACAGAAAGGTGCATTTTCACTTACGTTTACCGTGGAGTTTGGGTTTCTAACATAATTTTAGTAGGATGATAATTTGAAATAGATACCTACAAGGTAAAAGGGCAGTGGGCTGGGTTATTCATGGCAAAATAAAGTGTCCTCACGTAAGCCCAGTTTCTGAGATGATGGAGTTTGTTCTGACAAAGAACTGCTAGAAGGCATCTCTTGGCTCCTGATGTAGAGGCTTCAGTGTCACATGGAAATGATCTAGGATATGTACTGAGTGGATACGTGCAAAGTGAGTAATTATGAGATCTTTCTTCACATGGAAACAATCTCATTTAAAGAAGTTTAAATCTGCACTCTAGAGAAGTAACCAACCAACAAAACAGCTATTAGGCTTAATGAATCATCTGAAGATTTATGATATTGAAAGGCAGGTGATTTCTTAAAGGAATAAAAGATTAGAAAGATCATACATCTTAGGAGATAAATTGTGTTCAGAAAGTCAGTGAGAGAGAAAGCATTCCAAATTCTTTGGTCAATAGAGATCCTGATCTCAGAGTGCTGAACTGAAATTTATAAAAATGTGAAAGAAGTTGTTGTTTGATTTATGTATTTCTTGAGCTGCTTAATGTGCTATGTAAGTCAGCTGTTGTTTCCCTGGAGAGAAAGCAGCAAAATGAAGCACTCACTTGGTCAGACTCCTAGAAAGCCTGGGCTGCAGACACGAAGCATTGGTGTGGGTGCTCAGACCGCAGAGTCCTGTTAATCAGCTGGACAGCGAAGGACACTGGGGAAACTCAGCTCAACCACCCTGTGATGTGGAGAGAAAAAGATGTAGCTGAGGAAGCACAGACCACCCCAGTCCCTGTCTCAATTTGAGATTGAAAATGCTTTGGAGCAAGGAATACATCGCTGTTTCTGGTAGTATAACAGAATTCACATCTCAGTTGGAGCCCTTGAGCACCACAATAAAGCAAATAATGTCAGATCTTTCCCATAAACCTACTGAATCTCTGACTCTCTTTCAAGAAAGGCACCAATGTTATTAGTTCCTTGTGGGGTAACAAATATAAACTCTCCTGACTTTTTTTTTTTTCTCTAATTTTTTTAAACTTATTTTTTCAGTTAATGAAAATAAACTGCATTTTTATGGATTTATTTTATGCAAGTAAAGACAAAAAGGAGATGTTTTATTAAGAGTGAATTAGCCAGTCCTGTCCTTATCTCTGTTTTAAATGTACTTGGTCAGAAGGAGAAGCTATAAATAATGTAAACTTGCACTTTCTGCCTATAGGACAGAAAAAAACAACTGGCAGTCTAGTTGTAGTTGCCTAAGTGAGGACTGGCATGGAGCAGACTTGCTTAAAATTAATATTTTAAAATCATAGAATCAAAGAATACTTTAAGTTGGAAAAGACCTTTAAGATTCAGTCCAACTGTTAACCTGGCACTGACAAGTTTACTGCCAAACCATGGCCCTAAGCACCACATTTACATGTCTTTTAAATACCTCCAGGGATGGTGACTCAACCACTTCCCTGGGCAGCCTGTTCCAATGCTTGATCACCCTTTCGGTGAACAAATCTAATATCCAAACTAAACCTCCGCTGGTGTAACTGGAGGCCATTTCCTCTTGTCCTATCACTTCTTACTTGGGAGAAGAGACTACCTCCACCTCAGCACAACCTCCTGTCAGGTAGTTGTAAAGAGCAATAAGGTCCCCCCTCAGTCTCCTCTTCTCCACCCTAAACACCCCCAGTTCCCTCAGCTGCTTCTCGTAAGACTTGTGTTCCAGAGCCCTCACCAGCCTCGTTGCCTTCTCTGGACATGCTCCAGCACCTCAGTGTCCCTCTTGGAGTGAGGGGCCCAACACTGAACACAGGATTCGAGGGGCGGCACCACCATTGCAAGTACAGGGGGCAATCACGTCCCCAGTCCTGCTGGTCACATTGTTTCCCATACAGGCCAGGATGGTGTTGGCCTTCTTGGCCACCTGGGCACACTGCTGGCTCATATATGGCCAGCTGTTGACCAACACCACCCTCAGATCTTTTTCCACCAGACAGCTTCCCTAAGCCTGTAGTGTTGTGTGGGGCTGGTGTGACTCAGGTGCAGGATCCAGCACTGAGCCTGGTTGAACCTCACACAACTGGCCTGGGCCCATCGCTCCAGCCTGCCCAGACCCCTCTGCAGAGCCTCCTGCCCTCCCGCAGATCAACGCTCCTGCCCAGCTTAGTGTCATCTGCAAACTTACCCAGGGTGCACTCGATCCCCTCATCCAGGTTGTTGATAAATGTATTAAACAGAACTGGCCCCAGTAATGATCCCTGGTATATTTGATATCAAATATATTTGAATCAAAGTGGTATGATAGGATTAATCTAACTGAAGGCTGTCACAGATTCTCATGTGATGAATGTTATGCTAGTCTCCTCTAGCTCTTTAGTAATGAGCAAAACACTTGAAAAATAATCTACAGAGACTTTTATAACAGTTATTTTAAAAAACAAGCTCTTCTCCTATGAGATATGCATTTTAAGGGCTACTGACTAAGCCATACAAAGATCAAATTAATTGATTTCTAAAAATCAAGCTCCTTATGTAATTCTTCCGTATGGATTTAGGTGCATGAATTTAAACACATATTGGAAAAGTCTAAGACGTATGGCCTTTTCAGATATGGATCCAGTTGTGGTCAGGCAGTCATGTGCCTCAGTTACCCTCAGGAAACACTGCAGCAGCATATTTGACACTAAAGAAGGGCTCAAAAGGTCCAAAACTTACATGAGGAGGGAGGACAGACGTATAGGCCTTCACGCCTTGCTTCGTAATCTCATTCCCTGGGTCTGATCTAGTCGTAAAGCTACCATTAGTGCAGTGCCTGGATGTTCTGGAAACCATCGATAGAGTCACCAGTTTGACAGTCAGAAATGTTGTTATGGATGATAAGGGTTGAAAAATATGGCTGAATGTCTCCCACTCAGCATGTGAGAGTCAACAGCAGGCTCTCACCTGTGATTTACCTCTATTTGTATAGGGTACATGTTCTTTCAATTCTATTTTGTGCCTTGCAATTATTCTATTTATGTACAAAACCAGACTCCTCAAAACAACTTTTAAGGGGACTACAGGCTACTATTTTTACCTAATTAAAAGGATGACTCAAAAATAATTATCAGGATTTGTTCACTTCCTAGCAGTCATTTGTTCAGCTGTACCGACGCAGGATAAGCTCCTCATTTCATTTCTTTTTCAAGTTGTTGCCCTTGATCATGTTCACCAGCATCTCAATCATTGCCTTGAGGCCAGGGGTCCCTGCCAGTCCCAGGGATGGCCCCCAAAAATGTCCATCTTAATCTGTTATATAAGGTGAAGAAAAAAAAAAAGGGGGGGGGGGGGGGGGAGGGAGGGAGGGAGAGACATTTCGGGGAGGGGGGGGTGAGGAAATTACAGATTTGCAGTTTTGGTCTAATTTGTCTCCACACCATCCCTCATTCTTTGGAATATAACAGGGAATGAGCACTCCAGGAGCCAGTGGTCTGAAATCAGAGTTTCAAAGGCAGTTTTTCTCAAATCATAAATCCAAGAAATAGAAATAGTTGTCATCTGTTGGGTTCCTCTCACGAACATTTTCTAGCTGTTGTCTGACAAAGAGCTGTTAACTAAAAGGCATACATGACGCCTTTCTCAACTGATTTAAAACTTTCAATTTTTCTAATGGGTGGGGAATTGAAAATGACATTTTGAAAGCCAAAAACATGTCACTATTTTTCATCCTGTAAAGGCTGGAATGTTGCTTTTTGAAGTGTACAAAATAGGAACATATGGTGACATTTCAGCAACACGTCATTTCTATTAGTGGTCATGCAGCATTATTTTATCCAGGTTGCTTTTGAGGCACTTGATTTAGGTCCTGACAGCCCAGGATGTGTGTGAACATTTTTTTGTATTTTATAGCACAAAAATAATGTCAAAAAAATAGAAATCCAAGGCTGTCTCCACTTTGTGGGGCTGGGTAGCTTGCAGATCTTTTAAAAAAGCTGTGAATTATAATTTTCATTAATATAGAATTACTATTGTGGTTCTCAGAACATCAGTAGTCTCTAAATTAATGTAAAGTAGAGGACTGGTCTGAGGAAACACAAGTGTGTGGCTTATGTTTCCACAGCCAGTCACTGAGATTAGAGGAAGTTCCTGCCTGAGATACTTATACTATAAAATTTCCCTTTGTAAGAGCTAAATAGATCATTCTTGTCAAAGAAGCTGGTATTAAGTGAAAATCGCAAACATATAAGCCTTTCATGTTTTGACATCCTCAGTAGATTATGTTGTTTTTTCACATAATGAAACATTTATAATTAATCATAAGGATTGTGTATGGCATGTTTTGTAGTGCTTATAGCTTTTACTGCTGGTGCTTGTATAACAAAAGTTTCTGACAGCACTTACATTTTGAAAAGGCTTTCTGTGAGTTCTTGCCACAGTTTAAAAATAAAACATGATGATCAACCCTTCTACTAAATTCTGAAAGAGAGAATGTTTGATGCTCCTCTCATCAATCAAAGGAAAATAGTAAATATACAATAGGTAGGAATAAGATGCTTTTTTATATCTTCTTCATAACCTACCACTTTTACTAATGTTCAGATTTTCTCCCTGAAGCACAGGCAAACAACACCCTGAATTTAGTAAGCATATGTATGTGATCATAGCACATGGGTTCAAAACATGCAGAAACAATATATGTTCACTTATAAAAGAAAAGGCTCAGACCCTTGGTTTGCCCACTTTCTGTCTCCAGTCACATTCTTTTGCTTTTCTGTCTTGGCATTTTATCACCTCAAAGTGGCCTTTACCTATGCTGTGTTTTCTCATCTTTTTGTTTCTCCCCTAACTGTTGATTTGGTCTTGGGTGGCTTAGGGCATTGAAGGCACCGAGGTAATTTCTTGTCTAAGGACAGAATGAGATAAACTGCAGAACACAGCACAGGCACGTGATCCTACAGCCTCTGATTTGTAGGACCATCCCATCTTCTCTGTGGTCAGTGCACAATATCCTAGTAAGTGTGTACAATGCCCTTGCTACATACTTGCACCTACAGCAGCACATGAGTGTATAATCAAGCACATCTTGAATCAAACTTCCCAGTGTTCGGGTCGACAAGCCTGCAAGAACATAATCTGAAGTGAACTGATGGCTGGCTTTGTAATAGATGCATTCAAATGTGCTTCTGGATTATTTTTTTTTCATTGTATATATTGAAACGTAAATGCATAGGGTTTTACTTCATGTCAGCTAAAGGATTAATGATGCTTAATCATGCCTGTACATCAAGTAAATTAAAGTCCAGGAAAGCAAGTCCGCTCCCCTTGGCTCACAGCTGCTAGGAGCATGCTATGCACAGGTGCATCTGAAGTCCTCAGCAGGGCTTTCACAGAGCACTGAGATCACATGAGAGTGATGCATTTCCTGAGAGATTAAATAGTCTGTTGCACTGAAATTCCAGCTAACCAGAGAGCCGTCAAATCACGATAAAGAAATCCAGATATAACGTGCTCTGTAATCCTGCAGGACCTGATGATCTAAGTCTCACAGACAGTCTTAAAGGTTTTTCAGAGATGTGTTAAATTCTACACATGCTTATGTAGTAAGTACTTCCTAAGTAACTATGTTACGACAACTTCCATGGCCAGTCAAGTAACCTATCCATTGTTCCCCAAACAATGGGACATCAGGCATTCCAGCACAGCTATTACCATGAGCACCAGCTAATTCAGTTCATTCCAATAACATAAGGCAGTGATAAAATTTTTGTAAACTATCTTTAGTATTTCACAGGATACATCTTGGCCAAATGGAAGATTCTGAACTTTGTACTCAATTTTTGAGTCCAGGAAAGTATGTTTCACCTTGAACAATAACTTTAATATAAAAAAGACTTCTATTTAGATTAAACACTGCTGCCTCTGCCCAAGTCTACATCCACATGTTACTTTACATTTTAAAAGGAAATTTAACCTTCCTCTGCCTTTAATATAAGGGCCACAGCAATATGTTTTCACACTCATTCCAATGCAAATTTTATTCCAATCTTCATAATGAAGACAGGTATTCCCTAATCTGTCCTTCTGCCCCTAACAGTATCTGGTATATTACAGAGGAGCAGAGCTGAAGCCAGTGTGGTCTAACAATAGAGTTCAGACAAGGCACCACATGCTATACAGCAATGTGTTGTAAGAACAGTCTGATCTTATATAAATTGTAAATTCCTTTCCCTTAACATAAGGCTTTCCTGTGCATCAAACTGCCTTAAAAAGAAAGTGTTTTCAAGTGTTTCCTGGGGGGCAGGGAAAAGCCTGCCTTTGATGATTTTGTTTTTCTAGACATGAAGATGGTTATTCCCCCAATTTTCTGTTTGGAGTAATTAGTACAATGAGAAACAAGTTGAGAAGAGCTGCATTAAGCCTGAAATTTTCCCTGCTATGCCAAAAAGCCATACATGGTTTGGCAGAAACTGAACTACTTAAATTAGGCTCCAAACCTCTTTCTAATAGACATTTCATGGTTTAATAAAAGCACTATGTTTTGGGGACTGGAGCAACTATGAAGCTCCCTTGCCTAAGGAGTACATCGCAGGTTACATGACAATAGTACCAGTTTCAGAATACAGCGCTACTGCTGCAATCCTTTCCTGCCCTGAAAGTCTCTCTGCCTCTCATTTAGAAAGATGATCTCTTCTCATGATCATTTCCTAGCCTTAGGCTGTCAACTACATAGCAGTAGAGATGAGGATATGTAGGTCTTAAGAAATGGAAGAGTGGCATTCAGAAATCACACAGTAGTCTTTTTTTTAATTAGTACCATGATCTACCCCAGAGCTGAACTCAAAATTATTCTGACTAATCTAGTTATTCTAACCCAATCTAATCATCTGCAAAAGGACCTGTACCTTTTACTTTTTATTTTCAGAAATAGTCAGCCATCACTGACTTTTGTCTAACAGTTTACTTGATTGACTACCTCTGTATGAAGCTATAAAAGAAGAAAACACATAACAATTCAAATCCATGCATGGAATGTTTTTAGGGTTTTTTTCCCCTCTTCTTCTTATTCCAAGTGTTAGAGGGCATATTTCCATGTACTTTCTAAATGGGTCATTAAAATTACAGAGCTTTAAATAATAAGTTAAATAAAAAGAAAACTTACCACATTATTGTCAATAATAGTCCATTTTCATTTAGAGGAATATAATGCTAGAGTCATGTTTTGAACTTGATTTTTCTAAGTAAGTAGTCTTGAGTGATTCATGTGAGTGAAGGATACATTATTAACCCCCTTGATCATTTCTTACATACAGTGAAGAAAGTATTATATGTAGACACAGCTTCATTCTCATATTCAAAAGCATGTTTTGCCTTCATTTTACACTTTTGGGAGAGAGACAGCATCCAGCCGATGAGTGTTTGTACCAATCATATATATCTTAGTAGGTTTTAAAACTGGCTTAATTTTAAATAGTTTCTACCCAGAGCATGCATACCTTTAAACCAATTTAACCCTTGTTGAAATCAGTTCAGCTTGTCTAAACACAAGGTGATTCCGTCGCACATTACTTACAAGGTAATGATTGCTCTAAGGAACTCTGTAATGAATGTTCCCTTTCAGATCTTTGAATTTTTACTTCCAAAATGGCTTTGGTAGAACTGTTCTTATGTTACAGGTTGCTAAAATATGTGAATGTATTGTAGTTGAAACAATACTGAAATTTTGCATGGCTATTCTGCATTTACAAAATATGCGACTTCCAGAGCTAACTACATGCAGCACTGTATGCATATGATCATGATTCATCTTCTATGTCTTTCTCAGCTGCTAATTCCCTGCCAAGTTTCCCTGCTGGCAGTTTTGTACAGTATAAAGGTTTGAAATCAGTATGCAGTTGGCAATAATTACAGAAATAACTTAAAAGATCCCAGTGCGTTCTTTATTTTTAAAGTGTCTGGACAGTTTTCTTTCTCAAGTTAGTAGCACAAATCACCCCTTTTGTGTCTTGGGCTAGGCTTCTTTTAGTTGCTGTTTCACAACATCAGTTTCACAATGCTGAGGCAATAGACAGACTAGTCTGCCTTGGTGACAGGCATTGCTATCCATTTACATTTCCTTTTAAATGTTGCTGGAAAATTAGACAGGAGGGGGTTGTGCAAAAATACACTCTAATATTATTGTCATCAGATTAGGTATGAGGCTAATGCTTATCTTGGACTACAATTGCAAGGACTCAGTATGAGGCGTAGTTGATAAATCTTGATGTGACTTCAAACTTCTCAAGCTTTTTCTCAGCAGTTAGGTGGGATTGCTGTGTTTTGTCACCTTGTGGGAGGCAGATAGGACAGCTGCAGTGATGAACATGGGCTTAGGTGACTGGGACCATATCACTAAGTTGAAACCCCAAAGAAGGGGAGGTGCTGCTGGAAAACACATTGTCTCTGGCTGTTGTAACTGGCCTGCCAAGTGGCTGCCTTTGTCTTATGGCTTCCCAGATCTAAAGAAGGCACGCTGTGCTTTGCTGCCGGTGCCAGTGCCATAGGCCTGCAGTGGGGCATGCTTGTAGCTACCAGTACATTTATTACAAGGACCTGTCCGTCCTTTGCAGTGAGCTGTGCTGGCTTTCAGCATTGTGCTGCTGCCGTGGACAGAGGACTTCCTGACACCCCAAAAGCACGCAGGTATGGCGAATCCTTTGCTGTAAACATGAAACTGGACTGTTTTCTCGTGTCACAAATATGAATGGTGCTTTGGTGACAGTCATCTGTATTGCCTTCTTATGGTCTTTGATGTTCCATTCCCAGATAAATTCGTTCTTTAGTGCATCACGTCTTCAAGTCAGTTAAGACTTTAATCTACATTTAAATTCATATAGTCCTGGCCTTTATTTACGTATTTCAGATGTTAGGGAAGAAATGAAGTTTCTGATCTTGAAGGCTCTGCCACTGGGTTATTAAAACTCTGCACATATGATTCTTACGTGACTGGCAAGCAGACTATTTCTTATGTATGTTTACTGGTTATTACCATACCCATGGGTAGAAGGAGTTTTCTACTGTTCCCTGGTGAGGCCACACCTGGAGTGCTGTGTCCAGTTCTGGGCTCCCCAGTTCAAGAGGGACAGGGAACTACTGGAGAGGGTGCAGCAATGGCTGCAGAGATGGTGAGGGGGCTGGAGCATCTCCCTTCTGAGGAAAGGCTGAGGGACCTGGGCCTGCTTAACCTAGAGAAGACTTAAGAGGGGATCTTATCAATGCATACAAATGCCTTAAAAGTGCGTGTCAAGAGGACGGGGCCAGGTTTTTTTCAGCAGTGATAAGTGGCAGGACAAGGAGCAACAGCCACAAACTGCAACACAGGAAGTTCCATCTGAACAGGAGAGAAAACTTCTTCACTTTGAGGGTGACAGAGCACTGGCAGAGGCAGCCCAGAGAGGTTGTGGAACCTCCTTCTCTAGAGACATTCAAAACCTGCCTGGATGTGACTCCATTCAACCTGCTCTAGGTGAACCCACTTTAGCAGGGAGTTGGACTAGGTGTTCTCCAGAGGTCCCTTCTAACCCCAACCATTCTGTGATGCTGTGATTTTGTGAAGTTTAGAAGTGGTTTTAACAGAAATGATGGTGATGTCCCAGTGTCCTGCTGCTCTGTTGCAGGGCAGGCTGGGCTGTGTCCAGCCCTTTTACCAGTCTGTGCTGGTTCATTTCTCTTAACAGGGAAGGGACCTGGCTACTTAACACACTCCATGCCAGCACACTGTGCTCTTAGCTGCTTTCCAACCCTGCCCCTCACAATTTCCCTAGTGTGGCAGCCACAGACAACCATAGCAGATAGAGATGGTGTCAGCTTGTGGGGGGACAGTTCCTTCCTGGAAAACATGTCAAGGTGGGGTGGGTAAGTCTATGCAGAGGTCCAGAAAAATCACAGATGCTGCCTCATCCCACCAGCTTCTCTACTGAACTCTGCTGGGACTTTATCATGTCAGGATTTCCTGCAGTTGCCATCCTTTGCACACATGTGCCATGGGCACCAAGGTTTGCATTGAAAAGAACTATCATGGAAGATAATTACCAAGGTTGGCACAGCGGGGTATATCTCCTTGTAGATAATGGAAACTGCGTAAATATATTTGCAATAAGCAGACTGAATTGCCTTATTAGAGCAGAGCTGTGGCTCTACATCAGGACTATGTTGAGACAGAATGTGGTTTTCAAGGTTGTCAACCATGGCTCTTTGTTTCTGCCTTCCAGGCTAGAAGCTGCCATCTCCTCTCTTGTGCCAGTAGCTGTTGCTGTGGCTGCTTTTTAAAATGGATATGCTTATGATCTGACAACAAATAGCAAACAAACAAAAAGAGTAGCCTTTAAAAAAGGTTCAAATTCACCAGGGGGAAAAACATACCTCAGGATCTCTGACAAGGTTGTTAGTGACAATTGCATTTGCCACTCCCCAGTTGCAGGGATGGCTGAGATGTACATGAACAAGCTGCTGAACCAGTGCAGTTGACAGCAAAATTTGAAGGCAAATGCTGTTGTAATCTGCAGTATTTCAGCAGCTGATCTGTGAGCAGCTCAGCTGTCCAAGCACGGAGAGCAGTGTGTCCTGAGCTGCCAGTCTCAGCCATGCCACATCTGCTCAGGAGCCAGTGCTCTTGGCAGAGTTTGTTGGGTTTTTAAGTAAGGTCATTGCACAACTTTGATTTAAACAAGCCACATAAGAAACAACATAGACACAACTGTGGGGACAGAATCTTTTTGGATGCTGAGGCCAGGCTGTTAGGCTCAGCAGTTTGGCAATGTCTTGAACAGACCTGCTCCCAGCAGATAGTCATGTGTAATGGGAATCCAGTTTGGATGCAGAGATCACCGAAATCAGTGTGCAGGATCTGAATGTGACACTGTTTGTGATTCAGAAGGCTATAAAAGGAGAATATATGTATTTTCTGGTGACAGCTTTTGGAGGTTTAAGCTCCCAAAACTTCCTGGGTTTTACATGCTGAAAAAAATCACTGTGTAAAAAATAAACCCCAAACTAAAGTGCAAGAGACTAATAAGAAACATAAACTTATTTAATTTAAAATGAAGCAACAAAAGAGCTTTCTTCATCATAAGAGTCAGTCTAAAGAGAACGATATTGTCTCAGCGTTGCTAACAGAGACCTGGAGTTGGAATGTGGTCCTCATGGACACCGAGATCCAGTGACCCTGAAGGAGAACTGCATGGTACGAGGAGTACTATGGTGCTCCCTGATACCCGGCACTAGAAGGAGCAACTACGATAAGGCCGCATAACAACTGTCCGGAAGATGAATCACAACCATTGTCATAACAACGAACCAGAACATGCGTGATAACCTTGCTTGAGAAGGCAGAGACTGACAACAATCCATGGGCCAGAGGAGGAGCAACGTGTATTGCTCTGCATAAAAGAGGACTCTTTAGCAACCGAATTTTGGGAGATCTTCCCCACCAAGGATCACGACGATCAGAAGGACCAGCGGGACACTGCCTGGACCTGGGACCGTAGGGACGCCTTGGACCCGTGGTGGTAGCTATAATCCTCTTTCTTTTTCTTTTTACTTTATCTTTTCTTCACTTTCTGTCTTTCTACCTATTGCATGCTGCTTTACGGGCAAACAATAAAACTGTGCTGTTGGATTGAAGCATAACCCCTTGGCACAGTCGCCTTGATTTTTTGTGCTTTGAGATCATAGTAAACGAACCATCACGAGTCCACTGAGTGGACTGTGACATTCATACACCAACGTTTTACAAAATGTTAAATGTGAGCAGTCAGAAATTCATGGCCTATTACTGTAAATTTTTTATTGGCAGCAAATTCTTCTACATGTATATTTTAATTTCCTGTACTGCATTTTTCTTTAAATATACACCTGCACATCCTCTTCCCTTCAGAAAGTATTTTAAAGTATGCTTCAGAATTTCCAACAAGAATAAGATCATTGAACTCAAAATTCACTTAATTTATTGCATATCCATTTTTTCTTGATGTATCAAGTCATATCAGAAGCATGACCTGACAGTTTGTCTATTCTTATTCATTTGATGGTACTGTAAGCAGTTACGTAAAAGGGTGACATATGATTTTTGTAACAATAAAAATCATCAGGATCCTTGACTTAACATCTTAAGATATGCCTAATATGTATCTGTTGCTATGTGCATGATTGTATTTTCAGCACAAAAAAACATGGAGGGAAAAAAACCAGGATTTTGAATATGTCTTCCTAGCATCTTGCTGCTTTTCTGTATCAGAAGTGACGATTTTTGGAGCTGTAAAACAACCATAATGGATCTATGCCTAAGAACTTCAATGTACTCACGTTAATACGGTCTTCTTCTGATTTCATCCCGATTTATGCATATATCTTCTAGTAAGGTACTATTCTGTGAATGAGCTTAGCAGGAGACACTCAACAAATACTATTAACTTTCACTCTAAGCAAAATAACTTTGGTAGTTTTGACAAACGTCCTTCCCAATTCTGCTTTACTGTTGCTCTAGCAACTGTTTATCATCAATTGCTATGAGGAAACTCAGCAGTATACAAAGATTGTTCACAGTTGACAGCAATACATAGAAATGTTTGAAACCCACTGTATTTTAGGTGTCCCCCAAAAAAAGGCCTTGAACATAAGCACCTAATTTGTTTAAAAAATAATACTTCTACCCCAAGGTTACCACTGCCGTCAGAGTGAAAACTCCTGATAGAGGAAGCCAAGATTTCACTTGTCTGGAAGAGCTCTCCAGAATCTTGCAGATTTACTAGTAACAGACCTGAGCACAAGAATGCATGACCAGGAGGATTTCTTCATTTAAAAATCTGGCTTTCTTTTGAATTTGAAATCAACATTCCAAGTGAAAAGTTCAAGGAAAAAAGATCAGCTTAAATCAACACAAACATTTTGTTATGATGAATTATTTCACTTCAGGTCTAACTGCCATATGATCAATTTAGATACTACAATATGAAATAAACAACTTAAAAGGCACAGAAAAAACAGTAATTGGAAAACAGCAGAACAGGATATTTAGACCTTATCATAATCCTTAAGGGGCTTCTTTACCCAAACAAAATTTAGCCAAATTAACTACATGCCAAAGACTGAGATGTGATTACACTTTTAGGTAGGAAATGGTTCCCTTAGCTAAGATTTCTGCCTGGCTTTAATTAACAGTAATGCATAGTATATATTGAAAATAGTAGCTTCAGATTAGCTAAACCCTACATAGCATATAACATGTGTGCTTGTACTTCTCTTGCTTTAACTTTTTCCCTGTGACAAAAAAGCTTAAGTGTTTTCTCAGTTCTAATAAGGTACTGATGACAAAATGGGACTGTAGCACATTTCCCATAATCAGATCCTTCTTGCAAGTTCGTAGCCTTTAGAAATACTGTGCAAAAAGGTAAGACAAAGGAAAAGGTTACAGATGACAATACCTATGCCAATCTGCAATTTTCTATTTTATTGCAATGTGAAAGACAAATACCAGAATCCAGAAAAGGGCTAAGTATCATTCATAAAAGGAACTCAACTTCTTATTAATCTGTAAAACTGAATTAATGACTGTAACCTATTAATAAAATGCTTCAGCATCTCCTTATATGTAATACAAGATTCGGCTAATATAAAAACTTAATTAATTCCTCTCTTACCACAACAGACAGCATACCATAGCAACTCGAGTGTTTCTATTTCTCTGAGATGAAGAATTTTACTAACTTGGTAATTCTGCAAGAGGTCACCCATTCTCATGCTTTTTTTTCAGATACTACAATCCAATCCATATATAAGTCCATTGCATTCACACCAGGTTTGAAGTTGCAGGACTGGTGAAATGTTGTTTGGAAGGGCTCTTTTGAGATTACCTAGTCCAACCTCCTTACTTAAAAAGCAAGACTATCACCAGCATTACATCAGATCAGTTGTGGTGTTGTCTAACTGAGCCTTGGAAAGCTCCAGGGATGGAGATGTCACCACATCCCTCAGGTTCCAATGACAGAGGAAGAACATTTAATAGAAAAAATCCACCAGCAGCCCACTACCTGACAGCTCAGTGTTAGGACAGCCTTACTGAAAATGTAAGCTAAGTTTATCTCTGCATTCTGAAGGCTGGATGGAAAATAAGGTGGCATTTCAATGCAGTCATTTTTATTGCTCCTTGCTCCTTGTTGAATTAGTTTTATGCTCACACTTTGGCTGATTTGTGTTCTGCTGTAGAGCTGTATTTTGGCTGTTAGATGGTTTATGTATGATCTGAACATAATTCTGGAGTGAATTTTCTGTGGGCTTTGACAGAGGAAGAGAGGCTCTAGACATTTTACAGATGCTTCCAATATTTTTTGGCATGACAAAAAGTAAGTTCTAAGAGATGGAGGCTCTGTTAGGAGCTAACATTTTATAAAAAACACTTTAAAGTACACCAAACAAGACCTATTATTTTGTATTTTTTCAAGTTGATTATGATTACCATGAAATCACTGGTACATCATTACAAGGTTAGCAGAAATGTGATCCTCAAAGCACATTCATAGCAGGAAAACTTGGAAACCCCATGTGGCTTTGTGGCTGAAACACTGAACTGGGCAGACACAGGTTTTTATTCCCAGCTTTCTACTTGCCCACAGTAGGCAAATAACTTCATCTGTTCCCCATCTGCAAAACAGAATAAATGGCAGTGACCTACTTTATAAAGTGCTTTGAGATCTATTGATGAAAAAAACTAAATGAGAGACTTTGCTGATACTAAATAAAAGATCTTATATCTGGGAATTACTCAGGGGGGGCTCTGAGTCTTCATACAAGACAACTGGTCTGCTTTAAGTATGTTCTTTCAGAAACTGATTCAGTTAAATCATTGCAACTTCTGCAGTACACACGAAACCAGAGAAAAAGCCTGAGGCAATTAAGTACGGGAGAAAGGGAAGGTATTTGTAGGTCAAGCAGTGTGGAGCAAAATTCTCTGAAGCAAGCACTTCAGTCACAACCAGTTCTCACTAGCTTTCACCTCCTCCTGTTTTAACTTCAGCTCACACTGTACAAATGAATGTTACAGCAAAAAAAATCCAGTCCTTTTACCTGAAGTTTAACCACACATTATTCTGTACTGCAGTATAAACCATACAGCTTTCACTAGATCATGCATCCATGGAGGAAAATTAAAAAGAACTGAGGAAAAACCTGTGCCAGACATGGACTTGCTAGTATATTTTGAAGTCAAGATGATTCATTTTGGCAGCAGTCCAATGCCTGGGGGGGAGAGGAGCACTTAGCCTGAAGGATAGATGGTGTTGTCCCTGTCATCCTTCCTCATACTTTTGTCTGGAACAGCTTAAGAGCCTTTTCAGCAGAGCATGCTGAATCAACTCATTCTTGGCCAGCTCAGTTTGCTTTTTGCTGAGCCCAGTGCAGGCAAAGAAGAGGGCGTGACCACCATGGCCTCTTTATTCTGCAGACTTCCAGCCCTTTGTCATGGTTTCTGCTACCTGGACCTAGTGAAAATTGAACGGTGTCCATTGTCCAACGTGTCTTGTGATAGGAGTTGTAATTTTTATGTATGTTCTTGAAGTGCAAAAAAGGTCTGTGATTCACCATGACGCTGCTGCCACAAGTCTCCTTATCTGACTCACATTATCAAAAAATTATTAGAGCTTAAAGTTCTTAATGTGGGGGTTTTTTGACTGTAACAAGAAGAGGGCAAAAGTGGCATAGAATATAATGGCCTTGATGAATTAGTTCAAACCTGGATGACTTTCTACGATTTTGCCAAGAAGTACATGTGTTTGTAGCTAAGATTTAAACATATTCTGCTGTAGATGAGTCTGTAAGGATTCTGGTAAGGGTAATTTGATGCTTGCATCCAAGAGAAAAAGCCAACTTAACCATCTTAACTCTGATCAACAGCATTTAGATCAAAAAGCACTGAACAGAGCACTAGATCTCTCTCTTCAAAACATTTGTTGCTGAGGCAAAGAGGAAGCCCAAGCCATGACTTGGAAGCCCCTTAAGGGTATGTGCCTATGGCTAGCGGCCAGAGCAGATGGTCTCATGCCATTTCATTTCCAGCTTAGCCCATGAGTTTTCTGTGTGACAGTAAGTTCTTCCACTTGTCTGTGCTTTAGGAATTGATGTATACAAATACAGTCTAGCTATTCAGATAATTACAACATAAAAGGCATGGGGCAACCTTACCACTTTACCTTGCAATGAATGCTTTGCTTAAGGAGCTATCCATATCAGTGTTAATACAATATGCCACACACTTTTCATTAGACACATGGGAGAATGACACACAGTATATTCATTTATCTTTGTCTCATTTAGACAAAAAAATCCTTTATTTTTGAAGAGGTTCTTCTGAACTTGAACTTCTCATATGGACCCCTGAATGAGAAAAGGGTTCTCATAACAGAACCCCTGAAGCTGGGCTCTGGGCAAGAGAGGACTTTAGGTAGATGTTGCATTCACTGGGCCCAAGGACATTAGCAGGAATGGTAACAGCATCTTTCCCCTGCCACTACAGCTGAACCATCTGGACTGTGACTGGTGCTCTAAAAAAGCTTAGCTGAGATTGCAGAGGAGAAGCGGACAGATTTTGTCTCTTCTTTGTAATTTTGGAGCCTCCATATATCCTCTTCTGGATCAATGAATGCCAAAATATTCAGAAAATCACATGATAAGCTTGGGCTTACCAGCAACATTTTAATTCATACTTTCCCATCTTCTGCACCAAGACTAGAATGCAAGACATCAGTGGAATTCAGACCTACGACCTTCTGAACATTCACAGTGAACCCGCTTTGAAAGCATCAATACACTTCAATCTCAGGACAGCTTTTGTTGTCTTTGGTGTGGTAGAATTACTAAAATAAGATGGGTGGAATGCCTTTCCTTGGACCAACACAGACTACAGACACCCTCATGCAGTTCTGTAACATGCATCTGACATCAAACCTACTTGTGTTTATGTTTTTAAACAAAATAATTGACAGGCTTATAAAGCTAGTCTAAGTCTCAGATATGGATCTTTATTTTTCTAAATAGCTATTTATCTCTTATTCAGCTTTGTTGGGGGCAGGGGAATAGCTGCAACTTTGGCTTTTATGACATCATCAAAATGCATTGGAATTCGGCTTCTCTACTTTCAGTGCTTTAAAAAAAGAGGGAAGGAGGAAGGAGACAGGAGTTTATGTTACATATCTCTCTAATATGCTGTCATTAGTAATAGTTTTAGAATTAAAAATAAGAATCAAAGGTAATTTTAAGGGGAAAAATTACATACAAAGGATTTTGCATGTATTGACACAACATTCACATGAGTTAGGGCAATAGTCCTGTTTTATTTTAGACATAAGTAAGTTGGTTTATACCTCTCATACTAGGGGAAATTCTGGGTTTAAAAAACAGGATTTTTGTCTTTCTGCAGACATTTCCAATTGGCCATACTTTCCTCTCATAATTTTCTCAAGTGATACTTTTCTGATGCTCTTCGGCTTCCTTCAAACACTGGATAATTTAGAATCATGAAAAGATGAGCTGTGATGTTCTCTGATACCTAGACTCTCATATCATAGTGTATATACTACCCCAAATCCTTCAAAATCTGAAAGAGAAGCTTCTGGAAGACATGTACAGTGCTCTATAGAAGTATATATCTGACCATTGTGTTGAGACTGAAGATTCCCAAAAACGAAGTTGAGTTTTAAAAACCTGGGGAGATTTTTGGAAATGGGGAAAAGAACAGGGACTGTACTAGTCAGGGTACAGATTAATTATGCAGTGAATGGCAATCTACTCTATTAAAAATTATTTGGCAGGAAAAAAGAATAAAGTATTAACTTGAACTATGAGGCTATTTAAACTTATGAAAAGTACCTTTTCTTAGGGTTTAATGAGTTTAATGTCTGTCTGTAGCTTAACTGACATGGAGAGCTGGGCTTTCCTCATACTTAGAACAAAATGTTGCTGCATTTATATGTAAGCACTTCCCAAACAAACTAAATGAACTAAACCCAAATAAATCTGAGTCCTCTGTGAAAAAGAAGGACTATATATTGTCACAATTCATAGTAAACGTGGGGAGTTAGAATATACAAAGGAATTTGGGAATAACTCAGCAAGTTTTTAGTTTAGGGAAAATAAGAGAAGCTTCTGGGGTTTTTATTTAACTTCTTCACCATGCATTTTATTTTTACATTTGTATGATCCACATGTGAAAAATGTTATTAGAAAGGGGCCTGCAGTGGTTCTTACTGTAGACTGAAAGGTATGTTACTGCCCTGAGAAGGATCCTTTGTTCTCGTTAAACAGAGCAAACAAATAGTTATAATCTCAAGACTTCTGTGACTAATATGTTAATCTGTTAAAACACATTCTTATCTTGGCTAGAAATTAATAGCAAAATTGTTCTTTTCAACAGAAAGCAGACAGCTCATTCAGCTTTATGATTAAGATTTTAGAGACTACCTAATGAAGCTAACATAATTAAATTTGTGTTAATATTTGTGAATAGTATCACCTCCAAATCTTATGTCTAGAGGACAGGAGACTAAGAGCAGCAGCTCAGTAGTGTTCATTTGTTAATGAAATTCAAGAGAAAATAGTGACGTATTTTTTAACTGATCTGACTTGCACTGTTAGTATCGTGCATGATAAACTTGGTTAAGGCACTGTCCTTGAAAAGCAGTTACACAACTCACTGAAAGTAGTGTGTATGGTTAATACCTTCAACAGTAAGTGGTCAGTTATGCTCTGGAGACTGGCAAGCCTTTGTTCAAAATCTGGAAAGTTTTGGCTTAAACCACAAAGAACAAGGAAGATACACAATCTATCACAATAAATTATGTATCCTACCTTGGCAAGCATTAAATTAATGCCCTCCCCCAAACCCATACAAACATCATCTGTCAAGGTCATTCTTTGCTTCTCAAGGCCTTTCATAGTGCAAACATGCAGAGCATGTGAAGTCAGCTCAGTTTTGTACCACGACAATGTTTTTAGGTTACATCAGCAGGATAAAATGAAACTACCAACATTAAAATTGCAAAATATAAAACCAATCTATTCAAGAAGCAGCATATATATGTTAGTGTATATGTATAGTATATACATGTATTTATATTACAGGCAAATTAACTTTGCAAATGTCGAAGATGCCAACTGATTCAACAACTATTTTCTGTGATTACAGTATCTAAGAGATGGAAAGTAAGCATGCAGAAAGCAAAGGATTTATCTACTGATGATTTATCGATAGGTGAGATTCATTAGTCTCTGCAAACATCATAAAAATGTAAATGAACTGGGTGTAGCAAAGGAAGCTATGATATAGAGCCGCGAGAGCCCTATGAGCAATAAATAAACCCCAGGAACAGTAACAGAATTCAAGAAATAGGTTTATACTGTGGAATAGATAGAATATTTTTTGTAGTATCTTTTTATAAGTAAATCACAGCTCAAGAAAGGTAGGAAATTTGTTTTGCAAAGATATATTTAATTTTGTTGTATTTGGGGGGGGGGAGGGCAGCTGCTCATGCAATATAAAGGTAAGATGTTTGGTTTTAACACCAACTAAATACTAAGACTGAAAGTTACTTTCCTCATAATTCTCCAGTGCAATATTTCTTTTCCCAGGGTGTTCTTGCCAGTTCCTTGACTGTCTGGCAATTATTTAGGCAGGCAGTTATCCAGAGGTAACTGTCAAATTGTGTCACTCTTGTCTGCTCCTCTTCTACAGGATCCTCATAAGGCTTTTGTGTTACACTCTGGATATACCGATCATGCGAGACTTGGTTCACAGCCCATAGCCATGCTGAGACACACCAACAAGACTTGGCCTTGTCTTTATGTTTGCTGATGGTTGAGTGTTTATGCTGTTGTCATGTTACTGTTCTCTAGTAACTGTAGTTTATTGTTGGTACTGTATGATTCTGCTGCTGGCAGAAGAATGACGGAGCAGCAGGCAGAGGAAAAGAGTAACTGTGGGGTCCTCTTCGGTGGGAGTGAGAAAGTGGTCCTTCTTCCATCCTGAACCTTCACACTCCCTTTCAGTAAGTTGCTATATTGTTCTTAGAGAGAAAAACAAGAGTGAAACTCTTGTGTCTGTTCCCTTGTAATCTGGAAATCTATAGCTTCCAGTGGAAAAAACCTTCCACAGTTTATTGATAGCTATGCTTATATCCGTGCCTTTGTCTCACAGAACAGAAGGAATAATAAGCACCTAGGCTGAAAGAGATGTAACAGCCGGTGGTAGCAGTAGGATAAAAGAAAACTGAGCTAATGCTGGTCTCCTGACTCTGAAATAGTAGAGTTGCTTTCTCCTGCGGAGTAAACAGATAGTGGTGCTTACAATAGATGTAACTGCTGATCCAGGTAAGAGCCATCTTGTCAATTTAGTAGTCTGCAAGAATATAAGAAAAAGAGCTGACAACTGCAATAATTTTGGTAGCTTTTCGTAAGTGATGTACAAGAAGAGGTTTAACAGGTCTTTCTCACTTCATTACTATATTTCCTTTGAGCAAGGGTTCACCTGGAAAATCAATAATATTAAACCCCTCAGTCTGGTGTCAGGCCTGAGGTAGGTAAATATATTTGTTTTCCAGTTAGAGTCAGGAAAAATTGAGCCATGAAATCATGGTGATTTATTCGAGGTCAGAAAAATCCTCTGTAGCACAGCCAGGAAGAATACCCAAATTAGACATCAAAGTACTGACACTAAAGAGCATCTGAGGTCACAAATTGAACTGATATTAATACTTAATACAAGAGGTACAAACTAGTGACAAAAAGAATCATGGCAGCAGGTTGATTTCTGCTGTACAAGGCCCACAATCTAGTTTGCTGATTGCTCTGTTCCTTGTCTGTTTCATATTATACGGTAAATTCTTTGGGGAGAGATGACCTTTTTGCTTTAGTGGGTAGACCAAAAGGTTCCCCAGTTCATGAGTAGATGCTACAGCAAGAAAGTTGGTAACTATGATGAATGTGGCTAGACAGTGCAGGTCTGTTAGAAGAAACATCAGTATTGTTAGTTCTTAAAAATCAACAGAGAACTGTTATTATGTGCTTTGGCAGAAAAAGACCCGGAGGTTTAAATACAGCTCTTTTCTTATATAATGTGTCTGACACCTTGATCAAGATGTAGTCTTAAGTTTTGTGGATCCAAAATACTTTTTTAACAAAGTTCAGTTCTGTGTGAACTAAGAAACCTTTAAACACATTTTTCCATGGAAATAAAAGCTGAAACTAATAGGTAAACCAGTAAGAAAAACACTGAAATAACAGTGAGATTAGACATTCCCAGCACCTGAACTAAACCCACAGAATTCCCTGTAACAGGCTCTGGTTTTACTCAGCTTTCTCTCTCCTAAAAATTCATATGGCATTCTGATTTTCTGAAGTGGAATCTCTTCCAGAAGGCATACCTGCTATGCTATGAAGTAAGAACTGAGCCTCAGCAAGATGGCAAAGCATTTCTGCAGCCAACATAGACACCAGCAGATTTTCAGCAGGTCCTAAGGAACAAGAATGAAAAGGGCCTCAGACTCTATGTCCTCATTTAGTTGCTTGACTTCTCCATTACACAGAGGAATAAACAGGAAAGGCTTATGGTTTAAGAGCAGGTTTGTTTTCCCTTTCTCACAACAGAAAGAATGAACAGAAGATCAAGGTGGGGATAAGTCTTTCTACACAGAAGAACAAGATGGGGACAATCTAGTTTGTATACAGCATTAAAGCACTTTTTGCATGTTTAGTCAAGACCAGAAGCTATGGACTGTGTTATCTCTCATATTTATTCTGTTTGTGGATGATAATGCCTAGGTTATGTATTCAGGGGCACGGCAGATTCCTATCTCTAGCATGTTGAAAATTGTTGGTTATTCATGACACTGTTACAGGTTTTGTGCAACAAGGAAACTCCTTGGCTTGCAAAAACTTCGCGTGTTCCTAAACAGACGTTTCTTTGTGTACAACAGTTGGTGTTCCAAATGTTGCACGATGCTAATTTGAGGCCAAAGGCTTCTGTTTCATAACAAACCCTTGGTGCCACTACTTGGGACTTAGGGGAAATAGGCCCACTGAAAACTGCTCAAAGCCTCATGTTACCCTCCAGAACTGTATTTTAGATGAGCTGAGAAACAATCTGTGCAAGAGGTAACTGAGTATCTTTCTTTTCTCTTCAGTAAGTTTTATGCTTTTTTACAATCAGGTCAACTCATATTAAGTGCAAAAGGATTTTAAGAGCAGATCACAGGAAAACACAGATGTCAGTCAACATGTTCAGTTACTGATTTCAGAATTCAGTACCTCTAGCAGAGCCTCCCTATTGTGCATAAATCTATGTTGCATACAGATACTGCATTATCTAGCGCTCTGCAGTGAAGCACGGCAGGTGTTTTCTTGCTTGACACTGTACTGTCCTGGTCAAGGCAGAGTGGAGAAACATCCACTTCAAACAATAAGGTGAATATAAAGATCATAGGCAAAATGTAATTTATTAGAGTTGGACAAGGGGACATGCCATGTATTCTTTAATGACTACATAGTGAGTTTTTTCCACTTTCCATCTTATCCAAAAGTAACTCAAAACCTTGATAATGCTGACCTTACTCAAAAGGCAAAGTTGTGCCTTAACAGGGATGGTGACAGCACTTGTCCACGCTTAATTATTTCTTATACTGGTGCCTCCCACTGTTCCTGGATTTCATGTTTTGCCCTGTTCTTAGCTGCCTTGCGGAAAGCATGTCACCTCAGTGCACATGCACATTCCTCAGTACCCCATCACCACTCTGACATTTGGCCTTGAATTTCCCAAGTTTTCTTCTCCTTTAAGCCTTGTTGGAGCCTTAGCATCTGGCAGAGGTGTCTCCCAGGACTCGTCAGAACAAAAGGATGCGTATGCACCTCTTATCTCCTAGATTTACTTTAATTAGGGATTTGCTTTTTCTTCTCTGTATTGTTTACCAACCAATTGCTATTAAAAGCTGTATTCCTTCTCCATGTGACAAGTTTTTAATAAATTCCTAAAGCTGTTTTCTTCTTCTGTTTAAAATACTTCAAAAGCATAAGGTGTTGGGGTTTTTTCCTGTGAATGTGATTTTATGGCAAAGAGGAATATTTGAAAAGATATAATAGTGGACTGTTGAAGACCAGAGGATCCTGCATACATGCAGGTTACACTGCCAACAACTGGTAATAATTTGAGTTCATTTCAACCGTCTGCTTCAGAATTTGCATGCAACTAATCTCATGTTGCTTCTGCAAAGTACATATTTTCTTCTTCTCTGCATTTAGTAACATCTCTTTAACAATAAGACTTGCTCTAGGAATATTCCAGAAAACTGTACCTGATTTATAGTAGCAGCTTTAAATAAGTGTCAGATACTATCTTTATGAAATTCAGAATTAGTTTCTCGGAACAACACCCCTGAGTTGTACATCACAAGAGGATATTTAGATGACCTGCTTATCCCAAAGATGACAATGAACATAACTGACTTTCTCACAGCGTCATCCTTCACTGAAAAACCTTCCTAAGGGTAGTTAGTGTGGCATCCTGACAGACCACCTAAGTGAATCACTTCGTGTGACCTCGAAGTCATGTGTATACTGCTGCTATTCTGCAATAAAATGGAGTACAAGTAGTCTCCTTGGGCTTTTTGCTCCTACAAGTCTGGTGGGAAAGATCTCTTCTAATCTGCTCCAGGCATCCTTCAGTGAGGATTCTACATTTAGGTCAGGCTCTGATCACATATGTAAGGCAAAAAAGAATCTGCTTCTGTTAGGAGGTAATTCTCACCTAACTAGTGCTTTGGATCAAAGCAGTGATCTCAGCAAAGTGCCCATACTAATGTAATTGCAGAGCTGCTTAGCTAATGTTTACACTTGAGTGATATATAGCAGTTTGTGAGAAATAAGCCTAAGATATTCAGCTAAAGAAAAGTGCCCTGAACTGTGCGACTTCTACTGTATTGAAAAACACTGCCCTGAAAACAACCTGGCATGCATAGCGATGTTTAGCTTTCCTTGCCTCAACTCAGATTAAATCAGCATTGAGATAGGGAGGCTTGTTCAACGGCAGCAAAACGGCACCTTTCTCACAGCTATGTACGCCCTTCTCTTCTTGCAAAATTGTATGCCCCTTCCCCGCAGCTCGGAGGCTGAAAGCAAAACCACCCAATTGCGGTCGAGTGGAAATCTAGACCAGGAGTACATTTTACTTGGACCTCCCCAAGGTTCTGGTCATGTGACGTCTCCCGCCTTTCTCCCAGTCTGTTGGGAAACAGCCGCAGCGTTAGGTATATGTGGCAGGCTATAACCTAAGGCTGCACGTGCGTAGGCACGCACAGATGGAAACGGGTGCGCTCCGACGAGACACCAACGCTTCCGAGTAGCCGAGGCATGGAAAGGTAGCCGAGGACGGGTGAAGCAGCGCCTGCCAAGCGAGGGCAGCCCGGAGGGGGACGCGCGAAGGCTTCAGCAAGGATGCGGGCTGACTCGTACTGATCGCAGAGAACGAGCAGGTGAGCCCGGGCACGGCAGCGGCTTCCCGGCGGCTCGCTGCGGCGCGGCCGGGCACGGCGGGCACTGCGCGCTCTCCCCGACCCTCTGCCGGCTCCCGGGGAGGACGCGGCCTGGGGGAGGTCTGGGGCTGCTGGGGACACGGGGGCAGGGCGGGGTGCTGCGGGATAGGGCGCGGCGCCGCCCGCAGCCGGCCGGCGTTTCGGGAAAGGCTTCCCCGCGCCGCCGCTCCTCACACGGCGGCGGCCGGCCCGCGCCGCGGCACCCCGCCCCGGGGCCGCCGGACCCCCGCCGCTCTCCCACACGTGGTAACGGCCGCGTGGGGGCAGGGACCTCCTCGCCGCCCGGCGCCTGTCGCCGGCTCCCGGGCTATGCGCGGCCCGGCCGGCCCTGTCCCGTGCGGCCCGGCCCGGCCTGCCGGCGGGCGGGTGGCCCGGGCCCTACCCCCGACGGGCGGGCGCGGCTCCCTCCAACCGCCAACACCTGCGCGGGGGCGGGCGGGGCGGGGCAGCGCGCGGGGCCCCGCCCCCGCTGCACCTACCGGCGGCCGCCCCGCCCTCGCCGCCCGCCGCCGCCAATCCGCGCCCGCCGCCCGCCCCCTCCCTACGCCGTTTTCGCAGGCAACGCCGTTTCCGCAGCGGGCTGGAGTGCTGGCTCCCCCCGGTCCTCCGGCAGCCCGATGTGACCCGCCAGAGAAAATGGCGGCGGCGGGCGGCAATCGCACCTCGTCGTCGGGATTATCCTCGGGCAGCGGCGCGGAGGCGGCCGCCGCCGGCGCCTGCGGGAGCCTGAAGGGCGGCGCGGTCGCGGGGAGCGTCGCCGGGAGCGGCGGGGGGCTCCTGCGGGAGGCGGGCGGCGGCGACGACTGCCGGGAGCAGCGCTCCGACTGGAGACGGAAGCAGCTGCGCAAAGTGCGGAGCGTGGAGCTGGACCGGCTGCCCGAGGCGCCCCTCTTCCCCGCCGCCGCCCCGGCCGCCGCCGCCTCCTCGCCGGAGCCCCCCGAGACGCTGCTGCTCCACTACCTGCCCGGGCCGCCGCGCTCCAGCCCCGCCAGCCCGGCTGCCTCCCCCAGCCGCTGCGCCGAGCTTCTGGAGCCGTTGCCGACGGGGAGCCCGGCGGGGACCGGCCCCGCCGCGGAGCGGAGGATGGAGCCGGCTCCCCCCTCGAGGTGAGGGGAGGGGGGGCAGGGCTCGACCCCGGGTGGCGGCGGGTGACAGCGGCGGTGGCGGGGCTGTTCCCGCGGGGAGAGCTCGGGGTGGGTTCCCGCTCCTCGCCGCGGGCGCCCGGCCGCCGCCTGGCCGTGGGCCGGCAGCGGATGCGGGGGCGGCGGGAGCTGCCCGCGGGGCTCGGGCAGGGGCTGGGGCGCGGCGGGCAGCCGTCGCCCGCCGCCCTCTCCCGGGACGCGGGGACACCCGGTGCGTGGGGGAAGGCGGGGTGGCGGCGGGCCGAGCTGTGCCGCCGTCCGTCCGCCCGCAGCTGTCAGCGGCGCGGGGCTGGCGAGGCCCGGTAGCCGGCTGCGGAGCAGCGGGGCAGGCTGCCTGGAGCCGAGCTGGGGCGGGGGGTGGTGGCGGCGGCGGGCGTGTGTTTGCGGGGGGTGCCCTCGCGTTTATCTGCGGCCGGAGCCCCGAGGGGCGCTGGGGTGCGGGTTCGGGGCGGCGGCGGGCCGGATGTGTCAGCCGCTGGGGCGCGGGGCCCGCTGACCGCCCGCAGCTCGGTGCTGGCGGTGCGGGCGGCGGCTGCGCCCCTGCCTGGCTGCTGGCCGGGCACCTGGCCGCCTCCTGCGCTGCCCCGGCAGCTTGCAGCAGAAACACGGAGTTAATTATTTTTTTTTTAAAGGACTCCTCCGAAGTCTAATTCCCCTTTGCTGTACGGAGGTATTGCGGAATTGATTTCTTTAATTCTTAGTAAGGGACGTGGGTAAGGCTTTCTACCATAAGTGCCCCCTCTCTTTTTTTCAAGGGAAAGCAATTTTGTAGTGGTTTGGTCTAGGTAATACATTTTGGTGGTTTCATTTAGAGCCCTGCATATGAAGGCTGTGTTTGCCTTCTGTACGGATTATTTAATAAGTCCTTTTTCATGAGGTTTTACAGAACTGCCCATATTTTGCCTAATCGACGTGTTTAGAAGCATTCAAGATGAAAGCAAACTCAGGTCCGTGGTGAAGCAGTTTTAAGTATTTCAGCACACGCTCCAGCTTTAGGTGCACTTGCGAGGTCTTAACAGCAGTGTGTGTGGGAAGGCACTGCAGTAGTGATGGTGTAATTTTGGTGTGAAGTTGACAATTTCCTATAGATTGTTTGTAAAGTTTTATATGATGTGGACTGCATAGTTTAAGGACTTGGTATTAACGCCCAAGGACCTATTTTAATGCTGTCTTGACAGTTTGGCCAGTTATTTAAACCTCATAAGAAATCTAATTCCAGTTTGGACACAAGTCGTGTATTCCTTTCAGTTGGGTCTTATGTCAGTCAAACCTCAGGGGTATTTTTTAAAAGGTTGACTTATCTTGGGGCTACTGTAATGAGAACTGTTTTCTAGACCAATGTCCTGTTCATATGAACTCTCAGGAATTTGGATGGATTTTGGTCTGTTTCTAGGGCAGTGTAAAAAAATAACTTGGTATGGTGTGGTTATAACAGGTAAGATTTCCCACTAATCCTTCTGTAAGTACAGAGGCATTTAAGTGTTTTCTTGAGGGAATAATGTATGAGTTTCAGCAAATAACTTGTCTTTTTATGACTCTTAGCACCGTCTTTGTCAAGTAATGAAGTTATAGTGTACTGTATCTCGTAATACAATTGTAACCAGCCTCATGGTTTTCAAGGAAAATAAAGAATTGGTGTCGGAACATGTTTAAAACAATATAGAGTCTGGTGGTGATAGCAAGTGGGAGTTAGGCTCGATTTTAGAGGTTCAGGAAGGTCAATATACATTGCATTGATGCTAAAACGAAGTCCATCCTTGCTAGTCAGTCCCACAGCAACAATGACAGAACAGCCGTGGAATTTGTTCATTTCTAATGGACAGTTTTGCTTACTTTTAAAAGTACCTGCATTTGGACAAGTCAGTGTTTTGAATGTGTGTACAAGTTAAAACCCTTCTCCTAAATGCTCTGGCATTCCACTAGGAATGTTAAAAAAATTGTAAAAAATACTGAAATGCCAGATGCTTTTTCTCTTCATTACTTTAGCAATATAGTCTACTTTGACTTTATTGTAAGTACAGCTGAAAGTACATGGCAACATTAATGGTGATTATTCTTCAGATATATCCTATAAATGGTCATGTAGAGTGTCTCACTAATCCTATAAGTTGTGTTACCAGTAAACAGACGTTAACAAAGTACCACTTTGTCAGGCCATATCAAGAATTTAAAACATCTCTCTGCCCTTATTGTAATATTGACTTGTTCTAGCAGAAGGTGGGAGGTTAGTTTGTACGTGAGCAGCAGTTAGCATATTGCACACTAAATTTTTCCGTGCAGCTGTTGCCCAGACTTTTATTGAGGCGAACTGAAGGGCATAATCGAAATAATGTGTTATGTGGAGGTTTTCTATTCTGTTTTCAAATCCAGTAGTTGTCTACTGTTAAAAGATACTATGCGTGCTCCAATGTCCCCCTATCGGTCTCTTTGGTATTACAGTTACTTTCATTTTAAATAGTTTTTCTCTTTCTCTTTTTTTCTGGAAGACCTGCATGAGCCTCAGAATGAAGCTGAAAAGGGAAACCGACACTGCTGTTAAGTCCTAAATGTGAATACTACCATTTTTGTTTAATCTCTCAAGTATTCAGCTTGTCACAGCAGTAGAGCAAATATTTCGCTAAGAGTGAATGTTGCAAGCTATCTTTTTAAGAGCTGGGTGTTGTTCTAGGAAATAAAGCTTCAACATGAAGCACTTCAGACCATATCTGTACTGACAGTATATTGATTTGGTTTATATAAAAAGTCCCAAACAATGAGCTCAGCAATAACAGTCTTACAATTTCTTGTAACTTGAGGGAAATCTATGGAAGCAAAATGCACCTTCTTCCCTGCAATGTTAACAATGTTCTTTTAAAAATTGCAGACCCTGTAAGTGATGTTTATTTGTGTCTGAAATTGATGTAGGTCACCAGTTACATCCCCAGCTACAGGATACTGCCATAACCACGTTTCTATAAAAATTAAAAGCAGTAAATGCTGCAATTCATCTCCTCTGCATACAGTAACCATGTACTGTGTGACTTGTGTGAAGATTAAGTGTTTGAACTTGAAAATGTGTGTGCTAGATAGGGCAGACTTGTCAGATAGCTCAGCTGCAATACAACCTTTGTAGATATTTGTACTGTATTTTCTGCAGTTGCTGTTTGACACCTGCTAGAGACACCAAAGACTCTGAAACTGAAGTTTTGACTATGTATAAGTGTACTAGTAAAAGCTTCGTGGTTTTAGCTCTGCTTATGTATTTGTAGTGCCTTTTGTTGACTGAGGAAGATGTGTTTTAACTGGACAGTGGGGAGGGAACAGAGGGAGGGCATGTGAAAAGCACAGCATGGCCAAGGTTTTACTTTTGTGGTGGGGTTTTTTTTAAATGCTGATAACTTCATGGTCAAGATGTAGCAGAGTATAAAACACAGCTTACTGTTGACCTTGGCTGTTCTTGACTAAGGTAGAACATAATTTTGTGTTTTAACCAAGTCTGTGATGCTGGATATTTTTAACTGGCAGCTTAAATAAACTACCAGATTTTCTGCTTCCAGTTTGAGCTGCATAGTACTGCAAGAGAAAATTCTCTTCCTACCTCTTTAGAGCTCTGTGGCTTGAGAGTACTTTTGGAAGAGGGTCACCCTCCACTATGTCTGATTTTTATCACTCTTAGTTATTGCAAGGGGTAGGGTTCTGCTTAAATGGTCTGATCTGGTATGGCAGTTTCTTTGTTCCTGTGCAAAGTAAATAGATTGTAACTAACTGATCTGGAGCTTTCTGTCTCACTGGATTTAGTGATACTAAAGGTTCAGTCTCCACTGTCACTCAGTGGAGTCTAAGTACTGCTCAGTCCAATACCTTTGTGTAGATCCGTGCAATTGTGCCTTACCCAAAGGTCAAACATCTAGACTACAAGATTTAAAGATCTCTTTTTTTTTCCTTGTGTATGATGGATTTGAACTTGCCGGGATTTTCTAGTGCACTAATGCATTTTTGTTTGAAGTTGAAGTAAAGGTGATGGTGCAGGAGAGGATGAGGCAGGAGTGGAAGCAAGTGACGGGGTGGGGGGGTGGGGTGGGGGGTGAGGTGACTGTGGGAATGCATCTGTTGGCTTTTGCCAGCTTCCAGTATTGGTGAAACTTGGCTTCAGCTTGTTTAAAATAGAAATTATACATTGCCATGTAGCTGTTGTTTAAACAAACTTGTAAAACTGGTCTTCAGCAGCAGTAGTGATAAGAGAACTGATCTGGTTTGAGGTCTGGATTTCTAATGCTAACCTCTGTGTTCTTGGAGGCTTCTCTGCAAAGACCTAAGGGTCGTCTTATTTTACTTTTTATCTGCTCTGCTCTCACTTAAAACTCTAGAATTACAATTCATTCTTTTTCTTAAGGCAGGGTGGACAGAAAGACTTTAAGAAGGCTTCATTACTTGTTTCCATAGGACTAGGAGAACATAGTTAAGTGGGAAGTTGCTTTCTGTTGCTTCCCTCCCTTTTTATCTTTACCTGGAGGCCGAGTGCATTGCCTGCAGGATGTTTCTGATTTCCTGTCTCGCCCCACTGTAGAACTGGAGAATCCTGCTTAGCGGTGAATAGTCATGATTATTTTTTTCCTGTAAGATGTACTTCAGAGTTTTCTGTGTTTTGGGCTTTTTTAATTTGTTTCTTGGTTTGTGGAGTTCTGGTTTTGTTTTTTTTTGTTTTGGTTGGCTTTTGAGTGTTTTGTTGTTTTTTGTTCTGTTTTTAAGATCGATTTTGTTGGATCTTGGCAGAAAAATGACCTAAAAAAAGCAGCTTTACTTACTTGATACTTGAGTATTTTGGAATTGGGAATTGTTTACCTTTTATTTAGAAAGTGATGAAACACTTCTCAAGTTTTCTTAAAAGCAGATAGTCCCATCACTCCCTCAGTTTTGCTCAGAAATATCCATTTTTTTTTGATGGTACTCGGCATCTGATGACTAAGGAGTTGAAGGTGTTTGCAAAAAGTTTTTCTTTTTTCCTTAAACTTAGAATGTCACTGTTTCTCTGCTATGAGATTAAACTGGAATTCGTCAGTCTACATTTATTTCTTTTGTGTCCCTGAAGTGTAAACTGCTCACATCATTCACGGAAAAACAACATAATACTGTTCCTTCTTATCTATCTTGTCCTAATGTTCTTATTTGTAGTGGAATGGCTGCTACTATTATGCTGGGTGACTTCAATTTTTGCCTAGTATTTCTCATCAATAGATTTCACGCTGCTGTTGATACTGCAGCTCCTTATAACTTGTTCAGGGTCACTGTGGAAGGTGTGAGTAGAGTGCTGGAAAAATGAGTTGTCTGCTAGACCACACTGACATATGACCATATCTGATATCGTGCTTTCTGAGCTCCTCGCATCTTCTTGAGCATCCAGTCATCTTGCTTTTGTGCAAACTGAAATGAGTCTTTGCTCAGCTGTCAGCAGTGATGATCAGATCCTTCTGTGAGTTGGTGGTTTACCCTCAAAGATATGCAACTAATACTCCCTTTTTTGGCTCACAGATATGTATTTAATTTCACTAGTTATTTCTCTCAAATACCCTCTTACACCCTGAGGATTTTTTATAAGTCATATGTGACTGTCATGCTTGTTTTATCTTCAGGATTGTTCTTTTCAGATATTGAAAGGGCTTGGTGTCAATATTTCAAGTGTTGAGGGAAAAATATATAATAGCAAATTAAGATTTTTTTGTTTTTTTAAACAAATCATCAGTGTTATCTCCCATTCTACTACTAATAAATGTGTGCAGATTTTTATTTTAGTAATTCTTTGCGTTCTTTAAAAGGGAAGCTTCAAAGCTCAGTGGATAATAGGGTTTCCCCATTGCCTTCAGATAATGCTTAAATCTTCTGTATCTGGAGAAGCATACAAAATGCAGATACCTGAAATGTGTGGTGAAACTGGCAGAAACTCCAGTTTGCAGTTCTTATAGAGTTTATTGAGCTTGCCAGATTAATACAGTCTAGCAGGTAAGTGTATATTTGTAATGGTTAAGACAATATTCTAATTCCTTTGAATTATGATAGTACCTTAATTTCTGGTTGCTGAATATGTACTTTGAAAATTCACATGTAGTCAGTGACCATTTTCTCAGTTTACCAATATTTTACACTTTTTTTTTTTTTTACTACCATGTTTTTAGACTTTAGAGTGGCCAGGTATGATACAAATATTCCTCTCGGGCTTTTTTTCCTCTTGCTGCAAGTTTTAACTTTACCACCAGATATGTAATCACTATCTTAAGTGTTCCCATAAGATACATCTGAAATGTTTGTTATTTTGCTAAAGTAAATGCTTCTGCAGATGCCTAGCCTATGACTAAAGACTTGCTTGCTTAATGTAAGAAAATCCATGCTAGTCCCAACTGCAGTAAGCTCGCATGCATGAATGAAGCATGGTGCTAATGTGTTCTTAAAAGTTTGGAAAGGATCTCCTATATTAAGGATTGATGTTGCTTATTAATTTTGTTGGATTATTCATACAAATAAAACATAGGTGATGGCTTCCATAGATGTGTAAATTTCTTTGGCTGTTCAGACTTGAAATGGAAATGTGAACAGCTGATTTTTAAATGGAGTGCAGCTGGATGGTGTTTCTCTTAAACTGTATTATTATACATAAGTTTATTTTTTAAAAGTTACTTCAATGATGTCTACATACAGTTCCAGAAAATAAGCTTTTCTGTAAATCTAGAACTGATGTTATTTTGAGTTTTTAACTGAAAGTTCTGCGTGTATTTTTAATAAATAGTTTAATACAGTAGGTTTCCTGATCTTTGCAGGCATATTGAATGCCCCCCAGGCTGTAGGAAGCAGCGGGGCACTCCAGTTTCTGTTAGGTTTTCCATGGTAAACGTGGAAACTAGTTCTTCTATACTGCCCAGCAGACACAGCTAGGCTTTTCACTGCCTGTTCTGCAGTGGTGGCTGCTGGCTTCTGGCAAGGTCACTGTAACCAGCAGAACTAGCTTTGTCTTTGAACTTCCCAGGTTAGGGCCAGGATCTCCTGCACTAGTACGTTCTGCTCCACACAGCCTTGTTCACACCTTCTTCAAACATGACCCTAAAACTGAGAGTTCCAGTTTTGTTCCCTGACAAGAATTTACTGAGTTGCAACTGTATGTACATTTCTTATCCCTCCCAGAGGCTCTTGGGAAGAAAGAGCAGGGTTACATGGGGAAAGGGGTCTTACAGAAGTGTGGATTGTTCTCTATATTTGCTTTAAGCCAGTATTACATGAAGAGGGAGAAGAAGCAGCTCCCTCCTGAGCCTTACATGCAAGAAAGCGTGAAGTACAACTCCTTAATCTGTGCAGATCTCTGTGCAAAGTTGTAGGGTGCTTTCATGTAGGGATGTGTTCAGTATTGTAAACCAACATACACTAATACCCTCAGCAAGCTGAGCTGAGGAGAAGCATTTATGACTGGCAAAGTGTTTGGCTTGGGTAATACAGGGCAAATTAGAATTGTTACAGTGGTGTAGTGCCTGACGATTGCTTTTGGCGTCTGCTACAAGTCAGAATGCCTCCACTTGAAATGGTTACTGTTGTCAGTCATTTCAGCTATATTGTTGATAGTGAAGGATTCGATTCTTAGAAAGCAAGCTTTTTTTCCTTGTATAGGTACTTCAAAGTCTTATGGGTCCAAGTGACTTTCTTGAGAATATAAAACATGAGGGAAAGGATTAGAAAGCAGCAGATCAGTAAAATAAACAAATGTGTACCATTTCCTTGTACCTGGGGTGCTGTCATTTCAGCCCAAAACAATTTCTTAGGCAAAGATTTTTTTTCTATCCACAAAGGAAGTCAGGGTTTGCAGGCTGCATTTTTAGACTCCTACAAATTCCGTTTCTTCAGTGGAAGCTGGACTTCCCTTTCTAAGGAAAAAAAAATGTTGAAAGGGTTTGAGCTGAAAGTTGCCCTATGATATCCATGGGAGGTCTTGATGATGTCTTACTCAAATGTTTACTGTCTGTACCAAATATGTCAGTTTCAGTAAGTTTCCTTGGCTGTTGCTCTTGGGATACGCTAAGTAATAGAAGTTTACTAAAGACTTCACAAACCTTTGAAAACTCTGGCATTTCTCAGAAAGACAGTCTTTAACCAAACTATTCCTATTTTCTCTAATTGGTGATACTGAACTAATGGAACTGTTTAATGTTCATCTTTCTAAACTCTTTTGGAGTATAATTATATTTGGTCTTGAAATTAAGTTATTAACATGAAAAATTTTGAAGTATATATTAGCTCTTTAGAAAGTTGTATGTACGGTAAGAGGAACAGTACTACTGTGTCTTCGGTTTTGTCTTTTAAGCATGTGGTTACGTTCCAGCATGTTCAGGTACCAATGGTAAGCCATCTTGTTTTGGTAAATATGCTGAAGTATGTAATTCCCCTTAGCACCTCAGCAGAAAATTAGTATGCTCTACTATTTGCTTGTTCTGACTTGCTCTGAGCAGCATGTTCATGGCGGTATTTTACAGTTCTGCCACTAGCGAGGATGCCCAGCAAAGCCAAATGGGGAAGGACGATTGCTTTGGCATTTTGAAATCAGCTATGTGTGAATTACATTACTGTATTTTAAAATTTCAAATGGGAATATAGGTCTAGTGCCAGGGCAGGCCACATGTAGACCCTGGGAATCCAGACTGCAGGGGAGAGCACAGCCAGAACTTTCAGGCTTTTGGCTTTCTTTCAGCCCACAGGGTGGACTGCCGAGGAACTAGCAAGGGGAACTAGTAGGAAATCTGCCAGCTTCTACAGTGCAGACAGAGTTCCATAGGAGCCTCATCAAAGTGGGTCTCTGACTTTTTCTGAAATTATTTTTTAAAAAAAGTATTTCTTTCCAGGAAGCATGTATGCATAAGTATTTCCACTGTCTTTAAAGTATTCAATGTGCATAACTAATTGAGACCTAAATAACCATAAGTAGCTGAGACTTAAACAAAAATACAGGTTTTAATTGTGTGAGTGGCCTCTAATAAAACCCTTACGCAAAGGTGGAGCCTTACAGGCTTGATTGGGACTCTTTGTGAGCACGTGTTCATTTCTTGTGTATCTGTCCCAGTTGTGGGATTGATGCCTTAGACTGAAATAAAGCAAGGTTTATCACTGAGTAGGTGAAACTTCTCTAATCTGGGTTTCATTTGAAACATGAATCCCAATGCAGAGGAAAATCGGGACCCGAATTACCACTACACCCACCTTGGAATTACGTATGACTCCTGCAGGGTTCTGGGTGAAGCTTCTGTGCCTGTCAGTTTTGTCAAGTTGCTGGCAGCAGGGCAGTGCTGGCATAACCAGTTGTACTCACAACGGTGAGGCAAGTGCTGTGCATCTTGACCCTCGGCTACATAAAACTTGGTATGGAACACGTAGGGTTAGTGAGGTGGACCATCTCTTCAGGCAGTAGGTACCTATAGGGCCTGGGGAAAAGCAAAATTCAAGATCTGGTAGGGTAGTATGTGTTACAAACTGCAAGACCTCCTGGTTCTAACAGAATCTTCATTTAAAAACGTGTGTTTCAATTTACTTATGTTTAGTGCTCTTAGTTTGCTTCTGCCTACACCATGCTGATAGTGTTTTGGTATGTGTTGATTTGTGCAAGATCTAAAAATGGAGAGTTTCTGTCACGATTAAAACCTGGATTCAAAGGATGTAACAGTTAAAGTTGTCAAAAGTAAATATTATTTTTTCTTTAATAAACCTAGGACCTTTTAAACTATAAAAAATACTGTTTGATTCTTCTAACTTATTGGGAGATAATTCAGCTCTGTTCCTATTAATGTTTGTAAAGGAAAAGCTACTGAATGAATTTACCTTCTCCAGTTACCATTGGTACAATCTGTACATTAAGTTTCTCTGATTGTAGAGCCAAAAGGGCTACACATCTCACTGACTAGCACAACTAGTAAGTATGTAAACAAAGCCAAAAACAGATAGAAGACTGATTTGTGCAATTGCAGCATTTTCAGATCTGTGAAACATTGATATCTATGCAAAAAGAGCTCTACTGGTTATACTAGTTGGGAGCAGCTGTGCTCTGTCTCCCCTCTGTGGGAAGAACACAGCTTGTGTTGTGGGAGCTGGTACCTTAAGAAGAACAGGCTTTCTTTTTCTGTTAATCTTTAGTGTTTTAATTCTAAATTAATTTAATATTTATTATATTTTAACATTAATATATTAATATAATAGAATAATTAATATAGTTAAAAACATGTTAATTTTAAGTAATCTGTGAGGGAGAAGAAACTTACCTCTGGATTTCAAAATGCTTTCTTGTGCAGCAAATGTGATGACAAATTTTTGATTTGGTGGAGACACAAAACAGGGCTATGGTTTTAGCCCTAAAGAAATTTTTATAACTGTTTTGTTTGCTTGAAATGACAAATAATTAATGTGTAAGCACAAACGCAGTCAAAGTTTTCACTGTAGTTATAACTAGGCAAGATTTTGGCATTTGTCCGTAACAGTCTTATCCAATCTTTCCTCAAGTTCCTGTACAATCACTTTCAGAAAATAAAAAATGCTATGTAGAACTTGCTCTTCCCCACCCCCCCCCCACCCCCCAAGAACTAATATCTCACTTTCTCTCCTGAAGGCCCAATGTCTGCTTAATTGCATTTCTGAGCCTTATTGTGACAAGGTCTGCATTTTGATACCTAAAAGGAAATAGGAAATGAGACAATATGGGTCTAGCACTGCTACTCCCTTTCCATGTTCAAATAAACGGCATGTTTTTATAACTGGGAGGGGATAAAGCTGGCTCTCCCAAGGGAAGTGGTTAGTGTAGCTGGTTCTTACCATGGTGACTTTTGATAAGGATTTGTTGGATTACTGTATACTTATTTGCAGTCAATAAAATAAACTGTAATTACAGGATTTAAAATGGTTGACTAAGTTTTAACTACATTAGTCCTTCAAAAGCTGCAAATGGGCAGTCAGAGTGTAAGAACTGAGAACTATGTTGTTCTGTATCCGTACAGCAGCTTGCTTCCAGCTTTGTGAATGTGCATGGCTGGCTGGCTAATGCTTAACCCTGTGTTAAGCAAGTAGATGGGAAGGCTGTCCCCGGAAAGTGTTGACCTTCCCTGTGTGCGGTGTCCAGAGAGATAGTTACAGGTCCTGTATCTGAATGTTCATGTAGTATTTCTTGTTAGAATTATGACTGAAGCTGACTGTGCAAATGCCTTCAGTTTTCCAGGATAGGATTATGTGGCAGTGTGTTCTTCATTGGCCTGTGCAGTCTGGGCTGAAGTCAGGCTTTTTCCAGCTCAGCTTCAAAGGTGTGTCTTCTTTCTGACATCTGCATGGACTTGGGGCTCCATCACCCTAGTCACAGATTGCCTGTCAGTTTAGTGTAGCAGTTAATTCAATGGGTGGTATCAGTCTTCAGCTTCTAGTTCACAGCAAGGTTGCTTCAAGTACCTAGTATAAAATTAACTTGTTGAGAAGTATTTCCATAGACAGTCCATTAGTGAGACACAAGGGCATGACTTGTTTCATGCACAGACTTTCCTCCAACTATAGTTTCACCAGACTTTCCTGGAAACTAGTTTTTATTTCTGGTCTTTTACATATGTGATGTAGTTTCATAGTGATTTGAAAAGCACTTACACACCTGTTTAAAGAAGTAAGACTGCTTTCTTGCTGTCCCATCTTGAGAGGCTGCTGCTGTGATGGAAGTCCTCATGATAATAAGTAAAATGAGTCTTGACATTTTTAGTGATCACAAATATTTGCTAATTCTTTGAATATTTTACTAAATTCAATAAGCAACTTACCTCTGTGTTAAAGCAAATACTTTTTACATGCTTTTCTTAGACATCTGTCTTGTAAAGGTTTTCCAGAATGGTATGCTTTTTATTGAGCTTAAATTCAACATAGTACAAATGCATTTCAGTGATGGTAGTTAAACCTGTAAGACATCTGATCATGCATTGGTTTGACATACTTCCTTTTATCATCTCTTAATATGTGGCAATGCCATTAAATGAGCACCTTCCAGAGTGCTTCCTTCCAGTAAGAGGTGTGGATTTCCTCCCCTTTTTTCATGCTTTCAAAGTAAAACTTACATTGAGTAGCAAAGTAGAGAAAATTAAATTGGATTGTGAATTTGTAGTCATCAGACAAATTATCAAATAGATTTCTTACTATGTCATGCTAACACAAGTTGTTTTTAACTAAGGTTGAGAGTCCATTTAGAGGAGTCATAACACAGCAGGGTGATCACAAATGGGACTTTAAACCCATACAGCTGCCGCACTACTTGGACTGCTTGCCAGTCACCTGTTTAATTTGTAGCTGCTTCATCCTTTCATATGCTGAAGCACAGCTGAGGGGTAAAAGCTTTCTTGGAGCATCTCAGGGAATTACTTATTCAGTTGTTACCGATTCCCTTAAGGTAAAAGATACTTGCTCTCTAACAGGGGGGGACAACTTCCTCTTTCTTAAGTTGATTCAGCAAAACCTTGCAGTCTTATTTCCCCCATTTTTATGATTTTTTATTACTAGAGGAGATATTACTGTTTCAAGTCACAGTCCTAGTTTGTGTTTCTTATGTTTAAGTGTGTTGATTAAAAAAAACCCCACAACACTCTGCTTTAGGTTACCACTGATTTTTATACGGATTCTAATTTTTTAGTTCTGAAGTGTGGACAACGTGCAACACAAACAAGAATGAATGTTCTTGAAGATAAAATTAAGTGAAAGGAAAATGAAGACCTAATTGAGTAAAACAGTTATGGCTACTTGCAAATAAATGGATTCAGTGTAAAAGTTACAGATTGGTCTAATGGATCTAGTACAAGGAGTGCGCAACTAATAACTTGGCTTCAGAAGGAAGAAATTAGAGCACAAAGACAGTCTTGAGCTGTGGAAGTTTAGATTTTTACAATGTGAAGATACTTTAATTGAGTGTACAGAGAATTTCTTTTAAAAAACAGTTCAAACAGAATGAGTTGTGCTTCATCAAATCCAAAACCGAAAAAAAGATTAGGTGTTGGGCCTCACCTGTGCTTTAAGTACATGTTGGTACTTGAATAGGATCACAAACCATAACCGAAACTTCTAGCTAACAATGTCTTCATCTTTTTCATATCCAGTTTTTCTCACTCATTGTAACCTCATTTTCCTGATGGTAAGGCTTCCCCCACCCCCACCAAGTGACTGCCATATCACTCATTCTGTGGAGGTTTTTTAATATTGGCATTTTAAAACACATTCTCATCTTCTGTTGAGGCTTTCTGGATTGACATATTTGTCTGAATGCTCATACAAAAAACCCACTTGTTACTCAAATTTCTCTTAAATTTCAATTAATAGTTCTGAATTTCTCCTGTCAGTATTTGATTTATGTGTTTTCTGGAAATGAATGCATCTTCTGTTCTTTTGCCTTTACTGTGCCCTCTTTGATTAAAATTGCTTATGCAGAAAGTGAATGTTGGATTTTAAATACAGCTGAAATGCAGAATCAGTTACTTAAATGTGAATCCTAGATTTGGTAATGGCTTTGGGAGGCTTTGCACTTTTTTATTTTTAGAAAATCAGGTTACTCCTATGAATACTTCCATATGACTTGGGAAGCTTTTGTAATGTGAAGGCAGGGAAGGGAACAATCTAGAAGAGCAGTCACTGGTAGTCTCTCACTTTCTTCAGAAGTGTAATGCCTGCTTTCTCTGAAGCTGGCAGTGGTACCAGATTAAGAGAAGAGTATGTTTATCATCCAGTTTGCTCAAAGTTAGGTGGTTTATTCTGACTTTTTTTAGGATTGAGTGCACATTATTAAACTTTATTTGCATTATTAATTTGAAGTTGGAAGCAGTTAAAAATCTTCTGAGAATAATGCCAGAATTTTACTTTTCTCAAAATATGTAACTTCCTTGAGGTGCTTTTTGTTAAATATTTTTGAAGAGACTAACTGGTTTTCATCCACCAGTTTGAAAACCAATAGATTTTTTTTTTTTATGGTAATCACTTTAACGAACCAGAATTTATTATTGCATGAAGAAAGTGTAAGATGATTGTGTACAGAAATACAAGTTTCAGTCAATGTTTGTTTAACCTTCCGTTAGACCAATGAAATAAAATGAACTGGAGAAGCTCTGGAAACTAGATTCAGACACACTTAAAGCACAGGTGCATTTAGTGTCTGTCTTGTTTTAGGGCATCATGGTGTTCAAAACTGCTGGAGAATCTTCATGAGCAATTAGTAATAAACCAAAGTAAAAACTTGCTGCAGGAATGTATGTATTTGTTTTAGAAATTCCTGTTAAAATTTAAGTGCAGAAAGAGCGTCCCCATCGATGGCTGAGGAGCTCCCTTGGGTGTCTGGGCCTCCTGCAAGAGAAAACGATTTCTCAGCCAGCCTCAAAGCTTGTAGTCAGTGTTGGTAGGGATTTGTGTATGACAGTGGGATATAGAGAGGAACAGAGACATGCCTTGGCTCTACTGAAACTCTGGAGCTGGTTCAGCATTGTCATTTATGGTCTATTCTTCTGGGTTTGCCTTCACTGTGCGCGTGTGTTTCAAGTATTTCCCATTCATTGTTCTTCACTGGGCTAAACAGTAGTGTGAAAGTTAAGGGGAAAAATATTTCTGTAATTAGGTTCTGTACTAGATTTTAGGTCAGTTTCAGGTTTTGGCTTCTTTCCTAAAAGGACAGACACCCATGGAATGCTAATTTAAATAAAGGTGTTCTTGTAGGTGCAAAATTATTTAGATTGCTTTCAAACATAAATAAGTACAGTGCATATTCTTCCTTAATTACACCCGTCTATGTCTAATATTGTTTAAAATCCCTTAAATTTACTAAATATTTTTTAATACTGTCTGCTACCAAGGAGTTCCTGCAGAGTACTTAGTTTTATTATTTTTCTGGGGTGTTTTCTTAAGGCTTTTGAATCGGAGAAATTGTATAATTTTGCAGTTTGCTTTCATTGCAGGATATACAAATCTTAACCTGCAGATTGGTATGAAATTTTCTGTCAGATAACCATTTACATTGCATTTAATTTGTGAATTAAAAAGGTGGCCTAGGCACACTGGTGTAAAAAACACCATGCAGGATTTGCTATGAAGTGAGAAACCTGGAAGCCGCCTGTGAAGAGTAACTGTTAAAAAAAGTGGAAAACAAATGCGGAAGTTAAAATTTTAACTTGTTCCACAGATTCAATCTCATATTTAGGCTTTTTTTTTTTTTTTTTTTTTTTTATCTTCGAAATGTTTTATTCCAGATGAAAAGGAAAAGAAATTGAAGCAGATCATTCTTGTTTCTGGACAGCAACGTATTCAGTCAGTCAGGAAAAGTTTGGACCCATCAGAAGTAAGGTTGCCTTTCAGTCCTGCAGTATAGGTTGGTTTCACAAGTGAAAAATACTGCAGAGTAGTGCAGTTGCAGCTCATGGGAATGAAGAATAGTATAGTAATTATGCTAGTAAGGCATAATGGCCTGTATCAGGAATTAATTCACAAAAATGCCTAAATAGTATCAAAGGATTGTTGTCATGTCTGATTTTTTAGCACTTCCTGGAAAAACAGTGCTTCAGTCTCCTGTCTCAATTTATTTCATTGCCTATTAATAAGCAAGGAGTTTACCAGCACACCTGGCATGTACCTCTGTGTCACTGCAGGTCACAATTATGAAATCCTTGAACACATGGAATGAAGTGCAAGGAGAGAATGTGTAGGTTGATTTTTGGGTTGTTTGGGGTTGGGTTTTTTTGGGTTTTTTTGGGGGGGGGGGGGGTTGAGGTAGGAGGGATATACAGGTATTGAAGTGATTACGTGTCTTTGATACTGTTTCAAGACTTTTAATTTTTTCTTCCAGATTTAGTGTTGTTTGCCTGCTTGCTTGGATAAATTGGTTGATTTGTGGGTCTGCCATTAATACTAGCATAACTCTAACGTCTTGTGATCTGGTGGCAAGTTAACAGTGTGCTTTGGTATGGTTTACACTAGAAGCCTTGCTTTTAATGATCAAATCAATTTGTGAAGCACTGAAGGGTTATACAGTGGAATACCATCTTACTAGTTTATAATTGTACTAACTACATATGAAAGCAGGAAAAGATTCAGACAAGGATAGCTGTTCCTCTACCCTGCCAGACACTAGTGGCACTTGTGTGTTGTGTTACATTAGACATATAATCATTTTTGCATATTGTTCTTGTACATTTGAATTCGACTGCCCTTCATAAGGGAGAAAAACTACAGATACTTTGATCGAGTAAACTAAAATATAAACTCCAGGTAACTAAATTGCTTCAAAAGTGGATTGTAATTTTTGTTGGCAGTGCTTTCATGCATGGGGTAGATTTTATGCTCTGCTTTCTTCTCAGAAAGAACACTGCTTTTAAACTAATGCTGTTACATCAATGTGAACACCTACCTTTGTTTATTGGGCCCTGGACTGAGGAGAGTGTGTGGTACACTATCCTATGGATGAAAAATATCTTAGAGTAGTTTAGTGCACTGTGAAACTGGAACTGGTAAGTTACAGATGGAACAGCCAGCTGCCACTTACCCAGCAATCTCCCAAATAGCTAATGTTGCCTTTACTGTACCGTTTTCAACAAGATGTATTATGTGAATGACACAGGATTTCTTTTACTGTAAAGAGAATAATTTTATAAGACAAATACTTTCATTTTGTGAACTGTAAATAACTCTCCCTAAAAAAAAAAAAAGCTCATCTGAGTTTGCACCTAGATGAGCTTTTAAAAATACTGCTGTACAAATCTTGTGAGGCAAACTGCAGGTAACAAGTGCCTTGTACTTTTTTTTAGCTTACCTCATGCAGCTGAATCTTTAGCAGATGGTGGGTTTGCTGTGGACACGACACAAAGTAACCAAGTGCTTACTGCAAAGCATGGTTCCAGTGACTGTATTCTGCAGTGCAAGGAAACAAAGTCCTCATCTCCAGCAAAATGCTACCCATTGTGTTCTTAATAGCTCTATTGTAGTAAGTTATTGCTTAAACAAGTCGTCCAGGGAGCACTGAATTGCTGCAGATCGTATGGTATGTAAAATTCAGTTCTGTGCTGATCATATCTATTAAGTTTATTTAACTGCCATGTACTTTAAATTGGGTCATCTGTGTACAGTGCTAATCATAACAATTCAGTGTAAAAGTCTTGTGAGACTTGGTTTCAGCAGTTTTAAAAAGGGAAATGTGTGTGTGATAAAACAGCTGTATTTCTGTGTTGTCCAACCATTTTGTTTTTTTAATGTAGCAATCTGTCAAAGGAATTGCTTCAGAAAAAGGTGCTCAGATGTTAGAACAGCACTTGAAAATAACTTCTGTTTTCCAGATTTCTGCCTTCCATGACCCGGGTTTCACAGAGATTTTTGCATGCCACGACAGGAAAGAGAAGGGTTTTTTCTTAGCCAGATAAGACAAACTGAAAGCATGCAGCTGACTTCTGCAAGACGTGTTTTGATTCCCCACTTCTGCGAGGGGGGAGGACTCCTTATGAAGCTGCCTTTAACTTCCATTAGTAACTGTCTTTGCCATAACACAAACGGCATGAAGACAAATATATCTTTAATGTATGTATTGAAATGTCTGTCCTTTTTGTATTTATATTTCAGAGAGAGCATGAGTATTGCCTTTTGTTGTTGATGCCCTCAGGAATTTTAGGTTGCTTTTTGTTATTGTTTGTCTTTAATTCTGCTGCCAGCTTCCCTTCATAGCTGAGGTACCATTTTCAGCATGTTAATGAAACACTACCAACATCTAGGTACAGTAATCCGTTCTTGTCTGCCTGTTAAATTTTGAAAAAGTCATAGTTGTTTTGATAGTGTTGCAAAGCAGGAAATCACAGACATGCTTTGTCAGAAACTTCAGTGTCTAGAGCAGGAAGAACTGCTGAGATCCCAAAGAACATGATCCAAGATACAAACACACAGTGTTTCTGTTGTAGCTTCACTGTTAGTGAGGAAACAATTTACCTGAATGCTTTTTCTTTTTGGCTTTGGGTTTGGTTTGGGTTTTTTTTGATAGGTTGTAGTAATTGATAATCATCTTCTGCTTTTTTTTAGATATGACTTACAAATCATTTTTTAACAAGTCATGGTGCAATCAGACCTTATTTCTAAGTCCCTCTTCATGAAGGTTTTCCCTGGGGTAACTATACTAGCAATTAATTCTTCGAAACTTGACTGCCTTCCTCTTCTCTTCTGGGATGTATGTACATAATAACACTGACAGGCCAAGCTACTGTGACCCTAGGCCTTCAATTTTTCTAACAGTGGGGTTTGTTCCCTGACCTACATTGGTACACAAAGGTGGCATATAAATTAGAATAAACAATGTGCATTTACCTGTAATGTGTATCTAACGTAACTTTCTGTACTACAGTTAATTTCAGTTGTCATCTTGCCTTTTTTTTTGGGGGGGGGGGTATTGTGGTGTGCTGAGTAAACATCTACTTTTTTTTTGGTTTTTCACTGAGGTCAGCTCAAATTATTTTAAACATCTCAGGTCATTTCACATGACATGCCTTCACATTTTAGAATACAGTGTGTATACAAACTAGCAGATGAAAGCTTGCAGCAAATAAAAAATCAATTGGGCAAATTTATGCAGAAGCATCGTACTCTGATTCCTCCCTGAAGTCACAAGTTGCTGGTGAGCATGGGGAAGAATGTAGGGGGTGGAGTTGCTCAGAGATTGTTCTGTAGTTTTTTCACAGCATGCACAGGTAGTTGCTGTTTGACATAGGATACTGGGGCTAGGTAGATTTCTGGTTTGATCTTATAAAGGTAGCTTGTACAGGGAGATCTGGTGGAGTGACAGACTATGCAGTTGGGAGCCTTGTGGTTGAACAGGATCTACAGTTGCCTGTAAGCTCTTTTCTTATATTTATCTTCTAGTCATGCTGCCATACTTCCTTTCTGTCCTGAAAATGAAGTGGGTTTTTTCCTACCATAAATAGGAATCAAGTAGTTCTTTTTTGGAAGTAACTCTTGAAAAGAGAGCCAATAAAAATAGTGTTAATTGCTTTCAGAGTGCTAAGTTTTCCAGTACACCTAATCTCATGGCTGTAGGTCATAACCCCTGTTATCTTGCAGAGTAAATTCAGGTTAAAGAACAACAGACTTCACATTTTGGGGGTTCTAGTTCCTACTTTGCAGCTTCATTTTAATAATACAACTTCCTTCATCCTATGAGAGCTGTACTTTCCAGTGTGGTAGATTCCACTGCTGCATGTGGGACATCTTCTTTACTGAAATAAATCTGTATCACAGTGCATGTATACTACAAAGATGGAAGGCCTTACTGTTACGTCTGAAAAGACTGAAACTTGTTCATCAAAAGTGCCATTCTGTCTCTTTTCCTGGAAAATTTTTGCAGGACTGTTATGAATCGGATTGGAGATCAAATACAATTCAACAGTTTTCCATTCTCTCCTCTCCAAAGTCAAGTGTCAAAATCTGTGGTATTTTTTGGTTTATTTTGTTTTTTTGTTTTTTAAGTCAGATCCACGTCAGTAGGGAGAAATAGAAATGAGTAATTGAGCTGGTGAGTAGGAACTCCTCATATTGACATTGCTGCTGGGAAGATGGTATATGAAACTGTTTAAACAGGTCACCTACCCAAGCTGGGATACCTTCTTCCTCTGTAGTGGCATGAGTAGCTGTTAATTCAGAGCCTAGGTATTTAAATTGCCACTCGTTCTAATGTTAGTACTTGATCTAAGAGTATCCTGGCAGCACATTCGAGATCCTACTTACACATAAACTTTTATGGATTCTTTGCTGTTAGATTGTTATTTTTTAATACTCAGTGTATTTTTTTTTCATGCTTAAAAGCATCATAGTCTGTAAAACTTATGTGTTCCATAACCAAACTGAAAAACTTTAAAAGTACCCACAGCAGCAGTAACTTGGATTTTCTTTAATAGATATAGAATGGCAGATGGGAGTGTGGTAAGAAATGAAATTTGGATGTCTTGCTTAAGTGGATTTGCTTTCAGGTCAACGGTCTGAGAAACTTTTTTAACTTTCTCATTCCTCTTATATTTTGAAAGCTGCTTAGTAAAGGAACAAAAAATCCCTTGCAATTCTTACTTTTTCTGTGTTGTCCCATAAAATAGATCTTCAGTAATCTCTCTGAACCTCCAGTTTTAAACAAATTTTATGTGACCTTTAGTTTGATAGCATTCCCTGGGATTCAACTCTGCTGTTTTTTTAAAGACTGCATTATAATGCTAAAATAATATTGCTGTCACATACTGCTAGATTGGAATAGATTGGAAGACTGTAGAACCTTGTTGCAGCATGCTGTGAACTTGATTTATGTTGCAAAAAATGCAGTACTGATTTTTCTCTTTTATGATCTAGTTCAACTCTGGCTTATAGAGTAGACTTTGTGTCTAATTTCCCTTTTGTTGTAGGAGTACAGCCTTTATTGAATATTAAAATTGTCAGCTTTACCTGGCTTTTTTGAGTTAAAATTCAACATTTCTATTTAATTGAATTTGTGTTTTCTAATGGCTAACTAGGGAAAATGTTGTATCTTGGTCATGCATGACAGGTTTTAAAAGATGAATTACACTGTTCTTTTCTTAATATCTTAACTTTAATACTTAATAAATTGAACTTCCAAAACTTGAATTTAAAAATTGCCATCAGAAAGTAGTTATTTTGGGCTGAATTGCAAACAAACTGAAGCCTCAATTGAAAGCTTTGAAATCTGCTGCTTTCATATAGTAGCTAGCTCTATGCCAACAATATGTATCATCTCCAGCTCTCCCTCTTCTCTGAAAAAGGAAGCACAGTAGTCTTCATGAGTCTAAATGCCGGTCACACACTGTAATTGCGTTTTCTCATTCGTATGTGAACTAAATTTAAGGATGGCATTTTAGTAGCATGGACTCCTGAAGCCTGTGTATTGCACATTGAGTGCTGAATTTGTTAGGTGTGTGGCACTCAGTGTTAGGTGGTAAGTTGAAAACCAGTCTGCTTTAGAAGACAAGGTCTTCAGTTTTGTGGTTTCCCTCTAGAGCAGATGTGTGGCTGTGAGACCACGTTTTCCAACCTTTTGACATTACAGTTTCGATTGTGAGTTAATTTTATTGAAACTGTCGGAAATCCAGCATTGTTGGAGGGCAGCAGTAAAGCTTGATACATAGGCAGGCAGATACAGGTAATGCATAAAACCCACCTGTGCATCAAAACAGTATTCCTCTTTCCCGTTGTAGGGAGGGGTACATGTGAGATGCTTGCAGCAGCATCCAAAGCAGTCTCTTACATTTGAAACCTGACAGAACTATGGAAATACTGTGCTCTGCATAGGACTTTGTGTAGCAGGCGCTCTGCTTACAGCATGGATTTTAAAAAATGCTTAATACATTGGCAGTAACAAAATTTAAGATTAAATACATTCATTTTATGATCCCTTCATAAATGAGATTTTCATACTAGGGACTGACACAGTTTATGTGCTTTTCCTGTATAGCTTTAACTTGCCCTGCAAGACTTTTCTTAAAAACATATATATATTCAGTACCTGTGAAACTGAAAATTAAAGCTCTGATACTTTACAAAAACAAAAGCATGCGGGGATAACTTGAATAAAATCCCTGCTATTGAGGACTGAAGCTTCTCTTACCATTTTAAATAAAATGCAGAAATGTTTTCAAATCCACTGCTGCTTAAATCATACTTGCTAGTTCCCAATTATTTTTCCTGTTGATCAGGTGTTGGTGGTAGTGACGACTAGGAAACCATGGAGTATAAGCAAAATATTTGTAATTTGGCTTTCCCTTAGTTTAAATTGTTTCAGGATGGTAGCACTTGGGTATATTTTTTTTTTAGGGAGGCATGCTGAGAAATGTAGAAAAATAATAGTTGGGACGAGGAAGGGCTTTCAGTTGAGTATATTGTTGGCAGTGGACTTCTGTGCTAAAAGATTTCAAGGGTCAAAGGTAAATGAACGAAGTTACGTAGATTATGCTATTAGTCTTTGAATCTGCTTAATGATAGAATACATCTTAAAAAGTGGATGTTGTATTTTACTGTTTTCTATGTTCTAGAACAGGCACCTCTGAACCAGGGGCCTGCACATTTCTCCAGGGTTTATAGCTTATTTGTAATTCACAAATTCTGTTTTTCTTTAAAAAAAAACAATAAAGAAAAGCAAGGCTTTTCCATACAAAGGTAAAATTTTAAAATGAAAAATAAAGTCTGCAAATCAATACATTTGAAAACTATGCTGTAAATTTGGGCTTGGTAAGGAAGCCTTCTAAAGAAAACCTAATCCCTTGTAATTTTAATTTCAATATGGCCTTGCTTCTCATGTGTAATAGTGAAATGACATCTTCCAGATGGATGACAGGAGGTCTCTATTCTGTTTATACAGTTCTCAAATGTGTATCTTGAGAAGCTTGAGAAAACTGTGGAACTTCTTTGAATGTGTAATTAAGTGAGTGTTCATCCTATAAAAAATGTTTTTAATTATTTTAATTTTGGCACATTGTGTAAAGTTTACTCATGCATATCTTAGTTTTTATTAGTAAAGTTACTGTTATAAAAGCATTAGTTCATTCTGGTTTTCTGGTCGCAGGGAAGTAGTACACTGCTTTTATTTCACTGTAAAGCTCTTTTAAGCATTAATGCTTCATGATAGCCTGCCCACATGTTCTATATCAATTTTTTTAAAATTAGTTCCTTTGGCTGGGGAGGCAGGGATGAAGCAAGGAAACCTTTGTCATTGCTGTATGTTAATACTTAGGCATTTTGAACTTCATGTGGGAGCATCTCAGCATTCTTCGTTGTATTGGGAATATTCATGAAAGGGCTTTGCTATTATATTTCAGATTTCTTAATCTAAGTTTATAATATCAGTATTCCAGAGAACTGCTTTGTTAAATTTCAGTCTTAATTTGCAGAGGGCAAACACAATTGTGGACAGAAGGTAGATGTTTGAGGATTGCATTGATGAGCCTACACAAGTAGTCCACAAAAGCCTATACTATAGCATTGCAAAACAAACATAATCTTTGTATGTTGGGGTTGTGGGAGGGCAGTCTAAAAATCTGAAAGTACGCATGTTAACATTAATGTGTTCATATGTTGGTTTTTTTCTTTGAAGACATGAACTTCTGCTGCTATCTCAGCTGAAGCAACACTTCAGGGTATTGCACACATGGTTAATAACCGCTTCCTATCTATACCTTTCAGGGTCCTTTAGCATGGATGAATTGCATAGCAGTTTTTCACCAAACTTTTCTTGGTTGCTGGTTCATGGCTTGGAGTCTTCCTTGCGGTTCTGCTTTCACTATCTTAATTGAAAAACTTGAGTGGGCCCCAGGCTTGTTCTGTCAGCTACCTGAAAGATGGTCAGAGTAGCTGTGGGTCATATGTGACTGAAGAAAAATTTGTGTCACTGATCTTAAATGGTAACTGATATCCTAGCTGGTCAGCAACATACAGGAAATTAGAACCTATTAGCTTGAATGCTGACAGTCTATTTCTGGTGAAATGAGAAGCTTAAACGGGCAGATGATTTAAAAGAAAGTTCTGACATCGTGGATTTGTAAAGCACTAAATATTCTATCTCTGATTGTTAGTATTAAATATTTAAAACAAGTCCCAAATAAGGCCAAGCTTGAATTTTGATTGCATCATAATTCTGTTTAAGTTCCCTCTTCGAGGGAATCTAATATGTGAGAAACAGAGATATCTTTGTCATTGAAAACATCTCCTCTGCCCGAGGTATACATGTATCTCTGTATCCCTGTGCTACAAATAATTATCTGCAGATATATTTGGCATGCATCCCACCAGAAATAACTTCTTTGCTTATCCTGTAACCAGTGCTCTTTAATACAGTTCTTAAAATAAGCAAGTAAATGCTTTTTGTAATCAAACTTATTTTGTAGCCTCAGCAATATGAGACTACTTCCTCTTCTGAGACATTGGTCACATTTTTACGTGTGTGGTTTAGGATAAATGAAAAAGCTTTCTTACAAGTCACTATAATGTGATACCTATCCATGGCAGTAAAGAATCATGGAATCATTTAGGTTGGAGAAGACCTTTAAGATCATAAAGGCCCACTGTTAACCCAGGACTGCCAAGTCCAACACTAAACCATGTTGCCAAGCACCACATCTACATGTTTTTTAAACACCTCCCTGGGCAGCCTGTCCCAATGCTTGTCAAACCCCTTCAGTGAAAGAATTTTTCCTAATACCAAATCTAAACCTCCCCTGGTGCAACCTGAGGCCGTTTCCTCTTGTCCTGTCACCTGTTATTTGGGAGAAGGGACCGACACCCACCTGCCTACAGCCTCCTTTCAGGCAGTTGTAGAAAGCAGTAAGATCCCCCCTGAGCCTCTTCCTCACCAGGTTGAACAACCCCAGTTCCCTCAGCTGCTCCTGATTAACACCTGTGCTCCAGACCCTTCACCAGCCCCACTGCCCGTCTCTGGACATGCTCCAGCACCTCAGTGTCCCTCTTGCAGTGAGGGGCCCAACACTGAACACAGGATTCGAGGGGCTGCACCACCAGTGCCCAGTGCAGGGGGACGATCCTCTCCACTTTGGAATACAAGCCAGGGTGCTGTTGTCCTTCTTGGCCACCTGGGCACTCACTGCTGGCTCACGTTCAGCTGGCCACCAACCAGCACCCCCAGGTTCTTTTCAGCCAGGCAGCTTTCCAGCCACCCCTGAGTGCTGCTGTTGATATTTTTGAAATCAATGTTTTTGAGATTTTTTGGCAGTTTCAGTTGTTTGAATTGTACAGGTTTTTGAGCTGTCTTGTGTGTCTACAGAACCTGTGTACTGTGATTATAGATGTGAATAAGCAGAGGTAAATTTCATTGTTTTGACAACGTTTTTTTTTCCTCCTTCCCTGATTCTTTTGGATCAATAAAAAGATTATATGAGTGAATTTAGCTACTTTGATTTTGTTTAATAATAGCATATAGAAGTTTGAGTTACTGTTGTAATGCCTTCCCATCCCAAAAACATACAGTTGCCTTGGGGAGAAGATCTCTGGATGGAGTTATGAACTGGAGTTACTCTTTTATTCAGTTGTGCTGCTGATCAGACAGTGAAAGATTAAGTGTCCTGTGCTGGAGAACTCCTTCATTCCTCTTCAAAGATATTTTTAATAGCAGTAAGAAATTACTCAATAGTTCTGCAAACAGATACAGTTGGCATGATCTAGAGTTTATCACTTAATTTAAGATAATATTACAACTTATTTTCAATATATTTTGTGGCTTCGAAGTCCCACATGAGGTTGGAGACAGGTTTGTTCCAACTACCGTGTAAGTACAACTACCTGTAAGTATACCAGAGTATTTGAATAATGCAATAGTGGGAGATGACTGAGTGTCAGTGTAGATTTAAGGTTGTTCCAGTGTGGTTTAAGTCGCTTTACACAATCCTGACAAAAGGAGAAAGATTTCTCGTACCTGGCAAGCATGGGTACCCTAAAAAAAATGCTATCCTTGAATCAAAAATTGCTGTTTAATTTCAAAAATAGATGCAAAAAAATGAGAAGTAGCCAAAGCATTTTCTGGTAGACTGCTAAAGGCAGAAGTGAAGGCACTAGCCCCAGCTCCCCCATATCATTTTTTTTTATTTCAATTCAAAATGTTATTTGACCTTTTGCAGGAGGTATAAGGGTTTATTTTTATATTTTATTTTTTCACTCACCGCTTTCCCTTCAGTAATAGTTACTGAAGCCATTGGTCTAGAGAACTCAAGAGTATGGTCAAAGTAGGATGCAGGGAGCTGGTATGTGGAGCTGTATGTACCGAGCACTGGTTTTAGTAAGCAGACGGATGAGAGAGTGCTTGATGACCCACAAAACCTGCTGAAGGTTGGCAGTAGTCCACTGCAAGTCAGTGTCCTTTATGGAGAGAGCCAGTTCATCTGTGACTTTCCGTGGATAGTAGATAAGCTGTCCACTGTGGATCTACCGTAAGTGGGTGAAGGGTTTAAATATGTTGCTATAGGGTTGTATTTCATCACTTAGCAGTTACTCAAAACAGGCTTGCATGGATTTTTTTATTTTATTTCAGCATGCTAGAAAAGCTTTTTATGCTAGAGCTAGAAATATATGTGGAAATGTCTACTCCTCTTTGGCTTTTGGAGAAAAATTCAACATATGCATGAATCTTCAGAGTACAAGGATATTTGAATGGGTCTTTTGACTGTCAGTGAGCAAGACAGATATATATTTAGCAAGTGTTTAGTGCTTGTTTAGTACAGCTTATTATTCCTATAGCATAAAAAATCATATTAATGATATTAGTTCCCAGTACTACATGGGCAAGAACAGCCTAAATTCACTTTCTCATTTATAACTCCTCCAGAAAATATTTAATATGTTGTAGCTTTTGAAGTCCAAGTTGCTTGCTTGTGTGCTGTTTCATTTCCACCATTCTAATTGGTGGTGGAGAATATAGTATGCACAGGTTTATCTGCTTATCCCTGTTACCCTAAACTGATTCAAAGTATGATTTTTTTGTATAAAATATCTGATGTTATGTTGGGGATAGGGGAGTTAAACTGTCTAAGGAATTCTTTATCTTGTGGATTATGTGTGGAGATGTTTTATTCTGCTCATCCAATATGCAATAAGAAATCTCATCTTTAAAGATAGGACAGGCACTTAGAACAGTATGAATGTTCTTGTATACAAACTATATGGACATATAGAAATAAACTTTCTTTTAGGACTTGGGTTTTATCATACTTTTAATCCCATCTTTCTGTTAATGGCTTCAGACTTGTACATCATCAAGAACTATGTCTGTTCTGACCTGATGCTTTCTGCATCTTAGTCAATTGCATGTCACCTAAAATACTCCAGGTTTGGGGTATGATGGGCTTTAAGAACCGGATTTCAAAGGGCATTTTGGTGCCTAAGAGATTAAACTACATACTACAAGTGAACAATTTGATTCTGTTAAAAGGTGAGTTGATATAGGTGATACATGACCAAGTAAAAACTTGGTCTTCTACTTCAGCAAGAGATAGAAGGCAGTTCTGGTAGGCTAACCTGGTGGGGAAGAAAATCCCTTTTTAACACCTATGCCAGAGATCCTATAAGCTGGTGCAGAAGAACTAGTCAATCACATAGTTGACTGTGGGTAAGCACTCATATTGTAGCCTTTTCAAGGACATTACCACCGTTCTTGGAGTAAGGCCCAGTACTATGTTGCACTGGGATGGGGGCAGGACGTGTATTCTTTTCAGTTGCCCTAACGTGAACTGGGTATCCTGGGTCCTGTTCTCTGTTGGATTACTGAAGTTTGTCATAGAGTAATAAATTTATGAATATTTGTGTAAGCTGTATTACCACGCTTCAGATATGTTAGTCCAAACACATGAAATTATGAAAATAATTAAGGTGCATAATTATTAGTAGCTTTGGGTCTTGTATCAATATAAATTACCTACTTCCTGTAGTTTCTAGAAATTTCTAGAAATTTGGCTCAGTAGTGGCATAAACTTAGTTTTATAGAGATAAAATACCAGATTCCCTCTGCAAACCTTTAACACTAAAAGTGAAGAGTGAGAGTTCATCTAATGTAATGCTATTTTTACATCTTGAAAATGCCCCAGTATGTGTATACCTGATGCATCTGAGTTGGTACTGGGAGACTGAATGACAGCAGGAAGGATTACGGAGCCCTAGGAGCTTTTGTTGTACTTGTTTCGGATGTCTGATAGGCTTCTTAAGAAACATGCAGGAGAGAGAAGCCCATTTCATTAGCTTTGTAGCAAGCATCTGTTGCAAACAGATGCTGGTATTTCTTGGCTTGTTTTGTAGCAGGACTCATTTTCAGTGGCTATTGAATACTGCCAGAATTTCAAACTTATGTCTATGTGGTTTTCAGAGCAAGTAATCCAACAATCTTTTATATATTTCAAGTAGGTGTGTTTGACTTAGAAGCTAAAGAATCTGGGCGGGTAGTTTTACTTCTGTAACTTCAGCCATCCATCTCCGGAGACGTGAGCCTTCATCACTGAGGGGGTGATTCTTCTTGACTGGGTCCTGTGAGGTTCCACTGAAGGTGATGGCTGGGTCTGTGGAGTTAGAACTTTGGTTGTGAATATTGTTCTGTTAGCAGTGGGATTTGCTCTTTGAAAAATGCACCTTTTGATATATCAGTCTTCAAGAGAGTTGCTTGATAAAATGACTTCACAGGGAGAGAGGACAAAGGGTGTGTCAAACTGGGACTAAATAACAATTACTACCAAACTCGTAGGGGTATAGGCTCAGTAGTTCTTGGTTTAGACCCAAATAACAGAACGTTTTTTCTTTTGTGTTCTCACATTCTGTATAGGTTTGTTTCCCATTTGTAGAAAAATGATGGGAAAAATTGGGTGTGTTTTAGCTTCTAAAACTACTTTAATGTAAAGCTGCAGTGGCTGTTGCCTGATGGTATTTTCCAACAGGGAGCCCCATGCTGCCACGATCCTCAGGGCAGCAGAGGTTCCACAGGAGCCTGCTGGGTGTTACGTTTCTCTGTTGTAATTACATCTGGGCATTTATGCTTTTTCTTTATTCTTATAAAGTATAAATAATTTATATATTATGTTTCAAAATATACGTAGAAGGTAAGCCTATTTGAGGTACATGGAAGGATGTTTCTAGTGCAGAGTGCTAGTTAGTAATTCATCTAAGTGACGTAAGAAAGTGGCTATTTTTAATGCAGCTGAAAGGCAAACAGAGAATGTAGAATATCACTCAATATATAGTCCTTGTGAGTTTCAGTGGATGGTGTGTTGGCCAGATGGAGAGCCTACATTATTCTGAAGGGAAGATGAAGAAGAGCTACTGGGAGAAGGTGGGGCAGCCAGAAAAAAAAAAATAATTGTTTTCCCTTTTGAGTTTGTCAGGTATTCTAACAGAAGAATAGTGCTTAATTTCACATTTATATAAAATTTGGCTAAAGCTCTTATAAATGTTTTAGGAAGCCAGATTCATTAGTCTCTAGGAAGTAGTTTGTTCGATGTTGTCTTTAAGTTGCAGCTGCTGCCATTTAGTATCAAGTTGAGAAAGTTCCCTGTTAAGTTTTTCATTTTAATAGAATAATTGATCTTTTGCTTTGTTAGGATGGACACAAGTGGTTAGATGATAGAAGCCAACACTGGTGGATCAGGAGGAGAAGGAATGGGAGACTGGCAGGAACACAGACAATCCTTTGCTCATTTTGATCTGAATTTTTTTTTTACTAATTTTGATATCATAAAAATACATAATGGCAAAAGAGAAACTACAAGCAGTACTGGAACTGTTAGTGGCAAGAAGTTACTTAAGCCACTAATAGTTGACCTTTTCAATTCACGGAATGGCTAACTCATGTCCCCACTCCCGGTGCTGAATGCTGCTCCTAGCATACCTCCAGGCCAGCTGACTACTCCAGCATTCGTGGGACACGTTGAGGCTTCAGTTACAGGTAGCTGGGTGCCCATATTCTTAATTCTTGCTTAAGGTCCCCAAAATTAGTTCTGTACATCCTAAGTTCACCCCCAGTATTGATTGTCACCATATATGGCATTTGCACTAACAGAATATATAACTTCTCCCATATTTATTCCTTTTTCATTCAGTGCTTTTCCATCAGACCCTGAGCTCTTCCCCTCACAACCTGTTGTTGCTATTACATTGATTGTTCTGATAGAGCTGCTGTGTGATCACTTTTGTTAATGAATTTTTTTTTCTGTGGTCATCCATAGTTTGACCACTGCTGATATGCAAGTTACCTTTGTTAACTTTCTTCAGACAATGTTAAAAAAAAAATGCCCACACTTTTTCTTTTTTACTCAGCAGCTAACTATTTTCCACCCTGTGATTGGGTATTTGTGAATATAGCACACAGCTTCCATTTCCTTGGTGGATCGACTCTTTCCTGTGTCAAAAGTTGCCGTTTTCCTGCTGCTAATGAAATCTGGTCCAGCAGGGGTATTGGCTAAAGCTGTTTGCCCAAATAAGATAGCAGAGAAGCCAAGACATCTGTTTCTAAACATTCAGAAGCACAGGGGAATGAATTGAAGCTATGATTCGGCTTTCCTATGCCATTATATGCCTTTTATAAGAAAATTACTTGCAGAGGATTAGTATCAAATTCACTGAGCTATTCAGAATTAAATCTTGCTTGTGTATTTCACAATAGTTTGCTAAATAACACGTGTATTGCATACCTTGTTTAAAAGTATTGAACCATTGATCCATAGAGAACAAGTTGTTAATAATCTAACTATTCAATTACTGTTTGCAAGTCTTCAAAACTGACACAGAAACAAAGGACAATGTTTTGCCTTTTCTATTGCACAAGACATTCCAGTAGGCTGTTTCTATGCAGTACATTAATCTTATTGTATTTAGTTTTATAGTTCGTGAAGCAAATAATCCAAAGTGAATAATGCAGATATTAATGTGCAGACCACGGAGCTTAGGCAATAAATAAAAAAGGTAGTCACTGCATTGTTGAGCTTGCTCAGTACTTTAGAATTACAATTTAGATTTCTTTCTTTGGAATTTCTTGACTAATGATACAGGAGCTAATGTCTGTTGGTTTAAAACTACTAATAAAAATAATTTCAAAGATCCTTAATGTTGCCGTTTGGCGGGGGGGGCGGAGAGGTGTGTGTGCAAAGTTAAAAATTAAAATTTCCCTGGAAGAAAGCCTTAGATCTTTTTTGCTTGATTCATGAAAAGCTGAGGCATTTTAGAGCAAAATCCTTGCTTCCTGATGAAGCTGAGGGGTGGGCTGTTGAGAAATGTCAGACTCCCTGGTCCAAGTTAACATGTTCTCCAAGATTTGTGGTTTTGCCCTGCTCCTTAGCTTTGTCACTGCTGTTCAAATAAAGCACCACCTGACAGTCACTTAACCATTGTTACCTTGACTAATGAATAGGTTTTGCTGTGCAAAGACCGGAATGCTCTGTACCCTGCAGGATCCAAGTCCTTGGAGGAATAAGCTTTGGATTTATTATTTTTCTTTTGTGCAGAGGTACAGTGGTATGGAGACTGGCAACCTAGCCATTGCCACGTAGGAAAAGTTCAGCTTGCCTGGAAGAGATGAGGGTGTTTGCTTTAGGTTAAAAAAAATAATAATAATTGGAAAAAACCTCACAGGTTCAGGGCCACAAAATGCGGATGTCCTGCAGTATGTAGGAGCTTTGTGCAGTCACAGGAAAATTATTTTTTCCACAGACCCAACAGTATAAAAATACTTAATAAATATTTTGGCCAAGCTTGAGTTAAAATATGAAGTTTTCTTGAGCATTTCAGAAACAGTGTTCTATAAAAATACACATAATACTTCAATTCTGCAGAAAGATAACCGTGGTTTACCAGCAAAAGCTTTCAGAGTCGGTTGGGTTTTCCCACCTGCGTGGAAGCAAAGCACAAGAGTTCTTTGTGCAGGCGAGAGTAGATCAGTTTAGCTGTCACATGAGAGGAAGATAGCTGCTTCTGCTTTTTAGAGAACAAGCACAGATTGTGAAGCCTCTGCTGTTGTATTACATTGTTCACGAATTCAAGTCCAAGGGCCTCTAAAAGACTTTTTTTATATCAGTTGGGAAGTTAATCATGGTTATATGAACAAATGAAATACTGTGTCATTCTTTCACTGCTGGAGTAGTGTTTTGTGTCTTGTATACAAAGTGTTCATGCAACTGAGATGGTTCATGCCATGGAATAACTAATATAAAAAACCAGAGTAAATCTATTTTTAACTGTATTATTTCAGCACTGTACTGTTCTTACATTAAAATTTTTGTCTTAATTGATGTGGTTTTGACTGAGGAAAAAATGTAAAGTTGATCCGTTGTATACAATACTTTTTGCCCTATTTTAAACTTCTAGGCATATTCTCCATTTGAACTCTACCTGCTGCTATAGTGTCTTCATTTTTCATGAATTATCACTAGGGGTTTTTTATCTCTTTCTAGAAGGCAAAGTATGGCATTTAGTGCTGGGACAAAAATAATTTTTGTCATTTGCAGTATTTTGAAGTTAAGCATTAATACTTAACCTCTTAAAAAAAAAATCATTCTTATGTGGATTGTGTTTCTATTTTTAAAGTCTTTAATCACTGAACACAGTTCTGAGTGTTTAAAATCGGTTACTAACAGTAGGTTTAGATGTTGCTTGAAAGAAAATATATTTTGTTTACAGTATCCATCTGCTTATTACATTTCAGTACTGAACAGGAAGAATTATTTCCTGCTCAGAATACTTTGTTTCCTTTGTCTCTGCAATGAGAGAAAAAAAACAGGAGTACTCCTAACGGTTGAAAACTTCTTGGTTTTTTTAAGTAGGGATTTGTGATAAATGAACTTTATTAATACAGTGCTGATGAAGATAAGAATTATAATTTCAACATTATCTTATTGCAGTGAATGTTACAGGGAATATGCTGTAGGTCATCATACAGTACGCGAATTTTAGTTTCAACCACATTATGAAATGTCTTAGAAGCTGAAGACTGCATGCCTCAAAGCAGCAGTTGTGTGTATATATATTATGTAGCCTTATCTTGCACTTTAAGTTGTGATTTTAATTCTGAAATAAATTTTCATTCTGAGAGTTGGCTTAATCAAGCTTGTGTGGTTTTAAACATCAAGAAGATGGGTGGGTGGGGATCATGTGCTGCTGCTTAAGAATGTGGGTGTTTTGTGATGTAGCAGATAGCTCAACAGAGTCAGGAAATCTTCCAGACTGCTCATATTTGGTTTTCAGTGTCTAGCAGTATTTTTTTGTTGCTTCGTTCATTGTTGCCAGCAATCACAAGCAACTACTTTGCTGTAGGTCAAAAAAGTACAAGCCTAGATAAGATTACACTTTCATTTTACAAATATAAACTTGCTGTGAATTTTGCTATAATTGTAGCTGATTTGAAGAGCTTTTGAGTAATCAGCTACTCAGAAAGCAACTCTCAAGGCCACTAGCCTTACTTTCATGACTTCTGTGTGTAGTTTAAACATAGTAAGTGTGTATTAGTTTACAAGTCCTCTTTTCTGAGGAAGAGTTCATGTATAGGAAGAGGCCCCACATACATAGTTTCATGCTTGTGCATCCTATGAAGGTGGAAAATTTTCACCGTTAATTTATATTAATTTTTTTAATTGTTTAAAATAGAGGTTGCAAGCTTTGGATTGCCAAGGAATGCATGAACAATCACAACACTTGTGTGAAACCTTTGGTGAATGACATGACTTATTGAGTAATTTTGTATTGGTTTAACATTTGCCAAGACCTTTCTTTTTACTAGGTGTCCAATGCTACAAGCAGTACACACATTTTAAAGAAATAGCCCTTAAAACAGGTGTGCTGCAAATGGCAGACTAGCACGTTAGTCATAATTCTTAAAAGGCTTGCTGCAGTCAGTTGGAAGTAATGTTTTAGGAGCTGCATTACAAGGAGAGGGAGAATACGATGGCACAAAATTTAAGAATGCTGTGGTATTACACTTTAACAAAAATTAATTCCGTTTATGACTTTTTTCTTTGCTGTAGTCGTGACATGGAGAATAAAGAAACCCTCAGGGAGTTGCAGAAGATGGATGACCGCCCAGAAGAGCGCATGATCAGGGAGAAACTCAAGGCAACGTGTATGCCAGCCTGGAAGCATGAATGGCTGGAAAGAAGAAGCAGGAGAGGCCCTGTGGTAAGTGGCCCTGATGGAAGGGCAATATCTGTAACAGCAATTACAAATAAAAATCCCATAAACTTCTTTCTATTGGAAACCTCTGTTTCTTAATATTTGCATGCTCTTAATTATGGGTGTTCCATTCATTTTGTACAAGCTGTTTAACAGGAGATTGTGGTTGACTTTCTGAAATGTACATGTTTATTAAGCTCCGTTTTTAAGGAAAAAGCACAGAGTCCTGCTGCTGATCTGTGTAATATAAAATAATACCGTAACGATACTGCCCTCTAATGTCACCAACAAAAGTAGCTCCTGTTTATTAGGTAAAAAACAGTTTGAGTGTGTAATTGTACAATAACACTTCGTACTTGATTCTTAGGGGTTTCATGACTTCACTTTTTCTTAGTTTGAAAACATTAAAGTTTTCTATGTATTGTAACAGAAGTGTGTGGAATTTTTGTTAGGTGAAAAATCAAACTGCGGTCTTACTAAAACCAGAGCTAAGTAACTCCTTCACACGTCTCAACTCTGCTAAACTTTGGATGCCAGAGTATTCTGTTAGCTTTTTGAGTAATGCTTTTGTATAAATGGCTTGGAAGTGGTTTTAAGAAATTGCAGGTAGGTTAAACCTGAAATTTATTAAGCATAGTTACAATTCTGTTCAGTATAATGCTTGTTAATTAATAGCCATTAGTTACCTATACATGTAGTTGCATTGGCCAATGTGACCGCCGTGCACCACTTGATGTGAGTGCTACTTTAAAGCTAAGATCATCATCATCTGATGCAGTAGACGAGTGTTTGGGGACAGCTTTTTTAGAGCAGAAATAAGAGGGTTCTGTGGGTAACTTTCTATCATGAGAAGGGACATTGAAAATGCTGGCAAGTGCACCAAAAAAGCAATACACTAGAGGGTCAAATAACACAAAACCGTTCTTAATATACAAATTTTTAAATGAATCTTGCTTACTGCGTAGCTTGAAATTTTTTCCCTGCCCACTTTCCTTGAGGTTTCTGGCTTTCTTAATACAACTTTTGATGTTCCAGATTCTCCATTACTACAATTTGATTTTTTAAAATGTTTTCAAGCACTAGCAGCTGGTAACTGTACTAGTTCACAGGCACATGAATTTGCATTCCGATCTTCCAGAAAAGAAAAAGTATTACAACAATTGATAGGAGGCAAATAAAGACTGCACTGCTTTTTTTATATACTTCTGCTTTATCCTGTTCAGTTTCATAATCAGGTAGCAGTATAATTAAAAACAATAGCACCAAAGTTTTTTAAAAAGTTCATATTTGCAATACATTAAATATGGTGACTCCTTAAAGTAAAATTAGCAGTGCTAGGCATCAAAGCTATAAATGGAGATTTTTCTTCTCTTGAGCAGTGCCCACATGCTAGTCCACAACCTTCTTAGTGTCATCTTCTCCCTGGAGCCTGCTGAAAGCGAAATGCATTTCAGGGTAGTGGAATGGCTTCAGTTGGATCAGTTAAATGTTTCGGTTTAAAATCGCATTTGACCTTGTGGATGCAGTCTAAATCATCAGGTAGAAATGCACCAAGTCTTGATGTCTCTTCCTCACCATACCCTGAGCAGAGAGAGCCTGCTAAATCAGAGACCTTTGGAACTTTCTAGGAGAGTTCTGCTCTGTTAATCTGAAGTTTTACTTGGAGCGTCCTTCCAACTTTGAGTCAAGCCTCATAAGACATGGAGAAATGTGGAACTAAAACTGATTCTGGCCGCTGTGACTGCTTTTAATTTGATTCCCAGTGGTCTTAATCTTCTAATACATTATGTGGTTTTGAGGGGCAGGCAGCTGAAAATTTTCCTGAAATGCTCCATACCTCAGTGTCAACATTCAGCGTTCATGCAACAAAGCACTGTATTAGAAGTGTATGTACTTACATTGCTTGAGCACATGCGTGCTGTAGTGCAGCACTATGCAATGATTAGCTCAGATACCAGATGGGGTGTAGCTGCTTTACTTGTATGGCAGGCAGAAAACCCAGGTGTGGCTCTAACAGAGCACAGCACACCTTAGTTTTGCTGCATTGCCTCCAGATGTAAAGTAATTTTCACTTTACAAGTGTTGTGCTGTAGAAATAGCAACCTTAATATTTCTCAGCTGATACTTAGTGTACTGGATCCATCTTTTACACTCCTAATAAGCAGATAGTGCCTGTAAAAGGAAATTCTTTTGGCTGCTATGATCCAAATGGGGGAACTGCTGTCGTTCAAGATACTGTGAATGACAATTACAGAAGTACTTTCAGAATCAAATCATTTGCTGCCGCAACTAACATAAGCAGTGCAAATGGACAGGAAAAAAGGTTTCTGCTTCTGTGTTGTGTATAGATGGACAGGATAACGCCTATTAGATGTTAATATTAGAACCTAGGCAATATGCAAACTTAGTATGTCTGGATAATGGCTTAATTATATAATGCTAGCAAAATAAGTTTTGATGAATCTGTTTTGCTTTAGTGTAAAATGATTAATTTATAATTCTAACATGCAGTTTAATTCTTGCAAGGTGGTGAAACCCATCTCTGGGAAAGGAGATGGATCAGAAATGAACAAACTCTCTCTGGAACCTCAAGCTGAAGGGCAAAGCACTGCTTCTTCACCTACACAGAAAGGAAGACGTAGTCCTTCTCCTAGTAGCTCCTCTTCATCATCTTCTAGGACAGTTAAATCTGAATCACCGGGTGTTAGAAGAAAAAGGGTATCTCCAGTGCCTGTAAGTTGCAAACTGTGATGTAACTTTTAATTTGACTATATTCTGCAATCTTTTGCTTATAGAGGCAATTAATCCTCCCTGTGTAGGGCAAGATGCTGATAGAAAGCGGTCCTGACAGGGTATCTCCACCTGAGTGAGATATACATGAATTATGCTCTGTGTCATTTCTTATATCTGCAGTTTTATTCTCTACTTAAGTGTGTGTTTTCTTTTTAGTTCAGTCCTGCTTTAGGTTTTTATGTCCAGGAAATAAATGAAGAAATACAGATACTCAGTTGTGAAGAGATGTATGTTCTCTTAGCTTGATTTGCACAAAGAGGTGCTAATAGTTTGGGGGTTTTTCCTGCAGTTTTGCATATATACTTGGGGATGGGATTGTTGATGGGATCAATTACTTTATGTACAGATTAGGGAAGATTTAGGTATGTGCATTGTTAGAAAACTAAAATCACTATAATTACGTTTGAGAAGATTTGGAATAGAACGCTTCAAGCAATAGAAACTGGCTTCATTAAAGAAGATCAAGACTATAATAGTGTCTAACAGGATTGCTTGTTATAAAAATGTTCATCCACAGTTCAGGTTCAGTTGACTTGTCTACAGATTAACAATGTAATAGAGTAAGAATAAGGTCTAATTGCTTTTATTGTCCCATTGCTGTAAACAAGGTTTCCCAAATTAATTAAAATATATGCTGCCATTTCTCTGAACTAAGAACTAATATCAGAAGTTACAGCACTGCAGCACAGCTCCTTTCTTCTTTGAGAAGACAAATTGAAAGGTTAAAAATAAACAAGCCAAACAACAAAAAAAAAACCAACACAGAAACCCCACCGCAACACCAAAACCACAACAACCCACCGGTTGATTTAGCCTTTGATTCATTTTTACTTGATTTGGTTTTCTTTTGGTTTTTTTATTAACCTTTCATATGAAAAACCAGGGTTCAAGCTATCTTTTACTTAACTGAAGGACAGAGAGTCAATGTGCATCATAACATAAAATTTTGAAGTGGATATAAATCAAAGCAGAAGATTTTAAATTGGACAGAGCTATTAACACATCTCATAATGTTAGAAATATGAAGAATTTAAATGAGGACGGGGGCCATTGAATTTTTGATCATGGGGAAACAAAACCAAGAAACCCTATGCTGAGCTGAAAGGTGCTTTGATTGTGCAAAGAAGAGGAAGATGTATCCTTTTTCTTTTTCTTTGGAATTTCTTTAAACTTCTGTTTCTTATTGACCGTATGTTCCCTTTTGAAAATTGTAGTCATAGGATTTCTTCAGAAATTGATATGTATTAGTGTTATAACCTTATATAATTTCCTGTAATGAGTCACAAGTCTGATTATCTTCTGATTGGATTATACTTGATAATTCAGTAGTAATATGGTAAGGTAACTAACGAAAACTTGAAAATAGAAACAATTTAAAATACTTTTTCTGTCAACGTCAGACAAACTTAGTTTTTCTTCTTTCCTCAAGTTCTGGGCATATAGTCTAAGCAGGTTTTAGCAGTTTCAGGGACTCTCTTATTCTGTGTCATTTGGAGGAAAACCAAACCAGAACCCCAATACCTAATCAAACTTACTGTTGTCTGGGAAATGCTTATAATTGAACTGCTGTGTAGTTTCAGAGTGGACGAATAACACCACCTCGACGAGCCCCATCTCCAGATGGCTTCTCTCCATACAGCCCTGAGGAGACAAATCGTCGTGTCAACAAAGTTATGCGAGCCAGGCTGTACTTGCTGCAGCAGATAGGACCCAACTCTTTCTTAATTGGAGGAGACAGCCCTGATAATAAATACAGAGTGTTTATTGGACCTCAGGTAGAGGACGTTTTTGTGTTGTCAGTAGCTTTTATTAATTTATAGTTATTCTTGGAAAACTGTTCAACATGAAATTAGATCAAGTGTTTGTTGCCAGCCCATGATAATGGTTTTATAAAGCAATATTTAAAAGTCGTAGTCTGTGCTCATGTAATGTTAATGGTCAGCTTGTATTTTGGCTACATGTAGCAAGTACATGAGTTCTGTCTAAAGTTTCTGTTAAACAAAAAAAAACCACCACCAAACCTCTCGTTTAGAAGTAATTATTATTGTTCTGTCTACTTCTCATTCCTGGTGTAGCTTTGAATTATACATCCGAAGTATTTTTGGCTAAAATTTGGACGCTTCATTTTCCTAGTTTCTCATTCTGAAACATTTTACTCCCTCTTATTTGTGGAATATATATAAATGACAAGCACAAGACATAATTCCTTTAATGGTGTGATTATTTTAATTACACCCATAGTGAGGTCCTTTTCATAGTAGTGTGATGCTGCATTGGGAAACATCTAGGTTTTTGAGTAAGTAGAAGCAACCTATTTAGGTTCGATTGCTGTCATGTTATGGATATACAGTGATTATAGGCATGAACTTCTTCTATTATGAAGTGTAGCAATAACTTCAGTTCATTTAAAAAAAAAAATTAAAAAGGGGGGGGGGATGTCAGTTGAAAACTGGTGTAATAATCTGCTTTTTCATGTATATTCCTGAATAATATTTTGGGAATTCTCATTTTCTGTAAGGCCAAGTAAGAAGATATTTATGCCTGTTTATGAAATAGTTTGCATAAACTATTTCTTCCCCCTGCCCCGGGGCAGGAGGGGAGGTACTATATGTTCTATGGTGCATTTAAATGTGGAAGAATTATTTATGTATCTATCAATTCAACAGAGCTTTTGCATATACTTTTCTTTGCAGACTTGTAGCTGTGGCCGTGGGACGTTTTGTATTCATCTGCTGTTTGTTATGCTGCGAGTGTTCCAGCTTGAACCTTCAGACCCAATGCTCTGGAGAAAGACACTGAAGAACTTTGAGGTAGTCTATTTCTAGTAGATCTAATGCAGATCTAAAATACATTCCAGGTAAAAGTGTTTAGGACGTTGTTAAAAATGCTGAAAACTGTTGCCAAGCAACAGTATTATGTTTTTAATCATATCTTTAATTCAGTCTCAAGAGCTCTGTATATAGGAAAAAAATACCTGCAAATAAAAGACGTAACTAAAAGAATAGTAGAGAGCTGTAGTTCAGTGAGTGATTCAAGTTTTGGATTATCTACTCAAATTTGAGTAGATCTGTCTCACTGGTTAGCTGAAAGCTAAACAGAAGGAGGGTCTTCAGAAATAATTGTGTGTGTACTTAAAGCTGTAATTTATTTTTCATAAGCAAATAAGTTTTTGTTGAAAAGTGTTTCTTGTGATCTGTTTATTAGTAACACTTCTGAAATTCCTGCTGCTACTTCTAATGCATTATTGTGAAGATGAATAGATCTTTTTTTAGCAGTACTTAAGCTTCAGTAATAATTACTTTTAAATTACAAGCTATTCATAGTATAAATACGACTGTTGCTGTCTTTTTCTGATGTTAGGTTGAGAGTTTGTTCCAGAAATATCACAGTAGGCGTAGCTCGAGGATCAAAGCTCCATCTCGTAACACCATCCAGAAGTTTGTCTCACGCATGTCAAATTCTCATACATTGTCATCATCTAGTACTTCTACATCTAGTTCAGAAAACAGGTTAGTATTTTTCTAAAGGAATTAAAAGCTTTATTCTGTAGTTTTCTTCTAATTTTGGAGGTTTAGAGTCACCTACATTCTTTTTGTTCAAAGCTACTTTCATTTCAAGCCATGTTAAGTCTCTGTATTCGCAAACAATAGTCAAGCATACGTTAGTCACTGTGGTACCAAGTGGGCATATTAGCTTTATAACTGCTGTTTGAAAAATGTTAAGTAAAGTTGTGAAAAGAATTTTTTTGATCCTTTATGAGTTTAGGAAACAAACTTTTGAAATGTAAATGCAAGACTGAAGCATATATTAACTTTGAAAACCTATTTGTGAGCATTTGTTCAAATGCAAAACTTGTGCAAATGTTGACAAATGAAGAAACATTATTTTTCTTTTTCTCTTGTCCTACTTTGGAGAAATGCTTGTGCCTATGACAATATACTGAAAAATTTTGAGGTAAATGCACTCTGTCTGTGTAAACATAAAAAATATATAAAAAACATAAGTAAACATATTTTAAAGCACTTCATTTAAAATGGGTGATTATTTTAAGGGAGCAATTAACCTATTATGACTTCTGGAGTTTATACAATATTAAACGATGCCTCATTAATTTTAAGCAGTTTGATTCTTTGATACTTTTTCCCCCTAAATTCTAGTACTTGAGTGCTTTTGCATGCTCTTTCCCTTGATTTTGAAAAGATACTGGTTAACTATTTAAACAAGTCGTTCGTACATGTGTTAGTGGGTAAACTAGGCGCCCTCTAGAGAGGCAGAACCACAGAAGGCAACATAAATTGAGACTTTTTTTTGTGTAAAGTGAGACCTAACTTGTGGAGTACCTTGATGTGTTACTTTGTGATAGTAAGTATATAGTTAGATGAATGTATTCAGACAGGTTTATAATTCTGATGTACAGATTGTGGCCTTATTTCCCATCATCTTTTTCTTCCAAATTGTGTCACTGTAAATAAATAGCATAAACAAAGCAGTTAGATCCAGAGCAGACTATGTATTCACTTATCTGGCAAGCCAGTTCCTTTAATGTAGATAACTTGTAAATAATATTTTTTTTTTTATAGAATTGGCTTCACTGGATTGTGAACTTCACTGCATGAGTTATCATGTTTTTTACAGGATGAAAGATTTTTTTCATTTGTTTGCCAGTACACCTTATGATTAGTTCCTAGCATTACTGGTTCAATGAGATAAGTTGCTATTCTGTACAGGTGTAGTCTCCCATAATATAGGTACTGGAGAACACTGAGCATCAGATTCATTTGAGATAAAAGTTTACTCAGTTCTGCTAATTGCTGTGACTTGCAATTATTTTTGGTTTACTACTGATTCTTCAAAAATTTTAAATTAATACTTCGATTTCTATACGAGCTGTGGAAATAAATTTTTCACTGTAAGCTTATTTTTGTGGATTTTTGGAGTTAAAAATAGTGTCAGTATTTGCAAGGAAATGGAAAAGAATGTATGTACAGGAACAATGTATGTACCAATTTTATTGTAAAAATACATGGTTGGTGAACAAATACAGGGTTTCTGCAGACTTCTAGACACATACCAAGTATAAAAAGTTTTTGCTATGAATAGGAATAATTTTGCACGTTTAAACAATATTACAGAAGATTAAAATCAGAGATTTAGCCAGAAAAATTATTTTGAACTTAAACAACAGGTAGTGAAAAAACACAGGTTATATCCATTTAAAAATTAAGGTGGGGTAAATGGACACAACACGACAAACAAGGAGAATGAGTTTTTAAAAATCTACACATGACTTGTAGGTATGTTAGCATTCATGTGAATCCATTGCATTTGTTTCTGTTAGTGGTAGAAAATTCTTCAGTGGCTGTTACCTTCCCTTAATTTTGAGTTTTGCATACATTCATCAAATAGTATTTACAGTTCCCTGTAATGGACTAAAGACCACCTTGTGACTCAACACAGTGAAAGGAGTGTGATGGAAAAAAATGTGGGTAGCTTTCAAAATATAAAAACTAAGAAGTTTTTCAAAACAAAATTATAAATAGAAAACCAAAGGATGGTTTGTTAAAAGAAAAATAATGTTAAGTGACCAGGGCTGAGCCTTTCAATCTCTAATTGGTATCTGACCTAGTTTGAAAAGATGTCATGTGTTTTGTGGCTTTCCTTTTCATTTCAACGGTGTTGTCTGTACTCAGTGCTTCTAAAAATGTGGTTGCTTGCTTACTCAGACCAATGTTTAGGAGAATCATTCATGTATAGCCTATAGTTGTTTAGAAGTAATTGTTCCAATCTGGAAGTTCTTATTTTTTCACTGTTGACACCTGTTCTAAATTCTGATACGGCACTTTTACAATCACAAATACTATTTTTTACAGTATGAAGGATGAAGAAGAACAGATGTGCCCCATTTGTTTGTTAGGCATGCTGGATGAAGAGAGCCTAACTGTTTGTGAAGATGGCTGCAGGAACAAATTACACCACCACTGCATGTCAATATGTATGTTGTCATCTTCATCTGGTTAAGTTCTGATGACTCTAAATATGCAAAATTATTGTAACTTACCGTGTTTTCATTTTTTTTTTTTTTTATTTTAAAGTAAAAAAAACCCCAGAAACCTGCTCTTAAGTAATGTGTGGTAGCCCTTTGAGAGCTTGATATCATTCAGGTACTATTAATAGGTCATATCTTATCAGTTATTCACAAGTCCAGTTTATTATTTGATGCTTTGAGAAAGAAGTTAACTACAGAGTTAGAAGTCTGAGCCTCTTTTACCTGAGTGAGATTATGTCCAACTAGAGCAAGGTTAGGAACAGACTTTGAGCCCTCTGTGACTTGTCATTGGAATGTATGGAAGTCGTCTACTATCAGCTAGGATTATACAGTGAAATACACAGTATGTTTGCATACTACATTAAGAAATATAAATAGTTCGCTTTAACAAATAAAATTCCATCTGCCATATTTTAATATTTTAGGAAAGTATTGTCTATGTTTGAGGTTGAAAAGGCATCGCATTTCAGTTTGTAACTTTTAATATTAGTGGTAGTGCTAAACGGAAGGATTTCTACATGCACAAACTGTTTAAAAGCCCATATTTATCAGGCTGCTGTAAATGCCTCAGTTCTGAAGTGTTTAACCTGAAACTTAACATTCTTCAGCAAAACTTTTTGTTCTGGTTTTATACATTGTAAAACTCAAGTGCATATTATCCTGTTGCTGTGTTCCAGGGGCAGAAGAATGCAGAAGAAACAGAGAACCACTTATCTGTCCTCTTTGTAGATCTAAATGGAGGTCTCATGATTTCTATAGGTAAAGATTCAGTCTGTATGTAACAAACTATATGTTTCTGGATCCTTAGTGGATGCTTCTAAATATGCTGAAGTATTTACTTCAGCATATGTTTCATTTGTTAATCCGTGTTATTTGTTGTTAACCTGTAGTCATGAATTGCCAAGCCCTGTGGATTCTTCTGTTGTCCATGTAGTTCAGCAACAATCTACAGCTGGATCACAGAGAAGAACCCAAGAGAGCAATTTTAACCTTACTCATTATGGGGTCCAGCAGATCCCTTCTGCCTATAAAGATTTAGCTGAGCCATGGATTCAGGTAATTTTACTTTGTAAAAGAAGCTTCCAGTGTAACAGCTTATTTTGAACTGTTTTTCTAGGTTTGTCAGATCAACAATTGAAAAATTTATTCTGGCTCCCATCAGCTTTATGGTTGGTTATTAATGGAAATAATTATATTAACTTTCATCAGAAGAGAAGGTTTTCCAGTCTTGTTTGAACTGGGGTTTCAGTTTTGGACTTTATCTTGGGCCTCATATTAAAGGTCCATGTAATAAAATGTATTATTTTTAACTCTAGTTTTGGTTGTGCAAGTGTCACATACATACAAAGCTGGCACTTAATGTTATCCAAGTTGTGTTGCAGGAGCTGAATGACCCCAACCCTATAGAGTCACCTGAGGGTTCAGGGTTCAGCTGAGCAGGGGTCATACACTTAAAAGCGGGAGGACTTGTACTGTCTGGATGTCTGCTGTAATTTTTGTCTGGTATAGCCAGACTGTGGCTTCAAGGTTGTTTACATCAATGTCTATAGAAACAAACTCCATTCTGAATAATTAAAATTCAAAGTGAATGAAATCATTCATACAGTCATCCTCCCACTTAACAGAGTTTTTGGAGAACTGATAGCTTACCATTTATGATGTTTCATTTCTGTCACATAATCTTCTTTTAACATATGGTTCCTGTCAGACTTTTTAAGGTGATTTTTCAGCAGAAACATTTCTTTGCTCTTTTTGATTTCTCCTCTTAGTTGCAGTATTATTCAGTTTGACTCCTGTAACATTGCTTTTTCCTTGGCAGGTATTTGGAATGGAGTTAGTTGGCTGCTTGTTTTCTCGAAACTGGAATATACGAGAGATGGCACTTAGACGTCTTTCCCATGATGTTAGTGGTGCTCTATTACTGGCTAATGGTGAAAGCACTGGAAATTCTGGAAGTAGCAATGGAACAAGTGCTGGAGCTCTGGGGGCAGCTAGTGGGTCATCTCAGACCAGTATCTCAGGAGATGTGGTGGTGGAATCCTGCTGCAGTGTGCTGTCCATGGTCTGTGCTGACCCTGTCTACAAAGTATATGTTGCTGCTTTAGTAAGTAGTTGTTTGTTGTATTCCAGTAATTTCAGTTACTTCATTTTTCAAGGGGAGGGAAAGGAAAGAGGTATACGAAGTCAGGAATCCAAGTAGTTGTTGAGCACCACTGATGACTTGACTTTTAACCATCATCTGAGAGCAAGAGTGAAATGACTTGACTCTGCTGGCCAAATATAAGGAAATGCTTGCTACAGTCCTAAGAATTAACAGTAATTGAATGACTAGGTTCTTTCCAATCTCAAAGAATATGTGATTAATTCTAACGGTGAATATGTAGTAAGCTACCTATCCTTTGAACATTTCAGTGATATTTTAAATGCAATTTATATAAAACTATTTACAACTCTTAAATGTATACATATATATACAACTCTTACAAAAAAATAATTGTGTAGTTAATTTGATTTCATACGTACTGCTTTTTTCCTTTCTTTTAGAAAACGCTAAGAGCCATGCTGGTATATACTCCCTGTCATACTTTGGCAGAGAGGACCAAACTACAGCGACTTCTCAAGCCAGTTGTAGAGACAATATTAGTTAAATGTGCAGATGCCAACAGGTATGGTGTCTATGAACATCAGATTCATTTTTGGATTGTTACTGAAATGTCTTGAAGCTTCGTTAGTTGCTATTTATGTGGAACTATGAGACCACTTATAGTTGGTGGTGAAATAAAATGTGTGGGTCATATATGTAAATGTATGTCATGTTTTTGTCAAAGTCTGATTACTACCAAAAAACTTCTGGCTTGAAAGATGTAAGTTTTGAAGGCACCTGGTTTTATTTTTCCAATACTTACAGAATTTAAATGATACTTTGCTTTCATAAGGCCCTTTTTCCCCTCCCCCCTAAAATAAAGGAAGATGTTAGGTGCAGTCATGAACCATCTGTTCCATCTCAATTGACACTGCTTTGTTTGAATTCTCAAGGCTCACCTTTTAAGTAGTCAGCAAGTACCCTCAGCAGTTGGCAGTTTTGTATGTTTCCTACTTCAACAAAAGCTGTTGTACATCTGTGCCATGAAGCATTAACATTACATTTTATTTCAGTGGACTGTTAGGAGATGGCTATTCTGAGTGAATGTTCTTGACATTTCTAGCTTGAGTAGGCCTTGTCTTCCTATCCCAAGCTACCCATATCTGTTCTGCCAGACCAACAGTTTCTTCATCTGTACTGTAAACTTGATGCAGAAGTCCACTAGCTTGACTTTTGTCTCTAGGTTTAGTTTCTATGCAGCATTTCTTCTGAAACTAGAGATGCCCCAGCAAAAGTGGAATAGTCTAAAGTTAAGTGGAATAGAACTGTTCCTTGTGTTGCTGGCTTTCTGGACTTGGCCTCTTTTTGCTATAGGATAAGGTCCTATTTGGGTTTTTGTTTGTTAGTGATAGACATTACTTTCCTGGAAGTATCCTTGTAAAAAAAAAAAAAAAAAAAAAGTCACAACTATTGGTAGCTTACAGATAGAGGTTTATAGAAATGTTGTGGAATAAATTGATTGGACAGAGGATATAGAAATGTTGTGGAATAAATAAAACTTCTCATGCACAATTCTAAGCTAATGATTATTGAAATAAAATGATCAGAATGTTTTTTCCTTGAAAGCGTTTGCTAAAAGTGTTATTTTTTTGTTTTAATGTCTTCTAGTCGAACAAGTCAACTTTCAGTCTCAACATTATTGGAGATGTGTAAAGGCCAAGCAGGCGAGCTGGCAGTCGGGAGAGAGATCCTTAAATCTGGTAATAATAGCTCTTCATATATGATTGATCTACAGTTACAAGCAAATATACTGAAGTGTTTTAAATTTAATACTGGACTTATCCAATATCAGTATGGCAAAAAGAACAGTATTTCTCTGAGCAGTTTGGCAGGGGGAGTAATTTGGGCACACAATGTGTATTTCTGTATGATACAATCCTGACCTTTATTTAGATATTAGTTTAGATAGTGAACATACCTAATCCCTGTCTTTATCAACTTTTTTTTATAGGGTCCATTGGTATTGGTGGTGTTGATTATGTCTTAAATTGTATTCTTGGAACACAAACTGAATCTAGCAACTGGCAAGCGCTACTGGGGCGACTTTGTCTAATAGACAGACTTCTGTTGGAATTTCCTGGTGACTTTTACCCCCACATTGTCTGTGGAGATGTTTTACAGGCTGATACTGTAGTAGACAGGTACTTTCTTACATTATGAAACTATTACTCTTCATGGTTGTATTTGCAGTATTGATTTCTTAAAAAAAATATTGTAATTCCTGTAAACGAATAGTATGTATTTATAGGCAGAAGTGCGCTTACTTCATTAAGTAAATGGCTGTCTTTTTAAAAACTTCTGACCTGTGAATCAGTTTTGAAGTACCAGCACAGCAATAAATCGCCTTTCTACTGCAGAACTGATGGCTAAATACATTATCTTGAAATGTCTCTCTTAGCACTAGTTAACTAGAGCATATCAGCATATAAAACACCTTTTTTTTTCTTTTTTTGTTTGTTTGTTTGTTTTGTTAGGTATAAGAAACTTCTTTCCCTCCTAACTTTCGCCTTGCAGTCAATTGACAATTCACACTCAATGGTTGGTAAACTATCGCGGAGAGTATTTTTGAGTGCAGCAAGAATGGTGGCAAGAGTGCCCCATGTTTTTGTAAAGCTGTTAGAAATGTTGAGTGTGACAAGCTCAACTCATTATGCAAGAATGCGTCGACGTCTGATGGCGATAGCAGATGAAATGGAAATTGCAGAAGCCATCCAGCTAGGCATGGAAGAAATACACTCTGGGGAATGTCAACGTGAAGACTTCTTGCCCCTACCCGTACCAGATAACTCTCCAGAAGCTACAGAAAGTAATACCCCTAACAATACTGTCCAGTTTTCAGGGAAAAGTGGGAAAGGTTTAAGTGATAAAAAAATGAGCGCCAGTCCAGAGGACATTGCTGAGACACTGGCTGGCCTTACTGTGGGCCTTCCTGTTTCATCAGTAACCACAGAGCAACCAAAGCCAGCCATTCAAACAAAAGGAAAACCCCACAGTCAGTGTTTGAACTCTTATGCCTCATCCAGTCATTCCCAGTCACTATTCCCAATGCTTCTGTCTCCTTCAAACCCATCTGTACCAGCTGGCACTGTAGCAGATGTCTCTAAACTCAGACCTCAGGGATTCGTTCCCTGTAAAATCCCCTCACTTTCTCCTCAAACACAGCGGAAACTTTCTCTCCAGTTTCAGAGAAACTGTTCTGAAAATAAAGAACCAGAGAAGCTTTCTCCAGTTTTTACTCAAGCCAGGCCATTGCCATCCAGTCACATACACAGGCCAAAGCCATCACGACCCACCCCAAGTGATGTGAACAAGCAGGGAGAAACCTTAAAAAATAGCATGACACTTGACCTGAATGGTATTTCACAGTGTGATGGCAATAGTAGTAGTAGCAGTAGCAGTGCGGTTATACCAAGTGAGGAGACGGTGTTCACACCCGTAGATGAAAGATGTCGTTTGGATGTTAATGCAGAGCTCAATTCCAGTATCGAGGACCTGCTGGAGGCATCCATGCCAACGGGTGATGGCACAGTTACGTTCAAGTCTGAAGTTGCAGTTCTTTCTCCAGAGCGGGCAGAAAACGATGATACTTACAAAGATGATGTAAATCATAATCAAAAATGCAAGGAAAAGATGGAAGCTGAAGAGGAGGAAGCTTTAGCTATTGCAATGGCAATGTCAGCGTCTCAAGATGCCCTGCCAATTATTCCCCAGCTACAGGTCGAAAATGGTGAAGATATTATAATCATTCAGCAGGATGTAAGTATACATATGGGAATTTAGCCTAGGTTCACTGACCTTATAAAGCAGTGCTGTTTATGTATTTCTGAAGCTATGTAAAACAGAAAGGTACTCAGTACACTCTCCTAGGAGTTGGAGTATAAAGTCTGCCAGTTGAGGGTGCTAACAGAACATTTCCATGGTTATTAATTAGTTTAGAGAAGGTATTTGGAAGAGAAACACCATGCCATGTACCAGATGGCAAAGAAGGTAGCCTAGAAGTGGGGAAACCAGGAAATGAGAGCAAAAGTTTTAAGCAGAAGTAGAACAGTACTGAGTCTTAATGCTCCCTGACTTTGGAGGCAATTGTATAAAACCAAACCAGTGTCGGAAAGAAAGGGTGGAGATCTTGTCGGCACATCTTGAAATAGAAGATGTAATGTACCTCAGAAGTCAGAAAAAAAATATTTTTTTGCAAATAGATAAAAGCACAAGAAATAAGAACAGAGAAAGGAGTATTTTATTTGTGATCCTTTGCATAGGGTAACATGTGAAGCATAGAAAACAACATGATTTTAATGTGTTTAATATAGGTGCTAACTAAAACCTTAACAACATGTGAGATTAGGAAAAGAAAAAAGTCTTGTTCCTCTTTGTGTCCTTAAATCTTGCCTTTCACCTTCAGGTAGTAATACAGAGGAGGCTCTGTGTTCTTACATATAGTAGGAGTATGTGGATTACAAAATACACTGATGTTTGGTCTCACCTGGAAAATGTATAATGTGCAGTATAAAGAACTGTAAGGGAGAGAAGAGACATATAAGCTTGGATATTTTGTAACCTTCCAGAATGTCTTCATTTTAGATGCGTGCCAGTAAGTATGGAATTGACTTGGAATTTAATTTGCAGACACCAGAAACCCTGCCTGGACATACCAAAGCAAAACACCATTACAGAGAAGATGCAGAATGGCTTAAAGGTCAGCAGATCGGTCTTGGAGCCTTCTCTTCCTGTTACCAAGCTCAAGATGTAGGAACGGGGACATTAATGGCTGTAAAACAGGTAAATACTTCAAATACTTCACTTTCTTGAATATATTGTGCTTGTATATTTCTTTGGAATAGCAAATATAAAAGCTCTCTGCTTTCACACACTTCTTGTATTCCTTGCTTCCTCTGCTCCCTGTCATGTGTTCTCACAAAACACATAATACCATGCACGTAAAGACTTTTTATTAGCTTAATATTTTCAGGTTTTTTCACCTATATGCTCATTTTCCTTCACAGTTCAAGTGCATTTTTTTCTATAACCAGGTTCATAATTCAGTGACAGAGTTAGGAATGGAGTCCAGATAACATGATTCCAAATTAATGCCCTATTTGCAAGGTAGCTGTTAAAAGTAGTTTCCCCATACCTGTCAAGACTTTTTTTTCCTAAAACAGTTTAAGCAGAGGAAATGTAGTTTAATGCTGATTTTCTCTGATCCAGCAGCCAACTTTGAGGCAAGTATTTTTAGCATTTAAATCAACAGATAACGTAGTGTGACTGAGAAAAGAGGCCTAAATGCACACGCTTCACTCAATATTTTTTTTTTTCAAGGTTCCAGATGTGATTACATCTTTTACATGTTATGGTGCCGTAGGCCTGAATCAGTGATACCAACACAGGGAGAATCTTAGTCCTAACATTTTCTTATTAATTCTAGAATTACCTTACACCTGTTAGTTGAGGCTGCTTCTGCAGAGTTGATTCTCATGCCCAAGTAAAATTCTCTGCAGCATACCGTTATTTCAGACTTAGTATGGATCAGAGCTGGAATTGGCTCCAGTTCCATTAAATTACTTCTGATCTGCTCCTTCCCCATGCTCCTGCAACTGAATTTCTGGGATAAGTGGTTTAGTTATAAAACAGGTGGTATGGTTAAACTGGTAAAAGCCTTATCAATAACAATGCTGTCAGAATCCTGTTTGAGGCCTTATCTTTCCTCCTTTTCTTCAACATCTGGAAAAAAAAAATTCCTGCTTTAAGCAGAGGAGAGTCAAGAAGGAAGTTTCCTCACTCCATGCTTGAAGAGATTTTTTTATTGGTATTTCCCCTGAAGGTCACTCTTAACTTTCTATGATTAACTCACATAGAGATACATTCTCAACCAAAGGGGCTTGAGATAAAAGAATACTTGCTATTTCCAGCAAGGGTGGAAAACCATGCATTCTTGTTACACTACTGAAGCAGGTGGTACAGGACTGATTATTATGTCAGGTAATTCTAAATACAATATTTCAAAACAGGTAACATATGTCAGGAACACATCATCTGAGCAAGAAGAGGTAGTTGAAGCGCTGAGAGAAGAAATAAGGATGATGAGTCATCTGAACCATCCTAACATTATTCGAATGCTGGGTGCTACATGTGAGAAGAGCAACTATAACCTCTTTATTGAATGGATGGCAGGTAAACAACTACTATGCCAAAGAAAATTGAAATATCAGTTGAGTCTTGAACTAAGTACTTTCATACTGCATCTTGCATCGCTTCAGTTTGCAAATTCATGTTTTCATTGCTGTTGGTATCCAGTATAAACGTCTACTTACAGAACAGTTTAAGTGGTTGTAGCAAAATTCTTACTGGTGCATACTTTTTTTGATGTGGAATGTTCCATACCTAATCTGTCATAAAGTTAAAGCAATTGGAAGCCCCGAACAAAAATTCGGGTTTTTTTCTCAATTTCTGAATCTAAAGGAGGGGTTAGAAATTTTGAGAGACAGGCACTTCACCTGGAAGTACATCAAACAGTTACATTTTCAGTGTACCTGCAGCTAAGTTATATTTAGTAACTTTCCTAGAAAATTTGGAATACCTGTCATTTGTTTTTGTCTCACGCATTTTCATAAAAATTGTGTGAGGTGACATGCAAAGGCATTTTAGACCTTAAAGTAAATTTCTAATAATAGGTAGTAAGCAGGATGCTTTGGGAAAAACTTGTTCAAATTTCAAATGTATTTTAAGTGCTAATTTAGTGAAATTTCTCATTATTGTATAGAGCAGGGACAAGAAAATATGTATCTTTTTGTTAAGAAGGAGCTTTATTGATTTTTATGAATGGGATTATATATTGTTGTTGTCCACTTACCAAGACTAGATTTGGATACATCCTTAGTCTTCAGAAAAGACAGCTTTGTACCTTGACTTAAGTTCTTTGGCAGAAACCACTTAGCAATACCAGAGTGCTAACAAGCAAAGCCCAAGTATGTGTTACTACAAGAAGTAGTGCAGAAAATATTTTCTCGAAACTAAGAGTACTTAACTTTTTAAAGAACATTTTTTCCAAGATAATATTATTCAAATAAGTAAATGTCAGGATTTGTCTTTACCTCATTCAAGCCAAAGTTAGATTAGTATAGTTTGACAGACACAATGGAAATCCAAAATCTTGAGGCTCTATATACCAATTTTGGAAAACAGAGGAAGATACTGCTTTTCCTTGTTTGCTCATTGCTTGTATATATTGGTACTTGGGTGGTAACAAAAGTAAATTAAGATCCTTAAAGGGAACACTTACTGGAGACTGCAACTGTCTATTGCCCCAAAGAAAGCTAGTGTTCTGCAGCATAAATGTAAATGCAAAATGTGAATAAATGTGTAAGTTTTTACTAGCAAGAGTACTTTCTTTGTACACAAAAGGATTTGTACATTCTTTTAAGGAAGTATGAAACCATTAGGAAGCATGAAGGCTTAAGTCTTTAATGTATACAGTTCCAGGTAGAAAGTAATGAAGTAACCAAGTATATTACCTTTTGCCTGTGAAACTTTTGGTTTGTTTTTTTTTTTGGCAGGGGAGAAATGTACTTACAAATTAGGAACACCAATACCAAGTTCCAATTTTAGTGGGCAGTGTTGCATTCTACTAGTACAAAATATAAGTGTTAATACAATGTATTTTTTTATCTTCTAGGGGGTTCAGTTGCTCATTTGTTAAGTAAATATGGAGCCTTCAAAGAATCTGTTATTATTAATTACATAGAACAACTGTTACGTGGCCTTTCTTACCTCCATGAGAATCAGATAATCCATAGAGATGTTAAAGGTGAGAATTACTTAGAATATCTTTTAAGAAAGAATATTCAGAAAGCAGCATCTATTTTGGCTTGAGACCTATTGCTTCTTTCAGACACCATCTCAAGAGTGATATTTCTGTTGGGCTTGTCTGATCATTCTTAAGAACCTTTAGTTGCTAAAATTAATCAGAACGTTCATAGCATGCTTGGGGATATTTGCTACCCATGCCAATAGTTTAGAAAAATTGTTTATGTCAATTTATTCAAAATATGAAGTTGCCATATAGTTTTAAAGATTGCTAGTTAATTTAATGTAGATGTTTACACTGAATTGATGCTAAAATCTGTGAACAAGCCAAGATAGAGGTCAGGTTTCTAATATATAGGAATGCTGTGATGAGTTTTCTTCCTTCATCCTAATTGAACATAAATATAGTTGTACTGTGTTTGGGGAATATGTGGACTTTATTGGGGAATACCTGTCTTAATGAACTTTTCCCTTTAATGTCACTATAGCTGTCCATGAACTGGAGAGATATCCATACAAGTAGCAGCATAGTAATGACAAATATTTGTCTTTAATAGTCATCTTAAAATAGGAAAACTTCGATTGTTCTGTAATTCTCTCCAAGACAATTCAAAGTTGCTTAAGGCTGAAGTAAGTTTAAATTTCATAGGGAGCTGCAGGCAATGAAAACCTCCAGGGTTTTAGGTCACTGTTTCCTTTCATTATTCCATATCCAGGCATTGTTCCAGAATCCTGTGTTTGCCCTACTTTGAAAGTTTGATTGCTTCTCTAAATCTCTGACAGCCCCAAGCTGTGTGCAGTATCATTCAGGCATAACAGAAAAGTGACATTAGTAGACAGTGTCCTTGATTTTATTTCCATGATATTGGGGGTGGGGAATGTCAGCCTATTTATAGTTCTGAAATGTTCACCCTTTTGCCTTTAATAGAAAGCCAACTAGCAGTATTTTTATTGTGCTGTTGACAGGTGCCAATTTGCTAATTGACAGCACAGGTCATAGATTAAGAATTGCTGATTTTGGAGCTGCAGCCAGGTTGGCATCAAAAGGAACTGGTGCTGGGGAGTTTCAGGGACAGTTGTTGGGAACTATTGCATTTATGGCACCAGAGGTAAGAAACCAGTTTGGGAAGTTACTTCCAAAAGTTTGTTTGCACTCTTTAAGCTAATTCTAAATAACAGAAAATTGCTGTAAATGCTTCAAACATGGTTTAAATGTGCTTTTTATAAAGAATAGGAATGATTCCGACATGATGACACTTATTTCTCTCTGTTGAAGTTGTTTTAAGTAGTTTGTTACAAGATGTACCTATCATGAATATTGTTATGAGAACCCAAATGACCATTTGGTCAGAAGCTAACTTGGCTTTGTCCCTTATCAGGCATTTTATTTACTAGCTCTCTACAGCTGTGTAAATCTTGTGCCATTTACATCACTGATCACATTCTCAACCTGAAACGTTAATCAGAATGCACTTGGTTAATAATATTTTTTTGCATCTAAAGTATTTACAGTTAAGAGACGCTGAAGCAGATAATCTAAGCTTTGGTCTGTTTGTCTGTCCAGGTTCTGAGAGGTCAGCAGTATGGTAGGAGCTGTGATGTGTGGAGCGTTGGCTGTGTTGTTATAGAAATGGCTTGTGCTAAACCTCCCTGGAATGCAGAGAAACACTCCAATCATCTTGCTCTGATATTTAAGGTGAGGTATTTTGTTGCTGCCATTATGCCGCAAGAGGTGCTGCCTAATTTCATATACAGTAATGTGAATTTTAGAAAAGTATACTAGTAGGGGTTGTTCCAGTAGCTCTTCTTAATACTGGAGCTGTTAGTACAAAATCAATACTGATACCAACATAATTATACTTGCTTGTTCAAAAAAAAAAAAAAGGCTTCCAACACAATAATATGCAGGAAAAGCCCTGTTGTAAGATATAAAACCGTAGTGTAACAGGCTAAAAAAATATCTGGGGATGAGTTGACCTTGACTCTAGACAGCACACGAGGATTTGAACTCTTTCTTACAATCCTGTAAAATACAGGAGCAAAAGAAGTTTTTCCACCATAAAACATGTATGTATGTATTCATACTTCATAGTGGGGAATGTCCTTCGGTAAAAACCTGATGTTCCACGTTCAGACTTTGCTGAAAGATTTTTACTATTATGCCACGCTCTGTATGAATGTTGCTGCTCCCTTTTCTAGTCATCCATGTTGGCATTCATGTTTCTACAGTTCATCTCCTGACTGATTTGAATAAGGTATGACTGTAGAAAATACTGCTGCAAGTGGAGAAGGGGATTATTAGCATTTTCACTAGCATGGGTGAAGAAAGAGTTCCCACAAAACAGAACTAGCACAGCAGTATTGAGATGTATTCTAATTAAGTACATATCACTGTGATAGGAGTTTGTAATTGTCTTGTGTCTGTGTGAATCTGGTGGTGCCTCTCAATCGCCTTGCTTAACTTAATTAACCAAAATTAATTTGGTTGCGAGTGATCTGCATCCTGGGGTGGTAGCAGAAATGTGGTAAAGGCAGTGCAAGAGAACATACCCAGCTTAATGTATCATAATGTAACATTGCTCAGCTTAATAAATCTCCATGTTGGCTTAGGCCAGTTGACAGTGGTAGCAACTAGTAGAGTAAAGAATATCCATACGTATAGCATGAGAGCTTTTCTTATGGCCTGCTCAGCAGATGGTTGCTGCAGAATCTTGCTGTGAGAAGAAAATTTAGAGAAAAAGTGAGAGAGGCAGACTGTGAAAGGCAGTAGGCATAAGGGCAAGTTAAGATCCATTTTATAAAATGGAAGCAGTAATGTAATCTTGAAACTGCGGTAGGAAATATGCTAAGTGGAGCAAAAACTCATAACTTGTTAGCCAAAAATGATCAGCTTGTGGAAGGCTTTTGGAGTAGGAAAGGGGGCTTAAAAATTTACTGGCCTCTAAAATTTTTTTTCCCTTTGTTCAGATTGCTAGTGCAACTACTGCTCCATCAATCCCAACGCATCTGTCTCCTGGCTTGAAAGACGTGACTCTTCGGTGTTTGGAACTTCAACCTCAGGACAGACCCCCATCAAGGGAACTGCTGAAACACCCAGTCTTCCGTACTACATGGTAGCTACTTATGTGTAAGGCTAATATACTGAAGAAGATGCTACTGAATATACAATAACTGTCCTGCAGTGCAGTTAAGCACAGCAATTATATTCTGCTGGCCTTAATGACAGATACATCAAGGACTTAAGGCAAGTGGAGGACCCTACCTAAGTATGTGATTGACAAATCGAGATCTTTACCTAAGCTTAGTATGCAATGTTTCAGAACTTGTGCAGAGATTTGTAAACTGTGCCTTTTCAAACATCTGGCTCTATGTGAACACAAAAGCATTTGTCCTTAAATCTGCATGATTATTTAGCAGATAAATGATTTTTATTTTATTTGGAGCACTTTTTCAGCAATATTAGGAGCTGAGGGGCTCAAGATCTTTTTTGATATAGCAATCAGTTCCAGTTCACGTCATGTAGATGTAAGCAGAGTTCTGCAATAAATCAGTTTTCAGGACTAGTAAAAGGAAGTTCTGTATCTGTTCCTTTTAAGCACACAAAGTTCTCTGAGTAACAAATCCAAACATTAATGAATACTTCATAAAAAAGACTTTTTGCCTTCCTTAAAGTAAGAGCAGGCAGTTATGGTTCACTGTGCGTTTACTGCTGGCCATGTAATTTCTTTTGAAATTAAAAGTTTGCTTTCATTGTTTTGTTAGTGTTTGTTTGTTGTTTTTTTTTAACTTTGAGGGAAAGGGGATCTTTTAAAATAGTCTTTAGAAAAAGATGCAAGCTGTGTCATGAAATATCTTGCTGACACAAGATTTTTTTTAAAACAGATTTGCTGGAAATCTGGAAAAAATAAAATGCTGCCTTCAACAAGGCAGTGTTGAAGGCTCTGATAGTATAGGTTATTTAAAAGATAAACCAGGAAAAACAAGATTGTTCTGCATAAAACAACCTAGTCTGAATCATCCTAAATTGTTGAGCCTTCTTTTCATATAGCATTTTCTTCTGGCAAATCATGTAGAGAGGTTTCATGTCAAAGGCTCGAAACCAAGCTCCCATTAAATTTTTGGGGAGACTGACCTGTACTTAGTGGGAGCACGTGCCAACTGTGAGAAAATCTCATCCTTTGTGTAACAAAACTGAGGTCATGTTCTCTACTGATAACTAAGTTTTACCTGCTGTTTTCCTTCTGCCATACATCATCGATTTACTGTAGCCATTTAGTGATAATATTATTTGAAAATGTTAAAAATATTACCATAAGAAAGGTATTTATTTTAACAAGAAACAAACTTGGACTTGAAAAGCAAGATAAAGTAAAATGTGAAGTAAAGCTTCACCTGTAGTGCAAAACTTGTGGTTTTTTAGCAGGTGTGTGTGTTTTTTTAAAAAAACATGTTTTTAAAATTATTTTAAAGGCAGGTTTTTAGATTCTGATGCATGTAATCCTGAAGGAAAATGGCAGCTTTTCTTTTGCTTTTTTAAAAGGGGGATCTTTTTAAATCGAATATTGATTGTGTTTAATCTTTTTGGAAAATAAATACTGTTTGTGTTTTAACTCTTCAGAAGCCAGTTGGATTGTTGGACTGAAATAGAATTGGTTATTTTCAAAGACTCAGGACAAACTAAATAAGCTATAGTACCTTAAAAATATACAATACAAATTGGAATTAAAACATCTTAAAGATAAGTTTACAGGAATGATAGTGCTCATACTAATAAAAAAAGCAGTGTCATTAGTTGTGAATGTTTCTTTTGGAAATTTTACATTCCTTTGTTTTGGAAGATTGGCAGACTTTGAAGAGTTAAAAAGATAATACCGAAATGTGAAGTTTGGTAGCTCTGTTTTGTATTTTGTACTTGACTCTTTTTTTTTTTTTGACCACTTTAGAATTTCTCATTCTAATAAGATTGTTTCCAAGTCTTTCTTATGTGCAAGCTTTAAAGGATGCACTCTTGCCAATTCATGTACTGGAAGATCAGTTGTCAGATTAATACTGTTTCTGGCAGAAATGTAAACTGTATAAACTGATGAACCTCAGCTAATCAGTATTACTTTGTAGATCACCATGCCTACCACATTTCAAACTCAAACTGCCTCTAGGTGTCCAAATGCATTTGTTTGAGTTTGTTTGTGTTTCCCTTGGCTTGCTGGTAATTGTGGTGTTTTTAAAATGCAGATGTGATGTAATATTCTTATTTTCTTTGGATCAAAGCTGGACTGAAAATTGTATTGTGTAATTATTTTTTTTGTGTTCTTAATGTTATTTGGTACTTAAGTTGTAAATAATGTCTACTGCTGTTTATTCCAGTTTCTACTACCTCAGGTGTCCTATAGAGTTTCTTCTACCAAAGTTCACTTTCACAATGAAATTATATTTGCTATGTGACTGATTCCTAAGACTTCCAGGGCTTAAGGGCTAACTTCTATTAGCACCTTACTGTGCAAGCAAATTTTACAGAAATCTCTGGGTTAAGAAATTTGGCTTCATTGTATCCTTTGTTATTTTAAATATATCAAGATATTTTAATTAAAAGTTTTTACCCCATTGAACCAATTTTATATAGTATAATTTGTACGTATTTTGGTGGTTTGTCTTTATAGTAAATAAAAGTTTTTGAACAAATAGTGTCCTTTGCTTTTGTTATGTAAACACATTCATTTACTGCGTATAAACAGTGAAGTGTACCAGAAATACTTTATTCACAATTTCCGATGCAACATTCAATATATGAAGCAGTTTCTAATATTAAATGACACACATGAATGGGTATTGGCTGATAGACTTATATCTTGGGTGTATCCATAAAGAGTGCTTAGCTAAAGGGCAGCAACAAACACTATTTTTTTTTTTTAATTACTAATAAAGGTAGGAACTTCCCTTACAATAATACTGTATCTGTGAACCTCATTTATGCCCTTGGATCAAACACTAAATGTCTCATATTTGCATTGCTACAAATGTAACTTAATTACCAGGTTAGGTGAGCCAGTTTGGTTACACCAGTTCTGGTGCCATTGGAGGTGTATCTTGGAAGTTAATCTGCTACTTGATGTTTTCACTGAAATTATTGTTGCTTGTGATTCAAGTAGCAAACGTAAGCCTTTGCTTTTTCAGACAATCTGAATACATACTGCAAAGCTAGGACTTTCAAGCAGTTGCTTGTCTTGTTCATGGGGTTTTTTTATATTTTTAAAATTAAGCCATTTTTTCATAGCTGAAAATTAAGTTCAGGTGTTCTGTAGCCTTTGTCTACTAAATTCTGTGTTTTTAAGGATCACCACTTCATAGTTTCCGTTGCTTATGTGACTTTCTTCAGATAGATGGACGTGCCAATTGGCAGCAGAAATTTTCAGATTAATTCCAATATCTGATTTTTAAAATCAGAAAAATGTACTAACAGAAATGCTGTCAATTTTCCTTTATGACAAGGATTAAATAAAAGATAAACAGTGTAGTGTATCTTCCTTTATTTGATTTACTATAGAACTGAATCTTGCAGCGCTGTTGCCAACTCCTTTCTAGGAACAAGGCAGGGCAGAGACCACCTGTCCCTGGCAGCGGACAGTAAATGTCAGACACCTACTTACAGAACCAAATGTCTTCGTTCGCAAAGGGCACGTTCGGTTCTTCCACAGGCAGATAGTAAACTCTGCCTGTTTTGATTTCTCTGGTAGGCAAGTTACAGTTTGTTTTCTACGTGACGGTTGAAGGCTGACAGTGTTCTGTCATTGCAAGTTCTCATTGAAAGGTAAACAACTGCTTCCAGAACGTGTTGGAGTGTTGCAAGGATCATGTATCTCTTCATCATATGAGTGGGCAACTTGTACGCGTGGCTGTTCAGACTCTGCCCACCTCTCCAGACACCGTTATTTCCCTTACTGGCTTTTCTCTCGCTGCTTTTTCTTCCTTGCTGAGCTGAATCATTAATGTGGCAGTCTTGCTTTTAAGAGCCACAATATGCATCTACTGTGGCTGACGTGCATGTTGTTTTCTTGTTACGGCACACAGCTGCTGAAATGTTGAATTCAGGTTGGGGACCGGGACCTTCCTTCCCTGTCGTTACCAAGAAATGCCAGAAGATGGCAAGAAAGCATGCTGAGGCGGCCACTGTGGCATTTCCTTTTATTTCCCTCAGTTAATTCAGTTTGCAATGTACATGGCTGGGTGCCTCTTCTTGGAGAAGATGTGCAAGGCCAACAACAGAAATAAAGTTAATATGGAGCAGAGCAAGAGGCAATTTATAAATATTTGCAAGGCTTTGGGAGGGGGAGTTAATTTTGCTTGTTTCATTGCTTTGGTAGGCCTGCCTCACAAAATGCCAAATTCTTGGCAAGAGTTCGGGTCCAGACATAGGAGTATAAGCCTTGGCAGCGGTCTGAGGCTTGATTTCTCTGTTCGCCCCACAACCAATTCTCAAACACTTGCTCAGTCTCATATTTTTTTTAAAAAAAACTAGTTTCCTAAGAAAGTGAGATGTGTGCTGTCCTGTTCTGTCACATTTTCCAAACAGCCTTAGACTGCACTGGAAGGTTTGAACTAGAACCGCAGATAAGGAGCAGCATCCAAAGATACAAGCTTTATGAAAGTAGGTACCCAGAGAAGGAATAACAATGGTCAAGGAGATGATAATGTTATCCTTATCTTGATACCTCTTAACGATTTGTAACGAATGATTAAGAGGGCTTTGTTAATTTTTTTGAAGATCAATTGCTGGGTGATTGTTTACATCACTAGATTTTTTTTGTTTGTTTATTTTTCAGAAAATTGATGGTAGTGTGTGGCACCAAAAGAGCTTGTGCCCTGACCCGATGTGCACTGGAGTTGTTAGTGCCCGTGGTTTGTAACATCCCTTCTGCCTGGCGTGTTAGGTTTGCAGTAGGTGCTGCAGCTGCTTCACGCCGGTGAGTGGGCCGCAGTCACCTGCGATGCTACCGCACACCACCCGCGCCCCTGGTCGCCAGGGCCAAAGACCAGCCAAAAGCACGGACGGAAGCGTAATGTGTTCCAGCTCCGGGCCGTTGATGCGTGTGTTTGACAATGCGAACCGACCAAGGCACCAACAGCATCGCTGGAGGCAGGCACAGGATGAATTTGGGAAAGTGACAGTGCTGGGATTGCTCCTGCACGCAGAGCTGTCCGGGTGGTGCGGTTCAGCTCCTGCTTCTAGGTCATTTATAAATCTCCTTTGGGAATCGGGTCTGGCCTTATGGGATTGTTTAATAAAATACCGAAGGGGCGTGCAACATTATTTACACAGAGAGAGATCTGTGTGTACTTACAACGTAAGCACGCACCCGCGGGGCAGGAGGGTATTTCCAGTGCCCTCAGCTCTCCCACACCTACGTGTGTACCTCCCGTACCTACGGCGAACCGGATCCGCACGCGCGGTCCGCCACCGCGGCAGCAGGGCCCAGCGCCGACGGAGTCCCCGTTCACCGGTGACCAGCTCCGTGCGTTTGCGTTTCGAAGTGCCTCCCGCCGGCTGCGGGCTGCGGGCGCCGTGAGAGCCGCTCCCGGCCCGGGACAGGACACCCTCCCCCGGGAGGCACCAGAGGGCGCCGCTGGAGGGCGCCTCAGGTCAGTCAGCTGTAAGGGCGGACTCGTACCGTGATTCAATTATTTTTTTTATTATCATGTATTTATTATTGAAACACTGGGTTTATTTTTTTATTTTCACTTAAATAATTTTTAGTTAAATAATTATTTAAACATGTGTTCAAACAATTACCTGTGTCAACTGCCGGTTTACAAATCAACTTCTTAAACATAAGTTTGAAGGAAGAAAAACTAATGCTGAAAAATGCGGACGGCATGCACGCCCCGCCGTGCGCTCGGCGCGCGCCTCCGCCGCGCCCGAACTTGTGGCTCCCCGGCCCCGCCCCCCGGCCGGGGCGGCTCTCAGGGGCGGGGCGCCACTCGTCACGGCGCCCCGCGGCGCGCCTCACGGCGGCCAATAGCAGCCCCGTACGCAATGACGGCCGCGCGTCCGGAGCGGGGATTGGCTGGCCCGGCTGCGCGGGCGCGGCTCCAGCGAGGGTGGCGGGTGGGGCCGCCGTGAGGAGCGGGCGCGGGCAGCCCGGCGCCATGCTGCGGGCCCTGCGGCGGCGCTGGGACGCCTACAAGTACCGCTTCGTGCCCTGGGTGGCCCTCAACCTCCGCCGCAAGCGCAGGTGAGCAGCGGGGCAGCCCCGGGGCGCCGCCGAGGCCGCCCGTCGGAGGGAGGCCCGCCCCGCCGCCCCGTCAGCCCTCCGGCGGCGTGAGGCGCCGCCCGCGGGGCGTGTGGGCCTCGAGCACGTGGCGGAGCAGGGCGCGCGCGGGCGAGACCCCGCCCCCCCCCTCCCCCTCCCTCCCCCTCCCCGCGCGGGAGGGGCCGTAGCGCCGGCGGGGCGGGTGCCGCCTCGCTGCACGAGAGCGGCGCTCCTGGGGTGCTGTAAATAGGGGTTTAACGCGAAAGCCGGTGGGGGTTCCTTGTTGTGTTGGTGCGGGGGGCAGTGCGTGCCCTCCCCTGAAACGTACAGGTGGTAGTTGAACTCGTTTAAAGGAGTACGACGTTGTTATAAGTAGCACAAACTAAAAATCTCCCCAGTCGGTGAAATACTTGTCCTCGCCTCGTTTAAAGTGTAACGAGCTATGTAGATGGTTTTTATGTACTTTGATAATAACGTGTGTTTGATTTTTGATACGTTTGTCACCAAGAACTCAGCGGGGTTTAACCTGCTGTAAATACACAGACGATGGTTTTATAGTAGGACAGGTGTGAAAGGATATTCTGTAGAGTTTGGGTTGGTTTGAAACATCAGTGCACGTAAGTCACTGCTGCAAAACGGCTCTTCTCTGTTTCATTTAGGAAAAAAATTTTAAAATACTACTATTATTATTTTTTTACTTTACAGGACCCTCCGATATGTTCCTAAATGCTCCCAAGACAAAATTATCTCTGATGAAGATGTCTTTGAAACACTGCTGAAAATATTTAGAGCTCTGTTCGTAAATGACTTCAGTAGACAAGCACATATTTTGGCCTTACTTCCAGAAATCAAATGCAAATATCTGGAATTACTGAATTCTCAGCAGAAGCCATCAAAAGTGAATTCACGTGACCATCAGAGCCAACGTGTTTTTAGTCCAGAGGAAGTTCTGTTTAATACATTAGGATTCACTGTTAGTCGAGACCAAAGTTCCCTGATGTCTGCTGGAACTGGAGTCTTTGTTAGCAAAGGTTTTGTACCAAAAGGGACGGTTGTATCTATGTATCCCGGTAATGGAATGTTCCTATTTCTGGTTAAGTTAGGTGTGATTTCTAACCATCTAAATATAGAATGACAAAGTACTGCACTAATTTTTAATTTATGGGTTTTATTTCTGTCATTCCTTAACAAAAACACAAATTAGGGTGAATGGGACTATTTCTGTATAAGCTGGCTAGAGTTCTTTTGGAAATAAGCAAACCAATGTTGTGGGGGGTTTGTTTATAAAAAATAATAATAATTGAAGTATGATTTTTCGGCTGCTAGGAAAGTTCTTCCAAATTCTTTAAACACAGATGTATGAGAGCAATTTCAAGTAGATGAACAACACAGTTTAATTTTTGAGGGGTTGTGTTTTGGATAAGGATCTGAAAAATTAGTTTTAGAGATCTGCACACAGGTCAGCAGACAAGACTATGAACTTTTTCAAAGCACCAAAATACAAACTAGAGAATGGAAATAAAATCTTTATTTAGTGGAACTCTCTTCTGTAAAGTGTGTTTGGAAAATCAGCATTTTTCTGTTATTCTTCCTTGTTTCTTGGAACTGTATTTGCTTACATTTCTTAAAAAGATTAGTAGTTCTGTGAGTATGGCCAAGCTAGGACAGCTCTGCTGAAATGCTTTCGATTTTTCTGTTTAACCTGACAATCGTCCCCTGCATGCGGTCTGCAGCTTCTGCCACCATTGCAGGATTGGGACCAGGCCAAGCACTGAGCAGTGGAGCATGTTTTGCCATGCCAAAGCAGGAGTGTCTGGCTGTTACCATTGCCTGGTAAACTCGCTAATTCTCAAATCAGAATCACAGGGAATGAGCCTGTGACCTTGCTACTTGCTTGAAATTTCTGGCACATATTGTAAATGTAGGCTTATGGAGGGTCTCCTTTAGCAGCTCATCTAGTGACACAAGAGGATAAGCTGTTGAAATGCCTTCCTTTTTCAGGGGTGTGAAGGAAACTGCAGGGCTGCTGGCTGGGGAGGGGTCTCTGTGGGGAGTGCACAGGTCAGTGCTGTCCTGCCTGTTGTTTGGCAGTGAGTGCAGTCCGTCGGAGTGGCCTTTGCCTAGCATTTTACGATGCTTTATCGAAGTCTTACACGGATATTGGTCACAGGCTGCCTCTTTAATGATTTCCTTCCATGGCTTCTCTCTCTGGAATGTCTCAGCTCACATAGATTCTTTTTGCATCCCACAAAGATGCGTCTAAAAACTTGTAGGTTTACAAGTGTTGATGGTCATTAATTGAGAGGGGTGTTCTGTACTACCCCATCTCCCTTTGAGTTTCTGTGTGGAGAGGACTGGATGATATCATAAGCCCATTCTGACATTACTTTTCTTCTGAAGTAATCATATCTGTCTTGCAACAGGTACAGTATACAGAAAGCATGAGCCCATCTTTTTCCAGTCCCTTGGCAATCCCTTTATTTTTAGGTGCATAGATGGCGTCCTTATTGATGGGAATGATAAAGGACTATCAAGATCAGTGTACAGGTAAGCAGTCAAAAAGAAGTAGGGGATCATCACTCAACAGATCTAAAACAGTGGTGGTAATAGTCTCAGTTCCCTGTTGTCTTACCCTAAGTTGAATTATATTTCAGTACCATTCACCTATGTGTATCTCCTAACACAACACAAGGGTAAAGCTGCTGGATGTGATCTGTTATGTACTTGTGTCTTCATCTGTAATGCCAGTGAGACGTCTTTTGATGTAGAGACTGTTCCCTGTAAAAAAAAAATAGTTTTAATAGAAGCAGGATGTAGCATAAAATTTTTAAAATGCTTCTGAATTGTTCTCAGGTCTGCCTAATGGATTGGAAAAAAAAAGAAAAAAAGCCTCTGTGTGGGCTTGGCTGATACCAGAAGGGTCAATCTGGTGGCTCTGGCTCTGGTCTATAGATGAGCAGCACTTAGGAAGGGAGCAGTAACCATTATTACTATTGTCAACTCACATTGGAAGGGATCCGTAAGGATGATCAAGTCCAACTCCCTGCTGCTCCCAGGACTACCTACAACTAAACCATATGACAAAGAGCATAGTTGAGATGCTCCTTGAACTCTGACCGCCTTCTTGGTGAAGATGCTTTACCATTTAATGTCCAGTCTGAACTTCCCTTGCTGCAGCTAGCCTGGACTGTTTTAGCTTACCTTAAAATATAATTTGTCACAATTTGTGTTTAAATATGACATGAGAATAAAACTAATAACAAGCAAAATAATACCTACTTTGAATACTAATACCAGATTTCAATTCTGGGAATGAGTTTGAAGTTGATACTGTAATGAGCCTTCACATCTTTAGAGGTGAATGAGATGGGTTGACATTTCTGTAATTGTAACACTTGATGTTGATCTCTGGAATGATAAGCGGTGGTTTTGTGCAGGTTCTTCCACCAGAGTCTGAAACACAACACACACTAGTGGGAGTTTTAAGTGTATTTTTTTTAAAGTGTCTTCCAGGTGTTGGTCTGTGCACATCCAGCCCCACCCCAGTGTTGTCCCGTCTCCCAGGCGGCCTGGACAGTTGTAACTTTGCCCAGCAACTGTGTCCATTTCTACAGGAGGAATTACAGATAACCTGTCAAGGAGCAGTGATTCATGTTACCACTGTTGGTTGTTTCAGGTCTTGCAGCAGGAGAGATCAACTTGGCCCATTCCAAATGAGCGATGAGAGCTGGCTTACAGCTGCCTTGCAAAACCCACTGGCTGTGGGACAGTACGTCAACAACTGTACACATGGTAAGTTGCCAGGTAAATTTTCCAGGCTTGAGTTTGTCTTTTTGGATATAAATCATTTTGGAGGTGACACAGAGAATCAGATACTGATCTTGGGGGTAATAGTGCTGCTTAAAACAAGGTAAGGACTTACAGGATTGCTTCCGAGGCCTTTTGTGACAGCTGGGTGTTAGAATCCGCTAGCACAGCAATGCTTCATATATCCTCGTGCTTCTTTCATTGATTTCCCCACTCTCCCTCCTTCATTTCGTAGAATGAAAGGCATACATCCCAAAGTGTGATGGTGGGAAAGGGTATCTGGCAAAGGACCACTGTGCTCAGGCAGTACACAAAATTGCAGATCAAGTTCCCCAGTATGATTCCAGAAGGCTTCATGAGAAAACCATACGCACAGTGACATGCAGTAAGAATCCATCACTGCTTGGTTTGAACTATAATACTTTTTTTAGACTTCCTTATGTTTCTGTGCAAAATCTAGAAAACTTGGTATGATCTAGCTGTTGGACATGAGGAAAGGAACTATTTATTTTGTCTCACACAGTATATGTTGCTCTTAAGGTCTGGGAGAATAAATAACTCTGGGAAATGGTTGTGAGATACAGAAGGTTGATTTGCTACCTTACCTGGCTTCTAAGTAGCTTTCAGAGCATGCATTGCACTAAAGATACTCAGCCTCCAAGTAGCATCCAGAAAGGTTGCTAGAGAAGTGAACCAGGTATTGATTGACATGGAGACAAAGGGCTGTCCTGTGAAACTGCTTCTTCCAGGTCCAGTGTCCTTCTAAAGAAGATTCCCTTCTTTTCTCTGTGGGATATTTAGGACTTACTTTGCCACCAGGAAAATTTTTTCAAGACGTATTTTTTAACTGAAAAGCAAATGTTATATATTAACAACATTTGAGCAATGCTGTAACCTGCCCCTGGTACTATGCAAGTTGTGCCCCTTCATATAAATGTTCATAAGCAGGTCATCCTGTTTAATGCAGTAAGGATGGATTTAAGCTTCTATAGTTCGTTATGTATCTCTTGCATAAATTCAAAATAGGACTTCAGAAGAGTGTAGTAGCTACCAACAGAGGCATGGTTTTCAGGGTTGATGAAGCGTCTGGTACTTTTGCAGCAGTACATTTGATATTTTTACACATCTCTAAACCCTACTTAAGATTTTCTCAATCTCATAGAGACCTTCCCCCCCCCCCCCCCTTTTTTTATTTCTAGAAAAAGCAGCCAACGTGTGTTATCAGGAGTTTGATGTGCCGCGGTATTTTCCAATAGAACTGAAACAGTATCTTCCAAACATCGTCTACAGCCATGACATAGAGAGGTTAGCAGCACATCTAAGAGCTCATATATTTGTATGATATAATGTATACTGTGTGTGTAAAAAAAGAAACATGGTTGAAGAACAATATATTCCATATGAAGATGAATGACACAAAAGCGTGCACCTGTATGGAAGAGTTAGCACTTTGAGTAGACTAATTTTAAGTGATTTATGGAACTATTTCTGTTCATTTTATTCCTTTTTCCACGTCTTTGCAAATGAGATCAGCATAGCTCTGAAGACAATGGTTTTAGAGGCAGTGGTTGCATGATAGTGTGATTCTTCTGAATTCCATAAAGCACTAGTTATATTTTGCTTGTATTTGCTTGTATTACAGTACTGAGGTTTTTCAGCGTGTATTTCAAATATGTATTTAGCAACCCTTAACCAGTCAAAGACCTTCTAAGGTAGCTTAGATTTAGTCGTCTTACTCTCCTGTTCTCCATGCCTTCTGCTTATGTGAGGAATAAGCAGATGAATTTGCAAGAAAAAACCTAAAATTAATTTGTATTGAGACAAGTGAAATACTGCGGAGTATAAAGGCATGTGACTTTTAGGTAGACACAATTACAACATTCTCATTATGACTTGAAAATCCAGCTCTCTGAGAAAATAAAACACTTACAAATCTTTCTCAGATTTTTGTTTGGAAATGGTGAAAAGTGACAATTTTTGACAATTAGATGAACATACACAAGGAGCAATATGGACAACAAGGACAGACAGTATGTCTGGAAGTGAGTGTCCTGTACTGGGATGTAGTCAAGAATAACTTTGAAGCTGTAAGAAAGATGTAATGTTGGTCCTGAATTTAACACACCCAAGAAATTGTTCTTCTGGTCCAGTTGCTACCTTCAGGAACTAAATAATCCTGTTAATCTAGACGATGTATAAAGATTTTAGGGCAGATCATCTAGACTTTTAATGTAATTTTGGAGCTAGTTTAAAACTGAAATTTGGTTGGTGAAAGTTACAGTGGATATTGGTAAAATGGCTTTTCTGATTCAACTTAGACTTTGTTGAGGCAAGGTTTAAGATGCACTTGTAATCTGCGGATAGATAGATAAATAAATGCTAATAAAAGAAGCAGTAAGACTGAACTTTCAGGAAGCCTGGATGCTCTACTTGAAGTGTGAAAGTGTAGGGAGCAGAGCCAAGTTAGGGCACCATTTCAGGAAGGGGCAATTTTGCTCTCTTGCTTGGAATCTGTCCAAGGTAATACCGTCTTTCAGTCGTTAGTTCTCCCAGTGTTACAGAGTTACAGCCACTAGAGAAAAGATTCCATCTGCTTCTAGCTGCCTGCTTTGGTATTGATATTTACTGTGCTGACAACATAGGTAATCCGGTTTCTAAATCTTTTTCTGTCTTGTAAAAGTTGTTAGTGCTTGTTTACCTTTTTGTTGTTGTTGCTTGATTTGTTTCAGTATGGCCTCACAGTAAATTTCTTAGTAGTGGTCACTGTTTGCATTGATGCTGTTCTTGACTCTCATGTTCCTCAGCATCAGAAGAATGTGCTGTCCTTCCTAGAATAAATACTTCCGCTTTAGGGCATGGTCATTTACTTAAAGGAAGTTTAGGGGGGTAGGTTCCTAAATATCTCTGTAAGAAAACTCTTTACCAGCCAGTGATTTCTGCTTGGGGTTTATGGAGAATTCACCCATCGTTGTAGATTGCAGCAGGTCTCTGATGCAGTTCAGAGCTGTCCTTCTGGATGTTGTTTGGCTGGGAGTGGGTTTAGCCAGCCTAGCACCTGTGGGTAGGCAAGTCTACAGGAATGATTTGTGCTCTATGAACTTTGCTGTAGCTTCTCCTCCTGTCTGTGTGTCTTTTCCTCTATCCCAACTAATTAATTTCTGAGTAATTGTATGAGTGGAAACATTATTTGCATACCCACATAGGCTTTGCTTTTTTTGGTAATTATATTGGCTTTGCTTATATTTGCTATCTGTATTTCAGTGTTGTTTTTCCAGGCTCTCTGGCCTGCATTATGCATGTTACTCTCAAAATTAATCTAGACAGAGCCATTGTTTCAGCTCCTTGCCATGAAGAATTTAAAAAATTCAAAGGGAATTATAATTATTCATATCCACATGTTTTGCTTTTCCTTTTTTTACAGTCACCTGAGGTGTGTAGTGCTTGTCACTCTCAGAGACATCAAGCAAGGAGAAGAACTTTTTTCAAATTACTACACTGTTGTCAGCTGAATTAATAGATTCAAGACTGAAGTAATGTGTGTGTGTACTTCAAGCTTCACGAGCACTTTTACATAATGGAGGGACATGGCTTTATCATTTAGAAAGCCAGCTGCAGGCTTGTATTTCCCTGAAAAAACTCCACATTTGATGCAGAGGTGAAGGTTTAACCATTTACATCATCAGGTCCTCAGCTGTCTGCTGTAGTTGATATTACTGCTTATTGGTGCTCAGCTGTCCGTACAGTAGCTTGTAAAATAAAAACCTAAGTTCTGTACATGTCATCTGGTCTTCTGGTTTGGACATTTGTCTGTAACTGTGGATCAGCTGTAGATTTTGCCATTTCACTTCTAGTGCTTATAATGGACACAATTTGTAAAAATTACTTCCCTCTCAGGAACTATTCTTTGGATAATCGTCATAGTTCATGGTAAACAACTGTTCTTGTTCTGGTTTTCTTGGAGTTGGTCCCTTTAGTATCTGCCTCCTTTTAGAAAGTATTTCAGTGTAGCAAGTTGTCCAGATCTTTTATGAAGACAGTTTTGGAGCAGTGCTAATAGCCACTTCATATGTGCCTGCATGGTGTGCTGTCATCAGGAGGTCAGCTTGAGCCACTGGCTTTAGCTATGCCTGTCTTGGGGTAGGAGGAAAGACAGTATGTGTCTTGAAGCCCTGTCCAATCCTAGTTCCACTGGTTCAGTGGAGGTTCCCTGGCATGTAGCAACTTCCATGGCTTTTACTTGCAGAGACAACTTCATGTTGCAGTGTAGCTGGAGGAAGTAATGCCAAGTGTGCTGTGTACTTTTTTTCATGAGTGAGTTACTGGCATAAGCAAAGCCAGCCATTCCTGCATGAATTCTTCTACTGTCTGCTAACTGCCTTCAGAAAGTGCAACAAGAGACAGCTTTTCAGCCTTTCAGTCTGGCCTAACAGCTTGGGAAATTCAACGTAGTATTTACTGCGAAAGTCCAAGCAAGCCTCCCAGTGAATTTTTAGTTAGCATAAGCTTATGAGAAAGGAGTCAGGAAGTGGCGTGCTGTGGTGAATCTGGTAGTGGCTGGGGCAGCCAGGGTGCCCTGCCGAGCTGCAGAAGCATCTATTCTCCTTTCCAGAATTCACAGCTTTTTGGTGCTTGTGTTAACTTGGTGTGAGAGACTGTATCTCAAACTGTCTCAAAGCTTGTTAGCTGAGCTCCTGCAAGACTTAACAGTTGTGAACAGAGAAGGAGCCAACAGCTGCCTGACGTCAGTTTTCAGCCAGGGGCAAGGAAGGGCCACGCTGCTGTGAGGGATGTGCCTATAGGCATGGATGATCACCCCTACCTGTGCAGTAATTGCATGTGCCCCATGGAGGAACGTGGTACGTGTCTTGTAAGGACAAGGTATGTGCCCTTGTCTGGGAAATGGCCCCCCTGAACTCCCTGTGAGAGTCTGTGCCACCAAACAGTAAATGGCAATCCAGAGACCCAACAACAACAGCGTGAACGGAGGCTGCAGACCAACGGGATGCCGCTGGATCCATGGTGGTGCATGGTGCATATCTTGCAATTCTATCCTGACTGCTCGCTCGATTTCCTCCTTTCCTATCCTTCCCTCTCTTTCCTATTGCTATTTTCTTACCATAACATGTGAACGTTTTGTTTATATAAGCACACAATACATTTTCTTGATTAGTGGCATTTGAGCTCGTTTGTGTCTAAATCTCACTCTGGGTGTAACAATGAATCTTCCTGGCTTGGGTCTTCCTGGACTGGAACATTAAATTGGCGTCACGGACAGGGTACGCTGAAGTGAGACAGCCACATTTCACTGGCTTAGTATTACATGAGTACCTCTCGGGGATGGAACGGGTGGATTTGTAGAAACAAACGGGTTGTCTGCCCGAGACAATCACTCTGCCTTTCAGATACGAGTGACAATAAAACCACCCCTGAAGGCAGAGATGTTTTGTATAACTTCTTAGAGAAATATGATGGTTGTGCCTCAGTACCAGGCATGAACTGGGCACAGAAAAAAATGGCCTAATTTGCAGAGAGTAACGGACTGAATTAGCGCCTTATAAAAGGATGGGAAACTTTGGCCTGGAAAAGGAAAGCCAATTCTTTGTACCCTACTGGGCACTAGCCTAGTCGCAGCTGTGGAAGCCAAGGAACAGCAGTGCACAGTAGAATCCCAAGTCATACAATCTTTACAGGGTCTGGTCCAGTCCTTGCAAGGGCAAGTAGAGAGCTTAAAGGAGCAATTAGAAGAGGAGAAAACCTAGGTGAGTTATTTACAATCCACTTTAAAAGAGCAACTCCTTGCTGGCAAGGACAGCTCTCCAAAACCTGTAAATAAGATTGAATACCCTAATAATGAGCTAGAGGAAGCAAAATTAGGGTTGGACAAACTGGATGTCCCCACTTGTTCTCTGAGGTCCTTGATCAAAACTGAATTTAAATAAGAGGATGACAAGGACAAATTCCCTGAAATTACTACTAAAGTCCATATTCTGCTACTGATCTGGCTAAACTGAAAAAGGATTTTGGCCGTGCTCCTAAGGAGTCAAAGGCAAAGTATGTTTGGAGAGTGTCATTGTTGGAGGGGGATCAGATATTGTTAAGTGAAAAAGAAGCCAAGGGCTACTGGGGGCCAGGAGTGGTTCTAACAGCTGTGCACCCTGGTCCGTAAGCCAAAGAGCAGCTTTTTGGTCAGGAGGTCTTAACCCTCTGGAAAGCAGGGATCCCTTTGCTCTTGTGGGGACAGTCAACCAGCTAGTAGAAAATGTACAGAAGGCGGCATGCCTGCAAACAACGTAAAACCAGAAGCTTAGACTCGAACAGGAATCTCCAGTGATGATGCTGGTCGACCCCAAACGGAAGACCTCTCTCATAAGGGGCCTCCCCGATTCCCTAAAAGCTATTGGTATCCAGTTACAAGGGAAAATACAGGTAGTGTCCCAGGGTGAAAGGGCTGTTGCTGCATTAGAAGTAATAACAACCCCTAATTGTAAAACCCAAAGAAAGTGTGGACTTGGGGAAAAGTTTCTCAGGAATTAATTACTTATGGGTGAAAATACAACCGTTACCGCTCCACCTACTAAAATGGACCCTAAAGGGTTAAGGCACACAGAACCAAAACCTCCCCCACACCCAGCTAACAGTAAAAGGGTGTCTCTTGTAGCACCACCGAGTGAGAGAGATACAGGACACACACCTAAGTCTGTGGACTATGGGGTGGCGGAAGGGTATCCCCCGAGATCTTACGAATGGGTTGCCGACTGATAAACTGGAGAAGTTGGTGTTAGGATGGCCAGAAAGTCCACCAATTAAGGATGAGAATCCTGTTCCTAGTGCCCCCTTACTGGAGCAAAGGACAGAAAACTAACTCCTTTGCCCCCTTGCAGCGAGCAGGGGAGCGAAGGGTGGGTATACCTTAGGTGGCTCACTGAAAATCACCAAGGTTTTTTGCTTTGTGGAGCCTAAGCTAGTACCAGTAACGTTCCTGGTAGATAGTGAAGCCCAAATTTCAGCTATTAAAACTGAAAATGCAGTACAAAGTGGCATAAGCTTGTCTAAGTGGTGTACATTCGTTGCAGATGCTTTTGGTATTGTTTAAGCACTGGCTGTTGTTGGTTTGCTGTTAGCCAGGGAGAAGGGGAGAACACAGCCACTTCGGTAATGATGGTTGAGGGGCCTTTCCTACTTAATCTTTTAGGACTCGATATTCTGAAAAGTAAGGTGTAGATGGATGATAAGGGGAGGAATTGGACATTTGGCAGCCCATCTATAGGTAGACGGCTCATACACACTGCACCTTTGCTCTCTCCCTCACCACTGACAAATGTCAAACCCTGTCTGCTACTCTTAGGGGCACGGGAAGGGATAACCGCAGTACTGGAGGAGTTAAAGGAACAGGGAATTGTAGTGCCAGCCCACTCTCCTTTTAACTCCTGGTATGGCCAGTTGGTAAGCCAAATGGGAAATGGAGACTAACTGTAGACTATTGAAGGCTTAATGCTAACTCAGGCCCCTTAACAGCTGTGCCAAACATCGCCGAGCTTACAGCAGCTATCCAGGAACAAGCTCATCCCATTATGGCAACTCTTGATGTCAAAGACTTGTTTTTTGTGGTCCCCTTGCAATCTGAGGACCAGGAATGCTTCCCATTTACTTGGGGAGGACAACAGTTTACCTTCACCCAGCTTCCTCAAAGATATAAGCATTCTCCTACCCTAGCTCACCACACCTGAGTGTGAGAATTAGGATTAATTCCTTTGGAGGAAGGGGCTAAAATTTACTAATATATTGATGATTTGCTTATAGGAGGAAGCCAGGTAGATAGGGTTCAAACAATGCAGGATAAAATTCTTAAACACCTGGAAAGCCTGGGGTTAAAAATCCCACTCAAGAAAATCCAGGTACCAGCAAATGAAGTAAAGTTTTTGGGAATTTGGTGGAAAGGAGGACATGCATTCCTCAAGATACTCTTTCCACCCTAGACCAGATTAAAATGCATGAAACAAAGGAAGAGTTACAGCATACATAGTGATTGCTTGTATTCTAGAGAAAGTATATTCATGATTTTTCTATCATTGCAAGGCCTTTATATGACCTGTTAGGAAAAGGAGTGTAGTGGGACTGGACCCTGTGCCATGAAGTCCTGCAGCTATTAGGTATCTGAGGCTGCCAACCATCAGGCTTTTGGCCCAACACGCCCTTCTGACCCAGTCCATATTGAACGGGGATTTGCCCAGTCAGGCTTATCAACACTACTGGCAAAACAGTCCTGAAACCCACTCGACCTATTGGGTTCTACTCTCACAGCTTTAAGGATGCTGAGAAATGGTAGTCCCCCTGGGAAAAGGGTTTATTTGTCGTCAGTTAGCCCTGTGAGAGGCTGAACGCACCAGGTGTAAACAACCGATAGGGCTCACAGGTCCCTTTAAGGTGACAAAACCCGTGTTGACTGGGACACAACCCACTGACAGGGTGGCACAATGAGCCTCGGTGCGGAAATGGTATGCTCAGACAGAACATTGCTGCAATATTTCTGATGTTTCAGAGGGTGCTGCCAAGACCTTGGCTATTCAGGAAGAAGCTGCTTTGAAAACTGAAAATGGTACAATTTCCCCTGTGGTGCAAGTTGCCCCCCAGTTTTCAGGACACTTACAGAATGTTTGGTTTACAGATGCCTCTGCTAAACAAGAGGGTAAGATACGGAAATATTGAGCCGTTGCCTTGGACATAAAAACTGAACAAAAAATAATCCCTGAAGGGGATGGTAGTGCCCAAGCAGGAGACCTGATAGCAGTGTGGAGTGTTTTCCAACATGAGGCACACTCTCCTTCTCCCATCCATATCTATACTGACTTTTTCGCTGTCTTTAAGGGATGTACTGAATGGCTTCCATTTTGGGAACAGAATGGGTGGAAAGTCAATCGAGTACCTGTGTTGCAAAAGGAAAAATGGCAAGATACATTAACCATGGCGAAACAGGGAAATTTTGCAATGGTGTGGGTAGCTTCCCACCAAAAGGATGAAACTACAGCCCGTCAGGGGAACAGTGGGGCAGACGAGTTATCCAGGCTTGCTCCCCTATGAAGCGACACTGAATTGGAAGACTGGGAAAGGCTGTTAGAATGATTACACCTTAAAAGGGACTGGAGCTAAAGATCTTTTATCAAGAAGCTCAGACTAGAGGCTGGCGGCTTCTCAAGAAAATTATCATACCTGTATCTCTTGCCTGTGAGCAGTGCCATGGCTGCTTGGACAAACGCCCTTTGGAAGAGCCCCCTCTACATTTGAGACAGGGGAAAGGGCTCTTGGAGGCCCGGCAGGTAGATTATACTGGTTCTTTTCAAAAATCTGAGGGAAAACACTATGTCATGGTAGGGGTAGAGGTGGTATCGGGCCTAGTTCGAGCTACAGAGGAGAACACAGTGAAAGCCTTGAACATGGTTTAGCTTCATCCCCAAACCACAGCCCATTCAACTGGCTAACGGCTCCCACTTCGCAGCCAAGGTGGTCCAGGACTGGGCTGCTGGAGAAGGGCTTGTATGGGTTTTCTACACTCCCTATTATCCGCAAGCAAATGGGATAGTGGAAAGGACAAACGGTCTTCTTAAGTGCTTCCTGAAACCCTATGAATGCGGTGGTTGGAGTGATATGGGACGCAGTCACTCATGTGAACAACCGAAGTGGGGTAAATGGATGCCTTAAGATCACAGCTTTTTGGCCAAAGGCCCCAAGCCTAATCCTGAATCTCAGTGGCCCTGACCACCCCCAGAATCCCTCCCACTTCCCAGTCCAACCGGTGTAGGTGAAATTACCCACCATTGGGACTGCACCACTGGTACTTGAAACCCCCATGAACAGGTACGCCTAGAAGGTGAAAGATGCCCACAGGAAGGAGCACAGAATGAATATCTGATGGATTTTCCCAGCTAACCTACTAACACTGGTTTGACACAGTTCATTTAGAACCAGGCAGAGTCTCTTTTCTCTTTTTACAGATCAATCCCATGGGACCAAATTGGGCCTTCCTGGACTGGAACATTTGGCCTCCTTCCAAGCCTGAACGTTGTCTTTCATATTCATCTGGAAGTCCTTCTCAGTCAGAGAGGGCTGGCTTTTTCAGGAAGATTTAAATAGCAGAGCTACAAGAGAGTGGCACATGGTTCAGCATGGCTTGTGCAAGTTTGCCAAAGATGCCGTGGACAACTTCTAGTGACAGTCCTTGTGTCTTCACTGTGTGGTAACAGATCAGAGCAGGCAGCAATCTCCAGTCTACTGAAGGGTATGCTCATCCTCCATCACTCTGAGGATCCCTTCTCTGCAGCTCGCTCTGGGAGGAGGTCACTGGGCATCTGTTGATCTCTGAAGGGGAGGCTGGTTGTCAGGCTGCCTGCAGTATTGCTTAGCTCAGCAGGGTTTATGGACAGTTCGGGCAATACTAGTCTCAGCCTGCCAGAGGAGGCAAGCGCTGTTCATGTTCTCCATGCTGAGATGCTGTCGTGCGAGGGCATAGATTACTTCAGCTGTTTCATTATGCACTTGTTAATACTTTTTAAATGACCGGATTTGAAAGTACACACCTGTTTGCTGACTGTGGACCTTAGGTCTACAACTCATTCATTGAGAAAGGTTTGCTTTACTGCACTTGTTGCCTCCCGGATGCCGCGGTAGCGGAGGATCGCAGTGCTGAAGTGCAGGCTGCCTGTCACCGTTGACATACGTGGGACTGGCTTCTCCTTGCTGAAATACTGGAACCTGGCAGCCTGCTTCAGGGGCTGCTCGTATGTGAGGGAAAGCAGGACCTGGCCTGTAACTAGCAGCAACAATTGATTTCTGTCTGCTGGTGGCTAGAGAAAGCCAAAAAGTGGCAGGAGGAGCAGGAGGTACGGTCAGGTGGTGCTACCGGGCAAGAAGCAGCACAACATGGGGACTAGGCAGGAGAAAGGAAAATGGAAAAGTAGAAATAACGGTCCATGAAGTGCTACAGCTTCTGAAAGGGCTTCAGGTGTATCAGACTTTTCCTTGTCACCTTAGATTCCTGTCTATTCAATGAAGGTGAATGTCCTCATTCCCTGTGTGCCCATTCATTACCACCAAACCAACACCACCAGCGCAGTGCAGAGAGTAGGATACACTCTGACATTATTTAAGACAATGTATGATTTAATAATAACTCAGTAAAATTCTCTATGCAATCTATTTATTGTTTGTTAATAAATTATTCATTACAGTAAGTACAATGTCTCTCTTGAGAGATTATTTGCCTGGGTTATTTTAATTAGAATTTGCTAAAAATAGGGACTGACTTGGCTAGTTCTGCCTCTACATGCCTGTACAATTAGTGGTAGAAGGAAGGGAAAATCACACTAAGATTTAAGGTAGTTAAACTGGGCAGATCTGCAAAGTCCTTCTCCCAGATGAGACCCATAGTCCGCAGGTGTTAAAATGCTGTGCACATTTAGGAAAGAATCTGTGTCGCTGTACCCATTTAAGAGAAAATTTGTGTAAATGTTACCAGCTGTGATGCGCTGGCTGTGATCTTCAGTGAGGATCACCAACTGCCTTGAGCCTGGCTGGGGTGGAGCTAACTTCCCCCCAGCAGCCCTCACAGCATCCTGGATGTCTCTCCACCATTCCCCTAACCCACAAAGGCCACTAGGCTGGGAGTAGGAAAGAGGGTAGGAGGGGACACAGCCAGAACAGCTGTCCCAAGATGACCGAAGAGATACTCCATACCATATGATGTCATGCCCAGCAATAAAAGCTAAGAGAAGGGAGGAAGGAAGGGGACATTCATTATTAAGGCATTTGTCTTCTAGTCCACTTGCTACACTTTACTGAGGCCTCCCAGGCAATGGCTGGACATCCTGCTGATGGGAAGTAGAGAATAAATATTTTTGTTTCCTTTTCCTTCTGCATGGCCTTTGCTTTTGTTTTATTAAACTGCATTTATCTCGACCCACAAGTTCTAAATGTTATTTTCTTCCCCCCCCCATCCTGCTGAGGAGAGGAGTGATGGAGCAGCTTGGTGGGCACATGGCATTCAGCCAGGGTCAACCCACCACACCAACATACGAACAAAACCAAGACTACACGGGGGAAATTGAATGGTTCACCACTGCACAGAAAGTTTTAGGCTTATTTTTCTTGGATTCACCCAAACTCCTTACCCCTGTGGTAAATGTCCTGGTAGTCCTGGGAGCCTGAAGGGCTGAGAAGCTTAGCAGGTTGGGCTGAACCCGTGTGCCTCCTCAGCAGAGGCATGAGGATGGGGCCCTTGACACTACAGTATTGATGCGGAAATGCTGAGGGTCAACTGCTGCTCTTTAGATGGTGAAATCAGATTTTGGAATAAATGTGATTGCATCAAGAGACACCCAGCTGGTCTCACCAGGCTCTTCTGAAGAAAACTGGTCTGCAAGGCTCTGACTTTTGACTGCTTAGCTCAAAAGGTGAAGCTGGTGGTAACAGCTGAGTGCAGTTCTCCAGGAGACTGAGTTGTCAGCTGGAATCCCTGTTGATGCAGCATGGCAGGAGAAGAGAGGTGCTTAAAAGATGAAGAGCTGAGCTAACGAACTTTACAGGCATGTTGCAGGCTCCCAGCAAGAATAGAGATACGGCCCACAGCAGGAGATGGATGTGTCTGCTGGGGGAAGAAGCCGCAAGGGGTCAGCACAAGAATTGGAAACTCACTTGAAAAAAGCAATTCGTAATCAAGCTGCTGAAGTACTCAGTAATCAAGACTCTTAAGTATCTTAGACTAGATGGACATGAAATAGCCCGTGTCAGCCTTCCTGGTTAGCACACTTGCCTGTCCACCTGGGGAGTCCACCCTGAAGGGCTGGGCTCAGGGCAGCTGGTGGCAGCTCAGAGGCCACTCTTCCCTCAGGGTTTTGGAGCTGTTTTACCCATCACCACTGCGTGTGGCCATGGAGAACGTGATCAAGGCAGACCACCTCTCCCTGCTGTGGTACTTCTGATTTGGAAAGACTGAGAATGAGTTTGTCAGGCACTGAAAAAAATATGATCTGTTCAACTACTGAAGGGTATGCTTGTGTGTATATATATTCATATGCATGTATGTATATATACGTTCATACGCAGGTATGTTTCTATACAGGCATACATAGATCTAAGTGGGACTGGTGTAGGGACTACAGCTCCCCAGGCAGCTCCCTTGGCACTCCAGTAGGAGGAGAGGGGAAAGGTGTGAGTATGGTAAATGCTGCTGCTCCTCCATCCCTCCTCCCTTGCTCTAGAGCCACCACTCCTTCCTGGCCACTGCTCCTCAGACCCTGTCACGAGCTGATCGGACTTGCTAAAGCATGGCAACACCACCAACAACAACCCCAAGCTTTCTCGCTCATTTTCTGCTGTTGCAGCGAGCTGAAACAGTTCACAGAGGGTCACCGCAAGTTGCTAATTTGACTTGCTGAACCTTATGAAGCCATGCTTTAAGACACTTATTTTGTGAATGAAGGTGATCTGTGCTTACCCAACAGCTCCTCATTGCCTGCTGGGCTGCTCTGCTCCGTGGCTACGTGCTCCTCCTTCGTGCTAGTTCCAGAGCTCACCTGGCAACGCAGAAAACAGAGTCAATAACTGCAGCAAAAAGGAGCAATGTTCTTCTGCCAAGGCAATGAGCTGCACCAGATCTGTTTGCGCAGCAGGCGGACATGGGCCAGCACGAAGGCAAGGGAGCAGGCAGGGACAGGCAGCCCACAGCTTCGGCACTGCTCAAAGGCTGCCAGGACAGCGCCTTCATATCGGAGGGCCAAGATCTGCTGGGAGCTTGTCATGGTTTAACTCTGGCCGGCAACTAAGCCTCACACAGCTGCTCACTGCCTCTCGCCGTGGGATGGAGGGAGAGAATCAGAAGGGCGAAAGCGAGAAAACTCGTGGGTTGAGATAAAGACAGTTCAATGGGTAAAGCAAAAGGCACGCACACAAGCAAGGCAAAGCACGGAATTCATTCACCGCTTCCCATGGGCAGGCAGGGGTTCAGCCACCCCCAGCGTAGCAGGGCTCCATCACGGGCAACAGTGAAAACAAACACCAGCACTCCAAACATGCCCCCTTCCTCCTTCTTCCCCCGGCTTTATATACTGAAATGATGTCATATGGTATGGAATATCCCTGCTGTCAGGTTGGGTCACCTGTCCTGGCCATGTCTCCTCCCAACTTCTTACAGCCCTCCAGCCCTTCCGCTGGCAGGGCCTGAGAAAGTGAAAAGCCCTTGACTTCACATAAACACTACTTTAGCAAAAACTAAAAGCATCACTCACACCAGATCCAACACACAGCACTGCACCCCAGCTGAAACCAGGACAGAGTTCTGAACTGCTGTTCCCTACAGTGCATGAAGGGAAATCCAAGTACTACTTAGAAGTGTTTTAGTAAACTGATCTGAAGACCAGTTTTAGTCTCCCGGTCTTTGCTGCCTCCCATTGTGTGGGCAGACCAAGGACTTTGGCACTGAATAGCCAAGCACCATAAGGCCCTCAGGGGCTGCCTGTCTTTTTGTGGCAGAAGCAGTTGTGTCCTGAGATCGCTTTAATGGAAATATGAGTAACTACTGAGTTGCTGGGAGAGGTTCGCATCATACATACACTAAGTAAAACTATTCTTAAGTCTCCAGCATCATAAGGCTAATGATTGCGTCAAACCAAGAAAGGAGTAGATGGGATCAGTCATTATGATTTGTTCCAACATTGATCTTTATGCTATAAACAACTAGGAAAAGGTTGGTGCAGCTTGTCACAAGAGTTTTAGATAGGTACCATCTTGCACCTTGTATCAAACGTCATTACAAAGACACTTAATCTGCATCTCTCATCAGGGGAAGCAAAGCTCATTACATTACTTGGAAAATTACCACTTTGCTGTTCAGAATTGTATCAGCTTGCTCTCCTTCCTCATTAAAAAATAATTTATTTACCCAAAGTTTTATTGTGCAAAACCAAGCACGCTGCGCCTAGGGAAGCACAGCACTAACTAAACATGGCCTTTGACAGAATTAGTACATAAGATCTTAGAAGCAATGCAATGCTTTTCAGGGTCCAAGATCAGTGCTCATTTTTTGAGGGAAAGAAAAATCAAGACAAAAAGCCTTTCAAATAGTTAATCTTCAGCATTAAGGCCTAAGCCAAATAAAATTTCTGTATTCACACCTGTAATCTAGCCTGACATGGATTTAAGGATCTGGGCATTTTCTTACAGCACAAAACAGGAATGTGTTGCCCACAGCTCACCATGCAGTTCGAATACTGGGTTATACTGCTGTGATGCGTTACTCCAAAGCCAAGTTCTAAATCCTGTCTAAGACTTTGCTATACTTAAGCCACAGTGTTTTAATGTTGACGGAAATTATTACTATTTTACCTGCATTGCTGCATGCTGCACTTTTCACTCAACTTATGCAACATTAGGTAATGTGGTAGCATGCACTTTAGTGGCACCCGAAGTTCTTAAACTGTGTTCAGTTACAGCTAATATTTCAGAAACTGATGTAGCAAAAATACTGTAGATGCATGAAAAGCTTTACAAGTAAAGAAAGGTTTCCAGACATTTATTTCTGGAACTGTACACCAGGTATTAAAGTACAACAAATACAAAATAATGCTCAGTAAAATCAGTGTTTATGTACAAATATTAAATCAAATGCAACAATAGCGACTTCCTCTTGAACATCTGATACTAAAACATGTTCCGATTGTCACTAGATTTGCTGTTATGCACAGGGTACTTACTTTGAACTGAGAACAACTGGAATCTCCATTTTATTAGGAGGACTATAACCATTCCTACTGTATTTTACAATTGATATTATCTTCCTCCTTCTTTCAATGAAAAACAGGAATAAAAAAAATAGTAACCTTGTCATTATTTTATAAATTACTGTATTTAGTTTCCCTGTCTGTAGACAAATGTGCTTGTAATACTGGGCAAATAGTGTCCCCGTTGGTCAGTTTATCCATTAGTTTACATTCAAAGCTGAAATATCCACTAGAGACTTTGGTTAAATTAAGTAGCATCACTATGTCCTACTTGATCTGAAGTTTTCCTATACTTTTGACCCTCAATTTTAGAAATCAAAAAAATTGCACAATTCATTGACCTAATTGTATACAATTTAGTATTCTTCAAACAGTATTGTACACCCTTCAAGTAAATTCCGCAGTTTGACCATGACAAGAGGAAAACTAAACATTTAAAAAACTAGCATGAGAAGATGATGTATGACTAATCAAAGTAAAAGTATTGCTATAATCACAGCACCAGTTACACTTCTAAATGAATTGGCTACCCTCTTTAGATTCCCTGTACATAAAAAGGATACATTTACCCAACACTGCAATTGCCCATTATGGATTTTTTGGTTTGTTTTGTATGAAGAAAAAGCGTGGCAAAGAACAAAGAATTCATCACAGTTTGTTACAAGAATTGTGCTTCACCATCTAAGAATCAAGGCAATGTAATTTCTTCATATGGCTGCAATTCAGTTATCTTCATGCTGACTTTCAAAACGCAATTCTTTTAATAAACAGTAACAAGTTCTCCATTTAAATGTTTAAACTGAGAGAAAAATAAGTAAGTCCAGCTTTCAAAAGAAAGTTCAATAAATAAGCTATTTTACATGGATAAAGTCATAGTGGTACAAATTTATGAATGTCACATCAAGCATGCACAAAAATGTTACTATACACAGAAGTAGTCAGAAAATATTGAAATAGATATCTAAAAAGATATGAAGAATTTACATATTTACAAAATCTTGCAAATTATTGCCTCATTTTAACAAGGAATTAAAAGTAAACTATACCAGCTAGCTAGCCAACCGGCTAAATAAGATCAGCATTTAAAAATCTATTAGACTAGCTGGAATTCATTTTTCTCTCATATCATTTTCTGAATTTTGGTCAAAAGTCTTTATTAAATAACTAAAGTGTCCATTCAACTTGCTGACAACCCAAACCTTAGACAAGTCTCTGTCTACATTACGAGCCCAGCAATGCATAGATAAACTGAATATATTACTGCATCAGCTAATAAGAATGGGCATGTTCATTTAAGTGCAACTGGTATAAGCATTCAGTCATCTTTGTATAACGATTTTTATACAGACCAGCCACTCACTGTAAACCCATAGATAAACTTGAATGCATAACAATGGAGAATTATGGCCAGTATTTTACAAAATTACATAAAATGTGTTGATTCATAAACAAAAAAACAAGGTACAAAGTTCAGCACAAAACACAGCAACAAGAAGCTGACAACTTGGCTAAAAATGTCAGCGTACAACACAGGGCCAAGGCTACCCGTTATTTACTGTGTACTTACTAAAGTTACATATTTCAGATGTGCAAGTTAAGAACTGATTACAAAATTACTTCTACTTTTGTCCACTGTGCTAAACTATTTGTTTTTAATATGGTAAATGTGCTATTGCATAAACACCTCAAAGCAATCTTCATCACAATGCTGTAAAGAAAACTCCATACGCTGCATCCGAAACTCAGGATATCCGAAACTCAGGATATCAATGCAGTTCACAGTATGCATAATAAATACCCTCTTCCCTTTCAAATATTAAAGTCACTACTTTCTAATTACTCAACATAACCTTGAAGCAACTATTACAAATATCAACAACGCAAGCTTAATCACTTGAATAATGAAAACAAACTAGTGGCAATTAAATTTGTAATACAAACAGTGCAAAGAAAAAAGCATGGAGGAAAAGGGGTAATCCTACTGAAGTAAGATCCAGATTCTCATCAAAAAACCCTACAAGTTGTATACTACACTATGTTACAAGCCAATATATGTTTGGTTTGACTCTCCTGTAAGAATTTAAGAATAAACATTTGCAAGACAAACTTCCTGGATGGCTAAATTGCACTCAATGTTCAAAATAAAAAAAAAAAAAAAAAAATCACTGAAGTCAAAAAGTTCCTTTTATGGGAAACATTTTTACTCATCTTTTCCTATTTAACCAAGGTAGTGATGTCCTATTTTTGAGCCAATTATTTGCCAAAACAAAAAAATGCCATCCACACTAAAGAAAAAGTTTCAAATACATACTTCAAGGTTCTACTATTCCTATATAAACTAGATCATCCCTCAAACTGTAACACTTTGAACTGCAGTGCTCCAAACAATTTAAGATGTCTTCCAAAAGTAGACTGTCTGTTTAGCAGTAAATCCTAAGCTGTGCAGACTGTAGCTTTATAAAACACCACCTGCCTTAGGAAAGTTAAGGTACATGATTACATTAGTCTTCCAAGTTGTGGACAAAACCCATCCAAACACAATATAGCCTAAAACGTATCTGCTTAAGCCGGTAAGGAAGTTTGAAGTACACAGACACCTATGGCAGCATAATTACTTCTGTATAAGGTAGCCATGGCCTGTAATTTTGCAACAGCATCGAAGTGTAGGTCTTCACACTTTGCTCATGTTAAGTCCCTTGTGCTAGCTTCCACCAAGATGAACTTGCTGTTTTGTAAACTGAAGTGCTCTAGTTTAGTATCACATGAGAGAAGGTTCCATTTAAAAAACATCCTTGTATGTTTGTGCAGTTTAAATTAAAGAAATCCATCCCTGCCTTTATAAGAAAGAAAAACAAAACAAAACAAATGCTACATTGAGCAGGGATCGGGATCGGTACCTGTAAACATTGTTATTCCACTGCATCTGTTACGGCAAAAGTAACTTAGACTAAAGTCACTCCAATCCGTTCAGAACTTCTGTGCTGGTTTTGAAATGGTGGCCTCCGTCTACAGGCTTTAAAAAAACATGGAAGCAGAGCTTAAAGCTGCACCACAGAGTTCTCTTAGTCCCAAACTCTGCCAAATAACCTATGACATTTCCACATTTATGGACTGAAAAACGAAATTACTCTTGATAAATCAAGATACAGTTCTATACATACAAAGACATCACTGATGTCATAAAGTTCAAACTTCCAGTGAAAGACTAAGCAAACCTGATAGCTCCCATCAAGTTTACTACTACTGCATAAAGTACCCATTGTTTGTTTTCCACAGTCATTCTGAGTGAAGGGCTGCATGTTGGTGAAGAGTGTGGGTATTGATAAAACCATTTGTCTCATTTGCAGATAGACTGCTGAAGTCAGCCACTGAAACAGCCATTTTGGCACTGGTAATATGGTGTGTGTGGTTCTCAAAGTCCACACCAAGGTTATTTACAGAGACATCATTCATGAAAGATTCTGGGACAGCAATTCCCATTTTCAATCTCTTTGCAGGTCTTTCTGTCTCCTCACTGCACATGTTTATTGGGTTTAGCTCTGAATGATAAAAGCCAGTCTCAAATAAATTAAAACAATCACTTTCACCATTGCTAGGTAAGTTAAGCAATTCTTCTGTTCCAACAGGCACGTGATTAACTGGTGCTCGGGGTAAGCTGTCCATAGAGGGAAAGGCGTCATCGAGGCAGTTCACATCTGAAGTGTGGCAGACTGTAGCTACACTGTTTGTCAATGCTGAAAAAAAGATGAAGACAAATGCAAATGAAATAGCTGTTTACATAGTTACAACAAAAAGGTGGGGTTTTTTTCTTGATTTACCTGTCAACTCATTGGCAGTGATAGAGTTCAGAATGCTTAGCTGTTGATCAGGAATGGTTTCTGTTCGACTATTAGATGTTAAGGCTGAAGAATGCACTGCTCCCCCAAGGGCTTCTGCTTCATCTACCAAACGATCCATGTAGTCCCTAAAAGAATATTGCATCCATAAATATTATTTAACTGAAAAGAAGGCCTAAAAATTATGATGGATTTAATTTTAGTTGCCATAGCCACTGCAGCATTATGCTGCAATGATAGAAGGAAAAGGAAAAGGAAGAGAAGTATCTTCCACATTTATGATTTGCAACAGAAAACATATTCCAAGAATGTTTTACTTACGTAACTCCTGGATGATGGTTGTATCTCTTCTTTCCAAATCTTGTTTGCTGAGCAAAGTAATCATAACGTTCTGACTTTTTCCACATGTAATAGAAAGCCACACACTCAGGAACTGTTCTGGTTCTTACCTAAAAGATGGCAAGAAGAACTGACAGTATCAGTGTAAACCCTTATGTTTTGTCATCTGCCCAGCTCCCATTCCTGCATTCTAGTAGTATCTGGCACCAGCCAATTAAATTAGGAGACTTCAAACAGATCTATAGTTTCAAGTATTAAATTTGTTCTACTGTATGCTTTACTGGCTTTTGTAAAACTAGACTGAAACCGTACCTACGTTGAAGCATTTATATATATATATATATAATTATATATATCAATTTTTTAAACTACGCAATAGACTCTCTCTTAAGATGGAAAAAGCTGAGCAAATCAATGACCTATAAGAAGCGAAACAGAAAAGACCTTGGGTACTTTTGGGTAGTCCAGAACTGTGGAGGCTTTGACAACAGATAATCACAACAGTAAATGCTTAAAGATCAAAATAAAATTATAGTCTTATTGAGAAGGTATAAAGGACTCAAAAGACCCATTCTGATCTATGTTAAGTCTTTGTCTCTTCCCCCAAAATGGAGGTTGCTATGTGAAGTCAGATTCTTGGAGAAAAAGTAATTACTTCTACCTATACTCACAATAGACTGTATCTGTTTTTAGATGCAGAAACATTTCACATAATCATCAGCCCACAGTTCCAGTTTAAGTTTTACAACTATCATATACAAATCTATCCAGATACAGTCTGGCAGTAAACTATAGTTAAGCTTAATAAAACTTATAGCAAGATCAGAGGCAAATCCAAAGTGCCTTAGGTGTAGTAGACACAGACATACCAAGCAGGTGAAGAAATGAATGGATGTCCATATGCTAGTATATAAAGTCCCAGTTAACAACCCTTTGCAGTACAGTGATAAGGAAACATCTCTTGCTAAATTTCTCCATGCACTAAATCATGTCTAGCTGACACTTTCCATATACAAGTGACATCAGCTTATGCTGGGTCCCAAAACTTTCCCTAGACTTTCTGCCATTATCTGGAAAAAAAACCCAGTGGACTTCTTAGACAGATGCTGGTCCATAGCGACAAATACAACAACCCACATACTTTGCTGTGTGTTGGAAAAAATATTTTTAAATTATTTCTTTGCATCTCCCGACGACTTACTGTTTATTGGTAAGGTCCATTTAAAATCTGAAGAACCCAAACATTGTTTAGGACAGGTTAAAAGCAGGTACTGAGCAGGACTAGCTGACTGTTTTTGAACAGCAACCATAACCCTATGAAGTTTAGCAGAAATACAATAAAAACACCGGACTCCTGAAGAAAAAACCTCCAAGGTGGTATTAAAGCAAAAAGGAGATATGCAGGAAATCTGGAAACATCCATATTTGTCAACTGTTGCTTTTTGATTTAAAAAAAAAAAAATAAAAAAAAATCACTAATCTTCAGGCACAGAGGAGTCAATCAGAAACAATCCAGATCAAGATTAGAACTCCTCCACTGGCCAGAAAACTGAGTACTGATGGATAACTACACTTCTGAAAACACAACGAACTAAGCCTGTTCCTGTAAACTTACACCTTCCTGGTGACAAAAATAAGTTAAGTAAATACATATTTTCCCCTCCCACAGCCATGGTATGGAAATACTGTAGTTCTAGGAGAAGCACACATTTAAACTGAATTATAATATAAATGCATAACTGGGAGTAATGTCAACGTAAGTTGATTTCAGAGAGAATACATTGACACATCTCACAATGCCTAGCTTTTCCAGTGACATCTGAGGACAAATGAGCACAAAAATGCCAAGGTGGTTTTTAGTATGTTGGTCCTTACTTTACTCTTCTGCATAGCTTATGACAAATGTATTGCTTTAACAATTTTCAGCATCATATCATCTACCAATTCTTCTTCTTAACTGTAAAATACTAACCTTGTTTTTCTGTATGAGATGGAAGTCTTTTCCATAAATCAGAAGTGCATGTTCAAAGCTTCTGCATTCTTCTTCTGTCCACGCTGTCATCTCTTCTAGATAATTACAAAAGTAGCACGATAAACTTGATTTCACTCACTAACCTTTTACAAAGAATTAAAGTATTTGTTGCTAATGGATGAAAATTCGAATGCATTCTAAAAAAAATAATTATTTATATCCATGTTATTTCCTTTACTGTATAGATATCCTACCCAAAATCTAACACTTTTCTTCATAACAAATGATACAAGAGTTTGATTTCTGAAATCTTTCATCCTTGAGGGCAAAGGACATTAAAAAGGTCTATTATTTCTGGAGAAGTTTGTCATCAAAAAGCAAGGTATGATAACGTCACTGAAGTATAAAGTGAGATAATTTTTCTGAGTATTTCTTCTCACATAGGATACAAAGAACAGTAGTTGTCAGAAAAAGAGTGAAGGAAAAATCTGTTATGACAGATGTCCCAGGTTTGACCAAGTGAGCAGTACTTCAATTCAGCCATCACCAAAAAGAAGGCCTGGCTGAGATCAGCTCTGCTGTGCAAACAGAGAGAACTGTGCTAGGCCGTATCTTCTCAGGAGTTACGAAGCCTACTAGGCCATGTCTTATCAGGAGCTAACAGTACCAGCCTGAGCAGGGACCACACAAAACTGCTACAGCTGCACACCTGCACGTACACCACAGTGGGAGTTGACTACAAATCAGTCACTTTACACTACAAATACCTGTAGCCACCCTCAAGCCCATTGAGTTCTCCTGTACAGAAGCAGGCTGAACAGATGTGATCTGCCCTTGAGCAGGGAAGGGACACGTCTCAGGGCTACCCTTCAGGGCTGAGACATCCCTCACCTGGCACCTGATGGCTATTAAAAAGGTAAGTGGCATTTTACATTAAGCCTAAAAGTATATTCTATGCTAGCAATATCTGTATGTATCAAGCTATAGTTTAATTATTAGAACAGCAGTAAGTAGTATGTGTTTGACCACCACCTAATTATTAATTATTGTTAATCACTGTTAAAGCACTGTTTAATTGCTATTCCATTATTAATTAAAATTTAATTACCAATAATAAATTAACTATAATTTGATCATTTAATTGTTAATAAAACCTTTTCATTAACACCATAACAATGGCTTTTCTTAATAATTCACCTGCGACAACAATTGGAGAAGTTGGCAGGATGGCAGATTCAATCACTGACTCCTTACGGAGACACAGAGTTAACCCTTCACTGAAATTTTCAGATGACTGGGTGCATGAAAAACAGGATAATTGGAATAAGATAAAAGAACAGTTGAACCTTGTGAGAGGGAAACTGAAGTAATAATAACATACAAGATATTGAAGAGGTGTTTAGGAGCTGCATATCAGTATAAGGACTGCGAAGAACAAGAAATGAGAATGTTACAAGATGAGGTTGAACAAAGAAACAAAGAAAAAGATAAGAAATGCTGCTACCTCTGTGAATAGACTAATTGCTTAAACAACTGGGGGAGGAAACAGAAAAACGCAGGAAGGTAGAGGATAAACTCATGGTGCCAAATCCCTCCAGATCCTGTAAAAACTTGTAAGCCAATGATTTCCCTGGAAGACAGGGACAGAGATATTTGGCAGGACCCCAGTGAAGAATTTAGCAGTAAGAGTGAACTAGATGAATCAGAATTCAATGTAGCCCCTGTGGTGATGTGACCCTGGCTCGACGCCAGGTGCCCACCAAAACCACTCTATTACACCCCTCCTCAACCGGACGGGGGAAAGAAAATGTAACAAAAGGCTCATGCACCGAGATAAGGACAGGGAGCGATCACTCAGCAGTTATTGTCACCGGCAAAACAGATTCAACTTGGGGGAAATTTAATTTACTACCATTCAAATCAGAAAAACACCTTCCCCCCACCCCTTTCTTCTTCCCAGGCTTAACAATTCCTGATTTCTCTACCACCTCCCAAGTGACGCAGGGGTACGGGGACTGGGGGTTACGGTCAGTTCATCACATGTTGTTTCTGCTGCTTCTTCCTCCTCACACTCTTCCCCTGCTCCAGTGTGGGGTCCCTCCCACTGGAGACAGCTCTCCATGAACTTCTCCAGTGTGAGTCCTTCCCACACGCTGCGGTTCTTCTCATACAGTTCCCGTGTGTGTCCCTTCCCCAGGGTGCAGTCCTTCAGGAATAGACTGCTCCCACATGGGTCCCCCACAGGGCCACACGTCCTGCCAAGAACCTGCTCCAGCACGGGCTTCCCATTGGTCACAGCCTCCTTGAGGCATTTTTAATTCTCATCTTGGAAAATAGCAGTGAACATCAGCAGGTAGGGTGGATCATAGCATAATGGTTACTCTAAGAGACAGGCACTGAGTGTTATCATCCTTTATGATCCTTAATGAGTATGTAAGAAGTTCCACCTGACTTGCGGCAGCAGAGGAGCATGAGTACTAGTCCTTCGGATAGAATTTTGGGCTCTGAACCATGAATGGGCAGAGATATTTTTCAAACCCCAAACAGATGGCTGAATCCCAGAGAGGTGTGGGTTTTAGGATACAGCTCTACAATTGATACTTCCGTATTGGTTAGGTCTACACAATCTCTTCTTGTACCTGAGCTCCCTGAAGCACTGCTCTGACAGTCCTTCAGCTTTACCTCAGACGCTTAGCTTTCATAGCACCTAACTCATAAACACTCAAGCTCCCTTTGGATCCAATTCTGAGTAGGGAATATCTGCTCAAACTCCATTTCTGCTTTATGCAACACGTATGTTAAAATACAGGACAAAGAACTGTCTTTCCTAAATGATAAACTCTGATTTTTATTTAAGGGAGTAACAAAGTTAGGAACAAACAAGATGGAAGCTCATTTTCCACTGTAAACTTAAGCAAAGATCTCCACACTCTAACAAAGACCTATGAAACAATATGGTAGAATGAGAAGGTTGGTAGAGCACAACATTAGCAAGTGAGGAAGAGAATGGGGCTTATTTATACAGCCAGCTATGTTATCCTGATTTTGGTATAAATGTCATCAAATTATAACTGATTGTGATCTCAAAAAGATACTGTAATATGGGTGAGAACTGTCTTATGGGAGCAAAATTATCGCTCCCCCCACCCCTCTCCTCAGTCTGTGCTATTATTAACACAGCAATGGAGGAAAGAAGGTAAGGTCAAAAGCTTCCTTCGATCATTACACAAGTTGCAAACTTCTCTAGCAGGAATTTCCAACAGGTCAACAGCCAGATGATATCTCATCTGTGATAAAGACTTCATAGAAAGGGATGTGTTCATCAATCTGATTCTTAGTCAAGGTTTTTCCACATAACTTTTTCCACTCTTTCCCCCACTCCCTGTCCCAAACACACATCTCTGAAAAAACAGGTACCCTCTCTTACCCTGAGATGCCTTTCCATTTGAGCAGTATCTCTCAATTGCTTCTTTAATATTATGGCTACTTTTAAGAAGTTCATACAGCGCCTATAAAATAGAAAAGTCTTTAGAAAGAGTCCAAATTTGTAAATATCTGATCTAGACCTCTAGAGGTAGCCTTTCAGTGAGCATATCTAATGTAAAAAGAGGATTTCTCTTCATACATGACACAAATATTAAAGTAACAACCAAAAGCAAAAACATCCAAAAGTTGAGGCAACGCTTAATTAAAAAAAATTAAATCATGATAAGCAATTAAAAAAGCTGGATTTGTCAACAGCATGGCAATCAGAAACATCACAGATCACAACGCTGCCAACAATCTTGTAATTTTAAGCATGTGCTTACAACTACAAATAAGATCCTGACCCCAATAACACCTAATTAAAAAAAAAAAAAAGAAATTTAGTATTTCTGCCTTTGTAATACAAGGCAAAGAGAACACATGTTAATTGCAAAGCAATGTGTCACAAATGGAACAGGATATAAAACATACTTGTTCATTGTCCCGTGTATGTAGTCCTTCAGGAATTCTGCCAATCATTTTTTCATTTCCTGTTCTTAAGGAGGTTTCAAAAAGGTATTCTTTAACTTTACTTTCTGAGATCACGTCAGGTTTCCAAAGTAAATGGTCTTCATTTTCATAAGCTGTTAAAACAGAAACCCATTAACACCAGGTGGGCCATTTTTAAGGCTGTAATATTACAAGCTATTTCAGAAAGACGAAGAACGTGAACACAGAAGTAATCAAATCAAGCACCATCACACCAATTTTAAGCTGCAGCTCACTTTTTCCCCAAAAGCTTCAGTTAAGAGACAGACTCTGCAGCGTGACATGGTAAAGAGATTCAGGTTCCATGAGGATAACTGACTGAACTCTATGACAAAGAGTCTTTACAGAGGAGCTTGTTGACAGTTAGATGATTCAAGTAAAATTACGTATATGTATTTATCATCTTAATATAAAAAAACTAGCAAACCCATTCAGTTTTACTCAGCTGTTTTAAAAACAAACTAGTTTACAGTAAAAAAAGTGTAAGATATTACTTTAATATTCCAAATGTTACAAGCCCCACCCCCCCAAAAAGAAGAGGTGGTGACTAGTTGGTAATTTTCAACTAAAACTTGCCAAAAATTACTCAACAGAATGCAAATCTGACTCTCAATGTGGTAATACTGTTAAGAACTTGTATGTTGTATACTTTACAAGCAATCAGGATGTCTAGTCCTCCTTCATAGTCCACTAAAATCATGTATGCTCCCCTTAAGTAGCTTATTTGAAAGAAAATATACTGGAAATACACTGGAAATACGCAGGAGTTGGCCTGCACCTTTGTCAGTCTGTACTTGTTTTAATTATAAATTAAACTATAAACCCTTTGCTCTGATCAATAGATGTGATTAACACTGCACATAATGTTTCATGTACTCTCTTGGCAATACAGAATTAAGAGTTACTCAATTCAAACATGTGAGCACAGTAGCTGTTACAGTAGAAGAGATGATTCTCAAATCTCTCATAGAACTACATGAAACAACATTAAACTAAGGTGAGGAATAAAATTACATCTTCTCTGAAAGTTCTGCTATAGCTGAAGAACACAAAAAGCTTCCTAACAGACATATTACAAGTGTAAAGCTTATAGCAGTGCAGAACTGCCTTCTAGCACAATCCTGGTAGCTGGGACTGTGTAGCAGAAACATAAGCCCCTGGTTGCCATCACAAACTCTTTAGGGAGTACAGAAAAGTCTTCGCAAAATCCTTCATCCTTACAGTCACATCCAACCTCTCCAAGCACTGCTGATGCTCAGTTTCAACCTCCTTTATCAATCAAGGCAACCCAGCACTTCTTGCTGGAGTGGATGACTGATAATCTCAAGAGGAGCTCCTCAGGCTCTCTGATCCCAGAGGTACCTCTTTTCTCTTGGCCACGCCAGCAGACAAGACTCTCACTGGTTCTCTCTAGCACCAGCTCACTTCAGAGAAAACTGTCAGACTAACCCCATCCTAGTCATCCTCTGGTTATTGGCATCATGATAAGCAATTAAAAAAGCTGGATTTGTCAACAGCATGGCAATCAGAAACATCACAGATCACAACGCTGCCAACAATCTTGTAATTTTAAGCATGTGCTTACATGCTTACACTTCTCTAGTTCTTGGCTGAGGAGAAGTCAAGATGTGTAAACAGTGAAAGGACTATCCAGATAGATCTGATTCTTACTCCTCCATTTCTTACAACCAGTAAGCATCATGCTTGATTCTTAGAAAACAGGAGACTTCCCTAGGTGTCTTAGGCAACACAGGAGATGTTCATTTGCTAATGCTTCCAGCTCCATCCATTTTTGAATGTGGAGAAGAATGTTTGGTATGCAGTTGGTAATGATAAAATGACTTTATATACTTCATTAGAATAAAATCCCCGTGAAATGTGCCACCCACGAGCAAATTTATTTGCTTTTTGAATTCCACAGCTGTATGTACTATACTTTTCTCACAGCACACGTTTCTGAAGATACAAAATAAAACTCTGTTAAATAGGTTTTTTTTCACTCTAGCACAACTGCAGATTTTAACCTAATTTTACACTGGAATAACATCATACTGAAAACATCTTTTTAAAAGACAGTGTATCAGGACCTACATCATCTACTCATGCTATGGCAATTTAAAATAGTTTATTGCTTTCTTTTCCATAACCATTTTGTAACCCACATTGTTGTGCTATCTAAAAAACAAGCAAAGAAAAATACAATTTTGAAGATCTTCAGTGTAAACTAAGTTACATGCTCATAGCCCAATTATGATACTCTGATGAAAGTATTTACTCCTTGACTCATAGTCTGTGGCCTCCTAATATTACTAGATACTTCAGAACTAACACTGTAACCCACCCTCCAACATTTTCTTGAGAATGTCCTCTCAAAGTTGAAGAATCATATTTCTGAGATATAATTATGTGGTTGTGCTACTTCAATATTCTAGTGCCCTTTTTTTTTTTTTTTAAAGTCTCTGAGACTTCAACTAAGCCACTGAACTTACCTTATAAATTTAAGTAATATTTATCAATCAAGTGCTATGTATAAGCAAAATAAAAAGCAAAACAGTGAGAACAACTTACCCTTTTCATCATCACTGTATCTGCCAACGTAAGGTGGAATTTCAGCCTGGTACTGTGAACCAACCATTATCTCCTGAAGATGGAAAAAAAATGAAAAGAGAAAGGTATTAACTTAATATTTTGTGTATGGAAGGATGAAAAATGCCTTAACCTGGCATTTGACAGAGTATTCCACAATTACAGTACTATTGTAGGTATGTGCTATAAATCTTACTGCATTTTTCTTAACAGTAAAATTTTAACATTTTTTTAAAAAGATATTATTACCTTTCTCAAATCTTCAGATGAATTACCATTGTCTGCCTCTACATCTTCGCCCTCTGATTCCTTATCTCCATCACACGTAGTGTTTGCTTCAGACATGAAAGAAGTTTGTTTTTAGCTAGGAAGAATTTTCAGTTCAAACACAGAACTACAAAATATCATTTACTTTTCAAATGAGAACCTGCTTTTGTTCTGGAAAACACTTATCATGAGTCTGTTGATTCACATTTCTATCAGAATTCTGTTAATCTATGCTTCTATCAAACTAGCACAAAGTCAGAAGGCACTGGTACTTTTATACTGCTGAAGTGAAACATTTATCAACACAGCAGCTGAGACCATCTACTATATTTCTAACAGGCAAAAGGAAATGAGATAATTTTTCATCAATTCTTTCAATAAAAGCTTATACCTTACAGAAAAGGTACGAGAAACTCAGAAACTTTCAGGGTTGTGACTTAGCCTCAGGTTAATCACAAAGAAAGTAAACTTGAAGGCATGTCTTTATTGCCTACTAAAACCTTTCATCAGAAGTTTTAATGGGCATTCAAAACATTCCTTGAACAAGGCTGCCTCAGCATGGAGTGAAGACAGATGCGAGACACAAAATGGAATAAGCAGAAGACAGCAAAAGACTGCTTGTTCCTCTTTAACCTTTCTTTCTGTAGGAAGAACTACAGCAGAGCATTCCAAGCAATTCAAATACAGTACTCTATATAAGAACTCATTTCAGAATCTGGAATGCAGTAGTACAAGGCTCTGAAGTAACTCTATTTTTATAGCTGTATAATCCCCCAACAGAATGGAATCTACAGTTCTGATACAGCTGAAGCTACTTCGTATTCCTAAACTTCAGAGACAACATAAATAGGGTTGCAACTGTAGCTTCATCACAACTAAACAGAATCGTCAACATCAGAGACAGCATGCAAGAAGACTGTATGAGCTGGGGCTCTTCTTCTGTAGTCATTACTACAACCAGAAGTAGCAAGCAGGAAGCTAACCTGAATGCATGAAATAACAATATGCCTATATAATCACAGCCAGTTGTTTTTTCCAATTGATGCAAATTTAATAAAAAAGCCTGTGTTATACATTAGACACGTTTATCTCAAAACTTTGTTATCTTAGTATCTGAGAAATGGACAGAGACCAGAAAAGAAGATTAAACTGCCAACGGCACAGAGAACTGACATCTCCCTCCCTGAAATGGTGGACATTTGATTCTAAGATGTCCAGCCAAGAGTTCTAATAGAGAAAGTACCATTCTGATAGAAAACCATGATAGCTGAAAACAAACATGACTGTTTCTTAACCCTTATTAAGATGAGAGGCTAACCATTTTTTCTGTAAAGCTGCCACACTTTCAGTGTCATATTCATTAACTTAAGTGCCAGCAAGTTTGGGCTTAAGTTTCAGTTACTTAGTTAAGTTAATTAACTGAAAAAAGGGCGTAACAGTTTTTAAGGGTTTTGTATCTCTTCCATACAAATGTCTATTACACAATCACCATGATGCACAGGGCTTTGATTGCTGATGACTGAGGCAGCAGACCCACTTTATCATCCCCCTTCTCTAGAGGAATGAAACCCCCCAGGAATAGCTTAAGATACTTGCCAAATTAAAACTGTGACAAAAGTCCTCCACACTGCTCGAACTCTAGTACACCAGTGAACAAATAAGCTGCAACAGGCAATGAGGAATATCTTCTCCAGGTTGGGTAAGTGAACCACTGGTTCTCAAGTCTTTCCCAACATAGCTCCATGGGTAGTGATTTTTGGTGGTCATGGGTTTATAGGTCCCATCCCATATAAAATCACTTTGGCTCACCCTATGAAGTCCTACAGAAAAGTGTTGAATGTGTGAAGGGAAATAATCTTAAGCAAACTGCATCCCAATATACAACCACAGGCTGCATGGAAGAGTCACTGGCTTAAAAACAGCAGCAAGTATTTCAGTAGAGTAACACTACTTTCAGAGAATGAGTTACATATTCATGTAATTCACTAACATATTGAAAACCATTAAGGGTGACACCAATACAGTAACTTTATAATTAATAGTTGATGTAGTATTTGTCGAGAAAATACTTTTACTTATGCTTTGAGCATAGTACCAAATTTTAGGTAATCAGCAATACCAATCAAAGACAATATTCATGGTACAGCATCCTGCAAAGCACTGTTTTTCAATTCCTGGTAAAGTCAGCACTACTCTTCAATTTTCACACTTTAAACTCGGAAGCTATATACAATGCTAAGACTTTTTGAGTACTATTATAAAAGGAGGTTTCCTACATCTTAATGGCCGCGGAAAGAAGTCAGTAGCCTCATGTGAAGTAACTGATGGTGTCAAGTCATCAGCAGAGGACTGTGTTTCTTCATCATCACCTGACAAGAGGTCTTTAGCGATTTCCTCCTGTATTATTAAAATAAAAAAATAAAACCTCAGATTGACTATTAAGTAGACTGGTGAGCATTTAGATTCAGCAAACTGTAAGTCCCATTAATTAAAATCAGTTACTTCACCACAAATGAATTTAGCAGACCATACTCCCTTAATTAAAAAGCAAGTTTGCTCTTCCTAAATCTAAGAGCAAATATAAGCATTTACTTCAGAGCTGAACACAGGGGTTCATTTCCCGTTTGTCTTCTGTTAAAATAAACACACAAGAAGTAACTTCAGCAATCATCAATGTCAGATGTTCCTCCAACTGCTTCCAAAGAAAAATGCCAGTAAAAACTGCCTCAAATCTTTAGAATTCCGTCATTCTTTCTATCACAGTTATACAAAAGCTTTAAAAAGCTATTACCTCTTAAACTTGGGGTGGGTTTGTGGTTTTTTTTTTTAAATAATAAAATCAAACAGCCAGGCACTTTTGTAGACTTTTGCTGAGAGGACAGTTACAGATAACAGACAACCTGTTATCTTCCCAGACCACAAAAAACATGGTATTTCTGTAAGTTTAAACCAAAGATATTAAGAAAGAAGAAGCACACTTCCTTCAGTAGCAGACATATTTGAACTCTTCCGCATAAAGGAGTTAGGAAGGGAAAGAACTGTATTAGACAACAAGCTGACTACACTTTCGTAGTCTCAACACAATCATGAATCCTAATGAGAATCAGATGTGCAGAGCCATCATCATACACTACTTTCTGTGGAGCTCATACTCAGAGAAAAAAAAAAAGGCATATACTTACTACCTACATACTTAGAATCCAAACTACTAGCTGCATATGCTTTGTAACAACAAATCATACTAAAATCTCAGAACTCAAAAGTTAGCTTGCAAATCACAAAACTTGAACTTTCAGGTTTTTACATCAGCAACGCAACACAAGTCACTGCACATAAAACCCCTCTCTCACTCCACAAAGTTGTAACCTTTCCAAATGATACGTGTTTGAAAGCAAACCACCAAATCATTCAGGAGTGCATTTTCAAGATATTCACAAATGTTTTGATGTGTGTTGGAAGCCAGAATAAAGACTTCTGGACATAATCAAAAAACCGCACCTATTCAAAGGGTTTTGGATGTGTTTTAGAAGAACACTTTTTCATTTCTCATTTCTGGTAATATAGCGCCACTAAAGTTGCTATCCATTTTTAAGTGCAATAACTATAATTAGAATCAGATCCTCTATATCCTTGCAAAAGGGTGAATTCAGAGTAGTATTGTATAATGAATTTAACAAAAGTATGTATTTTTTAACACCAAGAGATAGTGAAATATAATTTAAGGTCACCTGGATTTCTGCTTTTAAACCATATTAAGGTGAAAACAGTTCCGACTTACTTTATCTAGAGTCATATCTGGAAGTTCATCTGCAAGTTCACTTGGAGAGCTATCTGCACTGGAACCTGCCATAACTGGAATCGTGGGTTCATAGCCATAGAATGCCAGTAAATCTTCCAATGGCATGTTTCCTTCCTAATACAAGAGGATTTACAAACATTTCAACAAGTTACCAAATACTTGTAAACAGTTCAGGCTTAAAAGGATAAGACATATTTTGAAGACCAAAATTGACAAACAAACAAAGAAAAACTTAATTGAAAGCAGGAATCTTGATTATAAATATTATAAACACTATTTTCAGGCACGGGATTGAAAATAATTCATAACCATGTCTCGGCATATAGTGAAGTCTCATCAAACTATTGAAGAAAACTGTTTACTGCATGAAACTAAGGAGTAATTCTTAAAAATATTCTCCTTATCTTATTCATACTCTAGAGCATGATTTGCCTGTATTTCTTCAAGAAAGAAGATAATCTAGAAACATTACCAACTGCCCTACAAGAGAGAAATGCAGAAAACCTTCCAAGACTTTAGTCCTACATAGTTACAGCTCCAAGTGTGCAAAAACCCAGAAAAGTAAATCAATACAGCAACTTTTAAGCCCCCCCCCTCCATCTCCTGCACAATGTATTTTATAATGACTGTTGAGAAGGTAATAGGAGAAAGACAGAAAGCAAAAATCAAGACAAACACTTGATTTATAACCTGTTTTTTCAACAGCTTCTGATTAAGTGATTTTAGTCTCATCATACTTGCATCCTAATACAATTAATAAAACAATAAACAGTGGAGATTTTTTTAGTTACCTGATTCAATATTAAAAATATTTTCTAATATTTATACCTTTAAAAGTTATATTACCTTTAAAAATTTCTTGTTGAATTCATACACTGATTAAATTACTTGTTTTCTTTAGTCAGCTAAGGTCTTAGTCCTGCAAAGACTTTTCACAATGGGTAAACACAAACTCATATCCAAGTCTTTCCAGGATCGGGACCTAAAGTAATAAAGTGTTTCAGATGAGTGGCTCTCAGTTCTTCTTCCTTTTATTATAGAAGCAATAAGATAATTTTGTGGAGTGGTAACAGGACCAAATAAAAAAACCAAAACCCAAAAACACAGGAGTATGAATACTGTCAACTCCACACTTAGAAAATTTGTTTTTACATGGACTACAAAAAACACAGCCTCACATATAATGCTAAAAATTACATTTTCCTGGAACTCTGTTGACCAAGATCTGCAGTTATGCTGAGTGGTGTAAGCAGGTCACCAAACAGTAATGCAAGCAGCATCAGTTTGTGGGTGTTCAGCATTCAGCAGGTGTTTAAAAAAATGGTGATGCACTGTCACAGATGAACAAGAAGTGTAAACAGGAGAAACATGTAATTATAGAGTGTAAAATGGAATAGGAAAAGCCAAGGAGCATGCTGGTCATTCTGTACACCCACCAAATGCCAAACTGATGAAACTATGACAGAGAACTATCGTTTACTATGTAAATGGATGTGATCCATCATGCCTAAAACAGGACTGTTTGTGTGCATATTGGAAAAGCAAAACCTGACCAACAGAATGAAATACAGCTAGCTGTCACTCAACAGTATGCAAAACATACAGTTTCAACTTAAGGAACTTACAAAAATCAGAAGTGATAAGCTATATTAGATGATAGGACTCAAAAATCTGCCTCAGTGGTTTCTTTAGCTAAGTGAAAGAACTACTAAATGAAAAGGAAGAATATGAACTTAACATAACACTAATTCCTTTGAGAAGCTAAGTTCAGGCTTTTTGTGGGAATGCAGTGCTGTATCTTAACCAAACCTGATTTTCTTTTCTGTTTTTAAACAAGCTGCAAAGGCATGTTGTAGGAAACTGCATTATACAATACAAACTGAGGAAAAGGTTGAGTATCCTTTTCCCTAGAGAAGTTACAACATGTACGGACATTTATGAGAGATAGAGACACTCTTACCTTTTCTAAATCTTCAATTTCAGAGCCGAAATTCTTACTTTCTTCCATCATTTCCTCTTCTTCAAGAGTTCGCTCATCATCATAATCATGTACCAACATTTCAGCAGACGGGTCAAAGTCATGATCCTCAGATGATAAAGAGCCAACTGTAAAAAAAAAAAAAAATCTGAGTAATTTTTTTTTTTACGCCAACATATGAAACTACAAGACAGAAAAAATGATGGTTGCATGTGTTTTGTTTGGTTTTTTTTTAACACACAGGCTCAGAACTCTCAATGGAATAAATGGAACAAATTCCTAACCACTTCACATTCAGCAGTTTTATCTGATGTTCCCTTTCTGTATAATCTAAGTAATAGGTGCAGTTTTTTCTCTTGCAGTATAGACTACTTGAGAGAGCTACATCAACTACTAAAACGGAGTTTCAGAAAGTACAATCCCAAATTAACACTTCACTAAATAAAAGATTGTTCAAAACATCTTGAAATCATCATGAAGGCACAAAGCACACACATAACAAGATTTCAGATGCTGCAAGCCTGATTTATAGACTCTGATTCTATTTACATGACTTATATGGTAATAAGCATAGTTTTTCCACTGGTAAACAGCTAACTTAGGTTGTGAATCAGCTTCCTACTAACAGCAAAATAAAGTGAGACTCACTTCAGATTACTTTAGCCTCACAGATGGATCTTTTATTAAAACTAATTTAATTCTTAGCACTTGATCTAGAAAGGAAGAATAAACATAGCAGAGTTCCAAGAAACACTGAGGAAAACATACCAGAAATAACAAAAAGCTTCTAATGGACCACATTAATTAACAAGCCATTGTGACACCTCTATGGTCTAACAGAAGCTTTTTCCCTACTCAAGAGGACACTGATAAGTCATCAAAAAAGTCCTGTTAAGTGCATTTTGTCAAGTGTTAGAAAGGTTAGCAGTAGATTCAACAAGTTTTAAAGATGCAAATATTCTGCACCTCAAAGTCACTGTTCTACAACGAAAATCACTGAATAAGAAAGTTGTTTTCTTCTTTAACGTTCACTTTTTTCAGCTTCCAGGAAGGAGAAAACAAACAGATTAGGGTATTTCTCTTTCACTTCTTGTTTCCCCTTCTAGTTCTCACATACTAGTGCTCTGTTGCAATCGTTGACTTACAAGCAGCAAAGAAAATGTTTAGTAAGAATTGTTTCCATGGAAGAACTTCTTCAGAACTTTTGAAGTTAACAGCTACAAATTTTAAATCCTCTTCAGAAAAATAAAGCAGTATCCGTCCTTGCACTGCTTCCAGCCTTGAAAAGAGACCGTTGTATATACTAACACTTCTCAGTCTTAATGCTTCTAACTAATTTTTCAGCAATTATGCCGAGTTAATTCCTTATATGCACGTAATTACAGTACACTTTTATCTGTTTAGCTCACTCAAGGCTTTACTGTTAAAGTTCCTAATATATGTTGAGAAATATTGAGGCCCAAACCATTTTTTATTCATGTACTATTCATATTATGGTCTCACAGACCTTTCAGTACAGCTGATAACACTACTCCAATTACAATAATGACATTACACATCCGATTTTCCTGCTGTTGGCCATCACATCCTTATCCAATTTTAAGGAAGTGTCAACTGCCTTAATCTAATATGTATTTATATGTATTTGTGCTCAAGATTATTGCTCCTTATTACCGTTGTAACTCATTATATGTAAGTAACTGAAGTGGAAGTCCTATTTCACTCACAAGACTTCAGATAAAAAAAGTCCCGCTTCTTTAGTACCTCTGAATGCTCAACATCCCGTTTAAGATATTCAAAACCATACTAAAAAACACAAGCTCAATAAATTTCATAAGAATAGTTAAAAAAGATGAAAAACAGCCAGTGCGGAAGGCAGTTACACAGAAAAAAAGACAGTTCCCAAATACTTCTTCAACGGTAGCCCTGCTGATGTTAACTATGCTTGCTTGTGTAAAGTATTCCAAAGAACTTTAACTGCAGTTAAAGACTTAAAAATTACTTATGATTATGATTTTATACATTTCCTGTTAGTACCAAGAAGTCAAAAATTTACACAAGCCTGTAGTTATCAGCAACAAGACAGTCTTTCTCCAGGTTACACGGCTTTACTGAGATGCTGACTTAAGATTGCTACAAAACTTTGTTTTCATTTTGGGTTCTGAGCAGCCAATTACTAACTGCAACCGGAGTTAAAGGAAGGACTCCACAGCGCACATCTCCGTTTCTTAAAAATCTGGCAGGCGGTTAACTGCGTGCACACGAAGCATTAGGAAAGCTACGAGGAGATAAATTTGGGAAGGAGCAGGAAAGAGAGTGGTGAGCGGACGGCAGGCCGGGTGCCGGAGCCGGGCGAGGACGAACCTGGGCTCGAACTCCCAAAGGAAGCCTGCGGGGAGAAGAGAAAGCGAGGTGAGGGCGGGCTCCCTCCGGCCCGGCAGCAGGCAGGGGTCTTCGTTCACGCTCCTTCCCCCCGCCTCCGAGGCTGCCCCCTTCCGCCGCTCCCCACCGGCCTCGGCCCCGGCGTCCCGCCCCGCTGTCCCCTCCATCCCGTTCACCCTCTCCCACCCCTCCTCGTCTCGCTCGCTCGCCGCCAGCCCCTCTCCTTCCCTCCTCCTCCGCCGGCACAAGCCCCCCCAGGCGCCGCGCCCGGCCGGGCCGACGCTCCCGCTCTCTCCGGGCCCGGCCCCGGCCGGGACATGACAGGGGCCGGCAGCGGCGGAGGCTGCCGGACCGGCCGCCGCCTCTTCCCCGCTCCCAGCCCCGGGCTCGCTCCTCCTCCCTCCCGCCGGGCGTTTCTCTATCGCCCGCGCTGCGGCGGCGGCTCCGCCGGCCCGTCCCGCTCCCCCCGGGGCCGCGCCGCGCCGGCCGCGCCCCCCTCCGCGCCCGGCCGCGGCCTGTCGGCCGCCCGCGGGCTGCGAACTCGGCACCCGCGCAGCGCGGCGCCCGCCGTGCGGCCTAGTCGCGCAGGCTCCCGCTGCCCCGGCGCCGGGAGCTCCGCCGGCCGCCCCGCCGCCCCGCCGGCCTCCCTGCACCGCCGAACCGCCCCAGAGGCGCCTTACGGGGATGTCGAGGCGGGCGCGGGGGGCCTGCCGGCGACGGGGCCCCGCGGGGAGCCGGCCGAACACCCGGCGCCCCAGCCCGCTTTCCCCGCTCACCTCCGCCATATTGGGACGATTGGGCTGAGGAACAGCGCTGCGCCGAGTGCCCGGATGGGGCCGCTAAGCCAATGGCAGCCGCCGAGCCCCAGCCGGAGCCGGCCGAGGAGCGGAGGGGCCGGCGGGACCGGGCTAGGGAGGAGGAGGCGGCGCCGGGGTAGGGCGCTTTGCCCGCCCCGGCCCGCCGCGCCCCGGCCCCGCCCCGGCCGGCGAGGGCGCTCTGCCCGCCCCGGGCCGCCGCGCCCCGGCCGCGCCCCGGCCCCGCCCCGGCCGGAGAGGGCGCTCTGCCCGCCGCCCAGCCCGGGCCAGAGAGGGGGCGCGGCGCCGGCCGCCACCCGGCCCACTCGGGGGGCATGGGCCGGTGGATGCGCTCGCCCCGCGGCGTGGCCAGCGGAGGCCCCCGCCGTGCCGGCTGCGGGGCCCCGAGGCCGGCTGGAGCCCGGGTGACTCGGACACCTCCCGTCAGGGCCAGCGCGGCTCCGGCGGCGGCAGCTCTGCCGCCCTGCCCCGGGGCCGGGGGTGCCGGGCCGCGCCGGTACCTGCCGGGCCAGCCGCACTCCCCTCGGCGTCGGGCCCCTTCCCGGTGGTGGCGCGGAGCAGCGCTGGCAGTTACACCGGCACCCGGCCGCCGCCGCGGCTGGAGCAGGAGGCACAGCGTCGGGGCCGTCAGACCTGCCTGCTTTGGGTTGCCTGCTCTGGCTTACAGGGAGCAAGCGAAATTTACTTTGCAGTGGGGGGTTCTGTCTAAAAGTTCAGGCGTTTCACATGCAAGTAATATTTGTTCCAATTTTTTTCAGTGGTATTTTTTGTCCTGGTACACATCAAGTGGGAATTGCCCCATTTTCAGCTTGGTTCCTTCATCCCAGGCTGTAAGGACTCACAATTTCAGTTTTGGAGTCACACGTTCCCACTTCTGGCCGGGATAGCCCCTGCCGTACAGGTGTGTCGGATACTGCTCTGCTGGCGGGTGGTGGGCATCACGGCAACGCTCCAGTGCAATAGTGCCCCAGCTGCATCCCAACCGTGGGATTCTGGAGGCCCAAGGCTGTACCACAAAGTGAACAGCTTTGGATGTGTCCTAAGTTGGGTTCACAGACTGTCCTCGTTTCAGCTGGGACAGAGCTAATTTTCTTCTCAGTAGCTGGTGCAGTGCTGTTTTGGGTTTGATGTGAGAACAATGCTGATGACACGCTGATGATTTTAGTTGTTGCTGTGTGATGTTTATATAAAGTCAAGGACTTACTGGTTTCTCAGGTCCTGCCAGCCAGAGGACTGGAGGGGCACGGGAAACTGGGAGGGGGCACAGCCAGGACAGGTGACCCAAACTGGCCAAGGGATATTCCATGCCATACGACATCATGCTGAGTATATAAACTGGGGGAAGAATGAGGAAGGGGGGACATTCGGAGTCATGGCATTTGTCTTCCCAAGTAACCATTACGTGTGATGGAGCCCTGCTTTCCCGGGGATGGCTGAACACTTGCCTGCCCATGGGAAGCAGTGAATTAATTCTTGCTTTGCTTTGCTTGCATGTGCAGCTTTGGCTTTCCCTATTCAACTGTCTTTATCTCAACTCACGAGTTTTCTAACTTTTACTCTTCCAGTCCTCTCCCCATGTCACTGCGGGGGGAGTGGGTGACCGGCTGTGTGGTACTTAGCCACCAGCCGGGGCTAAACCATGACAGACAGTGTAAAGATCCCAAGCTGGTTCAAGTACTTAAGCAGGGGAGCTCTATACTGTGTATTCTGCTGGAACCTGTTGCTCTGAGGAACACAGTGAATTAACTTCTGTTACTTGCTGCACTGCTGAATCTAGTCTAATCCCAATATATAAACTGTTAGTGTTTATACAAACACAGCAACCTAACATGTAGGCATACCTGCTGTTGATGTACATAGGGTAAGAGACCGACAACATAAAAATCCCAGGGCTTTGCAGGAATGCATTTTTTAGGAAAGTTCTCACAGTCACAAGCAGCTCCAGCAGTACCTCATCCTGTGAACCCTTGAGCAGTCTTTGCCTTTTTCCAAAGCTGTAGAAACGCATCAGGGAGTTATTTGGTAAAAATGATCAGCAACAGAAAAATAGGCTATGTCAGACCACGCTGCATGTCATCAAGAAGGAAGATTTAATTATTTCTACCTTTGACTTGTCTGGAATGCCATTCTAACCCACTAATGCTCCTTAGCCTTTTTTTAGTTTCATTCCCTCCCTGGACATGCAAAATGCGGTTCCTATTCTTGTTCCCTTGAGGCCTCAGCTCAGGTAAGGCAAAACAGCTTCTCATGAACACAGAATATGTAACATACACAGGCCTGTTTATGTTATCAACAAAATCGCACAGAAAGTGCAGCAAGAAGAATCCCCACTTCAGGGAAGTACATATTTGCTACTTTTACAGACTTTCCTAATAGGAATTCTCCCCAGGTTGGATGCAAGAAGCTCTTTCCTAAATTCTGAAGTAGTTTACTTCACAGTCTTTCAACTGCTTCACATGATAAAGTTTTCCAGTTGTCTGCAATTTTACAGAAAAATATTCTGTTGTTCATTTGCCATTTAAAATCTTTTATCAGATTTAGAACTGAGGTTTTTAAAGAACAATTCAAGCCACTTTGATAAAATAGTGTGTACTCAGCTCTACCACAGCAGGTCATGAAGTGTATTCCAAAGTTGTCATGTAAGCTGCAGCAAGAATTCTGGAAAAACTAGTGCTCAGAGTTGTGGACAGGGGGCTGCTAGATAGGGATTGGAAAAAAAAAAAAAAAAAAAAAAAAAAGTAAAACTTACTGGGTTCTAAAGCGTAACAGTGGAAAACCCAAGCATTTTCTTTACCTGTCTTTCCCTGAGATTCAGTTTTGCACTTGGAAATTGCAGCTATACAGAAAAGCTTACAAATATTTGCAGATTCCAATACCTACAGAAAAAAAAGTGAAAATCTGAATCCCAAAAGTTAGAAATGGGCTGCTATGATTCTGTACCTGAGTAGGGACTGGATTTTATAGCAGTATCTGTAGTGAAATTGTGTTCTGTGCTGTTACAATGTGTTTTACCTCCGAGAAGCTTTCCCTGAGTACAGATGAAGATGAAGAGTAAGGGTGGTGAAGTTACTGGAGTAAGCTTGTTTGAAGGGGGTGGAAACGAACAAGGATGTAATTGCACCATATCTTTCTCAATTAGCATTTTTCTCCAGAAACAGGGGTGGGAGCATGGTTTGGTCCTAAAGTGTAGCTTGGAAACCAAACTACCTTGTGCTTTTGTGGAGTCTGGTATGGTGTTGGTATGGAGCTTCCCCCAGAGCCAGTGCTTTCACGGGTGTGCTTCTGCTCTCTGCCTCATCTCCCTGAGCAGAAAGGCAATATGAGGTTGCTCTTTCCATTCTACAGGAACTCAGAATTAGAGATGGCTAACAAAATATGTATATGCATATATATGGTGAATAAAATAGCTACATCAATGCAAATGCTTTTTTCCACAGCTGCTGGCCATACAAGACCATGTGGAGTTATGCATTTCAAGGTATCTTTTTCTCCTGAATTGGAATCAAGGAAATGGGACAATACTTTGCCTAAACTGTTCTTTGTAATGCAGGAAGATACATTTTGTGTTCATATTTGTGACTATTATTTTATCGTCCAAGTTAATCTCAGATTGAAAAAAACCTATTTTTTCATTGTTTTGCTCAATTGATTGGACCAGAAAAAAAAAAACCTGAAAGAATTAAAATAAATTAGAAGAGAAGAATCCAGACTTTTTTTAAAAAAACAAACCAAATAATGCAATGAAGCTAAACAGTTACAGATGAGGAGTTGTAGGATGAAGAATCCAGAAGCTCTAGAAGGAAATCTCGTGATCTCTAGTATTTTTTTCTCCCTTACCCTTGAAGAATGATAAATTTAAGTATTCTTTCCTCAGTCTTAGGTGTATGCTGTCATGGATACATCCAACAGATACACAGCAATCAGAGAATACCAGAGCCATGTTTGAAGGCTTGGTCTGTGTCTGTGTGGTGTGAGTGTTGTGATACTTTTTCACTTTGGTCCGTACTTCTGCAGCAAACCTGCTGCTCAAAGTCCTAGAGTAATGGCATCAAACAGCGCTTTCTGTAGGCATAATGACAAAAGGTAAAGCCTGCTTGTTCAGGAAATGGAGCTGGTCTTAGATCCTTTGGCTGTATCTCTACTAATAAATGAAATACGCTCAGGCATGTTTCCTGGACATTAAAACCACCAAAAAAAGAAAAAAAAAAGCACAGAACTGCCTGCATCTCTGTTAGCAAACCCTTTGTTTCCTTTAGAGACTGCCTGTTGCAGATAGGTCATTGAACATCACAACTCCTGAAGGGTACTGAGGAGGCAGGCTGGTGGAGCAGAGCATGAAGCATCCTAATGGTTTGATGTTATGGATGACCATGTGCCAGAGCTATTTAATTTACTGGAAAAGATAAAATGGTAAAAATACAAGTCACCATCTCCCACAAATCTATGTTCTTTTGGAGCCTGGAAGGAACCCCATCTGTGTATTAGGCACATCACTTGCTACTCCTAATTACATTGCTTACTGTGCAGATGCCATGGTTTTGAGGATCGTATTTGCAAATAGGGAATGGATACACAAAGTAAATTTTAAAATCCCCAAGTTCTGTCTGTCTCCCAGTACTTTAATTTGCATGAGTGCAAGTAACACAGCTTTCTGCAGTACTAACTGGACTTCTATATAATGTAAGGAAGTCTGAATTTTTTAAATAGTACTGTTCACTTACCTCTCATGCCAAATTTTCAAAAGGATTAGTTTCCCTTACCTCCTTCCCAAGCTTTTCGTATTCTGCTATTTTTATAAAAAAAGAAAGTTTAATTTATCTCTAAAGAACACGGATAAAAAGTTCTAGGTGGTTTATTTTTCATAGTAATAATAATTTAAATAAGAAAACCAGCTTATTTTTGGTGAAGCCTACCAACAGCCAGCAGATTTACAGCAAGATGTTTCATCCAGACTTACAGAAAGATACAGCACATGCATGTAACAATAGCACTGGTAATTTACGCAAGAGACGGTATAATGTGAGCATAACAGATATTTTAATTCAGGGAATTTTTTAGTGGTTTCTTTTGTGAATTTAATCCATTTCATTTGTATATAATCACAAATAGTTTTCAACAAAAGGTTAGTTATTGTAGCAGGAACTTGGGCAGCCTGATTCTCTTGGCCAATTCACCCCCTCAGTTTCCCCCTATCAGAAGCAGCAGCTGTTTAGTGAGCGCTTCCTTCTGACCATCATTAATTGGAATCACTGTTGTAGTTTCAGTTGATTGTCATTCGGTTTAAAGTACCAAGGGGGTTCTAGCTAGCCAGTATCTTGGTCAGTTTCCCTCTAGCCTCTTTTACACGTTGCATGCATAGCCTGTGTTGAGTTTATTCCTCTTTTTCGACTCTATAGTCTTCCCCATCTTTTCCAAGCACGTGTAATGCATCCTCACGCTTCCAAGGTGGCATCTCCCTGCCTGTTGCTTAGCAAGAACTCACCCCTGTGAAGCTCCTGCCCATGGCAGCTTCCCCAGGCATTTTAACAGAGGTGGTCCAAGGAGGGCTTGTTGCCAGGGTCCCACCTTAGGCTGCACCCTACAGCCCTCCTGTTTTTACCACTGAAGGGATGTGATAATCCTGGTGTGAAGGGGATGAGCCCCATGCTCCCCTGAGGGCCCTGTTTTTCCAGAAAGGGCTTCTTGCTTAGAAAAGTTGGCTTTCTAATTGTATTCGTACTAAAATGTGGCTTCACTTGCAATATAACTGAAAACAACTGTTAGGCAGCTATTCATTGAAAAACAGATGACTGAGTACCTTCCCTGTATGCTTTACTGTTGGGCTAAGATGACTGTTGGAGTTTTTAATGAAACTGTAGGTGTGTGATTAAATTGTAAGCAATTAAGAGCATGACGAGGCACAATTTCTTCTAAGTATAGTGTTACACCTTGCTAATTTTCATTTTATAGCGTTGGCAGATGTGTCACCCTGTATGAAGGAAAAAATCATCATGCTTTTTGGTGTGTCTCAAAATATTTTTAAATACATACACAACAGCCATCATAATTTGAAAAATATTTAGAGGAAACCTGCTTTTACTTAGTAAAGAAATGCTATTAGCCATTTTGGCAAAGTTAGTATGGTGTGATAGGATATCATTGTGTTGGAAGGACTGAGAAGGAATGTTTCCTAAACAGGAAGCCCTGTACTTGTATTTTGAGGGTGTTTTACCTATTTCTTTTAAGCCAATTTATAATTGCAAGTTTACAGAAAGTATCATCATTGTCTTTCAAAAAGTTCACAAAGATACACAATCATTTTTATTCTGCAGATGTGAAAACTAAGGCACAGAAAAGTTATAAAAATACTAAAACCTAATGCAGGATCTCTGGCAGAAATGAAGTGCAAAAGAAAACAATGCTGATTTGAAGCTATTGCATCATCTTCATAGATTAAAGTTTGTATTTCAGGGATGTCAAATTTAGAGTTATTTTTTACTTATTTACAAATACGAGGTGTTTCCAATAGCAACATATAAGAGTGCCATTATGTAAGAGTATAAGCATCACTTACGTTTCGTGGGTGTCCAGTAGGAAGGAACTGTATCTCTAAGTTTGCAATTCTGAATGACACACCCCCCCCCCCAAAAAAAAAGCCTCTGAAATTTGTTTAGAGGGATCTGGAAAACAGTGTAACATAGCTCCAGGAGAGTCTGAGAAAATACTTAATTGCTTTTGACCCTATTCACAGCCTTTCATGCCAATAACGTCCTTGGGTTGCCTTTTATTTTTGGTGTCAATGTTTCAGATGACAGAACCGCACAATAGATAGTAGAAACCTCTGCTGCCTGTTTTTGTCCATGAAGGGAAAAACTGAGAAAGACGATCAGCTGTGGAAGAGGTCTGTTTCCCTCTTTAACCTTTTGCATTTAACCTTCTTAGAATACTAAAGCTTTGCTGGAGAATTTCAGTCTGGTTTAAAGAAGAAACCTTCTAGTCAGAAAGCAGGTTTTAGTCTTTCTTGAAAATACTTGTAAGTGAATCTTTTTGGTCATATGTGATGCATTTTTTTAGTTTTCTTTCAAAGGCTGATTGGTAGTAAAGGTAAGGAACTGCAACGACTGAGCCCACCTTGTCAACCTTGATAGTAGTTCTTTTTGGGGATCATGCCACAAATCTCAGGAGATCTTTAAACTGTGAGTTATATTCCATGGTGTTTACTACATATGGAAAAAATCTAGGCTTCTAATGGTTCTAGAAGCCTCTAAGAAGTGGTATAAGTTTGTGTCTTTTGTTTTAGGAGGGTGGTGGTGTAGTGTGGGATAGGGAGAGATTATTCTCTTACTTAGATCAGTTAATACAGCTGGGAAGATGCTGACAGACTTTTCTACATGCAATTCCTTCATCAGGTCTGTCTGTGTAGAGAAACAACACATTTCTTGGGCCGGTTTCCTAAGGAAAGCCTCTGCAGTAACTAGACATACTTTTAAAATGCATGGTAATATGAACATTGACAGTAGGCAAAAGTTGAAGAAGAGCCTTACAAAAATTATTTTCTTCACTTTACTTGGATGTGAAAAGGTTCTAGATTAATCTAATAATTAGAAAACGGGGGAATAAAGTGTCAAGTTGGTATTAATACATTTTTTTTAAAGAAAAAAAGATAAAGGAAATAGATTTTGCTATGAAATGAACCTGCATTAAAATGAGATCTGCTCATATTTAAGTATGCGCAAGACCCTATCATCATGTTGGTTATCTGGTCTCCTTATTTCAAAATTAACATGCTCTAAGTTCACAAATTAACTAGGTTCATTTTAGGGAAAATACAGGAATTTCATTTTATAGAGAAAAGGGTAGGGTAAAGACAAACATCTTATTAAAAATTATTTACCTGGTATTGTATGTTCACTTCGTAATTCCTACAACCTATTCCTTTTCACCTAAACTGTTTCTTATAATTAACAGTTATTGAGTTCTTTATGAAATTTAGAATGGCGGGTATTCACTTGCTGTTATTTCACTTTCCTGGGTGGAACAGGGCAGAAGTTGAGCACATTTAGGATTTCCTTAAGTGTTTTTTTAGGGAAGGTGTGTAGCATGACTTTATCCTTCCATAGAATAAATATCACATAGACAGCATTCATGCAGGACCTATTTGAAGAACAGTTGCACCCTTTTAACATAAATTCATTAGCTGGATAACTTACCTGAAAGGAATACTACTTAATGGAGATTAATGGTCAAAGCAGTTTCAAATAACTGTTGGTTTAATACTGCCCAATGTTTCTGAAATACATTCTTTGAGATGGATGTTTCTATTGTTACATTAAAGGGGGAAAAGCTACTAGTCAGGCTATTTTCAGTTACAATGTAGGTGAAAAACTTGAAATAAAGAGGCTGCTCTTTGAAAAGCTTGGTTCTTAATAATCTTTTTTACCTCCAATTAGTATAAACAAAATAATAACTTTTGAGGTTTTATCCCAGTTTTTCACTAGGGTCACCAAGATAGTGATTCTTTCAGGTAGAAACAGTCATTGTCTTGAGAGACATAGAACGGTAAATTAATTTGGATAATAGAGGTCAAATTTATACTTATGTGTCATTCAAAATTAATACCTAGGTATTGCTGCAAAATACGAACTGTTACCTACAGCTTTATTGAAATCTCTGCCCAGAATGCTGCTCCTGCCGAAGTCAGTGGTAATTTTAATTTGAAAGTTCTTCGGAAAAGAATGCGTCAACAAGCAGTTATGTTTTAATTTTCAGATATGTTTAGTACTTGCTAATTGTATTAAAGTGCATTGGACACAGAGGTGCTCAGAACTCTTGAAAATGGAGTAACTAGAGGTGATATATCCTACGATGCAAATAATAATCGTCAATTCTTTAAGACAGTCGAATCCCATTGTCTTATTTCCACAGGTGTACACACTGAAATCCTGAAGCAGTTGGAACCAAGTCATTTTACCTTCCTTTCCTGAAATGGACAGTACATATAAATAGAGAAGCCCAGATACTTTGTGCTAGTGTTCATCTTGTTACTGCAAGTGGTAACGACTAGGTATTGCTACACACTTTTGTATAATGCTTCCAATCGTTAAATTTGCTACTTTAAATGTTTCATATTGTGAACGTGCAGTTGAAAGATATTTAAAACTTTGCAGTAAGGATGGTTCATTAGAACTGTGTTTGTGCTGAGGAATTCTCCCTGTGTTTGGGATCTGACTGTACAAATACTCCTCTGAGAAGAACATACAGTAGAATTGTTATTACTAATATTTGGCAGTGATTTTATTTCTAGTTTTTAAATATGGGGCTCACTGTATCAGAAGCTTTCTGGGTCAAATCTGTATTAATCAGGTTTGAAACCTGTTATATGAAAAGTTTGATTTTGGCCTTCTGCCTGATTCTTTGGTTCAGATGGATTGTATATTGGGTGCAGTGGGTTTTTAGTACAAGGTCAAGTGTTTTGTACCTCTTCATGGAGTGACACAAAAATGTGTAATAGTAAAGAATTAAGTATTTTTCCATAGTTTTCTTCAATATTTGCTTAATTAATCTAAGCGTGTAATATATTTGCGTAAGGTATCTTGTATTCTACTCCTAGAACAAATGAAATTCAGCACATTTCAAGAGCTTCCTGAAGTACTTCTTTAACTTCTGGTCTCGTACTTCATCCCATCATCCAGATTTGTGCAGTAAATAATTTAATTTTAAATTCATTATACATTTTTCATATTAAAATGAGTTCTAAGACTTCTATTTACATATGGATGGTTAGTATTTGGTGGGAGTTAAATGTTTCAGGTTTCATTTCTTATACCTCAGCATTCCCACACATTTTTGTTTCATTGTATGTTTTCAATGCTTTCACATACCGATGCATATGACAGTCCCTGAGTATGGAATAAGCTATCTTTCTTCAGTTACCTTGTCATCTGTAGTCTGATCTATACCAAACAGAACCTTAAATTACATATAATATTCAGAATACTAAATTTGGAATGCTAAATGTGATTTTCTTCTCTCTCCATCAAACTACCCAGTGTACCTCAGTCATTCAAAACCAGTAATTCTTAGCTTGTTATTAAATCTCAGGTGCTGTCTAAATTTTGCATGAGTTACCTACCCTTTGCTTATATCATGATTCATTGAAAAGAGTTCTAGCAACATGTGTGAGCATCTGTGGCAAAAATGTTGGCCTACTTTTCCAAGTTTGCTTAACAAAAGAGAGCTGTTCATACGCTTATATCTCCCCCACCTCCCACCCCTCACTTAATTTTCAGTGTAAATGTCATCATAACCTCCCACAGCAGTTTTCCAGAACAGACATGTTCTGCTCAGCCTGCCTAAGTTTCAGAAGCTGTTTCTGTTAAATATCAATCACTTCAATGCTCTTACCCTTTTCTGTGCTCTATATAGTTCTGAAGATTCAGGTACAGTTTGGGCTCAGAAGACCAAATGTTTTACCACCAAAAGATGTTAAAAATATTGCCTTACGAATTTGCCACAATGACAATCTTCTGTCTTTCCTCTTGTTCTTCATGACAACCAGTGACTGCGTTTATGCTAAGATTTCTTCACCACTAATGGAATACACATGGTTTTATCAGTGTGCTTTAATTATTCCCCTCACAAGCAAAACAACCTGAATTAGTAGAAGCATTGTTTTGCTGGTGTAAACTCTGTGTATATGAGGAAAACCAGCTGGTATAGTTAGGCTGTGCATGGCAGAAACCTCTTCACAAACCAAATCCACGTGCTAGCAGGCTTTCAAATTAATTCCTTTAAACTAATCCTTTTACGCTAAGAATGCCCTGTTAACTTTGCTGAAACTGCTTGAATGCTTGTGACATGTAAAGTGTGTTAAGAGAGGAGAGCTCGATTTGAATTCAGTGTGAAGTTTGCCAATGATCTTGGTAAGGTAAGGACATCATTTCAGCTGTTCATGGGGTCAAAGTCTTGGTTTTCATGAAGTGGAAACGGCATTATACATTCTTTAATGACACAATTAGAGTTACAAATCAAACCCATGCTCCATTACTACTTCAGTTTCCCCGATGGGTATCACAGCTTTTCCTGTGGTTATTGTCACCTGAAGGAGATAGAAGGATCTTGTATGAAATGACACAAACAGAAAGCTATTAGGAGTACTGATATGGATAAATCAATAATCTCATGTTTCTTATTGTGTCTCTCTTTTGATACCCACAGTATATAACGTGTTGCAAAGGCAGAAGATGCCTAGAATAGCTGTGCAGCATGGAGGGTTTCGCTGTAACTTGCTCAAATGAATCAAAAGGTCATTTCAGATCATTAATACAGCCTTAAGCGTATGTTGTCAAGGTGGCCTGAAGATGCTTTATTGACTCTATACACTTTGTTTTCATGTTGCTTTGGGCTCAAGTTTTATATTGTTTTCCTAGATAGTGCTACCCATCGTATTTTAGGATCATATTCATTGATTCAGGACTTGTATGAGGTCCCTTTGGTCAGAGCTTTCTTGGTATTACATGTCTGAACTGTGCAGCACAGTGAGTCCTGAGATTTTTGGGTGACTTTTCCTGACTGAGCAGACTGTTAGCTTCTAGCTGCTCCTGCAGCATCTCTCTGATACCAGTTAAATTGATGTAGGTTATAAATTACTGTATTGAAAAAGGTTTTGGTAATGAAACTTGGGAGTGTGGGCAAGTTGTACTGTGGTCCAAGTGACCGTGTGTGGGCGCATCAGACTTGGCAGCGTGGCTGTGACTCCAGGCTTGGCAACAGGCTGTGAAAACAACCGCTGGGCAAGGGGCATGCGCTGCCACCCTGCCTGGGAACCCTCACTTCTGCAGCACAGGTCGAGGTACATAAAAAGGACAAGCCACTTCAAGGAAGAGTTAAGAGAAAGGAGGTTTCAGTGCAGCCAAGGTGGTCACCGGTACCTAGAAGAGCACCGTTGCTGCTAAAAATCAGAACTAGGGTTGACTGCTCAGAATTGAGCTGAAGGTAAATGTGACCATAGCAAAGCTTCTGCCAGTTTCTGAACTGCTCTTATGTATTATTTTTCTACCTCCTAATTCTCTCATTTGTTGATTTTTAGTAATTTTTCTAGTAATTGGTACTTTCTAGTAATTTTATCAGATGGTGAAAATGGATTATTTTGACAGCATATATACGCCTGCAAAATACATCTTCAAAATCCTGCTGTTGGTCAGGGCTTTGAGGCATTTTTTTGTAGGAAAAATGAGCATGTGATTTCAGTTCCTGCAACAACTTCAATCTCACAGGGGAAACTTAACACTGAAAGAAAATCCAAAATTGAAGGCAGGCTTTAGAAACACTTGCCAGCACCCTTTCTGATGATGTTGGAACACACTTTTGTATAATTTTTTTTTCACCTAATGAATTGAGAAATAACGTGCCTCGCGTTGGAAATGCAATTTCAAAAATCACAGGACGTCAATTGGCACATTCAGCTCCCGGGCTGCAAAAATCCTCCCGTTCCTTTTGACAAGGAGCGCGCCACATGTCCGCCAAGCGTGCAGCGTGTTCATATATATATATATATATATATGCACATACACGTAATGTGAAGCGCCTATCACCGCACCGATAAGGCTCCTTGGAGCCGCTCGTGACGGTACACCCGTGCCCGCGCACTGGGGCTGTTCCCGCCGGCGCAGCGCGGACGCGGGTGGCGGCGGGGGCTCCGCTGGGCACCTCCTGCACCCGCCGCGCCGCCACCCGCTGCCCGAGCGGGCTGTGCAGACCCAGGCCCCGCTCCGCCCGCCGCAGCCGACAGCGACCCGCGCCTCCGCTCCGCGTCACGGTGGCTGCGGGGCGCTGGCCGGGGCTGCTCTGCGGGCCAGGGTCGCGGTGCCGGTGGGGATGGCGCCGCGCGGGCCGCGCCGCTGCACGGTGAGTTACGGCTGCGCCGGGGACTCCCGCACGCGGGGCGGGGCGGGGGCGGGGCGCGGGGGGGATTCCCCCGCCGCTCCGCGCGGAACGTTCGGGATTGTTCCGTGACGTCACGGCAGGGGGGCGCCGGCGGGGGCGGGGTCGCACCGTCGGTGGCGGCAGGGAGGCCCCGCCCCAGGCGCCTTCGGGGTCGCGCGGCGCCTCTCGCGAGGCTTGCGCGCGCAGGCCGTTGAGGCTCGGAGTGGCGCCATTTTGAGAGCGAGGCGAGTTTGGGGAAAGTGTGTGTGTGTGTGTGCGCGCGCGCGCGCGCGCGGGAGGGGGGGGGAGGGGGGTTTGCCTGTGAGCGTGCGGCGCTCTCGCGCCCGTGGCTCCCACTGTTCGCGGGGGGGCGGCGGCCGCCGCTGGTCCCGGGGCGCCTCCCACCTCGCCGCCGGGGGCGGTCCGGGGCCGCCGCGGCAGGACGCGCGGGCGGCGGGGCCGGGGCGGGCGCTGGCGAGCAAGGCGCCGGGCCGACCCGCTCCCGCTGCCGCGCGGCCGGGCCCGCCCTCGGGGGGGCGGGGGAGCCGCCGCCGGGCTCACGGCAGGGCGGGCGGGGGCGGCGCAGCTCCCCGGGCAGGGGGGTCCGCACCTGGCGCGGCCTGGCGGAGCCCCCCTCCCGGTGCCGGCGGCGGCCGCCGGTCTGCCCGCCCCTCGGCAGGCGGCCGGAGCCAAGGCTTCCCCGGGGGGCGCGGGGGGCTTTCCCGGCGCTCGCTCCGCGCCTCCTCCCGGTGTCCCCGGCCCCGTTCAGCGCCGCCCGCCGGGGTGCGCGCTGCAGAGCTGCCCGCCTTTCCCTGTAAAGCGAGAAATGCCGCTTCCCGTGCCCGTCCCCGCCTGCCCGCCCCGCGGGGTGCGCGGCAGCAGAGCGGCCCCGCCGGCGGCAGCCGCCCGGTGCACACGCCGCTGCGCTCCCCGCCGTGTGAGCCAGGGCTTGGCCGCGGCTCCGCGCCCGCCCCGGCTCCCTGGTGGCGGCTGCTTCTTCAGACCCAGGCTTCTGTGTTTGTCTATCGCCAGCGCAGGTTTCGGGAGGGAGAAGCTGATTGTCTGGTTCTCTTCACCGTAGGCAGTCTGGATTGCAGAGAGAGCCCTGGATCTTTGCAGCCTTCTGCTCCAGCTGCTAGGGAGGGAAAAAGCTGGAAACCGACCTGCAGCTGCTGCTTGTGGACGGGGAGGCACACCCGACGCCGTTCTGGGGTTGTTTGCCCAAGTGCTTCGTCCTGAAAAGACTCTGAAACAATCAGGCGGCATCTGAGAAGTGAATGGAAAGTTTGAAGTCGTGAGGTTTTTTTTCTTTCTAGCAGTACCAGGCTCCTCGCTCTTGGACGCTTTTGTCCACATGGCGTGGATACGTGCTAAATTTATCAAGTCCTGACTACTTCAGCTGCCAAAATAAAGTGCTTTCTCACTTTTAGATACTGTTTTTCTTCTAGGAATCATTCCATCTGAATTGCAGGCATAGCCAGCTTTGTTGTCTGGCTCCAGGTTAAATGCAGCCTGAGTCACAGTGTCGACATCGCTGAAAAGTTTCATGGCAGATATTTTCCCCCTTGTCTTATTTTTTAGATTTTCTGACATAGCTTTCTGCCATTTTGCAATGAGACCTAATTTCTAAATGAAGAATCTGATAGACGTTCATTTATCATTTTTTATTTTATTTAGTTTTATATAATTTTAAATTTATATCATTTAGTTACTGTTTTTGTTGAAAAATGTTGTTGCCAATAAGCAGCATGGAGGTATCCAGATAGCTGTTGTTTACGGATGCCTCTGTTAGCTGAAGCAAGGGGGTGTTCCACAGTTCAGATGTGAAATTTGTTTTTTTGGCTTCATGGTTTGTGGTGTGACAACTGTATTTATTTCACCTGGATCTCCTGGACCTGATGCTGCTTATAGGGATACATACATGGAATAGCCAAGAGAAGAAGCTGTCAGAGGGAAAAAAAGCTTTTTAAGACAGAGAATTTTCAAATTTTGGAAATAGCCTTGTGGAATCTGTAAACAAGGATGGGTAGCTGATTTCTGTGAGGCCAAGTCTGTGTCAGACAGCTACGAATGTAGTATCAGCGAGAACTCGGGATACTCCCTCAAGGACAACAAACTGGAAAAATATAAGTCACACGGTATTGACACCTTGTGCAGTCCTCTTGGATTAGGTAAGTGGTGTAGTGTTAATAAATCAATTTACACTTGCATAAACATTTTATCAGTAAAATGGTTAAACAAGTAATGTTTACTGCCTACAGGTTGTTGGCTCTTTTGAGAATGTTGAAATAGGCTTTCAGAATCTAATTTTTACTTGCTGTTTTTAATAATTAATGGAATAATTCTTTAAGAATTTGAAGAATACATGTACAAGGAGAAGTGTATAGGTAGAAGTATGGGGGGTTTTTTGTGAGATTAAAAAATAGGTACATCTAGACTGAATCCGTAGGTAACTTAGGCTTCGTTAATCTCAACAGTGAGCTATTACACTTGAGCAGGTCTGCTGGATGGCTTGCACGTCTCAGTCTTTCCATTTGTATGATGCTTTTGCATCATGAAGGTACCAATAATGTAGGATTGTTGTTGTTGTTATTATAATTACTGTTATTATTTACTTCCTTCCACTATTCCTTGTTACTTATGGAAGCCAGATATTTTTTACCAAAAATTAATTCACTGCCCATGCAAACTAGCTTTTCAGTGTGTTAATATCGTAAGGTTGGATTCAGAGTAATTTCCTGTTCTGTAATGGCAGTGGGTGAATCTGGACTGCAAGTATAACATTACAAAAATCTTCCACCTTTTGGGAAGGATTCAAACCAAAACCCAGTGGTGAACTAACTGATTTTACATGTTATTTTTAGATGTGTTTCTGTCCCCTTCCTCTTGTAGTGATTAAATATCTCTGAAGATAGATATAATTTAAATGTTGAAATTCATATGTTTGCAATACTTTTTTGTAGGTTTGCATTTAGCTGTATTGCCACTGCCTCAAAGAAGATGAAGACGGACAGAACAACTTAATTCAAAAGTCAGTGGTAATTTTACTTTCATTCCCCCCGCCATCTCCTTGATTTTTTCATATCTTTACATAATTAAAGTATTACTGGGTAGACTTTAAACTGAGTGTCTGGTAAAGGTGACACATTTATCTTAGCCACCACCTTTTAAAAAAAATTTTCCAAGCTTCTGGAATACTGAACTATTAGTAATAGTGATCTAACAAAAAAAAAAAAAAAGTACTGTTTTCTCTTAAGGGTAATGCAGAGATGTTTCAGAAGGTGGCCTGTTTTAAAGCCTTGTGGAAAAAGTAAAGTTAACCAGGTGAAACTATATAAAAATTGCTACTGTGTTCCCGCCCCCCCCCCCCCCCCCCCCCCCCCCCCGTAGCTTGGTATTTTGACAATAAATGAAAGACTTGTGTCTAAGAAAGTTATTTTCAGTTGTCAGGGTTACTGAAGTAATTCAGTTCTGTGTGTTGTCTTGCCAGCATCTAAAAGCTGATCTAACTTCAGTGTTTTGCTTTCTTTGGATGACCTTGCTGTTTTGTTATTTTAACTTCCATTTCAATTTTGTTTTTTTAAAAACATGGAAGCTGTGGAGCATGAGTAGCAGGCTGTTTTTGTGATCTCTTGTGGCTGTGGCTTGTGGCTCTCCTACATCAAGTCGCAGTGTGTCTTGGGGATTGAATGAACTGAGCCACATGTGAAGCAACCAAACCAACAGAGAAGAATGATCTTCCTCATTTCTTTAGTTGGCTTAATCTGTTTCATTTGAAAGCGTTTGGTAAATGGGAAGAGTTCAGGTGTGAGTGGCCATTTCATTTGATTTTTGTCTATTTTGTGGTCATAAACAATAGTAATGCAAGTATTTGCTGCTTAACTTCATAGAAAAAGGATGTGACACTTTTTGCCAAGCTATTAACTTTCAGTGCTGTGAGATACTTGGACCTCATGATAAGAGGCTCTCACTGAAATCAAGAAACTGTATCCACCACTTGGCATTTCGGATTACATCTTTATCTGGACTGTTTCACTTTTGGATGCTTTGAAGAGTTTGCTTTTTATCTTCATTAAATTAACTCTGTCTTCTCTCTGTTGGCTGGTGGGGTTTGCTCTTGGGAAGTTTTTCTTATTTGTGTGCACGTGTATTTGACAAGGATCATTTAGGTGTGTTTCACAGCTGTGCCCTTGTAACCTAGGCAAAATCCATGCTTGGGTGAGGCCCATGGAGGAGAAAATGCCGAGCATGCTGGTCCACTTTAATTCCTTCTTTAGGTTTTCATTTGTATAGTGCTGACAGTCTGTTAAGTGGTTTGCAGACAACTATGAAGATAAGGTCCTTGCCCCCAAGAATTTACACTTTAAGCCTGGATGTAAGCATAGCTTTTCTACTGGAATAACTGTCAGCAGCTTGGCTCGTTTACTGATGTGTTTATTCTGGTAGAATCCTAAAATGGGTACATTTGTTTTGAGAAATTCTCATGAATAATGTAGGCTGATCTGCTGTGTGAAAAAACTGTTGATGGAAGCCCTTAAGAGTAAGCAGAGTTTAAACTTGCAGCAAAGCTTAAGCGGAATTACATCTGTAAAATGATACAGGGAAATTGTGTAGATATTTAGCTTTGTTAGGTACTTCACAAATCAATGTACTTTATGGTCTTTTTTTCTTCTTCTGTTCTAATGAGATTCTTCTGTTTAAAACGAGTGGCTAAAACAGTGTGACAGTGATAGTTCATCAGTAACTTCTGGGGAAGTTGTTTTTCTTAATTTTTTACCACTAGGAATTAATTCTGTCCTGTGAGGAGAACCATTTGCAGACCTTATTATAAATGAACTTGAATCAGACTTGGTATGCTTTTTGTTCTGCTTTTTATTATTGTGTATATTTGAGCAGTGGTATGACGCAGTAACTGATGATAATGCACTATGTGGTGCCATCAACTCTTCCACAACCATTTCCTTTCGTATTTTGGGTAACGTAAACACAGTCAGAGAAACAGCTGAAAAACACGAATGGTTTTTCTGCTTTATGTGCTCAGGATATGTCAAATCTGCTACCTCTTTCAACTACTTCTTCAGATCCTTGTGAGGATTCCAAAGTGCAGAATTCCTGGTGATTTTGTTAAATAACGTATGCTGAATGGGGTGGTGATGTTATTGCGCTAACACTTTAGCTTTTGCACTTTGAACCTTGCAAAGGGCAAGTGATTAGTGTTTGTCTACCTTTCCACTAATTGGTAATGCAAGTGTGTAGGGTTTCAAGCAGAAGGAACCTGGTTGTATTTTAGCTTCAAATATGAAGCTTCTCTGTATTACAGAACAGTGGTTTTTTTCATTTATGTTTTGATGCAGTGCAAGATGGAAAGTCTTATTTTCATAAAAGTGATGATTAAGTTATTCAAAGCTCTCATTAAACTTTGGCTGTTTCTAAATCATTTCCTAAAAGATGTTTAGGTTGTTGTGGCAGTATTTGATTCACAGAAGTGATGGAAAACCTGTTGCTTGTAAGCCATAACTATATAGAAAAAAGGGACCCTTTTTTAAAGAGCAGTGTTTGGGATGTTTAAAACACTAGTGTGTCCCTGAAGTTTGCTGACGTTCTAGATCCTTATGCAAAACGAAGTGTTCTTCAGTTGATTCATCTTCACGTGAGCCTCAGGTTCCTTAAGCAGAAATGAAGGCGGGTTTTCCTTTTTCTGGTGTTTTTTTGCTAAGTCACTGTAAAGCTAGGTTTCAGGGCTATGGCTGTTTTAGAGAATGTGTTGGCTTTAATTAGCTAAAAAATGTACTGTTACAGTTCGACTTCATACACTTCTCATACCTAGGTATGTTGTAAAACTTTTAGAAGTGTTCAGATTTGGTAGAGGACCTGACCTCCCTGCTTCCTAAGTGTTCTGCAGGGAGCCTTAGTTATCATGCTTCTTTTTAAAAGATGAAGCAAGAAGGTTAGTTTAAAAAAGTCTATAGATATTTTCTATTATTCTTCCTTATTGTCCAGTGCTAGAATACTCATCAAAACAGTTCTATATGGAATGGTGGGAACAGGGAGACTAAAACCAGAGACTTGATTTACTCTGCAGTAGAACAGTTGGGAAAGAGGAGGCTTCAGCTGAATTGTTCAGAACTTGTTTAATCTACTGAACCAGTGCAAAGAAGACCTTTAAAGTTTCAGCTGTCTTTCCTTTTGCTGGAGCTGTGAGTCTTTGACAATACATTTTAGAGAACCTACAGAGAACTACCATACCGAAACTTAACCTTGTTAGTTGTAAGTTAAATGTCCATAAACAGTCTTTCTTCTACATTGAAGTGTAGCAGGGGTGGGGGTCAACATGCACACTTCTCTTCAAAGTGTTAAAAGGTCGTAGATATTTAAGCTTATTCTGTTCTTGTGGCTGTGCATTTAGATGGAGAGGAAAGAAAGGAAATAAATGATCTTTAGTTCAAATAGTTGTCATGCTTTTGCAGCAATTTGTGGTCAGCAGAAATGCTTCTATTTTCAACAACTCTGTAAAGCCTGTGTTAGGGTTTGAATATTTTTGTTTTATTAACATGCACATTTTGGATAGCAACGTAAATTGGAAATTAGCTTATTTTGCTTTGTTCAAACTAAATGAATCACAGAGCAAGGAAGATCTCTAAAAATCTGTGTCTTTAAAAGGAGAATGAAAAGGAGAATGAAAATTCAGATGTATAGTTTTAATCAAGTGTTACACATAGCAACTTCAAATTAGCACTACTGTAGTCAAGACATAGCAGGGAAGAATCTGTTACCACAAGATTCTTTTTTTTTTCAAAGAAAATATGTTTTGTGACAGAAGGAAAAACTTTTAAAGGAGTGGTTTATTTTAAAGGCTTGCTTAGTTTGAGAAAAATCGTGATTATGTCAGTTTACAAAGAAGAGAGACTGTTCAGTCTGATGGCTACAACCTGTGCATATAGGTTTTTTTCCTAATTCAAAGGAAAACTTTGTAGGCTTTTTTATGGCTGATGCTAAATAGGCAAAACAAATATTTGAGGTTGGTCCAAGATGGGAAAATGGATGGGTCAATTTGTTGTGTAGTTCAGTTATTCCAGAGTTGTTCTGTTTTAGGGAGAACTTTGCCTCCTCCTGCTGCTTCTTCAGGAAGTGAAACCCCTGACCGTGGTAAATAGCTTTTTCTTCTTGTCCTCATGAAATGCAGTACAGTTGGCATTTGGCATATCTCTGAAACTAAACATTCAGTTTTAATTCCCTCCTAGAAAATTGTGTGCCTCCTTTCCCTTCTTGTTAGTCACTCTTTTCTGTGATAGTCATACAGACTTGCTTATTGGACCCCTCTGAAATTCATATATATGCTTTGTTTATCTTCCTGACTTAAAAAGGATTTGGTAGACTTGACTGTAGCTCATTACCAAGGAAGCAAAGCAGCAGCAGCAGCAAACCTGAGACACTGAATAATACCTAGTCTTTTATCTTTTATTTTTTCTACTGTGATAACAACACTAGTGTATATTTTAATTCTGATAACTTAAAACGTTCTCTCACCCTGTTTATAAATATTATACTGAAAATCAGATGGACAAAGTGAGGGTGGGTTGTCAAAACAGTTCTAGCTGAGGTGTGGAGTTAAGGTTCTCACATGTAGTTCAAGGTGTGCTGTATTTCTGTAGTAATTGTGAGACATTAGGTAACAGATCATAGGTATGTGCCACTTAGATATGCGTACATATAATTTTAGACTTTCCTGAGAACTGTGAATGTATGTATATCCATGCACTTTTAACATTTATTCTGTTCATGGGTGTGTCTATGCAAATCAGTAGCCTGAATTTCTAAACTGGTCTTCAGGGAGCATTTGAATTCATACCTCCCTTCTAACTTTGGAAATTCATGGCTTGAAGCTTCCTTCCCCCTGTGCGCCACCCCCCCCCCCGCCCCATGTTAAGAACTTTGCTATTCCACTCGCAAGCCTCCAGTATTTCTAGCTCTTTGAGCTTATATTGCCTTTTATTTTGTCTTCTAGTGATCTCTGAAATACCTGTTGTCACAGAAACTGCTTCTTGTAAAATAATACAGATTGTCCACAGAGCATGAGAAGTATAGATGCTGAAAATGCAGATCTATTTTTCCTTGTCTCTAGCTTCTGATGAGATGGGTTTAGCTGTCCAAGGTTGGTTTTTTTTTCTTAATTTTTTAGCATTATTTTTAATTTTTCTTTTCCCCTATATAATTTTGGTCAGCTCCATTTAAATTGGGTGTATTTATTAGTATGCTAAATCCATAAGATAGCCAAAAGCATACAGTCTTCTAATAAATTAAAGTTTTAGATTGAAGGTGGCTTGGCTATTTTACTTTTATACTAACCAGCCTTTTCCTTATTATAGTGATGTCACCATTTTTATCTGTTTCTTAATGCTAGGACATTAAAAAGCAAAGCTGTTTTAATTTATTCTGGTAGTTCAGACAAATGGTGTTGCCAAATGTATCTTGCTAACAGTAATGAAACCTGTTCTTAAATATTGGAGACAACTTTCTGGACTAGGGAAATACTTTTGTTTTGTACAATTGAGGAGACCTCCCTGAAGTTACATCTCTTCAGTACCAGTGGGACTTGTTTCCTCTGCCAGCTAAATACTGGTTAGACAAGTTAAACAACATGCCCTTAAAACTGGGTGGGGAACGGTCTCTGATCTCATGTCCTTGTCATCTTAAAATTCTGCTGTGCCTTTTTTCTCCACTGTGGGTGGAGAAAGGATCAGGCTGGGGAACACTTAAGTAAGATAAATGTAAATCTGTGGGGCTTTACAGGATGCTCCCATGAGTGCAGAGGGAGCCAGCTGGTGTCATTGCAAGGCCATTCCTTATTATCTTTGAGAAATCTTACAGTTATTGGGTTCTTGAGTACTAGAAGAGAGCAAACGTCAATGCTATCATCAGGAAGGGTAAGGAAGATCCAGGGAACTACAGGCTGCTCAGCCTCACTTCAGTCCATGGGAAGATGGTACAGTAACTAATCCTGGGAATGGTTTCCAGGTAAATGAAGGACGGGAAGGTGAGTGGGAACAGTCAGAATAGCTTTATGAAGGGAAAGTCATGCTTAACCAAGCTAATAGCCCTCTACAATGAAGTGACTAGCTTGGTAGATGAATAGAGTGTCATGGACGATGTTCATCTTGACTTCAGTAAAGCTTTTGACATTGTCTTCCATCACATCCTCGTAGAGAAGCTGACAAAATGTGTGAAGTGAATGATAAGGTGTATCAAACATCAGCTGAATAGCCAGGCCCAGCTTATCAGGGTTGTGATCAGTGACACAAAGGCCATTTGGAGGAAGCAGTTACTGTTGTACACTAGGGTTCAGCACTGGAGCCCATACTATTTAACATCTCCATTAAACACCTGGACAATGGGACAGAGTTCACTCTCAGCAAGTTTGTGGATGATAACTAGATGTTTGTGCTGCAACTCGGAGGTACCAGGACAGGCTGGAGAACTGGACAGAGGATCCTCATGAAGTTCAGTAGCGTGAAAGTGCGAAGTCCTGCCTCTGAGGAGGAGTAGCTGCGTATGCCAGTACGTGCTGTGGGCTGACTAGCTGGTAAGCAGCTCTGCAGAGAAGGGCCTAGGGGTCCTGTTGGACCACAAGCCAACTATGAGCCGGCAATACATCCTCATAACAAATAAGGCCAACGTCTCCCTGGGCTATGTCAGGAAGAGTGTTGCTAGCAGGTTGAGGGGAGCTCATCTTTCTCCTCTATTCAGCCCTGGTGAGGCCACATGTGGAGTGCTGTGTCCTGTTACAGGCTGCCTGCGGCAAGAAAAATAGGAACTTAGTGGAGTGAGTTCAGCAAAGATGCTTAAGGGGCTGGAGCATCTTTCCTATGGATAGAGGCTGATACTGGTTTTGATCTTCTAAGGAAGAATGAATTGTTCCTCAGTCTTTCAGAATACACTCTGGATGTTATATTTTATTTTTTAAGAAAGTGCATTCCAGATGTAAAGTTAATAGAACATCAAACTAATTTTTCTCATGTAAAATTGTGTGAAGGTAGAAATGATGAGGGAGACCATCTTCGTTAATGCTTTCGGTGGGAGGACAAACAGCCAGTATCCCCTCAGAAGGATGTTACCAAGTAGCAATGCTTTGTTACAAGGTGATGCTTAAAGTTCCATGACCTTGTCTGTGATACCTTGAAGAATTGTGTTGTTGAGGCATTCCTGCTATAATGTACAATTCGTGTGGACGTGGGAAAACAGAAGGTAGTTACCCGTTTTTCCACTTGACTCTTACGAGCTGCAAAATTGTTATAGTGTTTATGGTTAAGTGTAATAAAAATGTGATACTAAATGCATTTCCTCTAGTTACAGCTACTTAAACCAAATAATGAAAATAGTCTCAAAAAATCACAGCAGTTAAGTGCAAATGCATATTACTTTATATGCCATCGTCCTTTCGGGATTCTGCACTTTAATAATCAGGCTCATTTTTTTACTTATTTGACTGGTTTATAGAGAACAAAACATGGAACTAAAACTCAGAATGCTTTGATTACATCTGCTTGCTCTGCTGTCTGCCCTTGCGATATCACAGAAGATAATTTCTTCTGCCCCCTATCTGCAGGCTCTCATATCCACTTCCGCAGCCAGTGCAGAGATTCCCTTGAGATGAATTCTCATGGGTGTCACTTTTTCCAACTCCTGAAGAGCATTATGCGCTTCCAGAGGTGCTGTATGGCTATTCTTAGTGTTGTAGTAGAAATTGCTGTAGTTACTTAGTGTAAATAGAGAAACTGGGGGGGGGAGCGGTTTTTAATGCTGGAAAGATCTGATGAATGGAAGTGAAGCTAGAAGAAATTCTGGGATAAAGGATCACTTTCGTAAGGAAGCAGGAGTGATCAATTAAATTATTTTTTTTGTGTAACCAGTTTGAGACCTCAGTAGCTTTTGTTTTCTTGATATTTTTAAGGCCAGGATGAAGACATTTGTAAAGAAAATTACTGTTGTTCCACTATGTTAGCAGGAGCAGTGTAGGAGGCGTTGTATGAATTTCTGGTGTATGAAGGTCAGGTTAGATCCTAAAGTGTCCCAGTGTTTGAGCTGGACATTTGTGGTTTTTTTTTTTAGGTTTTTTTTTTTTAGTTTTTTTTTTTAAAAACTTTAAAGCTTTGCCAGGTCTTAACTGTTTCCTGTATTTTATAGATGCCAGGCGTGCGGGGAGGGGGAAAAAGTCTAGGTCTGTCTTCTTGCCTTATCCTTTTGCTCTGTAACTTTTGGCAGCACAACTGCTTGCTGGTTTAGTGCTGCAGCTAAGTGAATTGATAAATGCACCCGATTCTGTAGTGACTCTACAGTTACTTTGTCTGTAATGAGTCTGGTATGTGACTACACTGTATTCCCATTTTTTTAGTGCGCTACACAGACATATAAGCTGGGCTAACAGATGCTTGCCAGGGTTCTGCACTATGCTTAGCCTGTAATGTGCTCGTGCTTCAGTAGTGGTTAGAAACTACTGCCATGTATTTCCAGTCAGCCTGTTGGGTGAAATAATTCAGGAGTGAAGGAGGGTTAAATCCATAACTGATGTACTTGTGCTGACGGGAATCCCCAGTTCAGGAATTTAGGACAAATGGTATAAGAATGAGAAAGCATCATCATCCCCCTTGCCCCTTCTGGTGAACGTAGGGAAGGGAAAAGTATTTTTTTTTAGAATTATTTTTACTGCAAGAAATTACCCAAATTTAATTAAAATGTGAGGAACTGTTTGTTAAACATGAGATGTATTCTGTAAACTTATTTTGGATAGTTTGTTCAACCAGATCTCCTTGATCTATGTATTTTATGCCCCTGTTTTATGTGTCAATAGCACAGAGGTTTTTACAAACAAGCTTTGCAAGCAAAACTTCAATGTTAGTCATTTTGGCTGTTCCATATTTTGTCCCAGTAATAGTGTTTTCAAGGTTGCAGATAAGGTGAAAATTGTAGCATAAGATGAAACTTGAAGAAGCACTTTGCTACAGTAATCTGTAATGTAATTTAATCTGAAAGTTCATGAATACTGGGTATTTTCTGCTTTTGTACCATATTGAATTCTATCTGGGTTACTGCAGGAAAAAAATACTGATTTATACTTTGATTGCAGTGGTGGTCTTCATGCTTAAATTAAAACAATCAAAATCATGCTTTTGTTTTTAAATACTATATTGATTTCAAGTAGTAGGGGAGAGGGGGAAATTTGCTGGGGAAACAGTATTCTCATGTTACAATGTTTCTTTGTGTACATGCATTGCTCAGCTTTAAATGTTTATAAATATTCTCCATTCAACTCTAGTTACAATTATTAGTTTCTGACTTTGAAGCATAATAGGAATTGGCAGGCTCAAATGTTTTCTTAAGTCTTAAAGTTGTTCTGGAATCTTGTTCTTGTCTTCAGGACTGTGTATCTAGCCTAAATCTGCAATGGTTGGTATCTTCTTGTGATTCTTACGATGTTTTGGATTAAGACATCTCTTTCCTTGGTGGAATTTACTCCTTCAGATGTTTATAACCAATGTTTAAATACATCTTTGGGCCTTATTTTGTGAGGCAAAGCAAACACAGTAGTATTATTAGAATTTTCTTCTCTTTGATCACTGAAATAGTTCATTATTGCATCAAGTAAAATTTTAACTTTGTGTTGTTATTCGAAGTATGATTTTACATGGGTTTTTTTCTGTGGTGATTTAAAAAAGAAAAACTTGGTAGTGCAGGGAAAACTGTACTATTTAATATTTAATTTCATAATTTAATTTGGTAAGCACAAGCTAAACTAATGATAGTTGTTTTAGTTCAGTTTTTATGTTGTTGGTTTTTGCAGAGTTCTGCGAATTGAGTCTAGATGTTGTTCCTTAGCCTTTTCACAGAAGTCTTGACGCCTGATTCATAGAGTGGCTTTCTGCTTCCCTTTTCCCGGCATGTTCCTTATTTTTCTAAACCAGAGGCAATATATTAAGTTTTCCAAAATGCTCTTCAGATGATACAAATTTGTTTAAAAAGTACTGTTTCCAGCTGCTTTAAAACTGGTGAAAAAAATTCTGTCACAGAAGGACCTTATTGAGTCAACCATAAAAAAAACCCTGGCCAACTTTTTTGGATGTTGGTTAAGCATACTTGGTGCATTTCAGCTGCTGACGTGGCTCAGAGTGGATGACTGAGTTACAATTATGACAAATCTCTTCATTGTACATCATTTGGTACAAGCTGTTCATTATTCCTTGGTAGCCACTGCCTTATTATTGAAGACCGTACTTCACAAAACTACAGAATTAAATTTTATCTTATTGAATATTGGAATAATTGTTGCGTGTTACCTGAAACAAAATGCTTTACAGACTTCTCTCAGATCCCCCACAAGAAGTAACATTTAATAACAACATTTTTTCTTTGCTCTAAATTATTCTACTATCCTCAACACCAAAACCCATAAATTTTTCTAAATTTATGGGCTATGGAAAACTTTCTTTTCTGATGTCACCCCACAGTGCTTGAGTCAGATACCAGAGGCAGTTGCTGAGAGGAGACTGAGTGTTTTGACCAGTCTGATTAAAGAAATTTAAATTATTTTTTTGTTAATAGTATAGGATAGCAGTATTTCAGTGTCTTTTTCTCACCTGTCTAGAATTGTTCAGCTCTGCTTCAGTAGTAGACCGCCTGAGCTGAGTTAGCTTTTATGGCACTGGTTAAAGAATGGCAGATACATTTTGAGTTTGCGCTGCTGGGAAATGGTGACCTAAAACATTAAGTGATAAGTTTTGGGCCTATTCTTTTGTTATGAAGAAAGCTTCTGAAAGTGGTGGAATAGTGTTTGGATCTGTGGTGTTTACCTCAGTAAGCTTACCTCTGATAGCCATACTAACTCTGGGAGTACAGCAGCTGTTTTCTCAGTATTAATGAACAGCAGTTGATCCGTTGTGTGGTGTGTACATAAGAGAAGGCTTGCTAACAGATGAATGGATTCTTCGTGTCTCCTAGTATAATTAAAGCTGTTTCATGTGCGTGCTTGTATGAGCACATACAACTGACTTTCATTCTATTAAAATACTGTATTTCTGAAAGGCAGAGGTATTCTTCTAAATCAGATTGCTGATCAGTGTTACCTCTTTGGCTTATGTCATGGTTTAACCCCAGCCAGCAGCTAAGTACCATTCAGCTGCGTGCTCACTTGCCCCCCTCCCCCTGGTAGGATGAGGAGGAGAACTGGAAACGGGTAAAACCCATTGGTTGAGATTATTTCAGTTATTGAACTGTTCTTAAGTAAAATCTACTGCTGCTACTAATTGTAATGAAAAGGGAGGTAACAAAGAAGAGAAGAATAAAACTCCAGAAAAACAAGTGATGCACAGTACAATTGCTGGGTACCCACTGACCGATGCCCAGCCAGTCCCCCCGCAAGCAGCGATCGGCCCCTCCTGCCGGCTCCCCCACCACTGTTCATATACCGAGCATGACGTTCTGTGGTATGGAATGTCCCTTTGGCCAGTTCAGGTCAGCTGTCCTGGCTCTGCTCCCTCCCAGCTTCCTGTGCACTGGCAGTACATGGGAAATTTGAAAAGTCCTTGAGTTAGGGTAACCACTGCAACATCAGTGTGCTATCAACATTGTTCTCACTAAATCCAGAACACAGCACTGTACCAGCCGCTGGGGAGAAAAAATTTGCTCTATCCTGGCTGCAACTAGTGCATCTCTGTTACTGTTGTTCTTTTATCAAAACTAGCTGGAAGAATTAGGCCTATAAGAGTTTTCCTTTTATGGGCGTATTGAAATCTACAGATATTCCGCTGCTGACTTTGCGCTCTGAATATTGTGTAGTTTTGGCCCAGGCCTCTCACTTCACTGTACTGCTTTGTAGGAAAGGGAATGGCTCATCTGACAGAGCAAAAAGCCTTTCTAGAGCTTTTAGTTGAGGAATTGAGAAGATGAGGAAGACTTTTATATGGTTCTAGAATAAGTTTTGCTGGAAGAAATACACACCCATTATCAGCAAGTTGTGGACAAAGCTCTGTAAAAAACGCATTTCCAGTGCTTGAATACTTGATCACCAAATCTTGCTTAAGCCCTTGATTTATGTGCAAAAAGTAGAAGGTAGGATGTTAGTTAAGAATCAGCTCTTTCATGGCAGTTGGTTAAAGAGTAGTGTTAGGAAGCCTGACTAGTTTTCTAAAAACAGTAAGAATTTTTTAAAACATCACATTGTCAATGCCTTTGTTGTCCTGTACCTAATAGCTGATTCACCAGTAACTTGGTAATACTTCTTGGGTCCTTTGTTACGTTCCTACTAGCTGTAAACCTCTCCCTTTGTTTTCCAGACTGTAAGTGCCTTGGTCTGAAGATTTTGTTGTTGCTGTTGTGCTGATCTTCCAGTATTGATACCTGTCTTGATTCTCCTGCTTGGAAATGAGAGTTGTATCTCAAGGAAGGAGAAAAGTTTTTTTCTTGCTGCAGTTTGCTTAACATTTAGCTTGCTGTTTCTTAATATAACATCTCTTGTATTGGTTCATCTGTAAACATACATTCTCTTCTGTTTCTCTATCATTGCTGAACATGATTAAGCAGTAAAGCTAACCTGGTTCCTGGTGGAAGAAGCCATTTATGTGATGGTTCTGTGACTCTAGAACTTCCTTCATTTGTGTTTTACTAGTTTGACATAATTGGATTATTTAGAAAATTTCTTTGGAAATTTTTTATAGGTTAATTTAGAAAAGAGTTTTGGATAGCTTCAACAGAGTAATTTATACAAGTTATTTGGGTGAGACAAAGCTTTAAAAACTTGACTCTATTTAGTGATAGTAGATTTTGTGCATCTTACCTTACAGTTTATCTCTGGTATCAGAGGTACCTAAAAACCTAAGTATGAGCTTGCAGCATAAAAGAGAACCAGCAGCTTAACTAAGGGCATTTTAATGCTTACAAATCCATTAAGACTTCCTTTTAGATGCTGGAACATTCTTGTCTGTCCCTGGAATTCTGCAATTGCCTGGTTCAGGCCAGAATACAACAGTAATTATCAGTTACCAGGTTCAGATTCCACAGCTCATGATAATACTCATATTACAGCAGCCTTAAAGTGAACTAATTCTATGCTCATTGCCTAAGAGATCTGCACTCCATTGTGCAGCGGTGTGGAATACATGTTTATTTGGGTTTCCCTATGAAATGCATGTGGGTGTTTATTATGTTTTCACTAGCTGAATTTCTAATAGTGTGCACATAATACTTAAAATATTTTTGAATCATTGACAATGTTACAGTGTCTAGCTGCAGAGCATGATTCAGACACCCATATAATTCAGGCACTGTTTCATCCATTTCTTTCCTTTCTGTGCTATAGTTTAGCTTCAGGTAATACAGTTCACATTATCTTGCATTCTGTTGCTCATTGAGAGATATTTTTCTACCTGTGGGGAGAGCGTGGGGTAGGAAAAAGTATTCTTGGGTTTTATTCTTAAGCCATTACTTTCTTTTGCCCATTTTCAAATGAGAGACTGTTACTGGATTTTGACACTGTTTCTGGACATGTAGGCTCTGTTTCCATTAAGTCTGGAGACAACGTGGAATTTGTGGTGGCCCTGAGCATCTGGGGTTTTTTTCATAGGGAACCTTAATATGGCCTCTGAGACTTAAGTTTTAGGGATTAATTAAAATAATAAATAAAATAATAAAAAAGGCTGCTTCTAGGAAGCTAATGAAATAGCCCCTGAAATCCATTCTATATAGTACTAGAAAGTATTTCAACAAGCAAATTTTGCTACAGCTTTCTGGATCAGACCTTGCACATGCTTCACCCCATTTGTAAGAGGAAATAAAGGAAGCAACGTTACAGTTGTGTCTTCTCAAACATACTGCAGGTATCGTGTAGTGTGACATTTCGCTAATAAAATCACAAATGTGATGCTGTAAATGAGATGTGGACAATTGTATTCTAAACCAGATCTGCGTGAGAAAATAATACCAGAAACCGGAAGGGAAATAATGATCAAAACACCATGAGTGTAGGCCTCTTGAAATATAAGTATCTGAGAAGTACCTTTTTCTTGTTTTTCCAATTACAGGCACTGGCCATGAGGTGCTGAAGCCTTGTTTCATTGATTCGGAGAGACTGGACCTAAATGGCGCAGCATGACTTTGCTCCAGCCTGGCTTAATTTTCCTACTCCACCATCATCAACAAAGGTGTGTTCTTTGTTTTCCTTTTCAACAGGCGCTCTCACTATTAGAGAAGTCTAAATGTCATGATCTCATAGTAAGAATGCAAATATCTTCATGAATAGGGTGATAACAGATGATGTCTAGCAAGTCTTGTTGTGGTGATTTAAAGTAGTTGTACTGTGGTTGTTAAGCTCATACCTCCAGTGGAGCTTTTTCCTTGAGCAGCTGAGTTCATGGAAAAGAAGCATGTGTCTGGCCATATGATCAGAGCCGTTGCTGGATTAAGTTTGCCTTCATTATGAGTTTAAAATGAATTAAGGAAGCTGGGATTGTGATTGAATTTTCTTAATGTGGTTGATACAGATTACAGTTTGACTGAAATCCATCTCACCTATTGCTGATCATTTCCTCTTAAGTATAAGCTTTTATGTCATCTCCCTGTCACCTAAATAGCAAAGTCCACCTAAATAGCTGGGTATCCATTGCTCAGTCAGTTTTGTTCAGGTTTGGAACTACTATGTCAGTGCTGTATTGCAGTTGGGCAGACTGAAATGGGAAGGTGTGAATACTGAAGCCATCTTGGAGTATGGACAAAACTTTTCAGAAAGGATTGCTGTAAAATGTGTACAGGGAGATTGCAGACAGACTGGTAACTCACTTTTTGCATTCTTAGATTTGCTTCATATTAGGCAGTAAGTTTTATGTGTCAAAAATCTGTGTTGCTTGCTTTCTCTTTTAGCTGGCTGAATCTAGTCAGATAACTTCTCAGCTTCCAGAAATCACCAGTAGATTTTGTGTTGATTACAAAGTTTACTGTCATCTCTGCCACAAGAGACTTGACTGATACCTCCAACACATGGGGAAAATGCAAACTGCATGATCTTTGGACACAGTCTAGGGACTTCAGGTTCATGGTATTGTGTACAACTGAAGCACAATATATAAAATGCTGTCAGTTATACTTGGTGAAAGTAAGATTATTCTTCAAAGTTCATACAAAAATAGAAGTTAAACTCCAAAGGCAGTATTAGAAGGAGAAGGTTGTTACATCTAAACGAACACATGAAACTATCTTCTAAAATATCATCCATGATCAACAGATGTGGAGCTTTCTGAAATTTGTGGCAGTTTATTCAGAATGTGTTTATAAGGATTTATTTTTTTACTTAACGAATCTCAGTATTTAATTTTTGAGCTACATAGATCTTTTGATAGTTTCTTGTGGTTTTCTATTTTTTCTCTCTCTCTCAGAGTTTGTCAAGGAAGTAACTAACTTCCCAGGTCTTAAATTGAGAGGGCAGTCCTTTTTCATTTGACTTCTGTTGTTAAAGAAAATGTATTTTGAATTAAGAGATTTAAAGTGCTGAAGCCGCTAAATGGCAGAACCAGGCCTTGTCCCTTGTATAGCCCTAATCCAAGGCTGGTTTAAAACTTAGTCAAGTTAATTAGTAGGAGAATAGAGAAACAATAGATGATCAATTGTATACACGGGTGCTCTCAAATGCAGGTGTTTCTAGAAAAAATCGGTATATGTGACTAGGAATTCTTGTTCGAAGATTAAGTGTACTTGAAGGATTGTGTAAGTTAAAGCAGCAGAAAGAAGATCCTGATCTGAGGAGGAGCTTGGAACTGAGGCAGAGACTGGAACCAAATAGATGAATCCACTGGGACAGTCAGGTGATGGATTCGCAGAACTGACAAAACTGAATGAAACTTCTAAAAACTTCCGACATTTGATAAGTGTATATAAGCTGTGCTGATCCCTTTGTTCTTTGCCACTTACTGACGTGGTGGCCCAACTGTGAGTTGTGATTAAAGCAAGCCTAGTGGTACCCCACGTCTGTGTGAATTTTTCCTTTAACATCTGTACAGTTTGGAAATACATGCTTTGTATTTTAAACATATCTGTTGCTTACTTGAGTTTGATTTTTGAGCAGTTAATTTTGAACAGGGCCTTGAGCTCTGCTGGGGCATGTCAATAGAACCTGGGTATAATGGTTTTTTGTTTGTGATTTTTCTCTTACTGGGGTGTAGGGGAGGTGAGAAGAAGGAAATAGTTTTCTTCAACATGTTTTCCAAAGTAGTTAAACCTGACTATGATTTTTTTTTTTCTACTCATTTTGATCAGTGAAGTACTTTAATACAGCTTGATTAGATGTTGATGACTAATAACTGTTGAAGTAAACTTGGGGCTTCCATTTTCAGACATACAACATTACTGATGTACTTCTTTTCCTGAATGTTAGTCAGTCTGGAGAGGAGGGAGCTTCAGGCAGCAAAGCTGATACTTGGGAGCAGTAAAGTTGATACTCCCTAGAATTATTAAGCTCAGTTTGCTGATACAGTACATTTCCACACTGCTGTGCACTTACGCATTTGAAGCTCTTTTGACCCCGGGACATGTTGGATCTCTTGTACATGTGCAGTACAGTGGACATATATGTGCACAGTAAGTGTGCTGGGAGGGAAGGGGGCTTTGTTTGCATCAAAGGGTGGTTGTGTGGCAGGGAGGTGCTGGGTGACACAGCCTTCTGCTGCCACTCACTGGGACATGTGTGGTGTGAACAACAGTAAGGCTAAGCCCTGCTTTTGCAGAAAGAATTTATTTTTGAATTTTTAAGAGGTAACAGCAAAAGAAATGTTATAGTGTTAAAATAGTAAAGCCAGGTACAGATGATAGGGAAGACAGCTACTGTAAGACGTGATCCTTTTTGGTTTAATTATGAGTTTTAGTCAGCATGTATTTTGATTTGAGTGCTATTCTAAGTATAAGTTTTTAGTTTATCAAGTACTTTCTACTGATATATTAAAGATTTATTTCTTTAAAATTTCTACAGTGCCTATTTATAAGCTGGTAATTTGAAGTATATTTGAGTATATACACTTTTTACTCTAGGCTTTATTTGTATTTCATAACTAGTTGCATTTGCCTTATTAGGTTATGACAAGACTAATACATTGGGCCTTTTTTGGGTACAGCTGCCTCTGGAAGTGACTTCTTGCTTGATGTGGAATGTGCATGTGTAGTTTCTGACCACACAAATTAAGATCCTGGGCTTCTTTTCTGCCTTCCAGACTGATCTCCTGTCCTTTCTGACCTTTTTTATTTTTCCTCTGCTGCAACACAGGTCACCTGTGCTCTGTTCAGCTGCCAAAACAAAATGTAGACACTTGGGCTTTTTACCTTGTGTAACAAACATGGTCCTCAGCCCTGTTTCCGTGTCCCGGAGCAGCAGGTACAGCTTCCACTTTGCTAGCATGGGAGATGGTGACATAGCTCTGAACGTACGTGTAGTTGAGGACTGCTGCATTTGTCATTCCAAGTCTTATTAAAAATGGATTGTGTATACCATGAATAATATGCATGTTACAGTTCTGATAATTCAGTTCTGTTATTAATCAGATATCTCAGGTCTACCACTTGTGCTCCTTTACAGTCATCACTGAACCTTGAGAAACATTATGAAAATTTTTCATGGACAGAGAATCGTTATGAAGCAAATTGCAGAAGACACAGCTCTTCGGATGGGTTTGATCCTAACATTGGACGGTCTAATGGAGGTAAAATTTAGCTTTCATGGAACATTTAGAATAAGTTCACATCATTACTTTGTAGCACTCAATCTAGGAAAAAAAGTCTGAAGGTGGTAACTCCTATGCTACATTCTTATTCTGTAGTAAAATAGAGGTAGTGGAAAGACAGATATGGGACAGGGTGTGAGTACAAAGTTGGTTAAAGTAGTGTGGTTCCTGGTGTCTTACTTTCTCTTAAGAATAAGAGTGTTGAGTGAATATTCTAGCACCCAACATCTAAATGAGCAGACAGAATAGGAGATTGACTTGTCCTAATGTTGGACTACTGTTCTCTTGCTCTCGCATTGTTTTGTAAGATTCTTCCCTGCTGCTTAAGTGAATGAAAACTTAATTTACTATTCTATCACATGCCAGAGTATAGAGCTCCTGGCTTAACTTCTCTAACAATTTTGCAAAAGTAGAATATTATTTTAAAATTGTTTGTTGTTACATTTCTTTAAAATTTAAAATTCTAAGGGCATTTTGGGAGAAGAGAGAGGAATGGTTGGCGTGTACAAGGCAGAAATGGTTCAGAAAATACAAACCATCGTGGAGGATACCATGGTGGAGGTTCCCGTGCTCGTACCAGGACTTTCCACTGTGGAAAAGGCCAGGGATGGCATGAAGACAATGTACCTGATACTGAAACTGGGAAAAAGGAAGACAAAGTAGTACCCAAACAATTTGAGGCTGAGGATTTTGTAAGTTAATTGTAATTATAATAAACAAGGTTTCATTGTTTCTGCTAGTGCCATTTTGTCCATTACAAGCTACTTCATGAGATTTCAGCAGTTGCAGATCATCATATAAGCAATCACCCTTCCCATAGATGAGAGGGTGTTAGTCATTTGTCCACTAATTGTTTCTCCTTTTATATCCGGTTTTTATCATTACATATTTATTATTGTCACTTAAGTGTTTAAGTATAACTACAGCCTGATTCCAGCTTACTGGGGTATGTGTATGTAGTAAATTCTACAGTTACCTTACTGGAAATCTGAAGTACTGTCAAAGTGATCTTTCCATTAGTGACCCATTTGAGATCCCACGCTTCAACCTAGAATCGTAGGATGTATGAGGAAGGGTGAGCTTCCTCTTTGAAGAACCATACATCAGTGTTCTTTGTTTTCTCTGGACAGTTTGTGTAATGGGATTGATTGCTACCTGATGTGTTTTGTTGGAGAAAAAAACCAAGTGAGCATTGACCTATTTGAGTTACAGGGGGAAGTGTCCAGTCTGTCTCCATTTAAAAATCTTTGACAGCAGAGGTCATACTGCCAATATTATTGTGATTCTTTATTTCATTGGTCCCAGAATTCAAGACTTTAAAAAAAAATGATAAAACTTTCTTTCAGCCATCTTTGAACCCTGAATATGAGAGGGAACCAAACCAGAATAAATCTTTAGCTGCAGGTGTGTGGGGTGAGTATTTTTTATGTTTTTAAATGTAAAAGTGTAGCAGAGATCTGAAGCTGTTTTATTTGAAATACAGATTATTTTTTTTAGAATTAGAAAGGTGTAGATTTAAATTACAAAGGCATAGATTGAAATTGAGGAAACTTCAGTATTACTACAATATAAAAATCTTTTCTGTTAGAGGGGTAACACTTCTATTTGAGTATCATTCTGTTGGTCGGTAGATGCAGCCACAACTAGGATTCTTTCCCAGAACAAGTATGCATCCCCTTTATAAAGATATTGAGAATTTATCTTCAGATGCAATGAAGGTGAGTAACCTAAACTAGTGATGTGATTGCTAGCTGATGACTTCATTAGAAAATGCCTTCTGACTGATTAGAGCTGTTGGAAGAGCTTGGAAAGAAACCTAGGAGGGCTGGGAAGAGCAGGTTAGCTTGCAGAGATGTAAGGTCCCTTCCTGAAAGGAGGTGTCTTAAGCTGTTGGCTGTGTTTACAAATTACTTGTAACAAATCCAGTCCTGAGTGTAGGCCTTGAACTGAACTGTAGTTTGGGATTGTTTTCTCATCTCTGCTTGATTAAGTTTGGCTACCACTTTATGATTCTGTGGGCTTTATGTAGTCAGTTGGTTACCCTGAAGAAAGTGGCAGCTTTAGACTGCACAGGTTTTAAATGAGAAACTCACTCAAAATAAGAACCTTTCTCTTTATCAAGAAATAACTTTAAACTTAAAAGCTACTACTTAAACTGGTGCTAATACTGAGATTTAAAATGGTGATTTGCTGATTCTTTTTCTCATACTTCCCCAGTGTGTTTTGTGCTCTTAGCACTATATGTCAGTTAACCTATCCATATAAATATCTAATTGCTAAGAACTTTTGCAAGAACATAAACAGTTGGACTGCTTTCTGGTTTTGTGTGTTTAGCTTTCATGTGAAAGTCAGGAAATAGTTATCTTTTAATAGAACAATAACTGATTTCTATCCTAACCAAGTTGGGAAAAATTACATAGCAATTTGAGTGTTTTTTTGCAGCACTCTGGCTGTGGCCAGCTGCGTGATGTGGCTCAGTTTGATCTCAAGGAGGGTAAGCTTTCCAAGCTTTTTGGATATCACTCTTCACAAGCAAAGGAAGAAACAGTTCTGTTAGTTACCTAAAATCATAGAATGGCTTGGAAGGGACTTTTAAAGGTCATCTAATCCAACCTGTAAGTTACAGTGCAATGACTTGTTACAGTTTACAGCTTGGTATCTTACTTTATTACAGCTCTGCTTCTGGAAACCTCATTTTGTAATTGAAAAACTGAAATTAAGGCAATTATTATTCCCTTTTAAAGGAAACAATATTCAGGACAGGAGGAATGCTACCATCCCCTTCTAATGCCTGTTAAAAATGTGTGCTTCTGTTAGATTCCATTTTACCTTGTGTATATATGATGGGAGCATGTTAATACTATGAAAAGTCTTTTCATAAAGTGTAATGAGAGTTACATATGCAGTTATCACAACGGTTTTGTAACATTTACCTGCTAAACAAAGCTTAAGTCACTTATGCTTTTAAGACAGGTTTTTTTAAACTTAGGCTATAGTGACTGCCTGTGAAGTAGAATTACTTGGAGGGAGAGGAGATAATCTGGGAAAAGGCTGCTAATGCAACATTGAAATGTGTGTACAAAAAAGTAATGAAAGTATTTGTTTTACTTTTTGAAAATTTTAGAACTTTTTAGTAGGTGTTCTTTAAAATGTTAAATGTCAGTGACTCAGTAGGACAGCTGATTGTATGTCCCTTAATTAGTGCCCTCTTCAACATGGGCATGTTGTAAGCTTCAGTTGTTCTGTTATGCCCATCTGAGGCATGGAGATAAACTGGTCATTGCTGTGGTCTAGAGTGGTGCACATCTGTTGTCTCATGTTTGTAAAGCCTCAGTGTGGAGCATTTGGCTCTAAACTGAGCTGTTAATAAATATATAATAAATTATTTTAGTAACCTTAAAGGGAAATATGAAAAGCATAATCTCTTTTGAAGATTATGTAACTATCAGCAGCTAACAATATTTGGATTTTAGATTTGCAAACAACAACTCTGTAGGTGGCTTCTTGAAAGAAAATCTTTACTTTCCAGGAAGTAAAAATCCTGCATTGACAAGTGAAATATTTTACAAATGGTTGTTGTAGAAAATGGAACAGAACCTGTATTTATCCAGGTTTGTACAGTGAACATTTGTGGAACTAATGCTGGACTAAGTTCCTGATTTATGCCTGTTTGCTCTGAACCATTTAGCTATCCAGTACCTTATGAACGAGAAAGTTAAGATTGTAGACGCATGCATGCATACACACACATATAAATAAATATATATATATATGCACACACACTTCTTTTTTTTTTTTCCAGAGTACCCTTTGAATCCTAAGTCTAGATCTCCGAGAATGCTGGTCATTAAAAAGGGCAATACAAAAGAACTGCAGATATCTGGATTCCCAGTAGTAGGAAGTCTTCATTCACAGTCAGTAAGGGATGGAACTGGCACAAGTATTTATAAAGGATTAGTCCCTAAACCTGTCACTCCACCTGCAAAGGTGAGTCTTGGATACCGGTGGCATGAACAACATGCTGAAAAAAGTCTTGCTGTAATTCTGAATGTGTTTATTTCACCCCAAGAGTACTGTTCCTAGAGTATTATGCTTTCAGCTCTTGCTAAGTGCAGCACACCCCAAAGGTGAATGGAAGCCATTTTTCTCAGTTTTCTTTTCAAACTACACTCTCTGTTTCTCATTTACCTTTTTTGAGAAGGGCAAGATCTGTACAAACGAGAATGAAAAGGATGTTTTTAACTTACGCAGTTAAATAAGTTAAATAATAGCAGTGCCTTTTGTGTATATAATTTTAACAGAAAAATACGTAGTGGAGAGATACAGTCAGCATAAAAATACCTTCAGAATTTATCACAATTGTCGATAGAGATTGAGTTTCAAGCTATTAGTGTCATTCTGGTCCCTTGCAAAATGCAGCTTTCCTTCTCTTGATACTTGTTTCAGGAATTTTTCTGTGTTCTCAAGAGCACGTTGGAGTAATTCTTACCCCTCTAACATTCTAAATGAAAAACAATACTTTCAGCTGCTGAAGACTTCTATTTTGATTCTTCATACCTCAAATATGAGGATCTGAATTGTTTTGCAATTTTAGTCTTTATATAAAAAGTGTAAGCAGTATTTGTGAGCGGATGATTTGCTCATAAACAGTCTCTTTTACACAAGAAAGCAGGTGTTTGTACTAAATTATGGTTATAGTTAAGATCTGCTTTTGCTTAATCATTTTTCTGAAGATTCCTAAAAATAATCCTATTGTAGTTATTGACTCTTAAATTTGTGTTTAAATTTTTGTTTAGCCTACACAGTGGAAAAGCCAAGCAAAAGAAAATAAACTTGGGAATCTGTTTCCTCATGAGTCTGCATCCGGTGTTGGCAGTTTCAGTCCTTTCACATCAATTGCCAAGGCATTTACTGTATCACAAAATTCAGTGAAAGAGGTAAAGCAGTGCCTGCAGTTTTTATCAAATCTATAAAACGTTTAATTTGGTTAGATAAGGGAATCAGTAAGTGTTATGCGGAATTATATTACTTAAGGGTTTTTTTGAAGTTAAGGTGTGGGAAGTATGGAAGGCCCGTCGCTGGCCTTTAAGTACTGCACAATTTGCTTTGTAGGTTTGATTTGAAGTAAAAATGGTGCATTAGGAAGTATAACCTGATAGGTTTAAACTTCAAAAGTGCTAATTGTATAATACACTTAAGAAGGTCCATTGTTCATTAGCAGTGCTCCATAAACCTGCATCTCTGGGTTTACACGTGAGAACTACGTATGTTGAAATACAAGTATCTTACCTCTGTTTTTAACTGTGGATGTATGTGAAACTACAGGTTTCTTAAACTACAGGTGCCAGGGAGTCTTTTTGTCTTTATTCATTCAGAAAACATTAGATGAAACTTCTAATATTCTTTCTCTTTCTGACTCCCTACATTAGTGTATTCGGTCAAATTCTTCATCCCCTGTTGACAAAGTTGGTCAGCCTCGTTTAACAAAATTGACAAGAATGCGGGTCGATAAGAAGAGTGAATTTTTGAAAGCATTGAAACAAGATAGAGTGGAAGAGAAACATGAAGATGAGAGTCATGCTGGGCAAGAGAAGGTAGTTTTGTTCATACCCATTGTAGATCCAGCAGTAGTAGTTTTCAGATGGACTAAAAACTACTTTATTTTTCTCTTAACAGCTGTTAAGTCATGGTGTTGGATCTCTAAATGAAGGAGTTACATTTTGATGAATTTTAGAAAGTTGTTCCAAGTACTACTCTTCCTCTAGTGCTTCTTAATAGTTTATTTTCTCTCTGCAGTTATCTGTTCATACATGTTAATAACTCAGGTCCACTTTAGCAACAATAAAAAGAATAAATTAAGCTTAGTACACTAACCTAATCATAGAATTGTAGAATTGCTTAGGCTGGAAAAGACTTTAAGGTCATCAAGTCCAACTGTAAGCCTAACACTGCCAAGTCCACCCCATGTCCCCAAGTGCCACATCTACAAGTCTTTTAAATACCTCCAGGGATGGTGACTCAGCTGCTTTCCTGGGGCAGCCTCTTCCAGAGCTTGACAGCCCTTTTGGTGAAGAATTTTTTCCTAATACCCAATCTAAACCTCCCCTGGTGCAAGTGGAGGCCATTCCCTCTTGTTCTATTGCTTGTTAATTGGGAGAAGAGACCAACACCCGCCTTGCTATAACCTCCTGTCAGGTAGTTGTAGAGAGTGGTAAGATCTCTCCCCTCAGCTTCCTTCTTTCTAGGCCAAGCAACTCCAGTTCCCTTGGCCACTCCTCTTAAGACTTCTTCTCTAGACTCTTTAACCAGCTTTGTTGCCTTTCTTTGGATGCACTCAGCACCTCAATGTCTTTCTTGAGTGAGGAGCCCAAAACTGAACACAGCATTTGAGGTGCAGCCCCACCACTGCCCAGTACAGGGGGATAATCACTTCCCCAGCCCTGCTGGCCACACTTATTTCTGATACAAGCCAGGATGCTGTTGTCCTTCTTGGCCACCTGAGCACACTGCTGGCTGAGATTCAGCCAGCTGTCGACCGGCACCCCCAGCTCTTTTTCTGTTGAGCAGCTTTCCAGACGCTCTGCCCCAAGCCTGTAGTATTGTGTGCGGTTGTTGTGACCCAAGCGCAGGACCCAGCACTGAGCCTGTTGAACCTCATACAGTTGTCCATGGCCCATCAATCCAGCCCATCCAGATCCCCCCACAGAGCCTTCCTCCCCTCCAGCAGTTCAACACTGTTCCCCCAACATGGTGTCAGCTGCAAACTTACTGAAGGTGCAGTCAGTCCCCCCATCCAGATCACTGATGAAGATATCGAACAGAACTGGCCCTGGGGAACACTGCTTATGACTGGCAGCCAACTGGATTTAATTCAGTTCACCACAAATCTTTGAGCTTGGTCTTCCAACCAGTTTGTTACCCAGCAAAGTGTACAGCCCATCCAAGCCACGAGCAAACAGTTTCTCCAGGAAAATGCTGTGAGAAACAGTGTAAAAGGCTTTACTAAGGTCCAGGCAGACAACATCCACAGCCTTTCCCTCATCCACTAGGCAGGTCACCTTGTTAAAGAAGGGGATCAGGTTGGTCCAGCAGGACTTGCCTTTCACAAACCCGTGCTGGCTGGGCCTGATCCCCTGGCTGTCCCACACATGCCACGTGATGGCACTCAGGATGATCTGCTCCATGACCTTCCCCAGCACCGAGGTCAGGCTGACAGGCCTGTAGTTCCGCAGATCCTCCTTCCCGCCCTTCTTGTAGGTGGGTGTCACACTGGCTGACCTCCAGTCCACTGGGATCGCCCTGGTTAGCCAGGACTGTTGGTAAATGATGGGAAGTTGCTCAGGGAGCACTTCTGCCAGCTCCCTCAGTACCATTGTGTGGATCCCACCTGGCCCCATAGACTTGTGGAGGGCAGTGTTTCTTACCTTGGCTATTCGTTATCCTACAAAACAATGAAACCATTTCCTTTCTAATTAGAGTGTTTAGACAGCAAACAGTTCTCTATTCTTGGTTAATAGGAGCAATAGTTAAATCTGTGCATATATAGAGAACTTGTTTTTTCTTCCTAACTGAGAACTTGGAAGCCTGTACTGCCTATACATAATACATGTCGGGTTTCAGTCTGGATCAATTTATGCAGTGCTTGGCTGGCACCAGAGAATATTTGTGTAAGTGCTACCAGCCACCAACAAGCCATAAGCATAGTTATCGTGGATAGTCCAAGTGAAGGTAAGTATTGTATTATTCAGGATGAGATGATTACAAGCCTGTTTGCTGTAAACAAGTGGTTTAAAGTGTTCTAACAAAACAATGTCGTTAGTTACAAATCAGCCAGATAAATGAGTGGTTTTGAGAAAGATTTATTCAGAGACATGAAAAAAGAAACAGTGCCAGTGTGCATTGCTCATAAATGTAATACTGAGTGTTCTGACTCTGTTCCTATTTCAGGCAAAACAAAATTTGCTGTAATGGGACTATACAACCTCACTGCATGTGTGAGTTAAAAAAGGTGAAATCTTTCCGTTGGGTATTCTTTGGCTTAGCACCCTGAGATGGGTGTTGGGGGTAACGTTCATGTATGTATAAGAAATACACAAAGATACTGGTTTAAGATTAAAAAAGATAGTAGAAAACACTGTCTTGCTTCAGAATTCTGAAATAGTGTATGAACTTGGTGGGAATTTCTGTACCTGAAATTGTCTGGAGTTAATATCGTCTTCATTATATATATGTCAAATGCGTTTGGTTGTCTCATTGTACATAGCTGAGTTTCAGAAGGAAGTGTATTGAAAAAGAAAAAAGGCTTTTAGTGGTGGAAGTTTTACTGTCCTTGGACAGGAGTATGTAACATGTAGCCTGCAGTAGTTGTTGGCAAGTGCATGCTTCCTTTTCCCTGCCACTGCTATTTCACTAACAGGTGTGAAAAGATGTTAAACAAATCATGTAACTAACAGTTGTCCTGCTTCCAACATTTCATTTTAATGATCGTCAGTAGAGGACGTGGTGTGCAACTGAGCGGATGAGGAGATAACTACATATCAGTCTTCTATAACATGATCCTGTTGATGGAATGTTAAGGCCTGCAGTCACAGATTTCTTGTCTGAAATAACAAGGCAAATCGTAATCAGCAGCTGAATCATGCTTGGAGAAAGCCATTTTGCTCTGTATTTATTAAAATTGTTTAATATTTTAATGAATTTTTTTTGATAATCTGAGATGCATTCTTCAGGTGTATGATTTTAACAGCTGAGTGTGTGTTTACTGGGGTACTTGTTCTTAAGAAACACTTAATGAGCATTCTAAAATCTCTGGAAGCAGACAGAAATTTTAAAAATTAAAAAAAAAAAAAAAAAAGAGGGAAATGATGGTGATGGTCTTGATCCTGGACTCTGAAGAATGGTTTCTTAGAAGTACAGAACTGGCTGATAGAATGATTGCCTCCTGCTATGAATAATGCTCTTATATGTCCAGTTTAGGGATTTTGTTGTCAAAAGGGTGTTAACTAGATGATGATTGTACTTTCTTCTTTGTATTTACAGTTAATAAGACTTCTGAGGCTATTTGGCTAAATTACTAAATAAAAATTACAGGTTGCTGCATAAGTAGAATAAAACCCCCCACCTCTGCTTTGTAGGATTAAAGAGCTTTTAGTATTTTGAGTGAACCTGAACAGTCTGCTTTCTGAATAAACTTTCTTCATAGTTCTTATTTGATGGCTAGTAAGTTATAGTTGCTGTTTACAACAGCCTGAGAAGCTGTTGTGAGTGCATATGTGTAGGGGAAGCTGTTTGAATTGAACGAGCAATATTGACTCTTTCTGAACCTGTGGCAGATAAATTTTCTGATTGAGATATGGTGGCTGTGACCTGCCCCTTACACTAAATTAAATTGAGAACTTTTATGCTATCTAGCTGCTTCTGACACACATGGCTCTGTTTAATTAGGAACATTGTTTAAGTTCGACAGATAACCTGTTATTTCTGTTTGTATGAAAGACAGCTTAAATAAGTTTGAATTTTAAGATGTGTTTGAAACTTTGTGAAAAATGTTTGAGGCAGGTCTTGGGAGTTTCTTTCTGCATTACTTGATTGGTGGCGTAAGTTAAGATTTCTGTAGTATCCAGGTATTGCAGACTCTAGAAGTATGAATAGAATTACCCCCAAGATGGTGTAGAGTGTTTCCACTTAAGCTTAATTTCTATTAAACACTGAATTGCAGCACTTGCAAACATTTACTTGTGAATGAAAATTATTTTAAACTTTGTAATATGTAATTGTTTTTAACAGGATGATGAGTCCTTTAACTCGTGTAACAGCAACAGTCCTCATCATGAGAGAGATATAAACCAAAACTTTGAAAGTGAAATTCTGCAGGAGAAT